>NC_134281.1:47884835-49133875 GCF_949628215.1 Phalacrocorax aristotelis
GTGATCCTGCCTAAATTACAGGAGATCAGTAATTATGTCAAAATCTTCCAGAGAACCTCAACTGAAATATGAAACTTTATTCCCTAGCTTAAATTTGTAGTGTGGCAGTGGGTAAAACAGTTCCTACATGTAAAGTACTTATGAATATGTATGACTCTAAAGAGAGGGAAGAAATACCATTATCGTTTAGGAACATATCTTCATTCTTTTGCAAAACTTGCCTGCAAACAAATTGTCTGCTCCTTGGTCTACTACTTGGGGCATGAGATGGCAAACTTTAAGTTTAATTTCCCAGTGACTGGACTGTTATTGTCCATATTACGGCCACAATATCTTTGTGCCTGTGAATAAAGAGAATTTTTTCATTAGGAACTCATGTGTTACATTAACAATGCGCTGAATTATTTTGTTCTGTAATGGAGAATGCTAAAGATGTTTCCCTTTGATAAAATAATTAATGTGATGAGAAGAAAAGAAATGTGAAACATTGAAATACTGTTCTGCTCACATACAGCAGTGTCTGGGAGTGGTACATCTAACTGGCAATTACTCTAGCAATGTTTAACAACTTACTGAATAGGATGGACAATTGCAGATTTGGAGTATATTTAGTGGGCAAGAATATGTGAAATAGTTTTTATATGTTCAGTAGGAGGGTAATGAGCAAAGACCAGAGAAACCAGTTTGTTGCTGTACGCTTCTACGGGAGAACTTATCTTGGGCCACATATCTCCGGGACACAGGGCTCTACCCACCCTGGGGACAGTGATGCACAGACATCAATATGATGGATACAAAATGTCCGTTTATTTAACTGCATCACATGCTTATATAGCTCTTGCGCTTCCTGTTCCTGCCACTCCTATGGGGAGGAGTCTATCTTTCCGTCACAGCCCATGATCTTCCGGTCGTCGATCCCTGTCTATTCCCCTACACCAGTTGAATAGTTATTGTGGGCTGAGTTAGAAAATTACTTTTGAAATACATTGTAATGAATGACTAAATAAATGTTTTTAAACACTTGTCTGGGTGATGAGCTATCTGTTGAATGTCATGGTTTCCAAATGGTTTCCAGTGACCTGGAAACTGAATCTTTAGGTGAAGGTGATATCTGTGAAGGACACTGCTCCCTCACAAATAACCATTGTTACCAGACTATTTGAAAATGGGTTTGGTGATCAAGATCGATCCTCAAAGAAATTTCAGCACCCCAAGAGATTATCTAAAATTCTTTGGAGCACTTTTAGCAGCAATTTTTTTTTAGCAAGATTCCTAGGAGAGTTTAGAAAATATTTTTCTAGTGATACTACGTTAGACTGGATGACTTGATCAATTGAATACTAAGCTGAGGCTCAGGTCACCCATGTTCTGCAGGTGAGTTTCTTGGTGGATAGCCTATGGAAAGTTATCTTAGTAATCTGTGCATCTGTGTCCCTGTTTGTAGGCACCTTCTTTTAGAAAACATTTGATAACTATGGATGAATAAGTATAGTATGACACAGCATAAATACAGTTTATGCCAGCATCTTTATTTGTGTTAAGACACAAATGATACTAGTCTATTGATATATATCTCCCTGTGCTTCTCAACTGCTTTATATTAGTAAATATGTCCCTATAAAGAATTCTGTCTAGTTGTTCTAAAATAAGTATTACTTGGGTCACTGACTTCTATGTGAAGGACATTCATGCTTTACAAATATCCAGTTTAACTAGATTATGTCCTCACTTCATCATCAAATCACCGTTTTGAGACTCTACAACATGTTCTGTTTTACGGTGATATGCCAGCATGCATCTGATCTCATGAAATTCTATTTCTGATGGGGAAATTATCTTATGAAAAATAATATTACTCAATCTTGGTTTTAATTTCTGTATGCTTGGAGAGGAGGAAAATCCTATGTGGTATTTCATCCTGTCAGTGCTAATCTTTCTCCTCAGTGCTGTATCTCCGAATAGCAGATGTGTGCTTTATTGCAGTGTTGGTCCTCTATAGCACAGTGTAATGTTTTGGCAGGAGCAAACAATTTATTGTATTAGAGTCAAATACAATCAAATGTTCCTTTTCCTATGAAGCATGGTCAGATATTGATATTGCATTAGCTAACATTTTAACATAGGAGAGGCTTAATAAGATACAGTATTACTCTCTCTAGGCTGTTTAATTAAACTAAACAGTCACTGTGTGTTGTACATTGGTTTTCTGCCAAGGGAAAGTAAATCTGTATCATATTAGTTTCACATACCAAATTATGTTCTCCCCCCATCAGAGACTCTCTAGAAGAGCTGACACTGCTGTCATGTGAACTGCATAATACAAACTGTGTTTGTATTACATTGGACTGTCTTGTAGCTCAGTATTCTCCTGTAGCCTGAGCAAGCTTTGTGTGCAGGCGAGACATGTGGCTGGAGAGCAACATGCTGTATTTTACTGGCCAGGGTCCCCGTTTGCCACCAAGGGGTACAAGGCTAAGCATCGTAATCCCTGTTCTACTAACACAGCTCTTCTCCATCCCCCTGTTGGAGTAGGGAGATGTGAACTGTAACCCTCTAGTCACAAGGAAGGTTCTTACTGGCCCCCTGGTGGCCAGCTGACAGGGGTGGGTTTGTCACTGTCTAGTCACAGAGCACTATTTTTTCAGGACCAGAGGCTTGCAAGAGTTTGGGGAAACTCTGGGTAATCCAGAGTAGCACTTTTTGGTACCAGATATTGCCTTCTCACTGCTGTCAATGGCACATGGTGATCAAGGTGAACATTCACTCTTTGCCACTGATGGCGGGGGAAGTAGTATCTCTTATATTTGATGTGAGGAAAAAGATGTGTCCCTGGACTGGAGACTTGAACGGTGTTTTCTTACAGACCCTCCTGATGCTGAATTGCCAGTACAGGAAGGGTATGGGGAAAGCAGGCACTTCTGTGTTAGGGGGTCCTGGTGTTTTGTTTTGAAGCAAGATCTGATGCAGAATCATGTGGGAAGCTACAAATGGAGAGGCATTCAAGGGCTTTTGGGAGTTGTTCTATTGAATTACTACAACAAAGCAGAATAAGACAAAAACATTTGCGGTATTTCTCTTTATAAACCAAAATAAACTGCACAGAAAATACTGAAGTCTCTTTCACACTATTTTGAGCCTGTCTTTCTTGGCCAAAGGGTATACCTGCATATTATGATGCAGAACTGTGTGTAGATGGCAAAGCTATGCCCAAACAATCATACTCTAGAACTGCAAGGTGCATATTTTTATCAGTGACACTAAGCCCTGCATCAAAGCAAAGGATAATGCTTTGGGTCTATTTTGCAGCGTGTCCTGTGCTGTATTGATGTTCCACCCTTTTCAGAACAGGTAAAGAAATGTCTATCATGGTTCTGTGTTGCATCTCACATGCACCCACAAAGAGTCATGAATAGTTGGATGCATCAAAGCAATGTCTTTAACATGGCTCTCTGACGCTGGCACCATGGTTAGATTCAAGGATGGCAGTACTGGATTTGTGGGAGGCTTCACCTGCATAACACAGTTATGATTTATCCTATGCTTAATATTTTGTTGTTGTTGTTTTCCCTTAACAGAAGATTAACCTGGAGTTCTATATTGATATCCATGCCCACTCCACTATGATGAATGGCTTCATGTATGGGAACATCTTTGAAGACGAGGAAAGATTTCAGCGACAGGCCATTTTTCCCAAGCTACTCTGTCAGAATGCCGAAGACTTCTCTTACGTAAGCAATGTTTCTCTTAATTTATTTTTCCTAATTTATTTTTCCATGATAAATTCCTGGCTTAATTGAATTGTGTTAAATTTATTCTAATATGAAAAAAAGTCTACTTAAAATCTTTGTAATTATTAGCTACCATCTTGCCTCTTATACTTACCTTATCCAAAAGTGGTGATCTTATGTATTGTCATTAGATACATAAACAGAAGCAGGTTCTTATTTTTCCATATTTTAACCTTTGGTTCTGAATTATTGGAACACTTAGGGTTTTTTATCAGAAGATCTTTTGTGTTTTGATCAACTGGATAATCTTTACTGTTTCATTGTTTATATTATATTATATTGGCTTTTTTTTTTTACTTGTACACTTTAAATAATAGTATAATAGCAAACAGAAGTGAAAATAATAAACTTGAAACAAAGGTTAGGTAATTTTCTGTTGAAAGTTGTGACAAAGACAATATATATTTTTGAAATTCTTTGATATTACCATGGAAAACTGTTCTGCAAGAAAATCTGTAATTGCTTAATGCATGTCTTGTAACTTGGAAAAAAATAGGTGTTTAAGTATCTCTGGATATTGGAAATAAATAGTAAACCCATATAAATTAGTTGGAAAGAGACATATGGTTTTAGAGCAAGTTTCAAATAGAGTAGAGCAGACATTGGTTGCAGTAGCTCTGCAGAAGTCAGTAGATTTAAGACTGGTCAAGTGTGTGGCAAATTTATGTCCAACTATGACATCCTGGCCCTTTCCATAGCCTCTTCTGTGCATCAGTTTTCCTTGAAAGCTGTGCAAATACAACACACAATGCTCAAGCCTGCCTGCAATTGCTTATTTACTTCTCCTTCTCCCACCTTACACACCCATGGATCTGCCAGCTAAGCTACTTCTATACAGCTGTGCCTTGCTGTGTTTCAATCTCTGTGCTCCAGGTTTGCTGAAGGGTCAATTTTTCAAGTAAGAGGTGTTTGGTGCTCCATTTTACTTTGACTGGGATAAGGAATATTTGAAACACATCTCATCCAAGGCAGTGGGAAATTCCAGCCATGAGCTGTGAGGAGGGAAGGCAGCAGATGACATTTGGGAGCTACATAATGGGAACAGGCTCAACTGAAAATGACTTTGGAATCCTGCACCAAGTGCAGAAGAACCTACAGTTTGGGTCCTGCTTTTATGTCTGTTATGTTCTTAACCCTTTTTGTTACCCACCATATGTTTTCCTAGTCTCTGCTGTCCCCTTTTTGCTTATACTTGATCCTCCTGGTACTGAGAGATAATCCTGGGTCTCTTCTCAAAGATGGGGACAGCTGGGGCATGGTGCCTGCCTCCTCTGCAGTGTCATCCCAACCAGCTTGTGGCAGAGGTGGTGGGTGGAGGAGGATAGGGACCCTGCAGCATTCCATCTGTTTAGCTCTAGAGAACAAAATTTGAAAACAGATACAAAAGCAGACGAGTCTGCACAGCAAAAGAAACTGTAATTGGAAAAAAAGGCTGGTTTCATCATGGCAAGAATGCTAGCCTAAAGCCTTCTCATCAAGATGCAGTAGAGAATTTTTTTGTCTTGTGTTTGTGCATATTGCACTGTGGAGTTTGAGTGGGAAGTGAGTATAGAAATGGAGTTGTGCCACTGTTTTCTTGACAGATCTGTTCCAGCAAAAGGAAGGAGGACTTGAAACCTCCTGAGTCCTGTCCATTTCTTTGTTCTATAGTAGTTTGTTTTATGCAAGAGTGGGAAAAAGTTTGGATCAGTCTCTGACTTTTCTAAGGCTAGGCAGAAGATATTATTTCTTCTGTCTATTCTATTCCCAGGAGGGGGGCCTCTAGTAGACCAAACATTTCCCTTTTTTTCTTGGGATCAGCAGTGGCAGCTGGCCGGATAATGCCTGGGAGGGTGCTGTTGCTTCCTCTTTTGCCTCATATTAACTGTTGCCAGTTTTGTTTAGCCACCGTCAGTATGTTCTGAGGGTTTGAGGCACTGCTACAGTGTGAAGCTTTCTGTGGTCAACCACTGCAAGGGCTTCTCAGAAAACTGCCCAGAGGCCAGAAGACCAAATCTATAATAAAGGAGGAGACACAGCAGCTGCATCTCTTCCCAGCTGTTTGGAGCCTAGGGAAGAGGGAGTTGGGTTCAAGGAACAGTCTGTTCTTGTACAAGAAGACCTCACTGATTGAGTTTCTTATCTGCACCTGGTTGTTTTAAAAACACATTAGAGATAAGGGGGTGTTCACAGATCATAGTTATGAAAACCTGCAATTGATAGGAGTTTAGAAATTTTGTGCTCAAGTGTGGGATTTCTTTCTCTTACTGTGGGAGATTAAGTGTTCCTCTTAGTGCAAGCCTCAGTTGACAAAAGGAAAATCTTTGAGAAAATTACATAGGAAATAGAAGCCAATAGCTAAATAAACAGTGCAGTCTCTCCTCTTTGACTCTCAATCTCCTTTGTGTAGAAGGTGGCAATCAGATATCTATGTTGGCATCCAGTACCACTGCAGTTTGACCTAGGTGCTGCTGGCATTCAGGACATTGGGCTTTCAACTCACATCCTACTGGTCTCTTGAGACCGGAAGCTTTTCCCCTGCCATCCGTCCAAGCCATTCTTCTCAGGGCAACTGAGGGAATAGAAGTGTTGGAAAAAGAAACAGCCACAGAGTGTCCAATGTGTGTGAAGCAAGAGGAGTGAATATTCCTGCTGTCTCCAAGTGGGAAAGTCTCTGTTCTCTTGTTTTCAGCTCCAGCCATGTGGGTTATGTGACTGGTTGGAAATATTAGGGGTGAAGTTTGCTGCTTGAACGAGAGGAAAGGAATCCAGAGCTTCCTGCATTTAAAAGGGGGGGAAAAAAGTGTTGAAAATTAAAAATAGTGTATGTAAATATGCCCTATTGACTGCTCAAAGGGAAGGGGGGAAGTGCATCGTTAACATTACCAGGCTGGTGTTTGAAAGTGTGGGAATGGACCACTGTTGTTACTAATTAATTTTCCAAAGCTTCAGGAGGTCTCATTTACATTGTATGCTGCTGCGGCCATTTGTTGGGATTATAATACTTCAACAGCAGCACTTCAAGTGAAAACTGGCGGCTGCATGAAGTGTTGTCCATAATTGACTAGCTCCATGTCTTCACACAGCACAGAGACAATGTTCCATTATGTTATCCATTGACAGTATCATTGAAAAGATTACTCTCCTTAAAGCATCTGTCAACCTTGATTGATTTACAAGGGACAAAGAATTGAAAAGGTTTGAAGTGCGGGTACAATTTTTGCCACCGTTTAGCATACATAATGGTTCTCCTTTGATGTCAAAAGCTCATCTTCTGTTAATAATGCAGAGGGCTTTTGAATGCAGGCTACTTGTATGGAGTTCCACACTAATAACCTACTTGCTGTGAAATGGGATTCACTTTGGAGAAGCAGTCATTTGTCTGGGTTTTACATGTTCGAAATGAATCCTGACTCAAAGGGATTTCTTTCAGTGCTCTGCATGATTGCAGCTGAGCCCGGCACGGGTTAGGGAAAGCAGGCAAATCCTACCCTGCTCCTCCAGCCGAGAATCTGGCAGAAATCACGCAGCCAGATGCAAAGGACCATGAACAACAAGCCTAAGATGATGCGATCAAATGCCTTGTGCCGTTTTGTCTGGCAACCTTTTATTAATATATTTTAGAGTGCATTTCATGCCTGGACTGCTTTTTTCACCTGTCATTTCCAATAGGCCTTTTTATTTAAATGGCAGCATCCAAGGGAGATTGGTTATTAGAGTAGGGGATGGACAGGGGATATGTGCCTGCACGCCTGTTGTAGGGCCGAAGGCAAGTCACCCAATGTCTCTGTACCCTATCTGTTGAGCAGAACACTTAACCTCACAGTACTCTGGAGGGTTGACTGTGGTTTGCAGGTAAGAGTTGTGAAAGGGACCAGAAATTTTTCATTTGTACATGACTTCAGAAACAGAGGCCTGCCTTTGGTTTAGCTGTCAGCACATAAAGAGGAAAGTGAAAGACAAGCTAGGAAGTTTTGCTCCCAAATAAATACACAAGACATTCTTGGGCAGCTGTCTGGGGAAAAAGGACAAATTCTGTAAGGAAAACATTTTATATTTTCAAGGTTTAAGAAGGATATTTTTAAACATTGGGGAGTAAATATAATCTGTATGAGAGCTCTAACAGTGAGAGCTGACAAGCTCTTTTGAAAGGCTGACTCACTGGGTTTTAGGAGCAGCTGTTGACACCATGTCTGAGTGCATCACACATTAGCCACGGCTAGGAATTGTTGCAGTGTTTGGAGGGGTGTTCTTCATTTGACCTTTCTTGTTCTGGAGAGTGGATTAGTCATAACGACCAGACACAAGCACTTGAGCATTTCAAGAACCTGCTAGTCTTAGGGGTGGCTAATTTTGACCTTTGTGACAGTATGAGAGGAGACCATCTGTTCTCTCTGGTTCATTTAAAAGAAACAACCACAGCCATTCGTGGATGGCTTTATCACTTCATAAAGATTGCTTTTCTTTGCAGTTAAAGGAAAAAGACTGGCCAGAGGTACTTGGCTTAATCTTGTTGGGTTTTTTCTTTGGACTTTGAACTGGTGGTA
Organism: Phalacrocorax aristotelis; assembly: GCF_949628215.1. NCBI lineage: Eukaryota > Metazoa > Chordata > Aves > Suliformes > Phalacrocoracidae > Phalacrocorax > Phalacrocorax aristotelis. The sequence continues at coordinate 47,893,150 of NC_134281.1, forward strand.
CTTGGGATACCTTTTGAGTTCTCATTTCATTTTCTTGTATTCAACCTCCCAGCAGAGTACCTTCCTTGGAAATAGTTTGTCATCCTTTGTGTGCTGTGGTTAGCCACAGACCCTGGTAGAAACTTGGGGTCCTGTTATGCTGGGCACTGGGTAACTCCTGAGAAAGTCCATAACCCCAAGAGCTTCCAGTCATGTTGGGAAAGAGACAGAGAGTGGGTGGGAAGCGACTTGCTTCAGGAAATTGGAGAATAAAACCCAGGTCTCCAATGTGCCAGTCTGGTTTCTGTGTCAGCAGTTCCCTACGTCTTATACCATGCTGTGCACTCCACAGTGGAGTCTCTGAACAACAGTCCACCCAGTTTCCTTTAGGGAAACACATTGTTAACTCCAGTGCCATAATGCTGTGACCTAAAACATATTTTTGAGACTATCATTATCTCAGCAATATAAGAAAATTCAGATATGGAATGATTTTCCAACTAGTACTTTTTGTTGTGGTTGGTTGTTTGTGTTGTTTTGGCATTCTTTAGCCTGAATATCTAAAATAGGGCAACGAAGGAAAAAAATTTAATCTATCTGTATTTTCTGTTGTCTTCCTTTTTTCCACATACTCCAGCTCTGTTCTACTCATTTTCACAGCACGCCCGTTAGAGCTTTCTTAGGGAAGATGTGTTCCTTCCAGCAAACCTCCTCTCGTTTACCCATGGCAGCCTGGCTGGGCTGTTATCACTTACCCTGGCTGGACATACCCCTCTTAGTCTTGTGGTCCCTATTACTAATCCCAGTGTGTTTTGGGCCATGTCTAAAGGAAGTGCTGGCACAAGTGCCTGGGGGAGGGAAAGCAGCTCATGAACATTGAATGAGCAAACCCCAATAATCTGTTCCAAAATAAAGAAGAACCAGTTTTTGTTGCATGTGGCTGGATAGGGAAGGGGGAACAGCGAGAAAGTTGCTCAGACCTAGAATGCATTCCAAAGTAAAATCCATGCTCGCTTGTACCACTGTCTCCTAAGTGCCCCTCTGCTGTTTTGGCAAAAAAAAACCCTAGTCCCAGAAAGGTAAAAGCTGTTGTGTTCAGGTAGGTTTTGTTAACATCATGCAAGCTTAACAGATCTACTCAGAAATCTCTTAAAACCTGAGCACAATAAATGATCCTACCTTCTTTTTTGTTGTCTTGTACCAGGGCATTTCCAGGAAGACAAATACAGCTATTACATGCTTTAGCACCCCTCTGGGATGCATTTCTGTTCACTGCTTCTTGGACATGTTGCTCCATAAGTTCATTTATTTATTTATTTATTATTTTATTTTATTTATTTATTTTTCCTGGACGCTGGGTGAGGGGAGAGAGAAAACACATTTCTGGTGGCCCAGGAAACAGATTGTAAAGCCTGTGCTTCTAAGCATTATAGGTTTTGGTCTCGCAAGAACTCTGCTGTCTGGAGAGTCATGGCAAAATGAAACTGCTCCATTACATCATGCTGAACCATTCCACCCCTCTTCTTATACAGAGGGTTCAATTAATTTGTATTGCAAAGAAAAGGAAAAGGAGGGGGGGGAAAGTGTTTGAGTAAATGGATTTTCTTTCAGTACCTTCTTGCTGTGTTGTTTGCGCATATAGGAGTTGACAGTCCCTTCTCCATCCACACACAGGTAGAAATTTTGAATATCCACAGAAGAAACAACTTTCATACCAATTTTATGGTGTATTTTCAAAGATCATCATTACTTTTACCTAATGTCAACAAGCTGGGAGCAGGTGGCAGCTTCTCAGAGTAGCACACATGAAAGGAGCTCCTTTACATTCAGATGCCAGCTACCTCTCCTGCAGAGTGTTGCAAATTTCACTCGTCTGGGACAAACTGTGCTGCAAAGGAGGGGTAGGAAGTTGGTTAAGAACTGGACATGCATCACCCTCCCAGGATGCCTTTCTGGGTATTACCTCTTCAACATATTTTAACATATGTAGAGTACAAGTCTGGTTCAGAGAACTGTTCTGGAGCAGCGAGAGTGCCCAGGAGGAGTCTGAGTAATGGCCTGTACTGGGTTGCTCTGGGAGCAGTGTACAGCATGCTGCCCCTCCTTAGGAGGGGTTGTAATCCCCTGATTTAGACCTACAAGTGAGCAGAACATCTCTTTGGCACACAGAAAAGCCACTTTTTCTGCAGACTATTCAAAGCAATTGCATGCATGATGGTTGTATTTCCCTTTCTGCTTCTCATTGTCCTAAGTTTCTGTCATTTGTATAAATTATTATGATAGCACTCCCAGGAGACTGCACACACACTCATAAAACTATTGTAAAGAGAAGTATTGCAGGCTATTGCTAGAGGCTATTTTATTGTATATTTTGAGGAAATGTCTCGTTTTCTACTGACAAATAGGGAAACTGAGAACTCCAGAGACACAAGTTATTTTCTAAATGGTGTGATTATTCTGTAGAGCTTAGACTAGGAAATGCCAGCTTTGGCATCTTTGGGGAAGGATGTGCTCTGAGAAGCAGAGGTTGCTATTAGTGAAAACCAGGGTGGAAAAAGCAGATCTTTTCTTCATTATAATCACGAAGCATTTGCGGATCCTGTATTTGTGTATATCACAGCTTGGGCCCCGGTCTTTAAAGGGAGATAAGTTCCAGACTAATTCTCTGGTTTATGGGTGATGTGTTTGTGTGCAGGTTAATGGTTGAGTAGATGACATTGTCCCGTGCACTTCTGGTGACAGGGAGAGGCAGGCTTACTGAAGAAGGAGCTGAGAGGAGCTGAGGAAGTATGTTTTGGGAGGCAGTAAACTCTGTGTGTGTGTGCGCACGCACTTGGTGCACATTTTTGGGGTTGCAGAATCTAGTGGCAAGAGGAGCTCCAACTGAGGTTTGCTTAGAGGGTGGGGTGAAATCTGCCTCCTTCTCTTGCCTTTCCTGAGTAGGCTGTGATGGGCTGCTCAACTCTGTAGCAGAGCCCTTGACTGACTTTGAAGGTCCCAGGTAAGGCCATTGCTACCCTGCTTTGTTTGGCTGCAGAGTGTTGTTTAAGCAGCTCTCTTAGAAAAGCTGCTGTTTCAATTTGGATTCCAGTTATACTAGCTGCTACGGTGAAGCCAGTGAACAAAATAAGCATCTTCAGTGCTGTAGCACTCGGGGAGGTGGGAGCTGTGAGTACAACCAGTTTCAGTGCTTGTGAGGATGAATTCTGGTGAATGTGAAATGCGAGCCAAATCCCTGCACTGGTGCTGCCAGTGTAACTGGTACTGGGTGCATCGACAGGCAGCAAGCTTTGGAGACCTCCATCAGTCCTGGAGCTGTAAGGCAGAGCACTGCAGAGAGCAGAGCATGGACACTAATGAGCAGTGAAAAGAAAAGTGCGGTTATTGTAGTTCTCACAGGTGAACAGCTGAAACCCTGAAGCATGAAACGCCATTGCTTTTTGAACTACAGAGTTTCCAAAAAGGAGCTCATTTGGTAGTTTTGGTTTTGAGGCATAAACTGAGAGCTTATAAAGCTCCTCCTTCCAACCCCTCTGCTAATGACCATGCAAATATATGTTTTTATCAGCAAACTTAAGCAGGCATGACTGAAAGACACTTGGGAGGGATGGGGAGGGGGAAAGATCTGGTATTCCTTCACTACACATTAAAAGGATAATGAAACCCCTCAGGGAGAAGATGTGTGTGTGGTGACAAAATACCTTTAAACTGTTATTTCTCTGAGGAGAATTGCACTTTAAAGCCTGACAATGTGGTGCTAGGCAGGTTGTGTTCATGGTATTCCTACAATGTGCTGCTGCCTTTAAGAAAGGGTGATTGCTGTCTGCTTTCCACTGAGGAGTAGGAAGAAGGCAAAAAGAGACAGGTAGTAGAATGGTGAAAATCTCTCAGGATTTGAGTCTATTTGGTCTTCAGGTTTCAGTTTCAGGCTTTTCTCTCCCACATTCTTAGGGCAGGTCAAACTGTTTCAGATCTCCTTTGCAGGCCTTTTCTCAGATTTCTGCAAATCAAATTCTAGTCCAGAGAATATTCCTTGTTAAACCCAAAGTTTGCTGCCCACCTCAGTGTTTCCTATCAGGCACAGGAGTTATGAAACAAAATGCTGTCAACCGCAGGGCTGTGAGTGAGAGCCCTTTTCACATGAATATCAGTCCAATCTGTCTGTCCCTGAGGGATCTGGAAAACCTCCAAGTAATGGGATCCCTCTGAAATGATACTGAACTTTTCAAAACCTCTTCCCAAATTTCAGTAGTTACAAATGATTTTGAGATGAAATACATTTTCCTCCTGTGCATCAGAAACACGGCAAAGCTGCAAGGTGAGATGAGTCAGGGAGTAATTTTGAGCTCTGTTCCCATTTCATCACGTCTCTGCTCCCAGAATCCTTCCTCTTTACCTGCTGCCTCCTTCAGATCAGCTTTCTGCTACCATCTGCCTTTGGGATTTTTTTTCTTTTCCTTTTTTTCTCTCTTTTTTTTTTTTTTAATAATCCCATCTACATTTCAGATGCTAGCTGCAGCTTGTTTCTAAAATAAATTGGAATAAGGCTGCCTGATAGCAGCCTCCTAAATGCCATGATTTCCAAGTCTCCAGACCCAGTTGGCATGGAGTTGATAGTCTATCACAAAAAACACTAACACATATGCTTTCCAGTCTATTAAGAGATTTAATGGAGCTGGTGAGAGGTGGGAGTGGGGACAGAGTTAAGTTGGCTTTTGAAGTGAGAAGTTTCCTCAGTGCTTCCAGAGAAGTAAGGAGATAAGTTTTGCTTGTAAGATATCTTGATGGGCTACCAGCTGCAAGAATGGCAGGGTCAAAGCCGTGGCTGCTGGGCACACCATGGCAGTAATTAGCTCTATCTGTAGGAGGAAAGTGAGCTGTCGGTTGCACCCCTCTCCTAGCACCCTGTGTAGGGGAAAACAGAAGAGTCACAATTTGCAATATTGCTATCCACAATTTTCTGTGGCAAAGATTTCAAAGCCAGCACATTTCTGTGCTCTCTTTCTAACTTCTGCAGACTTCAATAAAGCATTCTAGAAAATGAGAGTGAGTTATAGCTGATATTGTAAAACTCTTCACTGAGATGGATTTGACATTGCCTGGGCTCCAGTCCATTTCCCAACGGCTCATCTATTCTTTCTTGATGACAAGTGTGTCACTCCTTTTTTCTAGAGCACTAACTACTAACTTTTTTATTACCACTTTTTTGCTACACTGGGGCAGTGAGTGGAGGGCTTATAGAGGTCAGACCTGCTTTAGGAAGAAAGCTTGCTCTTCATCTATGAACACAGCACTGGCAGAAAACTGTGGTGAGGTTGTAATTGAGTTCTGATTACATTTGATCATTGCTGGTGCTGATAGGTGAAGAATTTGAAGCGATCTGTATGCGGAATGCCAGTTTACCCCAGTAGGTAAAGTGCTTATTGCTCAACTATGGAACAAGTAAAATGAGGGCAGTTTTTCTAGTTTTGGGTGGGGGTTTTTTGTTTTGTTTTAGGGTTTTTTGGGGGTTTGGGGTTAGGGGTTTGTTGTTGGTTTTGAGGTTTGTTTTTATTTTTTTGTTAGTTGGGTTTTATTTTAGGAATAGTTATCTCAGTTGTGAAACACAGCTTATTTCCCAAATGGAAATTGTATAAGGTGACCCAGCATATTTTTAATTACATGTTGTAATATGAAACCATTCTCTAGTTATGAATCCTCTCAGTGTTTATGCCTCTGCTTTTCTTCAGCGAGGATTTCTAACATGATCCTCTGATTCCTGTGAGCACACAGCTGAACACGCAACATGCTTTTGTAAAACACTTCCTGGACTTACATCATCTATCTATGTCAGCAAATGGAAGGTCCCTTTATTCTGAGTTTCATGTGGATACACTGTGAGGATAAATGATCTTCTGGGAAACATTCATGTGCACACCAGCACAGAAGTTTTTGAGGATACATGCGGTTTGCTACTTCCTTCCATGGGCACATAAACAACCAATTGTGTTGCAGTGTATGTGAACAGCTGGTAAAATCTATCTGTTGGATTTCAGGAACCCCCTAGACTTTGCTACATCAGAAACTCATCTTTCTCAACCTGTCAAAGCCTATGACCAGATCTCTGTCTGGTTCATGGTTTCTCTCCTAATTACTTTCTGAGTAATCTGTACCTTATAGTTTCCATTGTTGCTGTGTTGGACAAACACCTTAGGATCGATCATAAGTGATTTGCAGTCGATATCCTGGTTCCCATGCTAGGAACCTGGCAAGGTCTGACTTGCACTGTGGTCAAACCTTGACCCTTTTTCTCCCTAATGTGTTGAGCAATTTCAGAAGACAACAAAGATTCATTCCCCAAACACTCTTGTATGAGAAAGTACCCTTTTGTACCCTGTTCCTTTCCCTGCTATCAGTGAAAAGTAGAACTGAAGCTCCCATCCTTCACTGACTGGACACTGAGCCTGCCTAATATTTCATCCCTTTTTGGCATCTCTTCTTCCACTGAAGACTGGACTCAGATTTACTGGCTTTTGCTTCCAATTTTCCCTTTCGTGTAACCTGAGGTTTTCTGATGTTGTTGCAAGACAAGTCCCCTCTGACACCACACATACAATGAGGAGGAGGACCTACCAGTGGAAGTTCCCACCAAGCAAAGCCACTCAGATCCCAAGTTCTTCAGGATGCCAAAGGGTGGACTTGAGCAAATTCAGTCTCAGATATGTGAGAAATGTGCTGTTCTCCCTCTTTGTCTTTTGGAGCACCTCTTGTGATAGATTGATACAGGCATGCAGAGGCAATAAGTAAAGTGCCTGTCCTTATTTTGTGGATATGGACTGCTCAGGGATTTCATTCGAGTAATTGTTAGCAGGATGATGGAGCAGTGCTGAGAAACCAGGAGTATCTGTCAGCCATATGGGAGCTGCCTAAGTTGTGAATTTGTAAGCTAGCTACCAGGGGGTAGAATTCACTGAGGAGAGACACTGTGTGGTAGAGAGTGTCCTTACCAGCCAAGAGACAAGACTGCCCTGGAGACAGGGGTTCTGGCACATTGAGAGGTCTAACCACAGGCCAATATTCTTTTTCTGCTTCAGAAACAATTTGCATGCATTTTTTTTCTTACTTTCTTCCACACTTCTCTTTGTCTGCTGTAATGTCTGAATAAGGTCCAATTGGTTTACAAATTTCTTTGTGCTTCCTGGCTGTTTGCTGTCATTCCCAATGGGGAAACTGGTTCTACGGAAGGTATTCAGCACATCATGTGGAGGAGGAATGAAATCTGGTAGGAAGGCCTGGGGAAGCTGCCACTAATACCTGAGATATAGAGAGGGTCATCACACCTTGAGGCTCTCAAGTGAGTGTGAAATCCAGGTGTAGTTTTCTGGTGGGTTTCTTTCCACTAGAAAGTGGGGGAATCCTTCACTCTTCTTGCTCTGCTCTTTTAATACTGGATTCTTGTTGCTTGGCACCTCCTAATACTGTATATAGCTCTTTGTTCACTGAATTTTCTCACACAAGTAGGGAAGCAGAGTCCTTCTGTGAGCTTTAATGTATCTGTTTATTTTAGTAATGTATTACCATTGGTTTTATACAAATATCCCTATCTAAGAACTTCAGAGTCTTTGGTGTTCCACCCCCACCCTCCAGACTTTGTACTTTTTGCTGTTGCTGTTGTTGACATTCCAATGCAATTCAGCCTTGGAGAAATAAATATTTGTTTAGCTCTTCTCCTGCTGTGCCTGCTCAGTGCATTTGCTTAATGATTAATTCAGTTCAGCTTTGCAAGGGTTTTAGGGCAACAGATTCTCCCAGAAAAACAAGAGACTCATTTGTGGACAACCTTACCTGTGTTCTTTCCCCCCTCTTGCCCAAACCCCGCCCCAGCTCCTTTCCCCCAGATCAGAGGTTGATTAAATAAATGTGCAAGCAAAAGGCTCGCTCTTTGCCATCATAACACATGGCTTTTCATAGCCTTTGTTTCAGCATTATCAGTTGCCAAGATGAGCTCTGGTGAGGAGTCAAAATTTTGCCTGTTTGATTCTCCACACCATTTATCTTGATTTGAAACAGTGAGTAGAAGGTTGAACTCACGTAAGTGCCTGCTGCCCCTCCTTGTCATTAGTTGAATTTTCTTGAATCTGTAATTTTCTTCTTTTTGTCTGAAACATCAAATCACATTCTGGCTTATAACATTACCTCTAGAGCCAAGCCACTGTTTCAAAACCTGAATGTGTTCATATTTGAAGGGTTTATGTTATGTTTTCTCTACCTCAACCTTCATGAGTCAAATCAGAGATTTTACTTTTTGGTCAAGACATCAAATGGGTCTATGCCATCAGATTTTTTTCAAGAGGAGGACAAAGTTAACCTCCAAAATCTATATTTATGCACCTAAATGAAGGTTTAGCTTTTTTTTTTTTTTGATTCCTGGAAGTACAGCACTACCTGGCAATTAAATGAATGGGTAATTTTATTAATGCTGTTGCCATTTCAAGTAATTTTGCACAGCTGAAACTGGAACTCTTCTATTAAAATAAAAAAAAAAAAAAGGGGGGGAGACCCCAAACCCCACAAAATAGCATTTTAAAAATTCAAACTCTGGAAAGATCCAAATTTTGTTTTCCTTTTTTTGGCCATTTACAAAACCTTCTTTGAATTATTTAAACTACTTCTGCTTCACTCCTGAAATATGGCAAGTATAATTTTGCCAACAACCAGATCCAGCTTCTGAGCTGTTTTCTGCCAGAAACCAAATATCACTTCAGTGAAGTAATACATCAGACTCGCTCTTCACTTACTTCCAGATGATGAGGTTTCAGCTTATAGCAGAGATTGTTTTTTATTAGGCCCTGAGTATATGACCTGGCACTTTTGCAGCTGAGTTTCATCTGACTACTATCACTCCAGTCCTCGAAATCATCCCACTGCCTTTTTTTTTTTTTTTTTTTTGTATGATATTCAGAGCCTCCTCCATAATGATGATTCATTCCACAGTGTGTCATCAGCAAATTTTGTTGGCATGGTCCTCCCTTACTGTGCCAAGAACTGTGATGAAAATATTATGTAAGATTATTGCAAGAATCATCTATGAGGAATTAAACTCATAAGCTTCCTCTAGACTGATGGAAATCATAGGAAATAGAGCTGAAAAGGACCTCAAGTCCAAACTGTGTCCCAAAGACATGAACTACACTCAGCAGATACTTGTGCAACCCCATGCAATGCCACAGGCTTGGGGAGAAGTGGCTGGAGGGCTGCCTGGCAGGGAAGGACCTGGGGGTGTTGGCTGACAGCCACCTGAACATGAGCCAACAGTATGCCCAGGTGGCCAAGAGGGCCAACAGCATCCTGGCTTGTATCAGGAATAGTGTGGCCAGCAGGAGTAGGGAGGTGATGGTGCCCCTGTACTCAGCACTGGTGAGGCCGCACCTTGAATATTGTGTTCAGTTTTGGGCCCCTCAGTACAAGAAGGACATTGAGGTGCTGGAGTGTGTCCAGAGAAGGGCAACGAAGCTGGTGAAGGGTCTGGAGAGCAGGTCTTAGAAGGGGCGGCTGAGGGAATTGGGTTTGTTTAGTCGGGACAAGAGGAGGCTGAGGGGAGACCTTATTGCTCTCTGCAACTACCTGAAAGGAGGTTGCAGCGAGGTGGGTGTTGGTCTTTTCTCCCAGGTCACTAGCAATAGAACAAGAGGAAACGGCTTCAAGATGCATCAGGGGAGGTTTAGATTGGATATTAGGAAAATTTTCTTTACTGAAAGGGTGGTCAGGCATTGGAACAGGCTGCCCAGAGAGGTGTAGAATCACCATCCCTGGAGCTATTTAAAATATGTGTAGACGTGGCACTTCAGGGCCTGGTTTAGGAGACATGGTAGTGTTAGGTTGACGGTTGGACTTGATGATCCTAGAGGTCTTTTCCAACCTTAATGATTCTATGATAATTGTTGAGATTCTATGATGTTCATAGATACTCCATATCAGTAACTTAGTTTCCTAATCACTGGAATACAGTTGTCCCTCATGTCTGCCCTGAATCACTTCAACATTTTCCTTGTTTTCACTGAGCCCAAATACAGCCATAGAATTAGCTCATTCTCCTTGTGAGTGATGCTTCTGCTCACAAACCACAATACCATGTTGCGACATATTTGTTGTCATCTTCCTTTGAGCTGGCTTCATACACCCATATTCATCAGCTGATGCTTTTGTGCCTTAAAAGTTCCACTACTGGCATTCACTTGAACACAAAGCACCATCCATTGAAATCAATGTTTACTTGACTTGTGAAGCAGTCCCCAGAGCATGATGGTCTTCCTTTAGGTTTCTGAATTTTAACTGAAGACAAAGCTTCCCTCAGTTTTAGGGTCTCAGTACTCTTTTGAAGGCTTCTTTTGCAGGAAGTCAGAGAACATTCCCTCTTCTAGACCTCCTGAGGTATTTTATTCCATCCATCAAATTAACATTTATTTCCCCATCAGTCCTTATGAGCACTTTACTTCCCTGTCCCATGGGTATTCCAAATACCCTCAAGGTATCTCCCTTGTAGTTTGGAGGAAATTATATGATATGTATGTGTACACAGAATGTATTTTGCTAATTTACCACAAAGCTAAATATTATGTTACCATAAAGACAAGTTGCATTTGGAAACTCCTATATATAATGTTACTAAGAAAGCCAATTCCACCTTATTTTAATTAACCTGGAAAGCCTTCCTTTTTATAACATGAGAGAGATTTCAAAACATTCAGAATGTTAATAAACCCACAGGTATTTCCACTCCTTATATCTTCTTGTATGCACTATTGATCAAGAATTGTTGCTCATTTCAGTATTAGTGTGGTTTTTCTCAGCCTAGAGAAGTTTAATGTTTTGAACTATTGCATCTATTTTCTTTAAACAAGAAAGAAATCTTATTTTCCTTGGTTTTGATAAGAGATGGAGTTGATAAATACTAACATTGTACTGGCAAGGAAAGATACTACTAGCTTTAGGGTTTAATAGGAGGATCCTGGATAGCTCAAAGAATTCACCACGGGCACAATGACTGAACAGTAAGCTATGTTAAGGGTCCTTTATGTTTCACTGATAACATAGAAGTCCTAAGGCAGGAGATACTAAGGCCTTTTATACAACAGATCCAAGTTGTGTCTACTACTAAGGGCCTTTTTTTTTTTTTTTCTATGGTGGTCACTAGCTTGTGCTGAGCCCAGAGTAACTCAGTCTAATGGTTATGAGGTTTTTTGAATAGAGTATGATAACCAAAATGACATCAGAATCCATTTTTCTGTCTAGTTGGTAAGAACAAGCTCTGAGGCTTCAATCAACCTGAAGATGAGCTCCCCTTTAGTCTCCAGATGTCATGCCTTCAAAGGAAAGCTAAAACTCATTTATGGAAATACTTGGTGTCCTCCTCTCCACCCTTCAAATGAATAGTCATAAAGCTGTAGGGTTCCTAAAGCTAGATCCTCAGTAATTGCACAAAATACTGCCTTTGATACAGTGCTGCTAATGCTGTAAAATAGCACAGTATATTTTTCCTCCCAGAGAGCAACACCCAGTTAACATTTAAGTTAGTGAAGTGGAAATTTGTGTGACCTAATTTAAGAACCAGTCAAATGTCCTAGGTGAGAAAGTTTCACTAAAACATAAATGCCACTGTATTTCTACTTTGCTTAAAAGAGTCCAGGGTAAGGGGTGGGGGAGAATGGTTTTGATACAGGGGAATGCAGCAGAGAGAAGGAACTTGATATCCAAATAACAATCCAGCTTAACTTTTGAGAATGGAGAATCTGAAAGGATCACTTTCAACTCATGGATATGACAGGCTTTCTTTGTGTTATCCAAAAGGGAAGGAGAAAAGTTGATGTTACTAGCAAACTGAGATTAATTTTGTGAAAGTCTGTGAGGCATTATTTATAGTCTTTGTGCCAGAACTGTGTTTCCATTAATGGACTCTCCAGGCAATGCTCGAAAAAATAGTGCAGTCTCATATAGCATAAATGAGGTCTCGTGATGTGAATTTAACTGTTTTCATTTTAACGGACTCATTCCCAACCCTTCTCTCGTTCCACTCATGAAGTCTTTTCATGTCTTTGTGTTCTTCCTCCTGCAGTCCAGTACATCGTTCAACAGAGATGCTGTGAAAGCAGGGACAGGCCGGCGTTTTCTTGGTGGACTGTTAAATGATACATCCTACTGCTACACTCTGGAAGTCTCATTCTACAGCTACATATTGGGTGGACCTAATTCTGCTGTCCCCTACACAGAAGAAGCATGTATCCTTTTGAAATCTTTCCTCTTCTTGCAGCACACGTGAACTGGGCACTTAAGGTAAATACTTCTGTCTCAATAAGAGTTTACTGAGATAGGAACACACAAGTGGAAATGTGAGTCTGTTCCTGATGCTTTAATTTCCCTCGTATTGATTCTCTATACTGTGGAAATTCAAGAAGAGAAAGGCATATTAGATCAAACAAGCCATTTCCCTCTTGTAGGAGATTATCTCACACACTTATTATAGAAACTAGTCCTGGAGAGCCTGTGATCCATTCCCTTCCATAGTCTTCCATTTCTTTCTTCATCTCTCTCCTTACTCTCTCATTATCCTTGTGTTTGTATTTTTGTTTTAATAGCAAGTTGAAAGTGCATCCTTGTTACTGAGTTAAAATACTTTCTCTGCTTTGAAATGCAGCCAAAAGGCTCTAAAGGATCCATTAGGTTCTGCAGCTGCCTCAGGGCCAGGTCTTTAATACCAGTTGACAAAGAAATGGAAAGTGAGCTCAGCAAAAAAAAAGACAAGTTGTTTGCATTTTTGAGTGCTCAAATAGAAGTAATGTCTCATTTCTCAAAAAACACATATCCATCCGGCTATCTCAATGTATCAATAATTTGTAGAATTGTTCTGACTGGTCTTAGGATCTGTTTTTATCTTTATCTTTTTCTTTTCGTCACCTTGCGCAACAAAATAACCAGTGCCCATACTTCAAGTTTGGGTGTATTGTTTCATTTTGTCACTCTATCTTGGTAGCTTTTGAAATTTCCACAGGTTTAGGAACACTGCAGTGGGAGAAAGATTAGTTGTGATTGCCTATTTACCTCTCCACTGAATTTCGGAAGTTGGGGAAGGTTTACAGCTTTAGGGCAGCGAGGGGGAAATTTTCATGAGACATAATTCTTCACCATCCATGCATATGTGCACACTACATAGGAATAAGAGTGAGAAACAGGAAGCAGGGAAAGTAATTCTTAATCATTTGGGGTTTTCTGGTTTGGCATCTCCACTGAAAGTGAAGTTTGAGGGAAGGAGGGGGATGAATATATTAAGGTGACTTATCAGACGGGAGCATTTGGAATACAAGCTCTTTTTTGCCCCGTATGGTTAACTATTTCCAAAGAACAGCTTCTTGCAACACACACATATGTAGTATATCTTGCCACTGAGGAAAAAATCGTCATTACTATTAGGTCTAGGTATTTATATCCTTTTGTTTGTATTTTGGCATTTTAAGAACACATGCCTTAGTTTCTCCTTTTATTTTCCTCCTCAGTTAGTACTCATTGTACTGACAACTGCTTATTTATCTTCCTTATTTATCAAGAAAAACTTTTGCAGTGAGGAGTGGGAAGAGTGATTCCCTTGAATATGTTTTTCTTTGACTTGGAGGTCAGGCTGGCTTCGTTTCCTTTTCCATAAAGACTTTTGGTTTTTGCTTCACATTACAGAGGTTTCAGGTGTGGGGTCTAATGTCTCCACCTATTTGCTGTCTTACATTTTGCAGACAGAGCTGCACCATTCTCAGTTTGTTCACTGTGACCATCAGCAGCTAGAGCACAGAAAACAGGCCCCAGATCACAGGGATCCTTCTTGGTGGTGATGTATGGAAAGCTTACGCAGCAGCTTGATTTCTACAGTTATGGTTTCACCTAGCTGAGTAGAAAAAGGAGAAGTGGTTTTGACTGGCCTGGCGGACAGCAAGCAGAGAAGGCTCTTTGCCCATGTAGTATGCTCCACTGGCATTTTGCTCTGGTAGGTTTTATTATTTCCTTTTCAGTGAAGGGATTCTATCAAGAGTGCTGCTTATGACAGCTTTTCCTCATGTGTGCAGTTTCCTAGTTAAAGAAAGAAATGGAGCTGCTTGAACAAGTCTCTAGGTTGGTCTGCTCTAACATAGGAGTGGCTGGATTTATGCACATCCTATCCTGGCAGGGGGGAAGTTTCATATCACTGAAGTGCCTGTGACCAAAAGTAAAACAATTGCAGAACATTCCAATTTAGCCTGAACAGCTCTTCCAAGCTATTTGCAAGTCAGTGATTAATTAATGCTCAGATTTTTTAATGGACCTGAACCAAAGACACATCCAGTCAGTTCATATTGGCCTCCAAGGACGGGCGTGCTTCTATTAACTAGCTCCATGCAGGCAGCAAGTCAAGCAAAAAAATGAAGAAAACACAGGGAGCCCAAAAACCCCGAACTGATTCGGGAAATCAGCCTTCAAAGATATATTTCTTAGGACTTTGTTCGTCCCACTCTGATGTTATTGGGTTGCGGGAGTTTGTGTTTTGTTTTGCTTTTAACTGAAACAGGATCAGGGAGGCTAGAATTGTTCAATTGTTGGATTAAGAAGTGCAGACTGAGACTCAGCCTCGAATTCAGAGACCCCATGGCCTTGAACAGAGACTACGAAGCAGATCACACCCCACATTCAGAAACTAGCCATACTGGCTCCACATAGAGACCAAAACAAATGAGAATCTCCAGGTTCTACAAAAATAGTGATTTAGCCTAATGTTGTTCCTGCTGACAGATGAGAAAAGTGAACAAACTGAATAGTTTGCACTGGTGGCATGTAATTCTGTCAGCTTCTTTCTTCTATAGCATTTGGGTCAAAAAAGTACTACTCCCTTTCATGCCATTAGGTAAGTGGATTAGGTTTGTTGGTTTTGGTTTTTTAAATCTCTGCATGTTCTTCAGGGTTTACGTGCTAACTCTATGATCTATACAAACCTCTATGTAAGCCTGTAAATAGATATATTTCTACATTGGGTAGGATCATGTATTTTGTTCAGACTGTTGTGACTGAAACATACTTTGTAATTATTGACATAAAAGGATACTTTACATGCATGAAAATGGGAGACAGACCTTCAGTCTGATAAGTGTTATTTGAATTCTGACATTGTTGTTGTGGACAGTAGCTTTTTTCAACAAGAAAATTAAGAAAAGTTAAAAAAAAAAAAGGAAGAAAAGGTGTCATTAAAAGTGGAAATCTGTTCCAAATTACTCAAGTTAGTATGACTGAATGTATTGTCCTAAATGAGGTAATAAATCCTCCTCAGAGATTCAGAACTTAGAGGATTACACCTGCTATGTTCTATAAAAACAAATTTGCCCCTGAGGCTGCACTATTTGAATGAAATCAAGGAGTGAAGGATCTTCCATCAGTGTGTGCAGGGGATATCTGTTTGGGATATGTATGGTGGGATAACAGCATCCTGCAGAGTGTTGAATTTCTGGCCTCTTCTAACATAGAGAGCTAACATGGCTGCATGGATGTCTCAGGCCTTGACTAACATTACATCAGTAATGGTTACTGCTGCAATGTCTCTTGTATTTTCATCCTGCAAGCAAAGAACTGCATCAGGTGTAACTTCCTGAAAGTCCTATTATACGTTCCTTTGGAGGTGTGTGCGTGGTAGGTCTGTGTCTAACTGATATGTACCTGGCTCACAAGAAACATTAGGGATATGTTCTATAAGCCTGGCTCTGCAGAATACCCCACGATAACAATAATGTGTGCTGTAGATAAGAGTGAATGGACTCTGTTTCGAAGGCATAATAAGAGGATTGTAGGCTTGTCGGTTAGTTGCCTGGAAGTGGACAGAGAAATATTTAAAACCCTCCTCACACATGCACACATTTGGTGGTAACTGATTAAAAAGGCAGCTCAGCAACAGTTTGCTCAGCACCAGGTAAAGAAGCTTTAAAATGAGCTGATATGCTTCCATTAAATACCGTGTTTTACTAGGCATTTACAGGGCTTATGACACAAGACATAAACTGCTCTGTAACATTCACCAACAGCAGTTCAACTGCTGAGCTGTCTAGATATACACCAGCCTCATAGCTGGGCAGGGAACAAAGAATTAAAGAGGGGAGGAAGGATGAATCCCCAGCTGTAGGACTCTGAGCACTGCTCTGATAGCACACCCAGAATTGCTTTTCACTACAGCTGCTGATCAGCAGCCATGACAGCTTGACCTGAGAGTGGCCAGTAAAGGAGTCTCGCATCAACAGTTTCAAAATCTACTGGGTTCATTTTTTAGAGTGTTTGAACTGGATCCCTGCTGCACAGCAGGCAGGCCGTAAGACGGCATAAAAGGATTTACTCTTCCAAAGACTAGCCAAAAGATAGGAAAATAGAAATGACGGAGACTAGGCAAGAACTGGTATGACTGTAGCCTGGTAGATGTATGGGAGAATAATCATCAAGATGGGTGGGCACCACAATTGTCCATGGATTTTTTGTGTATTTTAATCTTAATTCTAAGCTTCCTCTGGGTGGGGAAGGCCCTTATTCAAAGATGGGCCTCTGGCATCTATGAGTATGGCTTTACTCATTGAAAACATTTCTGAGGGGAACAGGAGACTGGAACCCTGGACTGAGGGTCTGGTGGAAAAGTTCTCCTTTGTATGGCTTTTTTAAGCACATCACTTCACCTCTTTGATTTAATGTCCTTAATATAAAGAATTAATTTAATGAAACTTCTTTTGCAAACAAACAAACAAAATGAAAAATAAACATTTTGGAAGTCATGGGTGAAGAGCACAGAAGAAAGAGACATTACTAGTATTATCCCAAGGTAGGTCTTTTCACATTACAAACACCTGAGAAATTACCTCAATACTTTAAATCGGTATAGCTGAACCAACTTGCAAAGATATCACTTGGTACTTTCCATTTCAATGAATGTGTTGAATTGGAAGCTTTGCATCCTTTAAACAGGGCATAGTTACACTGCTAAACTCTCTCCCCTATTTATGGATATAAAAAATGTATTTATGTAGCTACAGTGATAGAATGAAAACTTGGGTTGACTCTTCAGGTGCCTAACAGGAGCTTAGACTCCTGGCACAGTTTGGACCACTGGTTTCACTTTTATTCTTAACTTCAAGCAGAACATCAGCCTGCTGCTTGACTGGGGACTTGAGAAGTTAAATCCCCTGGGGGAAACAGTCATTTGCTTATAACCAGATTCCTTTCAAAGAGTACTTGGGTGTCAGTAAATGCGTGTCCTGGGGAAAAGAAATCTGTATGCAAACTACAATTCCAGTAAAAGCAACTATAAATTTTAAAGCTTCATGGACCTGCCAGTCCTCTAGGGCAAATGTACTTGGTCATTTTGGGCTTATTTCTTTTTTTTTTGGCAACTGCCTGTCATGATCCTCCTAGCTCTGTTAGGGATATCCTTAAGAGAAGATCCTCATGAGCCAGATTATGGCCCTTGAAGGTTCATTCTCACCGAGTAAAGGCAACATTACCAGCAAAAGCCAATGAGGTATGAATGGCTGTGCTGATAACGCTGAGGGAGCTCTGCAGAGGTTATCCAGTCTGGCTTATGTTTGAAGTTGAGCTAGAGTTTGTTGCCAAGATGATTTCAAAGTGAATCAGGCATATACTCAGGAAAAGACCTCCAGAGGTCTACATCTTCATCATCCTTCTGCTAAGCTCGTAGAAACAGGCTCCTTTCTGTGTATTACAAAAAGTGGCGCTAATCCTAATCCTGCAGATTTTCGTAAAAGTGACCTCCTTGCACCTCATCTCTCCAGTGTTTGGTTATTTCTCAGTACCATGTTTGGGGCTGTGTTTGAGGAAAGAAACAAAATCCTCTTTCAGCTCCCCAGTCTGTGTGAAATTGTCGAGGTTTACAGCCACAATTCCAAATGCTCTTAATATTACTGGAAGCATGGAGTTAAATTATAGAGTTGTAAAGTTACTTTATAGTGATAATGCTGTCAAGCATCAATATCACTGCCCCAGGGCACCATGGAAACTCAGTTAATGATATAAGAAGCTGATATTTTTCAGGGTTGCAGCTGTTGGCTCATACCCAGAAGGAATCTGTGTGTTTGTTCATATCATGTATATACAGGGGGACCTGCTCAAAGAAAATTAAGAAACAGTGAATATCTGTTTAATGAAGTGCAGTGGAATGAAAGTGCAAAGCCATATATGGCGTTGCAGTACGCACACCCCTTTCCATCACAGAGTTCAATACAGTGGACAGTGCTGTAGAGAAAAAACTTATTTTACTGTAAGAGAGGTGTTTGTTGGGGAGAGTGTATATTTGTATGTAGATTTCTTTATCTAGTTGCTTGTAGCGCTGGCTGCATCAATCTACGCAGACACCGTCTGAGAGTATCAGTAAAGAAATGGAAATTAAGGGAAGTGACTACAGTCAACTTAGGAATATCTGTAATTTTTGTAATGGATTTCTTAGCATCTGTATCCCAAAGTGCTTTGATAGCCTCAGATGAAAGACACTATGAAAGTGCAAAGTGTTATTATAAAGGTGGTTTTTTTTCTTGTAAGGAAATTTTTTTTTTCTTCTGAAATGTAGAATATCAGTCTTGGAAGGCATCTTTAAAGTATTTCCTGGGGATTTAACCATATGATTACAGCTACCTTTTGGCTAAGAGCCAGGTATTGAATACCATGCATGTGAGTGGGGAAATGGTCTTACAGTTAACTGCTGCAGTAAGAGTGGTCTTGAGTAACTGGTTCATTTCTCTGCCCAGGTGCTTTGCAGGCTGCCTGTTTGGTAAACGTTCACATGGCTTTCTGTGGGGAAGGAGGCAGAGCAGGTCAGACTCATGGGCCTCTTTTAAGTAGAGTTTTTAGGCCTGTTTCAGTAGTGTTTTAAGCAGAAGTGAAAGGGGTTTGTAAGCTGAGGATCTAGTCTTGAGGGGAGTGAAGCATCAGAGGTACTCGGAGACTACCTGTCCTGTCAGATTTTAAGGGAAAAGTTAAACTGAGCACCATGGTTTACTCCAGAGTTGTGTTGTCCTGAGCATTGTAAAGGAGGACCCCATGAGCATGTAGATTAATTTCCTTCCTCTCGTGTACACAGGTTTCTTTCCCAGGGATACTACGATACAGGAAAGAGAAGAGAAGAGATGGTTGTTGTGGGACCACAGTGTAAGCAGGGTGCATATCCAGACCCATAGAAATGCTCTCAAGTAAGTTTTAGACATAAATGTTTGTCTTCTTTGAAGAGCAGAAAGACTTCAGTAGCTATAAGCCTCAACCAGGGAATTTGCACAGGTTGACTTGAGAGCCATCAATATTTACAACCTTATTCGGGAACAGGACCTTATGGCCAGTGGGAGCATAAGCATCTTACAGAGACATGGGTGCAAATATTGTCCCTGCTTCCCACCAGCTGTCTTCAACTCAGTGCTGGCAGAGAATGTGCTCTTTGACCTAGGTAGGGCTGTATCCAGTGACATGGGAATACTGATCCTTATAAGTCGCCAAGATAAGGAAGCCTAGCTCTAAATGCTATTTTATCCAATGCAACCTTTGGGGTTTCTGATGAAACACTGCATGATAACTGGTGCCAAACTGTCACTGAGGTTTTACTGATTGAAATCCTCACCAGTGTTTTCCATTAAAGCTATCAATGACTAGTGGTTGCTATCAGGCCAGCTAAATCAGTGGCCTGCAAGCACAGAACTCTAATTCAAAATGTTTCTGATGTATAAAAACCCATAAAATATGCTGGTTAATAATAAAAATTGTTACATTTTTCTATTAGTATTTCTTTTACACACAGGAGAAAATAACTTAGACCAAGCACAAGTGATGCCTTCGCTGAATGATTGGAAGGTGAATTTGGTTACATGAATCATTGCAGAATTGTGGGTAATATAAACAAGGGGAAGCTCCCTCCAGGCACTGCTATCCCTCTTGGAACTGGCTTTCAAGGACTTGAATGCTTCTCTTATGAACTGGCTTTTCTATAAACTTGTATTTTTTTCCTTTGTCTTATAAGCAACTTAGACAAAACTAAGCATATGGAACTGATAGTGAGGCTCTTGGGTGCTCAGAACACCATACAAATGCTATTAGACCCGTAGTTAAAATAATTCTTTGGTAAATGTTAAATTCCTATTAGTAACACTTGCTAAACTTAAGTGCAAAGGAAAGGGCAAGGCTAATCTGAAAGGCAATGGAGAGCAGGGCTTAAAAGATATTAACAATTTGCTGGAAATGTCTGAGGGGAGTGGTTAATATGACTAAAGAGTAACATCTGTGGGTTGAAGATTTAGGTTGGGAGGCAGCTTTAGCCAGTGCTCTGCTTTGGAGCTTTCCCAAATGTCAATGGGAATGAAGAGAAAAAAAGCCATTCAGAACGAGGCATTTTTCAAAAAGCAATAAACAGAAAAATTGCAGTGTGTCTGTGATAGGTCTCTGATTTTGTGCCAGCCTGTAGTGGTGTTTTTGTGTCTCCATGTTTGTCACCTTTTTCGATTTCTCTGTGTCTCTTCACTTCTGGCTGAGTCTTCTCCCCTATGCCAGCCTGTCTTATGTCTGTATCCTAACCATCTTGTTTGCAGTTTTAGGTCATTACCCTACCCCATGCCTTTCTGTCATCTCACCTGATATTTTTCAGGTGGTGCTTCATTAATCAGACACACTCAGTCTCGGCTTTTTATTTACTTTGTGTCATCTTTCATGTAAACTATTCTTTTTTATATATATATATTTTGCCACCTAAAGGCTCAGCGGGGCTTTTTGCTGATTAAAGGGAATTCTAGGGTGGGAGTAGAAGTTATTTTTTCTACTACTTATTTAGTCCCAAATACCAACATCCTGAAAGGTAAGCAGAGACCTTTTTTAGGAAAATCAGCAAAGGAAGGAGTTCCTTTCTGTCTGTGTGTCTGCTTTCTCAGCTACTTGACCAATTACAACTGAATCTGACAGTGATGAAGGTCTCAGAGATTCTACATTCCTATGAGCTTCATGAAAAATAGCTGGCTGAATGAGTAGAGAGGCCAAAGTTAATCTCTCCAGTAGGGACAGCTGCATCGCTATTGTTGGAAACCAGAGGAGCACAGTAGGTATGAAAGTGACAGGGAACAGATCCCACATCTCCTTGCCTTCGTGGGCCTTACACTGGTGAGTAGAGACCTCACTTCACTTTCTCTTTCTCCACAAACTTTTACCCCTAAAATTTCTGAAAACCTTAACAAAGGATACCTCATGGCATCCTGAAAAGCAGATTGCATCTTCTCCATCATGCCACTGTTGAAAGAGGCCAGAAACCTGGCATGTACAGTTCACAGGTCAAGAGAATACCCATTCAAGCCAAGGCCAGTATAAGCCCACCCTAAGCCAGATGTGCTTCTTGTCACCTAGAAGTGAAACTTTGTCCAGGGTTCAGATCAACAAAGTCTGAATGTCTCAGGCAGAAACTAAAGATAATCTGCAGCTTTGATCTAGTGTTCAGAAACCTTTGTGTTTCAATAAGAGCAGGATGGGTCTGATTCTCCTGTGTCTCACCTCTTAATGGAAGAACAGCCAAACCAGCTCAGATCAAAATCAGTCCTCTGCACTGTCTTGTCTGACGGAGGCCAAAAGCAGATGTCTGAGAAGAATATAATAATGGAATAAGTGTATAACAATACTTTCCCTGAATATTCTTCCAGCTTCCAGTAATTAGTGGTTTGGGGATCCTAGAGCCAGAGTTTTTGATTATGTCTGTAGTAACACTCAATGGGTTTGTCTCCCATGAACCTGTATACATTTTTAGCATCCACATCATTCCTTGCTAGGGATTTCCACAGCTTAATAATATAGTGTTTGCTTTATTTTGTGATTCCTAACTGTTACACTGGAAGCGGCATTGATCCCCATCTGCTTTCCTCATGGCACTCATATCAGCCTTCTTTTTTTCATGTTTGAAGTCTCCTAGCCTACCTAGTTATCTGCTGCCTGAGTATTTATCTTGTACACCATAAGTGGAAAAATATTACCAGATCAGAATCATTCCTTCATTTCCAGAGTTGGTATATCATCTTACGCTTTCTTTCTAGGTACACACAACTGTATGAGTTGCCACGCAATGGAGAATCAACTCCAGTGACTCTAATGGCAGAGCCTGTATTTGCTGTGCATTATGATTTTTTCTTGTACTTAGGATAAATCCTGCCCTGGTCACACAAGCAGCAGGTATAAGCACCAAAATGAGAAATACGGCATTTAGTTTCAGAGTACACCCTGTAATCATCATGTGTTCAGTTCCTTATGCACTTAACAGACTGTGTGTGTTCTGCTGTATTCTTCTTTTTCCCAAAACTTAGGAGGGATTCAAAGCTTGTTAAAATAACTAAATTTCCAATATCCCATCATAGGCTGGAGTACTGGTCATCTAGGTAACAGAGTCTAGGAACCAACTTCTGCTGGAGGAATACATGGGTTTTGAAAATTTTAACATCCCAGATACCTTGCTTTCTGTCATTATGATTGGTGTGCATCACACTTCCTCAGCAAACCAGCTTCTGAATAACATGCTTCCACAGTCAGGTTGCATTCATGATTCTGTCAGGCCAGTTATTTCTTTTTCTAGAACTAAGCAATCCTTATTAAACCAGTAACTCATTGGTGCCACAAAAGACCAATTGATAGGTGACTACCATTCATCTCTTCTTCGTTGGCCAGTCCCTCAAGAAATCCAGTACACAGGTTAACTACTCAAGACCTCTCATGTAGCAAAGAGGGATCTGCAGGGCAGTGGAGTGTCCCATGTAGCAAAAGTTTAGATTGGGCTTGTTTCTGCAGTGTTGGAAGATGTGCAAAGTGAGATATCTTTCCACCATATCAATAGATGACAATTCTTATGCTTCCTTTCAATAAATCGTTAAAAGGTTGTTCAAGTGGAACATAGCTGGTTTAATCAAGGTAGGGGATGGAAATGGCTCAGAGGATCCAGTTGTCTTCCTACAGCAGAGACTCCTACGTGGTGGAGCCAGGACTGCATGGTTCTGCCAGCCCAAGGGGAGTGAGCCTTCAGTCACATTATTCATGTTTTCAAGCCTTTTCATCTTGGAGTTTCTGTGGATTTCTTCAAGGTCTTATAAGTGGTTCGTTCTGTTGGCAGAATACACCTTCAGTCTCCGTGCCTCTCACTGTGTAGCAGTAATACCTCCTCTTGAGAAGATGCCCATGATGGTGCCTGTCAGCAGTCTCACAATCTCATATTCTTGCTGTGATACGGTAAAGGTTTGAGACTGGGCTATTTCTGGGCAAACAGGGTTATCATCCTACTGTCCCTTCTTCCTTAGTTAATGATTCCTCTTTGCACCACATCCCTCACATGTCTGCCAAGTAGAATTTGTTGCATTGACTTTCTTTCCAAACCTGTCCAGAAGGACAGCTTTCCTTCAGCCAGGACACAGCAAGGGCCTGTGTCTCCAGAACCATCGATATTTTTCTTGAGATGATAAATGAACTGCCAATAAATGGAGGCAGCTGCCAGATCCATCTGAGAAACAGACCTTCAGACCTGATTTATCCGTGCTTGGTTTATTTATGTGTCTGGAAACTTTCGAGATGCAGAGGACTAACCATTCTGAGGCAGCCACTGAGAATTAGATGGTATAGATAGATGCAGTGGGAGTTTATGGACTGGTTCAGATACATTAGCTATTACTCTGTGCTAGACTATCTCAAACAAGAAAATGTCTTGAGATTCATCGTTAGGAACACCACAGAAAAGAAACAAAACTCTCAAAGCCAGTCCTAAATTCCCATACTTACTGTATCATACAGTTCATTTTTCTCCATCTCTTCTGGACTTTCTTGCCTATAATTCAGGTTTTTGTATAATCTCTGAAATTTGTGTTGTCAAGATTTTTCTAAGGAGATGAGACATGGCTGATCATGTTGTGCCTAGATGGATATGGGGCTAGTGTATGTGCTTCAACAAGTAAGGTTTGTAGGGAGACCAATCTGGTTTTGAACCGGCTGATACAGTAGGAAAAAGCAGACAATCTTTGTGTTTAGGGTCCTTTTGCTGGGCAGCAGGCATGTATGTGTGTGTTTCACATACATTCATCGCAAAATTTCTGAGCGTATATTTTTGCTTCCAAGCAGAAAGAGTTCTCAGAGGTATTAAGTTTGGGCAGGTTTTACGAAAACAGGCAGCTGAGCAAGGGAAATAGACTCAACTAATGCCTCTGCTGGGGGAAAGGCTGGAGCGAGTTTAAATGTTATTACACACCACAGGGTCTGTGTGGGGGAGCTGCTGCAAAATGTTCCAGCAGGGGAATTTCAGCTGGCGCACAATTCATATTGCAACAGAAACCGGGGGTAGGGTCTGGGTCTCCGTAGTTGTGCTGTTGTTGGGACAATTACTTTCTGTTTCAAAATAGGCCTGCCCTGACGTAAAGCCTGTGTGACCCAGGAGCACAAGCTTAAGCTCTTTGCTGTTGGGGGGGACTTGAGCAAGTCCAAGGCAGTAAAACCAGTGAGGATGAGCACTCAGTGTCAGCTCTCAGGAGAGGAGAGACAGAGCAGCCTGGTGTCTCTTTGCACTTCCCTGTAGTTATTTCCTAGTGTAAGGTTGGGCCTAATGAAGCGATTTCCTCCCCCCCAGCCTTGTCTGCCTGCCTTCCTGGGTCAGCACCAGGCAGCACAGCTCACACTTGCCTGTAGTTAAAGTGCCCTCTTCTGGCACGAAACGTTTCATTCCTCAATGGCAATCGATTGAAGAGAAGTGGATGTTTTTCTGATGGTTGCTGAAATCGAGAACAAAGCAGGTTTTCACTTCCTTTGCTTCCCCTGGTGTCCTGGCCTGTCTTGGCAGGCAGTAGCAGTCAGAGAAGAAGGAGCCCCCATGTTTTATCAGCCTGGCTAGGTCAAAGCTTTTCTGTGCCACAGTGCTATGATGAGATTTTGTTTGCATCTGAGGTCATTAAATGAAGATGGTTTTATTCTCTTCTGTTGTTTGATTTTTGGGTTTGGGTTTGGTTTTTTTTTCCCCTGCCTTACCTTTAGCTGGTGTAAATCTGTATGTCTCTTGATTTACACCAGCTGAGAATGTGGTGGCCTTTTCCTGCTCATGTTTTCTGCTCTCTGTTGTATAAATTGTCTCTTGGCTATTCTTGACCTGTTGACGTCAATAGTTTTCACTGTGAATCCCAATGGGATCCAGATTTGACCTCTATTGATTAGCAGGGAATGCCTGGTGATGAAATGTGGGGAGGGGAGAACATGCAGCCGCTGTTAGAGAAGTTCCCATACTAAGCACTCGGTTAGAAAAGGAAAGTTTTGATATGCTTGTTAATGTGAATTCAAGGTTAGCAGTACACAGCACAGCAACTGCGTCTGTCTGCAGAGGGATTTGAAATCAGCCTTTAATAAGAAAAAGGAGTTTCCTGCACTGCTTTATCGCATCAGTTACCACCAGAGGCCTTTGCATGTGCTTTGGATTTTTCTCTATATTTAAGGAGCATTTCAAGCCATAATTGATTATAGCTGAATTTGTGTTACAAAGTAGGGAACAGCAGGTCAGGACATTTACGCTATGAGACGAGACTGAGCCTGATTCCCATTTAGATCCTTTAGAGCAGAAGGGTAGTGTTTTTTCCCCTGGTAACAAGGAGTGTCTCAGCTATTGAGTACAATGCTGTATTAATAATTCTGTAGTTATTGTAGGCTCTCTGAATGCAAATCCCTCACACACAAGCTAGATTGGCATAAACCAGTTTAGGAAGCACACATACAATTTGTACTGCCCTCCACTGGGTTTATGAGGAGTAAAAAGAGCTGGAGTCAGGATTGCCAGGTTTTGCAAAGTGCCGAGCTAGAAGTGAAAATCCAGCTTTTCCCTTCAAGGTGAAAAGGACACAGGAGATTCTGGTGGGTTTGGTCTGCCTGAGGATCTTCCTGCAGTGGTCCCTGTTCTGTTATACGCACTTTAAAACTGTAATATGCTGACATTATTTTTTCCTGGACACTTCACTATTAGTTAAATGAGGTCTCAGGACTGAAGTTCAGGAAACATGGCTTCTAATGATGCAATTTTATTTAAACTCCATACCTGTGTTTCGTCTTGCATTCCTTCTCAGTCCTGGGTGCTTAGATGGTATTTAGGCAGACCTGGTCTGGGGCTGAGGATAAGTATAGCACCCTCGCAGTGTTACCACACCAAACCCAGGAGTGCAGAGACAGGTAAGATCACATGCCAAGAACTGAGATGAGACAAGCTGAAAGTTTCCAAGCCGATACAAGTTGAGATATTAAAGTAGTTAATATGAACAGACATCATTGAAGATAATAGACAATACTCAAAATTTACCTTATGACTTTCAAAGTGATTATCCGAAATATGATGTAAGAATAAAGTGAACATAGTCATCTTCTAACATTTCACTTTAAGGCTGCTGCTCTGCATAGGAAAATATGTGTGTGAGTGCATGCATACATTAGATATGCATATATACCAGAACTTTTTTCTTTTCTTCTCAAGTACATTCTCAAGATTCATGAAAGAAATTAATTAGGACAGAGAGAAAAACTCGTGAGCCTCTCCTTGTGTGGGGGAGCTCCAAGCCACCACCGCAGTGAACAAAGATGCCCCTATATCAGTCCTCTGCAGACAGCCCTGGAACTGGAGCAGCCCAGAGTAATGGTGCTGAGAAGTTGGTACGATAACAAGGCAAAGCAAAGTATAGCCTAACAGGATGACAGTGCAAGACAGCAAAAATAGGTGGCTTTTGTGTGACTATAATAGCACCACCTGCTTTCAGAATGTTAGTCATCCCGTAAATGTGTCCATTCCAGCGAATATCCTTGAGGGAGCTGACACAGAAATCCATAGAAACGAGGCACTGAATCTGAGCAGAGAAAACAGAGAAGAGCAAGGACTCACCAGGCTGAAAGGAGCCTGTTGGAGGGGGGAAAAGGAGCAGCCTGGGAATGTGTGCATGCATGTGTGGGTGTGTATGGGGTAGCAGAGAAGTATGTATGCTTCTCGAAGGGAAGAATTGGTTTCCTTCTCACCAAACCTCAGCCCCTGCTGCTTTCTTTGATTTTTCTCTAACGGGACCAATCTAGGCACTCAGTGATGATAAATAACCTAGTATTACAAGGTGACATGCACAGTGACACTATAATATGGAGAGAAAAAGAAGAACCCAAAGGGGCAGTTTCTGTGCAATTTATTTATTTCCCAAGTGTGCTCTGCAGTGCAGGCATTTTGGAAATCCCATCCCTCTGGTTCTTGCTGCAGCCTGGTGGGGGGCTCTTACAGGAGCCTGACAAACCTCAAACCTCACTAGAATAGACAGTCACCCCAAAAAGCTGTTTTTTTCCCAGTAAGCTTTGTTTGTAGTGCCCTTGGTGGGATGTTTCAGTCGTGTTTTGATTAAGGGCATTTTGGGACCTTGTGTCTGATCTGTAGTTAAGAGGTAGCTCTGCGTGTCAGGATACCTGCTTTTGTTCAGCTGTGAGCTCTGTCGCCGATTCCTTGCCTGGCCTCTGGCAAATCACACAATCTTCCTCCCTGCATTTCCCGATTAGCAGGCTTTCAGCTTTGCGATCATAACGGCTTTTTTAACATTGCATTTGTGTGCAATTTCCTGGATTTTGTCAAAGCAAACTGAGAGCAGAAGTGTTGTTGTGCTGACATGCACAGTATATCAGCAGGGCTGAGACTTCAGCTTCACCGAGCAGGATGCTGCTGCTTGGGCTAACAGAATAGCAAGTTGTCGTTTTCTGTTGGACCAACATAAGGAAAGGGAAAAGGTACATTTTGCCTGAGGGTTTCCTGGCCATTTACTGATGACTAGGGATGTTAAGGCTTGGTGATCTGAATTCTGTTTGTGGCTCTGTAAAGGGCTTGCAGACTCGGTGCCTGTCTTTTCCTCTCCCAGACCTTTCTTGGATGAAAATGCAGGAGAGAAGAAATGGCATTGTCTAGACGATGACACGGGGCTAGGACACAGTCTAGTGAGATAAAAGGAGAATAGAACAGGCATACAGAGCAAAGTGATTTGCCTAAATCTGCACAACCAGATCTCCTGACTCCTTCACTCTCCCTCCTGTGGTTTCTCCTTAGGAGATGAATTTGATTGATTGAAATTGCCCTTTTTACTGATTACCATTTTAATAATCTAACCAGTAATGTCAGAAATCCAGCATGAGGGGTGGGGCTTTTTTGGTGCAATCTGTTTGTTACTTGCATTTCTCTCAGGTGGGCACCAAAATTGGACTAGTTGGGTTCTCTCTTTATTTACATTTGGATTTGTGTTCTTGTCATCCAGATATAGCATAGTGTTACTGCTGCAGCTGCATTCTCACGTGACAGGGGAATGTTCTTATTACAAGGAATTGAAAATTAAAAACAAAAACACACCCCGCGCTCCCCAGATAAATCAATCTGCAAAAATAAATCTTGATCTCATAGGTCTTGGGAAAATCTCTTTGTGTACCCATGCATGCTTCATCTCCTTGGCAATTGTCATCTTGCATAAAATTCCTGTTTTCTGAGTGTGGGATGGAAACTACCACTGTCTTCTGCTTTAACATTTCTGTTTCCCCACAGCCCCTGTTGCCTGTTCTTAGTTGCTTCTCATGCCATGTCTGACTGGTCTTCAGTGCTGACAGGGAGTCTTAGCCTTGGAGTCTTACATACGCTTAACTGGCCACCCAGCTCCTTCCACATTTTAAATAGCTGAATAATAACCCACCTTCATGTCCTGGGGTTTTGATTCTTGATGGGTTTACCCACGTGCCGTCAGCCCACAAATAAATAATATCTGCATGAAAAAAGGACTAAAATACTCTTGGCTCTTTTTGCTGAAAGCCAAACGGACCACTGGCTAGAATGCCAGAAGAAAGGATATTCCTATTCCCCCCTCATTTGGCTGACTGCATAATCACTTAGTGCAGTAAATCTTCATTGGAAACTTAGATGAAAATGGAAGAGGAACAAGAGTGCTTTCAGTGAAGAAGCTGGGAGGGGGCTCGTGTCTCTGTGGAAGCCCAGCCCCATAGGGAGAGCAAAAGGGCTACAAAAGCCCCCTTGTTGCTGGGCCCAAAACAGCCCTTAGTGGCTGAGACCGTGCCTGACAGCTCGCACCCCTCAGCCCCGGCCATCCCCCTGGCCTTGGCCTGTGCCCTCTGTTCCCTACAGCCCCGGGATGCGAGGAGCAGGGTTTGTGTGTTGGCCCTGTAGTGGCCTTAATATGCACCTGAGGAGCATGCAGGGGCCTGAATAGGGGCCAGGAATAAATTATAGAGATCTAGAGCAGCTGGCTACCTGCTGTGCTAGCTCTTTAACCCTTCAGGAGCTAGTGCTTTTGCATGGCCTCAAGAGCAAACAAGGACAAGAAAAGCAACCGCAGAGCTGAAACATTTTACTTCCCCTACTGGGCCTGCCAATTAACCCTGTCAGGAGCTAGAAAACCACACTGGGCGCATCAACAGAAAACAGGCTGAGGAAGGAGAGAGTTTGAGGAAGGCAGTGCAGAGATCTAATCAGCTCCTCATCTCCCTGGAAGAGCTCAGCTGTGGCACAGGGACAGTGGGAGCGAATTTGCAAACACCTCCGTGCTTCAGAAACTGCTACCGGGCAAATGGAGATGCTGAAGACCAGCCCCTGGTGTGAGTCTGACTCCAAGCTATCTGGCTGCTGTGTGTCTGTCCCTTTGCAAATGCCACAGTTCCTGCCCAGCCCCTGGTTGCTGTATTATCTCTGTTGGCTTTGCAGTGTGTTTGGGGCTGGAGGGAAGAAGGAGGCAGCAAAGGCTTCCCCTCTGAGACCCAAGACTTCCTGTCTGGGACTCATCCTGCTCCTGATCTGCTTCACTTCTTGGGTCTGCGTGTTTTCCCTGCGGCATTAGGCGAGCTGATTGCCATATCCTTTGCTCCAGGTAGTGGAAAGCTTGAGCTGGACTGAAAATAAGGGTAACTGGATGAGTTGGATGAAGCACAGGTCACCCAGGATGTATTTTGTTTGTTCCCCTTTGACAAGCACACCACATGATGTGTAGAGAGCAGGGTCAAGTAGAGGGACAGTGGGCAGAGTGGGACATTGGGCTTGGTGTCACCCAAATGGAGGTTTGGTCCATTCACTGTGAGGATGATGAAGAACTGACTGTCTCTTGGGGCTGTTTGTCATCTTGGATGCAAGTTTGTTAAAGCTGGCTAATTTCCTGCAGCATCAGCCTGCTGTGTTTCCATCTAAATCATCCAAGCGACACCAAAGATTAAATCTGTCCCACAGTCACCTGTGTACCCTTTGGATCCACAAAGCACATGGAGCTAAAGCAGAGGCAGGCACAGTGTTTAATTAGCATTGCTTTTATTCTTTTCTGTAGAAAGCAATCCTTTTCTCCACTTGTTACTTTCTTTGGGAATAAAAATCAGGTGTTGCTCCATCGGCTGTGGGACCTTTTGACTGGCAGAATGATCCCACATGCAGTTATGGGCGAGCCCAGACCAGCCTTGCAAGCCTGCTTGTCTCCCCAGCCCCTTGCTGCACCACGCATGCTTCACTGCTCCCTAATCCTCTCATTGCTAATTGCTTTTCTAGTGCCACTGGTGAGCTGTGATGGGGTGACACACAGCACTCTCCCAGCCTCTGCAGAAAAAGGGGAGATGACTTTGGCTGTGAAGAATAGCATGAATGGAAAAAGAGGGACCATTTCAGAGTTGAGTGATATGAAGTTAATATTCTGACTCCCAGGCCAAGAAATCGATCTTACAGGTGAATCTGTGGTCTCTCAAATTCATTTTGGGGACAACACGCACCTCAGATGGAACTGGCTGCAGCTCTTGACGTCAGTAAATGCTTTCTTCCCTTCAAAAGAACACAGCTTGGATTTCGCTTGTTTTTACACCTTCACCTCTCCTTGTAAGGCTCATTGTCACCACTGGGTCTGGTGTCATCCAACTGTAGCAGTGAGACCAACACTCTGTGCTGCAGAAATTCCCAGAGCACAACACTCAGCAGCTGCCAAAGCTTTCTGCTGGCACCTGCTCAAGGCAAGAGAGAGAGAGAAATATCACTGTCTGCCTGCCTTCATTGCTACCCACCAGGAAACCAGCATAGACAGCACTTCGCTTCTCTGCTTGAGGTGTGCAGGTTAGATGAGCAAGGCGGACACCTTGAGCCTTTTTGGCCTTTTCAGCAACCCATGTCCCCTTTGTCCCCTCCTAGTTTTTTTTCTAGACAGATTGCTGCTGCCCCATATCGCTGCTCTGTAGAAAGCTGGCAGGGAATAGCATTTGCTGTGCTTTTCTTCTGCTGTTTCCCACCTGCCAAAGTCCTTCCTTTAAATGGCATGAGTCTAATTATTTTGGGCATGAGAGCTGGTGATGGCTGCATTTGGGCAAACAACAAAAGGATACTTTCAGCAAGGCAGCTCTGAGGAAGATCAGATATTTCTGATGGCTGTGAGGACAACTTTCCTTTCACCAACTTTCTCCACCTGGCTTCATTCCCTGCTGACTCATGGGTGGCTGCTGTCTCCTTGTCTTTGCATCTAAATTGAGGTGGTAACAAATGTACTAAATCCCTTCTTTGCAGAAGAAATTCTGCAAATTGAGAATGTCAGCTCGTGCCTCTCACTTTTCCAGCTAGCTCAGGTCTGAGCAGTGGAGCAGCCAGTTTGAATGACAAGAGGAGGCATCCTAAGTTCAGACATTACAAGGCGTGCATGTGGGAGAAAGAGTGAATTTAGTACAAAAATGGCTGCTGGTACAGGAAAGGTGCAGCGACAGTGTTGTGCTGCTCCTTGCCTATCTGGAGCTACCTGGAGCCTTTCTCTGAAACTGCCAACAAGGGGGTGGGCATGTTTGTATGTGTCTAGTGCTGATCTGGTGGATGTTGTGCTGGCTTGGGGACCTGACATGGGCACACAGTGTATGCATAGTTCCCGGTCAGCAAGGTCATTCTTTTCCAAGTCCTCCACGAAGCAGCAGAAGCAGGATTGTACCCAGCCTGCAAAGCTGGTCATGACACTTTCCCCTTCTCCCTTGCAGCAGCAGACTCCCAGGGTGACCTGAGAAAGTCATCAAGGCCCATATGCTTATAAATGAGCTGTGCAGCTTCTTGTCCACTGTCTTCCTGCTGGGTCTCTCTTCTCCTTATTCCCCTCAAGGCTCACCCCATGTTTTCCCCTAGTCCACAGGCTAAAGCATGTTTCCAAGATCTGCCTCTGCCATCTCCTCTTTTTTGAATGTTGCCAAGCTCTTAACGTCCTTGATACTTGGCAGCAAGGAGTTACACAGGTCACCAGTGTATATGGGGAATCTGGTGTCCTGAGCAAGCCCTCCTCACAAGGTCAAGACCCACCTGTCTATAGGAATGCTATACACTTTGGCAAAGCTTCTGCTTGACTGAACAGAAATAAAATGGAATTAAACTGGGAGATGTATAACTACATCACCCCAAAATGGCTTTTAAATGCCTAGATATAGTATGAAGAAATATTTTGTTATATTTGTTCTGAATTGTATTAGGGAAAAGATCTTTCCTTCCTGTGGAAAGCAGTAGAGACAGTATAGAAATGGGAAATAAGCATTTGTTTCCAGTGCAGAGAATGTAGCCACACCAGGCACCTGGTATACAGCGGAAAATTCAGGCAACAAAACTACCCAAATTTGTTTCTATGTCCCACTAGGACGAAACGCACAAAAATGTAATAAAAAGAACCATGATTAAAGAGTTAAGCGTGAATCAGGTAAAAAAAAAAAATCTTTCTTCCTAGTGCTATTTGCAGCACAAGACAGAAAGCATGCAGATTAATTATATTTAAAAATTAGTGTTCTTTAGAGATGGGCCAATTTATTAGAAGAGTCTGGAATTGTTAAAGACAGATTTTCAATGCATCAGAACAGTTCATACGAGGCTCAAGACTTGGCTGGTCTGACCTCAGGCAACACTATGCACTTTGATAAAGCTCTTAGTGGCAGTAAAGTTTTACTGAATAGTACTAAAGATGAAGAAAACTGGGAGACATAAGGCAGACGAAACTGAAGTATTCACCCAGTTTTTGCAATCAGGGCATCAAGAACTTCCTGATCCAGAGGATGCATCAGGCTATAATTTTTAATAGCCACTGATCTATTTGTGATTCCCAATTTAGTATCTAAATATTAGTTACAGCAGTGACTTGAAGATTAGGAATCTGTAAAGAACATAAAAATGTAAGAAGATAAAATAGCTTAAAAGGAAATAAAAGACAGCATTTTTTCCCCCAGCTCATTATGTAAGAGAAGGGCAAGAAATTAATCTAAAGACAATAAAAGGAGCACAATTTCTTGACCAGTCATGTCTTGACTTCATATGGAAGGCTTACTTGGTAAGATGAACACTGACGATTTGGAGGGCATATCTACAGTGATTCCTCCAATCCTGCACTGATAATGCAGCATTGCTACCCCCCTCCTAATTCAGAATGCCGCTGGATGGGTGAAGCTGTTACTGGTACCGTGATCACTGCCCAGCCACACATGTGTCCTGGGCACCAGGGCAAAAGGTCCCCGGTGTTGAACTACAGCTTTGTGTGGGAAATTTCAGGTTCTGTGCACCCTGCAGTAGACGAATGTGCATCCCCTTGTGACTAAATATGTGACACTGGGTCCAGAAAAGGTTGAGTAATTTGCAAAATACAAAGCATCACGTTTTTTAGTTTACATTTGGAAATTACAGGGATCGACTTTAGACAGGATAGTGCATAGAAGTGGGGATTCTATGATAAACTTGTTTATATTACCTGTCCTGGTTTCACCTGGGACAGAGTTAATTTCCTTCCTAAAAGACAGCATAGTGCTGTGCTTTTGGATTTAGTAGGAGAATAACATTGATAACACTCTGATGTTTTAGTTGTTGCTAAGTAGTGCTTACAATAATCAAGGACTTTTTCAGCTCCCCGTGCTCTGCCAGGTGCACAAGAAGCTGGGAGGGGGCACAGCCAGGACAGCTGACCCAAACTGGCCAAAGGGATATTCCATACCATATGACGTCATGCTCAGTATATAAACTGGGGGGCAGTTGGCCACGGGGCAGTGATTGCTGCTTGGGGACTGTTTGGGCATTGATTGGTGGGTAGTGAGTGGTTGCATCACTCATTTTTCCTGGATCTTGTTTCTCTGTCTTTTTTTGTTGTTGTTTTGACTTTTCACTACAATGTTGTTATTATCATCATTGTTATTATTTTTTATTTTATTTTATTTCCATTATTAAACTGTTGTTACTTTTGCCCTTCTGATTCTCTCCCCCATGCCACCAGGGGGGAGGGTGAGCAAGCAGGTGTGTTGTGCTTTGTTGTCAATGAAGGCTAAACTGGGACAGTCCTTTTTGGGGCCCAATGTGGGGCTTGAAGCGTTGGAGATAATAACAGATTAGCCAGAGCTTATTAAGGAATTTATATCTGTTAACATTTGCAGGTCACAATATTGATTCATCTCTTCACAATGCGCTTGTTTTTGCCGTACTTGTTAAAGATTGGTGTTGGGTTTTGCAGTTTGTTGTGCTCTGCAATGATTAGTGATATTTTGCCTGGGACAGTTGTTATTAAAACTCTGGCCTTGAGCTTTATCTGGTATTTAAGCTTTGTACTGAAGCCATTACTGTACTTGGGATACCACTTCATGGAGACAATTACCAATTATACCTCTTCCTCTGAGAGAGGTTTTTTTATGGAGGAAATACAGAATGGCACATTCACTACCTTCTTCTATGATGTTTCCTCCTTTATTACAAAAACGTCTCAGTATCTTGGAAATCCCTGGATAGTTAAGATTGGTATTTCTTGGGAATATTGTTTCAGTTTTGTCTAAGTTAATAAGCTATTTAAGAATATCATCCAGAGATCTGCCCCAAGGCTGGATAGTTATAAGTGGCAGGGTGTGTGGGATAGCATGGGCAAATGCCTAGGACAGTGGACACTTCCAGTGTTTTGGAACTTCACCCCTGAACAAGTGCAGAATCCTGAAAAACTAGTAGAATATTTGGAAAAAGTATGCTGTCACCCGAACAAGTCTAGGGAGACACAAATCACTGCAGTGTGCTGGGGCCTGGCCCATGCCTATCAAGCCCTGTTCAACACTATTCAGTACCCTCAAGGGGAAGTGAAGGCGTCTGGATCTGATGACAAAACGACAGACACTGTGGCTACTCCAACCCCAGCAGGAGGCACCGTAGCTTCTCCAACTCCTGTAACAGGCACTGCAGCTGAACCAGGGAGCCAACCTGTGCCTGTATCAGTTGCTCCTATACACAAGAAGAAATCTTGGAAGTGAAAGTCAGCTTGTTTAGAAAGGGATGATGAAAAAGCAGGGCCATCATGAGGGGAAGAGGAGGAGGAGGAGGAGGAAGAACTGGTAAATGAGACAGAAACCACCCGATCCCTATCCTTGAGTGAGCTGCAAGATATGTGAAAATATTTCAGCCATCGTCCAGGTGAGCACATTGTCACCTGGCTGCTCCGATGCTGGGAAAATGGGGCCAGTAGCCTGGAATTAGAGGCTAAGGAAGCCAAACAGCTGGGATCCCTTTCTAGGGAAGGGGGCATTGACAAAGTGATTGGAAAAGGGATACAAGCCCTCGGCCTCTGGAGGCAATTACTATCAGGTATGAAGGAAAGGTATCCCTTCAAGGAAGGTGTTATATATCACCGAGGCAAATGGACCACCATGGAGAGATGCATCCAGTACTTGAGAGAATTAGCCATGCTGGAGGTGATTTATGGTGACCTGAACAACATGCAGTTATCCAAAGATCCAGATGAAGTCCGATGCACACAACCCATGTGACAGAAGTTGGTACGGAATGCACCAGTGTTGTATGCCAACTTGTTGGCAATACTGACCTGGAAAGACAGAGAGCCACCAGTGGTGGACAAAGTGGCTAGTCAACTCTGGGAATACAAAGAAAGTATCCCTCCCTCATCTCGACTGTGGAGAAACTGCCCTAGGAGATCCAGCAACTCAAAGAGGATAGGTCCTACTCTCCACCTGTATGGACCAGTACCTCAGCTATTAGGAGTCAGTGTTCTTCTGCTCAAGAGAGACGATATAGAGGGCACTCTATGACTTTACCTGCATGACCACAGAGAGGATACAAGGACATGGGCTGGAAAATCTCCCTCAACCCTAGAAGTACGGGTACGTGAGTTGCAAGGAAAAACAATCACTCAGGGGGTTCTTCTAGGAAAATTGCTGCTCCAGTTTCCAGTGGGCAGTTCCCCAGACAGAATACAAGGGCTGTTTTTACTTCCAATATTAATAAAGGGACTTTTGATTTGCATTTACAAAAAGTGAGTAACGAATACTATGACCAGGACTAAAGGCAGCCTGCCTCCAGCCAAGTGGAGGAAAGGGACAACCAGGTATACTGGACTGGCCTGGCACATCAGCCCCACGGGAGTATAAGGCTCTAGTAGACACCAAGGCACAGTGCACCCTAATGCCATCAAGCTATACAGGGGCAGAACCCACCTGTATTGCTGGAGTGACAGGGACAGCCCAACAGCTAACTGTATTGGAGGCTAAAGTGAGCCTAACGGGGCATAAGTGGCAAAAGCACCCCATTGTGACTGGCCCAGAGGCTCCATCGCAGACTACCTCAGCAGAGGGTATTTCAAGGACCCAAAAGGGTAGAAGTGGGCTTTTGGTATAGCTGCCTTGGAGATGGAGGAAATTAAACAGCTGTCCACCTTGCTCAGTCTTTCGGAGGACTGTTCTGTTGTGGATTGCTGAGGGTTGAAGGACAACAGGTGCCAATGGCTACCACAACAGTGAACTGGTGGCAACATCACACCAACCAAGACTCCCTGATTCCCATCCATAAGCTGATTTGTCGACTGGAGAGCCAAGGAGTGAACAGTAAGACCCACTCAACTTTTAACGCCCTTACAAGGCCAGTGCAGAATTGCAGAGTGGACACTAACAGTCGATCAACATGGGTGAATGAAGTAACACCACCGCTGAGTGCTGCCGTGTGGACATGCTGGAAATTCAGTACGAAGTGGAGTCAAAAGCAGCCAAATGGTATGCTACAATTTATATCTATAATGCATTTTTCTCAGTCCTTTTGGCAGCAGAGTGAAGGCCACACTTTGCTTTCACTTGGGGGGGCATCCAGTAGACCTGGAATTGACTGTGCCCATGCTACCATTTGTCATGGTCTGAAACGGACTGCACTGGAGCAGGGTGAAGCTCCAGAACATCTGCAATATATTGGTGACATCATCATGTGGAGCAATAAAGTAGAACTAGGTTTTGAGAAAGAAAAGAAAATAGTCCAAATCCTTTTGAAAGCTGGTTTTGCCATAAACCAAAGTAAGGTCAAGGGACCCGCACAGGAGATCCAGTTCTTAGGAATCAAATGGCAAGATAGATGTTGTCAAATCCCAACGGATGTGATAACAAAATAACATCCATATCTCCACCAACTATAGTAAAAATGAAACATAAGCTTTTTTAGGCATTGTGGCTTTTTGGAGAATTCATATACCAGATTACAGTCTGATTGTAAGCCCTCTCTGTCAAGTGACCTAGAAGAAGAAAAATTTCAAATGGGTCCCTGAGCAACAACAAGTTTTTGAACAAATTAAAAAGGAGATAGTTCATGCTGCAGCCCTTGGGCCAGTCTGGGCATGGAAAGATGTAAAAAATGTTCTCTATAACACAGCGGGGGAGAATGGCCCTACCTGGAGCCTCTGGCAGAAAGCACCAGAGGAGACTTGAGGTTGACCCCTAGGGTTCTGGAGTGGGGGATAGAGAGCATCTGAGGCCCTCTATACTCCAACTGAAAAAGAGATATTTGCAGTGTATGAAAGGGTTTGAGCAGCTTCAGAAGTGGTTGGTACTGAAGCACAGTTGCTCCTGGCACCCCGACTGCCAGTGTTGGTCTGGATGTTCAAAGAGAGGGTCCTCTCTACACATCATGCAACTGATGCTATGTAGAGTAAGTGGGTCACACTGGTCACACAACAGGCTTGAACAGGAAACCCCAATCACTCAGGAATCCTGGAAGTGATCATGGACTGGCCAGAAGGCAAAGATTTTGGAATATAGCCAGAGGAGGAGGTGATGCATGGTAAGGAGGCTCCACTGTATAATAAACTATCAGAAAATTAGAAACAATATGCTTTGTTCACTGATGGATTCTGTCATACTGTACGAAAGCACCAGAGATGGAAAGCTGATGTATGGAGTTCTATATGACAAGTTATAGAAGCTGCTGAAGGAGAAGGTGAATTGAGCCAATTTGCAGAAGCAAAGGCCATCCAGCTAGCTTTAGACATTGCTGACCAAGAAAAGCAGCCAGTGCTCTATCACTATACTGACTCAAGGGTAGCTGGAAAAATATCCTGTGCCCCATGGCACTTCCTGGAACACTATCCTGAAAAGCAAGTCCTGTGGCGACATGGCACCCCAGAAAGAATTGAGTCAGACAACGGGACTTATTTCCAAAACAACCTCACAGACACCTGGGCCAAAGAGCACGGCATTGAGTGGGTGTATCACACTCCCTATCATGCACCAGACTCTGGGAAAATCGAACGATACAATGGCTGTTAAAGACTACACTGAGAGCAACAGGGGGTGGGACATTTAAACACTGGGATACACATTTAGCAAAAGTCATCTAGTTAGTCAACACCAGGGAATCTGCCAATCGGGCTGGCCCTGTCCAATCACAACCCTTATGTACCATAGAGGGGGATAAAGTCCCTGTAGTGCATGTAAAAAATATGCTGGGGAAGACAGTCTGGGTTACTCCTGCCTCGGGCAAAGGCAAACCCAATTGTGGGATCGCTTTTGCGCATTTGGTGGGTGATGCAAAAGAATGGGGAAGTCAGATGTATACCTCAAGGGGATTAATTTGATTTTGGATGAAGATAGCCAATGAACTGAATGGTATGATGTTAATGCCTATATATATGGTACGCCGGCTCTTTTACGGTTGCTATATGCAACACTAAGAATCACCCATATTAATGAAGAATCAACTTTGATGAAACCAAACAAACTGCAGTGGTGATAGAACCACAGCTGACTTCAACATGCAACAATCCAAATCCACACACCAACTGTCCTGCCCTGAAAGATTATGATGACAGATGGAGCCCAAAGTCATACACTAAAAGAACTAAAGAGATGTTTTAGAGGGATGGCCCATAGACTAAGGGAATGATATCTGTGTATATATCAAAAGACAGGGAAAATGGTAGTGATTAATTGGAATGTACTGGAAAGGGTAGAACCTGGGGATGATGTAGATGGTATAGAATAAGGGGTGGATACTGTCCTGGTTTCACCTGGGATAGCGTTAATTTCCTTCCTAGTAGCTGGCATAGTGCTGTGCTTTGGATTTAGTAGGAGAATACTGTTGATAACACACTGATGTTTTAGTTGTTGCTAAGTAGTGCTTATGATAATCAAGGACTTTTTCAGCTCCCCGTGCTCTGCCGGCTGCACAAGAAGCTGGGAGGGGGCACAGCCAGGACAGCTGACCCAAACTGGCCAAAGGGATATTCCATACCATATGACGTCACGCTCAGTATATAAACTGGGGGGCAGTTGGCCACGGGGCAGTGATTGCTGCTTGGGGACTGGCTGGGCATTGATTGGCAGGTGGTGAGTGGTTGCATCACTCGTTTTTCCTGGGTCTTTCTTTCTTGTTTTCATTATTACTATTATTATCATTGTTGTTATTATTATATTTTGTTTACATTAGTAAACTGTTCTTATCTTAACCCATGAGTTTTCTTACTTTTGCCCTTCTGATTCTCTCCCCCATCCCAGTGGAGCAGGAGGGTGAGTAAGCAGCTGTGTTGTGCTTGGTTGCCAACAGGGGCTAAACCATGACAGTTACCCTAAGAATGGTAAGGTAAATTAGGATGTTAAAATACATTGGTTAATGGTAAAGCACAATGCCTGTCATTCATCCTTTTTCTCTTTTCCAATGTGGGCTTGCTTGTTCTTTGTGATTGAATTGTATTAGGGAAAAGATCTTTCGAGTCTAGCAGGCTGCAAGGCATGCTTGTGTGCAAATCCTCTTAATTGCTTTGTAAACTTTGGGGAGTAGAAACCTTTGACAGCGGAAGGGGGAGATTTGTACCATTCTGCAAATTCTGTGGTCCAGAGGTATTTAGCTTAGGGTAAGAAATATAATGCCTTATTCGTTTTTATGCTAAAGGAGATTACATTCATGAAAAGGTTAAAAATGGAGTTCAGCTACACAATCATAATACCTTGACAATGTTGCAAGCATTTAACTTGGAGTAACTAATATAGTATTCTAACTCATAGCTGGTGACTGAAAGACTACCAAAAAAAAGGGCAGGTATGGTGTTCTTGCTACATAGATTGTGTTCTGTGTATTTTTGGCCTGATGCAATGTGCATGGAAGTCAGGAGCAAAATTACTATGAACTGAACATTGAAAGATCAAACCTTTGTGAAGATTAGATCCCAAATCTCTACTGACTAAACCTGCTTTTTATTGTCCCTGAAAGTTGTATAAGCTTAGGGAAGAAGATAGGAGTGGTTCTGAATGAATTCCTTCTTTTGTCCATTTTATGATTGCTTGCTCTGAAGTGAGGGGGGAGAAAAAAAACATGTTTCCTTGACTACAGCACTTGTGATGTCATCTGTGTTGTATTTGTTATTCCTTCCCTTTTAGGTTCCTTTCTGAACTCGTCCTCATCTGCTCTCCCTTTATAGTCCACAGTAGTGCTATAGGTTTTCCTGCTGCTCATTTCACTATTACAGCATGTATTACTTTGTTGTATCTAGGTCAGTCACTTCTCACACCCTGTGTAGTATGTTTGTGAAAGCATTATGCAGTCTGGTTTGAATGTCTGAATTGAACAATAGCATTACAAAGGG
This sequence comes from Phalacrocorax aristotelis, assembly GCF_949628215.1. Taxonomy (NCBI): domain Eukaryota; kingdom Metazoa; phylum Chordata; class Aves; order Suliformes; family Phalacrocoracidae; genus Phalacrocorax; species Phalacrocorax aristotelis. The sequence goes on from NC_134281.1 coordinate 47,934,021, forward strand.
TTACCTTCTATTGCTTTTTATGAAGATGGAGGACAGCCCAGGAATTTTTGTTTTTAAAATAAGTTGATTCTGCTTCCTATTCAATTTTAGGCTTGATATCTCTAGCCTGCCCTGTGCTGCATTGTGATCAGTTGGCTATGCTGGAGTGGACAGTGTTAGAACATGTATGACAGTTCTTCTCCAAAATTGTCTTCTCACTGCCTCGTCTGCTGACAGCTTTCAAGTCCTGATTGTTTGGAAGAAGCCATCCTTGCATACATTTGGGTATGAGGCGCTGGAACCAATCTTGAGGTAATGGCCAAGTTCCCCTAAAAACACCTTCTCTCAAAGGCTTGGTTTTCATTTTGGAGCTTATAATTTTTGTACTCTTGGACTGCTAGTGTAACAAAGGCTGACATTTCTAAGCAACTCAGAAAGCAGTCCTCACCAGAAGTAACCCTATCTCCTCTCCTTCTGGCTCACACAAAGGTTACTGCATTCTCCTATATCAAGGTCCTGCCTGTGCTCAGGCTTTGCAGAATATTAGCTCTGCAGGTTTTTTGCCAGCTAAAGACTTTGCTGTAAAGATGTAATAATAGATGCGGGTCTGGTTTTTTGCTTTTTTGGGGGTTATCTTTAAACAACCTGAATGTTGTTACTTTTTTTTTTTCACCTGGATTCCTTTCTTAGCTTAAATATTAATTACATGGCTGTGCCACCTGGCCTTTGTAAGAGAAGGCTACTCTCTTCCTGCTGTAGTCATTTTAGCCTCCCCTTGCTGAAGTCCAAGGCAATTCTAATTTTGTCCTGAGATCTTGCAAATAAATTGTATTGCTTTTGCATTTGTCAACATTAGGAGCTATTCACTGCACCTTGTCCAAATTACCTAGCAAACTAAGGACTCTGTAGAATTTCTTTGCTTGCTTTTTTTCTTTCCTCTCCATGTCCACTTCCCCAATTTTGTGTTGTCAGCAGGCTTAACCAGTTCCTAGTCAGCTTCTCTAAGCCATTTATATAAATTAGGCTTAGCAGGGGTTCCAAGGATCATGTGGCGATGAACATTACTTTGCATTTGTTGACTTTAATTTTCTTTTGCCGTATGTTGACCCAGTTCTAGAGTAGATCTAAATTGTTGGATGTTTCTTGGCTGCTTTTCTCATGTCCATTATATAGCCCCACCGGCAACTGCAGGAACTCTGAAAACGACCTCGCTTGAAGTCATTTACACAACCTAAAACTAGAGCAGGAAGGGGCATATTCACTGACCTAATTCAGTGGGTCTCATCATTTAGGTCTCTTAATTAACGATGACTCTGTTTTGCTGTTCTATAGCCCGATCACTACCTGCTCTCATTTGCTACACTAACTCCTTGCAAAATTTCTGCTGAATTTGCAGCTTTCCATGAAGTATTTAGCCAAACTGCCTAAATAAGCCACAATAAATTGTATGATGTATACCTTACTCTTTGATTTACTCTCCTCTCTTTCCAAGCCAAGGAATCTTTTAAAAGTTTTTGTCATCACTTCTCAACCTTAATAAAATTAAAGCATTTGGATGGAGATCAGAAGCCTGTATTTGTCTTTAAGCTACTTACAGTGACTTGGTAGTAGCAAGAAATACTTTACACCATGCTCTCTAGGATCCCATGTGCAGATCTCAAAGGACAAGCCCTCTGTGGTGGAAGCACCCCATGCCACCCACAGTCACTGGGCCCTCTGGAAGCCTTTTTAGTCTGGGAAGAACTCACAACCCCTCCTTTCACCTCATCTGGTCTCTGAACGTGTTCAAGAAGGCTACAGGGAGCTTGTCACAAACTGACCTCTCCCTTTCACATCCCTGCCAAAAAGGAGAAAGATGACCATTAAAATGATTCCTTTTAGGGCTCATTTAACCTGTTGTTTGCAACACGTGCTGTGGTGCTTATGACTGCTCCAAGGCTGTATCTAGCAGCGCTCCCAGGAGAGAGAACATCATGGACATGCCCCCAGGTCTGCTGTAAATTTGACTGTGTTGATCATGTCTCCTTTTTTTTTTTTTTTTACAGCTTGTCCAGGACTTTTAATGCTTTAACTTAATAAGAATGGACTGGTCCCATGCTCTCAGCTTCAGGGCCTTTACTCACTATCAGTTTGGAGCAGCTGCATTTATTTGCTTCTGGGTTTAGGGGAGAGAAAACCCCTCCTGGAGCTCTTCATGGGATTGAATTTTTCCATGTAAATTGTATCTGAGGCCATTGTCTGGCCCAGTGATTTTAAAGACAGTATGCTGAAATTAGACCTGCGTGATGTTTTATAGAAAGGCATGTAGATACTACAGCATCCTCCCATCCTGCCTCCCTGTTCCAGCTGTTGAGTGGGCAGGAGACTGGAGCAAGTGAAATTCATGCTTTCAGAAAGAGACACCATTTTCCAGCCTGTGGGTGCCCCAGTATTCAGCTATCATTTGCCAGCCTGCCATATCTCCAGTAAGGATTTGTAATCTGCATACAACTGAAGTACAGCAAAATAAGAGAGCGGCAGCATTTGTTTTGCTGCAGTGTCAGAATAAACACTGTGGGATTATGACTTTGTCCATCCAGCACCTGAAAATAAGAATCCCATCCTTATTCTTCCAGGCAAAATAGTTCACATAGGTTCATTGTCTTCTCCAAGGCACCTCCAGATAGGAAAGGCAGACTGCCTGCCCTCTTCCTATGCCCCCTGAAACTGGGTTTCCAATGAGACAATCAGCTTGTTTCATTTCTCCAGGGAAAGGACAGCCAGGGCTTTATTTCAATACATCAGGAGCCTCTTGAAAAGGTGAGGCCCTTTCTGTTAGTGCTGTAATGGAAGCGAAGCCTAAAGAGAAGAAATGTGACCATTTCAGGGGCACAAAGTCATCACATTTCTGCTGTTACATTCTGGGAACAAAAATAGCAGGGACAGGTCCCAGCTGCCGGCCACAGTGTGTTTGAAAAGGTTATCAAGACATTATAGCATGTAAACAGTAAAGCTATTAGCTCTGAGCTGTGAAAAGTTTCTAACCTTCACCGAGAAAACCTTAAATTATTTTTGAAGTGTTAATGAAAGTCAGCTCTCTAAAGATGGATGTGGAGCATGGAATTGCATTAGACAAATGGCAGTAACATTTTAATAGTTATTGCTTTGAAAGCCCCCCTCTGAGAGGATTCAAGGGGGTTGGAGACCACGCACTTTCACGAGCCTCTTTTTAAGGGGGAATAAAAATGCTTGGTTTATATTGAGCTATTTACAAAAGCACACAGGCATTGTGGTTTTGTTTAGCATGTGTTTGGGACCCTGTTCTTACCTCCTTCAAACTCTTAGAAGTGTTTAGTGGCTCAAGGTTATTTAATGTGGTTTTAAATCTAGCATTACCCTCTCAGCTCAGGTGTGGACCAAGGGAGCCTGAGTCTGGCCCTGCAGGTATGGATATGTAGGTGCAGGCAGCCCAGTTATGGAGCTGCCTCTGGGGTAGGGGTCTCTCCGGGCAACAGCCGCAGGCAGGCAGAGTCTGGGTGCAGTCTGGGGGTTAGCAAACTCCCATCCAGTTCACTGAGGTCAAAGTTTCCTCCTGTGTCTTTATTGTCTGTGTACACGCTGCTGCACAGATATGAAAGACACATTAGTGCATGGTACTTATCTATGTATAAGTGTGTGTCCTCTGTGCAATTGTATGTAATTCAATTACTTAATTACTAATTAACACTAATAGGCACTCGGAAAGAAAGGCCACACAGGCTGTGCCCTTCATCCTCAAGTGCCCGTCTTAGATGCCCCCTTTCTACTGCACATGCAGCCAGATTTTAACACTACTACATCACGCCCAGTCTGCCTCAAACAGCACAAAATGCTGTCTGAATCACAGGTATTCAGCAGGCAATGCTTAGTTTGGGAGAGATGAGCCTCTAAAGATCAAGGTGTCTTGACCTGTTGCAATGGTTCTCTTCCACCCTCAGTCATAACTTGACTGTGTGCATATATTTTTGTGATTTAGTTTATATTAGGAAAGATTAATCTTGCTGAGGCCTTTTGATGCCATGAGGAACTTTTACAAATGCTTCATTTGGGGGACAGGAGTAGAGTGAGTACATAATTCTCTGCAGGATTGGAGCCAGGGAGGGAGGGCATGGGTTTGCTGCCTTGTGCCCTGGAGCACCTGCTAATGTTTCATGTTAGAAGATCAAGAAAAGAGGTGAATGTGCAGGCTGTGATTATCTATGAGCAGAGATGGATTTTAGCTGAGTCCCTTGCACTGAGCAGCACCAAGGCCTGGTGAGGTTCTCACCTCATCCTTTGGACTCCTTCTCTGAGATCCGTTTGGTGTTTTTGCTTCCCTTACACATTTTTGCAGGTAGAGCCAATTTTATATAAAAGACTTATCTTTCTTTCAAATCACCTTTTATTGTCAGGTCAGATACTTCCCCTCTCCTCCGTTTTTTGCAACAAGGGGGAAAAACAATCCTTTCAACAGCTCCATAACCATTTCATGCATAATAACGTTTTAGGCTTTTATTACTCTGTTGAGACAAAACAGGCTCTGATGAATTTCAATTCAGCACAGAATCGACCATGCTACAGTGTCTAGTCATACAGAGAAGAAAACCTCTCTCCAGTTCTGGAACAGGTTGAAAGACCAGCAACTGTGATTATAGTACCAGAGTCAATAAAGCTTAAAGCTCTGTCTGGCTTCCCCACTAAGGAAGGTGAAACAGAATCTTCCTACCCCCCACAAATCAATTTTAGAGCCATTGCACGGTGATGACGTTCGTCAGCATTTTCATTGCATACAACGTGGCAGGCAGGTTTTGTAAATGAGTTATCTCAATGTGTTTGAACTTTTACCATTATGTTTTCTTCTTCATTTATTTTAAAAATTCTCTCTTCTGTTTCCCTGTGCATGCAAGAAAATTGCAAAGTACAAGGGGATGCACCGGTGAATCTGAAATCTAGCATTGCCAGGTGTATTTGGGAGTCTTAAATTTTTTTAGTCTATTTTTAGGTCTGCATACAGTTGCATTATTAAGCTTTTCTCTCCAACTGTGAAGCCTACAATTGCATTTTTTAATGAATGCTGGGGAAACCTCAAATAATCCCATGGCTCCAAAAGACTACACTTTTACAGAAAATACTGTAGACCTGAAAAAAACAGCAATTCTTTGTAAGCCTAGCTGTGTAGCCTGGGAGAAAGGGGAGCTGGATGAAGGTGGCAGCTCTCTTTTCAATTGTGTTCTGTGCTTGAGAGTGGCCAAACTTCTGAGCCAAAGGGGTGAGGTCCCAGTCACAAAAGTCCCCTTGCGGACACTGCCACTGTGCAGCTCCCACATCTCTGGTTGTCAGGTCACATGGATGGAGGGGCCGTGGGGGACACGTGGTCCTCTTGCAAGGCCACAGTAGCTCAGGCTTAGGTGATGAGGCAGAGGGATGGGAAGGGGCACTGAGGTCTTTGAGTACCTTATTCATATTTTCAATTTACCACTTCAGAAAAAAAAAAGTTAATTTGGTCCTCAGGGTAACTCCTTTAAGCATTTGCCTGTTTGTGAGTGCAGGAAGAGATACTTTGCTGATTCACTGTATGGTGCAATTCCTTATCTAGTATGAGGATAAGGCAACTAGCTGGGTAAAGCTGTCTTGGACTTTCTGCAGAGGAGTTTATCCATCTCTTTCCTGGATGTGTCCAAAATTTGCAGTATTTGGTTCAGTGATGGATGTTTTGGCATCCTTGCTGGATCACTCTTGTACTCTCATTGTTCCAGTGCATTTTCCTTCTCTGTGGAAAGCACTGGACCAGTTGCCAAAGTAGGTTTGTGAAGTCAGCTATTGCACAGGATAGAAAGAACCTGCTTTGATCAGCCAGGCATTAAACATATATCCAGGCTACACAAAACCCTCCCTGTATTATTATTCTTGGAACTTGAAGTTAAGGTAACATCCTTCAAAATACAGTGGCATGGAAAACCTTTGTAAAAGTGACTCAGGCAGCCAGCAGCAGGAGCTTTGAATTTGAATTGCCTGGAAATGCTCCTACAGCTGCTTGGAGTATCACATAAGCTTCCAGCGAGAAAGATTTTGGGGAAATTCAATGGAGGCTTCATTTATTCATAGAGGTTTCTTTATTTTTTCAGCAGCTGAACAGAAACGGTATGCTTAAGACACTTCATATACTCACTTTGAGCCTTTTTCTTGTGAAATGTAGCCATGGTTAGAATGGGGTGAGGTCTCCTCCTCACCAATAGTTATGTAAAGAATTTTTTGCCCCTTCGCCCTCTCATGAGAGTTGACTAATATATTTCAGGAAATGTCATAGCATGCTTCCGAGATAGGGGATGATGCTTATTACTGTACTTAAATCGGCGAACTGAGTCAATAGGCTTTTAGAGGCATTTAAAATGCAGAAAAGTTTCTCCTTTGCAAAAGACTGCAAAATACCTAGGGTTTGAACCCCTTTTAATTCCAGTGATGTCCTAGGAATTCTGATTGCATCTTAGCTGCTTGAGGAGGTTTTGTTTGCACATCTGTCCTGAAGGGATCTGTGGCGTAACATTTTAGGCTCAAAAAACCCATGTAGGCAACCCAGACATCTGGGTAACATATCTGTCACTTTCGAGTACTGTGTAGACACTGGCAGCCTTTTCCTTATTTATTCTGTACCATGCAAAGGGAAGCAGCAGGACAGGAGCTTAGCTGTCCCTCCCCATCTTCCTTTCAGTTAAGGCCTTTGGCTCTGTGGCAGCAGGAAGATTTGAGGCCCTGAATGTCCTCTCTAGCAAGGAAAAGTTGCTTTACACAGTACTTGATTCAGAGCCTCATGCAGGCACCTTGTCAGTTCAAATTGAGCCTAGAGTGCTTCAGCTGATGAGAATTTGGTCCCACCATTGCTTCTTCCAGTGTATTATTTCATGGTTACTCTTTGGAGTGGGGAGAGAAAGAGATTTTCAGAAATTAAATTAAAATAATAATAAAATTACATAGAAGTTGCCTAAGGGGTTTAAATATCCTCGTCTTGGCAATATAGCTTCATTTTCTGCATAATCCTTGCTTTACAGCTTTTGCAAGGGGTAAAATCTATCCCTCAGGGTAAATTTTCCACCCCACTTGTATCCAAACCTCTTGACTCTATTGACATTCATGTCTGCCATTCAAGACCAAATTACAGTGGCATAAGCCTTCATTTAGTGATGGTGAAGCTAAAAAGGCTTTGGGATTTGGTTTAGCTTAGCTGAAACATATCAAACCTTCTCCCATCCAATTAGTTCTGGAGCTCCTCAGGAGAACATGGTTTCTTAAGGAATGTTTGTGTCACTGTTTTAATTAATTTCAGAAATGTCTTAAATCCCCCCTTTCTATGGTTTCCTTTTTTTTAAGTTTTGTCCTTTTGCAAGTGCCTTCCTTTGTTTTCTGGCATCAGTACAGATGTGCAAAATCACTTTGCTAAATATGAAACACAGATGAACGTTTTCAGGCTTGGTAATTCTTAAGAAAAAAAATGGGGGAAGAATGAGAATGAAGGAGCTGTTCTGATGATTAAGCGAAAGCAACCCTAGCAAAGGATGGTCAACTCCTGAACATGAATTGTGTGCTTTTGGCAGAGCCTGGCCCCCATACCCAGGCAACCCAACACTACAACGCTCAGGAAGGAGGGAAGATGGTTTGTGGATTTCAGCTGGCTTAGCGAACCGGTGTAGTGAACTCCCAAAATAGTTGGTTCACTCTTCTCAGTTGTTCTGGTTTTGCTGCAGTCAGACCTCTCTGACTTGTATCAGCCTGAGGAATTGATGCTGTTCAAAAGCATAGTTGGTCTTTCAGCCTCAAGTGTTGCCACAAATCTGTTTACCAGTATAATTTGTTCTGAAACACTGGAGAACCCAGTGAAACAATGCTGTTGAAATGCTCAGAGGGCTGGAAAGTGGCCTGAGGACAAATGTGGCTTAGTAGAGCCACACTGTTATTGTGTCATAACGACATCACTAGCAGTTATCATTTGGTCTGTCTTGACCCGGCGGCTTGCAGTTCTGTGCAGTGTTATTCCTATTACCTGCCTACTTTCCCCTCTGTTTTGGCCTGCACACTGCAGTCTTCCTCTCTTTGGAAGAATGGCCTGTGCTTGGGAGTGTTCCACCACACTCCCTGACCCACACCTCCTTCCTTTGGATCACCAGGCAAAACCAGCATGTATTAAAATCATTAAGGTATTGATATTTAACAGTATTAGCTCTGGAATACAAAACACTACTGGGCTGTAGGTTTTTTCATCTGTGTTCAGTAAATCATCATCAACCTCTTTATTTTGTTTGTGTTTCCATAGTGAGATGGGAGCATCATGAAAACAAATTCAAAAGCTTTGGTTTGTTTTTATTTCATATGCTAGGGACTTGCTTGCAAAAGGCAGTGTCAATACAGTGGGGGATCCCCAATGCAATCAGAAAGCCTCACTGAGTCCAGGAGGGGGTGTGCTTACAAGCCACTGTAATCCAGAGGAAGCCTGGAGTGTTCCAGATATTATAGCGGCACTTGATATGTCTGCGTCTGCTTCTCTCCGTGGATAGAAAGTACAGCAGAGCAGAAATGGCCCTGGAAAGCAATTATTAAACAGTTTTCGCTGATCCATCTGAACGGCACTGTTTACTCTAAGCCAGTCATGGTGGCAGGACTAACTCAGGGACTTCCTCTGCCAGTGGTTAACTCTCCTGTCAAGAAGGTAAGAGAGTCACTGGTATCGTATGGTGTCCTGCCCACCCTTTGCATGGCTGCCTTTGGATCATCTGTCTTGGATGTGTCTGTCAGTGCACAAAGTTGTCTGCTTTACTGTCCAGCAGTGTAAGCAGACATACTCCTTGAATCCAATCCCCTGTTGCTGCAAAGAACATGGATATTTTCGGCACCCTTTCTCTAACTTGAGTCGCCTCAGCCTGCTCAGAGCTGTGTGTTTTCATTCTGGCCATCCAGCATGGCTGTGTGTGTCAGCGCAGGGTGTTTCACCCCTTCTTCCCAGAAGATGTGCTTCTCATACACAGTACATAGGGGAAGAATTTAATTGCCCAATGAATGACCACATCACCTGTTTGAAATCTGGAAGGTGTCCTGGAGATTAAAAAGGCTGTGTACCTTCCCCCCTCTTTGACTATGGCAACTGTGATCTGTGTTTTAACTGGAACAGTTTTTCTAGCTGGCAGTGCAAAAGCACTGAGCTGTCTCTCTAGCCATCACTCCAAGCCTGGTTAAATTAATATTAGCTCTGAGAAATAGGTAATTATTTTCCCTGTTTATTTGGTTGCACCTATAATTATTGCTTTACCTGGTGGGAGCCATAAGCTGTTGTAATTATGCTTCGTTAAAATGCTGATTAGTAGCGGCTTGCTTCTGAAAGGTGTGCTGTGGGACCTACTTTTCCCTGGCTAGGCTTATTAATTGTAATGTAGATCTATGTACCTATCTATTAACTCTGAACTAATACACATAGAAATGATGCTAAGATCATATTTCAGCACCTGACTTAGACTCACTAACACTAGAAAGTCCAGACCTCAAGATATTTTTTCCGGTTAAACAAAGATTCTTTGTTGCTATGAATCTCTTGCACATTTCCAAACACATCTAGAAAGGACAAGGTGAAAAAATGGTAATAAATGTGCCATACATAAAGAGTGCTTCTGAGCTCCTAAATAATAGCCTTTATGTTCGTGAATTTTAGACAGCCTTAGGAAGGAAAGCCAATATTCTTTCCATTTCAGGCATCAGGAACATGAGGTTTGGAAATGATTTGCTGGACTTTAAGATATGTAGAAAATATGTGCTTGTTTATGAACACAGGCTTTGTCATGGTTTAGTTAGGCAAACAGTAAGAGTGCACCTTACTGCTTGATCTTCAGTAAGGCTGTAAAGCAGGATTTTAGCTAAAACTCAACTTCACCAGCTACCTGCTAACTTTTGCAGTGTTATTTTGAGATAACTGCTCCTACCTTTTCATTCTCTTTTGTCCATGAGTGCTGTTATCAAGCTGGAGCAGGAGGTGAAAAATGTTGAACCATCTTGATCAAAATACCACTTTCTCCTTTGAGGCAGAACAAGAAGGTGCCTTGAATTGTTTGATAGCAATTGTTCTTAATGCAATAGCAGAAGAGTTGCAGTGCCACATAATTTGAATACTTAATGGTCAGAAGTTTAGTTGTTTTCCCAAAGTTTTTTCAATGTTTGAGTTCCATCTGTCACATGTATGCATATATGCTGCAGAGTGTCCTGCCTTCTGTCAGCTTAGCTGAATGGTACTGAGATTTAGGATGTGTTTTGGGGCCACAGTTAAGAGTCAGCGTTCCTAGTGTTACTGAGTGATTTGGTGGCTCTGGGATTCAGTACTTTTAAAGAAATAGTATAAAAGTTCCTATGATATCACCCTCTTTACGAAGGATACCTGCCTTTGAGGTTTGAATCCTGCAAGACTGGTAAGCTTTTTTACTTGCGTGAATGAGAAATGAATATAGATTCTTTCTCTTTTTTAACACACATTCTGTTGTGAAAATAATGCAGACAGACTTTGATTTGAGAATTTCTTAGCCCTGAAACAGTGAAGGAGTTCATAGATAAGGTTCCTATTTGGGCCATTTCTAATAACAGGTATTAATCAAGCGTACTGTTCAGATAAATTTTTTGCTTTGTCTGGGCTTCCTAAAGGCTTCTTTCTCCTAATTTTCCTTGCAAAAATGGCAACAGCTCAACCCAACCAGTACAGAGTCCAGTCACAACAAAGCACTCTTTAATAATTATCCACTTTTTAGACTTTGTATCAAAACCTGCAGCATATGAGGATCTCTGTATAGGACAAAAGAAACAGTTGATGCCAATGAGTGTGTTAAGGATGATTGAGTGGGCAAGAGCAGCAAGAGCTTAATGTAAGTGAGGCAAAGATTCAGTCTATAAGTCCATGAGATTGAGTCTATACATCTTCATTAGTGCTTTATGCATTAAAACATGGTAATGGCTTCAAGAGTGAACACTGTATTTGTACATTAACTTTTTCACCTCTGAATACCTTTTTTTATAACTACTTTGCCTGGACTAGAACTGATACTGGGACCATTTACTGGGCTCATGTAGAGAGCGGTCCCAGCTTTTTTATGTTCCCTTTCTTGACTTCAGTTAGATTTGGCCGTGAACTTAACTCATCACAGAGCCTGTTCTGCTCATGGGTTGTCTTGTCCAATGCAGTCTTATTAAGTGCAGTTGTATGGCAGGTCCAGTACAGAGGCTAGAAATTAGGACCAGGGAGGGCAAAGGTTTCCTCCTGTCATGAAGAATCTGTTTTCTGACTGCTTGATCTTGTTTTGATTCAAGTCCATTTGCTTTCAGGACTTTTCACTCTTTTACCAGGCAGGAAGAAAGGATACTATGGGTAGGACCAACTGCTTTATAGTAAGCGTTTCACCCTCAGCCTTTTCTAAGTATTTTATGACTAGACTAAAAGCATCCAGAACTGTGAAGCCCTCGGCTACGTCTGTGGTAGAAATGCTGACGGTTTGGAAGATGGCTTTGTACCCAATGGGAAATGGAGCAGAAAGGCCCTGTTGTGAGGAGGTATAGGTCAGTGTGTGCATATGCTGGAAGCAAAAAGCATTGTTGTTAGGTGGTTGGATCACTCTAGTTCCTCCAGGTGTGGGCTATAATAAACAGCTCAGTTCTGTGTAGAGGTTGCTTAAAGCAAATCTGTGATTTACCACCATTATTCTGAAATGTCATCTTTGTCATAATCCTCTTAATTTGTCATGCTCATAGAAATATAATGGTTTGATTCCAGAGCTCAGGTACTACTTTGGAGGTTTTCTGAATGGGCCAACTTTATAGTATCTCTAAGCATCCCTTTGGAGTGCAGTCTGGAACTACTTAGCACTGTTTTGAAGTCAGGGAAACTGAGGGACAAGCGACTTGCAAGGTTATGTTATAGGCCAGAGCAAGGATTATGTGCAAGACATTCCAGTCTGTTGCTGTTGGGGAAGGTACAGTGTGAAATTGAAGCCTTTTAATCTGAAGTAAAGATAAGACCAGCAGAAGGCCAAAAGACTGCAACATTTTGGGAAGGGCCAGGCAGCGGAGTATGGAAGAAGGTAAAAATTTAAAAGTTTTGATCATAAACTGGGATTGAGATGGACTAGAAGTTATAGAGAAACATGGCAAATTAAGAAAAAGTTTGTTTCTGAACTTCAATCTTGCTCATTTTCCAATGGACTTTACCTTTAAAATGGAGCCGATGCAAGATCTGAACAAGCAGAGATGTTTGGGTGTTGCAGATAGACCTTCAAATCTTAATTTGGTAACTTGAGTTCTGTAGCCAAGACAAGAAGAGTAATCCCAACTGTGGTGCTGAGTGTTCCTCCATTCCCACCCCACTGGGAAAAATGGGCTTTTGGAAATGTAAGTGACATTGTAAGAGATGTGGTAAACTTGGAGTTTGCCAGGAGCTTTGGGAGTCAAATCCCTGGAAAATGTGTAGTTGACTGTGATGAGGGCATAACAGCATCTGTCTGATGAGAATCTTGCCACTTTTGTGTGTTTCCTGCATAATGGGAAGGTTGGTAAGAATGGGATCTTTTCATTCAAATGTATTTTCTCCCTCCGTTTCTAAGAAAATGTTCATATCAGCCAACACATCTAATTGCAGACCAGCTGATATCACTTGTGTGACTGGCTTTACAGTCCTATTACTCTCTTAAAAACTACCAAAAACCGTTCAACCTGCTGGCTTGCTTTTGGGAAGGACATAGTGTTATTCACAAACATTTCCAGCTATGGTATAAATTATTTGGAAAAATTGATACTGCATATTTTAGGGAGCTAGATTTCTCTGTTCCTTTTTGTCCCCCTCCCCCTCTCTTTTTTTTTTGTTCTGATTAGACAAATGAATCATGCAAACGAGTGTTCCCTGCAATGCCACTAATTGATGGGATGCTATACAATTGCATTGCAATAACAAAACACTTTCAGCCTCTGAGAGATTAGTTGCATTGGCCTGGGATTAAGAAACCTTTGAAATCCTGAATCTAAATTACCATTCTTTTGACTGCTGTTTGTGACGCTAATTAGCTGTGTTAATTGGATGTTTTGATACTTGAAGAGCAGAGCAATCCAAATCTTTTTTTTTTTTTTTTTGGAAAGCCAAAATTATTAATGAGTTTGGCAAGGGAGCCAGAGTTTATTTGAATGCTGTACACTTCCATATTCCCATTTTTGTTTTAGGTTGGTATTTTTGTTGTTTTTTAATGTTGCTATTATTATTTTTTTAAGCACTCTGAGTGAGTAATCAGCGTAGGAGTGAATAGTAAATGTTTGAATGTGCTTTCCAACAGAGAGCTCTGATGCATCGCTGTCTCCAAATTATTGAACTGCTGGAGAGAAAATATGTCCAAGCCAACATCATTTGTATTGTTGGAGAAGTGGGGAGATTAAGGGGGGGAAGTGTGAAACAGATGAAGAAAATTAACGTGGAGCCATTTAGATGGAGGGGCTTCCTTTATAATCGCATGGTAGGTGATCTAAAAGGAGCTCAAATTTAGTTTCTTCTGGATTGTCATGTACTAGCTTGCTATTCTTGCATCAGGCATCATGCTGGCTTCCCAGGCTCTGGACTCATAGAAATTATTTGGTCTAAATAGTCATATGGGTGTTCAGGAAAGGGTAGAAACTCTTTACCTTGTAGGATCAAAACTCAGTATTTGCTTCCAACTACTGTTTCTATCTCATGACTTTATGGTCTTGATTCAGTTCTGACAGACAGATCTACCTGTCAATGGCCTTTTCTTGTTTCTGAGTTTAAAAAAGAAAAAACCAAAAACTAAATCCAAACAATTACAACCTATGTCAACTTCTGTGCAATCACGTTTTTGAATCAACTTCAATGCATCACATTTTACTTTGAACCCAGGCCATGCTGGCTTGGTATTCTGGAAGCACAGGCATATGTGGGCCATGCCTTACAGTTCAGGTATAGTTGGTGACTCCATGCCTGTGCCTAAATGCTTTCATCTGATGTTGTCTCTGCAGCCTGCACATCATGGAGGCCCTTGCTATTGCTTGCTGTTCTTCAGAGGGCAGCCTATAGGAGGGCTGCGAGAGCAGTGGTGCAGGGGTTGGTGCAGTCAGTGGTGGAAAGGCAGTGGAGGAGTTCTGCAGTGTTGTCGCCTGCATCTGCTCTACAAAATACAGGATCTGTAGTTACCATCTAGGAAAGGTCTTGGGTACCCAAAACAATCTGTAGGGACTTCCAGCATATCCTTCAAAAATTATGTTCCAAAATGACCTACCTTTTAAATGTCACCTTTTACAGCCCATCTTTTAAAGCACTTATTGACATCTCCCTTTTTTATGCCAATCTTGTCTAAACACCCAGACTAACACCTGTCCTCTGCGCAGTGTGCCTTGGAGTCTCACCATCACTGAAACCACAGAGTAGTGCTGCAAAGGGTCCACTCTGACCCACACCCCCTGACCAGATGGTACCCAATGACAAGGCAAGGCTTTCCCCAAAATCAGCTGTAATATCTTTGTTCTGAAAATGGATAGGTGGCACCTTTCATGGAATCCTCTTTTAGATAAACACCTACCCCCAAAGCAGGGCATCCCAATTAATGTCATTCCCAACTCGAGAAGCACATTCTTGGCCTGTCTCCCCTGGTGATTGTTTGGGTAGGACCATCTTAATCCCAGATCTGTGCTCCCTTGTTGAAAGGAGTGGAAGAGCTGTGGGGTCAGAAGGAAAGTAAGAGAGGCATCAGGGCTGTGGAGCTCAGCAGGTAGGACCTCCCTCTGGCAGGAGGGAGCTCGGAGGCAGCATCTCTTTCCAGGCTTGTGTATGGGATTTCTGTTAAAGCATCCTGACATACAAGTGGAAACAAGTCAAAGGACAAGGACCTATGTGATGGAGGATCCTTCTGTCCAGCCCTGCTTCAGGCACCACAGAGCAGGAGGATTTACAGTGCTTATTTGTGTTTGTTGTTTCCTTCTGGCTCCCTCTGCAGAGCTCCTGCTCAGGATGCAGATCACTTCTGTCACCTCCTGGGGCACCAGCCTCCCTCCATGTGCCCTGCAAGGAGTAGAGGGGCCAGATCCTGACCCTTGGGTGCCTCTTGGGCCCTGGCCACCAAGATTCAGGTCCGTGTGTCTCCTATGGGTACCTGAGGCCTTTAGGGGATTTGGCTCTTTTTCTCCAACCCTCTCGCAGTTGTGTTTCTTTCACAGGCACCGAATTCACCTGGTTACATTTTTGTTGTTGTTAGGTTTTTAGTTCAAGTTTTAAAAGTGTTGTCTGAAGATTTGCATCCAGTTGGAGCACCATCTGGATGGGACAGGCCAGAGAGACCCAGCTGCCTCTCAAAAAAACCACCAGAAAAAGATTCCAAATTTTAATGTGTAATTACAGTGTGAAACAACAAAAACCTGGCTCAGCCAGCTTCTTGGCAGCTTTGTGCTTTGGCCCTAGGGAGATTTGTCTTCCAGGGTAACTTAGGGAGTTAGTTGCTGGGCAAGCAAGAAGAGTGAGACATGGTGGGAAGCTGATGGATTTGATCTCTAGGGCAGGACTAGTTTTTTTCATGACTTTCAGTCTCCATCTGTCAGTGGATTCATGTGCTGACATTGATGTCTACTTTAGAGGAAGTAGCACTTCCTGGCTTGGTGGCAGCCTGCTAGTGGGAGGGCAGAGGACAGGGCTGTGTGTGCCTGAGTATGTCTCCAGGGGAGGCTGGAAGACATACAGAAGTGAAATGGAGCCAGGTTCAGATGTCGGCAGCCGAAACACTTCCAAAACAGAATAAACAACACAACATTTCAGCTTTTCACTATGAACAATAATCAGCTTTCTGTTTTCAAACAGTTTTCTAAAAACAACACAAATGTAGGAAGGGCATCAAAACTGTTCTACAAGTGTTGAGCTTACATGGGAAATCCTTTTGCAAAATTCTTTTTAGCAACAACTTCCACCTCTCTTATGTAAGCTTAGGCAGCCAAGGCAGCAGTGGACTCCACGAGGGACCAATGCTTCTGAGGGTCAGCTGGAGATGTGTCAGGAGTGAAGGGCCATATTTGCTTGGGGAACTTTTGATTGGTTTGGCCTTCCTAATCCCTTGTGATCCTAAAGGAAGTTTCCTTAATAATATCATTGTGATTTAAGGGGGTGTAATTGCTCGCACCTTATGCAGACAGTCCAACTTGCTCATTCCCAGCATCAGTGCAGACCAAGTTCGGCCACACACGCCAAGACTGTATAGGAGCCCAGCAACAGAGCCCTAAACAATTTCCCAGCTCAGCTTGAGTTGTTCAAATGCTGGCTCAGGGGTCTGTGATGTTGCAGAGGGCTCAGCCCCTGCAGACATTGTGGCCCTTGTTTCTGACACTTGGTATTTTGGATCAATACATCACCTACAATTTGTATGGTAAGAAACAGCAGCATCTGAAAACCTGTTCTCCTTTGCTTGTCTGGAAGAATATCCTGTGCAGGATTCTTAAAATTATGCCCTACTGTGCACTCATTTTCAGTCAGACCTTGCTTTGCAAATGGTGCTACATCTAAAATCCATGGAATATGCTTGGTGCAAACATTTGCAAGCCTGGCTTTCTCCTGAGAAGAATATGCCTTCCTCCTAATTAAGGCTGGTTGTCTACCCAGCTATTCCCACTGCTGGCTGCCAGCAATAATGCCCATTGTAGTGTGGGTGGAAAATATGCGGTTTTCAAATCTCATTTATTCCATATAGTATTATATTCTCTCAGGAGCAGGCAGCTCCTTCTCTGTGAAAGAAAACAAGCCAAAATACTCCAGGAGCAGCATGGTCTCTGCCTACACTTCAGGATAAGATGAGGGGACGTTTACCTCAGCACCCCTTTTCCTCTACAAGCTCTACTGCTTCTGACTCCCACGGTCGCCTTTTTTTCTAATAGTTTCCCTATCCCGGGTCATCCCTCCACATCTGATTTGGTGGATTATTTGACTGTGAGGGTTATCTGCAGATTTATTTTCCCAGGCTGGTAGTCTTAAATGGGTGTGAATTACCTGATATGGGGATTAAACACATGAACATAAAGTAAAGTCTGACATGGGGCATCCCAGCCCATTCCAGAACACTGTCTGTACACACGATGATTATTAACAACTCATTTCACAGTGGCCCCTTCCAACCATTGTCATTGATTCAAACTAGTGATCTAAGAAGTGTCACTGGCATTTCCTGGGGACAGTCAGTTCCAGTAATGGCTGAGGTTTTCATATAAAATCTCTGAACATCAGTTAGCAGATCCCTGTCTTTTACTATCGCTTGGTGAGAGAATGTGATTATTTGGTGAGCAAGAAGGATCAGAACACCTGGATTTGAAATTTCAAGTGATTGATCATTACTCTAAATGCCTGGCTAAATCTTATGCCTAACTGGTGTTTTGAAACACTGCTTAATTTTTCCTCTAAGCCTTAATGTGCTAGAAAGAGTTGGCAGAGATTCCTGCTCAGACAGACTCAGAGGATGGACTGCACTTGCAGCTTATTTGACTGATGTGCAGGGCATCAACCTTGCTAAAATATGGGATTCTAATAAAAGAAGATCCTTCACTAAGAACCCATTCTTTCTGGTGCTTTACACCACTGTATTGGTTGTGGTTATTGTTGGGATATTGCTGTTTTCTGGGAAAGCAGATGACAAAAGCTGTGTCATAACCTTAGCTCTGATTAGAAATGGACACACCATTTCAGGAACAGTGACAGAAGCTGTAGACTGGGAATAATCAATAATTGCTCTTTTGGCAAATAGATGACCCTGTGGACTCACAGGAAAGATTTATGGAAGGCAATGAATTTTTCTTATGAAAAAGAACAATAAGGGATAAAATGTCTGTTCCAGAACTGTCATTGGTATATAACAGTGGCTGATTTAAACTGAAATTCTGTTCCTTCCTTGTGGTATATTCGCATTGAATGTGATGAAAAGGCAGGCTAAAAGTGCTGCGAAAAGAGTACGCATGCACCACATCAAACAATAGGTTCAGTGATGCTGTGACAGCTGCCAGTGTGTCTCATTGTACAGGATGCGTAGGCACATCAACTGGTTAGTGAGTGAAGATTAGCACAGAGAGTGTAAAGGGAGGAACAGACATTAGGGATAAAGTAGCAAAGGGCCATCATGATGGGAGACGAGTTTTAGACCTTTCTTCAGCCCTGACTGGCAAAAAAAAAAACCAAAACAAAACAAAACACCACTCTGAAAACACTGAGCAGGTGCCTTTGCTAAAACTGGCGTGGGCTGAGGCGAAAGGAAGTTTCCAATTTTCATTTGGTATCGAATTCAGAGGTTGGACTGTCTTAACAGATACAGCTGAGCAGGGCGAATCATCTGGTATTATTCCCCAACTGGAAATGTTAGACAACCCATTTGCAATGAACACTGAAATGCTGTGACTTTTGAACCATGAAATGTGGATCACTTGAACACACACTAAAGTACTGAAGGCAGGTGAAAATGTCCAAAGCAAAGGCTTGTAAAATGTGAACAAATATTCATGGGCATTTGTTTGCATTACCCTCCGATTTCTGTGAAGAAGCACTTTAAATTTCATTTTGAGATGCTCTGGCAGTGTGAATACCTATGCTTTAATTTAGTTTGCTTTAGCTCCCAGGAAGCTTTATTTCCAATAGTGATTTGAACTCCAAATCCTGGCCTGATTGATCTTGTCTCACCTGACAAGTCACAGTTGCTGTTGTTTTAGTGCCTGGCTTGGTGCCCAAAAATGTACGTATTTGTACAGGGGTATGACTTGCCATTCTACTAAATGAAGCAATACAAATAATGATAGTTTTCATTCTGAAAGAGCTTTATAGCCATCTCTGATTTCAGCCTCATGCTGGCTCTGTACAGCCTGCTGCTAGGATTTATTACTGTTTAGTTCATGTTGAAAGACCCAGATTTTCATGTGTAAATTGGAGCCCCCTTGTGCTAGGGACGTTACTGCTGCTCAGGGATGAAGTTTGAGATGCAGCACAAACAAAGGGAGGAAAAAAAATGGTTTAATGCTTTTATTTACAAGGTTAGGGAATAGACCACATAGACAAGAAAGTATTTGTCAATGGGATCATATGCCCTCTCACAAGATGGGTCCTATATGTCAAGCAGCAGTGGAAGCTCCTTTCAGAACAATGGCAAAGCCTGATGTGGCAGAGGATAGGACAAGCTCTCCTGCTCCATGACCCTGCACGCTTCCTGGTGAGAGAGACCACAGTGAGACTTTGCAAATACACCACCTGTGAGGCTAATTGACCCTGATTTAGACTACCTTTACAGAAAAGCAATTGATTATATCTTATCTCTGTTTCCTTCATCACTGCCACACGTGTGTAACAAAATTTAATATATAGCAGAGGTGACTATTTAGTTAGCTGAGTATGCCATGAGCTGGTGGATGAGCTGAGATGGGGTGACCAGCTGATACCAAGCACCTGGGATTTACTGCATCTCCACCACATGCACAACCCCCTTTGTAAGTCAGGCCCTGCCTGACATGCCCCAGGTCACCTGGGAAGTGTGTGCCAATGACAGGAACCAAACCGGAGTGTCCCAGGTTACTGCCTTACCCCAGCACTAGTTTTGGTTTACGAAATGACCTCATGTCCAGAGATGGAAAAGAACCATGTTCTCATCTATTTATTTATACCAGTGTAATCCAAAACATATTTAGCATGTGTATAACTTGTAATAGTAACACTATTCCATGCAGGAGTGTATTGATTTGCAGAGAAGGAATGGCACTGTCAGAATATGGAGCTTTTATCCCATGGACTTATTTTCTGCAAGATGTCAGGCTGTGTAATCCTGCAAAGCTACGAGTCTGGCTGCCATTGGAGGAGGCTGACAGTTTTTCAGCAGTTTTTTAAGCTCTGCCATCACCCATGAGCATTTGTTCTCTCTGTGTGTAGGTGGATTGATTGCTAGGTAGCTCAGTAAATAGGTTGGGAAAATAATACTTAATTGATTTGATATTACAGGTGACTTGAAGGAGTTGGGAAAACAATGTCAATTAAACAGTGCAAACATATATATATATGTCTGTAGATAATGTTTTTAAGCACTTTTGGAAGTGGAAAGACCTATAATTTGAAATGCTATTCAGCTCTGTAATGTATTTAATTATTTGTGTGTGTGTGTAAGTGGTAAACAGAGCTAAAGCTGTAGTTTAATCAATAGCTTTTCTATAAATCTCATCTAAACCAGAGCCCAGCTCAGCAGATGTTGATGGCTGAATTTCTAAGCTATAAAGACCTCTGTCAGATATTACCTGTGATTCTGGATCTCTTGTGTGCTTAGATTTCTGTGTGCAACAGCTCACAAATTAATACAGCAAAGTATGCTCTCCAATACCAGCAGTGCTTTGAATCACTTCAGTTGATTGAATATTGCATGAGACAGCTCCTGAAAATGTCCTGGGCATCTTTATAGTATTTCACAGAACTGCCGGGGCTATAGTAGAACTCTGTAATCCAAATAATACGGCAGTCTGGCTGTCCACAAAACATCTTTCATTTGCTCTTTACTAAATATGTATTTGTGTTGATTTAGCATTCATGACATCTCATAATGGACCAGGATCCCACTGTGCTAACTGTTGTATGAACGCAGAGCAATATCTGTGCCCTGCAGAGTCTGCAGTCCAAGTCTCCATTATCACTAGTGGAGATGCCTTGACTGGTGACAGCAAACTATGTATGCCCATGTTTTTTAGCACAGTTTGTGCTACAGCGTTAGCTCCTAGTTTTGGTTAATGAAGTACCCGTAAATGCATACTCACTTGTTTTTTATCAGTATTTGCTGAGTGGTCTGGACAAAAAATTACCAACATCCAGCTTGTTAAGAGAGCGGCTCACAGTTGACTCTTTGTTGTGTAATGGAGCAAAATAGTCATATGATGTATCTGTTCTCCCATCTGCACAGTGTTAGTTCCATTATACACTTTTTTTTAGGCAGAATAATCAGGTTTTTTGCTCTGGTTAACTGTTTGAGTTACAATACTGCTCACGACTCAAGAGGAAACAGGAGCCCTATTGAGTGATGCCAGATACAAACACTAAGAGAAAGACCATCCTTGCCGAGAAGACTGTGCAATTTAGATGGACAGTTGTATTATGGGAGAAGAAAAAGGCGTGTGCAAAGTGAGATAGGAAATAAATTGCAGAGCTGAGAACAGAACTTATGTCTTGTGCCTGCCAAGTCAGTGGCACTTCCTCCGAGGAATGGTGTGGAATTTGAAATCTCAGCTGCAGCACTCAGGAATGCACTGACCCACACATTATAAAGGATTTTTAAAAAGACAGAATCCTAGTAAACTAGCAAAAATAACCTGAAACTTGCAACTGAGAACATAATGACCACTCGGATTTGTTAGTATGCATTTCAGCTAGCTCTACCTGCTAATTCAATTAGTGATGGCAGAACTGAAAAATAAGAACTCCTTTGGTAGTTCTCCTAGTACGAACTACTGCCCATAAGGCATGGAGCCTGAACCCTTGTGTAATTTCAAAAGATTTGTTGAGTTCTGACCCTATTGTTGCCTATTCTTTTCATGAGGTTTTTAGGAGGTGAAAGGCCTGACATGAGAACAAATGCATCTCCAGGCCCACTGGATAGTATTCATGTATAACTGTATGCATGTTTAGATTAAATAGATATATTTTGGGGATGCTTACCTGATTAATTAATCAATGTTTTTTATATCATCAGAGCTTTCTCTCATCTTCAGGAATACACATTCTTTATAAAAGCATAAGCTCTTTTGTGGAAATCAAAATAGTAAGTAGTATTTCACAGCATACCATACAGTGATGAGTTGCATTTTCCCATTCCTTATTAAATGGTAAAGCTTGAAGCTGGCCTCAAGTTATCCCACCTGCTCCTTGGTATAAATCAACACTGCAATAAGTTACTCTCATCTGATGAAAAAAAAGTCCCTGCTTCTGAGGCTTCTCTGAAAGAAAATATTGGCTCTGGAAACGGCTGGTTACAATCAGATTGAGTGAAAATCGGAGTATAATAAAATACCTGAAATTACATCTTCCTTGCTTCCTTCTATGCATGCCACCAGCTAGTCAACACACTGTATTTGCTGGGTTCTTTCCCTGTTTCTGTCACTCCAGTGATATGTTAGAGAGATGAGGACAGAGAGATGTTTAGCTTCTATGCAGTATGATGCCAAAGCTACTGAAATAGCGCAAGAAGTGTTTCCCTCAGTACATACACTAAGCAGTAGAAATAAATACCAGTCAGAATTGCTCCAAGAACCATTGACTTTGTGTACCCCAATGGTAAACCAAATGTTTTGTTGGGTTCAAAATATCTGCATAACATCCTTCTGTTGCCAGAAGTAAGAGTGACTGTAAATAGCTAAGAGTCCACCTGTACCCATCTGGAAATGGGACATCGAAAGGGCTGCTTTTACAGCAGTTTCCATGAATCCAAAATGCTGAGTAAGTCCATCCTTTCACTTCTCCAGACCCCTCCATTAAGCAGTTCTGGATGCACAGAATTAAGTCTGTGCGTATAAGCAAGTAACAATTAAGTTACTTGCGGGAGTATACGTCTGTCTGTCTTCAACTGACTCAGCAGATATAAAAATAACGCAGTGCTTCTTTTTTTTTTTAAACCCATAAATTCATTTTTTAATCCACAGCCACTTTTAAAATCCATTATATGATATATCATACTAAAGCCTGACATTAGTGTTTGATGTTTCAGATGCTATCTCTCTTAGCCAAATTGTGATCCAGACGTAATGAGCTTTTATCTCTCTGAACTTCTCATGCAGACTCGTTGCTCTTCATTCTTGTCTTAGAGTTACTCATATTGTAATGCAGAGATAGCTCCTTGTTAGTGGTGAGTAAAAGCCTAGAACATTTTGGATCCTTTGGGGAAGGAAATATTAGTGCTGTTTTGTAAGATTATTCCAGTTCATATGTTTTTATTGGAGGAAAAATGGGTATAAAAGGAAAGGTAGGTACGGAATTTCAAAGCATGCTGTGAAATTTAGACACATCATTAATTAAAAGGAAAACATGTCTAAATCCTCACGCCAAATCCTATAAAACTCTGTTGTCAAGGTATTAGGAGACTTGCTTTAGGCCCAAAGATAATGGTAGCTAAATAAAGAAACTAAATTCTGTGTTTTGAGAGATCTAGAAGTTTAATTATATCAGACAAAATTTTGACTTCATTTTTATTTTTATACAGCTGTTTTTCTAAAATCACTAATTATGTACTGTTCTACCTTTGGCATTTCTTAAAAGAATTTATTGTCTCCCTCCAAGAGTAAACCAAGCTTGTTCAGAGGCGCCTCTGTCTCTATTCTAGAAATGAGATAGCATTTTCACTTAACACTAGCTAAGGGGTTAAACACCAGGACCTGGATACCAGGATGAGCAGCCCAGGTCTGACCGCCAGAAGCCTCCTACTTCTTGGCATCTTTTTTATTTAGCCCCTGAAATTCAGTGCTGCTGTTATACCTGAATTCCTCCTCCTGTGTCTGTGCACATATCACCCTTGAGTGAAGTCAAGCACTTTGTTATGAAGTCTTTCTGTCCAAGCATGTCTGCTGTTTCCTCATTGTTATCCCTTTTATTGGGTGACTGCTACTGCTTCTTCATTGTAAAAGCAGCCTGGCTGGGGAACCCTGCTAGTTTGAAATATGTGGTTTGCACAGTGCGGTGTCAGTGCTTAGGATACTGCTGGTAAGGAAAGTATTGGCTTTGTTCTGCCACCTGGACTGAGAGGACGCAAAGATACGCTGCCATTTCTGTAACGCGGAGTGCTTCTCCAACAGAGTCCAAATTGAAGTTCGCAAGAATCAAATGCGCCGTGGAAGGTTCTCGCTGAGCACGCTTTCATCAGAAGTGTTTTGGAAGGGGTAGTAACTGTTTCCTCTTTCCCTTAGCTCACAAAAATAAAAGATTTCACTCAATTTCTGGCAGAGGTGGAGCTGGCAGATCCATGTCTTCATAATTTCCCATAAGATGTGTAAAACAGGTGAAAATTGGTGAAAAAAGAGGACTTAGTATCCAAGAAACATTTTTTCACAGATACTGAGTTGTGAACCTCAGTGAAGAGGGATATTATTCAGAAAAAATGTCAATGGGTATCTTAAAAGAAAAAAGCACTGGATATGTCATTACTTTGAGAAGGTGGTGTTGAGCACACAAAGTTTGCATTCAAATGTGGCTTGAAAGACTGGCAAGGCTTGACTGGATGGATCTTGTGGAACGATGCAGGTGAGCCGTCTGGCAAGGAAAAAGTGGCAGTTTGCTAAGAGGTGTCCAAATGTGTTGCAGTATTTGGTGTATGAGGCAATTGCTTTGGGCACAAGTGCCTAAAACTTTCCTGATTTGTCTTCACCTGGGTCAAGCTCTGTGTGTGTGTGTGTGGATTTAGAGGCTGACAGGAGAGTTTTAAACTCACAAGGTTTAAACTTCTGGAAGTAGCTAAAGATGGTACCTGTGGAATGAGTGTCACTTTGCTAATATTTACATTATAAATAGCCTTGAAGTGGTTATCCTTAATCCACACTAAAGCATAGTATCACTGGGTCTCTGCCTACAAATACTGTCAAGCCATGGCTGTATCATGCAGTAAGTATGACAGAGAACTGAGCAGTATCAGAAAGTGGGTATTGTCCTTAGGGTGTCTATCAGTCTACCCCAGTCTGGCAGCAGATGTGTTCCCAGGGTTCTGCTGACCATTTAATATATACATTCAGTCTGAGGTGTTTATTCATGCATTGCATGAATTAAACAGAGCTTTAATTTTTCTCTGTTGCACTGCTGGTCTACTACAAGCACAAAATACTGAGCGAGACGTGCGTTTCCTCTCTCTCTTGGATCCACAGTTCTTTGTGCATTATAGATGCAGACAGACAGGAGCGTGAGTGGGGAGTCTGTGACCATAGTTTTCTGTTGAACATGCTCCACAGTTGTGCTTTTCTTCCCTGTGATTAGAATTAATTACTGCTGCTTCCCCTATGCAGCATAAGAAGAAAGCTGAAGGTATCTGTCAGTGGTGGTTGAAAACAAAATGAGAAAACAGGGAGAAGAGGACAGAATTGTTTTTTGAGGCCAATGGACGTTGAGTGAATAGTTGTGTTACTTGCTAAAGAAGTATGTGTCAGTTCTGTATGTCCCCCTCCCTCAGAAATCAATAACTTATCAACCAGTCAGTCCCCTGAGATGTACCGTGTGCATATAGCATGGAGATAAAAGCAGGTAAGAAACTACTTTTGCATGGAAAGTAAATGTGTCTGCGTAGGAAGTTTTTGATATGTTTGTAAATTCAATCCCATTGGCCTTATTTATTTATTTACTTTGTATTTTTATTTTTGGTATGTATTAGTTTTTCTTTTTCCCAGATTGCTTCAGCATGCCATGCAATGCAATGCCACTTTTGTCCCAGTGAGCTGCTATTTCCGTATACAAAGTAGAGTGTTTTACAGTCAAGCATATATTTTTAACACTGGGGAATTTAAACTGCACTGTGTATTTGTAGAAAGTGCTCAGTGCAAGAGCTTCCACTTGAGAAGACCAAACAAATTGGAGAAACGTTCTGAAAAAAAATTAAAGGGAGGATGCAATTCAGTGAAAGCAAAGGCAGGAATTTATACATAGGTAGGAAGAATCTGCTGTACAGATTGAGGTAGGCAGCAAACTAGTTATGAAAAGGATTTGGGAACCTTGGATCACTACGACATAAATTCTGTTGTGGGGGGAAACCAGCATTCTCCCTTGGACATAGGCACTGGAATGACCCCTCTGCTTTTCTCAGCATTAGTTAGGCCACAGCCAGAGCGCTGTGGCTAGTTCTGGGTGCGTTTTTTTTCACAAAAATGTGGGTCAGAAGTAGAAGAGCTGCAGAAACAATTGGAGATCTGGAAAACTGGATTTGAGAGGAAAGGTCAAAAGAACTCAGGGTTGTTTAGCACAGGAACAAGTCGGATAGAAGGAGAACATGTTACAGTCTTTAAATACCTGCATGACTACAAAGAGGAGGGGAATAATCTGTTTTCCATGGCTGTGGTAGGAGTGATGGGCTAAGCCTGTAGGAAGGGGTGGATTTGTCTGAAACATGAAGGGTGTGATAGCAAGGTCTGCATTTAAGCACTGGGATGGGAGGCTCAGGGATCCCCACTGCTGCTTTCAGAACAAAGGTGGCAGATAGAGAAGCTAGATAGCCTCAGACAATCCTTTCCTAGAAGCTTCTGTGTCCGAATTTCATTTTAACAGGTCCATTTGATTTCCAGCTCCTCTGATAGACCGCAGATGTAGCTCCTCCAATGGCCATGTGATCACTAGTGTGACTCAGAGAAGCTCTGTGACAGACAATTTACTTCCTTGGATGTTCCACCCATGCCCAGATGGAGGGTTATCTGATTGTCCTGGTTTCGGGTGGGACAGAGTTAATTTCCTTCCTAGTAGCTGGCATAGTGCTGTCTTTTGGATTTAGTAGGAGAATAACATTGATAACGCTCTGGTGTTTTAGTTGTTGCTAAGTAGTGCTTACGATAATCAAGGACTTTTTCAGCTCCCCGTGCTCTGACGGGCGCACAAAAAGCTGGGAGGGGGCACAGCCAGGACAGCTGACCCAAACTGGCCAAAGGGATATTCCATACCATATGACGTCATGCTCAGTATATAAACTGGGGGGCAGTTGGCCACGGGGCAGTGATTGCTGCTTGGGGACTGTCTGGGCATTGGTTGGCGGGTGGTGAGCGGTTGCATCACTCATTTTTCCTGGATCTTGTTCCTCTCTCTTTTTTTTTATTGTTTTCCTTTTCACCACCACCATTAGTACTATCGTTGATTTATATACATTATATAAATAAACAGTTTATGGTTTTATTCAATTAATATACCTGAATATATATTGTTATATAATTATAACAATATACCAATTATTATAATTGAAATATAATAATTATTATTGTATTTCAATTATTAAACTGTTCTTATCTCATCCCATGAGTTTTCTTACTTTTTCTCTTCAGATTCTCTCCTCCATCCCGCCAGGGAGGGGAGGGTGAGTGAGCGGCTGTGTGGTCCTTAGTGGCCAACTGGGCTTACACCATAACACTGATAAGAGAGCTGTGCATCTCAGATTGTCCGTTCCAATCCTGTCAT
The DNA here is from genome assembly GCF_949628215.1 of Phalacrocorax aristotelis. Lineage (NCBI taxonomy): Eukaryota > Metazoa > Chordata > Aves > Suliformes > Phalacrocoracidae > Phalacrocorax > Phalacrocorax aristotelis. The sequence continues at coordinate 47,961,163 of NC_134281.1, forward strand.
GGATTGCTCAGACTGCTCAGATCAACAGACTGCTCAGTCTGTTCCTATAACCCTTCCTTGAAAGCAAACGGGCAGAATTCATTGAAGATCCTCCATGCTGAAATGTCAGCCTAAAGCAACATCTTGCTGTCCAGGAAGAACCAGTCTGGGACACTTAAATGGCTTTATATTGGCTAACAAGTGGAAAAGACAGCTACAGCCAGATTCTGTCTAGCAACAGATAGGTAGAACTGACTCCCTCTCGTTCTCTGTTAGTCTTGTCTAGCCAATTCTTCTTTGCACTTTTCTCTTTCACCATTGCCAGCTTTTGATGTTAAGCCATAGACAGTTAACCTGAAAGATCTGAATGGCAAATCCAAAAGGAAAGAATGGAGAACTACTTTGTTCTGTTGTTTTGCAGAAGGATTTTGTTATCCAGTGACTGGAGGGAGAAAAAAAAGTAACCTTGCTAGTTACTTCCAGCTGAAATAAATCCAAAGGAGAAAATATTCATACAGCAACAGTCTCTAGATCCCAACGTCTGTTTGCAATTATACAGTGCCTTCCTTTCACTTTTCTCTCAGAAATACATGGAAGCATCCTTAGCACAAGGCTGCAGAGGGAAAAATATTCGTATATGCTTCTTCTACAAGTTACCTGTTAGCACCACCAAGAGAACTGCTCTGATGGAAAATTCACCCGTGGAAAGTTTCAATTTCTTTACTATCTGAAATGTGACCTCTAACATCCTTCCGTTTTCTGGAGTGTTAGAAATTGAGTTATGGTTCCTGAAGACTAGTGTGACTGGCGTGCCAGAAGTCCCAAACGATGATCCCACGTAACACAGTTTGTTTAAATTCCATGCTGGCATAGTAATCAGCAAGCACAGTTGGGTCTCTTTATTGTTTTATCTGCTTTCTGCATATACACTGACATAATTTTATCATTCTCTTCCTGTTTTAACTTTTGGGAGAATCTTGCCTGGATTAGAAGATCACATATGCTGGTGCTCAGGATGAAACATTTCAGCATCATGATTCTTGCAGAAAGCCCCAGGGGATCATTCAGAACAGGAAAAGAAGGCCTGGAAAATACTGTTGTGAAAGATATGGCCAGAAGCATATTTAACTGCCATGTACCCTGTGTAATGGGATCAGTTCAGGATCGGCAGAGAGGGGAGAGAGTTACTTGTTGAAACTCTAGCACCACCTTGTACAACACCTGACTGGTCCTGGGAGGTTTCCTATGCAGCTTGTGACCAGGCAAGGCTCTGCTTCATGCGTAAAGTTGATGGATTCACAGCCCAAATTGCTGGCTCTGTTTATCTCTCTAAGTGTGGTACAAATCCTAGTTATTAAAAATCAAGAACAGAAAATCCAATTTTAGATGTAATATCAGTCCAGGTCCAATTCTGAGTAGGTGAAATAAACTAACTTTAGACACCAATGGACAGTTGACTGCTGCACAGTAACACAACACAATTTAGTACAATTTTCCACAGTTGACATATGTTGATCAATATAGGACTCAGAATTTAACAGGCATAGAATTTCAATTAAACTGAATTACAGAAGAGTATAGTCATCACCATGCTAGGAAAGAGGTGTTTTAGCAAATGAGACAGACAACCCCACTTTTTGCATGCTGTGCTGCAGCTGGTCTGTCAATTAAAAAGTGGGCTTCAGCTTTCAAATTTTCATCAACACTTAATTCTTAACCAAACCGTATCATTAAGGTAAATTGGGATTTTTTTTCTTTCTTTCTTTTCTTTTTTTCTTTTTCACCTTTTCCATTTCTACTGGGGCTTTGAAAAGGGTAAGCACTGATTGTTTCTAAACTGACAGGCACTTTATTCCACAAGTGGGCATGAAACAAGATAAGCAACCACAAGCCCAGTTGGGTCAATTCCATTTTGATTGCATTGGTCAGCAGCTGTGGTACACTCAGCCAAGCCAATGGGGGGGGCGCAGCCACATGCACATGCTGTGCATATGTATAAAAAACCTTGTGGGTGTGCATTACAGGCTTGATGCTCACTGAAATGCACTTGTGTGAATGTGCACGCTTCAGATGCCCTCCTATTTGTTGCTCTTCATGCAAACACTGATGACAGACTGCTATTTACCATGCTGCAGCCGGGTCTTGCAAAAGGATCTCTCCCAGATACCAGGAGGCAGGTCTAGGTTTTCCTGAAGAAGCAGGTGCTTTCAGCTGTCACCAGCTTGTTTTGCTCTGGAGAGCTGTTGAGTGCAGGCCACCTTTTTCAGAGCACAATGCTCTAAAATGCAATTGGTGTGAGACAGTTTCTGTGTTTCTGGGCTGAAACATCCATTACCAGCCAGGCCACCAGGGTGTAGGGGAAGGCTAGTAACTGTGCATTCAAAGGTGACCCAGTCTTGGTAGGTCTGACTGTGCTGTATTTGAATGCTCTAGAGAGTGGCTGTGAGATACTGTTAATGGTGTGACATATACAAGGAATTGCTTTTATATCTTCTGATAAGAATGTTGTGCATGTGTGTGAATTTAGTGCTGAATTAACAGCCAAAAAAAATGTATCCATAGAGAGCTTACCCATGCCACTGTGTCTTAGCCCTCATCTGGAGGGACCAGATTTGGAGGTGAAAAGTAAAGCCCACTGAGTGCCTTGTTTCTTTGTGAAAATATGCAACAAGGGTGCCAACCCTGGCAGCAGGTTTTGTCTTGTGGACACATTTCCACTGGCAAATGGAACTAAGACTACCATACTCCCTTCAGCTGCATGATGCTTACAGTGGATATGCTTTTCCAGATGGTCATCTGCTCCAAGCTGACCTTCTCCAGCATTTTGCAGGTGCCCACCTGACCTTCTTGCCCCCTCTAAAGACCAGGCCCAGTTCATATAAAAGCCTGTGACACAACCAGTGAGATGGGTTTATCAGCTTCTGGCCATGGCAGGCGCAGACTTGAAGTGCCTGTTCATCATTTGGAGACGGACCATCTTCACCTGCCAGCCTCTGGTGTTGTATAGAAAGTTAGATCTGAGTTTGTTTCTCTGGATGCAGGTGAGAATGCTGGAGCTCTTGTACCTCCTCTCCCTTTGTTTCTTGGTGTTGGTCATCTGGAAGGGAGTACTGTGCAGGTCTGTAGGATAGCCTTCGGGATCTCTCTGCATCCTTTTCATTTAAAGCCTCCTGCAGCCTTAGATACTGACCGTATCTGTACTTTAAATAACTGTGCTGTCTTTTCTCTCTCACAGGCTTTCTCAGTGGGCTCCTCCTCTTTGAATATTGAGGGTCTGATTATTCTCATTTAGATGGTAATTGACATTTCCATCACGCTGTACTTGTAGCTCTTCCTACTAAATGTCATTAAATTCACTTCTCTGTGGCTAAGGATACCTCTTATTTACGCAAGAGTCCCAACATCCCTGCATTTGTAAACACAGTAATTACATATCATTTTTAGTGTTAGCTCTGGCAGGTTCAGAGCCTAACTAAGGGCTTGGTGGCTGCAGCGCTCCATGCAGAGTAGCTCGCTCGGGTCTCACCTGCTCCAGAAGACAAAGCCTACAGAAGCAGCATGAATTTTAAGCTACACTGGGTACTCTCATGTTCACTTCTTTTCCTAGGCAGGCTTTGTATCTTCTGTGGCTTTGTGAGGTGGTAGGATCCATTTGAATCCTTCTCTGGACTGAAAATCGGATATTTTTTTAGAAGTACCTGTGACTACTGTGAGAGTAGTAAACATCTCTGGACAGGGAAACAGTGAAATCTTTCTGGATTTCATAGTGCTCTCCTGGCATCAAACCATATTCAGGTCACGTACAACTCAGGCCAGCTGTGGTTTCTGTCTAATCCAGACACTGCAGAGCAGTGTGGGGTGGGCCACAAGTTTAACACTGGTGGTCCTCAGGTACCATCTGGTAGGTCTGTACTGCAGTGGAGTCATGGCAGTGACTCTACTATGGCTCTAACGAAGGTCAGATCACCTAGGGGAACTGAAGCTTTGGAATATGTGTAGAGATTAAAATGTTTGCACATTTGGACTCTAGTTAATGAAAGAGAAATATAAAAAAGTTAATCTATGTACATAACATATATACTGATTCTCCAAAAGTCTGTTTCTCCTACTGCTGTATGGGGACATTCATTAGTGAGACTGTGCTTTGTTGGAAGGATCAATTGCATTTATATGACATCCCAAAGAGGATGGTTCTAGTACAGATCAAATACTGTCTGGGCCAAGTAGGGCCTTGCTCATTTTACAGACTGCCTAGAAACAGATACTGTTAAGTTTTTTGGTGTGGGGTTTTTTGTTTTCTTTTTTCAATTATTCTTTCAGGAATTACTATTACTACTATTGCTGTCACTAACATTTCTCTCTGTAGGAAATAAATCGAGAGAAAATACAGTCACTCTATACAGCATTGCTCTTTTCTTGCTTTCTGCAGTACCTGCTAATTAAATGGTTTGTTACATTTCCCCTCTTCTATGAAACATATCTGTAAAAAAATAGAAAAAACAAAACAGCCTGACTGCAAAGACACTAACTCTTGCTGAGACCATCAGAAGCATGTGGCCCATTGGAGACTGTATCTTTTGGGTTTCAAATTCAAGATTTTCCCTTCCCACAGGAGTGTAGAAGGTAATACCCAGTACTTCAGCTGGAGATGGCTGACCCCAGAAATAATGCTGTAAGGCAGGAAGGAAATGTAGCTGCTGGCAGATCAGCACCAGGGTTAACTGTCCTGTACTAGCCCCAAAGATTACAACAGCTATTTCTTTTCAAGTAATTACTGCTTGATTAGAAGCCTGATCCAGGTCCTGCTGGACACAGGGGAAGGCTTCCCACTGTGCTGGGATTTGGATCTCTTCATCTTTTGCTTGGGAGTGCCCATTAATGGAGCACTCAGAAAAAAGGAGGTTGATCTCCAGTTAGCAAATACAGAAATTGCCAATTGGTGGCCATCAGGCACCTGTGAGAATAGAGCTGTGTAGGGCCAGTAAAAGTTAACCTTTGTCAACAGCCACCAGTTCTGGAGGTGTTTTTTGGTAATGTTGGAGATAGCCAAGAAAGCTGGGCAGGTTGCAGCAGGTCAGCACACCAGAAATGGTAATTGTTGCTTTTGTCTGAAGACTGACAATAAATAACAAGAAAGTTTGACTTTTAAAGGGAATGTTAAAAGTGAGTTGGACTGCAGTCCTGTACAAATTTTGTGTTTGCGCACATTTGGCAAAGCCAGAGGTTGTGACCTGAGGTCACTGCAAGCTGATGAGAGGGGAGCGTTTCTTCATTCTTGCAGTTACAGAAATCCACGGAGGAGGTGAAGGGAAAGGATAAAACATGTTTATGCTGAAATCTTCGATCCTTGAGTGAAGGTTATATAAACATCTAGGAGTATAAAACTGGAGAGGAACTTCATACTTACTGAAATAGAAGAGGAAACAGTTTTGTATGGAGGGGATGAATACATCAACCAAACCTATATTGTCCCTTAAAATTTCATCCACTCTCCTCTAAATGCTATTGCTGGGTAAGTCTGGCCTTGAAATCCTTCAGAGATGCATCCCCAGAAAGCACTCCTTAGGGATCTGTCCTGGCTTTCTGGAAGTACCAGCCTGTCCTTTCTGTTTTCTACAATGGGCTAAAAGAAAAGAAGGGTCCAGGTTTTGCCTGACACCTTCATCCAACTTGAGGATATCCTTGGACATAACTGGGTTTTGAAGCATTTTGATCCTAAAAATTAAATGAAGGTAGGGGCTAATCTTATTTCCCACTGTTCCTGCTCTCGCTCATCTCTGACACCAGTATCTGATGTATGAAATCAGCTGATCTGTGCTGGAAAGGTTAGAAGTGAAGGATGTTCCTGTCTGTTACAGATTAGCAAAACGTTAGAGTAGCTTTGGCCTTATGAGACTTGAGGTGAATTGGCTTAGCCCACCTGAGTGCAAACTCACAGTTTGCAGGAGACAGGTTATAGCCAGACAGAGAAGTTGTTGTTTCTTTTGGATCAAGTTTTTCTGTATAGACTCGAAAGGAAACTAAAGCACAGGGTAGATTTTAAGCTGCAGAGTGCCAAAATGTCTTTTGTTTTGGCAAGTATTCTGGCAAAATCAGGTTACTTCACAGGATTTCTGTCATCTTGCACTGCAAAAATCTTGTATGACTGCAAATTCTCAAGTTTTTCCCCAATCTTGGGCTCCCAGGTACAGGATTAAGTTGAAGGCTGATTCATGGAAATCAGAGGCAGAGTTCATACTGCAGATTTGAATCCAGTCCTTTTCCTCCCTTCTCTTCAGTAGCCACATTTCTATTCCTTGCATAGCTAGACATGGACTCTCAAAGAGAAATGCTTTATAGGATACTCATGATCTCCCCTAAACTATGGACTGTGGCCATTTTTTCAATTATTACTGTTTTTGTAAAGTACAAATGTGAGTTTACCAAGGGTTGTGTTGAGCTGCTCCAGACAATCTGGATACGCAGAATCTGTCTGTCAGGATTTGAGGATCAAATGATTGTGTCACCTGAAAGGTGGCTTCTCCCGAGTCTCCTGTCTCCAGCCTGACCTTGCTGGGCCTTCAGCTGCAGATGGATTGCCTCAACACACCCCAGAAACTTGTGCTTTTTGCCCGGCACATTCCTTCAGTAAGAGTCACCACTCAGCAGGAACAACTTTTACCTATTAAGAAGCAAAACCTGAAGAAGGTAGACACAAGTAGGAAGTATTCAGCTAACCAGCAGATGTCTTCTAGGTTCAGCTGATTACTTTGCTTCACCAGTTCCATTTCACTGCTCCTATAAAGCCCATCCTGTATACCTGCATCCTAATTTCAGTCTCCATAGTCTCCACTATCTCCTCTTGTAGTTAGATTTCCATACGAGTTAGAGCAGTTCTAGTTAACACAGGTTTCCTCACATTAAGTCACTTGTGGTTTTTGGTTTGCACCTCTCTCCCACATTTGTCCTTTGCTCCCAGCCTCTTATGCCCTGCGTTGTGGGCTGTTCAGAAGGGCTTACTTTGCTTTTTTGAGTCATTCATCGAATTAACCAATACTGATACACCTTTTACTCTTCCACATGAAGAGGATGAGGAAAAGCAGGGTTTTGCTGGGAACAAATGTGCTAGTAATATCCTTTCAGCCTGAAAGGCATAAGAGAGCTGCCACCAATTCCTCATGATGAGAGGCAGATTCACAGTCAAATTGGCCTATTTTCATTATAATGGGGAAACTGAGTCAGAAACATTACAGCCAGTATTTCACCTGAGAAATCCGGCTGCCTTTTTAAGAGCCTTCATTTGGATTTAGGAGCCAAGGTCAATGTCCATGTCTGAATATTTTAGTTTCTCTGTCCTCTCTTAATACCATGCTGGACAATGCAGGCGTAAAAGCAGGGTGTCTCAACTCACAGCCTTGTGCTTTCCCAGTTGCAGTGCCTCTCATCTCATGAGATTTCATGGAAGTCACCCTTCTCCACTGTGCCTCAGTTTCCCTGCTTGTAAAATGTGAGCCTGCTCAGTTTGGAGGGAGGGTGCAGAAGCAGTGTATGACTTAAGTCTTGATGGTGAGACAGGAAAATGTGGAGGTGACTCTAGTTACTGGCTGTGCAGCCTGTGTGACTTTTGCTTTTAACAGTGCCACAGGACATGCCTGTTTGCAAAGCCCCAGAGAGTCTAACTGCAAAGCTTTCTATCACCCAGGCCCCATGAGATCTGATCTGTCTCCAGGCAAGATCCTCATCACTCACTGAGCTTTTAATTCCTTAGAGAGGCAGAAGAGACAATATTCAGCAGCTGGTTATTTCTTCCTTTCCCTCAGTCCCTCACAAGGAGTGTCAGTTTGAAAAAAAAAAATGGCAGAGAACTGGCCATTAGCAAGGAAAACAGTTTAGGGAAGAGATGAAATAAAAACGCAATCAATTATCTCTCGCCGTGCCCAGGTGTGTGGGTGCAGTCAATTTTCAAAGTCATCGAGAATTTTAGATGAGAAAAGGGAAGCTGTTCACAGCAAATTGCAAGTGTTGAGGGAAGGGGGAGGGAGAAGGAGAGAGAAAGCAGAGAGGGGAGAGAAGGAGAGATTAATTTCCCTCTTGAGTGAGAAGTGTGTTTGAGACAGACAGATGGGCTGTAAATACTCCAAACCAAGGACAGGAGCTGAGACAAGGGAGAGGCTGGTGATTGAAGTGTGACTGTGATGGAGGTAGTACATTTCCTGGCCAAGGTGACTGGTTTTGTTCTGAAAGGGGGAGATTTCTGAGATGTGGCTGCCGCACTTCACATCAACCTGGACCAGGACTGCATATTTAGACTTGATAAGTGATATCCAGGTCCCAGTGGGGTTTTCCTTAAGGGTCAGCTTCAACTGCCTGCCTTGTAAGGGAAGTCTGAAGGGTGAGAGGGGAGGGGAAGAAAGAAAGAAAAAAGGGAAGGGGGAGGGGAAGGAAGGAAGGAAGGAAGGAAGGAAGAGAAAGACGCTCTTCTTTCCTCGTTAAAATTATTGAGCTGTCTACAAGTGGCGAGCGAGGGGACCACGTGACCGGCAGTTAATCACATTGCTGTGAAATGTGACTGCTGCTGATAATAGGATCTTTCCTTCAGTAGAATTTCTGTTTCAGAAGTAGTGATTTTCACAAAGAAAAGAGGTTGAGGGAGATATCATTTCAGATCTAACAGAGCCTGTGTACATTTTCTATAGGGAGAAAAACCTCCTTTTTCCATTTCCATTCGGCATCCCAGTTTGTATTATTATTATCATCATCAGTTTTTCATTTTCACAGCCCAAACTCACTGAGTACCAATGTAACCCAGCTCCAGTCTGTCTGCTAGCAGATTAGTTCCCATTTAGTCATAAAGTTAACCAACCTTGTTCCAATCAATTAATGCCTGGAAGCCCCAATTTATTGATGCCCCAGTCCATGCTAGCCGTCGAAAAGATGAACATCCTGCTTCAAAATGAACTGCTCTGTCTTTCCTCCAACATACAGGAATTATAAGAGGTTGTTAGTAAATAAGCATTTAGAAATCCCTTCTGTACAATCAAAGGCAACAGCAGCACAGAGAAGAATAAAGGGGATTTTAGCATGCATGAAAAAAACGTGCAATAAATGAATCAGGCTCTCAGGACAGGAAGAGCAGGGCTGTGGAGCCACTGTGGGCTCGGCTGAGTTGGCTCCTTCTGTCATAAATTGATCTAATGTACATCAGGCTACTGCAAGAGTGACAGGCAAATGAAAGGTTGTTGATCTATACACCTTTCCACCTTCAGATTTTGCTTGCCAGAATCAATTCACTCCTTTTTGGGGGGCTTGAATTACTTTCACCCTTGTTCTCTAGACTTTTGACTGGATTTACTGGTTAATCCAACTTGAAGCTTCTCCCAGGCACACTGAACTAAGTGGGAGTCTCTCTGTTGGTTTCCCTGGCTTTTGTAGATCAGGTGTTGCTAAAGCAGATGCTTTAGTCAGAACTAATTAGAGTTGATCTGGTTGCATAAGAGAGAAAAAACTGCAGCAATGAAAGCATTGAAATACTGAGGTTATTTCTGTTTCCATGCTACAAGACTGGAAAGGACATCTTTTTAATTTTCTCTCCACACTTTAAATAGTAGTTGTTATTAACACGTGATCTTTTATTTCTTTCTGATTTAGAAAACAAAAATGGATAATTGTTTTGATATTAAAAATAAAATAAACTAGAAAAACCCCAAAATTGCAGTCAGCTCAAGTGTTTATGGAAAAGCAAAAAAGTGCAGGCTGAGGTGCTCAGAAGGACGTAAATAAAGGCCAGGTTTCAGCTCTTGTGCCCCTTCAGCAACAGGACACACTGTGGCTCCTCAGAGCCACAGCTTTTGCCTTCTCTGGTCAGTCTGGCATACTCTTCTGCCTGACACATGAACTGCAAACAGACCCACATTTTCTCAGCTACATCAGCTCAAAATTACTTTGCAAAACAATTCTTGGGTGGTTCTTCAACTGCAAGCCATGCTTTATGGGAGCTACGTTTTGACAGACGATCTGCTTCAAGTGGGCTCTCCTCTCCCATGGGTTTGTTTCCTTGTGCCTGCACTGGCTGAGCATGGGTGAGGCATCACTTCGTGATTATGAGATGTGAGCCAGCAGAACATTTATTTCTTGCAAGCTGTGATGTAATGTACAGCAAGCACAAACGTAGCTGGAGCAAAAGGATTTTCTCCTAGAAAATATTTGTGGAAATATTTTCATGCTATGCCCTCCTTGGTCCCCTCACCAGACATGTGTCTAGGCTGCAATCTCTCATACAAGAATCAGTTTGACCAAGGACAGGCATGTTCTTATGGACCAAGTGAGGAAATTGTTCCTTGTCTCATTTCTGCTGCTGCATTTCCTTGGTGGGGTTGGAAACATCACATCTCCTTTTGTACCTTAGTTTTAGTCTACAAATGGAGCCTTCCAGCCTTTGAAAGGTTTTTACTATTGGCTGATATGGTTTTATTTGTTGTTGTGACCAGCTCTTTATGACTCACAAGTTCTATATTAATTTTTGCATTTGGGAACACCACTTAAAAGAATGTGCTGCAGCAAATGCTGATTCCTGGCTCTGTGCTTCAATTTGTGCCTGTGTGGCGTTTCCTTCAGTTCTCGGTAGGCTTTCCTGGCAACGGAGAAGGGAAATGGCTCCTGAAAATGGCTGAGCCATGTTTGTCCAGTCCTGTGCTCAAGCTAATTGGGGCAGTTAACTGATCTGCTCAGCTCAGCTCAGGGACAGCACCTTGCTGAGGTAGCAACACTGCTGCTCTTCGTACCAGGAGAAGGGTCTCTTCACTTGGAGTATACCTTATATTCTTCCTTTGAGCACTGGCTGGTGACAAAGATAGGCTGTTGGAGTAGGTTAGATTTGGTCTGACCTGGTTTGGTACTTCTTGTGAATGAATCCTTTATTCCTGGTCTCTGCGAGTTTTTCTAGACAGGCCAGAAATTCCCTGTCCTTTCTGCTTTCTCTGCTCTTTGTCTGCTAGAATAGCTCAGGTGTATTTCTCTGTTAGCTGCTTCAGTCCCTGCAAAGTCATACACAGAGCAAGGATCAATTTCCCATACCTTCTTACTAAATGGAATAGTTATTCTACCAGAACACAGTCCCAAACACGTGAACTCTCCCAACCACTGCCAGGCCCTTACAGTGTGGTCCAGCTGCCTTTCCTCCAGGTTTCCAGCATGCTCGGGGTAGGCCTAAGGGCCCTATTTGAATGTAGTTCAAGATACATAGTTCTGCCTCATTTCCAGCCTCACAGCTTCATTCTCTAACCTGTCGTCCCTCATCTCCTGTTCCTATACCCTACAGCACTGCAGCCCTGCTTGCATATGCTTCTTGATTCCCCTTGATTGCTTTTTGCACTTCCTCCCTTTGCCCATACTGGCTTGCTTTCGCAGGCAATGTATTTATTGCTAGCTGGCAAATGCAAGCACTTGGACATGCATTCAATTATCTTTGAACAATTTCCATTTACTCTGGTTTTGCTTTTTTCCCTTTCAGTTTCACTGAACACTGCCTGTATTTTCACAGAGCTTGTTCAACTGCAATACAGTCTGCCTCTATTCTCCCTACTTTTCTTTTTTTTCTCTCTCTCTTTTTTCCTTCAACATTTTCCATGTTTTCCATTAAGCTCCCTTACTAAACTCTGGTGACCATTTCTCCACTGCTGCCCTTTCTGTACATTTGCGCTGAGAAGGGTCCAAGTTTAACCTCAGGGTGTTAAATACTCCCTTCACCTGGAAGGAAATCAATGGTACAGGCAGATTGGGGTTTTATCTACTCCCCCACACCAAAATGTCTTTCTTTTTGATGTACAATAATCTCCCCCTCCCTAGTGGTTTCCTTCTTATCTGGTTTTCCATTAAAACTTGACTTATGCTGTACTTTTATGCCAATGGAGTACACTGTGGAGATGATAAGGGCCAATTCTGCTTACTGTTCAGGTGAAGGTGTGGTTTTGATCTTCAGATCACTTCCCAAGTACGTAATCTTCCCTGAGACCTTGCCTACACCCAGAGTGCTGCTTTCCACTGCTTGTTCTCCCTTCCCTCTGGCTGGTAAAATATGACTGTATTTGGACCAACTCTTTCGTATCATCTCTTATGTAAGAGAGACATTTTGATTTGATAACCACAAAGAGAGGGGATACTGCAAGAAAGCAAAGTGATTTGATTGTCCACCTCTGAAATCATCCAGACTGGATGACTTTGTGGAACAGTTGTTTTGGACAAAACCTTTAGGAGCAGGGAAATATCTGTAGCACAGACGTACTCAAGCTATTTTTAAACAAGTTGGCTTAGGCACAGGAGAAACAGCATGAGGTGAGCTATGCAGAGACACATGATTCTGTAGTTTGAGTGCTTCTAACAATAGTTCAAGTAACACTGTAATTTGGGGCTGCAGTGTAGAGATACCAGCCTGTCACACAGCAAAGGACTCCCCACCTCCGGTGGGGCTCTCTGTACTGGTATCCTTTGACTTAATCAAAGTCTGGTCATCTGGGTGAGCACCTGTGGAGATACCCAAAAGAAGGGATTCATGAAATTTATGAAAGAAGATGGAAGAGGGTGATCTGCCACTATATGAACATGAGCCACTTGTCTGAGCTGTCCTTCTCCACAATTCCATTAGCAACATTAGCTAGGAACGGGAGCTATCATGATGGTACCTCCTTTAAATACTCTTCCACTCACCCACACCAACAGTTTGTAGTTTCTGGTGAGTACAGCCATGAAACAGAGGCCTTTAGCCTTTCTCCTGTAAGTACTTGGGTATCGCTTACTTATTGGGCATGAAGCTAATTGAAGGGTAGTTAATGCCATCAAGCATTGGGTTGTATTTATATTTTTAACTACATGTAAGTGATTATCAACATTATAAATAATTACAGTCTGCCTCCCAGCCCCTCTGCTCCATTCCACCCTGCTAATTGCAATGCTTAGATCTCAATGAGCTCATTACGTTTTGTCGATATTCAGCTCTTTGGCTTGCTCACTTAGTAGGGACCGGAGGGACGCAAATGGGAGCTAAAGATTGAAAATGCCAAGCTCCTAGGGATTTGAGTTAGCAATCATCACTGCTTCATCTCTATGCACAATTTATTCAGCACTCCACCTTTCCTAATAAATTATAGATCCCTCAAAGGGAAGCTTTGCCAAGGGATGGGCAATTGCCTTGCTCACAGGGGAGCCCATTCTATGCAGTATTGAGCCTCTTTGACATCTGGTCCTTGCAGGATTGGATCCCTCCTGCCCTTCCCCTCCGCCCGGCTCTTCCACCCCTTTTGGGAAGCATTAACCTTTTCAATGTGATGTATGCGAAAGGGCGACAGTCAGCAGTGGCAGTTCCTAATGGATTCTGTTTGGTTGGTTGTTTGTTTGTCTGAACTGCATGTAATGCTGTCCAGACCTCTTGGAAAAGCAAGCCAGAGTGCAACCAATATTTTAATTAGCAGCAAAAGGCAGAGAGGCTTTTAAAGAAGAACAGTGTTTGAATTCAGAAGTAAGGAGCAGATGAATGGGCAAAGGACTTGGGATTCAGTCCAGCTGCAGATGGTAGCACATAGTGCCTTTAAGGAGGAGCTGAGTTTTCAACTGCAGACCATAATGGTGAGTGGCGAGATGGTAATGGTGGTCTTCTGGGGCTTGTAAGCCACAGAGGTAAGAATTTGTGCCCCTTACCCTTCTTCCAGCAGTGCAAAAGGAGCAGAGACTTGTCAGATCTGTCTTGCCAAGGACTGAGAAGAACCCCATTGGAGAGTGCTACTATACAAGATCAAACCTAAGGAACAGAGTTACAGGGGCAGCCCTTTGCCCAGCCCTCTGTCTTCAAACAGGACCAGTTCTACTTTCCCCTCTCCCGATAGCCATTTTCCCAATTCCATCTTAAGATGGGGATGCCACAGCCTCCCAGGAGATATTTTTCTAGTGCTTCACTAATCTTATCGCTGGAAAGCTTCCCCCAGTATCTAATCTCAATCTGTTTTATTGTAAATTAAGGCCATTTTTTCTTGTCCCATCACCAGCAGATGCAGAAAAGTTTATCCTGTTCTACAGCAGCCTTTACTTCTTTGTACACTCTCTCTTCACTGTTCTGTAGTCCAAAGTCCACAAATCTTTTCAGTTTTTCCTTCTTGGGCTTTCTGGACTTCTGATCATCCTTTCCAAAGCCCTTAAAGTCCCCAGACTGTTAAACTGAAATTAAACCAACTTCAGGAGTGGCAGAGTCTAACTCAGCTTTGTTACTCCCCAGCCAAATGCTGCTTCTTGCAAGAGCCTGGGACGCAGCTGGGAGCTTGGCCATCCAGCTTTGCAGTGACAAGAGATGGCTGCTCAGTGAAGAGAGTCAGTTAATCCCAGCCCTCTGCATCAGGGTCGATAGCTGCAGCAAACATCCTTTGGCACCTGCGGGTGAATATTCCCCAGTGATTCAGTGTGAACACCAGTGCTAGAAGAGGATCTGAGAAGGAGGAGCTCTTACCAGGTCATGCAGAGGTTGGTGCTGCTGTGTCACATGAGCTGTGAATCAGTAAGAATTCTCCAGAAAGATACTGCAACTTGTGAATAGACACAAACAGGGCTCCTGGAACTATTTCATGTTAGTAATATGGTGATAGAGATAGGCAACACAAGCAGACAGTGAGACTGTGCCAATAGCAAAATAGGATGTGGCCTCAAAAATATGAATGTTTAATAGGAAAAATCATATAAAAGAACCGGGTTTACAAAAAAAACCCATCCAAAACTAAACAAAACAAAACAAACCCAAGCAGCCTCCTATACCTGTTATCTTTATCCACTGTGACTGTTATTCAGTCCAGCCTCTCATTTTGTTGCATAGGCGCTGTGCCAGAGCAGTGCAACAGACAGGCCTCACCACTATACAGAGAGTTTGAAGGGGAAGTGATTTTCATAGCCATAAGTGACACTCTGGAAAATGGAGAGATGCAAAGTTGCTGCTTATGTCTCTCATAAACTCTAGAGGTTGCTGGTTAAATTATGGTCACAAGCATGTTGTAATGAAAGCCGTTTTCACGAGGGAAAGCAGCGACTCTAAAGCTGGCCCACCAGTTAACGCTGGGCCCTTGCAAGCACTTGCTTTGAGATGTCCCTTTTATAAATCAAGGGCCACTCCTACATCGACTGTACAGTGGTGTACTTCCAGCCACTTCACCAAAGTTGGCTATTGTTTCAATGAGAGTTGGTGGATCTGAAGTTTGGCAATTGTTTATTCCCACCCCATCAAAGTGAGGGGAAGAGACAGGCAGTGGAGAAGGGGAGAGCTGCAGACCTTTGCAGCATCTTTATCCAGACACAGATCCGCTGCTGCCAGCAATCCTTCCCCGGCAGACATAATGTAGGAAAACAAGCCAGCTTTGGTGAGTAGCTTTTTTAGCAAGTGCTTTGTGACAGCAGTCAGAGGAGTATTATTTGAGGCAGGGACTATATATAACTATATTTGTGTGTGTGTAGATTAAATATATATATGTGTGTAGTGCCTTATCACTGCATTCCAGCTTGAATTTAAAGCACAAAGGAAAAATCAAAGGTTTTAGAAAAAGCTGAATTTATCTGGGAATGGGAATTATTATAGTAAAGATGCAATTAATTGGGAGAGGGTGTGGAGATTATAGTAATATTTTACTCCTTCCCTACAATGACAAAAATAGCATCAGCTTCTCTATCGACTACTAATAGCTCTAACTCTCTTCTTCCCGTTCACCAACACCACTCTGGAGTGACCACCTACAAATGAGGGGTGTCCAGCTGATGTGAAGAGGGCTTTGGCCCAGCTCATGTGTGTCCCTGCTTTGGGGAGGAAACGCCCTTACAGCAGATAGCCTGAGCTTAAGTGTGGCATTGTCCCTTGAGTGTGAGTCAGCAATGTAGGCAGAAACAAGGTCTTGGCGTTCATGAGCTCATGCTCCTTCTTTCTCATTTTACTTCGTTTAACTCTGGTTGTCCTCTCATCCTTTAGTGCCACTCAATCCCAAGCCACTCAAGTGCCACTCAATCCCAAGCAAATCCCAACCAAAGACACCTTCATAACCGATTCATCCCTTGAGCTGGACCCACTCTGCCACCCCAGCCCAGCCTGGTCCTTTCAGAGAGGGCAGGTGCCCTGTCTCTGGTTTGGCCAGGCATAGTTCCCATTGCAAAACCAAACCCCAGATCATTTTTGTGCTCTGACAGCCCTGGAAATCCGCCACTCCCAGCAGAGCTTTCCGCTGCCTGCAGCCTACACCACAGTGCCTTGTCCTGAATCAATACTTGCAGATACTGGAGATAACTCAGGGAGAGAAATACATTAACGTAGCCAAAGAAACAAAGATAATGATTTTTTTTTCTTCCTTATTTTTTCTTCCCTCCATTCTCCCACAGAATAAAATTTTCTTTTCTTCTCCCTCCCATCCTCATCTCTATGATCTGTACCTCTATGGTCTGGCAGGGCTCCAGACTCTTGAATTATTTCCCACTTTTCAATAAAGTCTTAAATCTTTTTTAAAAACTGCTTGTTTTAATTGAAACATTTCAATCAGTCAATTTGCCCCTTCTCTACCCTCTCACCTTCCTCCCCTCCCCTCCAATAGACCCATTTGCAGTAAATAATCTGTAGCCAGACTTTCTGCTCTAAAGAAATAAATAATTCTGAATTTGCTGAATCCCGCCTGATCTCCCAGCTTTAAATCACTGCACTTTGTACTGAGCTCAGCTGAAATGTTGAACACACTGAAGCATGACTATTACTTGGAGTCTGCAAGTGTTTTTAAAGGTACAGCCTCTGAAGCCGTAGCCCCTTTTTCCTCCCAGGACAGCCTGAGAGAGGAGCTAAGCCAATTCCTGAGCATAAATTACCTCTTCCCTGCATTTTGCCCACTACAAATGCAGATGTTGCCTTGTCTTGAAGGGACTTGTCGAAGACTGACTGAAGGCAGCAGAAATCCAGTGGTTCTTTGAGCAAATACTGAAGAAAAGGCACCTTGATTGAAATAATCTAATAGCCACTGGACTGAGTCCTTTTTCAAATGGGTCATGTAAGGTATGTTCCAGGAGGACCTCTGCATCTGCTTAGACACTGGAGAGCAAGTGTCCATGTTCCCAAGTCCACTTGAACTCAGAAGAGCCTGGGGTATCCCAGCCAGGTAAGGAAGGTCCCCAAAATCACTATGAGCCTTGCAATCACTGTCAGCATTCTGCAGCTGTCTTTATCTTTCCTCCACTCAAAAACTTCAAAACCAGCTATAGGCAGGTTTATATCACAAAGGAACACAATCCTCATATTTCTTAATTCCTCATATTTCTTAATTCAATCATATTTCTTAATATCTTCTTTTTAGGATTGCTCTTGTCAAAGCTATTGACTATGCCCTGTCTCAAAATGCAAGCTGCAGCTGAAGAAGGAAAATGCAGCATGCCAACAGACTACTGATGCCTAGTTATGATTTATACAACTCATGAGCTTCCAACAATTTAGAGATGAAAAATGGTTTATCCACACTTTGGTGTGTTGAAACACTCTTTCTACCATTTATCTTGAAACCGATTTTGTTTGGGTGGTGGTGAATGTTATGTACAAAGCCGTGAGTGGAATGTCTAATGGGAACTGCCAGGCATGGAACAACGGGTATCATCATGCTTTTGGGCTGACATGTGAGGGACTAAGAGTATCCCCAAAGAGTTCAGCTCATGATTTCCCAGTGTATTTTGGGGGTTTTAATTAGAATTAGAAAGTATTGTACTGTTCTTGCATTTCCAAACTGAAAACAAAAACAGTTAAGACTTAAGTTTTCCCTTGTGTATTTGAGAACATTCATCAGTGATGGGAGAAGATTGTGAATGATGGATTTTCACTTGGAAATTGCTTCCCCTCTCCTTATCCCTTTTTGGTATATCAGAGAGAATCAGCTCTGTAATTTTCATTGACTGTGTAAAGAGCTGAGGTCAGCTAATCCACAAGGGCTCCTTCCCAGGTTTGGCAAGCGACCAGAATTAAACAATAGCAAAGATCAGAAACATTAAAATCACAAGAAGAGACTCATCCTTCTGTTTTCCTGATACTCTAAATAAGGATTCATCAGACATGTGAGAGCAGTAAATGAAGGCCCATATAACTTTGGGGACAATTTGATAGAAGCTGTTATAATCAAGTTTTAAGTATATAATTTTTAAAGTATACCAACATATAGAACACTGCTGATCCAATATTTTCATGAATTGAAATATACTGAAATTCACTCTTCCTGGGTTTTTCTTTTTCAGCTGTGAGCTTGGTTCTGACCTCTGTCCCTTAGATAACCCCATCAGCACTGAGCGCTGCCAAGATATTAACTAAACCATTTTCTTTGGTCATTTTATAGTTTAGGCCAGATTACTATTTACAAAGGGTCCATTTCCATCTCCCACTGGTGTAGAGGGACCATAAGATGGATAAAATGTAACTTACATGGAGCAATGTGAAGATGGCATTAGGGTAATGGATCACCAGTCAGAGATGTCCCTGCAAAATCACACTTATTGTGCTGGTAAATGGCACGTGGATTCAGAGGTAAAAATGGACAGTGGCCCTGTCGTGTTTCCAGTGTTACTCTGGTGATGCCTGAGACAGCTTGCTCCTCTCTGTTTCTGTGCTTGCTCTCGAGAACCTGATCTTCCTTCCCCTGTCTGTGTGTCTCAAATCCCGTGCTGAATTAAGTGCTCTCTTTTCATGGCCACATGTGGTAGCAGCTCTGCAGCTCAGTATTGCATGGAGGTTTTAATCAGTAGCAAAATGTGTTCAGTTGGGTGGCTCCTTCACTGGTGCCACTGTGTTGCAGAGGGAGAGTTGGGATACGCAGGCACTCCACCACACTCCCCTCTGCTCCCCTTGAGTCTCTGCCTCCCTTCCATGGCAGCACCCCAGCAGGGTCGGGAGTGCTTGGCTCCATCCTGGTACTGGCTCCCGTGCAGCACCTCTCCCTTCTTGCCTTTTTCTCCCTCTACCTCAAGATCCCTCCGTTCCTCACGTCCAGGTGTAAGCTGGAATCTGCCTGTTTCAGTTTAGTTCATGAGAAAGACAGAAGTGGTATCTGATATTGAAATGAGTTCATGGGAAATACAGCACGGTCCTTGTGGCACAGTCCCTCTGGCAGAGATAAAACAGTGCTCTCCAAGATACCTATTCTCCACCCTCCTCTTTCAGAGAAGGAGGGAAAATCACAGGCCTCTGATTACTCAGGGAGAAGAGCGCATAACTTCCATCTTCGTAATTTCTTCCGCCACAATCAAGCATTGCAGGAAAAGGGCCTGAAAGCCTGAAACAGTCATTCACGGATCTTTCCGGCAGTTCCTTCCCTGACAACACACAAGAGGAATAAAAATGAAGACTCATCACTGCTGTTACTTTTCATTTCCAAAGCATGTGTCTCACGGGGGATCAGGAACTGAGGCTGTTGGGAATGGAAATACTCTCCTTGGGGAAAGTCTCTTTGCTATTTCCAGGCTGTCTGTGTTCAGGGCATTTATAGATTTTAAGGCTGGACAGTCTGGTTGCATTTCTCTAGTTTGACCTGCTTAGTACCATGACAGGGTGTCACCAGTAATTCCCACATTGAGCCTGGTTCTTACACTGGAGCTATGAAAAGCCCTGTTCTCACTGGAAGTGGCAGACTCTTCCCAGAAAGCATGCCCATGTGAACCTCGCAGCCCTGCAAAACCAAGAGCCTGAAGCTTTAGCGCTTGTCTCTTGAAAGTCAGTAGGGACGACAGAGTAAGTCCTATCCCCTCCCCACACTCCCTTTTAGAAGCTTCCTCCTTTGAAAATTATTTTGAAATACATAACCAGATATACTAGACATTGTGAACTTTGCTTCCCTGGAGTGACAGTCTCGGGGAAGGATGCATCATCAGTGCCCAGACTTGTACCATGTTAAATGCTGGTGAAAAGCCACAGAACAGCCCCTCTCCCGCTCATCCCACTGCCAAGTCCCTGTATTGCCCCAATTACACTTGGCTTGAAGTGCCCCTCAATTAGGTGTGATACGGGCAGCATCTCTTATTAGAGAATAGTGTCAGCTCTGTGAAACAAAACAAGTAACTGGTGAAAACAGCTCTGCTAAAATAGAGGACTAGTTCTGATGAGGCTGGGTGTGATATAACACGGTGGTTTAAAGCTGTGTAATGCCACTTTCCATTAGAGCTCTTGTTCGAGTCAGGAAGGGGTTTGATCCACTGATGGAAGCTGTTATAAACAGACGAGAAAATCTCATCCATATTTCTCTTGAGATTGTACGAAGCTGACAGTGTGCTAGCTGACCACAGTCATCTGGGACTCTCCCACACAAAATAACCCTCTCTTCATAAATAACAGGATTGTTGTTGTGGTGGACTGAGATTTGCTGTAGAATTCAGTTTTATCAAACAAAGAGCTGGTTTTTAATTTGAGCTATTAAAAAGATTCATCTTTCTCTCTGTGTCTCATTTTCCTTCCCCTCTTTCTCCCTTCACTATTTTTTTTTTATTCCCCTCTGTCTGTCTTTAGGATAACTTACAGCTGATTGTCTGAAACAAAAGACTTGCGCAGGTCTGGTCAGCAGTGCCTCTGGATTGAATGGTCACGATTTCAAATCCTGTTTAGGACTAAACTTGGATGAATTCCATAAGCTAATAACCCAGCGTAGTGTTTCAAATTGATGGAGGTGCCGTCCTCTAGATGAGACATAAAAACAGAGATCCAATCTGCTTGGCAGAGACCCCACAGGACTTATCAAAGATGAGTGGGGGCTGTTAACTGTTTTGTCCTTGTCGAATCCTTACCACCACCACAGCTTCTCTTCCTGTTCCAAAGCAATGACACTGGACCTTATGAAAATGAGATGGCGAACTTGACGAAGCCATCCTTTTTCTAATTATTTAAAGCAGTTTGCAGTGTCTGGCAAAAGGGTGAAAGAGTGATAATCCACTCACTTGAAAGTGGAATGACCCTGAATTTCAAAAAGCAAAACAAAAGCGAGTGACTGGTGCCACCACGCTCTGCAGCAGTGACATTATTAAATGACCAGTGAGCTATTAAAGCAGCAACATTTAGTACCTCCCCTAATGACTTGTACTGCTAACTGGTTTCCAAATTGAGATTTTTATTGCCTCCATGCACAGACAGAACAAGGCTGTGCTTCTAGAGGCTCCAGCTTAAGCAGACTTTTCACAACAGGATCGATGAATCTTCTCAGTCAAAAAACAGTAATGGCTTATGAGATTCCTCACTCTTCTGTCCTCTTTTCTTACCAGGACTGGAAGCTTTGGGGTGTGAGGCATGGTAGGGATCATAAATATGGGGGATTTTGCAAAGAGCCTGCCATGATTCTTCAACTTCCTAACATCTGTGAAATTTGGCGAAGTGGTGCATAAACAGCCTGTCCTGAAATCTCCCCCAAACCACTGATGCCATTCAAAGAGTGACTGCTGCGAGAACGGCATTTGCACGAGGGGCCTTGGGCACACTGGTTTTCACTTCCAGGTAGACATATGGAGCATGGAGGAACGAGTCTGCGGAGGAGGAAGGGAGAGGAAAGGGAACTGCAGATGCTAATGAAGGTGAAGGGTCACCCAGATGTTTCCACCATGACTCTCCCAAACAGATTTCTACTGTCTCATACGAGCTGAGCTCCCAGGATGGGAATAGCTGGGAAATGGCCATCAAGTGCAGTTCAACCTAGGTAGGGAGTTCCTGTGGGCAAAAGCACAGCATGTGTGATTGCAGAAAGGAAGTTGGTTAAAAAAACAAACAAACAAACCACCCAGCAGAAGCAGGTTCTGGTTTAATTGCAGTTCTTTATGTGCTTATGATAGGCCAAAGTGGGGCCTGCGTCTTCCATGCACCTGAAATAAATGCAAATGTTATTGCTTTGATTTGTTTTTCTCCATCGGTCCTGCACATGCATGCCGCCTACACTTGCTGAGTGAATCAGGCCATTTCTCACCCAGACTAGGCAGTCACAGGGAGAGACTATTACTGCTGTTTCTGGTTTTATGTATCAGGTGCCTGATTTCCATGCCAGAAACCACTCACCCTTTTGCGGATGCAGCAGGCGGGGTAGAAGGGGTAGGACAGCTTGAGATGCTAGTGTTATAACACGCACGTTTTTTTATCCCATGCTGGTTTGAGACTCTTTCCATCAATGCTGACTGAAAGCTGGTCCCATTTTGTGACTTTTCAGTGGCTGCATGTGGCACAGGTCTGCATTTCTCAATTCTTCACAATGTCCATCTACCTGTGTATCCATGCTCTCTCTGCAAAATGCCTTTACTTTTCCTGGCAATCTTAGCAAACATGAGGTCTGTGTGGGTTGCAAAACATGTTAAGAACTGTAGAAAAATGGAGGGAAGTGGCCTTAGAGGCCCTTCGATACTTCCTTTTCCAGACTCCATGGAGGACCAGTTAGACCTAAACCATTCACGACTGTTGTGGGTTTAACCTGGTCTTGAAGACCTCTGGTCTGGAGATTTCCAGATGTGCTAAGGAGGTTATTCCAGTGGTTAACCATCCTTACCTTTAGAAAGCTGTTCCTAAGTTCAGTAGTAGAACTGGATTCCTCCAGGTCAGGGTTAAGGCAGAGTTATAAGGCACCACATAGGAGCTTGTGTAGCTACTTCCTCGGCTGCACCCACTCTCATCTAAGGGCTTCCTTCCCCGGGACAGCAGGTCAGGTGCTTCCCACTGTGCAAACACAAGCAATGTAGAGAGACAAAGAAAAGGGCAACAGGGCCATTTCTGCCAGAGAAGCCTTCTGAGATTGGCACTGACAAAATGTCCTAGAGACTTTACTGAGTCCAATTACCACTTTATGTCTTTAAAGTGCCGAGTAAATGAAAGAAACTACAAGATCAAGCCATGTTAGTCTTCTCGATCCCTTAAATGTTTGCCAGCCCTCTCCCCTTCTTTCTCACTTTCTCAGACTACTTTAAACTCTTAACCTTTGTCACTGCTTTGAGTTCACATCTGCAGAAGCCAATCTACCCCCAAGCCATCCCCAAATTCCAGTAACAATCACAAAACACTTCAAAGCAGTGCTGCCCTCCCTCAAATTGATAAACTTTAAGCTGTCTCCAACTTTCTGAACTTTCATGCACGTACGGCTAGTCTCGTCCGTCAGTGCTGGCAGGCTGCAGGGGAGCTTAATGGGTACTGCAGCAGCCGTGAAACAGCCGGTGCTGTTTCACACAACCAACTATCCCTGTCCTCGCAGACAACAGCCGTGAACACCAGCTGTTCAGGCTGTGCTGTACTGTTGGGCAGAGGAATATAGATGCCTGCAACACGTATGGTATTAGGATAACAATAAGCATATCAGGATAGACCCTGAAACAGAAGGGATAGGTCCACGTAACCATCCCCAGGCATAGCAGTGGGAACTGGAAAAGTGGACCAGATCACGGGAGAGAGAAACAGTGTCAGGAGTCATCCTCAGCCACTAGAACTGGGCTTAAGTGCAGTACTAGCAGAGCTGGTAGGAGAGCTGGTGGCTGGCTTTTTGCAGAACTAGAGCTAAAGACTGAGTCACATCAGTTTGACCTCCCCTTTAAATGAATAAATAAATAAATAAATAATGAACAGAGATCTCACCGTGATGCCTGAGCCTGATGTCTCATGGTTACTTGTTTTGATGTGTCTAATGTAAGTGGGCGGATAATAAAAGCTTCATTTAGAAGCTAGTGTCTTCACAGGCACTGCTGGAAGCCCCTGGGACAATGCACTTCTGGAGTTTTCCTCTAATGGAAACAGCAGCAGATAACTATTGATAAAGCAGAACATGCACACATGCACACAAAACAACCCAGCAACCATTTATTTCCCTGGACTGCTGGGTGTCAGATGCAGAGATGTATTTAGATTTCCCCAGGTTATGTACCCACCTCAGCTACTGCATCAGCACTCCTGAAAAGGCCATTGCAATGACCATTTGGGACAGTGCCCTGGAGAAGTATGTGGTTATTGTGGCGTGGGTAGGCATCAGTCACGAGTGGGGTTCCCCTGGCTCAGTGCTGGGGCCGGTCCTGTTCAATATCTTCACTGATGATCTGGATGAGGGGATTGAGTGCACCCTCAGTAAGTTTGCAGCTGACACCAAGCTGGGTGGAAGTGTCGATCTGCTGGAGGGCAGGAAGGCCCTACAGAGGGACCTGGACAGGCTGGATCGATGGGCTGGAGCCTACGGTATGAGATTCAACAAGGCCAAGCGCCGGGTCCTGCACTTGGGTCACAGCAACCCCATGCAACGCTACAGGCTTGGGGAAGAGTGGCTGGAAACCTGCTCGGTGGAGAAGGACCTGGGGGTGCTGGTTGACAGCTGGCTGAACATGAGCCAGCAGTGTGCCCAGGTGGCCAAGAGGGCCAACAGCATCCTGGCTTGTATCAGGAATAGTGTGGCCAGCAGGAGTAGGGCAGTGATGGTGCCCCTGTACTCAGCACTGGTGAAGCCGCACCTTGAATATTGTGTTCAGTTTTGGGCCGCTCAGTACAAGAAGGACACTGAGGTGCTGGAGTGTGTCCAGAGAAGGGCAACGAAGCTGGTGAAGGGTCTGGAGAACAAGTCTTATGAGGGGCGGCTGAGGGAGCTGGGGTTGTTTAGTCGGGACAAGAGGAGGCTGAGGGGAGACCTTATCGCTCTCTACAGCTACCTGAATGGAGGTTGTAGCAGAGTGGGGGTCAGTCCCTTCTCCCTAGTAACAAGCGATAGGACGAGAGGAAATGGCCTCAAGCTGCGCCAGGGGAAGTTTAGGTTGGACATTAGGAAAAACTTCTTCACTGAAAGGGTTTTCAGGCACTGGAACAGGCTGCCCAGGGAGGTGGTGGAGTCTCCATCCCTGGAGGTATTTAAAAGAAGGGTAGACGTGGTGCTTGAGGATATGGTTTAGTGGTGGACTTGGCAGTAATACATTAGCAGTTGGACTCGATGATCTTAAGGGTCTTTTCCAACCTTAATGATTCTATGATTCTATGATTCTATGATCAGTTCAAAATAGGCAAATAAAGGAGTCCTCAGCCCCGATAATACAACTGTGGATAATGGCATCGAGTACATTTCTCCCAGCTGGACATCACCCTGTAGATGATAAGCAGGCACTGCTCTGTACCAGGCAGACCTAGTGCTGACATTTCACATGAGCAGGAGATTGACCCCATGGACATGTTGTCTAGGATACATCATTTTTTAATGCATTTTCATGTTATTCAGCTTCTCTTTAGGCAACTGAGTCTTCAGAAAGGTCTGGTTCCTGTGCCTGTGAGGTCTCAGTGGCAGCTCTGATGTGCAGCACCTGCCTAGCATTGGGCTCAGGGTTAGCTGAAGGAGGAATTGTGGCTAGTGGGGAGAGAAGAGCCCTTGGAGTTACTGCTGACCTCCTTAAGGTAATCTACCATCCTTCCAGTTCAGTGCCGAGATCACCATTTCAGGTCCTGAATACAACACAATTAAAGAACAGTATATTCTCCCAGGGCAGTTGGGGGTCAGTGCTAAAGGTTTGGAGGGCTACAACTTTAATCCCAACCTTGAGTTTGTACACTGGTCCATGGCTGGTTCATACCATGACATTGTTGACCTCGTTTCCTGGATACAAGCACAGAAACACTGCTGTATCCAAGCATTTTTAGGTAATTATTTTCCCTGAATGTGGAAATTGGAAGGCCTCTTTTGTCTGGTGTATTACTTCATGACCACCACAGGGATCTGCAACCAGGTGCAGGGGGAAAGGGAGACTGCTTCCTCCTGTCTGTGGTTTTACGCAGCATCTGCCTGTGAAAGCAAGAAGCAAACAAAATGACCCCCACTTTATCTGCTTGCATAAGTCATTTTGCCTGAAGCCTGAGCACTGTGGGATGGTTAATGTAAAACTTGCTCATGCATCAAATAGCAGTAATTTACCTTTAGTTTCTGCTTTTTTATTATTTTTAATTATTTTTAAAAATGCTCCTTAATTAAAAACTCACAGATATGAAGCTTGGAAGAAATGTGGCCAGGACATTCTTGGATTACTACAGGCTGAACTCATTGGTGGAGAGACCACTAGCAGCTACTCCTAAAACTCGGTAGGTCAGAAAGCAATTTCTCTTGCTTTAGCAGGGCTGCTTTTTTAATACTTTTCATGACTAAACTTCAGTGCTACTGCATTATGGCTTTATAATAAGCGTGCTAGTCTAACTGTGCTTATTTTATTGAAATTCCATTCGGAAATAAAGCATTTATGATCAGGGAAGATATCTGGTTTATGTCTGAAAAAATAATTCAGAGGATTTTGGAGATATCGATATCTTTCCTGAATTCTGTCTGCTGTACACCAATCTCACACCAGTATCTTTAATGGACTTACCCTTCTTTTATCTCCTGAGAGTGAGAGGAGAATCAGACCCACTTTATTTTGAAAAGTTTTAATTCTGGAAGTGAAAACTTTTTCAGTGATTCAGGAAATTACTGGCAAGCCTGTGCTAAAGGCAGGGTTCTCCATCTCCCTTTGGACCTGCCACAGTGCTGGCAGCCAGATGACAGGTTCCTTCTGCCAGTCCAACTGGGACCCTTTACCTGGGGATCCCCTCTCACCATAAGTCCTTAATCCAGCTTTACAACGAGTTCAGTAGATATTTGTCCAAAAGGAAGTATTTTTGCACATGAAGTAAGGCACCGGTGGGCACACGCAGAGGTGTGAAAGAAGGTTTGAAATGGCCAAGCTTGAATCCCTGCAGTGCTACTAGCCATCTGCCTGGTGTTGGCCAGCTGGTGTCCTTTCAGTGTCTCTTAGTTTGCGTAAGGAGCAGGAGAGATACCACTGAACTGTTTGTTGAGAGCTGTCACTCCTTGAACAGGCAAATAATGTGAAGAGGGGAGCAAAGCAGGCACCAGAGCTCCTGTTTCATGGGAAACAGCATATTCAGAATTTTCCTCTGTTCTGAGAAAACGGCAATAATGCTTCCAAACTTAAGATTTCCAATTAAATGCATTTTGGCCAATTGGAATGTTCCATTTGGGTTTCAACTCTTAACAGCGCAATGAAATGTAATTTATATTTTGCAGTGGAAAAGCCAATTCCAAATTGGCAAGGGAGGCAGCTGAGCCTTGAAATTCACTCCCTTCTTCTCCCCACTTTTTTCTGCCCTTAGAAAGGTACCTGTGGGAACAGTTGCTTGTTTGCAAAGTAACACTTTCTAGTGATGCATAAGATGGATGTTACAAACATCAGCCCAGACCATACAGCAGCTGATGGAGTCCCTTCTGCAGCCTTTAAAAATTCTCTCAATGCAGCCATTCTGGCAGTTCCTTATATATGTGGTCACAGCCATCCTGACTGCATGAGGCATTTAAATGCTTTGCTTTGAGTCCATCTCCTTTTCTGTGTTCGCGATCTTGACACAACAGTTTAGGCTGGCTCAAGGAGGATTGTCAGCGCTGCAGTTCTGAATGCTCTTATCTGCAGAGACCTGCAGGGTTAGCAGAGAAAAGCATCCAGCAACTTCCTCTCCTCTGGAAAATGAATGTATCATTTCTCTCAGATTCCCAGGGGCCACAGCCTCCAAGGCTAAAAACCCACAACTATTACTGAACCTAATTACCACCTGACAGTAAAGTGCTTTTCCGTAGCATCATTCAGTTACCTCATCAAAAGGAATGTTTATTTGCTTTCTTCATTTTAAATTAAAGAACTACTGACAGTGGTAACTGAAGCATTTTAATCTCATCAAATATCCATGTCCATCTCTATAGAGACAGCCACACCAGCAGGGAAAGATACACATCTATAATAGGGTTGCACAGAGCAAATTTTTCTTGTTCCCCCACCAGAGCCTAATGGGGTGAGGGATCTTTTTTTGGGGGGAGTGCTACCTCGCAGTGAAATCCTAAATACAGTAAATGTTCAGCCTAAAGCCAACAGATGTTTAAGGAACAGATTTTTAAAGATTCATGTTGTTATTTTCCTGATAACTTTCAAATACTGGCTTTTCCCTGTAAGTAGACAAATGCCTTCTATTTGTATCCTGGGCTTTGTCACCTGACATTTGATCAGAGCCTGTATATATATAAAATGTACATCAATGAAATGAAATTGTTCTTTGAAGCTGTCACGTTAACTGCAAACCTCTCCAAAACAAAATCTTACAGACTGCTGGGAAACAGAAGGGTGATGGCTGTGGCTTTAAATATGCCTTGGCTAGGCAGTGGCACTAGGAAAGCGCTGGAATATGTAAAATTATACTAAATATCTGTGTAATCAGGACTAATTATATGGCATGGTTATTAGCTTGAAACAGGACATGTTGTGCCCACAGTTTATGAAAATATATTAAAACATTACCAGATTCCACATACTCATTGAAAGAAAGCTGCAGAGTTAATAAACGTGTAAGGGACAACTAATTGGCTGCTTTGTCCCAGCCTACTACAGGCAGAACAATTCCTGTTTGAGGGAATTAGTGCAGCCAAAATGTGTTATATGATAGCCCTAGAAATAGCAACAACCTGCAGCACTTCCAGAGCTCATCTGACTGAAAGGTCTTAAAGAAGGAAATGTTTATGTTGGTATCACCATGTTGCAGAGAAGGAAATTGAGGCACAGAAAGGGAGAGATGGTCCTGCAAGTCAGAAATATGGCTGGTACCCAAATTCAGGCACCTTTCAAGAGTTTAGTCCACACAGTCAGGATGTCTGGCAACAGCCATCCCAGAGTATAGGCAGTGCGGGCAGTTCAGTGGGAACTGAATTAGGATCATCTGGAGCAAGAGGCAAGAACTGATGCAACAGCTCTGGCTACAGAACCAAGATTGAGGCTGGAGCTAGGGTACCCTCTGCTATCCCATATACTTGTGCAGCTTATTTCAAGAGCTAAAGAGGAATAGTTATAGCTGTATAAGGTGCCTATGTGCCTGTAAGTGAATCCAACTTGTTGGCTGGATCTGTGGTTAAATTCTACCTGCCCTTGTCTACAGAAGCCCCTGGGAGATGTATCTACCTGTGGATGGGGTCTTTGGTTCCTTGCTACGGAACTATGCCCACCACCCTCCCAGGAGTCAGGCTCGACCAACCTCCCAAGAGGCCACCAAGAAAGTGAGTTTGGAGTCCTCAAGTATTTGCTGAGCCTGCCAGTGGGGAGGCAGTAGGGGTGCTGTGTTTTGTCCCTGAGTGGTTGGTTGCTAGAAATTAATGTTGAACCCATCGTTGTGGTGGTGGTCTCTGAAGGGTTGGGGTGAGCTTCAGTGCTAACTCTGCACTGGGCAATCCTGTTCCCTCCCAACATGTCCTCACCAGAGAGAGGAGGAGTGCACAGCTGCAGGCCATAGACACCAAGCTTAGAAGCTTCTGCTCCCTCTGTAACCAAAGGAACCTCTGGGCAAACCTCAAATGCTCAAGTAGCTCAGATCCCTGAATAGACCTCTGGACCATGCACTGACTCTGTACAGAGGCCAGACATGAAAATTAAATGCTTTAAGGGTTTTTTTTTAGCACTGTCTTTACTTCATAAATAGTTCTTTCTTTATACCCTCCCTGTCCAGTATGGTTTTTCTCCTGTGCACCCTCCCTCCCACCACAGCTCATCCAGTCCCTCCAAGAATTCTTCAGGCCCTTGCCTCTGGCTGAACTTCCTCCAACCTTCCCCCAGTTCCCCTGGGAGCCCAGCCCAGTGGCCGTGCAGCATTTCCTGCAGCCTGCAAGGGAAGGTCAGGACTTGTTTCAAACAGTAACCCCAATGTGTCCTGCAGTCCTCATCGTGGGAAGACCCTGTGATCCCAAACACACACCCAGTTCACAAAAAGTCATCAGCATGCTAAGCAATTATTTTCCTGAAGGTGATGTGTCTGCAGTGAGATAGGAAAGCATCAGTGACTCAGCTGGCAAGGGCAGGAAGGTTAGACTATTTTCCTATGGGAGCTAATGAATTAAAAGCCTTGCTGAAAATGCTGGACGTTTTCTGGACTGACAAGCCAGTAGGCCTATGAATTTCTAACAGAGTAAAAGAGACCTCTGTGCTGCCCACAGAAGCTGCTGGAGAAGAGAGTTCTGCCACTTAAACGTGCTTTAGAGTGGCTCAGGAAAGTCCATCCTGGACACAAAGATGTCTCTCTACAGGTTGGGTTAAGTGGGCACAGAGCAGGAGAGTGCAGTGCAGAAAGGGACTGTCGGGTGGCAATGAAGGTTCATGTCCTTCCTCTCCTCTTGTTACTGTCCTTTTTAAGCTGCTCAGTGACCAGCAAATGCTGCTTCCATTGCACTCACTGGAAAGTATTTGAGTGGGGCTCCCTCTGATGCTGCTGGTGGCACAGGGAGCTCTTCCTCTGACTGAGCCTCTGTCCTGCGCTCAGCTCTTTCTCCTTTGCCAGAGTAAAGGTTAAGATTGCTTGGGTCAAAAATGAGAAATGTCCTCCACTGAAATCTTTGGTAAAAGGTGAAAATTTTGTAAGAGAAAGCAGAGTACAGTTGTTGTAGAGAATAGTTGAAGTAGGAAAATAGAATTTTTACTAAAAAACTCACAATTGCCAGTCGCCTTAAGTCTAGCCCTTTGCCCATATCAGTGTTGCTCTGTTGTTTCACTCTGGCTCACTGACTGCACAGCAGAGCCCTGCTCCAGCACAGCGTCACCAGAGGAGCTGTTGCCTCTTTAAACCACTGACATTTTTTCGCTGAGAGCCGCCAGTTCCACGTTTCTCATTTTCTGGGCACACTGAAGTTCAAACTGTAGAAGTGCTGAGCACTTACAGGTCTGGCTGAGGTTAGGAGAGCTGGGCTTTGAACAGACACAATGTGGGTACCCTGAAAAATCCCACCTTCTGCAACTCATGTCCACACCACATTTTCCTGTAGGTAAAACCCAGGCTCTCTGCCCATGGGAGTGCTGGAAAAGAAACTCCTTCTTGTGTGGGAAACTCACAGTTACTGTACTGATACATGAGAGAAAAGTCCAGGAGAAGATGAATAATTCTGTCTAAGAGCAGGGATTTGATGGCATGCAGCAAATAATGCCTGGGGCCACACACTGAACAAAAAAAGGACAGAACAAAATATTGACTGGCCCTTCATTAATTGTTGTCTGTCCATCGTGCCCTGAATGAAGCAGCAGTCTTGTTGAAGAAAAAGTAAGGCTGTGATGAGGTAATTAAAGACCACATCAGAAGGCATATCTGCCAGGAGGTTGAATTAAAATTGCTCTGACAGCTTTTATTCTGGCAATTCCTCCTTTTGCTGCTTGACTTTGCAGCCTTAATGATGATGTATTGAGTTCACAGCTGTGTATCCAACAGGCTGGATAGCCCCATAGGAGTGTCCCGTCATCCTCAGAGGCAATGGGCACCGTCATCTGCATCACGTTGGGTGGAGCCAGGGAATGTGTTCCAGTGCTTGGGCACAGTCTGATCTGAGGCACTTCTGCCAGGACAAATCGCCTTTCAAATTTTGAGCCCCATCTGGACACTACAGAGCTGTATCCAGATGTTGTGTGGTTTTACGGGCTCAGACTGACACCACCCCAGGGATTCGCTGCTTTCTGGCACATGCTGTGTGTGGGTCCTGCCCCACCGGGTCTGGGATGATCTTCCCAGTCCACCTCTTCCTGTGTTTCAGAAAAACTCCTCTCTACACTTTTAAGCTCTGTCTTCAGGATTTTTGAGGTTTCACCTACATCTGGTAGTGCTTTCTTTGACCTGGCCATTACTGACATGAGAGCTGGGAGTGAAGTGAGCTGGAAGTGAAGCCACCTGTCTGCTTTACATAGATGGCTGCTTCTTGTCATTCTCTAGGGGCTCTCTTTGCTGCCAGCCCTAGCTCACTTCTCCCAAACTTAAATCACTGTCTTGTCATCTTTTCCCCCACCATTTTCAGTGGCTAAGAGGAGAGTAGAGTCTAATAAACAGAAAAAGTGTTCTAGACCAACTTTGATCTCAGTGCAACAGAGATCTGAAATACTGCACAGCTTCCAGGGCACAGCAGCATTGCAATGCTATGAAAGTGAGACAAAGGGCAACTTTTCTTTTTTTCTCATGACTTCTCTCACATGGAAGGAGATGTTGCTGGCCATCTTTGAGCCATTCATTCCTTGGGCTCTGGTGACAGGGCATAGGCATTATGTGCTAGTATAGGAAAATTCAGCCTAGTTAGCAAACTGCTTTGAATGGAATATCTGTGTGGGCCAAATAAACCACACATTCTCCAACTCATGGGCAAGGTGGCAGCTCTGATTTCAGCTGTACATTTCAGCCATGCTGAGAGGCTACCACTGCTATTAGGAGTAAATTCAGAGTCTCCATATTTTTTTAAAATTTTTTTTGTTATTGCAGAATAAAACTGACTTGGGTCTTCAAGGAGAAGTTCCCCAAAGCAATCCTGAAGACATTCGCTTTGCCCACAGAGGATACACACAGGCTTTTCTCCTCCCCAGGCTACTTGTAACATCAGTGGCTCACCCTGCTACACTCCTCAGGGGGTGAAGGGACTCCCAGAAAGTCCCAAGGCACCAAAATGGTGTCAGTATCATAAATGCTGCTGTCAATGACTCTTGAATTGTGCAGACACAACAAAGTAAATGGTTTGTTCCCCTTCCTCTAGTGCTGCTCTGGAGGAAGGTCAGCAAAACCACTTACAATTTGTAACAGAGAAAGGAGGAATTGAAATGAGGGCAGAAAAAAAAACGTCAGATGCAAAACTCTCCATCCCCATCCTGGCTCCCTGGCAGCCTACTTCAGGGATTTCACCAGGACCTGGTCCATGGGCGCCCTATAAGCTGTGTTGGTTTTGTAGGGACAAGTGGGAACAGACTGTATTTAAAAGTATTCCTTATGTTACTGGCAGGGCTGCACTGGTGCGCAATCCTATCAGCTTGCACAGAAACGCCACCTTGCAGCCAGAGCCTGCAGACCGTCTCACACGGCTCCCTGTGTGTTCAAACAGTGCAAAGCCCCTATGAGTATCTAAAAAACACCTTGCTTTATCCTCCCACATTGGCTGGTGCTCCTTTAAAAGGAAAATTGTAAAAAAAGAAAACCTGCTGAGGAGTCAAACAGCTTCAATATGATTTCCAGGGCTGTAAATTGTATTAGTAATGGGAGCACTACTATGGTTTAAAGGCAAATTATATGTCTTGCCTCAAAAATTAATTTTTGTTTTTACCCCTTTCTCCATTGGTAATTATAATCTGTCAGCTCACTCCCACACACGTCTGCATGTTTTATGCAACTCTTGATACGTGTAGCTGTCGTTAAAGAAAACCTTTCAGGTTTTAAATGGTGACACATTTGCGTGGGTTCAATGAAAAGGATCCATTTTCAGAGTTTGGGGAGATTTGCAGTGCTTGGCCAGCTACCAGCAGAGAGCTCACCAAAATACCACATTAGAACAATTACCTTGTCAAGCACTTAGGAACCAGAGTGCTGGCTGGAAGGATTTTTACCCTGGATTTAAGCACGCACACACTAAAGCACACGCAAACAGCCAAATACTCCTCTGGCTTGGTCCTGCTTTCAGACAGTTCCTGAACAGAGGGTGTGTAAAAATACTTTAGGACCAGCCTGGGGAGCCAGAGTGCCTGATGGGTGGCCCAGCAGGAGAAAACAATCTGCATTACTGTATGAAGTAGATTGGGTCCATGTTAACAATCCCTTTCAAAACGAAGGTGCTGTCAGCTGATTTAATTTAATTTACTCTACCTTAATTTACTTTTGGAAATGAGCTAAATGAATAAATTGAATTATGGCTACTTTAACTCTGAAGGAGCATATCCACATAGGAACTTACTGTGGTTTCACTAATCAGCTTTACATTTACACCCTAAATGTATTTGGATTAGCTCTCACAGGCATCCTCATAGAGATATGCCTGGAGATACCCACCTGCTTTTCTTTTCCTTCCTTGGGCTTGCTGCTCTGAGGAAGCTAGGAAACGGTAAGCAGATTTACAGCATCTGTGCTATTTCATGCCTCACCGCTGTCTGGCCTTTCCCTGTATTTCTAAAGAGCAGGACAGAGCACTCTGCTCTGACAGCAGAGGCAGCTGCTACGTGTAGGGTGGGTTGACATGGATAATGTCTGATATACATAGCACGTTAATTCCAATATCATATTGCTAACTTGAACAAGCTCAAGAGACTGTCATTTTCCGCTACATCTCATCAGGTAAGTGCAGCCTATTATTCTCCTGCTGCTCCTTAAGAAATAGGAGGACAGGAGACAAGACAAAACCTATTCCCATCCTTTCTGCAGCTTCCTGCTCCAGGGTCAGTAAAAATATCCAACAACGGCTGGGTCTGAGCCAAGCGTGTTGCTTGTAATTGTGGCTACTTCTTCTCTTGGGTGATAATGTGGTTCCAGTTATAAGCTAATTATTCCTGCCTCTGTGCACCATCTCCTCGGTGAAGCAGGTGTGCCTTGCTGCAGTGAGCTGGGGAAGGAGGGCAGGAACTGAGGGATGGATGGCAAGTAGCAGGATCCCTTCTGTGGCAGAAGGACAGACATCTGCAAACTCTGCTGGGGAGCAGGCTCTAATATGCCTCCTCTACAAGCAGCATGGACTAGCCCCTGTATTCAGAAAGGTAGGCCACGGGGTACAGACCTGATGAGATTTCCGGATAGTGCTGGGATTCTCCATGTGCCACATTAGTGGGGTTTGTATGGCCTAGAAATCATAATCTGCTATGGTAGGTGGGTTGTCATTTGGCAAGCTGAACTTGTGCTCACTTTCTGGAAATAGGCGCTGATGACCGCTTGGAAAAAAAAAAAAAAGGCCGTGGAAATGGCTGAGGATTTCTGACCTTTGCTCTTACATTTCAAATTTGTTTTTATTGCTTCTAATTGGCCTTGCTTTGGAGCACGCACATTACTTAACTGCCAGGGCACTGGCTGTCATTATCTGCTGGGCCATTTGATTTCTGGGTTTTTTTATGTTTGAAACTTGTCAGATATTTCCAGAAATACTGCGCTCCCCTTGTGGTGTCAAATATGGGCTTGGTTAATTGTGTATCCCTGACAGTGAAGCATTTGAAGTGACCAGGCATTGATTGTTTAGCTGCGATGGACGCAACGGAAATGCGTCCCCTCTGTATGGAGGGGAAAGTGTAAAAATTAGATCAGCAGCCACAGGACAGCAGCCAGATTTCTTGGTTTTGGGGATCAGAGGCTAGCCATTTTCCAGTCTTGATGATTCATTTTTGATCCCACTCACGTGGTTTAGATAATTTCGTTTTGTCCTCTCTTTGCATTTTAAACACAAATTCTCTTCCATTTTGGCCCTCTTTAATACACCTGCTGCAAAGTCACTAATTCAAATCTGTTGCTCCCCACCCCAACTTGCTTTACTGGATGGAAACAAAAGTCAAGAAATGCGTGTGTGAAAGAGCCTAAAATGCCACAGTGGCACAAGCGTGCCTATGGCGGTGGCTTTGTTAAAGCTCAGCTCATCTGAAGCATTAGCCTGGTTCATAAGTCTGCTGATTAATTTTAAGACCTTTAAGGTTTCCTAACAATTAGAAATCCAGATACGGTTGTTTTAGATGTGGCCATGTAGGCTGCATTTGGAGTAGGTGTATATAGGGCTTGTCTTCCTGCAGACAGGTTAAGAGAACTACAGGAAGCAATAGGAATATCCCTGCTTTGCAGAATGTACAGAAGAGCATCGCTGGAAACACCAAGATATTAGACCTCAATGTGAATTATGCATCTGCTGTATTTAGATAGAAGCAATTTTGCTGCTGAAATCAGAGGTTGGCATTTTTTTCCCATGGGGTTCTGTAACTCAAAATTGTGTTGAGATCAAGCATGTAGTGGGTTTTTTTTTAGCTGTAAAGGTGAATGTATTCAGAGTATTCAAGTGGTGATTTTTTGGATGTACAATTAGTAGACTGAGAGATGTGGTATAAATTTGGTATTGTAATTGCTATGCCTCTGAGATTTCAATTTGCAAAACAGTTTGCATGGCTGCAAGATTAACTGTTGTATGTGTGATGAGCATGCAGCAGAGCTGTGATTTGATCATGACTGTCTGCCAATTGACTGTATGTCACAAGTACCTGATGTGAACAGAGTGGCTGACACTCAACAATGCTTCAGTTCAATGGATGCCAGGGTGGCTGATAAAAAAGGCCAGTGTCTAAAAACAGCACCTGTAAGTGCTGTTGGTTAGACAGGGTTCCTTTTTCTGTGTTACCCAAACCACAAAAACAGGAGCAGGTTTAAGCAGGTTTAATTTTTACCCTCTTTGAATATTTCATATTTTTTCCCTCACTTGCAGAGAGGAGAATGGGAATGATGTTCAGCAGCGCTGCTCTAGTGGACTGGATGATAGGGTGCAGAGAGACCAGTGTCTGTGGGGAAGAGCCGGCCCCAGCCCAGCCGGGAGCTGAGCCCTGCCTGCCCACCCAGCGCTGGCTCTGCCCCTGGGAGTGCACAGGCAGGCTGTCAGCAGCGACACGGGCAGTGCTGATGCAGCCCCAGGGCAGGGGTTGGTTTGACTGGCTGGCCTTCCTATGCTTTGCGTGATTCTCCATTTGGTCCACAGCTGCTGCTGTGTTTGGGTCTCCAGAGTTGTCTAGAAACATGTCAATGTAATTATACACAGAACCAGAGACACCGCTTGTTCGCACTTCAGTGTGCCTTTCAGATCTCCCTCCCAGGGTCCTAATTTATTTATTTTTGTCTCAGTGTTTATCTCTTCAAAATACAACTGTGCCTTAGGTTTGTGAATGAACTGTGGAGATGCAGTAGATGCTGAACTGGTGGCAGCTGTGACAGCAGTGAGAAGGGAGGGCTGGTGGAGGTAAAGCCCTCTAAGGCCTGTGCCCCATCATCCCCTACATTATTTCAATTCTTTGAAAATGTATTTTAAAACCTCTTTCTGCAAATAAAAGCAAAAGGACTGACAAACACACACCTGCATGGTAGGGAAGGCAGGTTTCTCTGTGTCCCTACAGTGGGCAGGTTTAGAGGGGCCCCCTTCCTCAGGGGTGAGTCAGGTTGGAGGGATCAAGATACCTGAGTCTCCATCTCAGCTCTTTTCCTTTCAGTTTTTCCCAAGTCTGCTGCATTGCCTTTAGTAAGTCACTTCATCTTCGGTAGCATGGCTATGTGAACAGATAGGTCCTCCCCTTCCTAGCATTTGTGTCTCAGTGTGAATTGGTACAGCGTGGGTCCCAGCTGCCGTGGCAAATACCGATAACTGATATTAGAGGGAGCAGACTGAGTGCTTAACAAGTAGATCAGGCACAAATAGAGGACCCTCTCCATTTGTGTTCTGCCATGCCAGTGGGGGGTGAATGAACAAAATTGGCAGGGCATGACGGGTACTGGGAGGGGCAGGAGCTGTCTGAGTGGGCACCCTGAAGGCTCATTGGAGCCTCTTGGCTGGTATGAGCAAGGCTGGCAGCATGGTTTGATTTCCTTCCTCGGGATGGGAACAAATAGTCAGGTTTTGCCACTTTTACAAAGAAGAAGCCATCAAAAAGTATATCTGCTTTTACAGCCACAGCACAGCCAGCATGGGAAGGGGAGGTAAGTCACACTCTGCCAAGGTAAGTGGGTGATGCAGCACCATGGTATTGGAGGTTGGTATGCTCAGGGGATGATGATGGCTGCTCAGAGCTGGTGCTGCATGGGGAGAGTGTGGAGGGACCCCACTCTCTGCCAGCAGTCTGCAGACAGCCAAGAGCTGGCTCCTCTGGCTCCTGGTCCCAGCATTTGGCTCAGAGGCACTGTTGCAGTTCCAGTGTGACCTGCCAGTGCTGGTAGAGGTCTGTGAGGTGAAGGTCCCTGCTCCAGGAGGGCGCTGTGCTGGCTGAGTCTCCCTGAGCAAGGAATAGTGCTGCAGGTCCCACATCCCTAGTCATTCAGCCTCTCATCAAAGTGAGGTCTCTGGGTACAACGGTGTGAGTTGTGCCACTTTTTTTCCCAGGCCTGGCTCTGCTCAGCAGCTAGACAGAGCAGTGCTGAGGCTGGTCGCTTGTGCCCACCTTGCTGTGAAACACAAGTGTGTCAGGACCCAGAGGGAGGAGAGGCGGTGAGAGCACTGGGCTGCAAGATTAAGGATTTTAAGTAAGGCCTCTAAGCAAAGAGGCTATGTAAGTAAATAGAAGAGAAATGTTACAGAATATACTGATAATAAAGGATAGAGATTTACTTTTCCTTAAAGTAGCAAACACTGATCTTGCACACCATAAACACACACCCCGCAGCACTCTGTCTGGGAAACAAGTAGTGAGACTTATCAGGAACAAAAGCCTTACAAAGTAGATCTATTCCTCTGGACAAGCTGCAGGATGCTGAGGAGCTGTTTCTGTGATGCTGAGTTGTGATGAGCTCAGTTCTTATCCTGTGAACTCCTGGGGAATCACTGCAAAAGTACTTTGTACTTAGCATAACTCAGCTCCTTTGGAGTTAAACTCCCGGTACTCTGCTGGGACGGTAGCCCGAAGGTATGCTGGAAATGCAACACTCTGAACAATAGTGACAACTGAAGTTTTGTATGACCATTAGATAATTGGAGTTAACAGGCATGGAGAAATAGCAGTATCACATCAGCCTCTTCAAAGGCACCGGTCTAGATGCTGGAAGCACTGGTATCGTGTCGGGCGATGGGTGCTTTCCCACCACACAGCGGGGGCCTGTCACTAAACAGTTTGGCCCCAGCTGTGACCATGCCTGGCAGTGGGGGCAATCCACTGGTGGGTTGACCAGTGAACACAGCTGTCCTGTGAACGGTATATGCCTTAGAAGGAAATAGTCACAGTGATATGAGGGCTGTTAATGAGCGGAAATGAAGCGAAACATTTCAGGCATGTGGGGGCTGCAGTGAGGAGAACACAGGGGTGAGTGCGTTAGCCCAAAGCGAAGCAGTGGGGCCCTCCTCTTGGAGAGCTCAGAGCTAGCACAAAGCCCTTGAAGGCTCCTGGAAGGACTAACCCTGCTCTGGCCAGAGGAGGATGGGACCAGCTGGTCTTTAACCACCTCTAATTTGTCTCAAGCTGCCAAAGCCTTCCTTGCAGATGCACTTCACTGTGAGACTTTACACATGGCTTCTCCTTGGAGCACACCCCACACACAGCTTACCTGCTGCTGAAACACTGCAGCATTTTATAATACCTCTCCTCTCTTTCTCTTCCTTTGGCAGGAAAGAAAAACTTCCACTTTTTAAATGCACTACCCAGCGGAGCCAAGGGAACAGCCATGCTGGTGGCAAGCCAGAGAAGAGGAGGCAGGCGCATCTGAAGGACCAGTCTCTCTCCATGCGATGAGAGGAGAGGAGGCTGCTCTGTGGGGTGAGGCATGTCTGGATCTGGAACTGATTATGTTTCTTTTTTTTCCCAGACAAGTATTTCTAAGATAACAAATAGTCCAAGGAGGAAAAAGGGAGAGGGAAATTAGCTAGAAATTTTACTATTGATCCTTTTTTTTTATTTATAGATGGTAAATCAGTTTCAGGGCTTTTTTTTTTTTTTTGTTCTCATCTTCTGGGAAAAAAAAGAGTCACTCAATAGATTCACAGAAATGATTTGCAGTGGCTGAAAAGCTATTTGTTAAAATGAGAAAGCATCCCCTTCCTCCACCAGCCTCTCTCTCTCTCTTTAAAGGGGTAATCCATACGATGAGCTAACGAGGTGAGAAAGCCTCCCCTTCCTCCACCAGCCTCGCTCTCTCTCTTTAAAGGGGTAATCCATACGATGAGCTAACAAGGGAGTCCTGGCTCCCCTGCTGCACCATGTGATGTATCCCCTTTTAGTGTCAGGCTCAGAAGCTCTTATGCCAATTGCATGTGCTAGCCCTGTTAGCTTGCATTAAGAGAGCCTGATAAATAGCTTCTGGGAGTCAGGCAGGCACTCCTCAGTGTGCCGTTTATCATCTGCTGCATGGTCAGGTTTTTTGCTCTTTTATCAGATCATTTGAGGAAAGGGGTCATATGAGAAATGTTACTGCCAGGCTGCAGGCATGAAACTCACTGCAAGACCTGTCTCACAGGCAGGAACCATGGTCCTCCAGCAAAAACTGGTTGGGGTCTAGAAGAACTGGACTTTCCAACAGATGTACAACTGAGGCAATGTGAGCTAGGGGTAGTGCTGAAAGGGATGAACAATGTTGTGTCACTATGGTAAGAAACCCCAGGTAAAACTTCAACATTTTCACATTACATGAACAGCATATGAAATCTCTGCTTGAAGCCACCATCACTAGGCAGTCCTGTCTCCTGTCCTCTGTGACTAACTGAAACATCTGCCAGCGATGTGGATTTGAAGTGCAAGACAAGTGGTTCTCAAACTGCAGAGTAAAAGAGGGTGACCCTGAGGGGAGTCCAAGTGTCTCCCAGGGGATGGGAAGGGAGGGTGCACTTAGAAGTGCCTGTTGCCGACCCATCAGAAGGCTTGGGAAGCAGCTTCTCTTCACTGTCTTCTGCAAGGAGTTGGGCTGCAATGGTGGCTTGGAGGAGAGAAGGTGCCAAGACTGAGTGCATAGAAAGGGAAAAGGTGAAACAGATGGGGGGGGGGGGGGATGAACAAAGACATGTGAAATAAGACTGAATGAGCTTCTCTTGGTGTGGAGTCCCCTGAGAAGTAGTAGCCCCAGACACTCCATTCTCTAGTAGAAGAACTGGGTTGGTTGCTCCTCTCCTCTTTCCCAGGACGTGAGTGCCATGATCTAGGAACAGAGTCAGAACCAGCTGTGTCCTTGCCCTGGATTTTGTGTGAAAAGAACGCATCCTAGGGATAAATGTAAGAGTATGAGAAAAACTAAGAATTATAGCCTAAACCAGACTTTCCAGGTAACTTAAATTTACTGTCCCTTGTGAAAGTACTGATCCTAGGAAGAACTGGAAGCAGCCTGGGTTGCATTTATGCAGCCAGAAAGCCAGTAGGTCCTCATAGTCATCTGTCTTTGAATACAGTTCCCATGTCTATGTCTCGATGGGTAGAAGGAAGCTCTGTGTGAGGTCCTTGAGCTCCTTTCCATACAAGTAAACACAAAGGAAGCAGGGTCAAGGCTGAGGTCTGCATTCTGTGTCTCAGGACCTCATATGTTCTTCTGGAGCCCCATCACAGCAGACCTCCTGGGAGCAACTGGCACATGCTTTCCATCCAGGTAGCATTACTGCCGCCAGAAAGGGTGAGCATGTACAAGTCAAGACAAAAATTTGGCTTTGCATGCTTCTGAAACAGGACAAGCTACTCAGGGTCTGGCAAAACTTGAGCTGATTGTGTCTGTGCATTAGACACCTGTTAGCCAGGCGTTTGTTAGTTAGTTAGTTTCTCTCTGATAAGGGGAACTTGGCTGAAAACAAGAGAGAGAAATCCCACTGGAAGGAAAATTATTTTAAACACCAAGGAAACCTGATATTGTCAGTCTTTCAAGGTGAGTGGGTTAACTGTGGACATTTTTAGGGGGAATAAAATGCCTTCGTATGATGAATTCCAAGGCATCCAAAAGGCACAGTGCTGGTGCTCTGTCTCCAAAAGCAGAGTAATGAATAGCAGTGACAGTGTGATAATTAAAATGACCTCTTGGAGATATGGATTAGAAGGTACGCAGAGGGGGGATAAGTTCTCCTTTGAATTGATCTAGTGTTAATTTATTACTATCGTTGGGTTTTATAGGGTTTTAGTGGAAGACTTTCAAAGTTGGTTTACTGGGGTGATAATGTTCCTTCTGCATATTCATTGGAAAAACACTTGCAGAATTCCTCATTATTTCTTTTTGAATGGCTCTATATATACATATATATCTATATATATAATGTGAGAGTTTCAGGTATTTGCTTGGCTGCTGAAGAGTCTACTCTAGAAATATGAATAAAGTTATAAAAGCAGCTGTGGAATGAGTGTGTTTCATTTTCATGCCTTCTTCCCCACAGGCCCTCAGAGTCACTCCAAAACCAAGATGTGGGCAAGCGGGTTCTGGGAAGCCCTTGTGCTGCCCTGGTATCGGTTGCCAGAGGCTCCTGCTATCTGACTTGTAAAAGTTGGTCTTTTAAGTTTAGATTAATAACTGGATCTCCCTGGAAATCACTGTCTCCACTTGCTACTTGTCTCCTGCCACCCCTATCTGCCCCACAGCCTGCAATTTCCATGTCTTAGAATAGACCTAATGTAGAACGCCCATCTCTGCCAGAAATGCTTCCTTTCTGCTGAGGTATCCCAAGCGTTTAGTGAGATAGAAAGGACAAATTGGAAACAGTTACACATATGGGAAATGATGACATCCCATTTGTCAACTCCCATGCTTGTAGCATTCTTTCCATCCTCTCCACCTGCCTGGCAATACCACAACATCCCAACATAACATTATCTGTCAAGAGTATCTGCCTAGCTCCTCAGTCGGGCAGCACGCCCGTTCTGGAGCCCACCCTCCCCATTCTTCTAGCAAGTCATGTTCAAACTCTTTGCTCTTGCCTCCCATTTCATGCCTGTATCAGTTTGTCTCTGGCACCTTCTGGTCCTCCCACAGCTTCCCCTACCAATTTTTTCCACCCTGAGATCCCAATCATGTCTCTCTGAACCCTATAGGCAGAGTTGACTCTACAGTGCTTTCTACAGAGACCCACCTCTGCTTTCTACAGAGACCCACCTCTGCTTTCTACAGAGACCCACCTCTGCTTTCAGGGTTCACCAATAAACCATGTTTCTTGAAAGCTCTCTCTGACGAGCTGCAGATGGGAGCTGGAGCTTTTCACTGCAGGGTCTTTGCTAGTTTGTATGATGAGGGCTTACACTTTGCTGTGGCAGAGTACGAGTGATGTGCACGCACCATTTCACAAATGCTTGGGGAGAGTATCATAGGAGCTGAAAATATGAGACCTTTTGCTCCCAGTCTCTAGTTCACTTTCCTCCCACATGAGCACTAAGGTTGTTACCTCCATCTGAGCAGACAGATCCTGCTTCAGACCCTACTTCTGGCCTGCTATGAGCCTCTTCTTCCTGGAGAAGATGATCTGTGTCTCAGACGTAAGTAACACATTTTGTACACTCAACAAGTAATTCTTTACTTGTCAGTTGTGTCAGGTTCAAAGTAAGGTAATACCAGGGA
This sequence comes from Phalacrocorax aristotelis, assembly GCF_949628215.1. Taxonomy (NCBI): domain Eukaryota; kingdom Metazoa; phylum Chordata; class Aves; order Suliformes; family Phalacrocoracidae; genus Phalacrocorax; species Phalacrocorax aristotelis. The sequence goes on from NC_134281.1 coordinate 48,004,127, forward strand.
TTTTGGAAGGTTCAGAAGTCAACATGGGCCCAAAATTGGGTGTCTAATTTGACAGAACAGTATCTGAGCACAAGCGGAGGGCTCTTCTTGTGGGGACCCCAGAGCCCCAGTGCATTGCCCAGCCTGTTTCCACTTTCTGCTTGGGGAACTGGAGGACTCTCCCTTGGAGCAGTAGCAATGTATTTACCTCCCTTTGTACAGGACTGGGTGATGAATATTAAAATGCAAAAATTAACTTGTTTTCTCTGCATTCTGCTCTCCTGACAAGAAAATCCTGCAACAAACCCCTGTGCAGGCAGTCTAACTGCGCTGAATTGGACCCTCACTGTGAGGGGATTATATATTCTGATTGGGGACGTGTTTGCAATTATTTTCTCTGCCACACCAAAGACCTTTACTGCAGAGCTGCAAACCAGTTATAGGAACATGAACTGCTTTGACTTTTTTCACTAGGGAAACATTAATCCAATCACAGGTTATGTCCATTACAGACTATGGCAATATTGTATACAGGAATTCCTGGGAGAAGGTTTGACAAAAATTGGAATCTCTCTATAACCATGTTATGAGATTTACTGGTGTGGATAAAATGGGCAGAGTTAAAATTACCAGGCTGGCTATCTCTAAAAGACAGGTGAAGTCTGCTGGCTATCATTGCTTCATAATATTACAAATGGAAAAGCCCTGAAGTAATTGAATAACACATCTGCTGAAAAAACCTTGTGAACTGCTATATCCTAAAGATAGACTGCAAGGAGACAATGTATGTACAGCACCCGGTTAAAAGGAAAAAGATGCTTTCCTTACCTGGTGCAGGAAGATATCACAAATGCAGATAGAGATTCTCTTTTTGCCTCCTAGATTATATGTGTGTGTGTGTTTGTGTCTGTCTATCTCTTTTTATATAAAATAAGTTAAACCAGTTTCTTAGCAGCCAGAGTCATGGTGCTGGATGGTAACGATTCCTAAGCAGAGCTCACTGCGTTTCCTTTTGTACTGGAGGTTGCCAAAAATATTTGACATGGCTGACAAAGGAGCTGATTTCTGTCCCCTTAAAGTCTCTCTGTCCTTGTGCAGAAAAAGATTTCAAAGCACTTTGCAAGAGTTGATTACAGATTTCCTGTGCTTTAGTGTGGGTATTCAGTGGTCCATAGCCACGGTTTAATAGCAGAGAGCAACTTCACTGGGTCACCGCCACCCCAGGGCTACAAGGAAGATGTGTACCCATATAGCTGCTGCAGCCATGACCGGGAGCGGTCTCTCCGTGTAAGTAAGTGCACCTTACGTGCACCGTTCAGAAGGGAAGGATGGCCAACAGCCTGATGACTGCCTCAGTATCACCCTGTAAAAGCAACCAGGTCACCTCCAGGCGCAGGAGAGCAAGGCTTCCTGGAGGCAGATGCTCCAGACACAGCAGAGCTGACCAACCACTGTCTCATCCGGTCTCTGGAGGTAAGTGCACTATGGGCTGGATATTTGCAGTGCATGAGACAGGATTTCCGATCAGACACAATATATTGTTCCATGGTTCTGCCTGGGCATGGAAGAGCACCTCTCATTACTCATGTTCTTCCCCATCTGGTAGCTCTGAGCAAAGATCCACGGGTACCTGACACGAACTGCACTGCAGCACCATGGCTGTCAGGGGTTGTCATAGCTGGTCAGTACAGGGAGGTGTGATTTATTTCACATTTCATGCACCTCTCCAGGGCAGGCTAGCACACATGGAAGGAAGATAGGCCCTTGAGAAAGTGAGTCCAGAAGGGTTTGAATCCTCCTGTGGAAGGAACACAGGGGGGAGGCTCAGAGAGGAGTACTGATGGGCACAGTATGTAAAAGAACTTCGAAAACAGAGTCTTTTTTTTTTTTTTTTTTTTGTCATGAAGTTGTTCATTAAAGAAGTTCATCATTGAAAATGTTTTAAAAAATCCAAATTTCTTGAAATTTACTGTCTGGAAGCAGTGGGAACAGAAACCATCCAACTCTAACTTAAGCTGCAGTATCAATATCCTGGGTATATGACGCAAAATTTTCTTACCAGCTAGTATTTGGAAGAAAAAAGTACTAGAGCAAGTCATACCGATAGGGATAAGTCTTTCTCAGTCATAAGGGAGCCAATATCCTACTCTGATCCCCTGTTACCTACACAAAATTATACTGAGTATAAGGAGGCCCCTGTTCATTTTGCACATTTAGGGCTGTTGCCCCCAGTACTTTCACCCAAAGCAGCCTGAACAAATGCTGAGGATTGGTACACATTTCCCTTTGGTCCTAGGTGATGGTGGGGGTTTTTTTGGTTTTGCTCCACATGTGTACCACAAAGTTTAATCAGGGTTGTTCTGTAGCATTTATGACCCATTTTAAGGCTGGATTAATAAATTTCTAGCGGTGTAATTTTTTTTAGGCCCTAAGTGTTACCCATATTGTGTGATGCAGCTGTGGGATGCCCCTTTACAGAGCTGTGCTGCCATAAATGATGAGGCCACTTGCTGGTGTTTGCAGTGCTGAATGAGGAGCGCAGTCCTGCCGGGAAACAGTGTTCCCTTGGTGTGGAAGCTGTCTTCTGGCAAATCCATGTTGTACTCTAGCACTTTGATTTCTTTCTCCCCTAAGGCAGATTTCTTTCCCCCTTGGTCAGTCATAGCCCTGTCACATTCCCAAAGAGTTTGAGCAGCTGATCCTGAGTCACCAAGTGGAAAATACACAGCATGTCTGGGAGGCTTGGCAAAGAAGTAGGAGGAAGAGGGGAGAAAAAAACATAGAGAAGCACAAGTTAACTTTAGCTCAGGAAACTGGTTAGAGCATAGAGGTGGTCTTTAGCATGGAAGTGGCTCTTGCAGAGCTTGTGGTTCAGCACGGAGGGTTGGGTGAAACCTTTGGTCCTTTCACGTGAGGGAGAGTTTTGTTACTCTTCTAAATAAAGCCAAGACTTCACCCTGGAAATCTTAAATGCAACTCTCAGCTCTTCTATGGATCATACGTTGCAAGATTTAGGATAAGGTGAGGAACATTTATTTCTGTAATTCACTTCTACCATTTAAAACCCCATGATATTCCTACCTCATACTAATGTTGCTTTATATACCTTTTTCCATGTGAGGAAACACCCATTTCTCACATGGTGGCCCAAGACTCAGGCAGCTGAAGTGAGCTGAGACAGGACAGAAGTGGGTCACAGAGCCAATGAGGGAACTGAATGAAACTCCACGGCTGAGCCACGGAGCCAGCTGAGTGATGGCAGTGGGTGCTTGCTAAATCATCACAGATGCTCCCAAGGCAGTGTTGGCAGAGAATAAACAGTAATTAATAATGGCTGTTAAATGCAGATATTTCATGCCTCTCAACCTCAAAAAAAATGTGGAGGATTTTTGCAAAATACTTCTTTTTCTGTCACTCTCACACTACACGTTTGGCACACCGTCTTCTTAAACCAAGCTGTCGTCCAGCCATCCTGAGACCATTCATATGAGGATTTCTGACTGAAACATCTGTAAACATCACAGTCCCCAGGTCATTAGTCAGTCCATGACCATGATACGACTGAGGATTCTGTGAGGTGACAGAGGTTGTGTGGAAAGCCACACAGAGAAGAACGCCAGAAACCCCTATGCCACGTGCTATAATCAGTGCAGATGCCAACTTTTGGTGTTAATCTTGTTGGCCCAGGGTAACCTCCAGATATCTTTGATGACAAATCAAGATCTCCTAAGTTTCCTTGCTCAACTTCATCATAATTTCATGCTTATTACACCCATGTAGCCCATAAGCAGAAAGCTAAAAAGTACATACTTCATTTAGGCATTGCAGATAGGTACAGAGACGGTAGCTGGAGCAGTTCTGCCATGAACGCCAACTGTCCTGCCTCCTGATACAGTGGAGGTGCAAGACATAATAGGGATAGTATGATGGTGCAGAAAAGAAGGTCACAGCCAAGGTCTCCCTTCAACCTGAGGCATGTGGTATTTGAAACTGTTCCCTGGTGCCAATGCAATTTTTAAACAGTTTAAACTATAAATTTCAAATCTGCAACTGGATTTAAGCAGCCCATGTATGGGTTGGAAAAAAAAACCTCTCTAATTTTCATTAATTTAAAAAAATGGTGGCAGTCTACACAGTGTGGGGCCAGAGGTGGAAAGCAAAGCCCTGTTTTGAGCTAGGGTGCCATGTAGTGTGGAACATGCCAGGTTCAAAGACGGGCTCGTTCTGGGAAGGGGACCCTGTGTTTGGAAATCACAGAATCCCAGGTTGGAAGGGACCTCAGGGATCATCTAGTCCAACCTTTCTGGGAAGAGCAGAGTCTAAACAAGATGGCCCAGCACCCTGTCCAGACAACTCTTAAAGGTGTCCAAAGTGGCCAAGTCAATCACTTCCCTGGGGAGATTATTGCAATGGTTGACTGTCCTCAGTGTGAAAAGTTTTGCTCTCATGTCCAATCGGAATCTCCCCAAGAGCAATTTGTGTCCATTCCCCCTTGTCCTCTTCATGTGACTCCGTGTAAAAAGGGAGTCTCCATCTTCTTTGTAACTACCCAAGGGCCATCATAGCAACTAATACTGTCCGGGGTAAATTTGCCTGAATGTTTTTTTGTTCCCTCCTCCTCGCTATTTCAGTACCAAAGTGCCTGCAGTTTGTATAAAAACGTGTTTGTACTCCAGGCCGTAGGTTCAAAACATGGGACTTGACTGAAGGCACAACTGAGAGGGACAGAGAGATGCATGTTGCTGCTTCTTTGACATGAGTTTATCAGCATGTTTGTGGTCAGTGTCCTCTCTGCATGTTTCCATGATACAGAGGGGGCGCCTGGGGGTAGTAACAACCCTCAGATGTGTTTTTAATCCTTTACTCTTAAATGCACGTAGGCCAAAATCCTTTGTTATTGTAAGTCCTCTGGGTGAACAGCTACAGGTGAGTCAATACAAACAATAATAGTGATCACAAGCATATGTATCAGCAGTGGTACAGACTAGCCTTGAGTTTTGTATTTGAGAAGGAGAAGCACATCCAACATAATCAGCCCTTGGCTGCCCCAAAGCATTTTCTTGTGCTGTCAGGAAGATGGGAGTACTGTATGTTTCTGGAGAGGGGATTAATCAATGGAGCTAAACACCACTAACCCCTTGTTACGGCTTGCCACAAACTTAACCAAACCTAACAGAAAGAAGGAAGCGGTCCCTGGTGTAACCATAGATGGCACTCTGGCATAGTCAGTGGGGAACACAGCAGCAGCAACGCTAAGTTCTGCGGCTGGGCACTAGACTGGAGTGGACAAGGGGGTTCCCAGAGCCAGGGGAACCTGAGGAAGAGCAGAGTGGCCCACCAGATCCTGGCAGCTCTCACGAGCAAGGCTGACACAGCTTGGGCATTGCCAGGAGCAAATACAGGAGGCTTAAATGGCCTGAAGGAGCACAAGCGACCACAAGTGCTGCCAACAGGGTGGGGAGGGGCACGTAGGAAGGGCACTGCATCCTGCTCATAGGCCCACAGCACAGTGAAGTGCTCTAGATCTCTGCCAAAATGGTGGGCACTCGCCTCAGAGCTAAAACCAGTGTTCCCACAAAGCAAGCCCCAGAGATGTCTGATGCATCCCCCAGACGGAGCTGGTAAGGAAGGAGGCTTCAGTACTGGCAGTAGGATGCAACAAGTGCCTGGGCCCTTCTCCTGGTGTAACGGTAAGTACCTGCACAAGGTGTGCACAGGTTAATGACCTGTTGCACCAGGTGGCCAAGTTGTAGGAGACAGACAGAAGGCTGTGCAGTATTAGTGGAGCCGAGACAGAGATACACAGGTGGTTTCAGGTCCACGCTCTTATGGTAGACACCACTGAGAATGAGACACCTTGGACCCTGGTGACCCACAAAAGCAGGGCTTTGCTTCAGTCTCTACCCGCCAGCATCCCTACACAACGGATTTGAAGCTTTGACAGCTGTAGACACTGACGAGCAAGGTCTGCAAGGTGCAACTGTACCAGCAACACTGAGTGGACACTGTAAAAAGAACAGAAGAGTACTCGTAGTGGGTGACTCTGTTAAAAGGCACTGAGGCGTCCATCTGCCAACCTGACAGGGAGTCACAAGGGGTTTGCTCCCTTCCAGGAGCTAAGATCTGAGTCATCGCTGAGCGGGTGTCACAACTCATCAAGAGCACAGATCACTATCCACTGTTACTCTTCCATGTGGGCACGAATGAAGCTGCAAGGCAGAGTCTGGGCGAGCCCTGGGGGAGCAAGCGAAAACTATTGGTGCCCAAGTCATCTTCTCCTCCATTTTACCAGTTGGAGAAAAATGGGCAACTAGAAATAGGCGAATAACGCAAATCAACTCTTGGCTATGTGGCTGGTGCCCATGTGAGGGTTTTGGCTTTTATGACAATGGGACATTCCTCAGCAACCATAGCCTGCTAGGGAGGGATGGAATCCACCTGTCTAGAAGGTCCGAGGGAATCTTTGGCAGCAGGCTGGCCAGCTTGGTGAGGCAGGCTTTAAACTGAGGGACTTGGAGGGTGGGGGCCAAAGTGGCAATGCTAATGCCATCATATCCAATGGGGGAATAAGCCAGGCCAACCAGAGCAGTGACAAAGGTGCCTTAGCTGCCTCATGAGATGACATTCAGGAGATCAACCACCTCAAGGGTGTGCATGGCTATAGTGGGTCCTCGAGCACCCCTCCAGGGAAACCTGTGTGCTTAAGTACCTTTCTGAAATGCCTGTACACCAGCACAAACAGCAGGAAGTAGAGATCTGTGTGTGGTCACAGGGCCACGATCAGATTGCAATTACAGAGACATGGTGGGATGGCTCGCATGACTGGAATGTGGTCATGGATGGCTACAGGCTTTTCAGGAAAGACAGACCAGCAAGGTGAGGTGGGGGAGTTGCTCTTTATGTGAGGGAGCAACCGGAATGCATCAAGCTCTGCCTTGGAGTGGAAGAAGAACAAGTTGAGAGCTTGTGGGTAAAAATTAAGGGGCAGGCAAATATGGGTGACACTGTTGTGAGCGTTTACTACAGACCACCTGATCAGGAAGAGGAAGTCAACGAGGCCTTCTACAGACAGCTGGAAACAGCCTCACAATCACAGGCCCTGGTTCTCATGGGGGACTTCAACCACCCTGGTATTTGCTGGAAAAGCAACACAGTGAGGCATGCACGATCCAGAAGGTTCCTACAAAGCCTGAAGGACAACTTTTTGACACAGGTGGTGGAGAGCCAACAAGACAAGATGTGCTGCTCGACCTTATACTAACAAACAAGGAACGGCTGGTTGAGGATATGAGGGTTGGGGGTAGCCTTGGCTGCAGTGACCACAAGATAGTGGAATTCAGGATCCTGCATGGTAGAAGCAGGGCTATGAGTTGGGTCACAACCTTGGACTTCAAGAGGGCCAACCATGGCCTCTTCAAAGACCTGCTTGGAGGAATCCCATGGGTTAGGGCTTAGAAGGCAGGTGGGGTCCAAGAGAGCTGGTCAGTATTCAAGTACCACTTCCTCCAAGCTCAAGATCAGTGCATCCCTGTGAGGAAGAAGTCAGGCAGAGGAGCCAGGAGACCTGCATGGATGACCAAAGAGCTTCTAGAGAAACTCAAATGGAAGAAGGAGGTTCACAGTATGTGGAGAAAGGGACTGGCCACGTGGGAGGAATATAGGAATGTTGTCAGGGTATGCAGAGATGTGATGAGGAAGGCCAAGACCCACTTGGAACTAAATATGGGAAGGGATGTCAAGGATAACAAGAAGGGCTTCTTCAAATACATCAGTAGTAAAAGAAAGACGGGAAACTGTGGGCCTGCTTCGGAATGAGGTGAGTGTCCTGGTGATGCAGGATGCAGATAAGGCAGAGTTACTGAATGCCTTCTTTGCTTCAGTCTTCACTGCTAAGGCTGGCCCTCAGGCATCCCAGGCCCCAGAGGTGAGAGAGAAAATCTGGAGAAAGGAGGACTTCCCCTTGGTTGAGGAGGATTGGGTCACAGATCACCTAGGCAAACTGGATCCTCACAAATCCATGGGCCCTGATGGGATGCAGCCACAACTGCTGAAGGAGCTGGCGGATGCTGTTACTAACCCACTCTGCATCATTTTTGAAAGGTCATAGAGGACAGGAGAGGTGCCTGAGGAGCTGGAGGGAAGCCAATGTCACTCCAATCTTCAAAAAGGGCAAAAAGGAGGACCTGGGAAACTATAGACCAGTCAGCCTCACCTCCATGCCCAGAAAGGTGAAGGAGCAGTTCATCCTGGAGGTCATCTCCAGGCATGTAAAAGACAAGAAGGTTATCAGAAGTAGTCAACGTGGATTCACCAAGGGAAGATCATGCTTGACCAACCTGATAGTCTTCTATGATGGTGTGATGGGCTTGGTAGATGAAAGGCGAGCAGTGGATGTTGTTTATCTCAACTTTATTAAGATTTCCAACACTGTCTCCCATAACATCCTCATAGACATGCTTAGGAAGCGCGGGTTGTATGAGTAGACGGTGCGGTGGATTGGGAACTGGCTCAACAACAGAACTCAGAGGGTTGTGATCAATGGAGCAGAGTCTGGATGGAGGCCTGTCACTAGTGGTGTTCCCCAGGGGTCTGTGCTGGGTCCAGTCCTGTTCAATGTATTCATCAATGATCTGGATGATGGGATAGAGTGGAACCTCAGCAACCTCCCAAGCTGGGAGGAGTTGCTGATACACCAGAAGGCTGTGCTGCCATCCAACGAGACCTGGACAGGCTGGAGAGCTGGGCCAAGGGGAACTTCATGAAATTCAACAAAAGCAAGTGTAAGGTCCTGCACCTGGGGAGGAACAACCCCAGGCACCAGTACAGGCTGGGGGATGAACTACTGGAAAGCGGCTCTGCTGAGAAGGACCTGGGAGTGCTGGTGGACAGCAAGGTGACCATGAGCCAGCAATGTGCCCTTGTGGCCAAGAAGGCCAATGGTATCCTGGGCTGCATTGAAAGGAGTGTGGCCAGCAGATCGAGAGAGGTTATCGTCCCCCTCTACTCTGCCCTGGTGAAACCACATCTGGAGTACCGTGTCTAGTTTTGGGCTCCCCAGTTTAAGAAGACAGGGAACTACTGGAGAGAGTCCAGCTGAAGAGCTACCAAGATGATCAGGGCACTGGAGCATCTCCCTTAGGAGGAAAGGCTGCGAGACCTGGGTTCATTTAGGCTGCAGAAGAGAAGTCTGAGGGGGATCTTATCAATACTTATAAATATCTGAAGGGTGGGTGTCAAGAGGATTGGACCAGACTCTTTTCAGTGGTGCCTAATGACAGGACAAGGAGCAATGGGCACGAGTCAGAACACAGGAAGTTCCACCTGAATATGAGGAAAAATGTCTTTCCTGTGCGGGTGCCAGAGCAGGGGCACAGGCTGCCCAGGGAGGCTGTGGAGTCCCTTCCCTGGAGACATTCAAAATCCACCTGGACGTGTTCCTGTGCCCCCTGCTCTGGGTGTGCCTGCTCAAGGAGGGGGGTTGGACAAGGTGATCTCCAGAAGTCCCTTCCGGCCCCTACCATTCTGTGATTCTGTGATAACCCACACAGACCATGCACCCAGGGAGGGGCTGGGCTGCTCACCATGAATCGGGTACCTCCCAATCCCACCTGGGCCAGTTCTGGCATCAGAAAAGCAGTTCAGTCCCAAAGCAAGCCACGAGGCTAATAATTCATCAGCACAACTGCACTGATGCCAGTGCAAAAATAGCAGGAAAGACTATCCCCATGTACTTTTAAATCATCAAGCTAGTAAGTACCCTGGCTTATAAGATGTAATCTTTTAAATGCAGTATGGATTTCTTCCCTGAATTATGCATGATAACATCTTTAGGCATGAGCTTTATTTTTTTTACTGAAAGAGCTGTCTTTTGATGATGGTGGTGGTAATCACTGTGTTTTACAATTCAGCTGGCTGTCCTGGGGAAGGTTCTCTATTGCCAGGCAATCTCTGCTAACTTCCTAGGAGTGTTGAGCCCTAGGTCGGTGCCAGAGCATCTCCAGGAGATGCAAGTCTGTTAACCCACTGGTTCAACAAGCTGGTACTGGTCTCCAGACTAAAGTAGCCAAATCTTACATTGAGAGAGATCAACAGGAGAAAAGGTAATGAATACTAGGATTTCAAAGGTGACCGGATAAATTCAGATCAAATCTGGTCACATGCAGTCCCCATCTGGGGCTTGCTGATTGCTTAGGAGTGTATGGGGACCACACACTACACAAAAGGCAATGGGCACAAATTAAAATAAATACATGAAATTTCATCTGAACAGAAGAAAACACTTTTTAACTGTGAGGGTGGTCAAACACTGGAACAGGGTGCCCAGAGGGGCAGATATTTAAAACCCAGCTGGACATAGCCCTGGGCAACCTGCTCTAGCTGATCTGGCCTGAGGAGAGGGGATGGAAGAGATGATCTCAAGATCCTTTGCAATATCATCCATTCCATGATTCTCTTTCCTGTTTTTTACACCTGTTTCTGACGATTTTATTGTTCATTTTGCAGCAAGCATTGTAATAATATCAATATTTAACTCTTTTGCAGCGTTTTTCGCTCCTTGGTCTCAAGGTCTTTAATGAGGTTTGCAGTTCATCATCTCTTTTTAAGAGCTGGGGGAACTGGGACAGTCAGAAAACGAGTGATTTGCTTAAAGACAGTCAGGAAGACATGGGCAGCGGGACCAAATTTCCTGAGTGTCACCTCCCATTCCTGGACCAGCACTGCAACTGCAACACCTGTGCGAGTGGTATTTCAAGAGAGATGCCTGGTGTATCTAGCACCCAGTGACAGCAGCGGCTGAAGGCGCTGGATGAAGCACTCCATCCATGGATGCAGCCCTTGGACTGCAAATCACAGCAAAGGAGAAATGCTCTGTGCTTTGCCAGGGAGATAATGGCACAGGCAGCTCTGTGCCGGTGAGCTCAGCTGAACCACAAGCAAGCAAGCTGGTGCTTTGATGAAGGCATATTCACAACTGGTAAAAACAGTCTTTACCCACCAGTCCTTTAAACTGCAGGTCTAGTTTCTGTATATCACATGGTTGGTTTTTTTTCCCAGTGTTTCTACTGCAGGTCTCAGATTTGGCCAAGCTGCAATGCATAAAAACAGAAACATTCTTTCTTAATAGTACTATTACTACCGATCCTTAGAGACTGATGTTTCTAATATCATAAAAATTCCTTAACTAAAGCTCACATTGCTGTGATTTTGCATCTCAATGTATTTTGATCTATTGACAAGTACACCTTTATAAAAAATTCCGATTTTTCTCATGAATATGGAAAATCAGACAGAAGAGCAGATGTGTGTGCATGTCTACAGACACACAAGCACAGAGCCCCCACTTTAAGTACTTGCTTAAATCCCAGACCCTGACAAATAGGACTGTGTTTGTATGGAATAGAGGAAGCAGGCAATGGCCGTTTATGGATGATTAATCACAGACATGTATTCTTTATTTCCTATTTATGGGTGATACAGTGGGCTGAATTTTAATCAGCTCTCACTATGGTGGATTTTCTTGTTTCTGCTTTCAGCAGTTAACACTTTAGTGATATCAGAAAACGAAATTAGTAGAATGGCTATGGATTAGGATCACACTCTGATTTTAGCAATGACTTTGCTTACTGCCTTCAGAGAAGGAACAAAATAATGTCTCAGGAGCATGGTCTTCTGGGAAGGTACTTGGAAATGGGTGCAGTTAATTATAACATCACATAACAGTCAGTAGAACAGTGAGCTGAGTTCAACTAAAACCAGCTCTGAACCCAGATTTCCACTGTTTCTACCTAATAGAGTTATTAAAACTAATGCAAAACCGGGACTGAAATGCCACCACTGACATGCAGGGAACATTCCTGTCTGGAGGTGCTTTACAGCCATTCAAGTCGGATAGTCATAAGCAAGTGGGGAAGGGAGGCTCCAGTCTCGTACCCCACTGAGTCAGTGGTTCCTCCGACAGAAGGGACATCTACAAATGAACATGGGGGTTTAACATTTTCTGAATTTGTTACTCAGTAGACAAAGCTGGCTTTTCTTAATGGTCAGAACTGGAAGCTGCCCCTGCCTGGAGGGGGAACACTGCGTTCCCTGGCCTTTGACTCTGGTACAGCTGTAGTAGCTCAAAAGATTGGCAGAGCAAGTGCTGTAAGATGTCAGGCAGAGCTCAGCAAGGCTCATTTAAGGATTATTGCAGGAATGGCTCCTTCATTGTTCCTTGTTTTTTAACTTAAATATGCAGTACAGCAGAATGCTTTTCAGCAGATCTTCATCCCTTTGTTCAAGGAGTGAAGAATAACTAACAGAGCCCCTACCTCTTCTCCTTGGATGATGCTCAGTTTGACCTTCATAGTACTAAAAAGGTATTAAGGTAAGAATCATGCACTGTATCCTGACCTCAGTTACACCATGGTACATCTGAATTTGGAGTCAGACCACTAAAGTAATTAGAATTGACTGGGACTAAGATTGGTGCACACAGTATTCAATATTTCTGGCATTTATATGCAAGACAGTCAGTGGGATCCATTACATCACCCCACACCTGACCGATGCATGCCGCACACAATGTGTTTTTTACGCATGGTAGTAATCGCACAGCAGGCGATTAAAATGGAGAGCATTTTAAAAGTCAAATTGGCCTTTTACATCACGTAATTTGGGATGGGAGCCAGATTGCTCTGGATGATTTAGATACCTAACTCAATCAATGAGTATGAGACATCGAAATGCCTTTGGAAAAAAAAACCTGCAGTCCCTAATCTTTAAATTTCATCTTTAATTTTGGAGTGAAATTGGTGCTTAGAAAATATAGCTCAGGGAGGGCAGGGAAAGAAGAGTCCAGTGAGCAAAACTGAAATCTCGCTGAGCCAGGACCTGTTGTCAGCCAAAGAGGAGAGGGGAAATTAGCACGCAGCTCAGGCTGGCTCGCTCGTAAGAATACATTGACAAAAATCAATGCAGGGAGATGACGCCATCCAGCCCCTAAAAACCTACAGTCCTTTAAAATGAGGGCCCCTGGGTGATAGATACTTTTCCAGGCATTAAGACTCTGGCAGCCCAACCAAAGTACAAGATCAAGAAAGTAAATTTGAAGGAGTTACTTTATTACAGATAACGCTGCCTTTTCCAGATAGCCACGCTTCAGTTAAACCCACCGAACCAAACACCACGTTGCAATTCAGTCGGGAAAAGCAGCTTGCCCTAAGATATGATACAGGACAAGCAAAATTAATAATTTTGAGACGTATCATCATAAGAAGAATGTGAAGAACGTTTTTTTCTTCTTTTTATCAGGACTCTTGAAATTTTCCTCCTGGGCTACTATTTAAAGCCCAAATTTGTTTGTGCTGCTTGGATCCAGTTTTAATACCCTAGGATAAAAACAGACCTTGGAAAATAAAGCTGCCTTGTATTCTGCCATATGCAGTGGGCCAAGTGGAGAAGAGCCACTTCACCGATAGGGGTTACTCAATGATGTCAAAAATATAAGCGATTTTCATGAAATGAGAATTTAGCCCACAAAGGTACCAGGGGACATGGAGACTATTTAGAGATTCAGAGGCAAAATAGTAGATCCTTGCTTTGAAGTTAGCCTGAGACTGCAGAAAACCACTCTGACATTACCTGCTGGCTTCAGGTTATCCTTTGTGTTGGAATGGGGACGCTTTGGCTGTCTCTTCTGGGGCTAGTGAAAGATATCAGTCTTCAGAGCTGCCAGTACTCCAGCACTTGAGGTATGTGTAAAAGTTGTGACAAATAAGACAGGATTTACAGAGCAAGAAGTACGGTGTGAGTACAGTGATGGAGATAATAAAGAGTTTCCTCCTGGATGCACAAACCATTTTGGGGTTTCTCAGGGTCTTAATTGCTAGCCCAGTTTGAGAAGAGCAGAACATTTGGGTGCATATATCTGAGTGCCCATGCAAGAGCACACACACATGTGCATGGGCAGTCTGGTGTTAACAAAACATTTCTGTTGATCCCCAAACATGGCCAGTCTGTCCTCTACTACACCTAGGAAGTCTGAACAGCATGGAAGTGAAGATCTACTCCTCATGAGTAATAATTTAGCTCTTTTACACTGTAATGAAGATTATTAAAGCTGCCTTCAAAATTTCCAAGTCCAAATCTTTTTTATTTTATTAAGAATTAAACTTTTAAATTCCACATGTGGCTTTGAAAAATCTGAGTTTGTAGGTCAGAAACACCACAGACATTTGTAACAACTTACTCCTTGACAGAGGCTTTGTCCACAGACACAGATCAATGGAGTATGACTCAAACAATGGATGCAGGCCAATGACCAACACTTTGTACCGTCCAAGCCCGGGGACCGCAATGCAATGTATGTAGGAACCACAGCAGAGGATCCAGTTGGCAGGATATCTATTCTTTTTTTTTTTGGTTTCTATCTAGATCAACATTCAAAGACACCAAAACTATGAAGAATAGACTAAAATTTGTTCTAGAGTCCAAGCCAACAGGTCAATGAAGACATAGTTCAAGACGGCAGCATCTTTCAATCACCTGTGCCCCCGTGGCATCTGAAAAGGAGTCAGAGGATTGTGCCCTCAGTCTCCTGGTTTTTTGTCCTCCACCAGGCCTTTGCAAGTCTTGGCAGTGAGTGTGTTCCCCAAACCCTAACAGTTTAGAAGAGAAAGCTATTCCCAGGGCATCTTTTTGGAAGCAGCAAAGTTGCAGCTTTAGATTGATATTAATTTTTATTTTGTGATCACAGCTAATTAAAAGAAATTAATAGAAACATAGCCAGAGCCAAAAGTTTATTAGAAAAGAAGCACTGTAGTTTAATTATGCCACTATGTTGTATATGACACAAAGCCCACTGAAATCTGAATACTTGATGATCTCTGGAATTTGACAAGAGCTCGTCGGCCTTAGGGAGAAACTTGACAATTACTAATCTACATATGCTGACAATCTCTACATATCAGGGGCCCCATGAGGGTCTTTAATTGCTCTGTAAACTTCAAACTCGAGTGTTCTTCAGTAGGAAAAAACAAGATGCTGCATTCAAGCTAAAGAAGAGTGGTAGTTGACATGTTTATTAGATACCCCCAGGCCCCGAAGGATTGCAGGGTGGAAGGTTCTCTGAGTAGAAGTTATATATGCAGCACCAGATTTATTCAAGACAGAACAATTATGCGTGACTGCTCAGGTGCAACTATGGCACAATGGATCCAGGAGAACTTTCTGCAAAAGCATTTCCGCAGTTTCAAACTGCCTTTCTATTCTCTTGCTTGCTTGAATTTTACGACAGCACACACAAAATGTCTGCTTGATTTGAATGGAATTGGGCAGTGGGTTTTATAAGGTGCAGACCTGAGCTTATTCAAAAGCAAAATTTGTGACGATTGCCTTACTGTTGCATAACTGCAGGCAGTGAGTTTTGTCCACGTATCTGGCAGGGAGGGACTTCAATCCTCCAAGATACCTTCAATGTAAGACTTGAATTTATGCCAGAAATGTTACTAGGTCTGGCTTAAATCGTAGCTGCAGGAAAACTGATCATTTCCTAGGAGAACGGATAGCTTCATATTCCTCCCCTTTAATTCCCTGTTTGACTCAAGCTCACACTCTGATGATTAAGGTTACTCATGTGTTATGGACAGCGCAGAAGGTTATTCTTGCTCATTCTCCTCTTGCTGTATTGACTCAAAGATGTCAGCTTTGATGCTTACCTTGTACGTTGTCAACATAATAGCCAAGCAAATTCTGATTGCTTAATTTCTCATTTTATTTCTTTGTATTTCAGGACTGTCTAGAGTTATCCTCTTGCTGCCGGTGAGGGTTCACCACCCCTGCCGAACGGGCCACAGCGCACAGAGACAGAAATAACACTAACCCCTCCAGAAGCCATCTGACACAGCGACATTGGTCTTGGTGAGTGGTTTTACAAAATGCTTTATCATTTCTGGGGAGCAGAAGGAATAGACAGAACTTGGACTGCACCCAATGGCATGTGCGGCACTCGCCATTAGGGGAACACCTTGCCTTGCAATGAAGTTGATCAGGAAATAATTGGAGGTAATAAATCTGGAAAGTCCCAGTGCCAGCTTCATTCTGGGCTCTAACGACACAATCCAAACCTTTGAATTTGGGGAGTGAGAGTGTTACCGACGCAACACGTTAAACAACCTTAACTCCAGTGAGCAATGGCACCACTATAACACTTGTTTATTAGCAAAATGCATCTGATCTCAAAGGCCTGCATGACAAGTTCATTACATATCAATTTAATTAGCTGATTTACATTTAATTTACATTTCAATTAATGTCTTTAGCAACAAAACGTTGCCTTAATAGGGTAATTGCCTGTTAGGCAATATGTAAAAGAATAAATAGTCACATTCTGACGAAGAATTCCTATTTTCAATTTTTTATTACCATAAATAACCTAAATAATTATTACTCTTAAGGGGCCACGTCCCAGTTCCCTTCTGGGCCTAATTATAAAGACTTAGTACCTCATTAAGCAAAATGGTTTTGGAGTCACAGAAAAGCATTACTCTAATCGTGACTCATTAGTTTCAACAAAAGAGGGGAAAACTGCAAAAGTCGGCACATTTCACTGTATTATTCTCCTAGTTCTTATGAACCACAGCATATTTGAGAAGTGGCTGTTACAGCTGTGTAGGCGTTTCTGTCATGAAGCCCTATTTTCAGAGGGTTTTTCTGTGTAACTTTGGTCATTAAAAGAGAGTCACATCCACTGGAAAAGCTGGCACGTGCATCCCTGGCATGGAGCAAGAAGCTTGAGCGAACTTTTGGTTTTCTGTTCCTTGAGAGCGCATCTTTTCCCCACACGGCCACATGCATGGCAGCTTGATTCGAGGCTGTAATGTAGGATCCATCTCCTTCTACCATGCTAGAAGGGTTGCCTTCATGACCATAATATATCCCAGTGCATAGGAAATGGACATGTCTTTTCAGAATTGTCTGAACTCAATTATGCTTTATCACAGTGCTCCTTCCTTGTTACTAGAGAGCAAACATTGACTGCAGGCTTGGGTGTGACCAGACTGTGACTTTAAGGTGCTCAGTGTTGGATCCAAACCACTGTGGCAATGTGATGTAAAACACTGATCTCATACACACTCATTCCACTGGTTTACATTTGTTCAAAAAACTGTGGAAGGTTCGGCGTAGTGCTGGTGGGTTTTATGCTACATTAGGCATTGACGCTCTGTGCTGGCCTAACATTACACTGGATCCGGCATCATCTGTCCTTCGGCAGCCAGTGCAAAGCCAATGTTAAAGCATTAAGCTGGAACAAACTCTGTGTCAGGAGCTCTGGCTGATTTGATGTACATGTCTCTGCTTTGTTTGGATTAAGTTTGTTCTGCTGGCAATCCAGTGGTGCAGAGATCCAGAAGTGATTGATTGCATTTGCTTAAAATGATGTCATGTAAGGAAATAAAAAGGGACTGATTAAGATTTTGTTTAGCAAATAATAAATTCATAATATTCTAGGAATATATAGTTTTTAAAAAGAAAGTGTTTAACTAATGAGAAAACAACCTTTTCATATAGTGTTAGTTTCCTCATTAACCTTTAATGATGATTCATATGTAAAAGAAAACCAAACTCAAACACCATGCTATTCTTACACTGCAGATAAAGCCAAAGCTAGAAATAAGAACAGGATTTTTAAACAGCAGTATTGTGCAGCTTCTAAGAAGAGATAATTGGTGGCTTTTTCCTGTTTTGTTTTCTTTTTCTTTTTTAGTGACTAAGCATTACTGTCCTCATTTTACAGTTAGTTAAATTGGCAGCATATAAATGTTAATTGATGTTTCATATCTCAGAGCTGTAAGAAGAACCCCTACCCTCACAGTCCAGCCATCCTGCTCTGATGTTTACTGAAGTCAGCAACAGCTTTAGTGGGGTTTGGAACTCATCGTCAACCCAAGGTCTTCAGACAACTCATGACTGCGATGCAAACACTGTCCCATACTGTGCCAGAATCTCACCTGGTGTCATTCACCCAACTCCAGAGGCAATTCATCTGGACTATGTGCCTGGGAAAATTTATTGCCTGAGACTGAGCAAGTTCTAGTTCCTTAGTGCTTAATTTTCCTATAACAGGGTGCTGTACGTATATACCATTAGGACAGTGAAAAAAAATCAGGTGGGAGTCACTTTCTTCTAATACTAAATGCACCCTTTTGCTGGAATAAGGAAAACCACGTTGTCTTTAGAGAGAAAGAGATAGAGAAGCTTCCGCTTCCAAAAGATGCCTTATTACCTTCAGAAGTTAATTGCTTAGGACTCAGATGTATCTCCTGGTATTCCACATTTTATTTTTGCTCCTACAGTTGGAATTCTCTTCCAAGCTGCTAACTCAATTTTTGCTTTTTAAAGCTCATTTAAAACCTTTCCTACTTTCCTATGTCTGTGATTAACACTAATCCACTCTATCCTTTCTTTTCCTACAGCTCTTTATATTCGCCCCTTGCTGCAGCCTGCAAGAATTCTAATTGGCATCTGCTCTTCTTTTTGGGTTTCCATTTTCTCCTTTTTTCCTGCTCCATTTTCTCTCTGTTGCTATCTGGGCTGCTCTATACCACCCTGTTATACTTTCTAGCCCAGATCTGCCTAGTGCTGTAAAGGATTTGATGATTTTCTTTAGGAAGGACTCTAATAATAGCCACAATCCTGCCCCTTTACAAATCTTCCTTACAGTGAAAAAAAAAAGTTCTGCCCTCCGGAGTAAATTCCATTGAAAACCAAAAGTTGTGGTAAAAAAAAAAAAATCCCTCTCTGTTCCTGATGGATTGGAGAAATTTTAAAGGAGCAATGTTGTAACTTATGGGGATTTTGAGCATAGATCTCAGAGCTCCCTATCAGACAGGTAACTTCAGCTATTATTTAAAGAAAGCATTTCAGTTTTCCTCTCTAATACAACAAGAAGCTACAATTTATAACAGGAAAATAAGTAAGCCAGAAAGTCCTTGAGGGTCTCTAGTGCCTTTGCTGTTGTCAATCAAATTAACACAGAAGATGCTCAAACACTGCTACTTTAATAGGCAGAGGGACAAAACGACTGACACACTGCAGAGAGGCTTCTGAAGAACATGCAACTAGATGCCATCTGAGCTGGATGAGGCTAACAGAAGCCAGAGCCCAGGACTATAATGGGATGTGATGGATTTCGAGTTTTAACTGCCATTTCAGACGGCTTATGCCAAAACTGCCCCTATTCAGCTGGTGCCTCAGCCTGGCTGCCCAGAGAAGAAGCTTTTCCCCCTGAAGCCTGTGTCTGATGCTCGGTTCCTGGCCATGCTCAGAAGTAGCTCAGTTAAGACAACTCTGACAAGCTTGGAGCTACATTGTGCCTTTGACCTCAGAGCCTCAGAAGCCAGCCCTCCCGGCACCTCCTTTGGCAATGCCAGGTGCTGCAATGCACAAGCTCCAAAGCGAATTGTTCAGAGCCCTCTCCTCTGCTCTCTGCCTCAGTAAGCAGTACTTTACCATTTACTTTTTTTAACAGGCTTTACAGAGTCACAATGTTTACAGACAGAACACACTGTTAGACTGTTAGGGTAGCCTCCTGTACATCACTGAGCATTAAATACTGTTGTCACTTTTCTTTCTGTTTGAATAAAATATGCTCTGTTTTGACAAAAGCATTTCTTGTGTCAGCTCCTCATTTTCCTTCAGTATTGTCAGAAGATGGAGAATTCACTTTCCCTTCAATAGCTTGTTCCAGTGGTTACTCACTTTCTCTGTTACCATATAATGCCCAATATCTAATTGAATTTTTGCTAGCTTTAGCTTCTAGCAACTGCCTTTTGCTATGCCTTTCCCAGTTGTATTACAGATTCATTTAGTATCCTGCATTTTTCAACTTAAAGGTACGTATCCACTGTAATCAAGCCACAGCTTCTAGCTTTCTGCGCAGGCCACTGTGCCGTCGCTGCTGCAGCTAGAGCCCTCACAGCTAACTTCCCATTAGCAGAGGTTCTCCAATGCAGAATGCAGGTGCCCTTTTGTACACTTCCAAGCCAGGTGCTCTGAATTACTGCAGGGCTAGAGTTGTCATCTCTGGGACAGCAGAAGAGTGGACAAGAACAGTTGGTAATTTCTCCTTCCTCCATGACCATCATCTTGACTTGCTTTGCCAACCCGACAATGTTCTTTGCTTTTAAATACAAAGCCGTACATGCATAAGGAATAAAACGCTCTAATTTATTCTGCAGAAGTGCTCATCAAGTGAGAGACAGGACTCTGGGAAAAGATTAAGAGCTTACATTTTTCATTTGACTTATTTCACATAAAATTTCATAGAGGATAAAATGATGGGAGGCAAAAAAGCAATGATATTTCTGTTTTATCTCTGTCTAAGGACCATAAATCTTTCTGAAGTATCATTAATTATAGCAGCGCCATTCACAATGCTGTTGTTAAGGGTCCATCAGCAGTCCCATTATAAACCCCTATTTTCAGGGGTTTATAACTTGGTTAGAAGAATTTCATTTCAGGCAAAAACTTTGCTGGGGCAATGTCTCCATCTAAGACAATTTTTTAAAATTGTAAAACACAAAGTGTTACCTCTTTTGAACTGAATAAGGGAGAGCCCAGGAACTTTATAGGGGTACAAAGCTAGTGCTGTCTTGGATGATTGTATCTGTACCATTTGAGAATTCATAAGACTGTATTCATAGATGTTATCTCTTAGATGAATTTAGATCACTCCTTTAAAATGCAAGTTTCCAATTACTACAACTGAATTCAAGATCTGGAATATTCCTTTAGTGGCTGTAATCAAATCAGATTTGATTTCTTCTTCACCTGCAGCCAGTCAAGCAAGAATTTAGCAGACCTGGAAAACAGCTAAGTTAAGAAAACTTCAGTGTCTTTAGGTAGCTTGCCTTTTTTTGTGCTGCAGGTATGACTTACATCAAGAATCAGTGAAGTTAATGGTCACATCCACCAAAGCAAGTATTGGCTTAGCAGCAACACAGAGGAATTGCTCTGTCAGGGCTGAGCCAAGGTGAAATGTTAGAGAGGCACTGAGTTTCTCCAGATGTGTAGTGAAAAATGCTCTTCCATAGGCACTAGTGAGACTGGGAGGGCACAGGGAAGAAAGGTCGGTGCTTCGCCTACATAGCAACACGACCAGGTGGCCTTTTGTCTGTAGCAACTTGTAGGTTCATCAAGGAAGCCTGAGAGATATGCCCAGTTGTGTCCTTGCACATTAGGAAAGAACAAGATGCTCAATAAGATGGGATCGACAAAATCATTGTGGCCTTTTTCTAAAGCAATAGATATTAATGAATGCTAACTCCTGGGCAACTTTTTTTTCCTGCTTTAAAGTAGAAAGATTAG
Organism: Phalacrocorax aristotelis; assembly: GCF_949628215.1. Lineage (NCBI taxonomy): Eukaryota > Metazoa > Chordata > Aves > Suliformes > Phalacrocoracidae > Phalacrocorax > Phalacrocorax aristotelis. The sequence continues at coordinate 48,025,454 of NC_134281.1, forward strand.
ATGAAAATGTATTTTGCAAAGAGTGTGCTGACACCCTCAGGTAATCTCCATCCTCTGTCCTCATCAATAATCTAACACTTTACCTTCCCTGTTACATTACTGTCTGCAGTAAATGCAATTCACTTTGGTCCCCTTAGATCCTATTAGAATCTCTCACATTACAAAATTCTTCCAGCTCTGCTCTGGGATTGTTTAGTCTTAACTTCTGCTGGCTGTTTTCCTCAGCTACGATTCTTTGCACAGGAATTGACTTTTGTGAATTGCACATTTAAGCTAGCAGTGAGTGTCCTATGGGGTCCCTAAAGCGCTCTGATTCTGCTTTGAACAGTTGAATGTATCTTGTGATAATGACTGCCACTATCTAAAGTACTTTCTTCTATCAGTTTTGATTGTGTTGTCTTTTAATTTCATTGCATGTGTCCTTTGAAAGGATAAATAGGCATGGGTAAATAGAAGAACCCATTTCTACATATCACTTGATCCCTTATGTACCTCTTTTGTATTACGTCTTATTTTTCTCCTCTCCAAAGTAAAACAGTCTTAATGTTTTGTTTGTTTGCCTTTTCTAATATGGAAATCTTTCCATATCTCGTAATTTGTTGCTGCTATTTGAGCAGATGTCTTCCTGGAATTCTCTACAGTTATTAATAACAAGACAATCATACTCAGTGATGATATCTAAATAAAGGGCTCAATGTGCAGAAAGAGAAAGGTCTCTTTTGGCTGCTCCGTCAACATTAGGGGCTTAAAGTAGGCAGACATGGCTCGCTGACAGCACTCATAAGAACTGCAGGAGAAGGTGGAAAAATGAGAAAGCTCCTTCATTTCCTCCATTCTTACTGCCAGAATGACTGTGCAATGCTGCTTTGCACCCAGCATAATGCTTCCTAAGTTTAAGGAGAAAACCATTCTTAGCTTCTTAGCCAAAAGTGAATCTCTGACAAACTCAGTGCTGTTCGACTTGGCCTCTGATCTCCAGTCTTACCTGATCTAATTCTGTCTAATGCACAGTAATTTTTTAGATTCTAAACGTTAGAATATCCACTGCTAGCAAACCTGACTCTTCCCATTTTTCGCACTTTACCCGTTTTATAGCATATTCCAATACATTGAAACTCCTGAGGCCTGACCCGCAGCCACACCGCGCCAATACAGTATAGTTATTGTGATAATTATTTTAAACCAGTGCAACCTCTCTCTTTTGACAGTTACTCCTGGTTGGCAATGATAGAAATAAGAGCAGAATCGAGTATTTTGATGATACCAGGGCTCCTCCATAGCATGCATGTTGGAGGGGCTGGAGGGCAGAAAAAGTTGAAGCTTTTAAATGGAGGAGATTGCAGAAACCTTAGCATAATGCAGAGCTGTCATCCAGGCTCTTTTATTGCATGGAACTAAGTATAAGTAGCATTACAAGAAGATTTACTTTTGTAAAAGCAAAGGAATTCATGCGCTTTCACAGCAGGGAAACTTCATAGCAGTTAAAACCTCAGGTCTATTAAAGTAGCATGCACTTTTTGTGGTTTTGCTTATCAGTTTTGCTTATTAGCAAATGGATTTGTGCTGAAAGTCAGGGTTTCCCCTCATTGTCCCCCAAATCCCTGCATCATTGCTCCTGCAGTGCAAACATAAGACTAAATCACGCACTTCATCATAATGAGAAGGTCCAGATGGATCCCACACTGCTGCAGAAAGGGCTGGACAGGAAAAACACCGCAGCAGCCGCCTTTCTTTTCAAGGCCCAGCAGGGTGAAGTGGCAGAAACTCTGCAGGCCAGATGGATGGAGAAGCATCTCTGTGCAGAGTGCATAGCACTCCAGTCTACCCCAGATTTTCCCAGGTTTACCAGAGAAAAGCACTGAAATTCATGGCTGCCTTATCACTTTGGAGCTTTCTGCCCTGCCTTGTGCTCCTTTTTCAAGGGTTATAAAGTACTTCTGTTCCAGGGCACTGCACATGGATATTAAATTTTCATCACAAACATGATGCCATTTTTTATTTCAGCATTTATCTATTTTCTGTTCTTATATGGCCACACTTACCATAATATCTCATACTTCACAATCTTTAACACATTATTTATCCCTCTAAAAAGCATGTATATAAAAGGTACCTGAAAATAAGCAATAAACCATTTTAATACTGTTACAATCTGAGGCTATGGATCTTTGAGAATTTTCTTCTCATTAACTCTGGAAAGCTATTCATAACCTTGAGACTGATAATGCATAGAAAGTTACTTTATCCAAGTGTAAACCCCTCCTTAGTATATATATTAGAGGACTGCAGTTCAAAAATGAGTGGTTTCCAAGCCCTAAATACAGAATCCTGTCCTTTACTAAGACAAAAAAACTTACAGCTGTTACAGAAGTCACATTAATGAAAATAAGGCCTGCATTCCCAGTCATTTATTTATTTTAAAAGATTGAAATTTATAGATGGAGTAAAGATCACTAGTAATAGTTGATATCACTTTTGCCTGCACTGGCAGACAAAAGTCTGCATAGATTCCTTTTTTAAAAAAAAAAATTAAACACCAAAATATTTTGAGAATGCTCTTGCTTTCCAGATCACTTAGCACTAGCTTTCTAGATCACTTGGCATGATTTTTTTTTGAAATTGTAAAATTAAAATAAAGCAATCCATGGATTGCAGAATAAACCCCCCATAATCCAGGAGGAAGGAGTTTACGACCTGATGCTCCACCTGGACACTCACAAGTCTATGGGGCCGGATGGGATCCACCCGAGCATACAGAGGGAGCTGGCAGAGGAGCTCGCCAAGCATCATAATTTATCAGCAGTCCTGGTTAACAGGGGAGGTCCCACATGACTGGAGGCTTGCCGATGTGACACCCATCCACAAGAAGGGCCAGAAGGAAGATCCAGGGAACTACAGGCCTGTCAGCTTGACCTCAGTACCGGGGAAGGTTATGGTGCGGTTCGTCTTGAGTGAGCTCACCAAGCTTGTGCAGGACGACGAGGGGATCAGGCCCAGCCAGCACGGCTTCATGAAAGGCAGGTCCTGCCTGACCAACCTGATATCCTTCTATGACAGGGTGACCTGCCTAGTGGACAAGGGAAAGGCTGAGGATGTTTCTACCTGGACTCTAGTAAAGCCTTTGAGACTGTCTCCCACAGCATCCTCCTAGAGAAGCTGGCGGCTCATGACTTGCATGGATGTACTCTTTGCTGGGTAAAAATCTGGCTGGATGGCCGAGCCCAGAGAGTTGTGGTGAACAGAGCTAAGTCCAGGTGGTGGCCAGTCATGAGTGGGGTTCCCCAGGGCTCAGTGTTGGGGCCAGTCTTGTTCAATATCTTTATCAGTGATCTGGATGAGGGGATTGAGTGCACCCTCAGTAAGTTTACAGATGACACCAAGTTGGGTGGAAGTGTTGGTCTGCTCGAGGGTAGGAAGGCTCTGCAGAGGGATCTGGACAGGCTGGATCGATGGGCTGATGCCAATGGCATGAGGTTGAACAAGGCCATGTGCCGGGTCCTGCACTTGGGTCACGACAATCCCATGCAACGCTACAGGCTTGGGGAAGAGTGGCTGGAGGGCTGCCTGGCAGAGAAGGACCTGGGGATGTTGGTTGACAGCTGGCTGAACATGAGCCAGCAGTGTGCCCAGGTGGCCAAGAGGGCCAACAGCATCCTGGCTTGTATCAGGAATATTGAGGCCAGCAGGAGCCGGGCAGTGATGGTGCCCCTGTACTCAGCACTGGTGAGGCTGCATCTTGAGTGATGTGCTCAGTTTTGGGCCCCTCAGTACAAGAAGGACATTGAGGTGCTGCAGCGTGTCCAGAGAAGGGCAACAAAGTTAGTGAAGGGTCTAAAGAGCAAGTCGTATGAGAAGCGCCTGAGGGAGCTGAGGGTGTTTAGTCGGGACAAGAGGAGGCTGAGGGGAGACCTTATCGCTCTCTACAGCTACCTGAATGGAGGTTGTAGTGAGGCAGGTTTTGGTCTTTTCTCCCAAGCAACTAGCAATAGAACGAGAGAAAATGGCTTCAAGCTGCATCAGGGGAGGTTTTGATTGGATATTAGGAAAATTTTCTTTACTGAAAGCATGGTCAGGCATTGGAACAGGCTGCCCAGAGAGGTGGTAGAGTCGCCATCCCTGGAAGTATTTAAAATATGTGTAGACGTGGCACTTCAGGGCATGGTTTAGGAGACGTGGTAGTGTGGGGTTGACGATTGGACTTGATGATCCTAGAGGTCTTTTCCAACCTTAATGATTCTATACATTTAAGCCACTGCTCTCTTTTAGAAGCAATTAGTACAGTGCACTGAGTTTCCTCCCCTCTCTACAGCTGCACTTGTGAATTTGGAAAGAATATTTAAAAGAGTAAAGCCCCTCAGACTGAGGTTGAAATGAATTGCAGTTCCCAAAAAAGAAACTCAAGATTATTTTGGTGTTATACGTGACTGCAAATACTCTGAGAACAACTTATTAGCAAAGAAGTTGGGGAATACCCTTGATGTGGTCATAATGGGGATCAAGATCAGTGGCATAGATTTGAATTTGTCTAGTAGTGAAAGCAGAACAGTAGGCCTGAAAAGGCAGTTTCAGGTGTGTGTGTGGTGACAATTCTCTGAAGATGGGACCATGCAGAACATGCCATGTCCACCCTGTGTCTCGCCCACAGAGGACACTAGAACAGGATCCTCAGAGTCAAAAGGGCCCACATGCCTAAAACAGGTCGTAGGTGAAATCCAAGTATGCCTCAAAAGAAAAAAAAGACAAAAGAAAGCACGGATATTCACTCCTATTCAGCTGTTCAGCCCTGGAGCAGTGTAAAACTTGGCTGGTGTCCCCCTTTTCCGAAGGGAAGGCTCTCTTGCCACCTGTCCGCAGAAGATCCAAGAAATCATGCAGATACAGACACGTCCGTGCGTCACGCACCCTTTCGGATGCCCCACACCAGCTCGCTGCTCCCGCAGCCTGGCCGGTTCCCTCCCGAACGCTGAGGGGCGGCCGGCCGGGTGAGGAGGGGCCGGGGGAGGGAGCACGGCACTGCGGAAAGGGCGGGAAGCGGCGCTGGCGTGCGCATGCGCAGCGCGGCCGGGGGGAGCCGGAAGCGCCCCGGTTGCCGTGACAACGGCGTCGGCCCCGCGGCGCGGCTGAGCCGGAGCGGGCCGGGAGCCGGCGGGCCTCCAGCTCGGCGGGCCTCCGCTCCGTCCCGCCCGCCCATGCCGCGGAAGGCGCTGCTCTGCGTCCTGCAGCTGGATGTCCGCTCGGTGAGTGTCCGGGGCGCGGCGGGCCGCAAGCTGGAGGAGAAGCCGCGGGTTGCCCTTCCGGCGCCGCTTTCCGCCCCGCTTCCCTCCATCAGCCGCCGCCCCGCTCTCCCGGCCCGGGGGCTCTTCCGGAAGGCTGCTGCGGGCCCTGTTGCCCGCTGGGCGGCCGCCCTCCCTCTAGAACTCCAGCTCGGGCCGGCCCCTGGGCACCTTCTGCCCCTTGCGCGTGTGCGTCCTCCGGCAGCCGCTCCCTGTGCCCCCCGGTTGGTGTTAGCAGTAGCCGTGCGCCTTCTCAGCTCTCGCTTTCCTGTGGGAAAGGCTTTTTTTTTTTTAAGAGACCCTGATTCTTGGAAAGCTGCCTGGTGTGGGAAAACACTCTTGGAAAAACAGAGCAAAAGAAATCCGGGGAAACAGCTTGTACGTGGCGTCTGCTCCCTGTGAGCGATGAGGTCCCTGTGAGGGGCAGGAGGTGGCACTGGGCAGCTCTGAGGTGCCTGGGTGTCACATGGGGGGGTTGAGGTCAATAGGTGTGAAAGCGGAAAGTTTTTACGTTGATCACGTTAAGGCAATTCCTTGTGAATGTCGCAGAGCTCTTTGCTTATGTTCAAGGTGGGAGTCTAGTAAGGGTCTGTATCATTATCCTGATAAGCTTTAAGGAGGAGTTGAGGTAGTTCGTGCTCTGTTACTCTGGAGTTGTTGGCTTCAGAGGCCCTGGTCACTGCAATACTGAGGTTAGGCCTCCTCATGGGGCAAGTGCTGCTGGAATAATTGTTGCTGAAAGGCGGCCCCAGGTGCCATCCGAAAAGTTCAAGTGCAGATCTAGAAAGTGCATACTGGGAAATGGCCCTGGTATTCCTGATTACATAACCACCTTTGTACCCAAACTTGTACAGCTCCTCTGAAACAGAGCTGTGAGTTTTTACATGTAGATGGCTAAGGTATCACCCTAATGGTGTTGCTCCGCTGTCTCCTCAGTTAGTGTTTGCCTTCGTAATGCAAAGGTCCACTTGGTTCCTGGGAAGGAGCAGACATGCTTTCCTTTTCCTACTGCCCTGAGCTATTCCTGTGTCAGGAGAGAGTACAAGGAAGGTGTTCCTGCAGGCTCAGGCTTCCTCAGTTGTCAGGTATTTGTTATTCACCCTGCTCTGAAGGCTACAAATCTCCAACACAGATCTGACTGCCCCTTTCAGCACATGTGGGTCTTTCAGTCATATACCTGCCATGCTGTATAATTTCTCTCAGATAATTCTTTTAATAAGTCTGTTTTTGAACCACTTGTTTTGCCTTTTTTTCCCCACTGGAGCCGACTTTGGCATTTTACTCCTATGATGTTTTGAAAACCTTCCAGCCTAAATTTCCTTCTGGCTAGTTGATGCCCTACTCTTCCACAAATGTCAACACTGGCCTTTCACTTAAATAATTTTCTTCCTTCCTTGGTATTTACTCTTTTGATGTATTTTTTGGGCACCAGTTCTGTCATTTCACAGTTGATCTTTGTCAGTTAGAAAGGCCTGGTTCTTTTGGTAGTATTTTGTGTGATAGGCTCACCAGTCTTCTGATCAGCTTAGGGATGGATTCAACTCTTCCACTTTCAATTTGCATTGATCAGGATCGGAATTCAATTCAGCATTCCAGATGGGGTCTCGCTGTTGCCTTAGGTGATGTCAGAGGAAAAGTCGTCCAACATTCATCCTGTATGTCTTAATATTAGTCTCTTCACAGCTGCACTGCAGTTATGCTGTCATTTATTAACACAGTCACCATCTTCCCCTCAGCCAGCTTTGAAGGTTAGCCCCCCAAGTGAAAGCAAAAACTGTTGTTAATACACAGTAGGTGCATCTCATATCTATTACTGTGGTCCCGCACACAGGTTTTTCTGTATCTTTTTGTTGACCTCTGATGATTTCTGATTTTTAATTGGAAAAATTTCACGAGAACTCTCTGACTTCTTGTTTAAGGGTCATTAAAAATATTAAAAGACATGGATTCCAGGATACATGGAGGAGCATTTTTGATAGTAACCCTCAGCTTGATGCCTCCCAGTGTTGCATGTTATTGATTCTACCCTTTCACGAGTTCTGTACCATCTTAAGACTTTCATACTAACTCCCATCTTCTATGTCATAAGTAATAATTTTTCATGTGGCACCATATGATATCCTTTGTTCAGAAAATAGGCTTTCAAGAAGATATCAGGATTTGCTTGATTGACCTATTTTTAAAAAAATATGCGCTTCTGGGCTTTTTTTCTGGTCATGTTTTCCTCCGTATCTTTATTCTTTACTTTTGCATATTTAAAACTTCTGATTGATGGCATTATAATTTTTCAGATCTCTTTTTCTGCCTCACATGGGCATTGCATTTGTTATTTTTCAGCAGATGGTACTGTCCTTGTTTTCATAATATAGGTTTTAGTTATGTATAGATTCATCTAGAAAAATTACGTTCTTTCAGAACCTGGGCTGAAAAGCTGCAGTTATTTGCAGCATTGATATCCCTTTTCCTTAGCTGATTCATAGGTAACACTATTATAGTTTTTAAAATGGTCCCTCATCCTGCCTGAACAGTTTGCAGTCAGATAAGAGCTTCAGTTTGTCTCCTGAGTGTTATGCAGCTCCATGCATCGCATATTACAAAATAGATTTCATGAACTGCAGATATACATGTGTCATTCATTTTTGGAGCTAGTTTAAAGTTACATGAACATGTAGATTTGGTGTTCCAGCCCAGGCAATGAATTGTGCAGTTTATCTCAAGGGTAGTAGAAGCACAAGTCTCCACATGTGCTATCTTGTCCCACAAGCTGATTTGTAAGAATTTATTTTCTTTTACAGGATAGCCAGAATAAATGGTGCCTGTTGTTTACAGTTTTGCCCTCTCCAATGTCTTCAAACCTCTTCACTTTTCATCTCAGTAAATAGGTAAATATTTGTTGCCTTCTCTAAGGTGAAAGGCACAAAACCTCAGCTAAAAATGATTGTAAATTCTACAAAAATGTCAAGAAGAAAAGCAAGAACTAAGCTAATATGACTTGTGGTATGTAGTTTGGGCGATCTTGCCTTGTATGAATTAAATCTGTCTCTTTCACTCACTCCTATTTGCACTTGAAACTGCACGAGTGTCATACAAGCTGTTTAATGCTTGACAGTCTGTTTCAATTGGGGTATCTATTATTCTGGCACTTTTCTTGCTGATTTGAAGCCCTCATTTACATGGAGAGAACCCCCTTTTTTTCCTCCTTGGATATTTATGAGTAGAAGAACTGGTTTTTAGTTTATACTGTTTCTGTAATGATCTACCACACATTGGTTTCTGTTATTTCTTTCACCTGAGGCTGTTTTTCTGCTGTTTATATGGTTTTCTTTTAGATCCAGTTAGTATTTATCAAGTAAGATGCTCATTTGGGAGTCGGAGACTGTAACCAAAGCACTTATTTTAATTCCTGTCACTCTCGTCCTTTGTCTTTCTACCTGGCAATTGAAAGTCTGAACACTTTCTCCAGCAACCTTATGTTGGAAGAGACAACCTCATATTTATTATACTGCGATAAAAAGTGAGCAGTAGAACTCAAGTGAAAGGTGACAATTCACTGTCTGGGTAATAGAATAAAACCATGTGGCTTGGAGAAAATAGCAAGTAGTTTTGCAATGAGTTGTGTACATCCTTGCAGTGAAAACACCAGTGAGACCATCACATGTTCATTGGAAGTTTTAAAACCATACCAACTTCTTCTAACTTAAAGAATAAGAATTGTCCAGAGAAAGTTGAGATGAGTGGCAGTATCTGGTAGCCTAATGAGGCACCTTCCCTGCCGTGAATACCTTCCAAGGTGGCCAAACTTCTCAGATAAAACTTTGTGTGCCATGTGTCTGATTGTACCAGAACAACAGTTGCTTTTTCTCATTTACATATTAGAAGTCAAAGTTAATATAATATTTGCAAATAAACTTGGCCTTTTTGGTGGCTGGACAGAGTATGGATATCTAAGCATGTACATTTATCAGCTTCATTCTCTCTGTGGCTAGCTTAAACTCGGGCGGGTTTTTGTGTCTTGGCATCACGTAGACTTCATTGTACATGACTCTTCATGTAGAACCTGATGTGACTCTTGATGATTAACTCTTATATAGTCAGTGCATGCCTTTAACTGTGTTAACCTGGGATTTGAATACCAGGGTTCAGTTTTGGTTGAAGACAATGAAGTATGTTTACTTACAGTATTTGGTCCTGATTATTTTTAAATGGTGACTGTTTTTCCTGGTCAGTCTGTACAAACAGAATTACTTTAGAAAACAAATTTTTTCACTCCAATCTGTTACAATCTGACTCTCAGAAATCAACCATTTCAGCCTTGACCATTTAATTTTTATCTTGAAACCAGATGTTACTTCTGTAACTAAAGTTCAGTTTGTTTAATGAATGTGTTACTCTTACAGATAACTTGCCCTGGAGTGCTGCTGAAAGACAAGGAGGAACTTTATCTCAGTGTCTCTGTACTTGGACAGTACAAAAAAACTCAATGTGTCCCTGCAGCGTTTCCACTCTTATTTCAAGAAAAACTAGTATTTGAAAAGGTAAGATAATGTCAAGAGCTAATACAAGCCAAATAAACCCTATACCAAACTCCACAAAAACTCACTGCAAAACCCCTGAGCACAAGTAATCATGCTGAGGATGGCATAACATTATAATTCCTGCTTCTCTTCAGCACAAAGGAGGTGTGTGCCTATATTATCCACACGGTGACTTTAGAATTATGCGTACTGAAGATTATAATGTATGATGAGGCCTTTTAGGTGTTTGTTCCTCCTTCTGTGAACTTACTTTTTCAGTGTCTGTTTTCCAGGCTTGGAAGGAACTGAATGTTGTTCTAAAAATTATGGCAAGGTAGAGAACAAAGGCTGTAAGATGTAGGAGAGTCAACTTAATTTAGTAGGAAGATAGAATAGCAGCTCAAGCCTTTTTGGTGTCATCTTTCTCCCTTTGAGATACTTTTTTCAGGATTTGTCACTAGAATTCCCAGGTTGGTACTCTGGCCTTATAATTTATAGTTGTTTATCACATATTTTGAGTCCCTGCTAGCTTCATTATTACTACCACAGGGATAATGAAACATAGTATCTTAGAGATATGATCTAGCTCTTGACTACCTATGAATAATAATACTTTGCCCTTTCTAGTTCTTTTCCTTTAAGCATCCCCCAGCACTTTGAAAAGCATACTGAGTAAACATCGATGATGCTCTGGTGATCTGGGTAAGGTACAAACAGTGATAATTTCACTAGCTATTGAAGAGTAAAAAAAGACCATAGCTCTTTAAAGGCAAACATACCACAAACTACTTAAGGGAAATGTACTGACTACTGTTTTCATTGTTACTTAGGGGAACTCCAGGACACCAGGATCTATCCCCTTACAAAAGAGGCGAACAGGAAAGCTGAGAATAGTATCTGTCGTCTTACAAATACCTATTGAATAGGTCTAGATACTGGTGAAGTACTGGTACTTTGGTATTCTCTAGTGTTTGGTACCTTGAACAGTGAAGTGGTCTACACCAATCTGCTGAGACTTTTGTACAGAATTAAGGGGAAGTCTATTAGCTGCTGGATATCCAGTGCAGCATCCTCCCCTATTCCTTGCCATATATTCACATGGGATTCAGATTAAATAAACCCTGAACAGTACTCTCTACGTGAATAGTCACTTCTATGAAAATGAAGCTTAAAGCATTACGAATGTATTAAAGAACCATATTCTTCATCTATCAGAATTCTAGTCCATTCAGCAATTTATCTTTCTCTCTTTAAATTTTCTCAGACAATACTTATCTCTACATGTTCAACTCTTCAGAATACCTGCAAATTTAAATATGGAGAGGTAACCCCGAATGGCTAGAAAGCATATGACAAGAACTGTGAGCTTTCAATGAATTTGATCATGTGCCAAATGATAATTTCAGTTTCCTTTCTTCTTCCAGTAGGGGTAGGACTCTTGGCAACCATCTGAAACAAGAAAGAATATTGATTCCCCCCACCCCCCGCCCCCTTCTCTTTCCCCAGAGGGCAATTGGATGACTTTGACTGTGCTATTGTTATTATTTATTAATTTCTTTTCCAGGCATTTGCTGATATAGTTGATCCTGGAGACCTTGTGGAGTTGCTGGAACGTAGGTTCTGCTTTTTATGTGTACTGTGTTGTATGCATTAATGTTATGCATACCTGGGCTCTAAAGACTTTTTGGAGATTTAAAGTATGTGATCATTTTTCTGTCAGGAGCCTGTTCTCTGAAGGGCTAGTGGGTAACCAATGTAGTATATCATGTACTGAATAAGTAGGACCCTAGCACTAGTGGGTCTTCAGAATAGAAGATTTGTTGTCAGTGCAGGCAGGGGTTTTTTGCTGTCTTTTGGTTACTAGTAACTTACCCAAAATACTGTTAGCTAATAAAATGCCTCTAGAAATGTATGCTACATGCTTTAGAACAGGAAAAGGGTTAAAAGTCATAATTAATGGGAAATCCAGCTGGTTACCCACATAGGTAATGGATTCCTTTATCTGATAATTTATTTGATTAATTTTCAAATAATAGAGGTGTAAACCTTTGATTTTTAAAAAATTATTCTTTTCATTTTTTAAGAAAATTATATGTCTTGCCACATGTGGAGCATAATCAGTTGTAGTGAGACAACACTGACCCTGAACTCAAACTCCAGGAATATGCTCCCTCACACTGGGAGTTAACCTGAAAAAGTGGCAAAAGTTGCATCATCTTCATTAAAAGCTATCTTCAAAGAGCAAACTTGGCAGCCGATAGAACTTCCCAAGTTCTAAGTCACACTTAGAGTTGTCATTTGTACGCTGCTAATGCCATTGTGTTCATCCATGGTATTTATGCAAGCTGTTCTTAATTTTCTCTTATTGTTGGTGTAGTAGAAATAGTGTAGCTATGTACAGTGCTGTGAAGCTTAAATCAGTGAGCCATTTTTCTTGGGTTTTGACTATGAGAATTACTTTCCATTTCAGTTTTGTTTTTTTTTTACTCAACTCATGAAAAAACTTTTTTCCTTTCTAGTTAACACAGCAGTACTGGAACTAATACAGCTCGTTCCTCCAGGTATTGTATCAGTCTCTTCATAAATTATGCAGTTTAATAGGTGAATTTCCATGAGGACATTGCCCATTACAGCACAATCACTTCTTCCAACACACAAACAACATAGCAAGCTCTTCAACAGGAGCTCTGAATATAAAATGTTAATAGATCAAGAGGCTCTAATTCTTGAAAGAGAATATTAACTGAATATTGAAATGTACCATACTCAGGCTTAGGAAAGTGATAACACTTTAAAAATGGAAAATAAACTGAAATCATCCTATGCACACTTATTAACTGCATCACAATTCACTTGCAAAGTAGCTGTCTGTGAAATTTCAGAGTGCGTAATCTTGTTCTCAGAATGACACTTTCTTCTTTCCATTTTAATGGTGACCATTGGGAAAACTGTTACTCTCACTGCAAGTATTACAGGTCTCTTGGGATATGTGAAGATAATAAATAGCGATTTGTCATACTTCTGTTATTGGTTTGTGTGATTATAAAAATCTATTTTAATGAAATTCAAGTGTTCCCATGAATAATGTAAATCTGCATTTTATTGGAAATAAAGTCAAGTTTTAAAGAGGACTCATTTGGAAACTGTGGTATTAAAAGCATTCTCTGTCACTCGTCCTTAGTACTTTCAAGGAAACGATTGCTTCTCTCAGGTGGCTCACCAGACTATTTACTTAAAGAAACATACTGAATGTGGGTTTTTGTTGTGGGAGGGTAAAAGATCTCTGATAATGAATCTAATTTCATGGGTCAGAGAGAGGTGTGATATGGCCCAACATAAGCTGACAAGATTACTGCAATAGCACGATTTAAATTTTTTTATAATATACATTCAAGGTTTTCCCCTAAAGAAAATAATTTTTTTTTAAAAGTAGCAAACCAGGATAGTGAAAAAGTCGTGAGATAATGTTTTTTTTTTTTTCTTGTGTTTCTTTCTTACTACTATGCCTACTGTTGCTACTACTATTACTATTCTGTAATATGGATTGATGCAGTTTTTCATAAAGGATTGGCTGTCATTAAAAAAAAAATACTGATTTCTTCTGTGACATGGAAGGGAAAGAAAAAGGAAAACTATTGAAGAATTGCCAGCGAAAACTTCTCATAAGTGTCTTTAAAAAGACTGTGTTAACTGTTCTATAAGTTTTGGGTTTTTTTTATAACAGTGAAACATACTTTCAGAGTAGATTCTGCACATTTCTGCTCCAGACTTAACTCGATGAGGTTATTTCCTGGTGTGACATGAGTTTTAGAGCCATGCTGTTAATTTTTAAAGAACAAAATTTATCTTAGTTTCTATATGGTCTTGTGTGTGGTATCTGTACTATATGGCTTTGTCTATTTTCCAATTAAAGTATATATTTTCTTTTTAGTAGGAAAAATTCTAGCTACATATGAAGAAAATACAAGAGATTTCCTGTTTCCTGACCCTAAGCTTACCTGTGGGCACCATGGTTTAGATCGTGAGATTTTAATGAAGAGGTCCTCTTCTTTTACAGTGAGTGAATATCTGTGGATTGTATTTATGATATAGCGGGTTTCACTGAAGAAAACCCTTGAACTACTTCAAATAAGAAGTGATTACTTCTGACAGATTTTGCCATTTCAGGTGTTGAATGTACAGTTCCACAGTTGAACTTTGGTGATGGTATAATCTTTTTTCAAAATGCGTCAAGAAATTAATGTGAAAAAGTTAGTTTCCACTCGTTTTGCAGTGTGGCACCATGACATGTCTTCTGTTCTATTTAATCTGTGGTGCAGTTGGTAGTTGAAGGGATACAAGAGGGAGATCTTATATCGACTTAATGGTTCTCAACAGATAAACCATGTAACCCTCCCTTCTCAGTCTCTCTTTGTAGCATTTTGTCTCAGACCATTTTTGGTACTGTTTAGGACAATGACAGTCAGTACAAATTTATAGTGCTGTGCCACCTGATCTGTGGGCCTCCCTGAGGTGCAAGATCACCACTAAAATTGTAAGTAACCGAAATTTAGCTTAGTGCTGCATGATTGTTTTTTCAGTTCCAAAGCCTGTTTCTTAAAGTCTGTTCAGGCCATTCATGCTCATTTAGTAACTTGCCTTTTCTACGGTTTCCAAAAAGCTATGATAAATGACAACTAATTGGCAGAATGAGTGCAATGAATTAATGTTAATTTTCTGGAGATAAGGGCTCAAGTACATAGTAAATGAAAATTAATTTATCTCACACTTCCCTTCCATGGAATTTGATTGTTGAGCCTTAGGTGTCAGTTGAATAACTCAGGAAGGTACTTTGAAGATGATGGTGATGATACGGGAGATGTGTTTTAGGGTTTGTTTGGTTGGTCTAATTTTTTGTTAAATTTTACTAGTGGAGTCGCAGGACATTTGGATTGGAAAGACAGGGACTGAGTTGCCCTGCCCATTATGCCTGGATTAAAAACACATGGCAGGAGGGAAATACTGATTAAAGGTCATGGTATCTTTTAGCTGGTATAATCTTTTTCCTACGAGGTCAACCTGGAAATTGCCCAGGCACTTGCAATTAGAAGTGCTAATTTGGTGTCTAATGCTGTGTTACATTTGAATGAATTAAAGCTGTGATTTTGTGATACAAAATGTATTGTTCTGCAGCAGCTTAAACTGTCCCTGCAAAAATAGCCACCATTTTTTGGCCATAGCACCTCTTTGCTATGGCTTATCCTATGCATGTTAGTGGTGGCTCAAGAAAGGGTGTGGGACTGCATTACTTTTTTATTACTTACAGAATAGGTACTTTTCTGGTGTTGAGAAAGAATAGATAGGGAGGTAGTAATAAATTAGGTGGTATTAGCAAAATGATTTCACGTTTTTTATAAATGCAATATAATGAATCTTTATAGAGGCAGAGCCACTAGAGAAGTTTGAGGGGTTTTGTTGGGCTGACTTCTTTAATACAAAAATTATGTATTTTCCTAATAAAGAGGAAGTGCCATAATTTGTGAGCTGTGAGAAGATGTGATCAGAGTCATTTGGATGTGTAGCTGAATGATGACACTGTAGTAGCTTTAAAAAGTTGGCTGATGTAAGACAGAAATGTACTTCATATCCTTGGGAACAGTGTAAATGAAATCCATCTCTGCCCTGGAACGAGGACTGCAGAAGTATCTGTTGCTCTCTTCCATCTCCATCACAGACAGAGCAGTCTAAGAAAGGATTTTGACATACTGACCCCATTTG
Organism: Phalacrocorax aristotelis; assembly: GCF_949628215.1. Classification (NCBI taxonomy): domain Eukaryota; kingdom Metazoa; phylum Chordata; class Aves; order Suliformes; family Phalacrocoracidae; genus Phalacrocorax; species Phalacrocorax aristotelis. The sequence continues at coordinate 48,040,998 of NC_134281.1, forward strand.
CAGGAATAATAAAGATGCTGTGTTTGATGGAATTGGAGGGAGGCTCCCAACAAGAGCTTGTGGTTCTTCTCCTTGCTTGCCAAATCGGATAGCTGTGAGAGGATTTTTACCTCCAGTAGAAATGTTGTCTCAAATGCCTCCATCTTCTAGTGCTCCCTAAGCTTTACTGCCAAATATCTCATAACTCTGTCAGTCCCAAGCACTGAATGGGAATGCTAAGCAAAAGTAAAAGTGTTAAACAAGGTCTTGAGAATCCTCACATTATTGCTATGCTAGTCAAGCCATGTTCTTCCCACATGAAAGGTTATTTATAGCTAGCTGAGACGCTGAGTATTTTTGACTGACAGCTGTGCTTCAGTGGCACTTTGATTCTCAATAAATTTGTCTTTTATTAAAAAAATAAAGGTAGCAGCAGCAAGGTTATGGTTGTGGAGTTCAGATAGGCAGTGACAAGCAGTGTCTGATGAACATTGCTAATCTGCCAGTTGGAAGGAATCCCAAGTTGAAAGGATCAGAACTCCTCCAGAAATCTGGCACTTGGCTGATAATGTCTCTGGTTAAATGTCTTACGAGGCTTACAAACACAATACGCATAAAAGACGTGCCTCAAGTTATCTCTCCTGGTCCAGTGTTGCCCAGTTGGGGCTTTTGCTGGCTCTTCTGTATTCCTCTGTAACCCTTGCCTTTCAGAATTTGCATAAGCCTTGACTGGTGGTGACTTCTTAAAGACATCCTTATCTCCATCCCCCACCCTCATACAGCATTTGCCATGTTACTTAAAACAGCTTATTATTAATTATTCTGTCTTTTGCTAGCATACCAATACGAAACCTTCTATGATATTCACATATACTTTTTTAAGCTACAGACTTGGACTCATGCTCCTTACAGTCAAAAACACATGTAAGACTTGTTTTCTAACTTGTGTTCTTCTAAATATGAACCACCTTTACAGGTTTTCTATTATCAAATTAATGTTAATGTCTGTATCACTTCTGTTTAGTGATGGGTACAGGAGGACTGAGAAGCCTGTTCAGGGCTGCAGACACCACTAAGCTGGAGGCAGAGGAATAGACGCCAAAAACTTTCTGGTTGGATTTTCGTTTACAGATATGTTTGGGGCTATGCAGCAGTCTACGTAATACTGTATTGAATATCCTTCAGCAACCCCTAGTTTGGGAACTGCAGAAAATGGAAGAACTCCTCTGATTGCTTTTGGCCTATAAGTTACTTTTGACATATCTATGCCTATGTATGCGAGTGCCATCCTGTATCCCCTCTCCACAAACCATTTCTCTGAAGAAAGCATGGTTTTGTGTGGTTTTTTTTTTTTTTTAGCTGAGCATTTAACAATTCAGTAATCATTCTCAGCCTCTGTGAGATCAGTAGGTGCTCTGTTGTTGCTTTTTATAGAAGACTTACTAATTCTGATGTGTCCTTTTTTAAATTGTTGATAGCACTTGACAATTCATTAGTAATAAAAATGAGTTGATTAAAGGCAGTCAGCTTTAAAATCCCTTTTATATGCCATAACTTGACTTGATTGAATCCTGGACTCTGTTAATTGCTATGACTGAGCTTTCTTGGCATTTTTGTCATTTCATTTCCATAATCTAACCTGGGGCCAGATCATATTCCTCTTTGGGAAATCAGTTTCTGTTTAGGCAGGTGGTAGAGAATATTTTGTTTCTGCAGTAGCCTTCACTCTTGCAGTTCCTGCTAATTCTTAAGAATGTGGGGCAGCGTCACAAACAGACCAGCTCCTTTTTGTTTCTCAGTGATTTTGTATGTTCGTGGGCACAAATGCCCATGCACGCAGATGCCTCAGGGCAGTGAACTCTGTCCGTGTTGAAAGAAGAGAAGGTAGAAAGTTATAAGGACACTTGATTCTCTCTGCTTCTACAGAGCTATATGAGATGTACATAGATGATTCCCACTTGTTTAGAGCATATGTGGCCTTTGGTTCTTTTACATCATTTTTAATCTTGCTGTTTTGGGAAATAACACTTCTGCATCATAATCTCTGCCATTTCCACCCAGTAAATTTTGTATATGTTGGCCAGTTGTAGCTAAATTTAACAGGAAGTTAAAGGTATTGTGTTTCTAGATGCGTCTAAAGTAAAAGAAGATGAGTTAAACTGGAACTGTTAGTCGTGTAAAGATGGAAGGATCTGCTGGCCATTAGTACATGTGTGCTGATTGACCAGGAGGCCCAGATGGATCCCACTGACTCCAAATTGGTCAGTCTAGGGCTGCCTCTTGCCAGCCACATGTGTAAGAGGGGATTGAGAGGAAGTGGAATACAGTTATAAAACATGGGAGATAATCCACAGAAATCAGACTTTGCTGTAATGATTACAGAATAAAGGGGATTCTTAATCATACTGTTATAAATTAATACTTACTTGCAGTGGAACTAATTTTCAAAATGTTTTTACAAAAAAGATTGCACAATTGAGACTATTTATAAATAAGTTTCCAAAGTTAGCATTAATGAAACTTCTAGAGCATGACTGGAATTTTTATTTGATGCTATATAGCATGGCATGAAAAATCTTTAAAAGTGCTTTTGACAAATAAATGTATTGAAATAAAAGTCAGACCTTAATTGTTGTACGAAAGCAATATAATAATCTGTAATTGAATTGTCAGAAATGCAAATGTTAGCATCTTGACATTTATCATTGCTGTTCTGTCTTTTCTAATTATCTTTATTAAAGGCTGAAATTAACGAAGGAAATAGCTGAAAATTAGGAATGGTTTGTTACATTAGGTGACATTTACTTCTTTGATACCCTTTATCTTGAGTTGGAGCTTGATGTTCAATTATTGTCTCTCTTCTAGGGAATTGCACCAAAATTGAGATTTTCTACAAGTTCCCTTATTACAGAAAGTCTGTTAAGCTCAGGAAGGAGTCACATACAGGTTAGCATAATTTAATTGTTTGCAATTTAATTTCTAGATTTAATATCGATAGCCTTGGTTCCAATTTTTGCATGTGCTGCTCACTTCAAACTTTTCTCATTCTTTTGTTGTGGTTAAAGCAGTTGTCATGGGTGCTTGACAACTTGATTAAATTTTTAATCAAGTATGAGTAAAGAGTGGGTTTGGTGCATGACAGTAAACGCTGAGAGTTGCTTGAATCTGAAACAATTATCGGCTGCTATGTTCTATGATCAGCTGAAGTGTCAATCCCTGGTGTATTTGTAGGTGGGAAGATGCCTTCTCACCATTTCTTACTGACACTTAAGGTGGGACAGTGAAAGCTAGATGAAGTCAGAAAAGGTACATTATCAAACAAACCAATTAATTGTTTTCCATAACAATATCACTAATAGTAATGCAAATTAAGATTTCTGTTGAAAAGGCTGTCACCAATATTAATCTGGAAATGCTGCTTCTGCAATGAGCAAAGTTAAAAGTGAAGTAGCTGGAGAGACAGGAAAAAAAACCCTCTCTGATGTGTTTGTTCATTTAGTAGCACTCTTCTGTGGTCTCATGGATTGGAATTTTGGTTGCGTTTACTGGCACAAGCTGTCACATAGAGTTACTGTTATGTCATCTTCTTTTTGCTAGACTATTGAAATACGGTGCAGCATCATTAAAATGTTGTTAGGAAGGCTTGTGTGCAAAGAGGATTAAGAGACTTTGACCTGTTTGTGGCATTGCTAATTAGTTCACTGAGAAGTTTCTTCCAAATTTAGCAGAAGAAAACTATTGCGACACTTAGGTAAAGGACAAAAAAAATCAGTGGAAGTTTTCGCACAATGATAATTAACTTCACTGAAGTGTCTTCAATAAGGGTAGTTTGATTTAAAATTAAAAATTCCTTAAAAATAATTAATACGTTACGAATGGCATATCAAATTTGCATGTGTTGCAGTGAAAGTCTGCGTTCATGATTGCTGTAAGCCAGAAGGACAGCCTACTTCTGGTGAAATTGAAATTCATTTTAGAGAATGAGGTCTGGTTTTGTTTGGGCCAGTTCCATACTCTGGCTCACTACCAGCTGCACAAGTGCTAGTACAGGTGTGAGAAAGACAGTGGCATGAACAGTCCGTGTGATGCCAAATTCAAACTGTGTTGATGTAAAAGAAACACACAACCTCAGCCTCGTTCATTGTTAGGTGTAGAGGGAAAGGCTTGAAGGCAAGTTAGACTTTTTATTTCTGGGTTTCTCTAAACTGAAGTAGTGCCTGAAACATTCAGATTTAAGAGTAATGTCAACTTCCTCAAGCTTGAAAAAGAATTTCTAGCAGGAAGAAAAGTCTTGCTATACCATTATTTTTGATCTTTTACGATGTGAATTTGGGCCAAATCTGACCAAAAAGCCTAATTATCCATACTGCAGTATTCAAAGTTAAAACATGCTGATGACTAAGTAGCCTGGTAAGAGTTGTATAATCTAGAGTGCCTTGACCTATAAAGCTTGTAGAGTAATTCAGTGCTCATTTAATGCCAGGAATTACAAAGGAATGATAATGTATTTCAAACAAAACTTCAGTGTTGGAAACAGTTTCCCAGAATTTGAAATTGGTCACTGAAGACATTAATAGTTATCTGAAGGGGGCGTCAGTCGTGATTGTCAGGTAGGCTTTGCCAGTAACAACAACACAACAGAAACTAAAACAGCATCACTGCTATCCTATGTTGTGGGAAGGGTGGTGGTGAGGTTGGTTGTTCCTCCCCTTTCCTGTATTCTGCTGTATGTAGGTATTTTAAAAGCAATATCAACTCAGAGATAGACTTTTAAGGCAATATTTAATAATGGCTTGATTTTATAAATCTTAGCTACAATATCCATATTTCAGTTGTCAAGTGCCAGTTTTACAAATTTACAGCTGCTTTGTCTCTTCTTTTGCAAAAGTATTCACATGATTTGAGGGGATCTTTGGAAGATGGTCTTTAAAGTTTTGGGGTAGGTTGTTTTTCTGCAGGGGGGGGAGTTGTGTGGGTTTTTTTTTTTACTAAACATAGCTTCTTGATTATAACTATTTAAAGAACTAGTAAACTCACCATGATCCAAGAAAACATAAAGATCAGAGAATGTAATTACACTTTTTGTGATGCTTTAGGCAACTCTGAATGAATATAATTTAAATTATTAAATAGAAGTCTGTTTAAAATACATCAATTAAAAGGCTAAGAATTTTGAAAGGTTAAAAAAAATTTAAACAGATGAAAAAAATGCTTCAAATCTGTGTATGTCCAATCCAGGTAAAATTAGTGTTAAATGAACTTAAAATAAAATTCAATTTAACTTTTACAATCTCTGCGCACTAACTGTATGAGACAGTTAATTGGGTAAGTATGAGATAGTTAAGGTTAACATCTAACATGTAGTAATCTGTGTTTTAACCTCCTTCTGGTTTCAGAGAAAATGGTAAATAGGTTGTTGTTTTTTAAATTGCTGTCTGGTTATAGTTTTGTGAGGGGAGCATCAGCTGACATGGCATTTATTTCTGTTAAAATTATTAGTTCCCTATTTGCGTTATTTTCAGTGATCTTTGTTCTGCATGATGTCAAACCAGGTAATTTCTCTTTTCCACTTTAGGGTGATTTGAACTGGGTACATCACTCAACCACAAATGGAAAACTGCAAACAAAATTACCAAAGAAAAATACTCTCTCACCTGAGAAAAGCAGGCATACCTTAGCAACAAAGAACTATGAGCAGCCTACTATAGCTTCTAAATCACGTTCTCCATCTCCATACACAAAAAGACGAATGTGTGAGCTATCAGAAGAAGCCAGGCAACGACTGGCCCATTTAAACCTTGGTCCTTATGAGTTCAGAAGAGAAACTGATAAACCTCCATTTGTAGTTAGACGGGTTTGTATCCTCTCCGAAGTGCTTCCAACTTAAGCTCAGATCAAATATTGTTCTTTCACTAAATACTGCACGAAAAATTCATTCAGCTCTTAGTTTAGATGAATAATATTTCTCTCCTTAAAAGTCTGTCACATAGTGATTTAAATATAAAATTAACTAAAATAAAATTTCTTTTATCTGCATTAGTAACAAAGATCAAATTCTTTCATGAATATCTTGGTTAAATTCTCTGAGGCCCCATTTCTTTTCTTCCAGCGCACTAGACAGGATAATAGGTGTATAAATTCAGCTTGGAAGTAATTGATACTAGTATTATAAATTCCTGAATGAGATTTTAAAGAAAGGGTGTCTAGTCACATTATGAACAGTTACACTTCCTCTCTTTCAGCTTTTTTTATGTTGGCGTCCTGTGATCTTTGAAACACTTCCTTTGCTCAGAGCTACATCTCTAACACTTTGACTTAGAGTTCATAACCAACCTGACGTTAGCACCCACATAAGGACTTTTTGCTAACCATATGTGAAAAATTGTTCTGAAATTAGGTATTTATTTAAAGAAACTGTGTTAAAGTACTTCAGTGCTTTAATACGAAGGGGCCAGATTTCCCAGCCTCTTGGAGGATCATATTCTCATATATTTTTTTCTCTTTATTTGTCTTATGATTGCAACAATCCTTTATTTTTAGAATACCACTTCGAACACGTAGGGGACAGAGATGAGATTGTTCTGATTCTGTGGTATGACATGATTTGGCTACAGTTCTGGACACTTGTCATACAACCATAGAATCATGAAGGTTGGAAAAGACCTCTCAGATCATCAAGTCCAAGTGTCAACCCAACACTACCATGTCTCCTAAACCATGCCCTGAAGTGCCACGTCTACACATCTTTTGAATACCTCCAGGGATGGCGACTCTACCACCTCTCTGGGCAGCCACAGCCATTGAGATAATTTAGTGTGAATTAGTTTGCTTCTCACTTTATTTAATTTTTCCTAGTTTATATACAAATGAATTAATAATATCATGCCAAATGTCAGAATTCTTTCCTAAGGTTTATTCTACATATAGGTACATTTTAGAAATTCAGATTGGCCTTAAGCTATTAATCATTCATCAACCTACTGTTTGTCTCTCTCTCAGCTACTGTTCTTTTAACTCCTTTTAATCAAATCTTCTGGTTTTTGGTCTATAAGTGAAGTTCAATGTTTAATTATAGCATCTTTAAACACTGATTATTGATTTTGATTGCACAAAAAGGGAAAAAGCTTGCCTGTTAATGTACCATATCCTGACTGTCATGACCTTTCTAGATTACAAATGCTTCTTCTAGGGCATCTTTACTGCTAAGGATGCTTTTGGCCTGGACATTTTATGTTACATGAAAATTTAAACGAGATTATGTTAAATGTAACATTTTTAATTAGGAAGAGATTCAGGTTTGTCTTGGTGAGATCTGAACTGTTTGGAATAAATAATGAGATACCAAGAATTGTTTAAAAAGACTGCAGACTTCATAGACTAAGGAGAAACTATCTGCATTTTTTTCTTTGAACAATATGATATTCAGAGTTTTCTAGACCTTTCTAGTACTGTTTCTGTTTATGCACAGTAATGCTAATAATACACATATCTTGAGCAAAATGTTGTGCAAATAGTTTTAAATAGTATTTAAGAACAGAGTAGATTTAATCTCATGAACGAAAACAGGAAAAAAAGAAAATTATACATCTGATACTGAGCATTTTAACAGTATTTTTGCTTCAGGTTGAACAACCAAGTCCTGGTATTAAACTTCACACCTGCTGTCCCACACAAGAAAGCACAGTGGAAGCCTGGACCAAGGTAGACCATGGTCAGTATTTTCTCCTATATACCTCATTAATGCTTTTGTTTCCTGCAGGAGTTTAGTGAAGTTGTTTTGGTTTGGGGTTTTTGTTTCATTTTTTAAATTTATTTTTAAAAAAAGAGTCGGTCTATAATGGAGAAAAAGATGTTCTTTCTTCCTAGGAATAGGAAGAACACTGAATAAGCTACAAAAGGTGCTGCAAAAGGTGGTTTTGAATAGTTCTTTACCTCATAAAACTTGGAACATAGTTCTACATGGTATGAAAGTGGGAGTACAAGATTCCAAAGCCCAGGCGAGTGGTGTGTTTCACTCTACTTGTTTTGATGAGTTGGATAGTGGAGTAAATCTGCACCACAGTCTGCGGGTGTGTTGATCAGGCTTGGAGCACTGATCATTTTGAAGTTCAAGGGCTCTGTCTCTTCAAAAATTAATAATGTTTATTTCAGCAGTATTTGTGAGTAATAGATCGGTGACTTACCATTGTTAATGCTTTGGCATTCATTGGTATCAGCAAGTGAGGGTTTAATAAAAGGTGTGGGACCAGAAATTTAAGGAAGTACCCTAAAACTTGATTTTATTGAATGTGTCTGGCAATATGAGGATTTTAATGAGTCACATCAGTACTTGTTTGTTATGTGTGCTCTGCTTCATTTTTATTGTGCCTCCTCACTAATTATAAATTGTTATATAGCAAATCATTATGCACTTGTTATTTTACATTTGTTCTTTGTAGTAGCACTGGGTGCAGGATTTTAAAGGTTTCACATTCCCTTTGGGGTCATATTTAGCAATCTGTAGTATCTGGATAATGTAACAGAACTATTATCATCTGATACCATTGCATACCTGAGTTGGTGGTTTCTGGCCACTGGTTACGAGACTGAAGTCAACCTCACTGCTAATATTCAGAGGATTCACTGGTCACTTGCCTGTGTCTTGAGGCTTAACTGTAACTTCTGAAATAAACAGGTTCCTAGGATTAGAAGTCTTAATAGTGACAGTACAGTTTAGTCCTTTTTTTGCTTTTGTGCAGGCAGCTAATAGAGGGGTGTCTCTACGTTGCTGTACAGGATAGAAGTACCTCTTTGGGCTTGGGCACAGTATGAGGGTTGTTCAATACAGGCTGATAAAACTAATCAAGAAGCCAGAAGTAATTTAATGCCATTCCCTCAGGGCTGAGGTATATATTGACAATGGTGAAATGTCCCAACCAGATATGGACCTAATAGTTTCCCCACCTATGTTTCTATGGGCTTTGTACTTGTGTTTGTGTATCAGTGGTGAGGGAAGGAATGAAGAGGTGATAGAAGGAGGGGAGAGGTGGTTATTGGGAGGCTTGTTCAGAGAAGATTAGTAAGGTAGTGTAATGTATGTATGAATTTTTGGGAATGCTAGAGCTTGATTTTCATATTGATTTGGGCAATTAATAGCTTAACAAAATGCACCACTTTGGTCTATGCAGAAGACGGTGCTTAACATTGTTATAAACATTGTATTCCATTAAATGTGAAGTCATTGCTTTTGGCTAAAGAAAGCGATTTCCTGAAATATTCTGAGGAGATTGTTTAGAATTTCACAATGTATAATAATAAATTGCTTTAGTACTGTTTGGGAGTAAAGGTAAGCTATTTTATAAAATATTCCATAAAATTTTAATTTCTTCTGGGATACAGCTTTTTTTCTTTCTCCAGATCCTTCTCTTCTTGGCAGCTACCGACCCAAGAAAGCCAAAGTGAGTATTTTGAAGTGCTGTTTTTTACAAATTGTTTTTTTGGGAAGCTCTGAGCGAGAAAGATTGTCCTGTGTAGGTATTTTTGAAACTTCATCTACTATAGTATCAAAAGCAAGAAAAGGGACATTTTAAATCTTATCTAACACTGTTTAGGCCTGCTGACAGGTTATATACAAATAGAAATGTGAAACTTAGCACTCTATGAGATATTCATGCCTGTACATACAGAACTTGCTTCTCCTTGGCATTAAGGCTTGTGACAAGGCTGTAGAAGAGCCTTTAAAGGCAGTTTGCATTTGCCTTCCCAGTCACTCTGAGAGCATGCTTCATTTTGGACCTGTATGCAAAGGCAGCACTGGTACAACTGGCAAGCCACTGTACTGTTATTTCTCATCCTTGCTTTTTCAGATTTTAGCTGCTTTGTGTATTAAATAGATCTGAAGATTAAAGTCAGGGTTCCTTTGTTTTCTGGTGTTTTTTAATTTTTTCCATCCTGTTCCTGAAGTACTGCAGAAATTGTGGTTTAGGCATTTAATTACATATGCCCCGTTAGGCTTCCTAATGGCTGGAAAAACGGATAATAACAGGGAGGAGGAAAGAAGGGAAATTAAGAGGATAAACCTTGATATGTGTTAAGTGCACTTTTGTCAGATTCTAAACTTTTATTACCAAAGATTGCAGTTTTGTGTACCATGTGGATCTAATATTGTGTCACCTCTGGATTGTTCCATGGCTGTAAATGAGAAACTGTGAAGAAAATAGAGAATTTCTACTAAATATGTAATTGGGTTTTTGTGGGATTTTTAAATTATGGCTGTTTTAAAGTTCTGTTGTCCCCCCACCCCTCTGCCCCCCAGTGGGAAAGTAGATTTTAGGAGCAGTCATTGTTTGGAGAATGCAGGTAGATGAGCTACAGGTTAATTCATCATGTTCTTGATGCCCTTAATCACTGTGATCCTCACAAAATCAGAGCTGAAGAGAATGTATTTCTTTCTTGCCAGAAATATGATATGACTTTGTTTAAGAGGAGCTGTTTCCCAAAGCTGAGGAAAAAATCCTGCAGCCTATAAAAAGCTAATGAATAACCTGATTACTGTTCGTCTGGTTTTGTTGCAGGGTTTTTTTTGTTTGTTTGTTTTTCCCTTAGCCTTGGGAAACAGCTCCTGTAAAAGTCCCCATTCCAGGTAAAAGGGGATAACCCATGGAGGTGTTTTAATGGTATGTCTCAGGTTAAGAGGAACCATGAAAGGAGTACCTAGTAAAGGGAAGCGTGAGTAGAAGATGGGTAGATGGGCCCTAGTTTTCTCTTCAGGAACTGAAAAAAAGGAGGAAACAGTCTTAAGACGAAGGGTTCCCACACTGAGGAGAGGTCTGAGGTTTGTGTTGTTTAGACTCTCAGGCATCATTCTGAATCTGTGAGATTCCTGGGAGGGGTAAACCTTTACACTGTGCAGTCAGAAAAGGTGATAATAGGCCTGCTACACTAGACTTTGCCATAAGATGGTGTGTTAGATACCAACAGACTCCTCTGACACTTGTTGATTTAATTTAAACTATAGCTTTTTCTATGAAATGAGCGTCCTCATTCTTTCCCCAGCAGGCAGATTTTCCTGCATGTATGTGCAACCTTTAACCTTTTGGTTTGAAAATTAAAGCATGAAAACCGTACATCTTGATATTCATAATAAATGGTAGTAAGGTTTGGTGGGTTTTTTTACAGGCAAAATCTACTCATGGAAAAGACTTGAACAGTTCTGATGTTTGCCATGAGGATGTGATCTCAGATCGACCCAACAGACAGTCCCATTCCAGTTCATTAGAGCGTTCAGCACCTCCAGCATTTCAGAAGCATTCTCTGAGTTCTGTGCTAAATCGATCTTCTCTAAGAGAAAGGTAATGACTTGATTTTGTTTGTGAAATTCTGGAATTATTAATATGAGCAGATGATAGCGGTACTTTCACGACTATAGTTGCATGTTTGGAGGTGTGCAGGCTGAAGAGACTGAAAAATCTTTCCCCAAGAAATATGCTGTGGTTTGACTTTTCCTCAGGTGCTGTGTTTGCCATCACCTCTCTGCTTAGTGAATACAGTCCTAATACTATGTCAATGAAAAGGATCTTTGACATCTCTGTTGCTAACCTTCTCTGAAACAATGAAGCCCCAGATTTCAGGCTGCGAATGTCTGTCTAAAACAGAGAATACTTAAATAAATAAATAATCACTATTTCAGAGGTGATTAGAATCTCAGGAATGTAAATTTAGGTACATGTCAAGTATGCTTTACCAGAGGCGCTTGGAAACATTTTTTCCTTCTGGCTGTTGTTCAGCCTAGTGTTTGTAAGCACATAATCGTGGCTATTCTGTAGTCAGATGTGTGACTAGTGTGTGTAACATGCTTGGGCTAGCTTTATTCTGGTCAGTGTGTTATTTTCCAATCTTTCTGCTCTATTGGTGTTGTTTTGTTCGAGTTGAAGTGTGGGCCCCTGCAGCAGTTGTGTATCTATTAATTGCTATATTTAAATTAGTTTTCTTAGTAGTCTCCATGGACCTCAGTGATATTGGGGTGGAGACAGTTTCTAATATCCCTTAATTCAGTGGATTTCAATCCCTGGTTAATATTTTGGACAAGCTTCACAGCTTCAGTGTCTGAGGGTGGGATGGAAGAAATGTCAAAAAGTGATCAATTTCTTTTCCTGCTTAAGTCCTCCAGTCCTTCAAAGTGAGTATTCCCTGCTGAGTAGAACGTGTCGTTGGTACACAATGCTTCTACTGTACATTCAGTTTAGTAAGTTACTAGATGGCTTTCTGGGAGCAGAAAAACTATATACAAAGCTGGGCCTGATAAAGCAAATAAATAAAACAGTTGGGAGAAGCTGAGGATGAAGCTGATGTCCTGTCCTGAATGTTGAAATGTTTGCTGAGGCCCTGCTTGGAGATGTACTTTGGCTAGTTCACACTCATTCCAGGCTGTTTCATTCTTGTTACCATTGGTACCTCAGTTAGTTAATGCTCATAGGGTGCATTTTATAGCCTTTTTTTCAAAACAGAAAAATTGTCTCTGTTTTTTTTCTTTAAAAAGAAAAATGAGAGATGTCAGGTGGGGATTGAATTTTTAATACGTAGAAAGATCAAGTTGGTGTTTTAACATCTGCTTGAAAACTTGCTTGTTTGTTGTTCTGTGTAACAGTACTTCTTCTGAACTGTTATACAGAGATTAGGATATATCTGGCGTTTGGAGGACGTTTCTTTGTCATCTTGCCTATCTCCCCACTCTCTCCTGACATTGTTTGTGCATTAGTTACCCATGTCTAGGGAAGAGATAGTGTAATGGTGACTTTTTTATCCTTCTTTTTTCAACTGGACTCCTTTGCGGGGGGGGTGGTGGTGGTAAATTTTAAAATTAATTATATTTAAAGCTGATAGGGTCCCTTATATTGAGTCTTGTAAGTTGTGAGCTGCTGTTACATGCATAGTAATTTAGTCATCTGCCAGTTAGTCTTGAAATCATCTGAATATTCTTGCTTTTGCTTTTTATAAGCCCTTCTCTGGAAGAGATTTGTGATCTTGTGAAATTATGTATTTTCTTCTTATTAGTAAAAATATTCTCTGCTCTTTAGAGATGTAACACGTCTTTATGTTAAAGATGTGAGTATTTACTTTTGTCATCAGAAAAAATTCAAAATAAGTAGGTAAAGGGTATAGTCTAAAAATTTGATCTCTCTTTCATGCTGCTGAGATAACAATGGCTTTAGCTGACTATACTGAGAGCTATAGTTGGAATGACAAACATGGATCAGAGGTCAATATTTGGAAATGCATGCAAACGCTGCTGTTCAAATCATAGAAACACAGAGAAAATCAGTACTACTGAAAGTATACCAGTGTTAGTGTATTTGCAAGAATACAGTCTTATCTCACAATATTTGGTGTTTATTTCCTCAATTTTATTTTGAATTACAAAGAGAAAGAGCTTAGCATATCCAGGCTATTTTTGCTAATGCTAGTCAACCCACAGTCAATATGAAACTTGACTTCCCACCTCGACCTTTAGTTCCCCTTTTCCTCTTTTATTTTATTTTATTTTTTTAAGTAATATGAAGTGAATGTCTGCCTTCTTGGGCATACTTCCCAGAGCGCTGCTTAACAGTTGTTAAGCCACTGCAATACTTCTCAGTGATACAGAAATTGGGGTCTTGCATAAGGTCCTCTGAGCCCTTTTTCCAACACTTTCCAGTCTTTTCTATGAGCTTGCTAGAGAGACCAAAAATCAACCCTCTACCCTTTTCCACTGGGTTTGAGCCAGAAGCAGAACTGTCAGTAGATTTACTGCTGAAGAAGTCAGCAAAGTTTTGAATATTTCTTTTTCATACTTTATTTTTACGTTTTTCATTATTTAGGTCACCTAGGGAAAGCATTTGCTAGTGTTGCAAACTGACACTAAGCTGAGTGATGTGGCTGTACAACTCTACTTCTCATTTTGATTCTAGCTCCTGTGCAGAGCAATGGTACATGCACACTCTTCAGTTCCTGCCCATGAGGTGTGGCCAGCTTCAGTCAATGCAGTTGACTTGCCCCCACAGACTGCTTGGTTGTGCATAGACAAGTATCCTTTTGCGCATAGATAAGTATCCTGTATGCTTTGTGAAAGAGCATTAGCACTATATTCTCTCAACGCCGCTGCAGGAAAGCAAAATTCAGATCCAGTCCTTACATGCACTATGAAAGCACATCCTCATGCCCTCCTAGAAGATGGTGTTTTTCTTGGGACTTACAAGGTAAGCCTTTCTTGAAGCACTGAAAACTGCAGTACTTTTCATAAAGGAAGGGAGAAACGGTGAGGTAAATTCTGTAAGGTAATGACAGAAGTCCTCTGAATGGATCTATCTGCTGGCACAAGAGAAATTCTTTTCCCAAGAGACCACAACAATCCTAAGAGTATTTGACCAGTTCTGTTACGTTGAAAGGCAAAGCTACTTCTCATGCATTTGGGATCAAAGGATTCTTTTTCCTACTCTGGGCATGGCAGGCTTTTGCCTTTTTTTTAAAGCATTGATCAGAAAAAGAATAATTTCCAGAGTGAAGTCCACCTCGATGTCTTTTTTTATGTTCTGGTTATACTGCTAATATGTGATCTTACCTATTATAAAATTTAACCAAAACCAAAGTTCTGTCTGAAGTAAGACAGAGATTAACTGTATGGATCGTGGCCCTTCTGTAATATTCCTCTATTGTTTTACTAACATGTTTTTATGTTATCTTTTTTCAAGTACTAGGGAAATACCAGCATGAAGTTACCTACTACTACTGATAGATATAATGATAAATACTAATGAAAGACTAGATCCTACGTGGAGTGCTTGAAAATTCCAGTTATTGGAAGCTTTGGCTTCAGTGATCTTGAAATGTCACCCCAGGATCTTGGGTACTAGTTTTGTTGCATAGCAAAATCCAGACAACAGGTAGTTCACCTAAAATTTTAGAGTGGCGTGCATCCTAAGACAGGGTTTAATTCTGTGAGAGTGTGTTTAAATTGTGAGAACTTTCTACTACAAAGTGGAACACTGAAAAGTTGAGCAGACTTTTTAGGAAAAAAGCTTGCTCTAGGGAGAGGCTGTAATTAGGTTTCCTGTCTATTTCTAGCTATTTAAAAGTCATTATTGCTGATTTTTTTATTATTATTATTATTATTATTATTTTGGTAGTAAGGTTGTTCTTGAATCTTTTGGGTTATCAGTCTCACCTCTTGGGGAAGTTTCCTTAATTTGCATTCTTTAAGTTAACCTCTGGAAATCAACACTTGAAGATCAGTTATTCCATACTATATTCTGCAAAACTGAGCAGTACATAAGCCTTGCTTCATATTTTTGACAAACATCTGTACTATTTGTCATTTTCGTTGGTTGATTTTGCTGCAACAGTAGGTATATTTGAAACTGATTGCTGTCAAAGCTGTTTTATGTATAAGTGAATTAATTCAGAGATGGTAGAAGGTAATGGAAAAGCTTCAAAGAGGATAAGGAGGTACAGCCCATTTACGACATACTGATGGCGTAGTACCAGAATGACTTGAACCTGTTTGGGGCAACTGCTCCGCTGGAGTATTGGGCCTTCCTTGAAGTCTCAGAAGCTGTCTGCCATTTGGGATTCACTTTTTACATGAGGATGATGTATCTTGCCCCAGTTTTAAGGACCAGATACAAAGCTTAGGAGGGAAACGAAAGCATTTACATTCAGTGCTGAGTTTTTAAATTAGTATCTCTAGTGCTTCAAGGACTAACTGTAAAGAGGGCTTTTGAAAGTAAGAGAAACTATTTAGAAAGGATGAGAAATTTTTACTTTAAAATTTCTTACTGAAGAGGGAGAACAAATGGGTACACAGCTAAGCTGTCAGCTTCTGCTTCCAAATATATAGGCTGCTGTGCTTTGATTTAAGGCCTTGTCTGTGTGTAATTGTTCCTGCTTTGTAGTAGTATCCTGGCATTGTGAAAGCAGCATACTTCCTCCACTTAAAATCCTTGCATTCTTACAGTATTTGCGTTTTGATATGTTTTCATTACAATTCAGGAACTGGTATGTACCAAAACAGTCTCTAAAACACTTTTGGACCAGTATAGCTGCATCTACACCAAGGTTCATAGCCATCAGTCATTTTGAGAAAAAGCAGAACAAAATTGTAAAACTATTTAAGTGTAGCCCAGCCTTTCTGTTGTGCTTCCATACAGACCAGTATGCACTGAGAACCAAGTTCATCGTACTGAACTGCCACTTCATGTCCTCTTAAATGAGAATAAAGCAATTTACTTCACTTACTGGGAATGCTGCCTAAATGCCTACTTGGGTATAAAATCTGTGAGGTTTATTTCTATTTCAGAATTAAATATATTTGGTTTTCTTGAGAACCTCTCTTTTTCCATGTATAAGTTCTTGCAGATTGTGGATTTTCAGTTTATACTTAGCTTTAAGAGTTCTTTATCCCTCTTCTCCCCAATTACAGTAGCGTTCTCTCCAATTGTGAATCTGGTACTACAGTACTTCATTGATTTCTGTCCTCTGATAGTTTGTCCTTGTATGTGGTTTTGCTCAGCATGAAGCCTGTGTCTTTGAAGCTGATGAATTCTTCATGGAGGCCACATGCACAGAGTTGTTCACAAGGCTAGGAGGTGTGACAGTGGGGGAAGGGGCCATGGTAGGCATTGCAAATATTCTGCGGGCGGCTTTTGCATTAATTCTAGTGATATGAAATGTATTCGTGTATCCTGCTGAAATGTGATATTAATATTTTTGCTATGTGCAAGTGGATGATTGGATTGTCTGACATCTGAAAATTCCTATTTATTACAGCTCTCAAGTTCACAAGCTGCTGTTTGACTAGAGTACATGGGTGGATGTATCCAGTTTGTATTTCTAATGGAGTATTTCATCCTAGTGGATAAAATTATACATGAAAATAACTTTAGCACAATCTTTAGGCTTCTTTTTTTCACCAAGGTAGATTTTGTCTGTATGACCTTAAAAAAAATCCTTATCTCATAAAAGAAAATAAATGCCTTTAGTCACATTACAAGGGAAAATGGTTCTGTTTCCTTGATCATGCTCGACACAACATCTTTGAAATTAATCTTGAGAAGTTCTATGATTGATCTGGCTTTTTCTAGGTCACTGAGCTATATTTCCAAAGTGTTTATACAATCTATTGGAATCAATAAACAATTTAAACTGATGTAACTGCAGAATGTTTGCAAGTCCCAAGGAAAATTGAAAGTATGACAAAGAATAAAGCTGTAGGAGTTTATTTCGTTTATCAGGACAAACAGTCATTGAAATGAAATGACTTTCCTTTCAACATTGCAATATGATAGTGATGCTTTAATCACATAAATAAGTAGCTAGCCATTTTAAAAACTCATTCTTGGTGATTTTGGGCAAATGGAATCCCTTTATTTATACTTTAAGAAGCTGTGCTCTACAGCCTATTTTATAAAATATTTCCAGTAGGAGAGTTACAGTATCATAAAAAGGTCTCACTTCAGATTATGGTTGTAACATTTCAGGCATGATTTTATTTTAGTTTGAGTTTTGGCTGGTGTAAATATTAACATTGTGACTTCAAATGGGGATTAGACTCTAGTTATTACTAAAATTAGACAATAACAATACTAGGAAAACTAATTAAAGAGAAGCTGATACTGTTTTTAATCACACTTAGGGGTTTGATTTTTTTTCTTTTTTTTTTTTTTTTGTGTTGTAAATTAAGTTTGGGGTATGTGTGAGTGGCTAACATTTCTTATACCACAGCGCACACTAGTGGATTGATCAATAAAACCATCTGAAGAAGGAAATCTAATAGTTCTTGAATTAAGTACTTAAATCTTCATCTTTCAGACATAGCCATGTATTTTCTAAATGCATACAATAGCAAGCTGGGTTTTCTTTTTTCCAAAAGTAAATACATTTATCTCCAAGGACATTTGTAAATTTAAGATTAGTAACAATGATCTGAAAACTTACATATGAAGTTCATAAAATTTATTTCCCAAAGGCAATCTATTCTAACTTCTCTTCTTAGTGCCAGCAACCTGGATGTTGGAAGAACAGCAGCTGCTGTGTAGATAAGATTCCATGACTTCATGGGTCTATTTTTTATTTGTCAGATGGGAAATGACTCACTCTTACTGCATCTGGGATGCCAATTTTTAAACATGCGTTTTGGAGGTTCTTTAATATTAGTAAATGTTCGTAAATGCTAATAGGAAGTCGTAAGATGATAGCCCCTCTCCAGCCCCTTTCCTTTACTCTGTACTTTAAAAAAAAAAAAAAATTCTCAAAACACCGCTCATTATTGGAACGCATGCGTTGCAGCGCAGTATGTCAAACTGGGTTTGACTGTGTTAGGGAAATTTGGTTGTCAAACATTGGAACAGGCTGCCCAGGGAGGTGGTGGATTCTCCATCCCTGGAGATATTTAAAAGAAGGGTAGATGTGGTGCTTGAGGATATGGTTCAGTGGTGGACTTGGCAGTGATAGGTTAGCAGTTGGACTCAATGACCTTAAGGGTCTTTTCCAACCTTAACGATTCTATGATTCTATGAAATTGATGTTCCTGCCTACTCCAGGGACTTACACTTCTATTTCTTTAAAGGCAATGCTTTCCCTCCCTAACAAAATTCACAAACCGTTTTGCTTTCTTTTAGGAAAAGTTACATGAGATCTTCTATTGCAACAGATCGTTAGAGTCTAGTATGCAAAAGAATTGAACAGTATGGATTTGCCATACATGCTGTTGCATTTGCAATTAATTGTAAATGTTCAGGATGCTAACACAAATGTTACAGCCAGCTTTGAGAAAACTCTTGCCTGTAATGATCCAAAGATAAACAATGTTAAATGTCATTAGAAATATGGAACATACATCCTCCTGTAGATTATATGATTCATCCTCCCAATATTGTGTTATTTCTTGGCACCCTTCCTTGAAGAAAAATAGAAGCATTCAGAAATAGGTGGTTTGATTTAAAGAAACTCATAAACAGGCTGAAAATATTGGGGGTCTTTAGAACAGAAACAGAGGTTTTGGAAATGTAAGCAATAATAAGCGAGTCCAAATAAGTTGATTAGATACAAGAAAATAGAAGAAAGTTACTCAAAAGCAGAGGACGGGTTCCTTTCTTCTTATATTTCTGTCTCTCTCTGGTAATAGAAGGAATGATCCAGAAGATTGCAAAGTGCTTCCAGCCCTGCCTGTAACCTTCAAGGCAGCCTGGCACTTCTCATTTTCAAGATCCTGCTTCCATTAATTTTAATGTTGCCAAGTTACTTGTTTCAGACTGAAGCTTTCTGTGTGTGCTTGGTTTGTTGTTTCTGGAAGGAGCTGTACAGTTCTTTAGCTGTATTGAAATTTCTGGAGGTTTGATGAAGGTAAACTAAGCCAGCCACGATCAGATTGGGGATTTCAGACTGGATAACAGAGGGGATGTGATAAACCGGAGAGAAGAGAGCAGAAGGGCTTGCAGTCTCAGTCCCACAAACCTATCCTGAGCCCAGAGTAGAATCTCAGGGTTCAGGGTCATGATGTTTCTCCACTGAATTGAATTTGTGAAGCTGACTAATAAAGCTTGTCACTTTCCCGTGCTCCTAATCCACCCAGAGTATGGCAGCCCAGTACTGCTGTTGGCTGTTGTTCCGTTAGCTCAAATTGCAGCAGTATGGCTTGCCAGCTCACAGCTTGCCTGGTGACCTGTATTCATATTAGCATGATGCCACATCATGAGGTTTTGTTTTCTTGGTGCAAAGTCAGGTTCTCAGAGGTTAGGAAACATTGAAATGAAGATGCACAATCTTGATATGGTGCCCTGTTTCTATCCACTGTGATGAGACTGTGTAAGTAAACATTTCATAAGTTTTTCCCAAAAATTCTTTCCTTATGTTGATATCTCTCTTTTTTTTTTTTTTTTGTAATAATACATTTTTGATTGTACTAACATGTGGAGGTTGGTGTGTAAATGATCGTATTCTTAAAATCTTAGCTGCCTCCCTTAACGGTCTGAGAATAACTATTGATATGAAATTTCTGCCAGCATCTGAACTTGATGAGAAGCATAAAGGTTGTTTTGATTGTTTTGGTGGTTTGGTTTTTTTGTTGTTGGTGGTGCTGGTTTTTGTTGCTGTTGTTGTTGGGTTTGGGGGGTCTAGTTGGTTGGTTGTTTTTGTTTTTTTCAAAGTGGGAAAAATGTGCTGCAAAACATAAAAGGGTAAGATCCAAAAATAGCTGTTGGTTTTAAGTCACTTATATCAAGAAAGCTACCCAGTTTTTAATGTAAGAAAGCAACTTAAAATGCAGTTCCATCTTGTGAAATAAAGATTGTTAATTTGTATTTTTTTTAATTCCATGGGTTTTCCAATTTGCACGGATTGCAGTTATCTTCCTGTTGATTTATTACAGTGAAAAGAATTTCATGTGTGTAACACTTCCTTTAAAAAGAGGAAAATGAAACCTCATCACCTGATAACTCTATAGCTTTTCTAATCTGTGGGGACAATACAAACATTACAGAAATATTACTGCAGTTACAAAATCATCAACATTTTCTGTGTTTCGCATCTTCTGTTGGTATTGTGGATACATACTGTTTTGAAATGTTTCTTTACTTGTACCCCAGAGGAGAAAAAGAATCAAATCTAAGCATTGTGTATGTTCCAGATAGAAGGAAGTAATGCATGCTTCATAATTTAAAAAAAAAAAAAAGTCAAAAGCATATTTGAGCTTTTCAACAAGAAAATATTTCTTCTGTTCTTTTTCCCCTTCCTCTTGCAGATTTAGCTCTGGTTGGCCTTCACCAGCAAATGGAGATGAGATCCATAAAAGAGTGAAAAATATTTTAAGGACACACAGTGCTAGACAGCGCCTAATATTTGTAAGTTTGACTGCAAACTAAATCCTTTCTTTTCTCCAAGATGGCTGAGGAACTGTACCTACAGTCTTGGATTTATTATAATGTTTTCCTTTGAGACAACCTTGATTGTAGAAATATGGATTACATATATGAGCTGATTTCAGTAGCCTCCTTATGTGTAGCTGTTACGTGCAGCTGGTAATGGTAAACCTCTCACAGGGTACTAGGAACAATTATGTGGGTTGTTTTTTTTTTTTATATCTGGTTTTCCACTTCCAATTTAAGCAAAAAATATGTTACAGATCTGTAGAACGTCAAGGCTTAAAATGTTGTGCAGCTGTACATCAGCAGCTGCTTGTGTCCAGCTGTTTGTAGAGCTAATATTATTCTTCAGCTGTGTGCTTTTTTCCCTTAATTACCTGGCTTTCAATAAACAGAGTTCTTCATCTAATGAGATTATGCCCGAGATCAGAATATTTTGTCCTTGAGTCTGATGGGATTTTGAAGTGTGATTTTAGACACAGAAAAATTTTTGCTATTGCTATTTTTGAGAAACCCGGTTGTGGCACAGGATCTCCCTGGCCAAAGTATTGTACAAACTGAATAACAAGGTTGTTCATCTGCAAAGAACTTAGGGTCTTAAGTGTGAGGTGAAGTAAAAGAAAGGTAAGGTAAAAAGATGTAAGGATGAGAGGTAGGTAAGATTAAGACTAGGAGCTCTGATGAAATTATTGTTTTTGTCTGACAATCTGACACACAAATGTTACTGATCAGTTAAGAGACATGAGTCTCTCAAAGTGGAGAACGGTATCTTTTTTTTAATTCGGTTTCTCCTCTTAGAAAAAGGAGTGTTGACAGAAATCTGCTTTTGGACGTTGCTGCAATTTTAAGTTGCTGCTGTCCCCAGCTGCCCACCTTTCCCCTCTGACGTAGTTTACTGTGTCAGTGGGAAGCGTGATAAAGTGAGAGAGCCCTGGCCTCCCCACCTCATACTCAGCACAGAAACGGCAGGTGTAACACTGGTGCGTTGGCATATGAGCTGTGCTGGCTGGGATGCAGTGACTCCACTGACTACAGTAAACCCATGGCAGAGGGGAGGGTTGGGGCAGAAGTGAAGGTTGTCTCAATCCATTGCTGCAAGAAGTAGTGAAGAACATCTGTCTAGCGCTGAAGGTTCGATTTATTTAGTTATTTATTTATTTCCCCAAATTTAGCCATCCTGAGCAGCTCCTTGTGTTGCCTGAATGCTCTCTTAATCTGATTATTTTCTCATTTCTGTTCAATCTTCATTTTTAGCTTAGTTGTTGTGCTTTTTGTTTTAATCTCAGAGAAGCATTTTTTCATGCATGCTAAGACTGTTCATGCTGTACCTCCCTGCGTTTGTACACCAACATTATGATCTTCTGAGCTGCTGCCTCTCAAACAGAAGATACCCATCACATTTTTCTGTGTTTCAGCCACTCCAAAATAGGTACAAATCATGTCAAATGCTTCTCTGATGTTTCAGCAAACTTAAGATAACAAATTGGATTTCATGACGGTCCAGCACCTGCATGTAATGAAAGTTTGCACAACCTGAACTATCTCCAGTGGTCCTTGACTACTTTCCTTGAATAGTAGACCATGACTTCATGATAAAAGATTTACTAGTTTGTTAGGAGAGCTGGATGGCTGGTTATACAGTCTCTCCATACAGCCATAAAGACTATTAAAGATAATAATGGGTAAAGGAGAATTTGATAATTTTTCTCCTATTTACTTATATAATTTAAAACATTTTATTCTAGAATGACTTACACGTATACTGGCATTCACTTTTTGCTGCGATATTGCACAAATGCACACAAATTTGCAAGCATGGTATTAGATTGTTGAAGCACGATGCTTTCTGTTGGCTTTCTGTTAGCACACCTTGTCACTTCCAGTATCAAACACTTGCTGAATACTCACAGGGATTAATAATCAGAGATAATGCTTTTCTGTTTCCTCTACTGCAGGAAAACCTCATGTTTCTGCCCTAAAAAATCCAGATATCAGGGTGTTGGGTAAGATTTTTTGAGTCCTTAATTACCACCCTGGTCAGAACAGTGCTGGAAAAGGACCATTTTTCTCACTTCCTTTTATTCCACTGAGCAAAAGGAATGGGAGGATGTTACAGAGACGTCTCACCGTGTTTGATAATCGTGTACACCTAACTTGGGAAAGCTGTGCTAACAGCAGCTGACCTGCTTAAAAAAAAAAATTAGGTCTACTTGCAGTGAGTACTGTAAAATACACCGGGATTGGTTGTGCTTCCCCAGATGGACCAAATCTAGGCTGTGTTGTTATGCAGTGGATGGATGAGGTAAACGGGTCATCTTGAAAGGGAGGGAATAGTAAAGCAAGTGCATTGGCAATGTGGTGAGTAGATTTTGACTCCAGACTGGATCCTCTTCCGAACTTTGAAAGGTTAAAAAGTATCTCTTATTCTGTTTCATTCCAAAGAGCCTAATGCTAAATAACCATTCCCAGAAGCATCCAGCTGTGTTTTCCAAAATTTCGTTTCCATAGCACTGTGTAAAAATAATGTGACTGGAGCTCTGCTGCAGATTCCTTAGGGTGTCCACTGTAGCTTTGTGCTGTGACATTCTGACAGTATCGTAATGTTTCCATCTTTTTTTGCTTTCCAGAACATAATTCGCCTCTGGCAAATGCTGCAGAATTTTATTTACCACTGTACCCCATTTCCTCTTCAGTGCTTTGCAGTCTGACTGCTGAAGGAAGAGAGTTTTCCTGTTTACAAACACACTTATTACCTTGTATTTCACCACAATAAATCGTGTTAGGTTTTTCCTCATCCATATGCCTGCCATTCAGCTTGCTCTGCATCTTCTTGCCATGTACCACTGTTTATTGTCATTTCTCCCAGTTTTGTGTTACCAGCAAGCTGATTATTTTTACTGCAGTCTTTTTTTCCAGTTATTTCTTCTGTAGCATGAGATATGAATTTGTTTGCTAATCCTTACAGCAATTTTGCTAAAAGCATCACTTAATATCACCTCTTAAGTAGTGTCTTTGCTCTTCAAAGTAGAGTGAACATGGTTGTGTATGGTGGAATGTCTACCATCCTGTCTCAGGTGAGCAACTTGCTCCTTTCCCATAAGGTGCTCAGTCTCCTACTTACCTAAGAGGGCAAGTATGAGCTAATAAATGTGTAGATCACATTTGGAAGGTAAGACTCCCTTCTGGCAACTCTTAAGAATATCATTGACGTTTCATTAAGTGTACCATAGATATATTTTAAAGTTGGGTAAGCACATTCTCAGCCCTGTGTATGGAATCTAAGTATTCAGATGTGTAGCATAACTTTTGTCTGGTAAAATGCATTAAATGGAAAATGGTAGCTCATTATAAAAGCCAATAAATAATAAGTTTTAGGTTCTTTTTCCCATCTTCTGCAAGAAACAAAAGTAAGGCAGTGAGCAGTAGGTTTCATAGCATTTAACCAACGTGTTTGTTGGGGACTATTGAAGCTTGTGCGGTCTGCATAGTTTTTTAGATCTACACTGTCTAGAAATTCGTTCCAGTTTATTACCTGAAAATTATTAGTTGAGTTGTACTGAACTTAATTAAGAGTGTTCATAAATGGCATTTGGCTCATTACACTTTGTCCCTTTCTCCCCCAAGAAATGTAAGCACTTTAATAGTCTTCTACTAAATGGAAAGAAAGCATTTTTGAAATTAGATCATTGTAATCAGAAACCAAAGTAATGAGAATTTGACTTCTGTTTTTTCAGGATGAGAGTAACGCATCAAAAGGAGACTTGACTAAGGCAAGAGAATCTTCGCATAAAGAGCCCTTATACATGAGTGAGCTGCTGAGCAGGTATAGTGTTTTTCTGACCAAGACGGAACAGTCATACTCATGATATTGCTGTTTAAATTTAGCTAAAAATTTCTCGTCCTATTTTGAGCTATGTAATGTATTACACTGGGAAGAGGCTTCTGTAGGAGTTAGTCCTACCAAGCTTTTTCACCTAAAAGCAAAATACAGCTATCATTATGCCTTTCATGCTCTTTGGCGCTGTGTCAGTATAATCTTCATAAAGCGCTGATTTTGGAACTAGACTTGGTCATAAAAATGATCCTTGGGCAGTAGTTTTGGGATTTTATCAAACAGAGAGCAAATGTCACTTTAAAAACAAGCAATTGGTTATTTTTTCTTAAAACTTTGGGAGTGCAAAAATAAATTGAAGTTTGTTTAGTAATATGTTTTTGGGCTGTTTCGTTGGTTTGGGTTTTTTCCCCAAACCACATATTTGGAAAAGAGAAACATCTTAAAAAACACAGCAAATATCTATTGTATGGTTTAGTGATTCAGCATGCCATATTTCAGAAGACATCTTGAAACCCTGAGATCTTAAAAATCTGGTTTATGTATGTTAATTACTCTGTGCGCTCCTCATATGTATGACTAGGGTTTCATTTGAATATTTTACTTAAAGACACCAATTGAATTGATTTTGACAACCTCTGTAGTAGAAGTTATCAGTATTGATGTTCTCTATGTATGCACACAGTACTTCGTAGAGCATTTTGGGTACTTGTTGGAGAAAAGATACTAAGTAATGTAAAACATTTTTTGGACTGTACAGCTTTTTTGTTTTTCCTTATATTAAGAAAGAAGTCCTAGAACTGTGGTGCTAAATTTGAGAGGTCTTGACATTAGCAAAAAAAGATTATGTTTTGATAATGAGATATGCAATATTTTGTAACAAATGCTTCCTGAATCACCACTGTATATTACTGAAAGGAGGGCAATTCAATACAGATATCCCAGTGAACTTCTAGTTGTCATTAGTAAGCTCTAAAAAGTTCATTTATGATTTGTTGGCTTTTTAAAATGTCTGTAATTTGTAGTCACCTCTGCGGAAGGGATCTAGGTAGTCTTAGGTTTTTCATGTACGAAAAGTTGCTACTGAAGTTGTTACTATTTCTACACCTGTGCTCACTCCTGTGTTCTGTGTGTAGCCTTTTGCTCCTTTATCCTGACAGCTACTGCGATTAAATTGTGTAAGATGTGTTTGTGAGAGAGAAAGTGCAAGTTTTTGTTTTGAGGCAGCTTTGGGACTTTGAGATGGATGCAGAAACTGCAGACTATGAAAAAAGAAGAAACAAATCCTAATACTACAGGATCAAGAAGTGATGAGATATGAAATGTGGCACTCAAGTTGGAAAAGAACTGTTCCTTGGGTTTAGGGGCTGGCAGCACTAGTTCCATTCACTGAAGGGCAAGACATAAAAGGATTTGAGGACAGTGTGATTGCTGAGCATTTGCCACAGTGCTCATAAACAGGATACAAGGACAGAGACAGAGTTCATAGAAGGACATGGTACTGTCGACCAAATGTTGGCAGTAAAGTAGATGATTGAAAACCACTGGGAGTACAGAAAAGGTCCATGTTTTGTGAAATATTTAGTATATGATTCACTCAGAAAAGAACTTCTGGGACTCTTAAAGGAGATGTATGAGGGAACAAAAGCGTATGACAGGTATTTCAGAGCAGGGAGTTGTGTGCAGAAATCCTGCTGTTAATATGATTTGTGAGTTAATTCCCAGATTGCTTAGCTTAGGTTGTCAGCTGGTTTCCAGTTGAGACAGGAGAGGAACTCTTCCTTAGCTTGGCTGTATCTTTGTCCACACCAGTGCTTAGTATCTCATGTGCAAGGACTGGCTAATGAAAATACATATACACACATATCATCCCCCCCAAAAAAGAAGGGAACATGGAGCTTATGTTTTGGGCTTTTTTTAAAGACTTTGTTGGTACCAGAATATGGAGCTTGCAAAAGTTACTATTGTTTTTTTGAGTCTTTACTGCAGTTAAAGTGGTTGGATTTTGAGTGTCTCTATGTAGATAAAGCTTTTAGTAGAAGAAAAGGCAGGCACAAGGCTGACTGCAGGAAGCGGTTTCCAAGAAAGAGTGTCAGAGCTGTTCGTTGTAGTGTTACAAGAGCTGGTTCTAGTGCTGTGCCTATTTGTTGGCCTGAGAATTCTCTGTCAGAAGTGAGGTAACACGAACTGCAGAAAGGAGGAGGTAAAACTTCAGTTGTTGATTGGTCCCCAAGGTATTGACTTGTCTACATTTAACATGGGCCTGTATAACTTTTCTATTGATTTTGCTGTTTGGTAGGTTGGTTTCTTTGTGTCCAAACTGTGAAGCACAGTTCGCCATCTCCAGGATGATAAAAAGGTTTAAATTTTCTTCAAGCTGTTGACTAACTTTAAATGTTGGAGCTTTTTTTGAAAGAGTATGAAAGTGTCCTTCCCCTTTTAATGTCGGAGCCACATAAAGACGTTGGTCTTGTTTTTTGTGGTGTAGACTGGCAGTCACCATAATATTTGAATGGTTTCCATGGGATAGTGGAAGCTTAGTAATGTGAATTTAGAAAACAGATCCTACATCTTCCTCTTCTTCCCTCACCATTCTTAAAGTGAAAATCTTGTGTTTTGATGCAGCTAGCTAGAAGTATATTTGTGAGTCCTTTGACATAAGGTTGCTTTCAATTTTGTCACAGGTTTTCACTGATACTAACTTGAGAACAAAGTTTTAAGTACTGGTTTGACTGTAGGAGATTAATAAATTATATGTATATAAGAAAATATAAAGCTTCCCTGTGAAATGTAATCCGTTTCCTAAGTGAAGACAGTCATTGTAAGTTTCACGTTTCCAGTTCCATTTCCCCGACTGACAACATTCACGAAAGGCTGAAGATCACTCAGTCCTAATTTTTAACTGTCTTAAATGCCTAAACATCTGAGCAGATGTGAAAAATGTCACCTCAGTAGTCATTTTTTTCCTTATGGTTTTTGAGATACTTGTTTCACGCTTTATTACAGGAAAATGGCTCATTTCATTATATGACACAAGCCTTTGTTTTGAAAGTTTCAAGAGGAGGCAAATAGTCACGAAGTTCAGATATGCATATTTCAGATTCGTCAGTGTTTCATAATGATTTTCAGAGAATAGATTTCACTTCATAGATCTAGGAAATAATTTCTCAAAGCAACTGCAATATGATTTGTGTTTAGTATTAAAACAGTGACACAGAAGATGGGGTGGGGAAGGAACACTCGATTGCCACTATATCATAATGTATTTGGTAGAATACTTAATCCAAGATGCTTCCGATAGAGCACTTTACAGCTGCAACCACAGTAATTTAATATACCTCTGATAGATTGCCTTCATATTGAAATAGCTGCTTGTGGTTACATTTTGACCTTCAAAGGACACAAAAATCCTACTGTGCTGCTCTTGCACAGGCTTAGTGCCTAGTCACACTGCCTATCAAAATACAGCAGAATTTACTGCATGCTCTTTGAAAATTAATTCTCTTTCTGTTTGGGAGGTATTATCAAGTGCACTCAGAGAAGTTGGGGAGAATTTCTGTGAATGAATAACGTGGGGCTCCCATGTCTTAGAAGTAGCTGCAGGGCAGTTTTTTAATCAATTTATGAAAGGTAATCCATGATTTGCAAGTTCTACGTTTGGATTTCTGCTGGTTTTGTGCTTCTGATTCCTCTTCCTTATCTTGATTTGATCATTATTTCTTACCTTCTTTCTGTTGACAGTTCACCAGTGCAGCAGAACACTACTGTTCACTTGGATAATGGTGAATATTGGTCTAGTCGTGCAGCTGTATACAAAGGGAAGCCTCACAGAGCAGTCTTTGAAGAGAGTCTTGAGAAAATATACAGAAACATGTACCGAAAAGCTTCTGGCACTGTTTTGGACCAAAATACACACTCTTGATAGCAATTCAGCTGGAAATGCACAGTACACAGTGTTTGTATTTGTAATGGAACCTATTTTTATGTAACAAATATTTTTACTATATTTTTAAGGTGTAATTATGGTTGGGCAGGCTTTTGGAGAAATGGAGTTTTGGCCTGGGGTGCCAAACGGAAACTGTTAACATCCCCCTGGCCACCTACCCCCCCACCAAAAACTGCCCAGCCTCTAAGTCCCTCCACAGTTAATCAAGATGGTTGTCATGCTTGCTCCTTTGAGACTATGAAAAGACAGTCATTTGAAGACTAATAGGTCTGCTGGACGTTCCTGTGTGACATCAACTCAGGCTTCAGCTGCAGCCAATTCTTATTTCATAATTAAAGCTATTTAGTAACATAAACAGAACTGGTTGAAAAGGAATATGTCCTAGTGTTCAAAGAGGGGGTCTAAAGAGGGAGGTGAATGTAAGCGTTGACTTAAAAGCATCCCATCTGGATGAAAGGGAATTATCTTCTAGAAAATTGCCTTTGGATCACTTATTTTTGAGATGGGCAGAAGCCCTGATACTGACCTATAGACATGCTTTCAAAGTGGTTTCAAGCACCTTTAGTCACAAATTTTCTAATACTGACAAATTTTTAAAGAAACCCACCCAGCCCAGCAGCCTTTTTATCAGAAGAAAGGTTGTCTTCACACACCCTGTGCATTTGGAAGTTTCCACGTTCTCTTGAATGCAGCCATGACATTTGCCAATATATGTGTAATTTTAGAAAATACGAATAAGAAAGGAGTGTGGAGGGAGAAAGACTGGAGCTAGTCAGCAAGCTCCTCATATACCCCATCCCGGCCTTCTGAAGTTCCTGCATCACAATCCCACCTCATTTGGAGCCTGTCCTTCCCAGTCTGGTGGGATCCTGTTGGCAGAAATCGCATCGTTTTTGCTAAAGGCCACCAAATGTTCATCAGCAGTTCGATGCTTTCCCTGGGGATGGAACCTTTTCAGCCTTGCATTGAGCAGATCCCACATTAGCAGACCGGGGCGAATTGCCCATCCATTGAAAAGCAGAATGTTTTAAAAGGGCAAGAGTGTCCATCTCCTGCTTCCTTTCAGAATGGGGGAAAGAACAAATGCCTGTTCTGGCTCCTTCCCTGACTGAGCTAACAGATTCAGTTACACCAATGCCATTTCACCTGTTATGATTGGATAAAGGATAAAGCTAGCAGTACAGATGGCAGAACATATGACTGTAACCTGCCAGCATGCCTAGATAAACAAAAAGTTGGTCTACTCTGCCTTCCATCCTTTAATGCTGAGACAACATAATTGATTTGAGAAAGCAGTTGGTGAGCAATTATGCTAGTGGGAAAGCACGTTGAAAGGCAGTGTGCTTCTGTCTCAGGAAAGGGGACTCTCAGAGGAAGTGTCTTGCATATAGACATTTCTATTCCGTGTAACTGTTAAACCAGTTGAAGTGGATTAACACTGATAACTTCCTGTCCCTGGTGCCATTTAGCACATTAGTGCTTTCAAAGGGCATTAGTTGCACAGTCTGATGGTATGTAGTTGTTGAGTCACTTTATGAAGTAGTAGTACGCTTTTTTTGCAGAAGTGAAAAGTTAAACTTACCCAAGCTGTGCCACTAAAGGCATGGTGGCCATGGAGTACTGTGCTACCGGGATCTGGTATTTGTTCATTAGCCTATTCCTGTGACTCTGTATTAGTCCATAAAGGAGTAGTTTCTTTCTCCTTGCTGCTCAGGAAAGTAGATATATTCAAATGGATCCTAAACAGGGAGGGCACATTCTGAGAGATATTTCCAAGCTCTTGGTTTGAAATGAATCCACTGAAATCTGAAGGTTGCTGCAGTTTCCCGTATGTGTTTGAGTCATAAGATTTACTGTTGTTCTCCTGGTATCCCACAGTTTTCATTCAGTATTCTCTGTGTTTTCCCTCCCAGGTGTCATAGCTTAGTAAAAGTTGCAGTCATATGAAGATTGGCTGCTCCCCTTTGGCCTAATCTGCTTCAGTGCCATAGAAGTACTATTGGATTTTTTATCTTCCCGAGCAATCCAGCAGATTTTAGGTTTCGTTTGTTCAATGTGTAGGGAGGCCTGAATGCTGAGGCTTTGGTTTTCTTGTATGGATGAGTAAGGACACAAGCTGCCATGAATTCAAGATGCAAGGAGGGGATGAAGGAGGATGGAGGCCACTGTGAAAAAAACCAGTAATATTTTCGAGGGGTCCAGACGAATGGCTGGGGTATCTGTTTGATTCCCCTAGCTAAAGAAAGGAAGCATATGGTAATATGGCAACCTTCAGTTTTTCACTGAAGATGAAAAATTTTTCATCAAAGGTGAAAACTGGATGGGAGAAAAAAAAGTGTCATATGTTAAATTTTGACCAGTATGAATACTCTCACTGTAGCCTTTGTATGCAGCATAACAACAAATGAAGCAGATGATAGACTATGAGTGTCTTTGGCCCTGCTCCAGCTGCGAGGGGAGATGGTGTGTATAATGTCTTTCTGAATCAGCTGCTGCAGGATATGTGTTTCTCTCTTGGGTCAGAGTCATTCCACAGCTTATATGCTGTGATACAGCAGAGTGTTGTCTTCCAAGCACTGTGCTGGAAATCCAGTTTGGTTAATGGAAAACTTTTCTATGAAATGTGACTTAAGACCCAAATTACTCTGATCTGTCCATAAAATCTGCAAGCCGCTTTGTTTTCAGAAGCTTTTGGCCCCTTCCCTGTTTGCTCAGCTAACCCTCCTATTAATATGCTCAAGTGCACTGAGCACTGCTGCTCCTTTGCTGCTGCAGTATGTGATAAGTATAGGTTCAGGCAGTGAACCAACATGGTAATAAACTGTAATTGTTTAGTGCACCTTGCCTTCTAATACAATTTAAATCCCTTCTATCAAATGCAAATTTTTAGGTTCCTGAGTAGAGCTTTAAATAGCATTTTCGATGCTCATTCCTTATCTTTTGCTATCCACAAAGTGGTCTGTTAGTGACAGTGGGATGGCATAATTCCATCCCCGTCATTTTACCTCTTAAAAGAAAGCTGCGTACTCAAATCTAGAAATAATGGGCTAGATTAAGAGTGAATTAGTGTTTTCCTGTAGAGTCTCTTTCTCTTGCCCTCCCAAGTTGTTAGAACCCATGAGTATTCTCACCGAATGCTATTCAGCACCCAGTGTTGCTTGCACTATGCAATCAGTGCAATATTTTAATCACTTTCATTTTAATAAGTCAGAGTCTGCTTCCTACCTGGTCCCTTCCCTCTTTCCTACAAATAATTTGGTATGGTTCAGGATCTTGGGGTGGCTTTAGAGAAACTGCCTGTTTTGTTGTGTTGAGCACAAGCAGGTGCCTGTGTTCAGCCGAAATGCAAATCCTCTGCTGAGTAGTAGTTGCTTTGGAAATCACTCAGTCATTGACCTGTTGTGGATTAAAGGCAAAAATTCAAACTCTTTAATGATTTTCCTTATCTAAGTTTTCAACTAGAAGAAGGGAAGCTTAAATTGGTCCACTGGGGGCAAGAGGCAGAGAGATGGCTAAAGTAATGGGAACAGGTAGGAGCAGCTGTGTAAGGTAGATGGGCAGCAGTGTTTATACCCCAAATCTGAGCAGCCTGGAAGATGATGAGGGCTGTTCTTTAGATTGTGTATCATGTGTTCGGATTTTACTGTTCCTTTGGAGGCTGCAAAACAGTGAGGGGAGAAAGAAATCTACCTATAGGTGTTGGGAATCTATTTTTTGGGTAAAATAATGGAACTCTTAACTCTGCTTAGTATTAAACAGTCCATTCCAGACTCCCTGTCATTGTAACCTCACCTGTAAAATGGGGAGTTTGTGCTCTGTTGAAGCTTAATTAAATGACTGTGAAGTGCTTTGGGATCCTGAGGTGAATGTTACAGAAATTATTTTATGGCAGCTGGCTGAAAAGTCCCATCTCATCTCCAGGTTACTAAAAAGGGCTTTATTTTAATTTTCCTAGGTTTATTATGTTTTAATCAGACAATTATTAAGCAACTCTTAATCTTATCAAGATAGAAACCTATTAAATCTAAGAGATGGCTGAAAAAGATAATGAACTGCTTTACTATGTGTGCTTTTAGGAGCTAATCTTTACCATGGGTATCCTACTCAGCTTCTGTCTCCTGAATCATCTGGGTTCATCATACTTATACTGATTGCTCTCATGATCTTTTTCGTTTTAAATACAGATTGTTTTTTCGTCATCCTGATGTCTTAGTGCTTTCTACTATGTGTACTAATCAGCACTACTAACATCTACCACATCATTTGTTCTCACCCTCTCCCCAGGAGCAAGGGGTGCAATGGTGTGCGCAGCTTGACGCGAAGAGTTTGTGTGGTGTGCCATAGGTTTGTCAGAGAAAGTAAGTTGGAAGGAATCTCTGCCTTTTCAGTCCGAGTGCAAAGAACAGCTTATATAATTCTGCTCTTCCTAACTTTTATGCTTGGGAGTGTTTTCTAAAACACTGAACTGCGCAACCAAATTCTTAGCCTTTTAGCTATGGTCACATAACTGTATAAATCTTGTAATGTGGAATCTCTGGGTCATAGGAAAGGCTACCATGACGATAACCACTTCAGTGGTTATGGAATGATCATTATCAGGATGCTGAGAGTATCTCACACGTTTGTTTAGTAGTCAAGGAATTTGGGGAAACTTTCAAATCAATGCAACTGAGCTTCTTGGTTCCAGTGAAAGCAATTGAAGCTAAGAGAGAATAGCTCTTCTGTGGATGATCTTAATGAGCTGTCTCAGTGGCTGAAA
This sequence comes from Phalacrocorax aristotelis, assembly GCF_949628215.1. Lineage (NCBI taxonomy): Eukaryota > Metazoa > Chordata > Aves > Suliformes > Phalacrocoracidae > Phalacrocorax > Phalacrocorax aristotelis. The sequence goes on from NC_134281.1 coordinate 48,074,384, forward strand.
TGATATCTGGTTTAGGTGATGGTCTCTGGTAGCAGCAAAGAACTAGTCTTTGCCTGGTTCCTTACAGTTTCAACAAATAAACCAACGTTGTGGGAAGCGATCAAGAACACCTAATATTCCTGTTTGTGTTACACAGTGAACTATTAAGCACAAGCCCCATTGATTGCATTGGTTTGTACTGCTCTCTCTGTGGAATTCAAAACATCATCAGCCAAAGCCCTTAAAAGATGCGGCTGTAGCTCCTTTTGTTAACAGTGTTGGCTTGCCAAAGACATGCAGTTTGTCCCCTGTTTGTCTTCAGTGAGAAATTCTCTGAAGTGCAGTGATAATTTGTCTGGATGGCAACATGAAGGAACTGTAATCTTTCTCTTTGCTTGATCAATGTGGAGATTGTGCTTTTTCTTCATGTGTATTGCCATTCAATTCTGGGTGATTGCTTCTGACCTAGCGGAGAACTCTCTGCAGTCTGAGGAGTGGTGATGTGAGCCGCCTTCTCACCTCTTCAGGGAAAGGAGTTTGCTGTTGCAAAACAACATCCCTCTTGGTTCATAAGAATTTACTGGTCCTGAGGATGCAGCACAAAAATTTTGTTCTGCGGTCAGACATTTGTATAACCCTGTGGAGCTGATGCCGCTGAACTAACAGAGCTTCGCACAAAGTGGGGGTGGGAGGCTGAAAGCAGGGGCAGACTTTGAGAGTGGTTTGATGTATGGCACGCCATGAACTACGCATTTGTATACCATGAATTGTCAGTGTATAAATTAACCTGTGAAGCTTATGAGTAACAAAAGCACCATTTGCGTCACTGAAGAGCGGTGAATTCTAATGCTTGTGTTTGTATTGTTACGCTGTCTTGAATTTTTGAATGTTTAGTTAATTGTGTTGTTACTAAGACTTGTAGTTGTATGAACTGTTTCATTCAGTACTCCAGTAGTAAACATTTTCTGAGAGGTTGCTTTCCCAGCCTGCCTTGTTTTCACCACAGTCATCTAGTGTTTACATACATTTTAGCCTCTGTGCCATTTTTGAAGGCTTTATTTGTCTCATTTACGTTTTTGGTTTGGATAATACTTAAATATGAAATCCATCTGGGAAACATATTGTATATTCACGTTGAGGGGTAAAACCAGTTTTTAATTAAAATTTTATACAGCACTTGTATTTCACTTTGTCCTGTTTTATTATGAAACACTTCAATCTTCTTCCTAAAACACATATGTCTTGTGCGTTTCAAGATGTTCCTTGTTGCTCATGCAGAACCAGTTTCTGAGCTCTGTCAGCAGAGTGCCATATGTTCTGGGGTTCATTTAGCTTCTCTGGCGTTTGTGTAGGCAGCATATTGGATGTAATGCAGCTAAGCTCTGCTCCATTCTTTTCTTTGTAAACTTGTCAAAAGATGAAAAAAGCAGGGAGAAGAAAACACTGAATAACACTTGTGTGATCTGAATTATCAGTAAGTTATGGTAACTTGGCAAATCAAAACTGAGGTTTCTCGTGTACTTGAGGATTTTCCTTAATTGCGGCTTCTGCGTAGCCTTTAAAGCGATGCATCCCGCAGTGCTACCCGCTATTCCACCAAAATGAGAGCTGAGGATTGAGATATAACCCGAGCCATTTGGGAATGACAAGCATTAAGTGCTCTTCATTTTGCATTGATCTGCTATTTTAAATTTTAAAAAAATAAGTGAGTAATAGAAGATGGGCATGTGAAGGGATTGTACTCCTCTCTGTTGCCTTTGTGGAAAGTAACTCTCCACTGTTTGAATGCCTGGTACTGAACAGAGTGGTACTGAACAGAGAAATCCCTGATGGTGCCCTGCTGTTTAAAAAAAACCAACCAAACAAACAAAAAACCCACAAAAAACCCAACAACATAATTTTTCTCACCAATCCATCCCTGTTCCTGTTTCTTCCCTGCCCCCCATAATCTTGACCATGAGCTAGTAGGTACCATCAGTCTTTAATATACCACTGTTTATTGATAATAACTGTACATTGTCAGATACTGATCTTATCTGCCAAAGGTTTTCAGAACCATCTTGGTGACTGTGACAGAGGACCAAAGTATTTCTGTGATTCCGTAACTACAGCTTAAAAGCAAAAAAAAGGAAAAGAATGAATAAGAAACTAGCAAAAAAGGAATACATGTTAAACTCTTTCCCCTTTGCTGAGGTATGAGGCCGGAGGGAAAAGGCTTCAGCGGCTGCTTGATACGAGTGTGTGTGGGGGGGAAACTTCTGCAGTTCTGACCTAAGGTCGGTCAGAAATAACCAGCTGGAGCGACATGAGTGTAAACCTGGTTGAAGTGACAGGCAGCTCCGCTCCTGGGACTCTATTTACATATGTTTAAAACAAACAAAAAAAAGCTGCCTTTGTTCCCCGGGAAAATCTATTTACTTGGCATTCAGCTCATGTATAAGCTGGAACTTCTCTCATGGAAGATGTAGAAACAAAGCAACTGACATTTCTGCTTTGATGTGAGGCTGAAGTTAAGATTTGATTTTGAAATATGAAAGTAAACTGAAACTACCTGCAATTTAAAGGTGGTTTTTTTAATGACCTTAAAAGTTTTGAGAAGTCTTTTTTTTTTTTTTTTCTCCTCCCCTTAGGGACCAGAAGAAATTATAACAGTAATCTTACTTATAGCTGTAAGTCTACAGAGACAGTGGCTGTAGGTTAATGAAAAATTGACACTGCTACTTGCCTGTGCTTCCAGCAGAATTTTTTTTCTTCAAACTGATGTGAACTATTGCACTGCGTGAGTTGGTTATGAGTCTCACATATTAAATTGAATGCTGCTTTTTGTGGAAGCTACAGGAGCGAGTCACAGCTGAATGTTTTAAACATTCTGTTTTGAACAAATGCAGCAAAAATTATGGATTTCTTAAAATGGTTACCCTGGTCCTTCCCCACACGCACTCAGAAATGAAGCCTGCTTTGTTAGTCTAAACAAAAAGTGGGTTGGGGAATTGTCCCCGTTGATCTCCATCCCAGTACTGAATCCGGGGGCTGTCAGCCCAACCTGGCAGTAGTCCAGCAGAGACCACACCACAGATCAGTATCTGAGCGTTGCAAGTGCAGTTGCTCTTACGTTTTGGGTTTCCATAAGTGTGTGTACTCTTACGTACTCATACGCACACTTGCCGTTGCGTGGCCCTGGGACTCCTCAGGGGCCACCCCGTCGCTCACAGAGCGTTGTTCACGTCCCCTCTCCAGGAGCATTTCTGCAGGGTCTTTTGGGACAGCTTGTTTCTCGTTCCTGGGAATTGCGCACAAATGGCACAAACTCAGCAGCTCAGACTGAATTTGTTTCGTACTCTGACAACTTCATATCTCTGTTTGTTGTCCGTGGCATGGTGGTGCCATCTGGTCCTGCTTGGACGGCTTATCGATAATATTGCACTGCATGATATTTCAGTTTTTGCTTATGAAACCTTGGGCCGTGCTTGAATGGCACAGTGATACCTTGCTGCCAGGCTTTGACCAGATGGCACATGCTTAAATAACATCCCCCCGTGTACTGTGATGGAGATGGATACACAGGGGTGTTGGAAACTGCATTTGAGACAAGGGGAGGGAAGGCATGAAGACAGCTTCAGGTATTATAATGGGATCTCAGGTCAGGAATTAAAGAGCCATTGGAGAATTCCCTGCTCCACTTGAAGGACTTTAAACCCATAACAGACTCTTCAGGGTGCCCAGTTCTTGGGTTGAGGGGCTGTTCTGGGGCAGAAGTGTTCTCCATCTCTCCTGTAGGAGTTTCAAGACTCATTGAGTCACAGAAAGGTGCAGAAAATGCATGACTGAGGGTCAGGGTACACTTGGGAAAAGGCAGTGCTGTGCGCAGTGGAATTTGGGGCAATGATGGGCAACACCAATAAAGACTCCTCCTTGAGCATTTCCCCAACAAGGGCACCTGTATTTTGGTGTTCCCAGTAGATTTGCTGTCTTCACTGGGGAGAAGGTTACGTTTGGGTGATGAGGAAGCCGTCATCTTTCACTCCTCTGAAGAACAGGCAGTGATGTTTCCTTGCAACCATCCACAGCCTGGAAGGGTGCCTTCATCGCCATTGCAGCAACATGGTGTTGGGGCAGCAGCTCGGCAATTGGCTTCTTCACTCGTGTTCACCTGCTTCAGCAGAGGTTGCACAAAATTCTCAAGTTGTTGCAACACCAATATTTTACCTATGCTAAAAAAAAAATCACTTTCATTTGTTGCTCCCTGTGTTGCCTTTATGATACCCTCCTGTACATCACTCTTACTGCTCAAGGTAAACAAACTAAAAACTGTTCATACTTGGCTTTGGGAAATCACCAAGGTTGGGTGACACCTTCCACATTATCCTGGCATTAGTCCAAAATGGGGAAAATAAATGAACCCCCTTAAATATAGTTACAGGACTGTGAGATGAGAGGCTTGAATTTGTTTTTCTGCATCTGCTACATTTTGTCCTTTGCCGCTTCTTTTTGGCTTTATCCCCTTTTTGCCCTTCCATGATTATAAAGCCCCATTTCTCTGCAAGCACTGCTTATTATTGTATTTATGTGGTGTAAGTTCATAAAGAACAACTGCTTAATGTAACAGAGGAGGCTTGATGAAATCCAGCGGTTGAAAGCTGGAGCAAGATGCAGTCACGCTAGAAATAAAGTGCAGCTCCTTTTTTTGCTAACGTAATGAGTATTTAGCTTGTAGAACACCTTAGCCAGAAACCGGTTTCTTCTTGGCTTGCAGTCTTTATGCCAGGATTGACCATTGTGCTAAAAGGAACACTGCTAAGCTGGCAGTTTGATAAAGAAACAGGCAGGGATGTTCTGCCACATGCACTGTGGTTATGCTCCGTCAAAGATCCCAAATCCTACCAGTAAATGCTAGGTCCGAGTAGAAGATGAGACCTTCCAGAAGCTGGGAGTCTGGTCCTACTTCAGTATGCAGGGCCTGGACATGAGCAGCCTGAGCTCTCACCGCTTACGAAACTACAAAGTGTCCCCAAAGTACCTGGAGATGCATCTCCAGCTTAAACAGAGGGCCAACTTGCTTCTCTTATTAGCTCGTTACATTTCAATCTACAGACAAGTCAAACCATGCTTTGGGGTATGTTCAGGCTTTTCTTATTTGTTATAAATTTTTGAAGCCCTATGCTGCGTTGATGACTTTTCTTTTTAATTAAAAAAAAAAAAATCCGGAAGACTTTGTTATGTAGCTATAAAATGTATGGTTAAATACCAGCCAATTTAGCAATTGTGCTTTTGCTGCTCCACAGAGATACACAAATGCACACTTGGAAATCCTCTTGCCGATATGTCAGCATTTTAAAACCATTACAGCAGGGTTATTTTCTTTTGCCTGGGGTTTAAAACAATGCTTCTAACCTGGTATCTGGATAGGATAATATGAATCCACTGAAGGTAAGAAGTTAACTTTCTTATCTGTGAGAGAAATGCTTCTTGACTATGGAATTCAGAATTGTTTTAAGCAACTTTCTCCTCTCCCCACCAGCAAGGAAGAGGAATAATTTGCTGGTGTTGGAAACACTGGGCAGTGAGAAGCAGTAAGTGAGCTGCAGTACTAGGGACGAGGCGGGGGAATGCCTTCCAGGCACAAGGCTGTGGAGGGGAGTGGTGGGATTCCCATTGCCAGAGATGTCACAGCACAGAACCGGGCATGTGGGGAAAGTCCTGCAGAGGCACGGCAGTGGGTAGATGCACCAAAATGGGGCTCAGAAGATAATTTGATGGGTATGAACAAAGCAACATAAAGGCAAAGCTGATATTTTTTTCATTACTATTTGCAGTAAAAGTAGGAGGGAGTTCTGTTGTGTTCTTTGGTGTATATTTATTGTTTATTATTATTTTACTGAAATGAAGGGAAGGGAAAATAAGGAGACAGTGCAGAAGAAAGCAAACTAACCCATGTAAATGTATTGAGTTTGTTCCTTTTCCTCATAGGGGCCAAAAGTTCTGGGACCTTGTCAGCCCATGTGTCCCCTCCTCTCCCTCAGATCTCCATGAGCTTTACCCTGGTGAAGTTCCCCTCTACAGAATGCAGGGAGGACAGTGCTTCCTGCAGGGATGAGAGCTTGTGATCCCAGGTAGGCTCCCCTTTAACCCAGGAACAGTGCCTTCCAGCTACGGTTCACCTGGGCAGGTGCCCGTCCACGCACACCAAGGCTGCGTGCGCTGCTCCCTCCTTGTCCCAGAAAATGAGCACAAGGAACCAGAGAAAACGCGGTGCCCTGTTTGCAAACTTACTCTCCACCCTGCTAAAATGCATGCAGTTTCATTTCTTTTCTTTGTAATAAACTGTGCCCGCCATAGCGTATATTCTTTTAAATAACATTTTAAAATATTTTCCGGTAAATTAAAGTGATGACATGTTTGTAGGGTTCATTGTTAATTTCATTTCCTTTGGCTCAGCCAGCCAGATAAAATGCAATGTTATTAATCTTTGTTTAAAAGAAGATCCTTTGCCGAACAGTAATAAATGATCTTGATAGATTTGTCAGGAAAATGAATGATAATCATTTGCAGATAGACACAAGCCTAGTATGGAAGATTAATATGAAAATATGTATTGGCATCATTAATAACATCTGCTGCCAATGGACTTGTATATTGGTTACAGCTCTGAAAGCGATGCGTTCTTCTTAGGATATTGCAATTCATCATGCGCTGTGAGGAGGGAGGCTGTATAGTGCTCCTGGGGCGATGACAAGCTGCTCCCCAGGAAAGGCTCGCGAGGAGCCCGATGCCGTGCCACAGCCACCATCAGATGACCCTGTCATGGCTAAAGCCCTGGTTCTGCTGGGCTCCGACTTCCCACATGCAATTCTTCATGTCACTGCTAAAAACTCTTCCGGGCCCTGTGATTTTGCTCATTCCTTGCTTTTGGGGCTATGGCTTGCTGGCTTTGCAGGTAGCCTTGTTCCCTTGGGAGCTCTGCCCTCACGGTGTGGGCTGAGCAATGCTAGTGGAGCAGCTGCTCCGGGTGCAGAGCAGCTTGGGCTGCAGCAGCTGCAGCACCTGGTGTTTGATGTACGCTTTCGCTCGGGGTCTGCGCACATCCCACCTCATGTATCTCTAAAAAGGTTCCTCCAGAGCCTGCCACAGGCATTTAAGCGCTTGTATGTCTTCAAGTGATGCAGCTTTAGGAAGTACCCCTGCTTCACTGGATGCACAACACATTAGGAGATAAAGCTCTTCACAGGTGCAGCATGTGACTGTCATGGGCCTTGGCTTTCTCAGCCTTGATCGTCCCTGTTAGGAAAAGAGCATTTTATTTTGGGCTTATAATCACTCCACCTGCAGAGCCTCTGTCAGGGTTTCCCTCTTAAAATCCTCAGAGCATATCTGAGATGGTGCAAAGGGCTGCACGCTTACAGCAGCACTCTTTGCCACAGCATCACCCCTGCAGTGGCAGGAAGCTGAGAATCATCCCATCCCACCCCATCCCATCCTGTCTCTGCCCTTGTCCCTATTCCTGTCCCTGCGGCTCCTTGCCACGCCAGGTGATCTCATGTACGTTAAGACCTGGAACTCTGAAGCACTGCAGGAGAAGTGGAAAGGACCTTTACAGGTACTGTTAACAACCTACACTGCAATCAAAGTAGAAGGAGTGGAACCATGGATACATTACACTCGAGTATAGAAAGCACCATCATGGAAAATCGTCAACAGAGACTCTGAGACTGCTAAATTGACTTTAAAATATGTGTAAGTTTTTCTGTAAATGGGTGTTTGTTTTGGTGTGGAAACTTCTCTATAGGAAAAGAGGAGATAAGTGCAGAGGATCCAAAAAAGGGTGATTAATTTTATAAAATGACATTGCAGGATAGGATGGCTTTAGATATGCTCTTGCTAAAGGAACATGGAGTCTGTGGATACCCGAAGGATAAAATAGATGATTGCTGCATACATATCCCAAATGCAACTCAGGATGTCGGACATGCTTTAAGTCTGTTAGGACAGGTAGAGAAAGATGCTCACAACATTCAACTAGATATGCAGGACGATTGGATTAGTAAAATGTTTAATGACCTGGGATGGAATCTCAGCTCGTGGGTGAGATCTGTCATAAGCATGGTGTTGCTCTTGCTGATTGTAGTTTTGATAATCCTCCTTGTCTATTCTTGCTTAAAGAAGGTTCTAACAAAGGAGATGGCAATGAATCGAAAGGTCACTCTTGCACTGGCAAATGGAGAATATGGTCCAGAGAATTTTGATAGGGAAATCCCTATCGCATAGAGGTTGATAAGCGTTAATACTATAGGTTAACTAGAGGTAAGATATTGAGTACTAGTTTGTAGTGAAAGTATTAAGAAAATTAATCTCAAAACTTTCAAAGGGGGGGGAAATGTAACCAGGGTAATGAAGTTAACCAAACATGGATGCTGCTATACCATCCAACTGAGCATTAAGTCTGGGGACAATCAGTGTATTTGTTAATCTGTATTTTAGTCATTAGCTAATCGTTACTGCAATAGATAACATGTTTCTGTCAGAACCCCTCTCCTTTCAGACTCAGAGCCTAATTTTTAGATCCAAAACCCTCACTCCTAGTGCTTAGGGTCCAAACCTCTGTTTTAAGGATTAAATTAAAGCCTCACTTTTAGGTAGCAATGATTTAGGGTATAAATGGTTGGGAGTTACTAATACAATCTCGTGTAGCTCAACTAAGGCTGGGACCTGGAGCCAAAACTGAGCCAAGATAAGGAGGTAGCCAAAACAAGAACAGCCTGCACGATAGAATAATGAGGTAGCCGAAACAAGAACAGCCTGCATGATGACTAAACCTTGTTGCTTTAGGGAGTCAAAGAGGCCTCACGATTCAAAGAACCTAAACAAAGTCACGATGACATTTGGCCTTAAGAAAAGCAGACGTACAGAGCCATAAAGATAAGGAACTGCAGAGCAGACACTAAGCCAGAACAGACCAGCCCTCAAGGACAGTACATGCGTAATCTCAGAACTGAGTTTGCACAAACACAAGGATTAACTAGCGGACACAGGGAGGAAGAGTATGTCCTTCACCCAGAGACCCCTGGCGACCACCCGGAGACACCAATAGGCATACACAAATAACATCTGAATATGTACATCTTTTATCAGAAAGCTAATGAATGTGTATATGAAGCATGTACTTAACCGGCACAAAGAGATCTGACTGCGTGCACATTAGGAGGAGCGGATCCCTGTGCATCCTGTGCCGCAAATAAAGAACACCTGCCTTTTAACACTACATTGGTGTTACAAGGTTCATTCCTGATTTCGGTGACAGCCTTGCAGGGCAAGGCTGATGGGGAGCTGCCGGGGCGAGCAGGGTCCCACCTGCCACAGGGAAGCGAGTGGGAGCAGGGGCTGGAGGGACTCCGTGTGTTCAAGTGTGACCCATGGGGAGAGGTGGCATAAACCGGAAATTATCCAGGCTGGGAAGGGGGGGCTGGAAGATGCAGGGAAGAGCTGCACATGGATGTAGGCAGAGGGAATGAGTGAAGGAGATGAGAAGGAAGGAGCAGATGGACTGAAATGAGGAATAACATGAAAAGGAAAGTCTCCTCCATTCCCAGTTTTCAGCCAGGAGGGAAAATATAATCTCTTTTCGGTTTGGTTTTAATTTTTTTTAAGGTAAATATGGTGTTTTCCTAGAAAACACAAGGAAAGGTCAAGACGTTTTGAGACGACTTTGGCTTATTTCAATAAAACATTGAAGACTCCCCCTCCACAGTGACTCTTTTTTCTTTTGCTTTGCTTTAGTAGTTCAAAGCAAAGTAGTAAGTCAAATTTCCCAACAAAATGTGTTTCTCCTGTGGGGCGCACATCTGGCAATGCGGAGATCTTCATTTCTTCTGTGGGCCAAGCTCATGGATGCAGTCACATCTCTCGAAGTGCATTACTTCATTTAACTGACATAGATATCATAATTTTAAAGGAACCCTCATCTTCTAGGGTCAATGGGGTGAGATGGGGAGGGGAAGAGGTCAGCATCATATATCCAAAGATTAAAACTATTTGTGTCATTTAAAAAAAAAAAAAAAAAAAAGGCTTAGTCAATTTCTCCTCTATTCTCTGCAAAACTGAAATTTTCTTAGGGCAAAAGAATAATCTCAAATGTTTAAAAAACTGCCCCAGTATTCCTCATCCTGCTCCACACTGCGGATGTGTGGTCCAAAAAAGCCAATAAAGCCATTGAGCTAAGTGCCGCTGAGGGGCTCTCTGGCTCAGGAGCACTCAGCACCTCGCTGCTCTCGGCAAGAGCCCTGGTATTTCTAAATGCATTAGAAATGCGTCCATTATTATTAGACATTTACCAGCTATTAATCACAGCTGGTAACTTGATTTCCTCTAAATGTTTTGAGGCACCCTCTGATCTGGGTACCACCTGCTCGAAATTGAATAGCGGAAAGGCAAGGCAAGCTCTGTGTTGTATGCCTCCTCCCGCAGGGATGGACGGGAGACTGACGGGGCTGAAATCTCCCTTATTCAAAGAAAATGCACTTTTTCCTCTTAGAAAAAGGAAATGCTTGTATTGACCCGCATGAGCACAGACCCCCATCCTGCGTGGCTGAGTCAGTCTCCTCCATCCTCTTCCCCAAACTGAGGCTGAGTGGGGGGATCGTGACCTGGGCTCCCTGTGCCAGGAGGGCACAGAGCTTGTTTCTCTTCTCCTTGCTGGATCATGCCTCATTTGCTTCATCTTTTTGGCATTGTGCCTCACCGTATGCCCTTGCCTCTGCATACAGGACATGCCCCTCGGATGCTGGCGTGGAGGGGTCACATCTCTGTTGGCCTTCTCCAGGTGAGCATCCTAACCACCAGACAAAGATACCACCAGTGGGTACTGCCACCTCTTCCTCCAGAGGTGGTTTAAAAGGTTATATCCATGCCATATTTCATGAGGATGCCAAGGTGTGTCACAGGGGCCTGAGCATGCCCAAAAAGGGCACGGTCCAGCCTTGGACCTGGGCCAAGGAGGGTTATTTCTTTTCCCTACCGCAGCCAGGTCACTGTGGTCCCAGGGAGACCTTTGTGCATCAATGCAGGATATATAACCACAATAATCCAAAGTCAAAATTGGCTTTGTTACTAAGGCACCTTTATTGCTGGCAATGCTGTTAAGGGGCAGGATTGGCCCGATGAGTAAACAAGGTCAGGCTGTTGTAAGACCCACTGTCACACGGCAGGGTGGGGAAGGCCCCGTCCCCACCGCCCATGCCAACTGGGGGTGGTCCAGCACAGGTCTGGGGTGGCTGTGGGAGCCAAAAAGGTTGTTGCTGCTGAGCAAATCCAGTGGTCCCACACTAAACCCATCTGAATTTTGGCCATATAGAAAAATTGGAAAAACCTGCAGTTAGTGCTTAAGTCTCCTTTCCCACATGAGTGAAAACCAGAAGTCCTTCCACTAAGAGCAGTGGTACAAAGTTAGCACTGAGCTGGTGCATGGGGGGAGCGAGGCCACAGCCATGCCACAAACAGATTTTCCAAAGCCTTTGCTCCGTGCTGGGCTTGGCTCTGCACCTTTAAAATAGACCCCAGCTCTCCTGATTTCACCCACATGCTGTCCCATACAATCCCTGCATCCTGGATGTGACCAGTTTTGAGTCTTGGTCACACCTTATCTTATGGAGAAACCGAGCCCCACAGTCATTTCCAGCAAGCAGCGCCGCCGAGGGAAGGGCTGCGCCAAGGTGTGCCAGTGCCTGTGGTCCCCTGGGGGACCATCACCACAGCCTCTGTCACCCAACTCCTCTGGCTTAGACATGAAGATGAGGACCCCCTCAAGAAACCAAAGCCACGTGCTGCCTGACCCCACCTCAGCCGAAATATGCCCACAGAAAGACATTAATGGTCAGCAGGAGAACAGCATTAACATTACAAACAGTCTTCCACAGGGGCTCTTCCTCAATGCTGGTGAGCCTCTGCTCCAGGGCAGCTCTATCCTCCTGGGACAGGGTGGGTGTGGGGCCAATGGACAGACCGCAGAACCACAAGTACAGCATTTTCCAGCAGGGAGGCTTGGCTGCTGCAAGAGACAGACCAAACAACAGGTGTTACCATCTAGCTGGGACTTTACCCCTGCTCCTTCCACCAGTCTGGAGGTGCATTGGCCAGTCTGGAGTGGGGCTCGTAATGGACCTTGGCTGGGAGATGCAAGATGAAGATGGGAGTTGCGAGGGGGAAAGGGGAAGGGGAAAGGGGAAGGGGAAGAGGAAAGCTTTGCTTTGACCACGTACCACAGAGCCTGATTACAGTTGGTTGATTGCAACACCAATTGTTCATTAGTTAATTAACAGACCTCTTCCCCCTCCTCCCCGAGCCCATTTCCATCCACTTTCACAAATTCTTGACAGCATGATGGTCCATTTAGAGATTGCCTGGCTTATATATTACACTTGACATGCCGAGTGAAGTATGTGTTTTAATTGTCAGCCCTGTGCTCCATGTATTTCACTGGCTGCTCTTTCCAAATATAACCTCTTTTTTTTGAAATGCGGAATGTCATAAGACCTTGAAACACGTGTTACCTGGAAAAAAACCCTCATTAAACTGTCAACTGCTCAGTTCACATTTCCTTGCCCATCATTACTAATTACTAAAATATCAAGACATTTGTTTATAAAAATGTGAGCTAGTTAAGTGAACTAGGAGTTGATAAGAAACAATAAATAATGCTGAATGGCTGCATTCAACTTAAACCCACACTTACTCTATTGGGAAAAAAACCTTTAAGATATTTCTTTAGTTGTTCACTTCTGTTTAGCTTGGCTGTAATTAGTACCAGTGTCCTTTGGACTGACCAGCAAAAGGAAGGAGTGAAGAAATCTTGTGTATGTGCCTTTATTCTGAGTTTTTCTGCTCTATAACTTTGGAAGGTTAAGCTGAAAACCAGAAAGCTGCTTTTTTTTTTTAATGGATTTGCAGAATAAACCTCTGTCCACTCTGATAAAAACTTGCTTGTGTAGCATCTCCTGCTACTGTTCTGCCTCCTGACAACTCTTTAAGTTCATTTGACTCTTTGCCTTCCTTCTTATTAAATACCCTTGGTAGGACATACAGCTATTTAAGCAGTTTGGGTCTGAGTTTTAATGATGTCTTATATCTTAAGGGAAGATGAAAGATACTATTGGCATAATGTAAATGAAAAAAATGAGGCTTGTAGATTTATCCTAGGACATCCACGAAGTGCACACATCTGGTCCCAGTGTCTCATGGTCCCTTCAGACCATGATACTGTTTTAATACAGTATGTTACAGGATCACTGAGTCAGTTTGGCCAGCAGAGCTCACACAGGAGTAAGGAGGAGACATCTCTAGCACATACACATGGTTTTCTCTCCTAGCAATGATGAGGACAGGAAGGGGTGCCACTTTTAAGTGCTGAAAGTTGAAATTACAAAGCCTGCTGTGACTTTCATAACACCAGCAGTAGCTGCTGCTTTGCTCATGCCTGCAGTAGTGCTATGGAGTACCTCAAGAGCATCTTGGTGAGAGAGACAAATAAATGCAGTGTCGTGGCACAAGGCCCCACTGTCAATGGGGTGAGGAGCAGTGTCCCAGCAGCACAGACCGCCACCCTCCCAAGGGATGTTTGTAAATGGCCATTGACTCACATCTAAGGAGTCCAGCACACCATTGTGTGTCCAGGCCTGAAGTGCTGAAATAGCACTGTGACTTGGGCAGGGCTGGACTGGGGTAGTTTCCCTGGGTAAACAATTTGTTCTAGGGAGAAGGAGGAAAAAAATTTTACTGAACGATGAGTTTTCTTTGTTTTTCAGGAAAGGCAGCTCTTCTGAGGCATTCAGAGGACTGAGACACAAAGGTAACAAAAGATATCTTGGGAGGACCAAGAACTGCAACACTTTCATTTGTCACATCCTCAGAACTGGTACACCCGTAAATACAAGCCCTGTCTCCAGTGAATGCAACAGATGGCCTCTCATGAGCTTTAGAGGGACTTGCATGAGAGCTTGACTGTGCATTCACCACATGAGCGTGCTTGTTCACAGCCAGCCACCCTACCTGCCTCCTCCTTATCACCCGAATCTGCACTTTCAACCAAGGCACTCTCTCCGTTGGCTGGATTGATCTGTGTTGCTTCACTCTTGTTACTTGACAGTTCAATGGCAGGTGCTTTTCTGTGTCTTGTCCACCACGTCAGGCAAGCAAGCTGCAAAGTGGGACAGAGAACAAACGGGTTATTGCCTGTCCCAAACTGGCATGCCAGTCTTCCCCTCTTTGAGGCAGACAGATCCAAGACAGTGCTGAGACACCTCTTCTGGGGTGATGGTTGTTCCCCCACTTTCTCTCACCTCCCTTCTGCACAGGTGCCCACACCCTGGAAAAGAATTCTGGTACCATCCGGATGAAGCTGAAAAGCTGAGAAAAAGTGTGAATTAATCTAGTTTCTTTCCTTCTATGTTTTTAATTAACCTGTTCCATCCCTGTTTCTACCAGGCGTAACCTTTCAGTAGACATCAAAGAAGTAACTTCCATTTTGCTAGGCTTACTTGATTGACATTAAGTAATGATGAACTGTGTCCAGAATGGCAGACCTCCAACAGGGAAACATAAAGAAAGTCAATTAAAAAAAAAAAAACACACAAAAAAAACCAAGCAAACCAAAAAAACCCAGAAGCCAAGATAGCCCCCTCTGGATACAGTCAATCACAGAAAGAAGCAATTGTACACTCAGCGGAGGAAGATCATTTGGGTGCTGGTATGCAGATAGGGCCATAGGGGCATGACACAGATGTATGGCCATGGGAACACTGGTATTTGAGCAGCTCCTTCTCTGGGACATGGGGAGGGACTGGAGGATCTTCTGTCTCATCTCAGCTGTCGATTTATAGGAAAAGAAAATCCAGTGGGAACATTAAACCCTACAGTTGGGACAAGCTCACATCAAAGTGGCAACCTGCACTTCCAAATGAGCTTATTTCAGGGCTCTTAGTGGGAAAAATAGCAGTAGTGTGTCTCTGCTTGCGACTGCAAGTATGTGTTCAGGAAGTGCAACCATGTGGGCAGACAGAGCCGTGGCGGCGAATGCAAGTCACAGTTCACAGGGAGGATTAGACCAACATGCATTAGACCAACAGGTGTAGTTACAAGTAGAAAAAAAAATGAGCTCTGGGCACACACTGCAAGACTTGCCCAACCAAATGCCCTTTCTTTTTTTTTGTTTGTTTGTTGGTTTGGCTTTTTTCTCTTTGTTTTTTAATTCCAGTTTTCTCTATTGGGCCAGTAAAAGACATTACCTCTCTCTGCAGTCTTTCAGTGAAAGAGCAATCGAAAGCCATGAAAGACAATCATTCCTGGACAGGCTGCTGTGGCTGCAATTTGCTCTGCTTTACAAAAGCAGAAGGTCTGAAAACTCTTATCCTAGGGCAAGGCTGAAGGTCTCCTCCCTGGGACACAAGGAGGTCACAGGAGGCATTACTCTTGCAAATCTCACGTTGGTCCTTTTGCAGATGTGGAGTGAGGTCAACCATCCCAGGAGCTCAGGTCTTTGAATTTAAGCCAGGCCTGATGCTTCTTTGGCTGGCCATGGTACACCAAACAGCTTGATGGCAAAGGCTCTTCCTAACCTCTACATGCTCTGGCAGCAAGGACCATGCTCATCAATCCCGCTCAAATGCAGCTGCCCAGGTCCATGGGCAGCCTTCCCGCTCCAGCCCCTCAGCTGCCCTGCAGAAGAGCTGCAGGATGGGACTGGGGAAGTGAAGCTGCAGTGGTGACAACAGGCCAGGAAAAGTCACATATTTGCCTGAGGAGCGGCTGCCTCCCTGCCCTGCCTGTATGGAAATGAACGTGTCAAATTGGTCACTTACAAAGTATCGTGAGTTTAATTTTTGAATTTTACACACACAAATCTAGGCAGGAGTTTCCAGCTGACACAAAATGTTGCATAATTTCCAGAAGATTTATAGCTTTATTTAAATCATTTTCAACGAAGATGAGCATTGGGCAGGGCTAATCTTTCTTGTCACGATGTGCTAAATTGCTTTGATTTGATGATCCTCATCTTTCTCAAGGATTCTATTTTTTTTTTTTTTAATCACTTAGGAAATGTCACTGGAACATAGCAAAGTTTCAGGGTACTAAAGGATTTCCAAAACTTTTTTCTTTTCCCTCCTCGTCCCATGTGTCACTGAATGACTGCCTCTTCACATTGTGGCAAAATCTGCAAGGGCTAGAGTTTATCTGAGGCTCAGACTCTGCCAGATGGGAGCGATTCCCAATTGAAAGCAGCATAGACACACAGGTAACCTCATTGCGTATCACCCCCCTGACACACCCAGGAGCTGGTGCATTGACCGAGGCCAAATAAAGCAGACCACCACCCTAGAGGGCTCGTCTAGGGTGAAGCGTCACACCCATGCTCCAGGTTCCCCATGGTGGGTTTTGGCTCGCTGAATTCCTTGAGGTCCCCCTTTCTCCTCTTTGCCATTGCCAGTAGGGTATGTGCTGAGGCAGACTGGCAGCACTGTGTGGCCATGGTGGCCACCGTGGGGCTAGCTATGCTTCCCTGGCACAGATTCAGGAAGGGATAGGGATGGGGGAGGCAGATGGTGGCACTTGTTTTGCATGCCTGGAGAAAGCAAGCAAATACATAAATAAAGACAACTGCTGACGGAGGAGCTGTGTTAGCAGACTTGACTTGGGCCTTTGAAATGCCGCCATGCCCAAGGGCAGGGGAATGAAGGGTCGCTGCTTGGCGAGTCCCAGGGAGCCCTGTGGCTCTGCTCCCCACTGCAGACACATGCATGGGCACTGCTCCCCACTGCAGACCCATGCATGGGCACTGCTCAGGAACCCCTGTGTCCCCCCTTAGTTTGCTCCTCTGCAAGTGCCTGGTTCCCACAAGAGCTGAGCACACTGCTGTCAGTGGCACTAAATGATGCTGTGGGAGCTTCAGTTGCAGCACCTCAGGAGTGTATAGTGTGGGTTCAGGCCAGCCAAAGTGGGCTTGGTGCTCCTCCTGGGCCATGCACCTAAAAGAGCCACTGAAGACAGACCTCAGGACACAGGGAAAACATCCCCGACTCCAGAGCACATCAAGGAGAATTGCCAGTCCATCAGCCTGTCTGGGTAAGTCCTGACCCCTGCGTAGGTCACCTGCCTGTGTAGCACTCATGCTTAGTGGGCTGTTCCTCTCCCTTTCCACCCTCGCATTCTCCTTGGACAAGGGAGTTTGCAAGAACTCAGCAAAGTTTTTCTTTTGTTGTTTGTAAACTAGAATAAATCCTTCTGTTCCAAAATGCCATCTGGCACCTGACAGTTGTGTTTCAGCTTCACAGTCTCAAATTTAATTGTAAGCTCTTTTGCAGGGTTTTCAAGGACGGCATGACACAATATGGACTACCTACAATGAAGACATATGAACTCTGGAGCATACCAAACAAATTCCTTGCATACTTGTTTTCCAGCACAGCATCAATCACCACAGGGATGGGAGAGTGTCCAAAACAGCAGGAGAAAATGCTACAGCTTGCAGTTCTTGGATTGTAATTCATTTAAAGCCAGGCACATTAGCGGTACCGCTGTAACATCAGATACAAATCTCTTTTCTCCTTTTTCCCATTTACTATCTGAAAAGCAATAAGATTCAATATTTAAAGTTGTCCAGTGTAGATCCTCAGCTGGTGTAAAGTGGCATAACTGTGCTCAAGAGCTGCTCCTGGTCTTTGAAGGCAATGGAGCTATGCTGATTTACATCTGCTGAAGTATGAGCTAACATTGTATTTCCTTAGATTTTAGTCTGGTGGCTTGTTTTTCTTTTCCTTTTGCTTGACAAAATAAATGGTGCTATTCCTAGCTCTTATATGGTGTCTTTCACCATTACATCTCAAAGTGCTGCAAAGATATGGCCTAGCAGAGCTAGCCCCATGCAATTTTTATGGGGGGGGGCACATCATGGGACATGGATGGTCATCATTGTCATCAGATGATTGATCTAGGTCTCTGTGTCCAGCCTCTCACTGCCACAGGCAATATCATTAATTTTTATTAATTTTCTTCAACAGAAGCTCTCATACAGAGGTCAAGCACTGAGCTCAGCACTATGTGGGGTCCATAGCCTACCAAAATGTTATCCTGAACATTCCTCTTTCGGAAACTTCCCCCAAAAATCCCAGCCTATGTTTGTTCTTGGCCAGCACCGCCTTTTCGCAAGCTCTCCTCCCTCCCTGGCTCTCCAGCTGTACCTGGGGGGGGGGCAGCCACCACCCATAGTCCTTTGTTCCTCTGGGATAGCTGCACAGAGCTGTTTCAGACAAAATCCTGTCCTCCCTGATGATCCTATTGGCTTTCCTCCCTGGACCACTTCCAGTCTGAATTCACCTTTTCTGTGCATTGGCTCTTTGAAGAACATGTCAAATAAGGTCCCTTAAGTCCAGCACCCATAAACTCACATATTTCTACTGAAAATCTCCTCTAGGGAACCTCTTATGATCATAACATCTCTTTTCCTGATGCTATTACAGTAGGTCTTCACCCTGAACTTCCCCCGCTTAAAATATGCTTTAAATGTTTTTATACCTCCAAGGTCAGGTTAAAGAGCCTATAGGTGCTGTGGCCAGTTTCTTCATTTCCTGAACCATGGGTATGATGTTCACTATTTGCACGTGCTATGTTAATGCATCTTATCTTGCTATTGCTGTGGGCAGGAAGCACTGCACGTGTTTAGTTATCACAGGTCAGATGACAAGTGGGAACTCATTAAACCACGGTAATTAATTGCTGGCAACCATCTGGCCACCCCTGAGCAGTAGTGAACAACGCATGCAGCAGAACCAATGGTGCCTCCTTGCCAGTATTTCTCTCTCCCATGTAGATCCTCTGATAGCTAATAAAAGCTGAGACTTTATCTAAAGCAGACACAAAGACAGCCTCTCCCTCCCCCCGCCTCTCCTCTGTCCAAGCACCTGCTTTCATGTAATCTTTAGGAGCTGGGTATCTTTGACACCACTAACATTAAATCAAACATTTATGGAACTGGTTAATGCTTTACAAGTTATGAGGAAGAAACAGATCGAAAATGCTACGATGGCATCACCCTCATTTCCTCATGCAGTTAGACAGGAAAAAAATAGGTCTTTTAATCTATCCAGTAACCTTTGTTTGGAATTAGATGGCAGGTGTTTTATATTGACAGCTACTTTAAAACCTGGGACTAGGAAGAGTTTCTTTAAGGTTTTATTATATAATGCCTCCCAACTCTGCACCATTTTAATGTGTTAAGTAAAAGAAAGTTGTGCCTGACTCAAAGTTATTAAATGTAATTGAGATCACATTGGGACAAAATGTTATTTTCCTAAATGCCCATGTTGCAAAAGATATTAATCTTGTTTGCCTGCAAGATTGATGCTGGCTCTGCTGAAACAGGGTAGATGCTACAATTAGATATATTTAATTCCTCCTCAGCAGTGCTCTGTAATATGATTTCACCTCCTTCCCCTTCTTCTTTTCTTTCTATTGCGGTTATGGTGGGCTGTGGTGTCTGCCCAACTCTAGACACAGCATGGCAACTAACACTCAATTTGAAGCACTCAGTGCCTCAGGAAGCATTAACACCATGTGACCTGGGGAATAGAAAGCTGAGGAGCAAGGCCTTCTTTGCAGCATATGCATTACACGCCATTTCTTAACATGGGAGGAAAAGAAAAGGACAGATTTCAGAGATTTTTGGAAACCAAATGGGGCCTCTGAGAAAAGGGTGCCACTGCAAGTCACTTACCTTTTCTTCAGGGATCGGTGGGGTGCAGAGACTAATGAGGACAATCACAATCGCAGTGAGGACACAGAGGATGAGGGCAAAGTAGAGGTAGTGCAAGTCCTTTAGCACAGCTGGTCTTCTGTCCTCCTCACCACAAGACGGTGTGCTATAAATAAACTCCATGATCATCCGAATGAGACCAACAGCTAGACCAACCATGAGGCCCCAGAAAGCACCCTGAGAAAAGGCAAGCATAAAGAAAAGGTCACTGCATGCTACCTTTGATTAAAGTCTTCCCTCTCCTCTCCTCTCCTCCCCTTTTTCTTAGACCAAGACCTTTTATGCCTGATGGTAACCCACACCAACACCAAAGGATGATGTTTTCAGTTAAAAATCCTCATTTTTCTCTTGTCCGTTGCACAGACAATGCAACATGCCTCCAACTACACTTTGATGCATCATCCCTGAAGTGTGGAACAACTTTGCCTTTCGTGCTTTCAAATGAGACTGCCAAGTACCACCTGCAGTGGCTTCTTGGAAGCAAACACACGTACACTAGAGACTGGGCTAAGATCCACTAGTGCATGCCAGGAAAAGGCTGTCTAATTGTCACACTTTAGATGGACTGGATTTAAGTTTAAAGGGTCTCAAAGGCTTGGTAGTGAGGGGAGAGTTATTTATTTATTTTATCAAATCAAATACGTGTATCAGTTGGTTGTTGATACTCCACTTACAGGCTCATTAATCCTCTTGCAGAAGATTGCCAAGATGAAGAGAGCTGTGATCGGTGGGGCTAGATAGCTGGTTATGGACTGAATGTAGTCAAAGAGCTTGCCGCTGTTGGATGATTGAATGATCGGGATCCAGAGAATACTGATGACTACAAGGATGAGGATAAAAACTCTGAAGATGAGGACAAAACCATATTAGCTGTGCAGGTGGTGGAGTCTACCTGAAAACGAAGTTTTGCAGCAAAACACACTTCCAATTGCTCTCAGAATTTCCTAAGAAAAAAATCCACAGGTCACTCTCAAGGAATACCTTTCCCTGTGTACACAGGAAAAAAGAAATTTTTTTCTCTTCTAGAAAGTCAATTCAGTCAATCCCAAGAGCTAATTTCACAGATTTCAGGGTGAGCTGAGCTGGGACTTGCCAGTCAACATGCATGAGAGATCCACAAGGGCACGGTGGCTCCCACTGTGAGCTGGATCAGTGCAAGCCCTTCAACCTGGTGTGTTCTAGAGAGTGATACACTCTTCAGAGGACTAGCTCTTGGATGTGACAGGGAGAGGGAGCTGAAAGCTTGCAGAAGCAATCTTTCTGCCACCTTTCCAAGCAAATCACATGCTCAGCCTTGTGCCTTTGCCAAATTCCATTTAATTTGCTGCTTATTAAAACTACTTCTGCAGTCTCAGCTGCATGCCACAACCCCCTTTCATCTTTGCACTATATGTTATAGAGATTTCTCCATGAACAAGAGGTACTTTCCTTCTCACTACTTTACAGTGGTAGAGCATGAGATTGCCTGCAGCCTTCACTCACCCCACAACAAAATTTAGAAACTTAATGCTCATGACAGGGGAGGAAAAGCACCAAAAACAATCAGAATGCAGCTTAAATTCTGCTGTCAGGAGAAGAACTTTATATGCCCCTGATATAATGCAATACCAAAGTTTGCTCGCAAAGGGCACTATAACTTATCGGATAGGGCTGGGAGGCCCAGCTCTCTGTACTTTTCCCTGAAAAAAATGGAGTAATTGCAATATATCACTCCCGTCTGATGCAAAAAATAACATATTCTTAAAGAACTCTGGTGACAGTGATGCCAGAGCACCTTCAGCTTTTCTAAAAGTTACATTTAAGGCAGTATTTATGTTAAGTTTAGAGAAGAGAGAGGCGATGATCTACCTAGCTCAGTGGAATACTCAGTGTTTCTCTTTGACCAGGTCTATCTGAGATGAAGCTGGAAAACGTAATGCTCTTTCCCAGGCTGCATTCCTGTTCTATGTTTTAGGCACCAGATTTTTCCCAGTCTGTCCAGACTGAAGAATGTAAATGCGGCACTCAAAATAGATGATGAGAGCAACGAGTCATAAAGAAATGTAAGGACCTGCCCACAATCATCAGCTCCTGCTCTGAAGCCTTTCTACGTATCCGCTGCCAGATATCTATAACGAAGAGAGTGCTGCTGCTGTTGAAAATGGAGGTGAGGGAACTCATCAAGGCTGCCATCATCACGGCAATCATCAAACCCCGGAGCCCTGGGGCAACAAAAAAGGGAAGGAAAATCAGGACTAGACCTCTGGTCTCTCAGCACTGTTTTTTCATCCCGATGTCTGGTAACTGCACAAAGATTTCCTCATCCTTACGATGGATAAAGGCAGTCTGATCCCCCCCCGTGCAGAGCATGGCTCAAGCCCACCTCCACAAGTATAAAGGTTTCTCACCATCAGGCATGAGTTCTATCACGAGTTTGGGGTAGGCAATGTTGGAACAACCCACCGCAGCCCCACAGACCCTTTTACAGATGTCCGGGTCCACGCAGCCCACTTCATCTGTAGGAGACAGGAAAATAACAAGAAGTCAGTGTTAACCCCATTGAGCCATAGGTTGCTTAATTCAAGGGAACAAATCTTGACTTTTTGTATGGTTCCATATAAATTCAGAGGTGCAGCTGGAATACAGATAGAATGAGTGGAACGGAAGAACATTTTACATGGTAAAATAAAGGTGAAACTCTGAGATGACATTTTGCAATTCTGTTCAGTGTAGAGAGTATGCAACTTCCCTTCTGGAAGTTGCATAATTGTAATCCCTGACGATTTGTCATTTGTGGGAACTGGACTGTTTCCATGAACCTCTCAGCTGGGTTACCAAGGGTGTTGCAGGATGACTTACTCCTATTTGAGGAAATCTGGGAGAGAGGTACTTGAGACACACTTTCCTCTAGAAGTGGTCCTCCTAACCAGTGTATTCTTCCTAGGAAGTGGGATAATCTGGAGAAGCCAGAAATGCAAGCTATCTGGGAGACAAAGTGAGGGGAACTCTTGCTTTTTCACAAAGGAGGGCTGTTCTGCATAATCCACCAGGAATTGCATGAATCGATGTGGCAGATGATTGCTAACAACTGTCACCAAATACCTAATGAAAGTAATCCCTAAGACCTGAAGGACAACCTCACTCCTCTGTGTATTTCATCTCACTGATTTCCTCCAGACAGACAGATGCATGGCCCACACCATGGAGCT
The DNA here is from genome assembly GCF_949628215.1 of Phalacrocorax aristotelis. NCBI lineage: Eukaryota > Metazoa > Chordata > Aves > Suliformes > Phalacrocoracidae > Phalacrocorax > Phalacrocorax aristotelis. The sequence continues at coordinate 48,097,340 of NC_134281.1, forward strand.
ATATGCCCCCGATAGCAAAATAGGTCCCGTACGGATAGTCCCAGTTACTTCTGCCACTGTGGGAGCACTGGAAGTGGAGGAAGGGCGTGTGAACATCAGTGTACGATAGGAGTATATTCAAGTGTGCCTGCAGGACAGCAGAGTTTCTGAGGTGTCAAAGTGCTGGACGCTTTGTGTGGGATTAGTGGTCATGGCAGGTATAAGGCCCAGTGGCAAGGAACATGGAAAGGCTTACCTGGGTAAAGAGCTCTGCTGATCATTCCTGGCATGACAATGAAAAACATAGGGAAGATTTTCAGATATCCTCCCAGCACAGATCCACCTTTGGCATGGGAGAGGTTCTTGGCAGAGAGAGACCTCTGGACTATCACCTGCAGTCAGTGCAGAAAGGGAACGGAAAGTAAAACAGAAGCTCTACAGAGAGAGCAGGATCTATCTTGTCTCTGTCTCTCTTTCTCATGGATGACTTTCATCCGGCAGGATCCCAGGGTGTTTTGCATGCCAATGGCAACTTTCCCATCTCGGTTGACTGCAGCCTGCTGCCACTGCTCAGAGCTCAGTGCACAGGCTATAGGAGAGGGCAGCGTGGAAATTTCCTTTACAGGAATCATTTCGCCCTTGACTGAAATGAAGCCACCTTGAGAACTGGAGACAGCAGCTGTACGGCAGCAAGAAACAAGGAATGAAGCAGACTGTGGGTGTTTTGGTAAAAGTTCAGTGGTGGGTTTTCATAATTATCCCATCTTAAATTACAAAGGCAACGTGTCTTGAGAAACAAATACAGTTTTCCTTGTTCGTACCTTGGAAAGGAATAAGAAAAGTGAGACTTCTGGGAATATGAATGGCTTGTCTGGAGGTCTACACAAGGTCACTGCAGAGCCACGTCACACTAACTGCATGAAGACCCCCAGTACTCACCAGCCCACAGTGGGACAAAGACGGAGGAAAATAACATGCTTTCTCTGCATGAAGAAGTGCACAAAATTAGAGGCTTGCTAGGAAGGTGAAAGGAGTGAGATACTCTGGTCTAGATCGGTAAAAAGGTAGTAACTCCTGCACAATGAGGCACAGTCATGTTTCAGCTCACAGATCCGCAAACTGAGGAGTGAGCTAGAAATAACAGTGTGGTGGCTTGCCTGGAGAGGGAAAGACTTTCTTTACCTGGTCAGTGCACCAGCACCAAAGAGCCAGCACAGAGAGGCCAAATATAAGGCCAGGCCAAGGAATGTCTCCTGTGACTGGATCCCTGAACAAATGAAAGGCATCCACACGTGGGAGGTGACAGGTCGTGTTTGGGACTGTGATCTTCGGTATTGCTGTGCTGTACTTCTCCTGAAGTCCTTCATACCAGCCAACTTTTTCAAATCCTGAAAAGAAAATGCCAGTTGTTCAAGGTCTGGTGCCCCCTGCAAAGTTATTTCCTTATCTGAGCCTCATCATTACTTTTCTTTTCTCCTATCGTACTCTCATCTCCTTTCTTTTCATGCCACCCTTGCTTTTGGCAGTCAAGGTTTCTACAGGAGTCAGTTAGATTTTGCCCAGAGTCTTTGTGGTTTTAACCGTGCATCCTGGAAGAGGATCAGTGCAGGAAAATCTCAGTGATCCTAATCCCCACAATGTCCTCAGCATGTAGTCGCTGTGAAGACACCCTCCAAGAGCTGAAGCAGGAAGGTATGACATAAAACAAGATATATCTATATTTCTGTTTGCCAAGAAGGCTTAAAGTAAAGCCAAATGATGGTCAGTTCCTTCCTGCTTTTTTTATTTTTTTATAACACCCAGTTACACCAGATGAATGCACAGTAACTCCCAAAGTCAACAAGGAAAGTTGGCAGAATTACTCTGAATTTACATGAGCATAGTGAGAGCTGAATTTGGCTCTGGGAATGCTGTGTTTCAAGCTCTTTGGCAACTCCAGGTAAACCCAAACCAGCAAGGTGGTTATGCAGAACCTCGCTTCCATACAGTTTGTGCAAAGGATGAAGTAAGTCTGACAATCTGGTGAATTAGAATTGAGCTGGCACCACTTCTGTGAGCAGTTAAAGCTCATTTCTACACCATACATGAAAGGGTAGGGTACCCTGCTAAGGTCTAATGACCTTGGGACCATTAAACCAGTGTATGATGCCACTTCAGGTTCCCCTTACCTATGAACATGAGGACCAAAGCGCCCAGCACCATGATCAGGGTCTGCAGTGCATCTGTGTAGATCACAGCCGTTAAACCACCTATCAGAACCAGAGACAACAGGCAGAGTGCTTCACCATGTACAATGAAACAGGAACCTCACCTGCAGAAAGGTTTTACTTGGCCCCAGGACTGTGATTTCAGTACAGACACACTGGGAGAAGCTGGCACTGAGCTGGTCCCCAGGAGCCTATAGCTGTCATGAGCCCTTCTGTGAGGAATGGCCTGAAGGGCTGGTCTATGTTCATGAGAGGACTTGGAGGCAGTTCAGTACCTTAATACCTACAGATGCTAATGTTGCATGAAGAGGACAAAAAAGCAAATATGGGCAGCAGTAACTAGCTGCACACAGGGAGCTTGGAGACTTGTGTACTGTTAGAAAACCTCCTAGAAAACAGTGATGTTCCCCCCACATCAGTTTCCCTTGGCCCAGGAGTGGAGAGGGGAATAGCCAGAGATCTCCAAAAGCTGGGAGTGGCAGGGCAGATACTACCAGCAACTGGGGGGAATCCTTCCCTCAGACCAGGACCTGAATACTTTCCCCTATGCAGGAAAGGGGAAACATATATCCCAGGCTCCAGTTTACAGTGGGGTTTTTTTTTTAATTCAGCTATTTACCAGCTATGGTGTAGACAGCAGTCACTGCTAGTAAGACCACAGTAGACAAGTAGAGGTTCCAGCCCAGCGAGATTTGGATGAACAATGCTCCGGAAAAAATGTCTGTCTGGAATAAAAAAACCAAGGGCAGTCTGGCATTAGTAGTGCTTCATGCAAGTGAAATCTAATAAAGCAGCCTGCAGCCCTCTGCAGCTGAAAGCATTGACAAGGGAGGACACCACAAAGGTGAAGTGGAAGAGGAAGAGACAGAATGGGGCTGTTGGCTGTGAACATCCTTTCTCTTGGTGTAAGGAAAATCTTCGCTCCAGGTCAGAGCCCTCGGCATCTGGAAGCTGGGGCAGCAGGAGGATGAATCAAGGTCCCGCACCAGGGGACAACAAAGCAACCACAAGGCTGTGTTACAGGCAGCCTTCATGGCATGTAGTTAGTCCTCACTGGCAAAGACAGGTATTGGTGGAAACTGCCATGCCTTTTGCTGACTGTGACGACATCCATGGGGAACAGGGGCCAATGTACCCACGGGCAGACAAGGAAGGGAAAGGGGGCCAAACAGCAGAGATCAGGTTCTTCCCAAGACTACATCTTGGTGGCCTAATGGCCAGGAGACACTCCTGCTGTGTCCCCTAAGGAGTCACTGATGTCTTTCACCATGATTTATTTAGCTGAAAAGGTCAACAGCTTGCTTTTCTATTCAGGCAGTTCAGCACACTAGAATGACTCCAGAAAAACAGGTTATACCTGCTGAGGACATCACTAGAAATACAGAAACCCCCATAAGCTTTGTTTTGCTTGGATCTACTGGCAGAGAGAGCGAAACCAGAAACTAGGTGAAACCTGGAATTATACAGATAACATCATTCAAATGCAGAAGGTGATAAGGGAGATGGGTATGTTGGGAAATCAATTTGAAGGACACTTGCAAATCTGGTATGGGGTGAGATACAGGTAAAGACATTTGCCAAGGGAGACAGAAGGGACGGGGCAAGATTTCTATTTACTGCGCCTGAAATAAACACCTTAAAAGCAAGCACTCAATGCCACTCTGACCTCTGCAACCCTCACACAGGACAATCACTGTCAGTACACCACAGAAACCACTGTGTCTTCTGGTTTTTGACTTCCCAGCAGGAAACCCAAACACCCCTGTAGCCATGCAGGATCAGTTCTTCGACAACACTGTTTATTGAGATCTCTGTTTTTCTTTGTGAGCAGGGAAGACTCAGCAATGCCCTAGTTGCTAACCTATGTTTGGGCAAAAAGCACAGGGAGAAAAATCCTCCTTGTAACCAACTGCCTGCTGTCCAGCCAGCCGCTAAATTTGCTCTCTACAAACAATAGCACCACATAATAGAAAGCACCTGTCATGACCATAAACTCCACCAGCCACATCCATCAGCCACGCGTGAATTAGCTGCACAGAGGAGAAACCACTGAGATGAAACAGCAATGACTGAGGCCAGGGTCTTGCTCTGAAAGGCATTGGCAAATACTGCTGTGCTGAAGGTCATTTTGAAAGACTAGTCTGTTTTCGCTACATCCATTGACTGTGTAGCTGTGCACATTGTGGTGCTGTTGCAGGGGAAATTTTCCATTTACCTCTCATGGGTACAAAGGCTTTCGAAGCCTCTTTGCAAGACCTCATCATGGCCAATGCTTCATTTCCACAGAGCAAATCTCCTGGAGGCAGTGGTGACAATAGTTGACATGACCAAGAAAAAGCTGGCCACTAGAGAAGGAAATCTATCCCATACTACCAGTGTGGAACTCCTTTCAATGTACCTCCCAGGACCTGAGGCATAATAAGCCTGGGAGAAGATGCCTGGAGCCAGATGCAAAAGGCACATGAGTACCTTATCTCCAGGCAATGTCTTCCAAGGCAATTTGACATCTAAATACTTTGGTAGAGTCTAGTGAAAACTGACTTGTAGTGGCCATGGGACAATCAGCTGGAGACAAAGGACTGACATTTTCAGTCCCTGTAATGGACTCTGAAATACAGACCTCTCCTCCAAGGGCACAAGTAGTTCTTAGCAAATCTCTGAGCATAAGTTCTATTAATGGCATTTAAGTGAAGGGAAGTACCCAGTAGTTTACCCTGCTTTTTGGCTACCAGCAGGGTACAATATTACAAGCAATCCAGGAAAGATGCTGAATTTTGCCTTAAGCCAGAACCTCAGAACCTACCTCCCTTCCACCATATCCCTTTTATACAACACAAGTGTCAGAAAGGGACAGGAATAACCATAACATACTTAATGCTGAAAACTCAGCTACAAGAACAATAGCAGATTTATGATGATTTAGGAGAATTTCATATCTAGAAGATACAGCCAGACAGATCCTCAGATGGGGTAATGCTGCAGTTTCCCTTCTGATAGGAGAGGAAAATCAGACAGGCAGCTTATGGTACTTATACTGTTTAGTAATTAGCTGCCATATCCCTGTAAAGTTCTCACTGTGCATTGCTGTTTAATGAGGGCTCCCTCTCTTAGGATAGGTCTCCATGATCGATACAGAGGCAGGTATTTACCTGAGCAAAGCAGCACACTAACACTGCTACTGTTTCTGGTAGCTGAGCTGGTCCTTTCAAAGACATCTGCATTCTCTCTGAACAGCCCTGCATTATAGCAGGATGACCTACCCCTGCCCTAGACACAAGGGTTGTGATCAATTGGATACATACGGATATCTTGGTGAATATATAGAGAATGAGGGACAGTACGGACATGTAGATTTGTATCCTCTGCCCTCCAAATCTCTTCTGCAGGTATTCAGGCATAGTGACCACTCCTGCTGCGATGTAAACAGGCACAAATATCCATCCGAGAGCCAGAAGTGCCCATGTAGCCTGTTAAGGAGACAGAAAATAAAGGCACATGATTCAACACATGGGAACATCCTTCTCCCCGGCTCTTCCAGTGGACATCCTAAGAAAGCAGAAGGGTACAGTGCCAAGCAGTATGTTTGGGAAACAGTCTGAATTTTTCTTCCTGCTCAAAAGGTGAGATGACAAATTGAGGGAATTATTACAATAACATTAAAAGCTTTCAAAGTTTTCCTCCTAAGCCCTGTGTGTCTCTGTCACGGGTGGCACATCCTGTTCCAACTCCTGGTCTTTTGGGCAAGATGGTGTATTCTGTTGCTCTGGATCTCTGAAAGACGGCGTTGTATTTGGTGGCCTTTGAAACCATTGATGCTGTGGCAGTGAAGAGTTAAGTGATTCAGAGAAGGATGGGAGCATCTGTTTGTTGCTTGATTAGCAAGTGATGAGGCTAAGGCAACACACTGTCCCTGCAGAGCATAAAAATAAGCAACAGTGAGACTCTGCCGGGATGTTCTCCTTGCAGGCTGAAGCAGATGTGCTTCTGTCACTGGTAGATAAAGGGACAGTTCAGTTGCTCTGCCACAGGTGAAGGGTCTTTTGTATGGTGCAAAGGCATCTCCCATTATGTATTTCTTCTCTGAAACATAGCAAAAGCCCAAACAGGAGATCTTGAACATAAATAAAAGCTATTAGATTATCAAATCTCACCTCCTGGCTGTCTCAGGCCATTATCTTTCATCCAAGTACCTTACATTAGTCCAGATTTTACTTTGATCAGTTATTTAAGTTATCAGAAATGAAACCGATGCCTGTGAGCAGAGCTTGTGAGTGATTGAGGAGAACAGCCATGGCTCCTGCAGTGGCAGAGACCGGCTTAGGTAAAAGATGTTTATATGATCCCTGCAGCTGAGTGATGTCCCATGACAAAGGGAGAGAATAATGGCATACCTAAGGTCCTTTTCCAATCTGAAAGAAATTAATCTAAACTCATGAAGTTAGATTTGCCCTGACATACAATCTTGTCTTCATGGGCTTCTAAAATGACTTGAATAGATCTACTTAAAGTGCAGAAATATTGGTATGTCCTGCATGCACCAGGCTGAACACAGGCACTGCTTTCTTCACAAAAGACTTAAAGGTGATCTTAATAGTTTAGCAAAAAAACAGTGTAGTGAATAGATATCACAGGGAAGAGCTTTTGGTGGGCCCTACCTGTGCTTGGTAAGTATCTGGCACTATTATAGACAAGAGATTTAGAGTTAGGTGAGTGATGTTTATTGTGAGCCTGGCACTAATCTCACTCCTCATCAGTGCAGCTGAGAAATTTCATTAGCATCACACACAGAGGGCTTGGTTTTCATGCTCTGTGTGGTGTCAGTGGCAATTTTCCAGGCCACTTCAATAGGGCAGAATGAGACCTGCCTTCACACCCAGATGTTCATCCCAGAGACGTCATATTTTGGCAGCTGACAGGTGAATGCAATGTTGCCAATTCTCATGGCTTTACACTGAATTTAAGAGCATGTGCAGCTTTTTTTCAGACTCCCCGTACCCAGAGTCCTGTGATTATCCAAGTACCTTTTCAGCAATCATTATCTTTTATTTCAATCTTGACGAGTGCAAACTAAGGTTTAAAAATATGGCCATGTGCTTCTGGGAAGGTCAAAGAGCTAACAATTTTAGTGGATTCCACTCAAACTAAAATAAAGATCTCATGTTTTTAAGGCTGAATGTCTAAATGCTTCTTTCCTGAGGCTTGAGAACTTGTAGTTGCTGATACTGTTAGCATCTGATTTTGGAGACAAACCCCCAGTCCCTTTGTAAACAATGACATTTCAGTTGACAACATAACTGACTCTTACATTCCACTCAAAGCCCCCAACAGCAAGGCCCCCAGCTGCTCCAGTGCCTGCCAGGCCGATGAATAAACCACTGCCCACGTTGCTTGACATCAGAGATGCTCCAATCTGAAACACAAACCCCAGAAAGTCACCTTGAGGAACTTCTGTATCAGCCCAAGCATTTCTGCCCAGCACCCTCTTTCCCCAGGCCCTCGTCTCCTTATAGGTATGTACCTGGGTGCTAATGGAGTGTTGGGTCTTCCTTCTAAAGAAAAAGAAGTTTTTATATCTCCAGGCAGCTGTGCCTGCTCCCTTCCACCACCCCCACTCCAACACAAAGCTTATTCTCAGAATCAGGGTTCACTTTGTCAGTGGTTCTCCTGAGATACACCCCTGTTATGGGGACTACAGTGGGGTGAGGGAATTCTGGTGGCAGTCACAGATACCTCAGCGTCCATTAAGCATAATGGATTTCTCCATTCCCTTGTTACCGAGCCAGCCACGTGACTTTTCCAACCTTGCTGACCCTTATTCTACCTTTCCATGTCTTGCAGACAGCCCAGCGTCTTTTAAGTCTTGCACTGAATATGTATGTGGTGGTTTACACAGCCATGGAGACAGGAGTGGTCTCTTGGAGCTCCTCCTAAGGGAGGAGATTCCTGAACCATGGCAGGGACTACGTTAGAAACATGCCAGCCCTTTGTGTTTAATGTCTACACATAGGTTCAAAGATATTCAGCTCTGCAGGAGGCTGAAAAATGATAATGCCTCAGGTTAACTTTAACTGTAGGCTGCAGGCATGGTAGGCTGTCCCTAACATGGCTCATTGACACCCTAATTGGAAGAACGTAAGCTCCAAGGCACTTTAAACAGGGCAAAGACTATCTCACTTCATTACTACTTTTATTTGGCATAGAGCCTCACCTCCTTTCTGTATGCCGATGCCAAATCTGTCAGGGTCAAATGAGGAGTTATCCACAGGATAACCTTTTGTCTCCAGAGAAAGTTTGCTTTTAGCAACATCGCATACAAGGAGCTTTTCTCTCCTTAGTACTGATGAATGTGAAATAACGAATGATGGAATTTGATCTGCTTCTCACCTTTGAGCAAGGTAAAACATTAATATGGCATCAACACCCACACTGATTCCTGCCAACAGCTCTGCCTTCTTGTCTATGAAAAATCCTGATTAGAGAGCTGGCTGCTGCAACATGAATTTGCAACTGAGAGGGGGACCGGTGCTCTCAAAAGAGGTAAACAGTTTTCCTGCTATCTGTATCAGACACAGAAACAGAGAAGATGTATTGCACAGGAGCAGCAATGTAATATAATGGTCTAGCTGAGGCTGCCTAACACACAGCAGAAATCTGTCACCCCTGTAAAATTAAAAAAAAAAGTAAAATACAGGTGAGCCAGTCGTGTGCTCAGGGTGAAGGCCATGAGGAGCTGAGCCTGCAGGATTGCAGCAGAGGTGGAACCAGCTCTCTGACAAACAAAACTGAAAAGTGAACAGCATTAGAGGTTGCTCTGAACCTAGCATGGTAAGTCAGGAGAACCGAGAGCTGACCTGTACCCAACAGACTCTGTGGCCACCTGTGGCTGGAGCCGAAAGCAATAAGAATGGGGTTTTTTTCAGCTGTTTTTGTTCGGAAAAAAATATTCCAATTTAGTGTCTTTTAATTTTTTCCCTCCTAATTAGAGAAAACCATCAAGCTAAGCTTTTCCATTATATGTCACGTGGCCAAAACAGAAGTATAAAGAACATTTAAGAAATAACAGATTTTAGAAAGTTGTATGTGTCTCTGATGGAAGAGGCTGAACATCTAGCCTAGTGAATCTATGGGCGATGTACACCCAAAGGAAAAAAAAGAAAAAAATACAGTGTTTTGGTTGAAAAGTGCATTCCGTTACTCATGACTCACTGGAGTGATATACGGTGATAGTCTGGCATTGGCTGAGAATGATCTTTATTCCTGTGGTATTTTTGTTCCTTTCAAAATTTAAATTATATGTACCTTTCACTCCCAAGAAACAGTGCTTTCAGTAGAATTTTTTTCTTCGTAGTTAATATTTATACTTCAGTGGTTTCAAGTTTATATCCTTTACACCATTAGTCAATAATCTCAACTTTAAATAGCAAGAGCTCAGCAAGTGCTGGGCTTTGGGATTATTTTTTATTCAGTCTCTAAATGCTTTTTTACTGGATAGAACATTCCTAGATTACCTAAAGCTCTCTTGGCTTGGGGACAATAACATCTTTGGTGAGTTGGGGCCAAAGAGTGTCAAACTCAGCTAAGCAGTCAGAACTGCTTCACTTCCATCAATATGAACATTTTTATTGCTGACTTTAGCAGAGAAATTGAGAGTTGAAAAAAACCAGAAGACACCTTCTGGCCCAGCAGCTCCACGCTGTAGCCTATTAGCAAAGCTGCATGGGAAGATTCCTGGTGGATCCTCTTCATCTCAAGGCTACAGACAAAACATATATGGACTGGGTCCCCTCACTAGACCTGCCCTCCTTACATCTGGAATTGCTTTTGAACCATGAGAAACCGAAGGATGCATTTCACTCACAGGCCACCAAGTCATGGATCGACCAGCTAGGAAATAGCCTCCAATTGTCCCGCGGCTTGCTCGTATCGATGACTGGAAGCACAGGGGAAAAAAAGTGGTTTCCTTGATACACGCATCCTCAAATCAGTTCAATGCCCATCCCAGTAACCTTGAAACAACCTGTCAGCAACCTTTTACACCACCCCAGCCCTACTCCCTTGGGTGTCACTGCAGTCAACTGGCTCACCCTACTCAGAGCAGCACAGACAGGTACTGCACAGCTGTGATGCAGGCTGAAGGAGGTCCCTGGAGAACGGCACCTAATTGTGAGAAATCATGGGGTTTGGCTCTTCTCAGACATGTGAAGATGCGTGTCTGTAGCTCCAAGAAGGATTGCCCACGTTCTGACGATGGCATGCATTAAGAGGAAGCATTTCCCTCCTCACTGTCCAGCACCCCTAGCAAATGCCTTCAGAGCTAAATAAGGGAGAACATGCCACAGGGTGAGAATCAGAGGACACCCTTGTATCCCACGGGATGCCATCAAGGACTGCATTTGGGCATGACATGCAGGGTCATTCCAGGATGGCTGGCAATGCCCTACTGCAGCTCCTGCTGCCTTGCTTCTTCCCGCTGCTGTGGATGCAGGGTTTCCAGCAGCCAACGCTTGTATGGCCACATGATGCAGGCCCATCTAAGGAACTGCATGAGAACTGCGGGGATTTCAAGAGCAATAGGACATCCATGGGCCAGCAAGCCCCTCAGATGTGACTGAGGCTGATTGTTCTTGCTGTTTGCAGCAACCAGGAATTTGCACTCAGGCACCATAATAAAATGGTTTGCTGCAAAATGCCTGTGCACACAGCAGCAGCCAGACTGGTGAGCAGCACTGCCACCAAGCCAGGGGAAGCCTGAATGCCTGGTCTAAGCATCTGCTCCAAAAACTGTTTTGCATATCTGTTAAGTATTCCCATCTTCACCCATTGCTTCTGCCTCTCTTTTTGCAGGTTTCTGGTAGTCCAGCTTTGGAAAGGACCTGCTTATACCTACTTAATGACTTGTCCTTGAATGCACCCATAGGGAATGAGAAAAAAAACACTTCAGCCAAACAGAAGATTGTCAGAGTCTATGAAAGATACTTTTGCAAAGCAATGTGAACAAATAATTAGTAAAAATCTTTCCAAAGCTTTTTAAAGTCCCATTTCAGTCTTCACCCCCTCAACGCCAACTTTTCTCTTGCCCCTGCCTGCCCACACCCCAGTGTGAGACTATTTTGTAACATGGGAGGTAGACATCATCCCAGAACAACCTCCAGGCAATGACTCCTTGGTTGTTCCCATGTGGGGGTAGGGGTAAGGGCTCACAGGAAGATGACCATCGCCCCACAAACCTGCTCAACAGGCCATGGGATAGTGGTGTGTGCAGAGGATGTCCTTTGCAGGCAAACACCTTTGTACCCAGGAGGGGTCAAGGGAGGATCAAAGGCTTTCCATCTCAGGCAGACCTAAACCAAGTCACCCTCAGGACTCACCCATATCCCGACGACGAGGACAAAGGCGAAGTAAAAAACCACAACAATGATGTCTGCCACCCCAAAGGCCACCGTCGTGTCCCCTGGCAGCGCAGGCAGCTCTGTGGCGGCAGGGGTCGGCTGGCTCATGGCTGTGAGTGAACTGATGATTTTCTCTCTCACGCTGGACTTTGGTGCACGTTGGCCTTCATTACTTCCCTTGTAATAATTAACAGGGTGGAGAAGGTGTCAGTGGGGAGCAGGATCCAGGCAGGACTGTGGCTAACGTTTCCCAACAGGTCCCAGCAGGACCTCTGGCTCCATGGTTCATCAGTGAGGACCTCCCCATAGCTCTGTGGTGTGAGCATTCCTCTCAGATGCTCCTGCATCCTTTTACCAGCAGTCCCCTCTCCTGCCCATTTACCCATTGATGACAGCCACTAGGATGGCAAATGGGTAAGTATCACATTGTCTCGCCCCCCACCCTTCTTTCACATCACCTCCTCTACAGCATCCTAGAGAGGAAAATTCCTCCTAAGAGGAGCTGCCATGGCGGGGAGTTGGTCTTTCTTTCTAGTGCTGGTGGGAAGGATACCTATATGTACAGGATGGGCACAGCACCTTCACCCACCAGCCCAGGGGCAGGACCAGCTGCAGGCAAGGGCACCCATGCCCCTTTCCTCACTCAGTCCAGCTGCCTCCTTCCCCACCCTGTGCTGCAGCTCAGGGATACTCCACGCTGCAGAAAGACCCACAGCCCCGGCGATGGTCAGCAGACAGGGAGGATGTGTTATGCTGTACACGCACTTTGCAGATAGCAACAAGGGGAAGTGCAGGAAGGAGCCAGCTGAGTTTTCTTGGCAGCCTCTCCAGCATGCATGTGGCCAGCAGTGAAGGAGTTAAGCTGCTTGCGTGACAAGTAGAGCCAACGCCACGTCATCTATGTGAGTGGAAAGCAGCAGTGGCAGCAGGGGTAGCAGCTGTCTTGGGGCATGGGCAGGTAGGAGTGGGCTCTCCCCTACCACAGCAGCAAATTGCTAACCACAAGTCCTCCCCCCTATCCCACCAGCTGCCTGGTGCAGCAGAGTCATTCCTCAGCTGCGTGGGATGTTTCGCCCTTCCCCACCTCTTAATGCTGGGGACAGGCAGGACCTGTGCCTACACCTCCCTCTGCACCAGGGCCCTGCTCAGAGGCACCAGGAGGAGTCCAGGATGGTCCCTGCGAGTGCTGCGGTGCTGGTCATAACCCAAGAGCCTGAGACAGGCAGATGGGCACAGACCTGGCTTCTCAGTGTAGTTCCCAATGATACTAAAAGACAGTTGCCTCCCACAGATTTTGGCTCCTGGCACCACTCTCAAAGCCAAGGGGGCTTGTGGCATCCATTTCCTCCTTAGTTTATAAACACAAGCATCTCCAGAGCATGGCTGGCCCAGGTCACGCTCTGGAGGTCTCTCCTTTCTCCCCACTGGCTGTGGAAGAGCTACTTTTCTCCTTTCTGCTGAGTACCCACAGTGCTGTGAATGTCCCTCCAAGACAGTGTCAGTTCCCTGCCTCACTTTCCCCATGCACAGTGGCACCAGGGAAATCACAAGCATGCTGGAGATGTTTCCTGAGTGTTCCTATGGAGGGAATGCTGCTGTAGGAGAAGACAGGGCAGTGGGCTGGGCTAGCAGGCAAAGGCAGAGGCTATGACTGATGTCCTTGGGAGAGGTTTGGTTTGGGGCTGTGACCCTGGCAGGCTCAGCAGGGCTTACCCTGGTGCCTGTCAGAAAAGAAATCATGAAGGACTCTAGCTGGATGCTAAAAGAAACAGGAGAACACTTGGGACACACATAGGGTGGTCCTGACTGTTGTACCAGCCCCCAAGACAAGTTCCAACATGGCTGCAAAGGCTCCGTTACCTCTGCCTGCAGCTATCTCATACCTGCTAATGGGGCACAGGACATGTCATCTAAGGGCACCAGCCTGGTCTGGAGACAAGGTGGGGACCCTCCAACAGCAGCCCAGCTCTCCTTGACACCAACAGCCTTCTGATCAAGGCACTGGGTGTGGGTCACACTACCTCTCTGCTCCTTTGTTGGGACAGCTTTGGGAGGGTCACCCAAGGCTCCTACTGGGTTTGCAGAGCCATTACAGACCTGGCTGTGGGACACAAGCCTTCTCCAGGCAGTCCTCTGGTCCTCAAAGAAGAACCATCTCCTACCTCCCCCACCCTCCACCATCCATGGTCCCTCATCCCATGACGTATCAGGTGGGACATTGTAAACTTAGGTGAGTTTTGCTTGTTCTTGGTTTCAAGGGAGGTGACGAAACCTCTTTCTCGTTTTGTTTTATTCCTCTCTCTCCCAGCATTTTATTGCAAATGCTGGTGACCTGCCTGTTCATTAATTGCACTGCCAAAGCAAGCCCCCCCGTCCACCCCTGCTCCCCAGTCTGAGGCTCTCTGGTAGCGGCACCTCCCCATAGTCTCATTATTCACAAAAGGCTTTTCAAGGCTGAAATGTTTCAACAAGCTGAAGTACAGTTACCAGAAATTAAATATCTGGAAGGCTAAATCCCCTGGTGTAAACAGGCAGCTCTCCCTGCGCAGAGCTGATTTACACTTACTGGCACACTTTTCCTTCTTCACACTGCAGCGCCCAAAAGTGACAAGACAGTCATCTAATCTTGAAATGCATTAAATTCCTGCCCAAGAAGCAAAAAGAGCCAGTAACTCTGGTCTTCCCAACCAATAAACCTGCTCCCCATGGAAAGCCCGACAGACAGTACTTGCTCAACCTAGCCCTTCACCCCACTGTCCCAAGGTGCTGTACCAGCAGCAATTAACACTTGCAAACACTTGAAAGCTTGCACCCCTGAAAAGTAAATACGTCTAATAAGCCATTCCCACCAGCTGTGAGCGATCACGAGTCCATTGGACTCACTAGAATGATGTTGGCTAATGGTGGCAGGACCCTGTCAAGTGCTATTACACTGACTGGATCATCTCAAGCCGTAGTGGCCAACCCCATTGCTGGTGCAATTTGGTAGGATTGCAGTGGCTGCACCTCGAATGCGGACGATACCTGGAGTGCATCTGCAGTGGCACCCTTCTTTGCTGCTCGGCGGCCTCGTGGCCCTCCTGCCCTCAGTCCCGTTCAGGCAGGAGTTGCTCTGCTCCCCACTCCTTGGGGCCAGATGCAGAGGTGTCCTCCTCCTGTGCTCCCCTGGGTATGTGGCCACTGTCCCTGCCTACAACCAAGGGGATGACGCGTGCCGGTGTTGCGTGACACTCCTCTTGGCTCCCAGCCCTGTGGCAGGGGCCCCAGGCAAGAAATGTAGTGCACGGTGTGAGGTGCACGGCTCTGCTGGGCCCTGGCAGCAGGGCAGTGTTTATCTCCTGCTTCACACACTCTTAAGTCAACATCAGCAGCTATCCACCCCCAGGAGATGTGGCACTCCTTGCCCTGGGAACTGATGGCGGAATTCACGTGCCTGGGATACAATAAAAATTCAACACAGCTGACAAACAAGCAAGCAGCCATTGGAGTGTAAGATATTGCTGCAGCATAAGCCCAGCAGGTGCAAGCAGGCAGATCTCTATTGATTCTGGGGGAGGCACACTTGTTTGCTCCCACTTATTCCAGGGGCCCTGCTGAGGCACCTTGTATAACTGCTATGGCAAACCTATCTTCACCAGCAGGCAGAGCACCTCAGAGCCTCTCGGTCCTGTAGGCAAAGCTGAATTTTGCTTCCCCCAAGCTAAGGGGCAGGTTGGCTTATGTTATCTGCGTTGGTGGGAGTGATGGTAGCGGCAGAGAAAGTGCTGGGCATGGTGGGGAGATGTGAGTGGTGAGCATGGGGGACAAAGGTGTTGTGGGGTGTCATCCATGGCACAAACAGGCACTGGTGGAGGTGTTGGCTGTACTTTTGGGAGTAATGGGGACAGAGGGCTGAGCTGAGGAATACAGAGGTCCGTCCTCTCCACATTCCCCTTCTGAGACATTGCTCCTCTACTGCCCAAACAGCGTTTCCTCCTCCCTTCAGGACTCACTCCCTGGTGCATGCCTGACTTCATGCAGTCTTTCTTTTGCCTTTGTGAGGGCTGAGCGCAGGGCTAGCAAACTGGGGGCAGAAGATGGACTCTGGAGCTCAAATAGTGGGGCTGTGGCTACCTCATATGCCTCATCTCGTTGGCCAGAGATGGGCCAGTTGGCAAGGAGCCCTGCAGCCATGGCCTCTCCCAGCACTGTCGGGATGCCCAGCAGAGGCTCAGGGTAGGCTGCAGAGGAGCAGCAGCCCCATAAAACCACACAGTTTAAGTGGTAACTCTGAGCTGAAACCTGCCTGCTGGAGGCCTCCTGCAGCACCATTAATATGCTCTCCTCTCCTTGCAGCAAAAGTGGCAGGATGTTTAGTGTCCTCTTGTGGAATGTGCTCCCTCACTCATGTCACAGCAGCTGAGAATGAGCCCTTCAGGGACTGCAAATTATAAGTGGCGTTTCAAAGCATGCAGCTCAAAAAAAAAAAAAAAAAAAGGTGCTGAAAAGCAAGTGTTTCTGGGGCAAAGGATGTTCAGTTAAGTGACAGGCAATTATTTTCGCAAATGTTAATGAAGAAATGGACTTCCTCTTCATTACAAAGCTACTTCACAGTCATCAGCAAATAGCTCCAATGACAATTAGTGGATTTCTAAGTGGATTGAGAAATTGGCTTATATACAGACAACAATGCAATGAGGCAAGGCGATAGCCAAGCCTCACTTCTCACCTTACTTCCTGGGGGGATATTTTTCTGCGTGCTGAATGGGTGAGGCATCCAGCTGACCATTATTTTCTTCTCAGCCCTTTCTCAGGGGAATGATTGTTGAATAAAATCCAGCAGTTTAATTTTGGTTTGATATGAACGGGTTTAAAATGTATTTAATGTTTAAAGGCAAGCTATTCAGCTCAGAGAGTGCTCTGGAGGAGCGGCGCGGCGGGGAGCAGGCACTGCAGCGGGGAGAGGAGCAGACCCCCGGGAAGCTGCAGCAGTGCTACCACAGCTCTTTTCTTCCCTCTGCAGGCCACACTCTGATTTTCAGTCCTGGACTGTCCCATAAAGCTGAAGGCCATCATTTCAAGTGTCCTTGCATTTTTTTTTTTTCTTTAACACTAGGGTGAGTCAGGGATACCTGTGCTGAAGGCAGTGGCATAAACACCGTGCACATGAGTCAGGGAAGGTGCTGGTTTCAATGGGAACCTTGGCACCTTGGCAGGCTCCTTTGTGCACCCATCACATCAGGGGGAAATCTCACAGCTCTGTGCACTGGAGCCTACTCCTGTCTGCTCCCGGGGCCGGGGAGACCCCAGCGGAGGATGCATTTGCTCAGCCTCAGCCACGCAATGCTGGTGCAGAGGCAGGGGGGCTCATGTGGGGTGTGCTTTGTCTGGGCTTTCCCCTCAGCAGGGAGCGGTGAGCATTGACCTAGCCCAGCAAGCGGCACTGACCATCGCTTAGCCCCTCCTCACTATACCCCAAAGATCACCTGTAGCTCCTGCCTGAGCACGGTGGACCCATGACCCTGTCATCTGTGTGGAGATTAAGGATAGCCTTGACATACAGGGCAGTTTCCAGTTAGCATATAGTTTTTTCTGCACTTAATTGGGAGAGTTGCTGAGAGGAGACACCTTGGGCTAAGCATAATATTACCAACCAACCAGTCTAGGCTGAAGTGAACTTTACTGAGAGAAAAGTCTCATCCCCTCTGCCTTTATCCAGACGACTCATCTGCCACCCTGAACAAGGGTTTGCACTTATTTTTTCAGCTGAGCTGCCGTGACTTCTCTGGTTGCACGTTCCATCTTCATATGCCCTGATGGGAAACTTCAGTGAGCGCTGGAAAACTAAGGTGAGAAGCCACAGGAGGAGTTTCAAGTCACACTTCCATCTGCAGCTGTCTAGAAAAATCATTCTAGGACCAAGTAGACTTTGGCTGGATAAAATATGTCACATTTACCGAGTGACTTTTCTGACTAACAGCCAGACTTTGAAAGATATTAGCAAGGGTAAAACATTAAGTGACAGAACAAGGACACTTTAGATGAAGGATGTTGTTCTCCCTTTAATTTACTCCCCGTACAGCCTTGCAAAGATCTCAGCAGAGTAAGTGTCCTTGTTGATGGATACGCTATCCTTGTTAGGATGGGACAATATACTTATTTACAGCTTTCATCATTGTCACAAAAGCACAAAGCAAACAGATATAACTAATGAAGATTTAGTTATTACATAATGTCTTTGCCAACTCCATGCAGAAGTCTGGATAAAATCACTCAGAATAAATCTTTTTATAAGAACATTTTTGATGAATTTAAGACAGGAAGAGATCTACTTGTAGTTTGTATTAGGACTCTGGGTATTGCTTTGCTGGAAAGATGGTTCAGGTTTGGAGTACAATGAAATGATGGTCTAAGAAACACCAAGGAAGAAGGGAAAGCCACATAAGCCCTATGATCTGAGCCATGAATCACTGTGTTCACAGGGATGCTGCATAATGAGGCTGTTATGAGCCATGACCATTAGCTACCACCAGCAAGATGAATATTCAATAATAATGAATCAACAGCCAAAAGAGATGGAGTTGCAGCAAGAACACGTCCACCTCATTTCATCCTCTCTGGATGACAGCCAGCCAAGGGGGAGGGCAGGAGGGGAGTCATACTGCCTGAGACAGTAATGCTCCACGGCAAAGCAGGTAAGATAATGCTTCACAGCCCCTGCAAAGGGCATGTTTTGTAGGTACTACAGGAACAACCGGTTCCCTTTGGTGTTCTCCTGCAATCCAATCACAAGGAATTTAGACCAAGAGTGGTAAAACTGGATGCAGTGCATGATCACCTGGAAAGCTCCTGTGGGGCAGGGGACCGGGTGGACTCACACCCATCTCTGTTTCCTGGTATGACCTTGCACAACCCTTTTACGGATCACACAGTGGGGAAGAAAACAGTCTTTGCTGAATGATTTTGGTAAAAAACCCAAAAGCACTCCCTACATGCAACTCAAATCTGACCCCATGCGTTTAAATTTTCCTCTGTGTGGCCCATTTCAAAAGAAACGGTTCCATGACAAAATCAGCAATGTCAACAGTCTGGATGTTTTGGAACTGCAGATTCAGACAGGTATCGGCAGCTTTGATCCATCTCTGCTTGGTGACTGTTGAGAAAATCCTTCACGTCAGGGAAAAAATGGCAAGGAAGAATTAGATCCTCCATTTTAGAGTTAGGAGGCAGGATAAGAACATTCTACCTTTTGACAGATTAATCAATGTTTGGGGGTTTGGCAGTTGTTCTCACCAGGAGGTGAAGTCTGGTACACACCTGCCTGCTTAGAAATATTAAAGTCCAATAGAAGGAATCAAGGAAAGGTTTCCTCCCACCTGGCACTTTGTCCCAGAGCTCTGTAGAGCTTTTATTAAAGTTACAAGGTCTTCCCTGTGATCTTCTGTGCTCCTTCTTTCCCTCCCTCATTTTCAGCTCCCTCAGTGTCTGTTCCCCGTGTCTGCATCAGGATCCCTGGGAAAACATCTCTGCCAGCATGATTTGGCTGCTGACCCTCTCTTGAACACAGTCTTGAAAGTCTGGGGCAGCAGCTCCTCCTGCTCCAATGAATGGTCTATGAACACATCTAATTTCTTTTCACATCCAGGCTCAATGAAAAACAATTGTATTTCATTGTCATTTCCCTGTAGTTACTGTGCGATGGACTCTCATGGAACTGGAAATGAAATCCATGTCTTTTGAGTCAAACCCTAGAGCTGCAAGACCATCTTTTTAGCTTCAGCAAGAGCTTTCTACAAAGCCTGTCGATCCATTTCTAGTTGGAACACATCAAAGCAACCTGGACAGATAAGATACAGCTTTTTTTTTTTTTTTTTTTAGAAAGGAGAATTTTTGAAGATACAGCGTTTCCTTTGACTAGTCAATAAAATGATGTCAAAAAGCTCTAGGGATGAAGGAAGTATATGGAGATATATATATATACACACACATATATATATGAAGTGAATACAATCTTCAGAGTTACTAACCCTAAGGAAAAGAACCAGCAAGAAAGGCTGAGCCAAAATGGTTACTAAAAGAATGGGGGGGGGGGGGGTGGGGGTGGTGGAGAAGAAAAAAAAAATCATCAAACTTAATTTGTTTGTTACAGTTTGCGGGGACTGAGGAAACAAGGTCTGGAACCGAAGGAGTTGTCAGGCAGTGAGATAGGGTTACACTTCCTCCACAAAGAGCCTGCAGTGTTGGCTTGATTAGGCGAAAGAACTTGGGATTGCTACAGAGAAAACCGCCTTGCTCCCTGTCAACTTGCAAAAGCTAATCAGCATCCCAAAATGACAGCTCCCTCCAGGGCTGAGACTTCTTAAAACAAAACTAAAATAAAAATTAAAACAGTCTCCTTGGTCCAGTTTCAAACCTAGCTGCACTACAAAAAAAAAAAAAAATCAGAATGACAGACTATGACATTCTCCAGCAACACCTCCAACGCTAGTCTTCCTCGTGATAATAATAATAATAACTTACATGACTCCTCTACCTCAGTTGAGCAGCTTGTATCCTGAGGAATACATCAGGCTTGATAAACTACTGCCATCAACTTGCACAGTGTGATGAGACTTAGCGTGGGAGGATGCTGCTGTTTCGTCATGCCCTGGAGAAGCTGAGGACAAAACGT
The DNA here is from genome assembly GCF_949628215.1 of Phalacrocorax aristotelis. Taxonomy (NCBI): domain Eukaryota; kingdom Metazoa; phylum Chordata; class Aves; order Suliformes; family Phalacrocoracidae; genus Phalacrocorax; species Phalacrocorax aristotelis. The sequence goes on from NC_134281.1 coordinate 48,117,565, forward strand.
GATAAAGAGCCCCATGCAGAGCTGGATTTCCAGGGGAGGGTTTTGGGTACATGGGAAGGAAATCGTACGGTTTGGGACACTGGCCAGGACACAAGAAATAATGCCCTTATTCTTGGCCAAAGCGTCAGTGGAGTTTTGTTACTGCCAACTCTGAGCCTTAAAAATTCTTGAGTTGGGGGCCAAAATTGAATGATATTGGCTTAGATACCATGAGGATTTTTTTTTCTTTTTTAGCAGTGAAGCTATTTTGTTCCTTCTGGTTTCTGTTCCCTGAGGGTCAATCTTTGTACTTTTCCCCATCACAAGGAGTTCTAGTAGTGAGCCTCATATTTGCATGAAATTTGGGATGCTTACTGCAGTCCCATGACTCCAGAAACTGGGACTTTAGGGAAAACAATAAACCTCACCAGGTCCACAGAAGAATTGCCAATGCTGGTGCTCAGCTGAGGCCCTGCTTCTGCACTCCCCCACTCTCCTAGCACAGTCTCTGCTCTTTGAAGTGTGGCCTTTGAAGCTGCACCTCCAAGGGCAGGTCTCCAGGAGGACCTCAAGAAAAAAGCTCTTCTGTGAGCAATTAAACTGATGAAAACTGCTTTCCTTTGGATGTACATCCTGGGATAGGAGGCTTCAGTTTCGGAGGAAGGTATGAGGTCTCACACAGCCATTCTGGTGGTCAGAGTACACTGCTGCTGTGGATTCCCTCCTGGATAATGAGGGTTAGAGCTCACACTTTAATTTTTCCTTTGCTGGTGGGATTGATAAGGTCTTTCTCCTCTGCTCCATCATTTGTTTTCATGAACTACACTTTTAAGGACTCCATATATTCAGAACTATTAGCTCTCCACCACATTTAGTTGGTGTTAATCTATGCATCCACTAGTGACTGAGGACAGGGCTGCTGCTGACAAGGACAAATGCACCCTTGCCACCTCCTCCCTGGGATCACCCCAGGAAATCCCTCTTCCAAATCTGGTGAAATAAATTACTCAGATGATTTGTGGCAGTATCTGTGTTTTTTCACCTCCCGCCTACAAGAGTCCTGCATGCAGGGAAGGTAGGAACAGCATCACAGGGCCTGGCGCTGTCTGGGACATCTGCACACCTACCAGCTTTATACCATAACCCAAAGCAGAAGGGGTGATGTGTTCGGCTGTACGCAGAGGGGACAGATGCCTGCTGGCAGGTCAGGCAACAGACTGTGCCTGGCCGCTGTGTTAGGTGACATACCTGGCAAGGTTGGAGATAAGAGGGGCAGCAGCGGTGAGGGGCTGTGGGCAGGGAGAGGGTGTTTCCAGCCCAGTCAGAGGTGCAAATAGCACTGTGAACCTACTGATCATGTTGTGAGGGACAGTTAATATTCATGCAACAGCCCTAGGGCCTGAGTCATATCTTCTTTGGCAAACATGCAGCAGAACAGCTCTGAAATTGCAGAATTCAAATTAAAAAAAAAAAAAAAAAAACAAAAAAGAAAAACCAAAAGAACCTACCACCACCACTTCCAAAAAAACGCCAAGCACCCAAAATCCAACTATGGAAAGACCCAAGATCTCAAGAACCACTTCACTTTTTGCTAACGTTTTGTTCTGTGCCTAAGTAACCAGAAAACAGCAGAAACATATTTTAACAGATCGTTTCCCGCCTCCTCCCCACCTACCCAAGGCAGGTTTAATACCTCTCCAGAAAAAAATTAGTCTCCAATAAATCGTCAAGTTTACTGCAACGCTTAAACCCTGCTTGGCCTTCAGTGCGCTGCTGTAACAGGATTGCATCACCCCCACGCACTTCGAAGCAGGGTCCCTTTAGTTCAGGTAGCTCGCGGCCATCTCGCATACGCTGCTTTGTCCCCACCGGCGTGGGAAGCCACAGCAGCGGCCGCTGCAGGTCCCCGGGCGCGGGGACGCCCAGCCTTTGCAGCGGCGGGGCGCAGCGGGGCGCGGGGCGGCGCGGGGGGGCGCGGGGCGGCGCGGGGGGGCGCGGGGGGCCGCGGGGCGGCACGGGGCGGCACGGGGGCGCGGCGGGGCGCGGGCTCCGGCGCGGCGCCGCCACCAGCAGATGGCAGCTGCAGATCGCGGCCGTGATGCGCCGCCGCGGCGCGCGGGGAAAGCTGGCCTTTCGCCGGCCTTACAAGCGCAGCTTGCAAATGCTGGGCGACCTTGGCACCGGCTTGGCCTCACCACCGAGCGGGGATGTGACCTTGCTGCTTTTCACCCCGAGTAGGCGGTGAATGCACTAGCAGCCCCAGCAAGGACAGAGAGAAGAGACTGGGAAGGACACAGAGCTTATTCTTCCATGCATGGGGGCAGGGGAAGAAGAAATCAACCAAATCACAGGTCACATCTCCCTCCACCCTAGGCTCGACCTCTCCTCTCACAAAGTCATTTTTAGAACTCATTTTCAAACCTGATCCCACCTCAGATTTGCCCATGCAGGTCCCAGCCAGTCCCCAAATACATTTTGGGCAGAGTAACTCAGAGTACAGGAGCAAAGCCTGCTCCCTCTCCACACCAAAGCCTCACCCACAGCAAATGGCACTACTGGGCTGCAGCAGTTCCCAACAGCACCCGGCCCAGAAGCAAGCACTAGCCTGTTATTACCACGTGCTCCTTTCATCTTCAGGCCCTGCTGCTCGGGAAGGCCCCTCCTTCCACCTCAGTCAGTCCTGCAACAGGAGCATCTCACTGCCCCATGTCACAACTCCTGCTCCAGCTCTACATCCTCTTCTGGGATGTCCTTATTCTTCTTTTCCCTCTTGTCCTTCCTCCTCCTCCTTCTCCCAGCTGATGGCCCAGGTGGGCTGTCTCAGAGGAGGGATACAAATCCCAGCTTACAGAAAGCAGCCATGAGACATGACACCTGCTCACCCAGGGAGGCTTGCTCTGAGGAGCTACAGAAATGAGAGGATCTGCCCATTCTCTGATGCATTGACTGGTTAATTGATCCTCTGTTAAGAGGCCATGATGGGCTCTGCTCATGCAACTGGTTGGGTTACCCTCTCAGGCCAGGCAATAGGAATGCTTTATATTAAAATACAGGAATTCCCAGAGATACCCCATCAGTTTACAAAAGGCCCCTGTTGCCCAAGGGCCAGGTCTACACCTGATCCCAGGGTGCAAGGAAGCACTGTGCGTCAGCTCTGCCTCCTGCACAAGCATGTAAGACAAACAGAAGGTGGTGTGTCCCATCAGGATGACAACTGGGGAGCCTGCAGCACCGCTGAATCTGGGTTCACTGTTCCTCTGAGCAGTGTTTTACCCCCAGGAGGATCCTTTCTGTCCCAGCTCCTTGCAGTCTTCCACAGGCAGCACAGAAATGACTCACACACAGAAGCTTTACTTGGCAAGGACAAAAAGCTGGAAATATAATTTTTCTTCCTCCTCCTCCTCTCCCCAACCCCCAAAGCTTCAGTTCTGCAGAAACCAATGAGGCCAAAAAAGGGACTAGACAACACGTCAAGCACTACCAGCTTAATCCAACCCCAGTTCCCCATTTACCAATGTCAGCCTCCTGTCCAAGCTTTCTTTGGCTTTCATCTCTTCTTTTATCTGCATGCTGTCTCTGGTTTGCCCCTTCTGGTCGCTACTGCTTTGATCTCTTGAACCTCTGTAATCCAGAGCTGAATCCACGATAGTTTATGCTGAAGAGTTTACACGTTTTTCCTGTTGTTACACTCCTTAAATCCTTTCCTTTTTTCTCCCCTGAAACTTTAGGCAGATTCCTTCTGTGCAGCAAATGGGCATTTTAGATGCCCAGCCTGAGCAACTGACCCTCTTATGGTTCCTCAAACCCTTGGACCTTTTGCATCCCTGTGCTGCTGGTTGCTGGTTTCTTCCATCATAACACAGCAGCAGTTCTCACTCTGTGGGCTAAGGGGCGTACCTGGCTTGTGGAGGTCTGCAGGAGCCCCAGGATTAATCATAGAGGTTTGCCTAGCTCATGTTATCTGGTCCCTAAGTCGCACAGAAAGTTTCTATTGTTCCATGAATAGTTTCATCAGACGAACATGGGAGACACAGTGGGAACTCTGTGAGACGAGGAAAAAAGACAACATCAGAAGGATGAACAGGGGCTTTTAAGAAAGCTTTGCTATTCCCAGGTAGGGATGTATCCATCGAGCAGTTACAGGAGCACTACAGTAGATCCAGAGCACTGTCGTAACCACGTGGATTTCACGTGAACAGCACTCCGAGGTTGCTTGCTCAAAAAGCAGCCCCTCATGTTGGTCACCAGTAATTTTAGAATAGCTATGTGCAAAGAAAGCACCCTAATTTTTAATTAAAAATGTGGGAGAAGAAAAACATGAGAAAATATGGTTTGCTTTGAACTTCCAAATCTACACTGTAAGGGACTGTGTCAGGGCAGATCCTGCCCGAGCTCTCCCTTGTGGCCCCTGGCTGATATGGATGCAGTCAAAGAGGAGCAGTGAGTTACTGCACTGAACTTTCTGCCCTAGTTTTCTGGGGTACAGACCTATGTGATGCCAGCCTCTTCCCCTCATCCACAGAGGCACTGCAGGGTGGGGGCTCTCCTGCCCCTGGCCCCGCGCTGCTGCAGGGGTGCAAACTGCCGCTGCTCAGCTCGTCTCAGCATCAGGGGGCGGCAGCTGATGCAGCAAGATCTGCCTCCACCTTGCAACCAGCCGTGTGGAGCTAAGGGCCCTGCTGCCTCTCCTCAGCCTGATTCCTTTTGAAAGCAAATCACATAACATCAGGTCTGTGTTTATTTTCTCCTTAAATTAGGGTGGCTTGATTTTAATTGAGAGATCTGCCAGAATAAGGCACGTTTGTGCAGCTGGCATTAGAAATGCATACTTGCTTTTTCTTTTTTCTTTTTCCTTTTTTCTTTTTTATTTCTTCTTTTTTCTTTTTCTTTCTCTTTCTTTTTTCCTTTTTTCTCCTTCTTTTCTTTCTTTTTTCCTTTCTTCCTCCTTCTTTCTTTCTGCCTTCATTCCTTCCTTTCTCACTTCCCTTCCTCCCTTGTTTCCTTCATATATCAACTTGCTTGATGCAACCCCTTCCCACCTACAGGCAAGAAAAAGGACAAAAGGGCAGTAATTCCCAGGGGAGCTGTGGAGGACCCAGCTGAAGTGGAGGTGTCACCTTCCTCTGAGGCCAACGCTGACCCCCATATCCGATGTGCTTCACCTTGCCCTGTTCATGGTGATCTGGCACATTTGTGCCACATATGCTGGGTTGCACACTGGTAGGGCTGGGCGACCTGTGCATGGTACCCTCCAGGGAGAGGGCTGCAGGGGACAGTCTGACACAACCCGTGTCTCACAAGAAGTCTCCCACTGCTGTGGCTCAGACTTCCCTATAATACGTGGAGTTTGAGAAGCCAGGTGCTGAAGGAAGGCTCCAGATCCATACTATTCCCAGAGCTGAACAGCACAGTTCTGTTTCAGGGCTCTGATGGACTGTGGTCCTGGATATATGACACTGGGATTGGCTCTGAAAACAGCAGTTCCCCAAGAGGGAGAGGGGTCTTGCTGGTGTCCTGGATGGTATTGCCACCCCAGCATCCTCTAACCTCTCTAACCGCTCGCTTTATATCAAAGAAGTGTACCTTATGCTGTGGAAAGCAACCTGGGAGATATAGCCCCGCCTGCTCCTTTTTCTTATCTGGAACAGCTGGAAAAAGACAGTAGCCTGAGAAATTGGCTGACCTTCTTGATGCATTCAGCTGTCTAGCTGAATTTGTCCTTTAAATAACTTGCCAAAAAACAAACAAGCCCAAAACAACCAATCAGCAGGAAAAAAGAGCCCAAACAAAACAAGAGAGACTTCCGTTTCCAGCCTTGCCCTTCTGCAGTGGCTGGTCTGAAGTAGTTTAATCTAAACCAGGCTTCGGCAATTGCTGAAGAAAGCAATGTCCGCGGTGGGTATTTAGAGACTGGGGCTCGCCTGCTGTACACTATCCAGGGGTTTATTACCTGCTGAAAAAGCTTAATGTGCTTCAGGTGCTATGTGATGTCCAGATGTCATGGCAGAAGCAGCTTGGAGAGTGCTGGTGATAGAAATGCTGCTGTGTGAATGCAGAGACATTAGTAACAAATGTGATATTCAGTCCCAGGTCATCTATTAATACAAAAACGCAGGAATGGCCAAACTGGTTATGTCCATCTAGCCCAATACCCTGTCTATGGCAGCCAGCTGTAGTAGGTACTTAAGGAAGGATATCGGACTAGGGCATGCAGATCGTGGCTCAGGGCCAGTGATTTGTGGTGCTGGGATTTCCGGAGCCAGACATAGTGTCTTTGTATTTAATAGCCCCCAGTGAGTTTTGCTTCCAGGAACTTATCCAGCTACTTCTAAATCTCTTTGTATCCACAGTTTCCTGTGGCAAGCAGTTTCACAGCTTAACAACACATATTATTTAATGTTGCCCATTTTTTCATACCCTGAGGCTGGGTGAGTTTTCCCTGTTGGATGCCACTCAAGATTAGCCCTGGATCCAGCTCACACTTGAAAAGTAGGTGGATGGGTGGATGGAATCTGAAATAATGTGGCTGTTATGATCAGATGTGCAATTATCAGTAGGCCTCAAGTGGGGTGTGTTTTAGGAGCTGCGACACAGCTCCTCACCTGTCTGGTTGTTAACAGGTCACGTGTTGCTGTCTGCATTATGGAAAAAGTGAGTTTTCAAGAGTGAGCAGGAGCAGGAGAAGATGGGCACAACCTGCACAGTGAATGAAGGACAGCATGGGAGAAAATGTGTTTGCCAGATTTGTCAGATTGGTAGAGAACAGTGTGACTGAAGGCAGCACGCCTTGTCAGGAAGGTGGAAAGTGTGTTCCCACAGCTTTAAGCTCAGTTCAGGTAAGTAAAAGAGAGTTGCAGGCAATGGTTTGTATGTGAAGACTTGGAAGGAGGATGCTGAAGTGGGAAATCCTACAGGGAGAAAGGATATGGCACCCACTGTGGCAGCACATGAGGAGGTCAGACCTGGCAGACACAGTTGTCCCGTTCATTTGAGAACTGACAGCTTTCGGGCTAAAGCCCACCAAGTAGCTAGGCATTTGCAAGGTAGAATAGCTGTGTTTAAATTAGGTCACCCAAGAAGTTCATCTTGTCAAAGTCACCTGCATCATTTCCACCCTAATCAGGAACAGTAGTTGATGGGAACTGTTCAGCAAGCTATGGTTTAGGCATGGGGGATTTAGAAATTATTCTGAAATCCACATATGGTAAAAGCGTCACAGTGGTTTATTTCGCCACCAACATGACTGACGGAGCAGAAGTGGGAATGTTTTCTACTTAGAGTCCAATGTCCAGAATTGCTTAGCTCCCATTTAGGCAACAAAGTCATTGGCCAGATGTGGGAAAGAGCCAGTCAAAAGTGTTGGTGCTGAGCAATTGTATGTCACCCCTGCCATGACTGAGAAATTCAAAGCCTTCTCAGCTGACTGGCAGCCTTGTCCAAGGGCTATTTACGGATTCAGAGCCAGTTTAAATGCTGCGGGGTTGACCTCAGGCACACGATAGATGGCCAGCACATTTTTCTGGGAAAGTAGAGTGCAATTCAAGATTTCTTGTAACTTTTTTTGTTCACCTGACACATGCGCTCCAAAGACAGTGAAAGATGAGAAAATAATATGGGTTTGATAAATGACCAAAAGAAAGTTTCCGATCTGTAGCGGTTCCCATTATTCTTATTCTTGGCATCAGCAGAGTTATGGCAACCTTCCCCCGGTCCCCCCTCAAGCTCCACTCCCCCTTAACAATTTTTTTTTCCTGTCAAATTCACATGAGTGGCACCTGGGAGCATTTTGACCAAAGGCAAATTGACTGAGCAAAGTTGCCTCTTTTCAAATACATTTTCTTAAGGGACTGGAATGAATGAGAATCATAGTCATAACATGGCTAAACGGTCTTTGTTTAACTTAATGCAATATAATAACCTAAGTGTTGCAACACAGCTCCTTGCTGTGACATCCTTTTTCCATTTGCTTAATTTTCACCCCAAACACACGCTGTTAATAAGCTGCTGAGAAAATACGGCTCTTGTGACAAAATCCAGAAACTGAGACCCTGTATGGTGTGTAAGATACACAACTTTTATTTGGACTGGCAAGTGGCACTGAAATTGGTATTGCAAAATAGATCCATTTTTCTTACTGCCAAATGTGATGGACAGATGAAAAGGGAGGGTTGGAGAAGTGGATGGCAATAAGCAGAGAACAAATAAAATAAAACCCCTGACAGAAAGTAACATGTGAGTTAGAATAGACATGTGACTGCCAGCAGGGAAATGCAGGATGCGGGGTGCTTTGTCAACAGCCAAAGTTAAAATAAATGTCACACTGGCACTGAAAACTGCAAGATTAAACTCCTCCTGGTGATTTATAATTTAAGAGAGAAAAAGGCAGACACCCAGTGACTGGGCTCAAAAGAAAAACTCCTATTGACTTTAGTAGGTTTTGGAGCAGGTCCAGCTCAGTAAAGGTTCAAACCTGATCTCTGGAGTCAGAGTGTTTGGCCACCGATTTTAATCAGCAGAATCAGACTCTTAATCAATTCTTCTTTTTAATATTTCCTGCTTTTTCACTCGCTTTGTACCAAATCTGGAAGTCATACTTGTTTTGGGGTGCTAAGTGAAAGTAAATAAAGACTGCATAAAATTCGTGACATCTTTAAACTAAAACACAGTTTCATTAAGGAATACAACTGAACTTTTCCCTTTCATTTTCCCAAACAAGCCCAATGCTTTAGAAACACCTGAAAGAAATTCCAGTTTTGTACAAACAACAGTATTTTGAAAGTTTCACAAATTATCCTGAAGCCTGTTGGGGAAGAGGCTTTCCCTAAAAATAATATGCAGAAGACTGTCTTACTAAGTGAAAGCTGCAAAATGCTATATTTTATGCAATTTCTATAAAACAATTTATACAAAAATGACATGGGACCATGTGGAAAATAGGAAATAAGATGCAAAGACATTGGTTTCCTGGTCTTTATCCTTCCTGCACCTGTAGCTTTCTGTGACTTTTCCACTAGGGCTTTCCAAACCACAGTTGAAGAGTGTATTTGCTAGGCACTGAATACCGAGGTCCAAACTGCAAAAACAGGGACAGAATAAAAAACCATCAAAAATTTCAACTTTGGCCACTCAAACCCTTTCTAAGACCCTCAGCATGTTTTAAACAACAAGATCAGCATTTGTGGGAGAAGTGTTCAGCACCTTACTTCCTGTGGCTACCTCTGTAAGGGTGGGTGGTTCATAAGCATATAGAAAAGAAAGCAGACAACTACTGTTGAGGCTCTCCACATTCTGGAAGTGACTGTTCAGGGGCTCTGACTCCTCAGGTTGCTCTATTAGGCCTGGACAATTTGGCATTGGCATTCAAGCCAAAGCAAAGATTGCTTGTTTGATGTGCTTCCTTCAGGAATAGAATCATAGACTTGTCTAGGTTGGAAAAGACCTTTAAGCTCATCAAGTCCAACCATTAACCTATTACTGCCAAGTCCACCACTAAATCATGTCCTAAGCACCACATCTACATGTCTTAAATACCTCCAGGGATGGTGACTCAATCATTTCCCCGGGGCAGCCTGTTCCAGTGCTTGACAGCCCTTTCAGTGAAGAAATTTTTCCTCATATCCAACCTAAACTTCCACTGGTACAATTTGAGGCAGTTTCCACTTGTCCTATCACTTTTTGCTTGGGAGAATTGACCAACACCCACCTCACTACAACCTCCTTTCAGGTAGTTGTAGAGACTGATAAGGTCTCCCCTCAGCCTCCTCTTCTCCAGGCTAAACAACCCCAGCTCCCTCAGCCGCTCCTCATAAGACCTGCTCTCCAGACCCTTCACCAGTTTCATTGCCCTTCTCTGGACACGCTCCAGCACCTCAATGTCCTTCTTGTACTGAGGGGCCCAAAACAACACAGTATCAGAGGTGTGGCCTCACCAGTGCTGAGTACAGGGGCACCATCACTGCCCTGCTCCTGCTGGCCACACTATTGCTGATACAAGCCAGGATGCTGTTGGCCACCTGGGCACACTGCTGGCTCATGTTCAGGCAGCTGTATGAATACTGCTGAATACTTAGCTAGTGAGAGAATGGGAGGGAGCCAAAGGTAAACTTCAGCCTTACCCAAGCGATCTATCAGGGATGGTGAATTCAAGCATATTTTATTTGGCTATTAATGGGTTTATTCTTTTATTTATTTATTGGATAAGTTTTTCTTCCAGTTATACACTCTGAAAGCTGGAGCTTCATCAGGTGGCACCCAAGCTATTTTTCAAAGCACACAGAGCAAACTTTAGTCACCAAGTCATAGCCCTTTTCTAACCGGCTATGCACAAGCAACAATTTTGTGACACCTGTGAGGGCTTTGGTACAAATTTAGCAGAAGGAGAACAGCTTCCATACTACAAATTTATTTTAATGAACAAACTCACATTGCAGTTCTAAGGAGAAACTGCAAACCACAGAGAGAAATGGATTTTACTGGATTTCTTTTAAAAGTCTCTAAAAACAGTCAGATATCAAAACTCAAAAGCCTATGACTTCTCAAAAGAAGAAATGCACTAATTTTCATTTCATATGATAACTAATAAAATCACTTGGTTTGTGCTTAGTTTTCTGTAGCCTGGCTGTAGATTTCTGCAGAATCTCTTATTTCCACCAGCTAAAAATAAATAAAATGGATGATTAAAATTTTGCAGTGTTTCAGAAGTTATTATTAGGCACTGTCAAAGAGCTCCTGGGCAGTTCAAAGGGCTGTGTGAAGGGATTACATCTCTTTCTTGTTAGTGGGATCCTCTACATAGAGACCTACCTCAACAAAACTGAGTCAGAGTCATGGTTTCGTGAGCAGAATCCTTTCTAAGAGTCAGGAGAAAAATCCTTCTCTGTGCCGTGCTCCTTCATGGTTCTGACTCTTGCGTAGAACTATAGACAAAAGTCTCTGGAGCAGAAATTTCTGGTGGAGAAGAGCCAACATATGGAGCAGGTATTGTTCTGGCCCAGAGACCATGGCTGTGATCATCAAGGAGAGGAATAACTAACTCAGTGGGATAGCTAGAAATCACATAGCTGAGATGGGAAGATGTCATAACACTAACACTAGGAAAAGAAAGAAAAGCTAAAGACATAGAAGAAGATCAAAGGTTTTCCCTGCAGTTGAAAAAAAAAAGTTCTTATAGCAGTTGCTCTAAAGCATTAACATTAGCAAAAACCTCTAGAAAAGATCTCTACTTTGAAGAAGGGAGACAACTTCTTTGTTTGAAGAAGGAGTCTCTTGGTGCTGGAGATGAGAAGCCAGCACAGCTCCTGTGTCTTACAGGCCTTTGGTTCAAAGAAAAAAACTACTCAGGAGAGTATGAGCAAGATTGCCCACATAAGCTACAAGTGGAGACAAACACAGATCACACAGAAAAATAAAAACTCCAAGAAGCAGTACCCACAAATGTAGCGATGTCTGTCTCTGCGAGACTGGGATTAGATCACACGTTAATTGTGATTTTTTTTAATGTTAAAGCTACCTTTGGAGCAGGCTTTGTGTAACAGCAGCATTGCGGGAAAGAAAAGGTCCTGAAAAATGTCTTCATACTTTGCTATATATGTGTGTAAATATTAAGCTGCCTTCCTTTCAGACACACCACTGAACCCTGCGCTTGTTTGGATGTTGAATCTGGAAACTTCTCAAAAGTTTTGCGTACAGATAATTCATGAGTTAAAGCCCAAATTGAAATGCCATGTTACAACTTGTAGAAATGTTAGACAAATATAATGACCATATTTTCCAGTTACCTAATACCCACTCAAAATATAAAACCCAAAAGAACAGAATTGTTTTCATTGCTGTTAACCAGACAATATCACTCCAACTAAATATAGTATGTGATGAAACCAATTTAAATATTGTCCAAGTATTTAACACTGTAAATATTAGACTTAACACTCCATAAAAACAGGCTTTGATGATGCAGGTTGACAAAAGGAGACTAGTTAATTGCAGATTACATCATGGCTAGGACAGCATCACTGCTAGGACAGCCACGATAAATGTGAGGTGCAAAGTAAATCTAATAAAATAAAAATGGTGTCTGTTCAGTGTTCACCTTTATCAGTTTTGTTAACCTTTCTTAGCAAAGATGATGGGGGAAAAATGTATTCCCAGGTAAAGGAGTATCTGGAGTTCAATGCATTCACGAAGCTTGCATTTCGGGGCGGATTCAGTAAAAGATCTAAACCTGTGTTTGGCTTCTAGGATATGTTTATGTCCCTTTCACTACAATGGGACTCATATGTACTTCTGACATTTTCTTCTGGTGGGAAGCTTTCCTGAGTCAGGGTCTGTCAAATCTACTGTAGGTTTTGCGAGGAATAACCACATGTTATTGTAAAGCACGGCACAGCTCCACCAAAGGTGAGGAAACAAAGGTCTAAAGCTTTTGGTTATTGATAACTTAAATGGATTTATTAAACTTCTGAGCTCAGGTAACTATGCTGAAAATGGGGGCAATTTCCTGGCATTGCAGGAGTGACTTTCTTTTCATAGCACACCTGCATTCTTGAGTGTCTATCAACCTGAGTTAATCTTGATTGATACCTGCCCAGATACTAACATCAGGATGGATTCTGCCCTGCGTTTTAAGAAGGCAGGTCAGAGCTGTAGTACCACGATGTCCCCAAGCCCTGGAGGTGGGACGTTTCTACATGAGGATAGCTTCAGATCCATATCAGTGAAAGTTACACCTTCCAGGTGAAGCTTGGCCTCTCACTTGCACTCCTGAATGACACGGAGGCACCACTCGATCACCCTCTCCCCTCCACAGAGGGCTCCCAAATGTGCCATATGGAGGCCTGCCTTCTCACTTGCCCAAGATAACAGAAGTGAGTTTAATGGAATACAAAAAATGTACTGATTTCCCTGAGAGGGTAGCAAATAACTCCTTGTAAGGTCACATCTGATGTGGTGGTGAGCTGAGTAACTACCTTAGGGGGGAGTAATTTATTGTTGAAATCACTGAAGGTGCTTTTGGTGGCTGATGCTAATGACAAGTGGTTGCCACCAGATTTTGGACATATATCTCACGTACCTCCCAGAGTGCTGTCTCCCTCTCTTATTTCATGGATCTTTTTCTCTCTCTTCTCCTGCTCTGTATAAGCTGAGTTCCTGCAATTTCTACAACATCCTTCAGTGCCTAGAAAAACAACTAGACACAGTGAAACTGAAAAGAGCCTCACGCTAACAAAAGGTCTGGTCCCAAAGTGGCTCGTGAGGCCTGTTAACACGTCAGAGTCATATCAAAATAATAATATTATATAGAATAAGTGAGTCCAGCTGTCAATGTTGACACTCTTGGGCCATTCATGGATAAAAGTGATATAACGTAGGATAACTGTGGTTTGTGCAAGCCCAGCTATATTGTCTGTCTTTGTATTTGCATTACACACAGCGGTGGGTTACCTGCAGACATGCAGTGCTTTGGGTAAGTTAATCTTGAGCTAGTGGCCAGCATTACTCCGGCAGCAAAGCTACTAGCTGAAGTCTGCACCTGGGATAAAAACTGTCTTTTGTGTGTGTGTGTGTCTTTGCTTTCCCTCCATGTTGGGTGGTTGCCTTCCTCTGTCTCGAGGGATGCAGGATCACCCACAGCCATGGTCCACTTTGGTAACTGTTGCTAAGAGGGGTATGTTGCACAGTTTGCAGCAACAGAGCACATTTTCCACAGGCCAAGAGCACACTGTTCACAAACACAGACAGGAATGGGATGCAGGCACCCCTCCAGCTTCCCTTATTTCCACTGTATTTGTCTTTCTTAATTAACCCTGCACCATGTTACTGACCCAAAGACATGGCAACAACATTGTTGAGAACTGCAGGGATTAAGACATTTGCGGTATAATGCCTTAGCCATGAGATCATAAATGCCCTTATGCTCTATTTTGTTATGCTGGGTTGATAATGTAGGCTGATAAAACTCCTACTTTCTCTCTGTGTTCAAGTGAGCTAATGTGTCTGGGCTCGTGAGGTCCTGGCAGGCGGGGAAAGCAACAGCACAAAGTCCCCAATCTCGGATGTAATCAAATAATGAGGCTGTTTGAGGACATTACTTGTTAACATATTAGCAGGTACCAGGGGTAAGTGAGTGTTTATTTAGTCCTGGTGTAAAAGCATGTCTAAAATGATTTATGCCGGAAGCTATTTCACAGCAAACAGGCTGCTTTCATGAAAGCGGGTCAATCACCATCTCCAGCCTGCCCTCATAAATCATATTCAGGTGCTAATGTAACCAAAAGGTTTATATAATCTGCACAATCAGTGTGGAGGTCTGGGTGGATACAGTAATAGCTTGCCTGCATAAATGCCTTCTGCGTCTACAGGCTGATATTTAAGGGTAGTCAAATGATTGATTTAAAGAAGAAAGAAAAGAAATAAACTGCCATGACAAGTAACAAAGTGTACGTACAGTTTTCCAGCCACATTTTACATACATGGCAGTAGCTTGCCACTGTCCAGATCCGCTGCTGGAACTGTTTCTGCATCAAGATAGCTTCCATACATATGGTCTAACAGAAAGTAGACTGTGATTTTAATGTAACAATGACAGATACCAGAAGAACAGCACCATAAACAGAGATTGGCTTTCTATGTTCCCCGAACTTCTCTAGTTAAAGGTCAGTGTCACATTATCGACTTCTTTTTCATGCTAGTGGAGTACTCCTTTGAGAGACGACAGGTCTGGAAGGACCTCCTGGACCTTCGTCCAAAACACAACTTCATCAAGTTCCATCTTGAAATTTGCCACAGATCTTTTCTTCTGATGTTTGCTCCTTCGCCCTCCCTCCTCTTGTAGAGTGTTACAACAATGCCTTTCCCTTCTGCCCAGTTTTCAGTCTGAACTTATTCATGGCCAGTTTATATTTACAGCCAGACTTTATCCTATTCTTCATGTCCTCTTTCCTATGCCAACATTGTCCTTCGGTTTAAATAGCTTTTCTCTCCCACATGTATTTAGCACTGGCTATGTTTCTAACTTGGATCTTCATGAGATCTTAGACTACAGAGCACATAACCCCCATAATATGGCATGATCCAGAACTTGCATGGTTTGTGTTCCGCTTCCTTCGGACAAAAATTTTATCATTTTGGTTCACATCAGTCAATAGTATCTTCTCTCAAATTTCCATATTTCATATAGAGCAAGAGAAACCATTTGTGACGCAAAACAGTTCGGACCAGTCTTACAATGGTACATATCCTGGATTAGCATCAGCAGCACACACCTACTTACAAAACTGCAGCTACACCTTTGCTACGCATTCATCAGCCAGCAACGTCACTAGCTCTGTTAGTGCTGAAGAAAGGTCCCAAAATATTGCACCATAATATTTTGATTTTGGGGACAGAATTTTGTCCATACAGGTAGCAGATATATTTGTTCTGAGGAGTGGCATCATATTACTTGTTTGCTGGAAGTGTCTGGAGACCTATTGATGGACTATGACGCCCAGGCTATTGGTAATAACTGTTGCTGGGACTTCAATAGTTAATTGCTCTTCATTATTTGCTTCTTATGAGCCATGCTATGCCATTATGAAATCAGAAAGCATTAGGAATTAAATAAGAAAAGAGAAAGTGGTATTATGCAACATAAATAACCAGTTGTGCAAAGGTCAGTAAATAGTTGGTATGAGCAGATTGAAGGTAACAAATATTGTTAAAAATTAGTATCTGGTGACTAGGTGTGAGTAAGAAAACAATTTGTGGAGTATTCAATAATAAACAAGTATTTTTATGAGTCACAAAGCTAGGTAAGATGCACTCTATAGATTTGTGTCCTTTTAAAATTCCCTCCTCATCACAGTAACCCATTTTTGGTTCTTGGTAATAACCTGCTTCTAGGCTATGGATAGCCGAGCTTTTTGTTTATGCTGAACTTCTTACAAAATCAAACTAAAATGGATTAAGTAAGTCCAGATTGTAAAACAGCTCACAGGAGCACAAGTTGAGTTTGTTTGATGTGCAACATATATAAATAAAGCTGCATCTGGAAGGCATGCGGTAGTCTGAGTTACAAACACTGAGTGTTTGTTACAATCCCTGTACTATGTCCTCTTTAGTCAATTTGTGGTAGACCCACAGTGGTCTTTACAGCAAGCACAGGTGCTGGTCAATTGCTAAGAAAGCTGGTTTGTGAAGAGCAGAGGACCAGTGAGTCTAGGAAAACACAGTCAGTGGATTAGATGAATAAAAGAGATGGCCTTCCTTCTTTATCGGGAAAATTCATAGAATTCTATGATTCTATGATTCTGTGAAAATTGATCTTGGGATGTTCCTAGGAAACAGGCCTGTCAGCCTGACCTCGGTGCCGGGAAAGGTCATGGAGCAGATCATCTTGAATACCATTACGCAGCACATGCGGGACACCCAGGGAATCGGGCTCAGCCAGCATGGGTTTATGAAAGGGAGGTCCTGCCTCACTAACCTGGTCTCCTTCTATGAAAGGTGACCCGCTTAGTGGATGAGGGGAAGGCTGTGGACGTTGTCTACTTGGACTTTAGTAAGGCCCTTGACACTGTCTCCCATAGCATTCTCCTGGAGAAGCTGGCTGCTCACGGTTTGGGCAAGTGCACTCTGTGCTGGGTTAAAAACTGTCTGGACGGCCGAGCCCAGAGAGTGGTGGTGAATGGAGTCAAATCCCATTGGTGGCCAGTCACGAGTGGTGTTCCCCAGGGCTCAGTGCTGGAGCCGGTCCTGTTCAATATCTTCACTGATGATCTGGATGAGGGGATTGAGTGCACCCTCAGTAAGGTTGCAGATGACACCAAGCTGAGTGGAAGTGTTGATCTGCTGGAGGGCAGGAAGGCCCTACAGAGGGACCTGGACAGGCTGGATTGTTGGGCCAGAGCCAACGGTATGAGATTCAACAAGGCCAAGTGCCAGGTCCTGCACTTGGGTCACAACAACCCCATGCAATGCTACAGGCTTGGGGAGGAGTGGCTGGAGGGCTGCCTGGTGGAAAAGGAACTGGGTGTGTTGGTTGACAGCTGGCTGAACATGAGCCAGCAGTGTGCCCAGGTGGCGAAGGTGGCCAACGGCATCATGGCTTGTATCAGGAATATTGAGGCCAGCAGGAGCAGGGCAGTGATGGTGCCCCTGTACTCGGCACTGGTGAGGCTGCATCTCGAGTGATGTGTTCAGTTTTGGGCCCCTCAGTACAAGAAGGACACTGAGGTGCTGCAGTGTGTCCAGAGAAGGGCAATGAAGCTGGTGAACGGTCTGGAGAACAAGTCTTATGAGGGGCGGCTGAGGGAATTGGGGTTGTTTAGTCGGGACAAGAGGAGGCTGAGCGGAGACCTTATCGCTCTCTACCGCGATAGAGAGGTTGTAGCAGAGTGGGGGTCAGTCCCTTCTCCCTAGTAACAAGCCATAGGATCAGAGGAAATGGCCTCAAGCTGCGCCAGGGGAAGTGTAGGTTGGACATTAGGAAAAACTTCTTCACTGAAAGGGTTTTCAGGCACTGGAACAGGCTGCCCAGGGAGGTGGTGGAGTCTCCATCCCTGGAGGTATTTAAAAGAAGGGTAGACGTGGTGCTTGAGGATATGGTTTAGTGGTGGACTTGGCAGTAATAGGTTAGCGGTTGGACTCGGTGATCTTAAGGGTCTTTTCCAACCTTAATGATTCTATGATTCTATGATAAAAGAGGCTCCCAAGATCTTTAGACAGTGACTTCTTCTACAAGAAAGTAGTGGCATCAGTCCTTCTTGGTTTGTTGTTTGGTTGTGGTTTTTTGGTGGGGTAGGAGGGGTGGGGGGTTTTATTCTTTTGGAGGGGAGGTTGTTTGTTTGTTTCCTTTTTTGGCACTTTAGAGAAGATTATGGGAATGATGGTCAGAACTTATATCACTTCGTATTTTTCATGCTTTTTTCCTTCCTGTTAATGTGTTATTTGAGCTAATCTAACAAGGCATATTGACAAATATAGTTCTCTTAAATATTCTTCTCAAGTCTCTTTGAGTTGCATGTTATTTAGGCTATGAACTTGGTCGGGCGTTGGTTTGACTAGTTGGCCGTCATCAGATACAGGCAGTACCCACTGTCAACTGCTCTATTCTCTACTCCTCCAGAGACTTGCTGCGTGACGTTGGGCAAGTCTTCTTGCCCTTCCAGCTTCCTCTGTTTAGCTTGAAGTTCTTTGGCATTGAGGTTTGTGTCTGGCTGTTGACATGGCTAGTACTCAGCATGGGGATGGGGGGCCTCAAACTACACAATTCTAGTACAAAAAGCAAATTTACAATAAGAGTGTTTATTGCACATAATGGACCAACTTAACTGTGTCAGTCTCATTCTGAGAACCTCATTTAGGCATCAAAGCCATCACCACAGGATGTAAATAGACTTTCAAAAATTAAGTAAAGATGACACACATGATCTGATTTTTAATTCTTTTAATCCAAGTCATGCACATATTGAGACATTTTTCTGTGTCAATTTATTTCAATTTTCTTCCTTTCTCCAAGAACCATTTGTTGACTTAAGTCATCTGTCATTTAGACAATCAAGGTGATCTTGAATTCTGACTTAGAAATCAATATCAAGGAGACATAATTAATATACTTCTGGCCAATGATTAGACAGGTCTAACCTGATTAGCCAGCTACCAACACACAAAGAGTACTAAAATGTGCCTTTTGGTGTTACCATTGAAATGTACAATTAATCATCAGCCCAACAGGAATCACTTGCTGTTTATCAGTCATAGAAAGGGAAACACATACTACAGAACGGCACAGGAGATGGAACTCACTTAGAAGTCTTTTAAATGTTGTTTTGCCTAAATAAAATAGAATTTTATATACATGCCATGTTGTTCTCAAGACACTCTTGTTGTGAGATATGATACCTTCTTACCTGTACAAAAGAAGAGAGTAAAAGTAGGTATTAGCTTCCCAAGACTTCTTTAGACCAATCAATAGTCAATCAGACTTGATTAGACATTTTGTACCTCTTGATGCATAATCAGACTAGAAAGCAATCTGTTCTGTCTCCTATGCCACACTTGCCTGCTTGTGGATATACGAATGTAGACTAAAGAAGAGCTTCACTTTATTACAGTAGAAATCACCTTTATTAAATTCCAGTTGACTCTCTGGCCCAAGTAACCATACAAACCCTGAGCAGGAGGATCCTGCTGCCATGCAGAACTCCCGAACTGAATACGTGAAAGAAGACAAATGCCAGGAATTTTCAAACCAAAGTGGAGAAGTGACCTAAAGTCATGTGCTAACCCTACCCTGTGAGTTCTTACCTTCAGGACCATGGCTGCTGCTCTCCATTTCCTGCCCAAGGACCCTAGGTTGGGCTGTCTCCCACCTCAGTCAGCCTGAGTTGCCTGTTGTTGAGCTGAGTTTCACAGTTATGCTAGCCATGATGCCTAAGATGTGAACCTCTCTCTTATTATGGGACAGTTCATGGCAAGATTCTTCTAAGCTAACTGTAGTAATTCCAAAGTTTGGTTTCTGGTCTACACCATTTATGGAGAATCCCACTGCATTAATAGAGAGCGATTGCCATCTTCAGTTATGATTCATCTATCATCTCCAAGACAGCTGAGATGAATGGAAGAGAGATTGTGCTGCAATGACCTTAAATGAGATACCTGTTGTTTAAAAGACTGAAGTTACAGGAAACAAATTTCACCCTTTCACTGCAGAATTAGAAGCCAAATTACCTGACTCTTGAAACAGACCCACTGAATAACCCTGCTGCCTAAATCCCTGTGACAGCCTTTCCTCAAGGTCATAAGATGAATGTAGGGTAACGTTTAACATGGCTGGGAAGAGAGAACAGAAGGAAGCAAAACATGGTGCTGGGAAAGGCAGAAAGAGTATCTTTGTGGTATTGCTAAACAGGATTGCAGGGATCTTGGAGACACATCCATGCGTTGGGAGAAGTCCCAGGTAAAAGTCAGGAACAATAGAAACAAATGCTCATTCATTTCCTTACTTCAGTTTTGTTACTGCCAATGTGTGAAAAAAACATTGCTGAGGGGCTAGCCAGGCAGCAGTCAGAAGTTTTTTCAATCTATTATAGCACTCATCCATTTACCATACATAATCTGTATTTATTTGAGGGGTCCCTAACAAAGCCATGTGTACATTGCACAGAGCATTAGACTATCAAGGTATAAACTATTTAAAGCAGCCAGTGTTTGAATTGTCATTTTTTAAAGTTTCACATTATGTTGTTTCAATATCTAAAGCCTCCTTCCCAATGCACCAAAAATGCAAAACACATTGTGAGAAAATGTAAAACATACTAACTTGATTATTATGAGTGCTCTGGATTGTGTCAGAATTCACTATTAATTTAGACTGCATTCCAGTGGCTTCTCCCTTCCCTCTGCATTCTGGACCAATCTGTCAGAGAAATACAACACCGATTAAATAAAAAAATATATATGTGTATATCTATATTTTAAAGCCTGCTGCTATGAGAAAATGTTTTGGATATGCAGTTTAGGGAGAGTTGTTTTCCATGAGCAACTTGAAATTATGGGCTGATTTTGAGGGTCATTTGCATAATGAATTTCTTCTGGGCATCAGGGACATCCACACAGTCAATTCTATGAATACCATGATGGGCTTAATGGTGAGGTTTGTCTCAGCTCCGCCCACCCATGACGGAGACCCAAATGATGGTTAATTCCCCTCATTGAGAAATTGTTGCAGCCAGAACCAATTTCTGTTTTGGGAGAGGAAGAATGGCCTTGTGGTTACAGCTCCAGAATACAGCTCAGCAAAAATGGGTCGTATTTCTGCCTCTTTTATAGACTTCCTGTGTGAGCTTGGGCGAATCACTCTTTTCCACCTGTAAAGTGAAGAAAATGAATTTTCCTACATTCTCAGCTTAACAACATAAATTATTTGGGGTAAGGGTAATCTTAGCTTGTGTTGTGTTGTGACAGTACTAGGCACAATGGGATCCTTGTCTTAATAGAACTATTGTGAACATAATATTTATTTAGGGCATTTTGACATCACTTTGTCCGAAGCAGCTTTTGGAAAGGTTGGGGCTTTTTTTTCTCTCATGCATAAAATCGTACTTTTCAGAGATTCCAGGGGTGGTTTTCCACTTTTCTGGCCACATAGCCTGCAAACAGTATGGCAGGCACCTATTAAAGAGGCAACAACCATTCCCAGTCATCACTGTTGCTTTTTCACAAAGCCAAAAAGCCAAGTTTCAGAGCCCTGCAGAAAGATTTTATCTCCCAGTAGAAAACTGTTCAGAATTCACCCTACACAACAACAAAAGGACCATGTCATGGTTTAGCTCCACCAGAACAGCGAACAGATCATTCTCGATCTGTGAGGTTTTGATGTACTTGCTTTTTATGCTTGGTGGTGGTAGTAAATTTTGGGCAAACAATTTGGGATCCAAATTCTTTGTAGTTGGACAGCACAGCTGCAATATCTCTATTCAGTTTGTACCCAGAGGGAACCATAAAACCCCAGCTGAGCACTCCTACTTCTAGTTTCTTGCTTATGGGAGAAGAGCATGTCTCTCAGGGAGGACATCAGCTCCCCAAGTCGCTGTCAGTTTGCATGGGACAAAAGTTTAGGGGATTAAGTAAAGGAGAAAAAGAAAAACTCTGTGATCTGTGCTAGGCAAATCCTACAGGTACAACTTCCAGACAGCAGAAGTTTTCGAAGGCCACCCAGGGTGATCTAACTGCTTCTGTCCTGACTCCCATGGGAGGAAAGTTTGTCAAATATGGGGCAGGGGTCGGAGAAAGTTCTCCCCTTGCTGAGAGGTTCTGCTTTAAAAATGACCTCTTCTTTCTCCCAAGACACAGGTCTTTTGTGTGCTGATGCCCCAGCTACTCTTCTGAGGAATAAAACCAGACTACGTGGGGTTTGCTCTGGAAAGACTGGAGCTGGGTTCCAGTCCAATAACTCAAAGAAAGTTATTAGCTATGGCTCCAGTGTAATCTTGTCATTTTCTGCCCTTTGTTGTCGTGACCAGTCTAGGAGACTCATCACCCTATACTCCTGCCATAGCTGCTGGTGGGGCAGAGTACCTCCAGGAGAACTCTGTCAACCCTGCTGATCTTTTCTGCTGACTGGAGAGGGAGCATAATGCAGGTGTTTCAGCGAAATTTATACAATCCAGATGGAAATCCAGTGGCAAGTCCCTCAGGATTAAACATGTCTGGAAATGAACATTATTGGGCTGATAAGATTTCTGAGCATTTTTTCCACAGGAAACCTACTGATTTTCATCTCTAGGTTTGGCATGCAAGCTCCCTAAGGCTCCTGGAGAGACATACCTTGGATTGCCTGTGACAAGATATGAACAGGAGAGCTCAAGCTGACATGAAGAGCCAGGCTGGGATGGCAGTTAGGAAGGACAAAACACTCTATTCTTTACTGTTGACTTTGAAAATGTGTTCAGGAAAGGATTACAATGTCAAGATTGTAATACTGGTTGCGTAAGAGTAACTGTTTGGAGGCAATCGTTATTTGGAGAAAAAGTTGAGAGAAGAGGCCATTCACATCATTCCTGCTGATATGCCAAATAAAAAGGGATCAGCTAAACCACAGACAAGCCCCTTTTTGCTTTTGTAGCTGTTCATTTTTTCCATCAGAGCTCAGACCATGGAGCTAAAGTTCAGTAATGAAAACCTTCCTTGCAGCACATGGCTTTGCATGGCCCTAGACCAGAATGAGATTGAGGTGAAAAGGGGCCGATCACCAATTCTCCAGACTGCAGCAGGACATACGCTGGTCTGAACTTTAATTGTCACACAGATGATACTGCTGGAGTGGGACTGGTTTCCGGGCTGATGTTTCTCATTGCTCAGTTATTGAGAGCCTGACAGGAAGCAGAGAAGTGTTTTCAATTCCCACTGCTCTGGACCATCAGTCTTGCTCTGCTGGCATACCTGACAGCTGAAAAATTATTAGGTAGCAGCTGGTTTTTGATTTCTTCTATTATCTTTAATACAGTGTCTCATGAAAGGGTTTGTTAATGCTTTAAGGACATCCTAGCAAGGGGAGTGTGGTTTCCCCTCTAGCCAGCAGGTAGAGCCAAAAAGCCTTGCATCGTGTCACAGGTTAATAGCAATTTCACAGAAACATGGACAAACAGATAGCTTCCTCTCTCCCTTCCTCCTGCACAGACAGCACCAAGTCTAACAGTAGCCCTAAAAGCCTGTGTAGGGAATGAAGTATTTCGTAGTTGGAAAATACTTGCACGGGTGACCTTCTGTAATGAGGATTTCAGTGTTTGCTCAACTGACTGCACAAGTAAGACCAGGGCATGGGAATCTCATTGGATATAAACCAGAATCCAAACTGTGCTAGCTCGGTATTTGCCTTTTTTTAGGAAAACAACAGAAAATAAACAACACATTGGTGCTTTCGACAGGCGTATTCCTTACACTGCAAGGGGTGGTGGTCCCAGGCAAGGCTGCTCTGGCCATGTTTGAAGCCACGACGCAATTCTTTCTTCTCCACTGCAATCATGACTTTGAGTGATCATCTCCTTTCTTTAGCATTTAAAAGTGAAAACAAGGTGGTGTGTCCCAGAAGCTCTGTTGGTCCGTGCGCCCCAGACCACAGGCAGCAGAGCTTCACGCTGGCCATCACCTGTGCTTCAGTCCCCGTCAGAACTCATCTGTCTCATGGTCAGGGACATGGTCTCAAACAATGTGTTTTACAAAAGAGTACACTTCACGTTAGATTACACATTGGTTTATATCTAAGACAAAAACCTAAATAATTCTACAGACAATGGTTATATGGAAATAAGATACAATTTCTCATAGCATATGTACACAAACATCTTTGATTATTTTTGTGAATCCTTAGACTGTTCCATTTCAGCCTGTGATCACTTTGTAAAATTTCATTTTAATATCATTAATGACCACAGGCCTCATTTCTTGTTTCTAAAATATAACCAACATTAAAATCTACCTACACTTTTTATATCAAATATGTAGTGACTCTTTTCCCCCCGGTGCTTTTAAAAAACCTTTTGAACTGCTCTCCAATCCAATTTCTAGGCTTTCCCAGCACAGTCATTTATCTCTGATAGGCACAGTTTTTCAGAAAGAGGTCAAGGATGGTGAAAGTTGCTATCACATCACAAGAGTTGATAGTGCTACTTTCCCCTCAATGCTTTCTTTTGCTTGCCTTGCAAGGCCTCTTTCAGTTCCCTTGACCCTGCAGCCCTGCTCCTTTCTACTGATACAAGAGAATTAATAATAGAGCTCTGGTTTTCATTGGAGCTGCACAACTGCTGGGATATGGCAGTAAAACACACAAGCATACACACACAACAGCTAACCCCTCCACCTCCTAAAATCCATTTTCCTTGAGGCCTTTGATCTGGGGCAGGTGGGAAAGAAAGCAAAAAGCCTCTGGGAGAATTACGACTTCAGTGCCTTCCTAGGTGGCATCGCTGCTTCCCTGGGACTCCTCATGCCGTTAATGGCTCCTTTGTGCCAATGTGTATCAGACCACCAAGGCATTTACCCAAAGGCTGTGTGCAGAATAAAAAGTAACATTTTGCTTTTTTTTTCTGAAGGTCAGATTCATTTCAGTCACCCAGCAGTTCATGCACAGGCAGATGGGTAATGGGACAGCAGGTTGGGGGAAGAAGTGGTTTTCTCATCACTTGCTCTGTCTGTGGGAACAGCCATGGATCCTCACATAATGCTTTCAAACTACGTGGAGGGTGTCCCAGGCAGAAATTCTGCTGGGTGTGCCTCAAGCAGTGCGAGCGCAGTTTTAAACCAAAGGCAGAAATGTGACTATCAGGTTAATCTGACTCCTATCCAGCTGCCTTGCTTTGAAGAGAAACACAGGTGCATTATTTCACCATTTTTCCTGAGTCTCCCAGAGACCCTTTATATTGAAGGCTGCAGACACAGCACTGAAGTGCTGGGTGTCCAAGGCAGTGTCCAAGTGGAATTTCGATTTACAGCCACAGTGGATTTGGAAAAGTAATTCTATTTCAGAAACAAAAGAAGGAAACAGAGAAAAGAAAAATAACAAGGGCTGATGATGTATCTCCATATGATCTCTTGTGATAAATTCTCAGTAAAGGTCAGAGAAGCCTATTCAGACTGAATAGAAAAAAATGCGCTTGAACCCATGATTGTTAGGCTGACTTGGAGGAAACACTCACTGACTTCTCAAATCTCACGCATCTGTGAGTGAAGTATTGAAATCGGAAATTGAGAGTGATTCCTTTCCCCAGCTACCATTCTTAGACAACACTGCTCCGTTGTGTAACCCTCTGAAGACATTAAAATGTCTTTCCCTTCCTGTAAGGAAAGATTTTCTTTTCCCTCCCTTAAGGCATTAATTACAGGGTCACTGACTTTGGCAGATTACTTGCTAAATTGAGTTGCATCCTGATATCCTATATTTTATTGTGATGACCACCCATCTTGACAGCCGCTTGGGCTTGACCTGAGATTATCCAACACTGAAATCATGACTCTTTAAAGGGAGAGGATTAATGTCTGGTTTAAAGGGATCTAAAACCATTGAAGAAAGCCACAAGCACTCACCTTTCTGCAGCTCCTGGCTATATGGACCTGCTCCCCATTTTGTCTCGACATCTGCAGTCACATAGCTGCACGGGGAGTTGAATCCGTTTGACGATCTGGCAAAAAAAAAAAAAAGTACATGTCCTTGTTAGGGTGGTTGTAAGGTGGACCAAAGAAGAGGCCTGAGTCTTCCTCAGCCATGGATGTCACCGCAAGTAGGACACAGGAGTAAATACCTGCTCTGGCAGTAGCAAGGTCCTCATGAACTGTGGGAGAACCAGTGTCTTCTCATGGGGCCCAGGGATGGACCACGGGAAAGCACTGGAGAGCTGTGAGCCTCAAATCCTGTCAGTACCTACAGAATGCAGAAACTACTAAACCAAGAAACGGCACTCATAGCCCACCCATCCGACCCACATAGGAGCTCAGAAGGAGCAGCAGAAGGAGCTCAGGTTTGTCTTTTCAGAACAAAGGTTGGTTGTTGTGAAAGAAGACGCAGAAGCTGGACCCCGGGTCCTTAAATCTCTTTCCTCTCCCTTACTTTCACCTCTTGGCCTCTGCTTGTATGGAATATGGATGCAGTGCCATTCACTGGTTTTCCATAAACCCTCATTCTTCCACTGAGTCTTTGAAGTGCAGGCCATTACCAAACTGAAACAGGCTCTCTGGCATTTGAAAATTGAGAGATTTTTGTTAAAAAAAAATTGCTCATCTTATGTTTTGAAGTTGATGGTAGACAATCTCATAATTTAGTAGCTATCACAAGCATGTGACTTATACAGAAATTCAGCCTTCCTGATGCTCAGTGGAAAAAGTAGTGGCAGAGGGGATTTTTATTGTCCCACCTGTGGGGGTGGGGGCTGAAACCCCTGTTGCACCCCAGGGCTGGTGGAGACAACCCCTGGCTGCAGTTTCAGATTGGCACAGTGTCCTTGCAGAGGCATGGGTCTGACTGAAGCATTCCTTCATCTATAGGCACCATTTATCACTGAGATGCGGCTGGGTTCCAACAGCGACAGAAGGAAAACACTGGCAATGTTTTCATTAAAAGGTAGAAAAGATTTGCAGTGTAGCTGACAGAGGCCATATGTGACCTGCTTAGTGTTCAGCAGGGCCAATAAAGAGCAAAAGGAGTGTCCTGTGAAGGTAAAGCTATACCTCACCTTAATGAACAGCAACTTGGGGTAGGAGGTGTGAGAGGATGATCAGATTTCTTCTGACCTGGAGTTCAACTTCTTTGGATGCAACCAAGAGTGGCTGAGATAGCAAGGTAGCTCAGCACAAAGGTGGTGAGAAAAGGGGGGGGCCCTTTTTTCTTTCTTAATGTTAAAGCTTGGTCTGGGGCTGTTCACAAGCTGCCAGTGGCAGCAAAATGGTGTGTTTTGCAAGTCACAGCAAAATCTACCAGGAGAAGCACTGCTATCAGTGCACAGATGTCACCTTCTCCTACACAGGTGAGACAGATGAGCACACATACACTTCTCTCTGCTAGGGCCAATAAGGAAACTCCAGGACCTCACAGAGATGAAAACAGGCTGAAACATGTTTCACATTCATGGAAACAGTGCCTAACACAGTGTTTTGCCCAACAGACTTAATTATCTCTTTTGAAATCAGCCCTCTTGGGTAAGCCTGTTCTACACCCTGATCTTGCCCTTTAGTAAATCCAAGCTAGTGAAAGAAGCTAGTACAAGTCAACCTGTTTAAGACCATTTCGGAGGTGTGGAGGAGGAAGACCCACCCACACTCACGAGACAGCCTTGCATGTCCACTTCACACACATGTGATCAGCCACAGCAGTGGCAGGATCACCAAGGTCTTGGCAGACAAAGCAAGTCCCCTATCACCCTGGGCCCTGTCAAGAGTCCAGAAAACTGCATCTCATCTTCTGATTTTATATCTGGGACACACAAAAGTGCTAAGGGACTGTGGGCAGAAATTGAGACTGTTTCTTACAGTAAGAAGTCTGGGTTTCTCTCACCTGAGTCAAGACAAGATGCCCATCTGTTCTGTTCAGCTTATCGTTAACTTTCCAATCTGCCTGCTGTACGTATTTGCTGCATTTTGCCTGACTATTCTTAGTTACATATTTACACAGTTTTTCATATTTGTCACCTTTTATTTCATTCTAGTGTTTTCAGCTGCTACTGTGAAATCAATAAAAAAAAATCTTAGCAGCATAGGAACAATGGTCTGTATAATCATAGCAGGTGTAAAAGAAAAGGGAAAAAGACCTTGACCTTGTTTCATGCTGTTGAAAAACACTTGAATAAATCCAAACATTTCCTCAAAGTTAAACTGGAGGTCAGGGATAGAGGAAGAGATTTGAAGTTACTTCATTCCCTGTAGAGTTGAGATCAGAGTAAACCACAGCTATCTTGTAACACCAGTCACTGACACACGACCAGCTCTGGGGTGGCAATTGGCAAGGCTCAATCCATCCAGCTCAGAGGCTGATTTCTCTGGCTGAAGGCATCTGAGTGCTAGGTCACCTGCCGGCTGCTGGGGCCCTGCTGCATGGAAAACACTGCAACTGCTTTATCAATTAGGGAAATGAACCACGGTGAAGAGCTGAATGTCCCCACAGCTAAAAGGTTAATATAAATAATCATATTAAAAATGTTATTTACTGTTTCTTCAAGTAGCAGCCCTTCAAAGCTCCATGGCTCTGTGGCTGGAATATGGTTTCACAGAATTTATGTGGGCATTTGTTTAAGTGTGTGGGGGGAAGATGTATGTTACAGCATCCTCACACACTCTCATTATATATCACATGTTGTTCGCCTTGCTCCTGCCCTCTGCTCACCTCCTTCACTGCCCCATCTGTGCAAAGGAGGCTTTGTAGAGCTGGCAGGGTCAGTGATTAATTACACAAAGATAAACAGAGTTAATATTGTTCCTGGATAGAACTAATTACTCAAGTGTTTGCTTTTATAAACCTCAGATTGATTGTCTCAGGGACGTATCAGTCTAATTGAAAAGACCATTTGTTTTCTAAAAAGGAAAAATAACATGTTTGTGCCTCATGGGTTTGTGGGGGCTTTTTTCATC
This sequence comes from Phalacrocorax aristotelis, assembly GCF_949628215.1. Lineage (NCBI taxonomy): Eukaryota > Metazoa > Chordata > Aves > Suliformes > Phalacrocoracidae > Phalacrocorax > Phalacrocorax aristotelis. The sequence continues at coordinate 48,146,134 of NC_134281.1, forward strand.
TCCTTTTCAAGGAAATTGAAGCAGTGAAAGAGTTGGTGCGTATTGTTGCATCGCTCACTGGATATCACAGCTACCCCTGCGGCTGTGCCCCAGCCGTTCCCCGACCATTTTCCCTTTAACATAAGCTGTTATTTCACTCACCAGCACTCTGTGGAGGATCCTGGTGTGTGAGGTGGAGGGTATGCACATACTGAAAAGCATCCCCAGCCCAAGCAGCTCAGGATTTAGCTGAACAAAGGCAGGAAGAGAGAAGGGGCATGACTTGGTCAAGAGCACGAGCGTATACTCATATCTTTTGCTTGTATATTCCCTGAATTAATCCATGAAGACTCTCACATCTGGGAAACAGAAAACAACTGGCACATCATTTCTGCTCCAATACACTCAAAACACTTTACAGCCTTTCTGTTGCCTGCATCTGCTGTGTCACCTCCTACTCTCTTCTCACCATCTCAGAGCCCTTTTAACTACTTTGTCTTTCCTTGCAGCCCACCAACTCTGATGTCTTCTATCACTAATGTCTCCTCTGCCCTTTTTCGTTTGTCTTTGTTCCTCTCCAGTAGACTTAAGCACACAGGACTGGGCTCAGGGAGCAGGTACAGGACAAGAAAGCTGCCTGGGTGTCATAACAGAAAATACTGACACACGTGACAAGGTATAATAGAGAGTCGGCACAAAATGCATAACTGGGTCCTTCACCCCTGAGAAACCTTGTCCAATGGATGGAAGCAAGGGAATGGAAAAGGGGTTGCACCTCAGGAGGGACCTTGACTATTGCTAGATGAAGATGTCCAGGAGTGTAGGCTGAGGCTGGGTGGCGGATCTCCATCTCCTGATCCCCACTCACAGTACCAAACTTCTCAGCTTATATCTTCATCACTGTTCAGTGGACTTGTGAGTGGAAGGGAAGAAGTTCTGGCTGTGGTGTTGGGCTTGTGAGCAAGAAGGACACCCGCATGCTCTCCAGTTCAGGTTAGTATTAGCCAGGGAACTATACTGGCCATGATAATGCAGGAGGTGGCTGAAATATTTTGCCACTTGGAGCAGCAGACCGCTTCCCATTTTCAGCTCTGAAAATCTCACAACAGAGATGAAGCACGTCAGTCTGTTTCTTGCTACCTATCACCTGAGTGAGGCTGCAGAACACGAAAGCCACCTTCCATCCTGGCTAAATGTAACTGAGACAATGGAAATCCATCTCCCAAGCATTCAACTGTATATGGGCTGGGTCACTGAGGGACAGGAAGCTTTTCCAATGAAGGTGATAGTCAGTGCAAGGGTATGACGTTGATCTGAGAGTGAGGTGGCAGAACAGCCCCAGAGGAGCTCTCAGAGGAGACATGAGAGAAGAGCTGGACACTGCCAGGGGAGAGTTAGCAGCATCATCCTGGAGAAGAAAAAGCAGAGGCTTTGCAGGCAGAAAGATGCTCAGTGCTATGTGCAAAGAAATCAGCTCCCACTGCTTGTTTTCATCTGTCTGTTTTCAGCTGTGCTTTGGAAAACATAGTAATACAGACATTCTTCATAAACAAAAATACATAGCACCCGCTTCTTCGCCAGTGAAAATAACCCTGCAGACATTTTGCTAACCAGCCAGGTCTGAAAGGAACAGAAATATCACTGCTGAATTAAGCTCAGAAAGCAGTGGAGGGAAACCCCAATATACCAAGTCTGGCCCAACTCTGTCTAGCACTTTTTTCTAAAAAAAAAAAAAAAAAAAAAAATTTAATGCAAGTTTCTCTATCCTTCACCACCAAGAAAGTCAGGTGAGCATTTTGCTTCTGTAACAAATGCAAACCATAAAGCAGGCAAACACTTTTTCACAAATACCTGCATCAAGCAATTAGTCAGTCCTTTCATTAAGCCATGACAAGGATGATGGTATGCTGTTGCCTCCCGCACTTTGACTCAGGATAAGAAAGCCCAGCAGCACCTTGTAAATCCCAGCACTGCTGACAGCCAAAATCAGCAGCAGCTCATTCCCCTGGGAAAAAGATTTGTGAGAAAGGTGCTGAGCTCTCCTTACCCATATGCTTTCTGTTCTCACTACATCTATTCCTTCACCTGCTTTCTGTTCGTCTCTGTCACAAAATGCATGTGTGAGAGCCCAGAGATGAGAAAGATTTTCCTTCTCCCTTCCCCACTTCCCCCTCTCCAAGAGAAGACACTTTTAAGTGTTTTAGCATTTCCTTAAAAAGGGCTTTTCTCCAACTCCTGGCCTTCCCTTGCTGGCCCTCCCTTTTGTTCTTGACGAATTATACAGTGTCAAGTGTCCTCCACAGCCATCCCTGCTCCAGTCCAGCTCTACAATGTTCAAACAGATGCATGGCAGAGAGAGAAAAGTGCAAGAAAAGAGAGAAAAGCAATTACTGGGTATTAAAAATTGCTGATCCTTTACAATTGTTAATGCTGAGATAGGAATTTTTTTTCATGTGGGAGGGTTGGGCAATTTTCACAAAATTGCTGGGCTGTTTGGTGATCAGGCAGAAATTCAACTGCAATAACATGTTCTCTGGTTTCCTGTCCAATTATGGAGAGGTTTGGAGGTGAAGCCACAAAGTTTGACACCTTTGATCAAACCTTTCCTGCTATTGGCAGGAGTTTTCACCCTAAGCGCAATACGCCTCATTATGGAGGTAACAACAGTAACTTTCCTCCTCCAGTTTCAGGGCTGATGCCACAGAAAGCACCTGCTTATTGGTACTGTCATGGTTTTGGCTGGGCTAGAGTTAGATTTCTTCATAGTGCTGTGGTTTGGATTCAGTATGAGTATCATGGTGACAACACACTGACGTTTTAGTTGTTGCTAAGTTGCTTACACTAGTCAAGGACTTTTTCAGCTTCTCATGTCCTGCCAGCGAGAAGCTGGGAGGGGGCACAGCCGGGACAGCTGACCCACACTGACCAAAGGGATATTCCATACCATATGACGTCATGCTCAGTATATAAACTGGGGGGGAGTTGGCCACAGGGCAGCGATCACTGCTCAGGGACTGGCTGGGCATCATTTGGTGAGTGGTGATCAATTGCATCGTGCATCACTTACTTTGTATATTCTTTCCTCATTATTATTATTAGTAGTAGTATTTTCTCTTCCTTTTCTGTCCTATTAAACTGTCTTTATCCCACCCACAAATTTTACCTTTTTTTCCCCGCATCTCCTCCCCATCCCGCCGGGGTGGGGAGTGAGTGAACGGCTGTGTGGTGTTTAGCTGCCTGCCGGTTAAACCACAACATGGTGTTATGGAGAAACGCTGCAGAGCAACAGCCTCTCCCCAGCTTAGTGGGAGCGGTTGTCAGTGGAAATTATTTGGGACATCTGTCCTTTCCCTGTTTCAGTTGCTCCTCTCATTTCTTATTTCTAGTTGCTAATCATAACCATCAGACTGATAAGCAGTAATTCCTATCTGTACATTGCAAAGACAATCAGGGTCTTTTTTTGCAGAGGAGGGAAACAAAAGACGGAAAGGCAGGGGCTTGCCTAGCGTCACCCAGTAAACCAGTGGCATCCAGCCAGGTCTCTTGAGACCAGATTCAGTGACACAGCTCAGAAGAAATCCTACCTGACAATAAATGTTTCATAGGCACACATACATATAAACAGGGATAATAAGGTAGAAATTGCACATGATATTTCACAACATTGCTGCAGATTGCTTCATGTATTTGCCAAGATGTTTTCCAGAAGCATCCCCAACTTTTGCTGTCCAATGGGCAAGATGACCAAGCAGCTCATACCCTTGTAACCACCTCCCTGTTGCTCTCCTCATTCCTGCCACCTCAGTGATCTTACCTCATCATTGAATTCTAAAGTCAGTCTGAAGATCAGTCTGAAGAGTTTTCACAGTGTTTCATGACAAGAGGTTTAATGGAGGTTAACATGCCTGAAACCATCTTAACTACAGAATTAGCAGTCTGAAATGCTCTGGAATTTACTGCACAAGTATAACCTTTTTACAGGTATTTCTGCTTGTTTTATAGGAGAGGAGAGGGGAGGGAGGGGAGGGGGGAGGGGAAGGGGAGGGGAGGGGAGGGGAAGGGGAGGGGAGGGGAGGGGAGGGGAGGGGAGGGGAGGGGAGGCGGAGGGTGAGGGGAGGGGAGGGAGAGGAGAGGAGAGGAGGAGAGGAGAGGAGAGGAGAGGAGAGGAGAGGAGAGGAGAGGAGAGGAGAGGAGAGGAGAGGAGAGGAGAGGAGAGGAGAGGAGAGGAGAGGAGAGGAGAGGAGAGGAGAGGAAGAGGAGAGGAAGGAAAGGAAAGGAAAGGAAAAGGAAAGGAAAGGAAAGGAAAGGAAAGGAAAGGAAAGGAAAAGGAAAGGAAAGGAAAGGAAAGGAAAGGAAAGGAAAGGAAAGGAAAGGAGAAGGAAAGGAAAGGAAAGGAAAGGAAAAGGAACAGGAAAGGAAGGAAAGGAAAGGAAAGAAAGGAAAGGAAAGGAAAGGAAAAGGAAAGGAAAGGAAAGGAAGGAAAGGAAAGGAAAGGAAAGGAAAGGAAAGGAAAGGAAAGGAAAGGAAAGGAAAGGACAGGAAAGGAAAGGAAAGGAAGGAAGGAAAGGAAAGGAAAGGAAAGGAAAAGGAAAGGAAAGGAAAGGAAAGGAAAGGAACGGAAAGGAAAGGAAACTTCTAGAGGAAGGTTATGTGGCATAACATCAGTCCACCTAGCCTTACATCTTATTTCTGTAAGTCAGTTGTCTGGATGACAGTACTAGACAGGAATAGTGACCACCTTTTTTTTTTTTTGAATCAATGATACTTATAGCAGAGCTGTTACAGCTTTTGAATGGCTTTGAATGCATTTCACAGTTGGGACTTGTCACTGGACCCCAAGGCAGAGAAGGCTTGGCTGGCCAGAGTGAAGTGCCCTGCTGCTGTTTAATCCATTGAACGGGCAGATGCCTTGCAGGACTCATGTTTCAGTTTTTTAAATAAAGTGTAGTGTTGCACCAAGCCACCCACCTCCCCTCCAGAACATCTACGGAAGTGCTATAATGAAGACCTCTTTAATTTGCTTATCTCTCCAGCAGAGCAGAAGTTGTTAGTAACAGAAAAAGCATTCCATGAGTTTTCTCTCTCTTTCTATTGCATTTGTTTTCTGGCATCTTTTAATACTCTTCCATAACCTTGTGTCATGTGTTGAATGCTTATGTGTGAAAATAAAAATATGGGAAGGTAGATTTTGCTTCAGGACTACACAGCAGTTGACAGAAGCACTTTGTGGTCAGATATAGATGCTGTAAATTTTATTGAATTTGAAACAGGCATTGAGAAGCAAATCACTTTGCAGATGTCAGGGCAATTCAATCTGCAAAGAACCTGCTCCTAAAAGCATCTGCACTGCACTGGCTTTCAAACATTAGGAAATTTTAAACACCTAAAACAACCTCTAGAAGTTAAATCTTCTTGCTTACTTGCAGTCACAACCTTATGGCTGACAGAAAGGGTTTGAGGATTTGAGTCAAGCTGTTTGATATGGCCTTCCTAAGGATATGTGAACACAATAGTGGGTGAGGACAATGGTCCACACAGGCTGGCATTCATTCCACAGCAGGCCTGACACTAGGTGCCTGAGAAAGGAAATAAAAGCAGGGCAAAGGTTTAGTGATATTTTCCCAGTAAACTCTGGAGACTGATTGGTGCAGTCTTAGGAAGAGTAAGCTAATGGGGGATCTTATATCTGTCTTCAGCTTCTTACTGGTTGATCTGTAGGGAAGACAGAGACAGACTCTTCAGAGGTGCACAATGACAGGACAAAAAGCAATTAGTGCAGGCTGCAAGAAGGGAAATCCTAGTATGATAAGAATTAGGAAAAAGAATGATGAGGGTGGCCAAAGAATGCAAAAGCACCAAAGAGGCCTTGAAATTTTCATTCTTGGAGCTATTCAGCACCTGACTCAACAGCCTCCTGAGCAGCCCTTGAAAGGGGTTTTGGACCAGAAGCTCCAAAGTTCCCTTTCAACCTAAATAACACTATGGCGATCTAAGGAATATGTGGTTCTGATGTATCTTGTTCTCTGTTCTGATCAAACCTCCACAGTTCAGTCACTCAATTTAGGTTCAGCTGAACTGTCCAATTTAAAAAGAAACAATGGTTAGACCAGGATGCCACCAGTCAGGACAGACAGATCCACAGTGTTCATTCTGGTCTCTGACTCCTTCCTCAACACACTGTGTGACTGTGGGAATGCCACTAATGCAACAGATTTCATCCTAGCAAGATATTTTTCCACTTCCCTGGGATGTTGAGAGGTTTAGAAATGACTGTTTTGAGGTCCTTCGGTGACAACAGCCAAAAGAACATTATTATTTAGGGTGACCATATTTCCATAATAAAAATTTCGGATGTTTTTCGTGTCAATATTTCTCATGATTGCAAAACAGTCTAAATGTCCCTTTTATGGTGTTCTGAAAATGTCAGCTTTTTAATATGCCTCAATATGTATATATTTGCCAGAGCAAGGACATGGAGTTTTGTATTGCCAAGTAACACCACGTTCTGATGAGGTTCATTAATGCAGCTGATTGGAAAAGACCATCTCTTGTTCTTGTGGTAAATGCCATTATTTTGACATTCAGATTTTGGACTCCACTGGGGGCAAAGAGTGAAAAAAAAGTAATACCTAAACTCTTACAGGATGTAAATATTAAAAGAATGTTTATTTTTTTGTTTGTAAATCAGAACAAATAGTTCACAGCTACGGAGCTGCATGTTCAGGAAAAGGGAGACTGACTGGGACAAAGGCGTGAGGTTTAGATTTCCTAGAAAGTACCAAAGGAACTATTTGTAAAGCAGCCATTTATCTTCACCTGAAAAAAACCCACAAATTTCATGAAAGCAAACTAAAGTTTCACTTTGACTCAGTGAATATCCTCAGAATCTCCTTCACACACAGAGGTATTGAACAAACGCAGCGTCAAGCAGAAGATGGGACCAGATGGGAACTTCAGTGATCCAGATGTGCAAACAGTGCGTTTGGGTGCACTTTTGCACATCTGTCTTTGCCCTCCACTAATGGGGATGTTAGGTGTACCTTTCTTAACCACCTAATGTTCTGCTCAGTTTAGGGTTGCTTCTTTAACAAACATTACTAAATTTGAGCACTGATTATGTTAAAATCAATTAGCAGGAAAACACTGAATGAGCCAGATTTTCTAAAGGAAGCTGCTGAAAAATAAGAAAAAGTAAGGTTTGTCTCACAAGAACGGAGCCAGAGTGAGAGACCTGCATCATACCAAGTGCACTTCGAAATACTTTGCTTTTCATGTATTCATTTCTGACTATTTTCTTGCAGCTTAAAATTTCTTGTAAACTGAATCAGAATACTGACATGAAAAGCGTGGGAGTTTATTACCTCAATGTAGCATTAGTTCAGGAAGTCAAAATCAGGAGGTCTTAGTTTTAAGCCAGAAAATCTCTTTGGAAGGTAAGATTCTAGTAATTCTGAGGACTTGTTCATAGCTTCATAGCATGAAAACATCCTGCCATTACATAGAAAGCAATACTCCACATCAGCAGTTTCTTCCAAGTTATTCTCTTCTGACCTGCCTCAGTGCCAAGCCCCAAATCTAACATTCAAGGCTTGAATCATGCATTACAAGATAAAACAAAGTCCCCATCGTCCTCCTCCCTCCTCCAGCTAAATAAAACCAAAATTATTTCAGGCAGAGAAGTCATGAACAAGCCAAACATAGCAGGGCCATAATGTGCAGCCTGACACTGTTGGCTTTAAACAAACAAATAATTGCACATTCATTTTGACAAACATCTGACAAGCTGCACTGCACAGGAAGAAGAGTCCAGGGGCCAATATTAATTCCCAGAGCAAGTACATTGGCTTTGGTGGAATTACTCAATAGGTTTGCAGAGCCATTGTGCTTCTCTCACTTCCAGCAATATCCAAGCACATCTGAATCACATTCTTTCGCTAACCGTTTCCTCTCCCCCTGTACAAGAGCAGCCCTACTGAAAGGAGCAGGCTTTGTTATCTTTTCTGCCTGCTCCAATATTTCAAGTACTTTGGGGCCTTGCTAGTCCCCTTGAACAGCAGCCATTTCTTGGTTTATTCGGCATAAATTATACAATTATGTTTCATATCATCACAAGGCATCCGCAAATGAATAGCAGACACCCTTTTGCACTCAGCCTGTTTAAACAGGATGCCGACAGAGGAAAGAATGTGTAATACAATGAGTGCACACTATTTCCAATGGCAAGAGCCCTTTTACACCTGCATAAATAGAGCTGGGCCTGGCTGGTTGTAGAGGCATTGTCTCTCCAGTTACATGCCCAGCTGTTATACCAACCATTGTTTTCTTTATGGTTTGGTGTGCTGGTTGTCTTCCACATTGACTTAAACCTCTACCTGAGTGATTATATTTGCGAAAAAACAGGCAGGTACAATAGAAAGTAAAAATATACTGCAAAGACATTGCTGGAGCTCTTTAATACAGCAAAGAGAAGTTTCACTGAATAAATATACTGCTGAACCTGACCCTTTGGTTGCCATAGATGTGAGAAGCAACTTGTTTAAGTTCCTACTCTGGGTATTGTGAAATTTGCTATAAATTGCCCTAGTGTCAATAGACTTCAGATTTTACTGACCACTATGGCTCTGAGCTCTGGCTGAATACCTCTGTTCATAGTTCAGGTGCAAGCCATAGTCTTCAGCTTTCATCCAGGACTGCTTTTGAGGCACTCTCTCTTCTCACATCAGCTCTCCAGAGAGCCTCAGTGACTCTTCTCTTTCCCTCTGATGGGGTCTGGCTCAGATGCTGCAAATAGTGATGTGGTAGAGCCTGGGAATTCAGACAGATCAGCCTGGACATTGAAATGGATCACCTTGGACACTGAAAGCCTTTTCAACCCTAGCCTAGTTGCTAGACTTATATTCAGACTTCCTGATTTGGTCCTTAAAATGACCATGGGTGCTTGCTGTTGCTCAAGTAAATGACTCAATAAATCCTGCTCCCAGACTTAATCCCTGGAGGGAAGCTCTCCAAAAATAATGCAGAACCTTAATCTATCTTGGGTATCAGAGGTGGTTCCCCAAACTTAGCCATGGTGATAAAAGGTTTTGTGCACAACTTGCCAAGAATACACTGGGGGAGGAAAAAAATAGAAGAAAAATGAATTCTCCGGACACTGCAGTATGGAGGGGTGAAATGCCCCATCATCAGCTGCCAGCTGCCATTGGATGATCAGAAGACTTTGATATTTAAAACAGACCTTTAAACCAGATGCAGTGTTAGATTAAAAACTATAAACCTATTTAATTGTTTGGCATTATGCAAGGAACGGCTTGTTTAATTAGAAGGTATTTGGCAATCTGTTAGATTGTAAAATGTTTGACAATATGCCAGTCAGACCCTTGAAGCAATAATAGCAACATCGGACTTGTGTGTGTTGTACATTTTGTGCCACATATGGGGTACATGTCTTACAATGGAACCACTCTGAAGTGGATTTAATGGCTGGGGAAGGTGCCGGCTGAGCAATGCAATTATTTTGCAGAATAGCTACTGCATAAGCAAAGTCAGTGAAGGATTTCTCTAGGCATTATCCAGGCAGGGCATCTCTTATTTTGGTCCTCAGGCTCTCCTGCTCTTTACCCTGCACTAGAGCGCATAGCACTGCACACATTGGGAACCTCTGGATCATTTTTAGTAACCCCAGCATTTATCACTCCTTGGTACATGACTCAAAGCACCTCTCTTAAACCAGGCTTATAATGGTCTACTCTCTCATCTGGTTGAAGGGGTGGACAGATAAAAGACATTAAGATAAAATGCTACTCTCTATAGTGCATTAGCTTTTCTGTGATTGTCTGTGGAGGACACGATACTACAGACATGGACAGCATGACACCCACCCAGATAAATATGAGCAAGGCATCCACATGCAGACATTTCTGCTCATTATCGTGTTCCCTGCATGCATTTTAAAAAGTGAATGTTTAGCGGATACCAGCACAGTTCTTTGCCTTTTCAGAGGGGTAAGCTGACTTCATTGTGTTGAACATGTTGATACAAAAATAAACAGATGACAACTCAGTAATTTCACTGATTGGAAATACGAAGGGATCAGGTCCTTTGGGGTTATATCAGGTAACCTGGCTTCTAGTCAGAGCAGCTTTTCCTTGTGGTTTTTTTTTTTTCCTGGACCTTCTGATTTTGTTCTAGAAAAGAAAGAAAATGGGAATAATGGAAAATACATGAACAGAGCTGCTCAAAAAACTTCAGTGCGTATTTTCATGTTAGAAATAGGCAAATTTGAATCCAGCTTGGCTCAGCAAAGCATTCTGATACTAACAAGTACATTTTTGGCATGAGAGGAATAACAACTAATAATTTTTCTTTCTTTCCTTTTGTTCTTGAAATGCTAAAATGTTATGTGTCAGTGATAATGTTCTGATTTTCTGTTTGAACATATAGTACACATCAGTTATTACAGTACATTAATGTGAGCATCCTTTCATACTTAACATTATGTTTCAGCATTGAATGGAACATATTATCTTGGAGTTGATTCTCAATAAAGACATTTCAAAATATTAGAATTCTTTGCAGACTGGAAATTTTGGGGTTTTGGCCAGCACATATGAGCAAAATTCCTAAATCTTCAAAATGTAAACTTTTGGATCAATTTCAATTTGTTTTGTATTTGATATCACACAGTTGGGTAAGTATTTATTTTTAATATTATTCCCTGACACTGTTCTTTTTTTGCTTAGTTAGTTGATAACCTCAGGATATTTGATTTCTACTCCTCCTCTAGGTTACCAATTGTGGTGTCAGTAAGTGGTTTCAATTTTCTGTGCTTAAGTTCTCTACCAGGAAAATCATAAAGCCTGCTCTGGAGCTAAAGACCTTGAAAGATGTTATGAACTATATCTTCCTCCATCCCACTTTTAAAGACCTACAGTGGCAGAGACTCCAAACCCTTCCCAGGCAATTTCTCCCTGTGGTTTTTTTCCTTCCCCTTAAAAAGATTTTCCTCTTGTCTAACCCAAACAAGCACTACTGCAATTTAAGCCCGTTACTTCTTGCCTTATCCCTAGTGGATATTGAGAGGAATTCATTACCTCCCTCTTTGCAGCAGTCGTTAACATATTTGAAGGCTGTTATCATGACTGTCTCACAGTTGTCTTTTTTCTAGACTAAACAACCCAAGTTCTGTCAGTCTTTTCCACAAAACTTCTATTTTCAGTCCTTCTCATCATCTTTGTCATTTTCTGCTGGATTCTCTTTCATGTAGCCACCATCACACTGCCTTCTTTCTGCCACCTTCTTGGATTTATCTTTGTAGCTGGAATGATTTTTCTCCAGTAGCACATGTACCGGCTGGCATAAATCAAACCTGAGGTGGTGTGGAATTGCTGTTACATCCCTAGTAAATAACAACAGCATGCCATGAACCAGATCACCAGACCTTACGGACATAACATCAACTCAGCCACAGACATCAGGGTCTCTTCATTGAAATATGGAGAGATTAAGTAACAATAGTTAGCTCAAGCTGATCATTGGCATGAAAGGCTTTTCTTTTCTTTTCTTTTCTTTTTTCTTTTCTCTTTTCTTTTCTTTTCTTTTCTTTTCTTTTCTTTTCTTTTCTTTTCTTTTCTTTTCTTTTCTTTTCTTTTCTTTTCTTTTCTTTTCTTTTCTTTTCTTTTCTTTTCTTTTCTTTTCTTTTCTTTTCTTTTCTTTTCTTTTCTTTTCTTTTTTCTTTTCTCTTTTCTTTTCTTTTCTTTTCTTTTCTTTTCTTTTCTTTTCTTTTCTTTTCTTTTCTTTTCTTTTCTTTTCTTTTCTTTTCTTTTCTTTTCTTTTCTTTTCTTTTCTTTTCTTTTCTTTTCTTTTCTTTTCTTTTCTTTTCCTCTTCTCTTCTCTTCTTTTCTTTTCTTTTCTTTTCTTTTCTTTTCTTTTCTTTTCTTTTCTTTTCTTTTCTTTTCTTTTCTTTTCTTTTCTTTTCTTTTCTTTTCTTTTCTTTTCTTTTCTTTTCTTTTCTTTTCTTTTCTTTTCTTTTCTTTTCTTTTCTTTTCTTTTCTTTTCTTTTCCTCTTCTCTTCTTTTCCTCTTCTCTTCTTTTCCTCTTCTCTTCTCTTCTCTTCTCTTCTCTTCTCTTCTCTTCTCTTCTCTTCTCTTCTCTTCTCTTCTCTCCTCTTCTCTCCTCTTCTTTTCTTTTCTTTTCCTTTTCTTTTTTCTTTTCTCTGCTTTGTGTTTTTTTCTTTTATTTTCAAAGAAGCATTCAAATGCAAAAATGTTAGAATGACGTCTATAAGCGAAACATCACTGGGAAGCAGGAAACTTCTCAGGAAGTTGGTTGCCTTTGAAAACATTGGAGGGCATTGTTTTCTTGTCAGGTTAAAATAGTGGGTTTTATTTTATTAAAATCAACTGTTTGAAAATTTTGAAATTGTTGAGGGGAAAAGGATGTCTGGCAAGTATGTCTAACTATATGAAAACCCCAACCAGTCCTTCAACTTGTGGTATGAAAGTTATTTTATCTAGGTTGTTAGCAAACATTTCAGCAATACAAAACTCCAAATTACTCTGATCTAGTATCATAAGCAACAAGCTTTACCACATCTGTTATATTCCTAAATATACTCCCCAGAATCACCATGAAGTAACAGATCTAATACGCCAGGGGTAACTAATATTTATGGTGTTCCTCTGTACACAACACCACAAGGTGTCTATTATATAAATCTGGGCTGCTTCTTCATGCCACACAGATCTCTGAATAAACACAACTTAAAAGGGAAGATATTTATTTCAGCACAAGTCTTAATATGGAGATTTGGAGAAAAGAGGTAAATATTTATTCCTACATTTATTTCTTGGAAAGCTGTCTTGGCTGTAAACTGTTCCAGACTTGTAAATTTCTCTCTGAAAGCTACTCACAGGCATATCTCAGATAGGTGCAGAATGTGCTTTTGTTTTAGATAAGCTATATATTCTTCAGAGGCTTAACTGGCTCTCCCCTAGAAGTCTTCAGTTTGCAAAGTTGAGCTAGAATTATCCTGACAAAAGCCTTCTATACATAATTTTTTTCTACTTTTCCTTGAAATTAGAAGAACAGTGTTTCAGATGATACCTCCGCTGCACTCTCTTGCTGGCTGTGATCAGAAATAGGAAAAGCAATAGAAAGCAAAATTGAACCACTGTGTATTAAAAAGGCACACATGGAGTTACAGGCAAAGTACCCCAGTGGGCCTGGTTTAGTCAAACCCAAGTGACTGGGGTCCATCTGGGAAAAACTCGATTTAAGTCTCTGTCCTTGTGCAGGAGATCATGCACATCAGGGTCACTGTGACAATCTCTATATTTTCTTGTCCTTCTGCCCCTCTGCCAAGCATGCTGACAGTAAAGGAGATTCTGCCTTTTTTTTATTTTTGAATAAAGTTAAAATGTTGACTAGTTCACCTTTTCCACCAATCACTGTAGTTCAAAAAAGGTCAGAGCACTAGTATGCCCGAGGCAGGCTACAGTGAGCTTCTGGGGAGTTGCTACCCTTTGCTGCTGTGTTCATGCAGGCATTGGGCACTCAGGCACAAACCAGGCAGTCACAGGGTAAGCAGTCCTTTGGCTAAGCATTTTGCTTTGCTGGGCACGACTTTCCTAAACAGAAGTCTTCTGTGTTTATAATAAAAATAAATCCTGTTGAAAAGAGCATCTCAGGCCTTGGGAAAAAGCCAAACAAACAAACCAACCCAGCCCTTTAAATTTTTTTTTCTGAAGAATCCTGTCCTGCCTCATGGATGTTGCTTTCCCTTTCATTGCGTCACTAGCAATACTGCCTGGGAATATCCCTTTCCAGCTGGCAGCCTTGTGCACCTGCTGCATCAAAACCTCCTGTCCTGAGGTGATCTGAGCTGCAGATTGACTGAAAAAATCAGCTGCTTTCATTTCTGGTTGTAACTGCAATGATAAAAAGCAGGTTTGATCCTCAAGCTGCCATTTAACTGTTCCTTTTTCCAGGGATCCACTCAGAGATCATCTCATTACAGCCAGCTGGTTAGAGAAGAAACTGTGGGAGTTTCACTGACATTCATATTATTATCATCACTGTTTAACATGCACAAGGGCTTGGGACCTTTTGCAGATCCCACCCTCTTTGTGAGTGAAAAACACATTTAAAAAGTCATGGTCCCAAAGAACTTGTTATCTAGCTGGCAAAAAAAAGCTTATCCCCAAAACACAGAGGAGGAGGGTTGCAATTGTAAGACAGATATGGGGGGGGTGGGGGGTGGGGGGTGGTGTGCAATAAAACTCTAGTGCTGCGAAATACTGCACCTGTTAATATAGCACTGACTATGTTACATACATGGGTTTAGCATTTTGTGTGGACATCTTCAGTTCTCACAGATCCGTCTTTTATTTGTGGCCAGGACCCAGTCCTTTTTATCAAAGAGGATCAATTCATCCAAATGCCAGGTAAAGAGAGAAATCTTTCCCTGGCACCTCACATCATTTCTGCCCTTCTCCTTTGGAGCATCCTTCCCCTCCAGCCAGTGGGCCATCTTACATGTGCAGTGGGGCAATTCAACTTAAGTCAAGGGGAGAGGGCTAGTAATTTTCTGTCCATCCACCCTGTGTCAGAGGAGACCTCCTCTTCCTCACAGCTCCTGAAGGGTTTCTGGTAATCAGCAGGACCTTGTGCTTTTCCTCCTGGCGTCAGCAACTTTCCCCTTTTATCACATTTGCTGCTGACTCCTTCTAGTCTGCTGCTCCTTGCAGCTGTCTGCCAAAACCAATATTCTCACAGCTGCCAGAGGCAGCTTAGACTGGCACATCATAAAAGGCAGCAAGGACCACATTTCCAGATTAAAATAAACCCAGCCACTTCAATGCCTTCTGACAATGTGTTTGACATGCCTGTGCTGTGCCTCACTCCTTGGCTCTGACAAGACACAGACATGACCATAGCAGCTCACATGGGCATCTTGCTCCTTCTCCATATGCCCACCAGGAGTGGCCTGTAGGATGGCCTAATCCTGCTCCTCCCTCATACCCACCTTCTTTCCTTGGGGTTAGAAGACTGTGATTGAATACCAGGCTGACCCTGTTGCCTTTGGGAGGATTTACCTCCTAGCCTTGCTATGATTAGGTGCATCTGCTGTTAGCTTATTTATTGCCACCTCCTGATACTGTAGGAATAAGAAGAGACCTTGGCCACTACAGTACAATACATCTTGTTTTGGAAGGAGGTTACCCTCTGTGTCCATCCAACTAGTACCAAATGGGAAGAGCATCTCTACACATTCCCAGCCAGCACCACATTCTTCTTTCCTGAGAAAAAAAGAATCATGAAACTGGCACAGCAGCGTGCAGTTCCAGAGGACAGGAATTCCTAACCCAGGTGGTCCTTTCCCATTTGCCGTTCCAAAGAAAACTTTGGCTCACAAACAATGTCTGACAGAAAGAAATTCAATGCAAAACAAAAAAAGAAAAAGCAAGCCCTGGACAGAACAGGATAAACAGTGCTTGAACTTTCTGCTTTGGGTAGAAAATATGTTCATAGGCTATGAAGGCATAAGGGCTCTTTGCGTTTTTACTTAAGCCAGTCAGTAAAGTAATTTGAAATTCTCTGGGGAAAGGTCCCAGAGCATATGTTTATGGGTCACTCGGGGTGAAAACCCTTAACCCCAGTCATAGGGTGGCAATCAGTGTTTACTGAAAGTTCATCTTGCAAGGACACAAGCTCCTGCATGTCCCTCCTTAGCATGCTAATACAATGGGGGCACATGGAGTGGCACACCTGTGGATCCCTTTTAAGGACTGACAGCAATCTAGGGGTCTGTCTTTATCTGTTTCTATTTCTGACACCACAAAGCAGGCACAGTGTTTTGGGGCAAATGCCAGAGTGCCTTACCTCTTATTTTCCCAGATTCCTACCTTACTGTTGTTCTCCCATTTGGTATATTATAAATGAGTCGACAAGTTCACAGAGTCATCTCCTCCTATCTCCCTTCACCCCAGGCTAGGATGCTTTAGAGACAGAGATTGGTTCATAGGCTCAGTGAAACTTTATAGACACCAAGAAGCATTGTCCAACCTCTGGACTGCTACCATCAGGAGCTGGCATCAGGGCTGCTATGAAAATCACTGGGCATTTCCCATTATAATGCTGACTGACTGGTTGCTGTTGATCTTGCCAGACATTCACTATTTGAACTTAAGTCATTCTTCTTTCTCCATACTCCCAGTGAATCTGTTCTTTTGAAACAAAGGCTTGAAGTTTGGCTGCAAAATGTCTTTAGGTGTATCCTTTTGTTGTCATATGAAAATCCACCCAAATTTTATCCAGTGCAATGAAAGGCTACACCACGTCTGGAGCCAGAAGCTGTTCTTTAAATATAGTAATGTTGATGTATTTTATTTAATTACATTTCTATCAGCTGCAGTTCGTGGATCTAATGAAGAACCTTTCTAGGTCTCTTTCATTCTGCCTCTCCCCATATCTCTTCGTTTGTGGGAAAATCTTTGGGGATAAAGAGGTGTTCCCTGCCTCTTCCAGGGGTGCAAAACACATCTTGTGCTGGGTGGCTTATCCATTCATACCATCTTTATAAACTGATGGTGGGAATAACTCAAGTATTTTAGTGGAGTTAAAGTGGTGCAAATACATTGTGAGATACATCTTCCTTACTCACAGCCATTGAAATTCCTCATATTTCAACACAGTTATAAAATCAATGACATGAGTCTCTCTCTAGAGCTGCCTATGTCTCTACATCAAGCATGGAAGGAGCGCAAACATCGCTTAGATCGGATGTCTAAATTTTGCATGGGTAAAGTTAGTGCCAGTGTGAAAGAAAAGGCCCTGATAAAACTTGGCTATGGAAGCTGAGAATATTATGGCTTTCAATCTATCAGCTGCCACTTGTATGCTTCATTAGCAAACAACTTTCTGCTGGGTTTTTTTTAACTTCTTAAAGCTGTTTCTTAATTTCTGAGTAAAAAATTTTCCCATGAGAAGGCAGGGCTTCATCTTATTCAGAAGCCTTCCCTAGGATATTGTTGATTTTTTGCGGATTTTTTTGTCAAGAAAATGAAGACAGAATAGTTCCCATCAGTCTTGCACTCTGTATCAGCCAGGGTGTTCCTCATGGAAGATGCAGTTCTGAGTTTGTTGTGATTCCACCTTCTCCTGAGCTGAACATTATCACCAGGAAAGTACTTGAAGGGTTGTTTTTTCTAATTTTAGTTGCCTAAAAGGCAAGCAAATGGCATGTCTGGGTTCCTCATCTAGTCAGTACAGACAGGAAAGTATCTCCAAACATGCAGTGATCTGTTGTATCTGAGATGTGGTGTTAAGGATGAAATGACTTGCACTCTGGATGGGCTCATCCCTCTCTTTTACTTATTTTAGAAAACAACATTTAGACAACTACAGTTATAGGAAATGAATTGGAGCTTCCTGAGACTGAAGTGTCCCAGTGCCTCAGGATACTCCTTACATTTGGATGAGAATTAATTGAAATCTGATAACACCTTTCATTCCACTGGGGGAGAAATTGGTACTCTCCTCTTCCACTCTGACGTGGGATAAAACAAGTATGTGAATTTCCCATGAGTCAGATATTTTTTCCCAACCATTGCTATTTTTTATGCTGTGATGCTATATGTGGAGTTGTACAAGAAAGAAATCTTGCCAAAAATATCAGCTTTTCCTAACCAGCATGACAGATACAATATATGCAATACAGATGGAAGACGGCACAGCACGGACACTTTTATAGCATGAAGATTCTCAGCACTGTCAAAAGCAGACTGGAAAAACAATAGGTCTGATTTTCCTCCCATCTGTCCTGGTGTAAATCAGATATAAATCCAGGAAAGCTACACCTCTATAAAACCAAGAAGTAAGAAGAACTGGGAACTGGACCCATCTCACCTTCTAATCCGTGCAATAATTCAAGTTAACACCACATTACAGACCAACTTTTATGAAAGGCAAGAGGAGATATGGGCTTAAGTTTTATGTGGAAATTGAAGGTTTGCATAAATTCCTGTCCTCCCCTTTTTATATGCTTACAGCTTCTGAAACTTAGCAAGTCTAAGCTACAAAACTAGGTATTCTTTCAGGAAAAAGCTGTACCACCTTCACAACAAAATAGGTAACCTAATCACTGCTGTCCAGGTTCCTCCCCAATTCTTGTTTCTCCTTCACCCCTGAAACTACAGAAAAATCTTCCTGATCCTCAGCCTGTTACGGTTCTTAACCTACCAGAAGTAATATGGCAAATATTAGATGGCTGTAAAATCATGACTGGCCTGCAGAAGATGACAACAGAATAATTACTCACTCTCTTCCAACACAAGAACAGGAAAGAATAAAGCAAACTATAAAATTAAAAAATTGTTTCTTCACAGAGCATGCAGTTAAGCTGTGAAAATGCTTGCCACAAGAGATTGTGCAAACTAAAGGTTTGCAGGAATTCAAAAAGTGGTTTTTTGGGGAAAAAAGGCCAAATGTGTCAAGAAAAGGTGAATACTCTGACACAGGAAGACACCTAAACCGTATCATGCCAAAGCCTGAAGGGTATTCTGTAGAAATATCCCTACATATGCTCCCTGGACCAGTATCCTGGACATTCAACGTAGGCTGACTTTGAACAGATGGATGGACCTTTGGACTGCCTGCCCATGGTTGTTCTTATGTTGATTCATCGGATGCAACCTGCTGAGGCGATGTCTGCATCTCTTGATCTGGGAACGGGTATGACTGCACAATCCACATGTTCCTCCAAAAACAACTTTTGACTTTTATTCTTCCCCAGATGTCTGGCATTGCATGTTGCCTACCCGGCAAGCCAGTTGCAGGACACCTGGCTGAGTCTCATGTTCACATGGTAGCTTCCTTCCTTCCTTGTTGATCCTGTCAGTCCCACATCCTGCTTT
Source organism: Phalacrocorax aristotelis (assembly GCF_949628215.1). Lineage (NCBI taxonomy): Eukaryota > Metazoa > Chordata > Aves > Suliformes > Phalacrocoracidae > Phalacrocorax > Phalacrocorax aristotelis. Next base: position 48,165,024 of record NC_134281.1, read on the forward strand.
CAGCTGCAGAGTGACTCAAAATCCTTTTGACAATCCTTCAAGGCTGTGGTCCAGAACCCCAGCATTTAATAATCATGCTATCCAAGCCATTGAAATCATGGATAAAGAAAGAACAAAGTGAAATCTGCTCTCTGAGCCCAGCTGCACACATAATAGAGGGTTTTACAGCCTAACCCCAATGGGGCATTGCAAACCCTTGTTGACTCAAGAAGCCAGAAGATATTCTCCACAGGAGAGAGTGCAGTTCTGGTATACAACCCATCTGGATCAATGCAGAAGGAAACAAGGCAGCTGAGAAAAAATATGTGGGACATATCTAGAGGATGAAGGCATAAAAACTGGCCTGAGCAGGACCACAGCAAATATCCCAGTAATACAGCATCCTCCTTGATGAAATGAAATCCTTCTTGAGAGAGTAGAGCATAGGATTGGAGAGCTAAGGGTCTATGCATGCTGGGGAAAGGGCCAGATGACTGACTTCGCAATGCCTGAAATCAAACATCTGTTAAGGATTGTATGTGACAAACTCTTTGCAGAGAGTTAATGAGGTCACTAGAAATGACTCAACATAATAAATTTAATGAGGCAATAAAAATAATTAGAAGTGGCCTGGCTTGTAAGAGTTTGGGTCTGAACTTCCTCACAGTTCAGGGCTGTTTGGATTGAAGGCTTTTGGCTTGGCCCATTACAGAGGGAGAAGTGAGGAAGTAAATTGGAATTCATATCTATTGTCTGCCTCTTATGTGGTTCGGTGTGTTTTCAAGACGGTGTTTGCCTGTTGTCATTTCTCTGTTTTTGAGGCAAACACTGCAGTCATCTTACATGTACAACAACAACTTTGTTTGACTCTGTTTAGAGCAACAAGTATTTAGGTGCTGTGACACTGAAGACCACAAAATGCTTAACAGTGAACTGGGAAGAAAGATGCAAGGCTAGGAACCATTCAGCCCCAAATCCTCTAACATTGGGATTTGGCTATGTAAAATGTACACAGTAAAACCCACTCTGTAATCCACCCGCTTTTCAGAACTTGCAAATCCATTAGTGTCTAGCCCTTAATTACCATCTGCACTGGCCTGAAAGTTTTTCAGACTCTGGAATTAGATGACAACACAACTCAGAAGTATTTTGTCCATGGACATATACCTATCTCCCATCTAGATTGGCAGATATGGGTGATCTGGCAGCCACAGCTACCTAAAGCCTTAGAGAGTCCTGAGCCATTAATACTTGTCTTAAACACAGCAAACACATTTTAATATGTTGACGTGTATTGGTTAAAGACCTTCCCTCTAGTGTTAGTTAAGATTTCCTGAAGGTAACCCTAGAACCTGTATCCATCCTCTGGGACAAATATTCTGGCCACAAGATTGTTACCACTCCTTTGTTTTTAAACAAGAAACAGCCCTGTCTGGGAATCTCTGTGGAAAGAAGACTCAACAAACTGTATCTTGAATGGAGACATGCCTTTATACCATATTGGTCTCCTACTGTAAAAGAACCTACAAGGAGGGTGGTGGACACTTACTCTTGGTGGAAGGATCTCTGCAGGCAGCCAGAGGGATCTGCCACCCTACACTGACAGAAGACACTTGAGTGTTTACTCTGGAGGTTGGAATTACACTATAAAGGAAGATGAAAGTTTTAATATAGCTGAAATGCAAAGTTCTAGGTGTCTAAATTAAATAGACTAGATATTGTCCTGCATTAATACTTATATAACATTCTATAATAAATTACATATGCATTGCATAAGTCAGTACGGTAGTTAATGCTTGGAGACCAAAGTGATCTCTCATACATGGTACAGCTGAAAATAAAGTTAAAGGTAGAAATCATGTGCCATTCCCTCACCTGTGCTCTGCCAGAAGTCTGTACAATCATGGCAGCCCTTTCTGATATTGCTATCTAGGTATCATCCTTTACTGGTAAGCTGAGAAACAGATATGTTAAGAAAGACCAAAAATAATAATGAGTTTGAGGATGGGCAGGCTGATTCATGCACTCCGCATTTCAGCCTACTGAAAGTGCCCACGTTATGCATGTGGCACAGCCTTCATGTAATAATTGAGTTCAAACTAACTATTGACCCATTCAGATCATGTCCTTCTTACTTCAGGTATTAGAACAAACTGCCCCATGCTGCATCAGAAATGTGGGCTTCTGTGCTGGTTTTGGCTGGAGTAGAATTAATTTTCTTCACAGTACCTAGTATGGGGCTGTGTTTTGGATTTGTGCTGGAAACAGTGTTGATAATACAGGGATGTTTCGGTTTCTGCTGAGCAGGGCTTACATAGCATCAAGGCCTTTTCAGCTTCTCACCCCACCCCACCAGCGAGCGGCTGGGGTGCACGAGAAGCTGGGAGGGGACATGGCAGGGCAGCTGCCCCCAGCTGACCCAAGGGATATCCCACACCATGTGAGATCATGCACAGCATATAGAGCTGGGGGAAGAAGAAGGAAGGGGGAGATGTTCAGAGTGATGGCGTTTGTCCTCCCAAGTAACTGTTATGTGTGATGGAGCCCTGCTTTCCTGGAGACAGCTGGACACCTGCCTGCCCATGGGAAGGAGTGAATGAACTCCTTGTTTTGCTCTGCTTGCATGTGCAGCTTTTGCTTCACCTATTAAACTGTCTTTATCTCAACCCATGAGTTTTCTCACTTTTACTCCTCTGATTCTCACCCCCATCCCACTGCAGGGGGACTGAGTGAGCAGCCGCGTGCTGCTTAGTTGCTGGCTGGGGTTAAACTATGGCAGCTTCTTTGCATGCTTGATCAAGGCTTGGAGGCCTGGGTTCCCAAGGAAAGAAAGCTGCCTCCAGGTTTTAGTGGTTTTGCTAAACCAATTGGATAAAAGAAATTGTTAACACCTCAGCAGAATAACTTTTGGACCCTGCTGTTATTAAGAAAAAACATCGCAAGTCCAAAATCAACTCAGGACAATGCTGCAAGCCCAAAATCAACTGAAGCCAATGGGAGCTCTTTCATAGCTTTGACTTAAAGGTGCTGTGTGTCAACATCTGAACTATGCAATGGAGACATCTTCACACTTGTACACAATGAGGCCTGTCTCAGGCAATAACACAGTCTTCACACAGCTGCCTTCTTCCCTTTTACTTGCTTAACTTCTATTGCTGTCTCTTACTGGCTGTTTAATTCCACAGCATCAACCCTACCAATGTCTGCTCCCACATTCAGAAATACCTACCCTGGTAGGGACAGTGGAATGTATGGGATGATGTTGAATACAAACACAGAGAAGGTAAATTATGCTATAAGATCCATGAGCACCAGGGTCAGGGTCTCTGTAGGCTGGCAGGACTGTGCCAGTTCCCCAGCCTTACTGAGAGCCCATGTATGAGGATTGCTTCAGAGCAAAAGGGTACAACTTCAGCAACTCAAGCCAATGCTCTGCAGATTTAAAACTAAGTACCACCTATCTTGAGCAGGGGAGCTGTTTTATCATTGACTGCACCACTTTTTCTCATGAGTGGAACACATTTAATTTTGTCACATCATTTGTAAATTTCCAGTAATGGTGTAAGATTTTTATCTCCAACCTTTTTTTTCATGTTGGGTTTTCAACAAGGTAAATGAAAAAGCCATCTCACTTGGCTGAGTTACAGAGCATAACTTCAAGGGCATTCTTTCATTTCCAGCCTTCTGTTGCTTTTGACATAAATCTTGGGAGCTGGACTACTTAGAAAGCAGCAGGACACTCCAGTCAACATTTCCTATTCTTTCCTTTCAAAATATTCTTGTTTTCATTATAAGGTACTCTCAGAAACGGGAAGGTTTTATTAATTTTTTTTCTGCAATGCTACAAATATGAGGAGATCAAGAGCAAAACCCATGTCAGACAAAATCTGTAGCTGCTAAAAGTGATCCACTGAGTTGTGCAACATTTTACATATGTGTGTGTTTAACCTCCTTGTTACTACAGGATTTTTTGTTACTCTTACTTCCCCCTCTTCCAAGTGCTGATGGAGTTTTAAGACTCCACAGCTAAGATATTTTAAAATTCAGTATTAACTGTATGTTTCCCCTGGGATATCATAGGTAAAGTAAATGCTGATTTTCTTGGCGTGTTCTACTAAGATTTTACTGGTATCAACATCTTCTGTGTCTCAGGTCACATGGCAGCAAAGTTACTCCTGAAAGTTCAACAAAACCTACACGAAGAAAAATACATTCTCCCCTCATTTTAAGCCATTACAAATTAGGCTCTATGCATATGGGAAATTAGGGGAATTATTACAATGTGTTTTTCTGTATACAAGAACCAAACATGGGAAGGTATGGCCCAGGACTCCAGAGATCACAACATTAGAGAGAAACAAAATAGAGAGAGAAACATATACCTTTTAAAGAAATATCTGTATGCACACACAGATATGCCTATGTGTGTGAATGTATAAGTATATCCTCTAAAAAGTATCGAAGTGAAAACCCTGCAGAAAGGGTACAACAGAGAGACCTCACATGTCACTCTTTTCTCATGTTCCCAGGCTGCTTTAAATGCAGCTGTAATACCAGACTACAAAAGGCAATTTTGAATATAGTATCTGAGCACATGTATGCACACAACAATATTAGGAAGTCTGTACATGAATTTGCGTTTTGTTCTGAGAAGACCTACCTACCCTTCAGTAAGATGTTGTACAGACACTCACGAGCTTTGCAGGCCCTTTGTGATTTTTGCAGCCAATACTTAGGTTGCTATTTTTGGTGGGTTTTATGGTACCATATGCTCTCATGCCATGCATCAAATTAAAGGCACAACTACTAACGGCACCCATGTGCATGTGGCAACTAGGGTTCAGAAAAGGGAAAGAAGGAAAACCAACCATTTCTTCCATTGGGAACTGCCTGTGGGAGGCAAGACGGGGGGCTGAATTCAGGCATAAATCTGTTCCCAGTTCGGTGGGAATTCACATTTCTTTTAGACTTTGAACCTTTCAGTAAGAAAATTCCACAACATAATATTGTTTATGAAGAATAGCAGATATTAAAGAAAAAAAAACACACCATCCCCCCTCCCCCAAACCTAATCAAAGCATCTTAGTACAAAAATACAGGTAATTAATGGGAATATGTTTGACTATGTAAACAATCCCACTTGGAATAGATATTAAGTTTTGAGGCTGGACTATAAATACTTTACACACAACTTTCCGTATAATCAACCTTCAGCTGGGGCCTGAGTGAATAACCGATCTGTTTCAGCTCACCTTCCCATCTGCTCAGCTCTACCAGTGCTGTCTGCCTTGACATCCTGCTCTGCTGTTTCTCTAAAAACATGACCATTCACTATACTCTGTTAGGTCCTTTCAGAAGGCTCAGTCTTTCAAGGATGCCTTCAGCTAACCTGGTAAAGACTCTGCTTAGAGATGATGTGGTCTTTAATTGGAAAGAACTTTTGGAGACCAGACAAGTCTGCCTATTGGAAATTAATTTACAGCTGTTGGTAGAGGAAACACAAAGGCGTTAATTTGCGATGGGGAAAGGAAAATTTATTATATTTAATTTTATTTAGTTTAAAGATGGTAGTAAGTTATATGTACTTCTCAATCCTGTGGTCAATGTCTTGGTGGGGGAAGACTTCTTATTGAGTGCTCTTCAGGAAAGGATCTTCTTACAGGCTTTCTTATGTAGTGGAAAAATACCTAACAAGTTTCTGTTACAACTTCAACAATGTCACAATATAAAAAAAATCCATCTGGGAACTTTCTGTAAAGAGGTTTAAAGGACTTTCTAGAAGGAGGTGATAAAGGAATCTGCATAGTCAATGTCCACAATTTATCATGCTGAGAATGAAACCTCAGATGAGAAGAAAGACCTGTCTTAACAACACTAGTCTTTAAGAACTCTCAATGCCCAGCACTATACTCTTCCATAATGCAAATTGTTGTAGGTTCATTTCCAAGTGTTAAAGCCCCGTACAGGATTGGATGCTTATGTCTCTCACATGGGGACATCTCTCATCCATGCTCACAAGTGCTCTAAAAGTTTAGGTGTCCCTGTGTGCTCAGGAGTGCTTCCTGGTACATTGACCCTTTGGAAGTTTCTTTGGAACGGTAATTGAGGAAATCACAAGATTGCATTATTTATGGAGATCATCTGGTCTCACAGTTCACTATGCAATATGGAAACAACATGTAGCTGGATATCAAAGGCCATGACAGCTGCAAAGGGCCACATCTTTTTCCAATATTACTTTGAGCGAGGAGAAAAATGTCTCTTTTCTGAGCTCTTCTGGATCACTGATTTGACTCAGAGCCTGTAAGGAAGGTCTGCAAGTCAAAAGGTATCAGTGAATGGTTTGTGAGTTATTTAGTGAACAAAGTACAGATCATTAAAGCCAAATTCCCTTCTGCTTCTAATCACTTCTCCCTTAATTTAGCCCCTTTATAGTAAGAGAAAATACAGAATGAGTGAATGGCAAAGTCTAAAGAGCGATGGTCAGGAAGGTGAGACAAAGAGCAGTTGATTCTGGTCAGGCCAGAACTAGTCTCAAGTCTAACTGCATGGTTGACAAAATACAGGTAGGTCTGAACTCAGTTAGCGCATTCCGTAGTGTGCAGGGAACATGGTTTAAAAGGATAGGAGCAACCTACCCTTCAGGAGTTCTGAAGAAATCCAATGATTTGACTCACATCAGTCCCTAATTTGCTGTTTCTAAGTAAGATCACAGGAAAAAGCAGTAAAGTTTGCAATGTGCTTCTGTTGCCCATGGCAAAGAAGCCGCGCCCTTGAGATGCATCATTTGGAGTTCTGCGTCATTATAGTTTGAGTCCATGTGGTACAAAGGCAAGACCTGGCAAGTTGAGGAGAAAATAAAGGAAGGTCTGTGGCATACCCAGAAGGGCCACAGCACTGCCTAAGTTTCTCAGCACAGATGTTTCGTTTAAAGAACAGCAGAGAGAGTGTTACTCGTATCTAAGGCAGTCCTGATAGTTGCGAAGAGATCCTTAATTTCATGGCACTGATAAAGCAGGCCAAAATTTGCTTCAGGGTTTTATTTTTCTTCTACCTTGGCAGATCTCTTTTCCTTAAAGAGATACTGAGAAAATCCGTGTAAGTTGCTGCAGAGCAGACAGAAGACATGCTGCTCCTTTTGTTTGCTTATTCCTTCTGGACTACACCAAAAAAAAGATGTGGAACCTGTTATTCTGAAAACTCTTCCCTGAGAAAGCACTTGATTGATGTTGAAATATGACTACTTGGCTTCCTAGGCTGTCAAGTCTATAAGCAAGGGAGCAGCAATAAAGGTAGTAGCACAAATACAATGAAGCTGAGGGTGGCTGTAGGATGGGATCACATTCCACATACAGTAGTCAGTCTGACTCCTTGGTAGAGGAATTCCTAGAAAAAGAAGGAATTGCTGTTTATCTGCCTTCCTTTCTGTATGAAGACTTGGGGAAAAAGAGCTCTTTCTTCCTGTGCATCTCTGTTCTCATCACAGATGTTTGTATCTCAGTGAATACTCTTCAGTGCTTTGATGATCTCAGTTTCAAAGGCTGCAGAGAGGTCTTCCACTTCTCTGAGACTTTCCCACTAACAGCTATTCTATGTCCTCATAGCTTCCTCTTTTTAACTGCACTGATCCTACCTTCTCAGACTGTATGAAATCATTCCTTTTACATAGAATTTTTATTTTACATCTCATATAATGAGGTGAAGGATTTGCATGCATGCGCTGTCCCATCTTCATTCTGTGGGTTATTTTTGGACGTACACAGAGACCATTAATGTTGATAACGTTGTATTTCTATGTGGCATTTCTTAGCCACATTTATGTACTCTTAGCCACACACCATGTGACTGTGGTGGTGAATGAATTATAAGACATAGACAGAGATGGAAGCAAGAGGATTAAAAAAAAATGTGAAATAGAACTGTAGATAGATTTGACATCCCAACATTTCCTTATCCCTCAGCAGAAGCATTTATTATTTGTACATTTCATTTCCAGCAGTGTAGAAAATATCTTTTCCAAATTCCCTGCACTGAAAGGGGGATAGTTTGACCAATGAGGGGGATCCCAACATAATTTGTACAGATCAGACCTTCAGCCCTGTAACCTCTAAGCCACAAATATGTTATGTGTCTATAGTTACCATGCTTAAGAAACAAAATGTGGCACTCTACCAGCGTCAGACTGGATATAAAGGCCATATTACTATCATCCAATCTAGAAAGGATGAAGGCTACAATCATTGAAAGACACAATGCTAACAGGCTGGATGAGAAACAGATATTTCTGTTTAGAAGGGAGCTGTTTTGTGTTCAGACCTCTTGAGTTCCTCCAAGTTCTAGAGGTCTTGAACCTGAGACTGCTGCAGTATGTGTCAGCAGGTCTTTCTGCTAACCCCAGAGTGCTTTGGATGGGCAATGCTAGCTTTGAAGCTGGCAAAAGTCTGAAAACTGCATAAAACAGGGCAGCCTCAAGATGGAGTTAAATGCAGTCAACTGCAGCCCTTTTCCTGACAGCAGAATAGGACTAACCACCATTAGTCACACTTGCAGAATAATTAGTACATTTTTCCTTTGCTAAACAAATGCAATTTGCAAGATTAAACCATACAAAAGGGGGGGAGGGGTTTTAACACATGCCGGTTGTATTTGATTTCTCTGTCTCCAGATGGCAGAGTACAGAATGAGGCTGCATTTCTCAGTGCGAACATGAATCTCCATCTGCAGCCTCTGTATGACACAAAGCCTGTGACTCATTCAACTGCTTTGCACTGGCTGGGCTACCGCTGGGTTTGCATAACCATGTTCTCTCAGGACTGGGTCCCCAAGTACCCCAGCAGACAGGCCCAGATCTGCACATGCTTAAGTCAGAAGGCAGATCTCAGCACATCAGGGATCTTTAACCAAATCTTACAACAGCCACAAATTTCAGGATTCATCTTCTGTCCCTGAAAGCTTATTTGGCCCAAAAGCTCTTAGAATAATGCGCAACGCAACCAACTGACCTGCCTGCCCTTGTGTTTCATCCTCAGATTGAAGACTACTTTTTAAACTTTTGAAACTGTTCTCTTTCTCAGAAATGTGAATGAAGACAGGTCATGCCCATCTACACAAACTGACTACGCTTGCCTTTCTCGTCTCTTTTCTTCAGCAAACTGTGCCAGGCCCTCCAAGTTTTGTGCTGGTTCCTACAGAAAGGAGATGTCCCCGTATGTTGTATGACCTACTCCCTTTGAATGAGAGGATTACCTTCAAGAGGGATGGATGGTCTCATAGCAGTAGAACCACCAGATATAGGCAGTGATTTAAAAGTTCTTCTAATGCATTTCCTAATACTCCTCTAACAAAGCATACTGAAATAGTTCAGAAGCTTGAAATTATGTGAGTGCAAGTCTCTGTTCACGCAGGAGCATCACTTCCATAGCCATTTGGACGCCTGTCCCCATCTGTATGCTGGTGAACTCTGCTGAATTCATACAGTGGAATGAATCACACATCATCTGGTCTTCCAGCTTTACCCTGTCCAAGTTTTGTCTTTGGTCACCCATTCTCATAATACTCCCATTTTCCTTCCTTGGTGAAAAGTTATATATTTTTATTTGTGTGTGTTACTGTAGCTTGACGGATCCTATTCAAGTGTCCGTAACCCACAGAGGTGACTCAGGATTAAATAACATTTTTATTATCTAATGATTTGTGATGGGCAAAAGTAGAACAAGGGCATTAGACAGAAGAGTCTAAATCTCTGCCTTTTAGCACTAGCTTAGACTCTAGACCTTGTTATCTCCACGGTAAATGGCAACATCCCCATATTGAAGATATATCAATGAAGAGTTCTTAGGTTTCTCTATTTGTGAGAGATACAAGTGAGAGAAACTTGACAGGTACACATTTATATGTATGTGATTTAGAAAGATTACCAGCTACCTTGGAGATAGCAGGCCTATATAGAGACTATATATATATAGAGAGAGACTATATATAAAGACTATGTGACTGCTGTCTAATGCCCGGCCTTTGCAAGTGCCAACCAACTACCATCAAAAGGGGTGGACAACTCAATGTGGTTGTTGCCCCCCCTCTCTGCTCACTAGCTGGTGCAGAATAGAAATTTACACTAATTTCCAAACCAAGAAAGGGTAAAGCTACTTCTGGGTGCTACTCGGAGCCTGCCAGCACATATCACATGGCATGAGAATTCGGATGGTGGGGGCTTTATTCTGCACACCACTACAGAGGAACACAGTGACTGTGGGAATTCATGCCTTGGTCAGTTTTACAAGGCTCTGAATGTATAAGACTGAATTTATAGAGTTTTCTTATTGCTGTTCTCTCAGCATAGTGGCTCCCTCTCTGAGAAGGAAGGCAAACAAGCAACTAGAACGTTAGAAAGTATTGTATTTATTGGGTCCTGTAGTAATCAAGAAAGTGGGAGGCAGAAAAAAAGTATCCTCTTAGGAGAGATGCAGATTAGACTCTGAGTCAGTCCTACAGCCAGCTGTTTTAAAAGCCCCAAAAGGGGTTTAAGTATTTAAAAATGATTTAGCTGGTGAAACTGCACCATATGAATTACTTGGTGGTATTAAGGAGACAAGAATGATGAGGAAGGAGTGAGGGGCTTTATCGACTCAGCACTAAATGTTCAGCTAAAAAGGGAGGGCAGGCAAGACAGCTCATAGATGCCTGTGATTTCCAAACGATCCATGAATGTTTACTGGGACGTCATGTTTCTGACCCTGGAATGGGACGCAAGCCAATCAGAATAAAAAGATACTCTTATATTCCTGGCATAGCTTTGCGGTGAGCAGAATCTGCTGTATGTGTATTTTATGTTTCAGGTTGCAGGGCCCTGTGTGAGAGTTTTATATAATGTCTTTCAATATTTATTTGGTTAAACTTTACAATTATGATCCTTAGAGAAAATGATTCTCAGATGCTGGATCCTGCCTGTATAATTTGAATGAGATTATGCACACACAGAGACAATCTCTTACTCATACACAACAGCCACTCTATCACGTATGCTTCTCCAACCCTCCACTTCTACATATCTCCAATAAAATATTTATCCTCACAGCCACCATAGGGATAAACCAGCGACAGTCTACCCATGACAGATTGATACACAGACACATTGGCCTAGATAGGGACAGTGCCTACAGTAAGGTGACTCCCTGGGGTCCCTGTGGTTAGTGGAGACAAAATGGTATGTCCAGAAGGTGTCTAAGCCCATGAAAGACCTGAACTGCCTGTGGAAGGCAGAACCTTCCAGGAATCTTTACTGGTTCCCTGCAGAACCAGTAAAGCACAAAAGATTCAGCAGTTGATGTCAACATACCTATGTCCAGACAAAGTTAAAGTCATCACTATAAGTGAATTTATTTTCCAGACTCATTTGTGTCTTTGCCTTCTCTGCAAGGATCACCATCTATGAGTCTGGTTTGTATCAGGGAACACGTGTGCTGTTGCCTCATTTCATACAACTATTCTAGAGCACTTGAGAACGCAACTGAAGGGTGTCTGCAGTTTAAAAAAAAAGTTCAAACTGAAAAGATCAAGGTAGGAGAGGGACTGTGTTGGCTGACAGGGTGTGGGCTTGGAAAACTCAGCCACTCTTGGAACAATAATTTAGCTAAATACCTACTCTGCCGTACATTTCAGTGCAGTGGGAAGAGGGATGTTCTCCAACACAAAGAAGACCTTTTGCTTCTTAAGCATTCCAGACTACAGAAACTGGAACAATTTGCTGGTAGAGTGATGATCAGATGGATCCAAGAGTCCTCCATCAGTAATGCAGAGACCCCAAACATATAACAAACATTATTCCAGCATGTTAGTCTGCTCCCTGTTAGTTTCTACAGTTCAAAGCTTGTATAATCACAATGGTGTTCAATGGGAAAAGCCTCCGGTGTTGTGCTTCATCCCACTGTTTCTTCCACATGGAGCTCCCTGATTTCTGAGCTCTTCACAAATTATTTAAATGAGGTTAAATTAATAACAGTCTACTCTTCTACTTCTTTCTCCCATATATAAATTTACCCAGACCATTAAAGGAGGTTAACATATCATTTTGGGTGCATGAACAAGAAAACTGGTAAGTACTTGAGAGTTTAAACTGGGTATGGGCTGGGTTTGCTTGGTGGTAGTTGAATCATCTCAGATGAATGACAAGACAAACGTGTGCCACATAGGCCACCAAAACTTGAGTGGCTTGGAACAAGCCAGGGCAGGCAAGCATGTGGGTCTAGTCACACTAGTGAAAACAATAATCTCTTTACCATTCACATGTAATCAAAGCAGCCAAAAATCTGTCAGCACAGTAGTTCTCATTAAACATAAGCATTTGCCAGTGGTGAGTGGAACCTGGCATTTCCCAGACAGAAGTATGTGCGCAGACATTGTGTGCTGCATACACACACGCTCAGCCTGAGGTTTCTGGGAAGCATTGAGCCATTCAGCTACTCAGTGCAGGCCCTTAAGACCAACATCTTTCATTTGCAGACAGCTTACTACACACTGAAGAATCTTCTGTAGAGTGTGGCCACAGTCAGTCCAGAGCTTCCAGAAAGCACTGAGCTGTGGGCACCAGAAATGGTTGGGATTTTCAGGTGTAATGGAGGTGAGATCAGTTGATTTCCTTTAAGTGTTGCACAGTAGCTCTCTTCTTCTTGTGTTGGATAATGAAATACTAGACAAATACCAAAAATCCTCAGATTCCACCAAAAATGACTGCCAAGTAGAAAACAAGTATGTGTCTATGAAACGACAGATGTAAATTTACCTTAAGCTGTTGCACAGACACTAGGGATAGTGAAAAGAAAAGTTAGGCTCTAATCACTACTATGCTGTGTTATGTTTCCTCTTGCAGTCCCACGTGGGTAGGAGGGAGGAGGAGAAATGAAATATCCTGAAGTTGAGTTTAGGTCATCAGGAGTCTTCAGGGTTAATGGGAACCGTTATTGCTGAGATGCCAGGGAAAACTATTTCAGACCTATCAGCTCTGCCAAAAAGAGCAAAATCAATCAAACATTTGAGTTCCTGTGTAGGAAGTAAAAATAATTATTCTGTTATTTATTACTGTTAAAAATTTCATTTCAGCCAAAATGTCTGAAAAAAAGGCACTCAAATTATATGCATTTGTGGCCGTAGGAGGATTTTAGTTGGATGGTTTAAATGAGTCCCTGTGTGTGTGTGTAAATGTCACAACATGCCAAATAAACAAGGGTCCGAGGAGTCTGAATACAGCTGCATTTGAACTTTGGGAAAATTCAGATTCATGGCCTCGTTGTATTTTGGCATAACTAAGCCAAACCCTTTACCCAAACACACCCAGGACTATGAAAAGTTCAACACTGCATCCAATTTCTGCTTCCATGTCTGTTGCTGCTCTAAGCAAGCATGAAATGGGCTGCATAGGCTTTTTGTGTGTCACAGACAGACCAATATTTTCTGCTTCAATTTGGAAGTACCTCTTGTTGCAGCTCCATAACAAGCTGTCTCCGTAGGAGATGTCAAAAGCAAAATTAAAGTAGTTTATTTTCCATCCTGAACTGAGTACTTCCTGAGAAAAACAAACTCTTTGTGAACATTTAAATCTGCGTGGTGACCTGTGTTGCTCCACTGGTAATGCTTTGTATTGCTAAGACAGAAACCAGGAGCTGATTCCCAATGTCATCTTTTCCTTCCCACACCACTGGAAGCCAAGCGTTCTGCTGAGGCAGCAGGCTTGTGCCTCCGGGGCGCTGAGGGAGACTGTCCACTGGTGAAGTTGATCAGAAAGGTGTAACTTCAATCATCTGATGAGCTGCTGTGCACATCCCAATGCTTAGCAGTGGCCTCTCTGGCTGATGATATGTCTCCTCAGTTTTTCTTGGAGGACTTTTCCTGTAGGAGCATTGTTTTTGCAGGCAGAACATCTCCAACTGTTGCAAATGGTAGGCTTTCACCTTCTACCAGAGTGGGGTAGAAAAAAAATAATTTCCCCACTAGTTTGCTGAACTGTCATGCAGTTTAACAGAATAATCACACTACAGCTATCAGATTCTGCAGAATGGTTCAATAAACATAGGTGACAACTCAATTCCCTGTTTCTTCTACGGAGAGGTCTAAAATAATGTATGTTATATGATATGATCCTCTGGTCATCACCTTACTCTTTTAGATGATACTTTGTCACAAAAGCATTCAAAATATAAGCCTGAGAGTTACTGTTTTCTCAGTTTTGGAAGATCACTGGGAATTGGTTCAAGATTGGATCTTACTTCAGGGAAGGTTTCTCCAAAGGGAAGTTCCACGTGAGATGCATTCCCTAGGGATGGAAGAGCTCTTGGCTCTTGGCTGCTGCTTTTGAGAGGTATCTGAAGAGGCCACAGTGACCTATAAAAGAGACCTTACCAAGCCCATTTTCATAATGATGGCTACCTCCAAGGCTATGCAGTTGAAAGTGTGCATTCACCTCCTTGAAAACCAGGGCTGTCTTGACAACCAGTTATGCATGCACTGATCTTTTGGTTATGTTATGGGCAACCTTTTACACTGTGTTTAATGACTTTATGGGAATCTGGGAAAACGTCCAATCATTCATAGTTGAAATATGCACTTTGGACTTGGTACCAATACAAGCAACCTTGTACTTTATAAAACTGACTGGCAGCTGGTTCCCCACCCCTTTTACTCTTCCAAGAACTACAGCCACCACAATAAAGTAGCAGTAAAAATTTATGATCATTTACAGTAAATGGAAACAAAGCGCTTCTGGTATCCCATCCCTGGTGCTAGCTATTTTGCTTAATGCATTGAGGCTTCTATAAAATGCTTCATGCACAATGGCATGCCAGTATCTACCAGGCCTTTCAAATTGTTTTGACCTGCCCAGAAAGTAACAAAAATCTCTTTGCAGTTGCAAAATAATACACATGTTAGCTCAGCTCAAGTCACCCAGAAAGGTGGCACTGCTGACCCAAGGTCTATAAAGATTCTCTCTCAGTGATTTTTTTACTTCTTTGCCATCAGTGTGTTTTATAAAAGTCACTCTTCAAAGTAAGGTTTTCTTATACATCCAAAAGCAGTCCTGACAAATGCAGAAGCAAATTTAAAGTAACCTGGACAGAGATGAAGGCAGGTGGTCTTTCATTTCAAAAGGAGCTGAGAGAGGGAGATCTTCCCAGCTTGAGTGATAGCTCTGCAATTTGAGTTAAGACAAACACAGCTCCCAGCCCATCACTCCAGTATACGGACTGTTTTTAAAAGAAGGAGATGTTATGTCTGTCAACCTGCCCAGAAATCCTTTAGCCAGCAAAAGGAATCTGAAACCAAGATTGTCAAAAGCCAAAAGGGAGTATTTTGCAAAGGTTTCAGGGGTGTTGGGACTGGGGAAGGGAAGAGAATTGCTAGAAATCATATCTGGGAAAACAGACTGGCCATTGACTCATTGCAAGAGCTTAATCTGCTGAATTCAAGCATAAAACTGTGAGTTCCCAGGGCTGTGGCTTGCTGGACAGAGAGAGTAGCCAAATGGATGAAGTGTCGCCCATGGTCTTACTGTGTGTAAAATGGGAATAAGTATGTAATATGGATGAGCCTGAATTATGCGAGGGAGGCAAAGTCCCCTGCTGTAGCTCCTGCACTTTCTGCATTGGTATTGCAGTTCTGGAGCTTTTGTCATAAGGACTTAATACTCCAGAAAAAAACGTGTGGTTGATGTGGTGTGTGAGTAGAAGAAGTGGGAAGGGGCCATGACCCTTCAAAACGCCCTTTGGAAAGCACACCAGCATGAACCTTCCTAGTCCCACAGTCCCAGAAAGGTCTTTTTATTCCTCCCCAGCCTCACAAGCCCATGTGAGCCTGACTGGGGGTGATGGTTAGCATGAGAGTTAAAGGCTTCCTTAGCCCTCTCAGAGGAGCCGGGATGAAGTACGGCTGAAGCTGGTCCCTGCGAGATGTCCCCTCATCACTGCAAAACTACATACAGATAGATTCATGCTGCTTGTGAAAGCACCACCAGTGCTGCTGAGGAGCAAGCAGTAGAGTTTAAACATTTGACAGCTGCCTATAAGGCATGTCATTCGTTTTACGAGTAATTGTAGAACAGGAAGTTCAAGGGAGATGCCTGTGACAGGCTGTGGAACTAGAAATACAAAATGCAGAGGTTCAATAGATTGTTTTGGGAGTTCCTCTCCAATAAAGATATCCTTTAGATGTTTACGGATAATATGGCTTCTGTGCCACACACAGATCTCACAGCTTGGCACTGACCAAATAAGCCTTTCCTCTCAGCTTTGTTTTTCTTTGCCACTGATCTAAGCACCTCATCAGCAGCCAGTTAGCTGTTATGGCAAGTGCGGCAAGAGCTTCATTAGTAGTTCATTAATCACTCATTAGTTACCCAAAAATGAGGAAACTCAGGCAGCAAACAATGAAGACCCCCAGGTCACAATGGGATCAAGAGCCGTGCTGGACCTGAAACGTGAACACCTGACATAAACAATATAATTCAGTGTTTCCCAAAATAGCCTATGATTCTAGGTGTGTGTGAAAATTTTCTGGTTTCATCCTTAAGAAAACTTTAACCCTTTCACCCTCCCTCCTAAGGCCTCTAAAGAGCTCCTTTAGAAACTCATAGCCTCAGATCCTCAGAAATAACTGGCTGCCTAAATACACCTCAAGTGAAGCACCTAAGGCCCTAGCGAATAACTTTGTGAAGATATTCTTGAAAAAGAAAGACATAATCTATGAAGCTAGTATATTGCAGATTTGCTTATATCCATCCTATAGAGTTTAAACACCGTCTGCTATAGTATATACAGTAGGAAAAACCTGTGATACATGTAGCAATAATAAGGCAGCAATGGTACACTGAGTTTGCAGAGAGCCTGAAACAGTAGCTCCACATTGCTTCTTGCCCTCAGGGCTTGCTTTTTATTGGTTTCACCACCTAAACCATAAAAAGAAGCCCGTCATGAAATGCTACAAAAGCTGTTGTGCAAGCCTTTGCTGAATTTATATACTCGGGGTGGACGGGGAGGATGGAGTGCTTTCACCTTTTTTTGAAGGAGGTTTGGCTTTCAAAACTTTGAGAAAAACTTAGTCTTTAAATCATGCTGTCTCTCCAACACAAAATTACAAACTGACCATGCAGGGTTTTTTTTTCCTCTGTATCTATGCATTTTTGAAGTCTGCTCTGCTAGTTCTGAAATCACTCTTTGAAAACTGTTGTCATTAGCTTTAAAGTTAAATAACCAGAAAGTGAAACAGAGTGGCCCAAATTGACTTATTTTATTTTCCTTGTTTCACCAAATGACCCACAACACTGGGATTGAGTCTGACAAAACACAGTTCTCTTCCTCCCTCTCCTAATTTCTCCTTGTGACCACTGCGGGGAAGAAAAAGCCATTCTTAGTGCAGGTCTGACTGATCGGCTCACCTGCAAATGACCTCATCTTTCTATGGCTGATTTGAAAGCCACACGTTTAATCCAGAATTGCTGTTTGTTCATGGTCCTTCTATAGTACACAGAGATAGATTTTGCTAACAAATCTCTCTGCAAAAGCAAGGAACATCCTAGAAACTTGCTCTGACTGCTGTATAGACACACAGGAACATGTAGATTTTTCTTGGCAAAACTAAGCCATGGCTCTGACATAGTAAAAACAAAAGTCGTAACAACATATTAGAGGGCAGGAAAATTCAGAAAAAGAATTCTTACACTTCCTGACATAATTTTTTGCTTTTAAAAGCCTTCCTCAGAGAGCATGCTAGTAATTAAACATTTGCATGTTATTCTCCATTTAAAAACATTTGGAAATACCACTGTCAAACAAATAAACAAAAAAAGCACATCCATTACTTAAAATTACCACCAGTCTTTAGCAGACTTTTGCATCGGCTTTGTCTAAGAGCAAGCAAGCATTTGACTTTAGGGACTATCGAGCAAATGAAGGGTTGTGACCCTTCCCATCTCAGGAATGGAGCCCTCAGCTTGGTCAGGATTTCATTCTGGAAATCAAAAGCCCTTGTAAAATTCCTCTCTCTTAAAAAACTCCCTCATCTTCTAGCAGTGCCCTTCTCAGTGAATCCTGCAGGTAGACAGACTTAGCCCCTTTCAGGATAATTTGTGTGTAAATACTAGCGTTCATTCCAAAACTAGGGGACACTTCGAAATAATGTTGTGGTGAAAAGAAAAAAGAACAAAAGCAGTTTTGAATAATTCAGTTGACAAGACACTTTAGATTTCCCATGGTAACTATGGTATCTAAAGCAACTTCATGGGGCGGGCAGGCATCAGAAAGACCTTGGGGAGATCCATATTTATCTGAATGGCAGCTGGAAGCCCCAAGTATACCTTATGGCACTAGCACAGAGAGCTGAATCCTATTGAGAACGTTAAGTATCACGGTCACACATTTGTTTTAAATTAAAAAATAGGCCTGGTAAAGCCCTCTTTCTTTGTTAGAAGGAACATGCTGGATTCCTTCCTGAGGAAATGGCAATTTCTCTTCCTTTTCTTTAGCCTTCAATTTTCATTAGCGCTGTTATGTGGAAGGAAGAACAAAACTGCCTTAAATACTTCTCCTTGGCCTTTTCCGAAAGCAGCAGCACGAGGGGGTGCCAAAATAAGCGCCTTCATTAGCAGGCTGTTTATAACAAAAGGGCTTGTTAAACACAAACCTTCCCTGCCACTGTGGTCGGGAGCGTGGTCAGGCAGTGATGTCCTGCTGCAGTTAATTACACATCAGCAGACACCTGTTAATGTCTTTTGCAAAGGGGGCCTTCATGGTACAAGATGCCCTGCGGAGGGAAATGGGAAAGGAAGACAGGTTTCAGGAGCACTGGAAAGAAGAAAGAAATTCTGAGAAACTGTAGGGCTGTCATAGATCACGTAACGCGACAGCTGCTCTTCAGTTATGGTTTCAGTGTTTCATGATAGTGGCATAGACCATACTGTAGAAACAGCTCTTTGCTCCACCTGCTAGTGGCTTGTTCACATTAGAAATTTTAACTTCCTGCAGCTTCTAGCTAAGGGACTTAGAACCAGTTACAAAGGGACAAAAATAGAGCAGAAGCAGCTAAAACAGGATTTTGGTGCTAAGACCAAAACTGCAGTCCAAAAACTCTACAGGCACCTAAACCTGTAGGTTTTTAGAACTTGCCAGTCTCCTCTCTAGATTTGGCAGTTTTCTATACACCTGCAGTTTTGCTACAGCCCAGTTCCACTTCTCTCTTGCCCTTTGGCTCCACCAGTCTTGGATTCCCCTCTGCAAAGCTCCAGCAGCAGTAAAGGGTGCCCTACAGCAAGGTCGAAGGTCTCCTGAGGAACCCCTTGGGGAGGAGGTCATTTGCCATTCTGGTATTTTCTTTTAAAATAAAATAAAAAAAAAAAAAAAGACAGCCCAGATGAGATTTAGTGGAGAAGAGGATCTCCTATGAGGAGATTCTGAGACCCATTTGTCCCATGGCTGAGTTTTGGAGTGGGGCAGGGAATCACGTACTTACTAGTAGTGCCCTACTTAGAAGGCAGATCTGGGGGTAGATTTGAGGATTTTTCAGCCCTGAGAGGTTGAATTCTACGATGGGAGGAAGGCATTTAAAAAGTGGGTAAGTGTACAAGGACTTAATTGACTCCAGCACATCCCAGGAAACTGAGTATCAGCCTTCAGTTTTGGAAGGAATCTTCTCAGTTGCACGGCAGGAGTCAGTTTGCTACTCTCCCTCACTCTGTTTCTGAGCATGAACCTCTGTTCGTAGATGGGAGGAATGACTGGCAGACAGAAGGTAATTTAGAAGACTGCTAGATTAAGAAGACAGAGAAGAACAATGCGAATATTGTTCTTTCTACATACTAGTAAGAGAGTGAGGGTTTTGTCTTTCAAAACACCTGAAGAAACAGATGCTACACACTTGCTCCCCATGTCAGTGTTTGACCTAGATAAACCAGACGAGGCTTCTGAT
The DNA here is from genome assembly GCF_949628215.1 of Phalacrocorax aristotelis. Classification (NCBI taxonomy): domain Eukaryota; kingdom Metazoa; phylum Chordata; class Aves; order Suliformes; family Phalacrocoracidae; genus Phalacrocorax; species Phalacrocorax aristotelis. The sequence continues at coordinate 48,184,947 of NC_134281.1, forward strand.
GTGTTCTCTCCAGTAAGGAAGATACTGCAGCTGATAGCCCTAAAAAATTGAATTTTTGGAACTCTTCACTACAGACATAACAATGAACTATGCGAGCCTGGCAAAACTGAAGTTGAGGGCCAGAGACAGAAACTGAGAGATAGAGAAGCACTTGTTTTGCGAATATATCCTTGAGGAGAGCTGAGAGGCTGATCAAATTAAATATCCCGCCTCAGAAGCCGCTGAGAACGGGGTGATAAAGTGTGTAGTCAAGGAGAACAACTAATTGGGATGTAGTTAAGAACTAAAACAAAGTGCCCAATAGGGGAAATATCCTTGTTATTATAAAATCAGGCCCATAGGCCAGGAACTGCCCCCCTCCAGTAAGCCCCTTAACCTATGAGCATGCATGGTAAATTAAGAGTGAGCTGTACTGTTACATTCGAGCGAGAAAGAAATTAACCAATTATTAGCTGAGGCATATGAATATTAGCTGTGATTGACATACTTAACTGTATAAATGCCTTGTAGTTTCTTGGTGTGGGGTGCTAGCTTCGGGGGTTACCACCTAGCACCAACCTTTGTACAAAAATGACTGGAATAAAATACCTCTGCTCTGTATGTGTAGTTTGGTGCTTTGTACACAAGGCGAATGAACCCACTTTTTGGGACAACACAGCTGCTCCAGCTTATTCTGGAATTTACTTCTGAAGCAGGATTCAGCTACTGTTTAAGGTAAAGCAACAGAAGTTACTTGCAGCTTCTCTCCAGCATGAGTTTTCTCACTCTTCGTCCCTTTTTTCAGATCAAAAAAGCTACTTAGAGAAATACTAATAACTGTTGTTTAAAGAAAAAGCTATTTGAACTGTTACATAAATTGCATAAGCCACTGCATGATTTCAAAATCACATTATTTGCCTTATTTGAAGGCATAACACTCTTTCTGCAAAATGAAAACGGCAGGACACAGCAGAAGAGGCTCAGAAGAGCCTGAATGTAACATCAGCTTTGCTTTCTTCCTCCCTCTCAATTCTGACAAATATAGCCAGTATTTTCAACAGGGTTAAGTATGCAGAGGTTAGGCCAGGTTGTGAGCAGACCTAACTTCTCGTTCACGAATCGAGGAGAAAAAGAAAGTATTGTATCCTGAAACCTTCAAAGTGAAAAAGCACTTCAGGCTTGGACTTTGCACAGCCACCTGTTTTTGTTAGCGGTAAGGAAAAAAAGACAGGTTCGCATACTGTTTTTCACTGCAAACACTCTCCGCCTAAATATGGCAAGTACTCACTCTCTGTGCTCTCTGCCCACGCCTCAATGAGTTACTGAAGCTGAAAACCTCTCACCAGTGATTGCACTTAATGACTCTTCTCTCATTTAAACAACTCACTATGTAAGGGTGTGAAACCATCTGCTTTTATTCCTTGGTGAGCTATTGAATTCATTATCATGACAAAGATTCCTTGCCTACATTGTAACAAAAGAGGAGGAAGGACAAAAGAGGAGAGGCTGCGATTAAAATGGACACACTACCTGGGTTATTACAACTTCCCATCTCTCCTGGTAACTCCTGTCTCCTCAAACCTGAAACAATCAGGGTGGCACCCAGCATGTTCCTCACTATGCCCTTATGACATGATCTGATGATCTCTGGAACACCCTTTTCCCCATCAATCTCAGGAAAGGACAAGCATGGGGAGGAGTCCAAATGAGTGGCAGTCCCAGAGCTCCTGGCTTCTTGAAAACTACTTGGATCTTCAGTAGGGCTAGGGTAAGGGCTGTTTCTATACCTTGGATCACTACAGCTTCTTAAGAACTGGATCTAAGACACACTGTATGACAAGAATCTCCCAAAACATCACCACACAGTCCTAACTAAAAGATTAAAACCAAAAGGGTATTCTTGTGTCCTCCATTCTTGTGTGTTCAGTTTCACCCAGGCACCTCAAAATGAAGGGTGAAGACTGAGATTAGCCCTAAGCACCCCTTTTCTGAGGAGACTAAACTATCAGTCATAGAAACCCAGGCGCCACAAATCCAAAACCTCCTCAAAGTCAGGAAGATGATGTCCACATGACTAGATGAATCACTCCAGGGTGTGGAATCTCCTCAGCTCCTTTTCACCCTTAGCTCCACTGATCAAATATAACTTTGAGTGAGTAAGATATACCAGGGAGGCATCCAAGGTAGACAGTATTCCGCCTCCATACTGCTACAAGGAGGTGCTGGAGCCTTAGCGACATGCCTTCAGGTATAAGGGATCTTGCATGTGTGAGGGGAAGGTGAGGTGATAGAACAAACCGAGTTCATGAACTATCTGGGGAATAGCAGACAACCAAACACCCAGTGTATGGAGCTAAGAGCATCTTAATAGTATATCCCTCAGGACAGTTGCAGCTCAACCAACCTGGAGAAGACTTTTGGCTTGAGTGTTAAATAATTTTCAGCAATAAAAGTGTTAGTTCATGCCAAATAATTAGTATAGTTCAAAGAGCAGGCAGAAGCAGCCCTGGACCATCCTGTTACTCCAGGTGAAGTCTTCCTCTCTGACAGTCCCTAGACCATAGGCCTACATATGCCACCTCTCATCTTCACCTGTCTCCTTTACCTACCAGAGCAGTGACTTTTATTTGTGATCAAATCCTTTGAGTGACTTATTGTGAAGCTGTCTGTACACACCACTCTACAAAGTCCATGATGACCCTAGAGGGTGTTAAATGGATCACTCCTACCCTCTCCCTTACAGGCAACACCTCCCAGTGCTGACAGGGGATTCCTCTCCCTTTTGTCCCACAGTGTGACTTCCCTGTCCCTTTGCCCCTCAGATCAGTTTCAACAAGGGCTTTGGACAAGTAGCAAGGGGAAGTGTTTGCTCAATTGCTGCCCATGTTTAGCATCTCAGCCAACGTCTTGGATTCTGACTCCTGAGTCTTCAAAAATGTCAGGGGTTTGCCCCGCTCTCTCAGGCCCTGGCTGAGATGGACAGCAGAGTATTGGCTCTCACAGAAAGCTCTGGCTAAAGACTGCCCTGAAATAAATGGGGACAAAAACTTCCTAGCTTCCTCACCTGGGTGAAAGGCTCCCCAAAGAACTAGTTTGTTAAAGTGCACTTTTATTCAGTTTTTGCTGTGCATGTTACTGAGAGTCCAGATTTCTTTCTGCTTTCCAGTTTGGTCTTTGTTATTGTTATTGTTGTGTTTTGAAGGAGCCTGTTCTATACGAGAAACAGTATGTCTCAGCACACAATGCCTGGCTCACAAGTGCATAGGGGTGCCAGGCCTGGGAACGTCATTAGCAGACTTTTTTAGAGAAAAGGGTTAGTTAACCACAAAACTGCTCTGCTGATAATTTGTTTAACTGCTCTGGTGGTCAGAAGTGTGGTCAGGCTCACAGCATCCAGGAGCTGTTAATCACCTGTCAGCGGGCTCTTGCAGTGTCTTCTGCAATTGCGGCCCTTGTCGTTTGAGGCCCTGTCAGCAAGGGAAATGAAAAGAGCAATATTCATGAAGCTTTCAGGAAAGAGAGCAGAGCTGTGGCTGAATCTCATCTGTGGTGTATCTCATCTGGGAGTGGATTTAATTTGTTAATGGAAACCCCAATTCTTATGGCAGTAAAGGATTGTGCAATTAGCATTATTTTGCAGCTGAATTTTTAATAAATCCATACAGCTTGTCTTTCTTTCGCTGTTACTCCACCCCGTCCCTTGCAACTTCTGAACAAATGGTCCAATTTCAACAAAACTGGACACATGGGAGATGTCTTGTGCATATTAAGTTCCTACATCTCACAAAAATAGGGCACATGGATAGAAGAGAGAGTGCTTCATGCCCCTCCTGGGAATATACTTTCAGTGTGATCTCAGCTCTTATGTACCTGAGACAACATTTATCTCCTGAGAGGAGTTCAAATGTCCCAATTGCAAAAAAACCTCAAGTTTGCATCTTATTAGAGACATCACAGAACCTGGTGTCAGGACCCAGAGTCCCAGGCTCCTGGTCTATTAGGACTGCTGTGGTTTTGCACTGAAGTAGGGCTTGGGGCTAGATCTGCCACATGAGCCTCTGCATTGAAAATCAGTCTCTGCTCCACAGGGTTACAATCTGAAAGATGTGGGCCAGAGCACACCAACAACTGAGGAGAAGGGGAAATGTCTGAGGACATTGCTGAGAGATATGTGAGTTTCATTAATCAGCCCCGGGGATTCAGGACAGGAAAGAAGAGGTATGTGACGACTGTCACCATGAAGGTTCGCTCTGGGATGATCCAGCGTAGAAGCACTTAAAAATATTGTGATTGAGTCACCTGCTCACTTCATTTTTCTCAGTAGTTTGTGCTTAATCCCAGACATAGGCACAAGTCCCCTCCCTGACTCTCTCCAAATATCTGCCTTGCCAATTAAACATGGGGTCTCCTGGAGTATAAGGATCCATACTGAGCATTGTCCTCCTTCTGCCCAGTCCTCCTTGCAAAACCAGCCCCAGCCTTCCCCAGCTAACTCCCTCTACTCCAAATTCAATTCCTTACCTCCAGGCAAGGTCTCCTTGTCTGCCCACACTGCCTGGTGATCCTCACTGCACTCCTTGTCCAAGGCCCTCTTCCAGAAGCTTCTGCATGCCAGATGCCACCAAGACCTGCTCTCAAAACCCTTTATCCTGTCAACACCCACACAGAGATGCCTCTGCTTCCCGCTCCATCACTGAGACCTGTGGCTATCTTGCTTTAACCAGTGACTTTTGCTCTTCCTTGTGAAGCAGCAGCACTGACACATTTTGTCCTTTCCCTTTTCTCCCATCTTAGGTTGTCACCCCACTTCACACCAGGGATGGAAAGGGCGGAGAGAACCAAATTTTTGGTCCGTCCCTACATGTTCTGCACCATGTTCTGGGGCTGTTGGCTCAGTGTGTTATGAAGGTGGAAAGTGGAGAAGGAAAGACAAAGGCTGGAAGCAATTTCCCCGTGTTACTCCAGTGCCCGATTTGTGATCTCCACTGTGGGGTGCCCCTTTCTTTTGGGAATACTGACCCCAGGGTCACTAGATTCATTGTCTTGGAAGAGTCCACATGATCCCTCAGACAGATGCGCTGAAGAGCTCAGCACACTTTACTGATGCCCAAACAGTCCTTATCAATGAGTCATTTGAACCAGAGCTGGGTCCTGCTCTCTAACCCCCAGCACCGGAAAACTTCTCAGGGCCATGCCCGCAAATCAGAGAGGGGAAAAAACAGCGCTGGCCATGCGAATTAAGAGCAGAGGGAGGAACTGCAGCTTCCAGTCTCTATTAGAGGTATGTTTTACCCTTTCCCTGAGGAAAAAGAAAACACGAAAGCTCAAAGTAAATGCATATTTCCAAGAAAAATGCTATGTGATTAAGTGATAAGTTTTGACCACTGGCAGCGGGTATTTCGTCACTCAGGAAATTACTGTTAAGGGTCACTGTGCACTAAGTTTTATTTGCCGCGCATCACCCCATCGCACCCTAGCGCGCGCGTGCGCGAACGGGAGGCGCGCGCGCCCGCAGGCCCGCTGCCCCGCGCCCGGCCTGCCGCGGGGGGCGCCGCGCAGGGAGCCGCAGGCTCCCCTCCTCGCCCCGGCAGCCACGACGTGCGGACGGAAGAGCACCACCTCGCGTCTGTCCTAGAAAGAAATGCCCGGCTCTGCTGCTTTCCGCTGCGGCCTTTTGGGGCTGTGTTTCGCCAGATGATGATGTATGCACGGTTTGGAGAGCAAGGATAGCCTTGTAAGGAGCAAATCCATGCCTCTCCTCTCCTGATAAGCACTACTCTTCCATTACGTGGAGCAGATGAGGGCTGTTTATTTAACCGCTGTTTTCCATACCACAATAAAACAGTGTGTATGAAGGCGCAGGGGCATTTTTGGCTTAACAGCTTAGCGCGCCTTGACGGGAAGCGGTCGGTGAAGCTTGCAGCAGCAATTCTGGCAATCACCTTGATCTCTGACTAAGGTGAGCTTATGTCAGTCATTGCTAGCTGCAATTTCCAAACCGGCTCCATTGTGCTGCTTTACTGCATGAGCTTGCTGCAGAGGGAGAAGTGGGCCTTATGTTTAGAAATCATTGCAAAGCCCCAGCAAGCCCATAGGAATCCATTGATTTTTATGAGCTTTAGACTGGACCATTACATTCCAGCAGCCTGGTAATGCAGAACAGTGATTTCAGCGAGGCTGTGCTCAAGCACATGAGGCAGTGTTAGCGAAGAGGATGAATCAAAGTGACAAGGAATAGATAGACGGAGAGTGATTTTGAGGGTAATGAGATACATCAGCAATGTGGGATTCAGAAAGATACTCACTGTGCCCTGGAGACCCTCCCTGCTCTTCTGCATAGGGAAATCCTGTTTGTTTTCCATATGGATGCAGGTGTATCCCAACCCTTGAGCTGGGGTCTGTGGTGAATGCAGGCATCTGAGTGAATATTTATCCAGGCCAGACATAAGCCAGGCAACATCCATTGCTTAGACTGCTCTGGAAGTTTCTGGACTTAATTTTCAAAACAGCCATTAAGCAGAGCCATGGGAACCAGATCCAGTCCTGCTCTGCTGGGTTCCAAGGCCATCAGGGACTTACAACCCTCTCAGATGACCTACAAAACTGAGTCCATAAACCTCACCCAGAGTTTCCTGCAAGTGGGCCAAGAAGATGCGGGGAATGAGGCTAGGCCTTCAGAGCAGGGCTGGCTGGCTTTCTACTGGACTTCCTGCCAGTCACAACCATGGGACCCCACGGGCTTCAGACGTTTTGCACCACGGTGTGCATATAATATCATTTGGCCATGCATTTCCATGCTGGTTAAGTCCAAATATTTCTGCCTACTCAGTACTCAGTTTATCCTAAGTAAAAAGGACTGTCGCCAGCATGTAAAAGACATATGTAACATTGATCTGTCAAACCTGGACCCTGGCAGAGCTTTCTCAGACTGTAGAGCAGGGCATATGCCTACAAGCATGATTTCTGTTTCCTAGTTGCCAAGGGACTCATGTCTATCTTATTGAGTTTATCTGTGGGAAGGAAAAAAATGGTCAATAAACATAAAATGCAACAAAAGAAAATGCCAAACTAACTCTGACAGGCTTTCTTCATACCACTTCCTTTTGTGGAGAAGTAGCATCCGTCCACTTAAATTAGACCAAAGTATTGAGAAGATGTTTCCTAATGAGCTGGCAAATAAAGATGCCAAAGGGGTGAGAGCTGAACTCTGGAGAGGATATTAGCTCCTTCCCCCACCCACCCCCCGGTTCAAATTCGGGCTTTTTTATTATTATTTTTCCTTCTTTCCATTTTATTTGGCAATGGACTTTTACAAGAAATAAGCTTTTTTAGTGTTCTCCCTTCTGTGAACTCAGAGTGAACACAGCCAAAATTAACTTCTCCCTGGGAGGTGAAGATAGAAGAAAAGGAAACTAATCTTCATTTCCTACCTCTGTCCCCCTGACATTATATCCTTTATTTGCAAGGCCCTCACATCATCCGCATATAGGAAAGCAAAATAAAATATCAAATTCGAATCCACTATCTGGAAATATTTATTCACTTTCCAATGACATTGCCATAAGTAGTTTGATTTCTCATCTACTCCAGATTGCACTGCTGTCAGAAAAGTAACCTCTTTAGCCCACCACTGAATCCTGTGATTTATCAGTGAAACAACAGGGTTTTGGAAGGTTCAAAACATTTCCTTTCTAGTCTGACATTACAAAGAAAAAATAAGGAGTTGTTTCTGAGGAGGGGCCAAAGCAGGGAGGGAGAGGTTTGCTGTTCAAAGCAAAGAAACTATTGAAAACAATGGAATAAATTGTCTTTGATGATGTTTAGACGTACACTTTAGAAAGTGTGTGCCTTTAGAAAGCAAAACAAATACTTAATTAGTATTTAGTTAAAATACTAATAAGTATATCTTTTGCACTCAGGCACCTGGTAGGGAGAGGTAGGAAATTCTGTGGATTCTGCTGGGAAAAGTTCTGACTGCTTAAGTGTAACACTTCTGATTTTACAATGCAACTTCTTCCTACAGGTTATCTTTCAAATGTAGACAATATCAGTCTGTCATATTTTTGTTTATGCTGCAGTCAGATATAAAGGTTGTAAATCTGAGTTGATCACAAACCTTGTCTAAAGCACGTGTGCACTTCCATGACACTGTTTATCTTTAGTGTTTGGCCAGCTGAGATAACACAGTGGTGTGTCAAACACGTGACGTGTTATGTAGATACCAAGATATCTATATGTTAGAGGGACATGTTGCAGGGACATGTTGACACAGCGCTTTTGAGTAGATGAAGACAACATGATGGCTCCACTTATGCTGAGGAACAAGATGAGTGTTCTTATGTGAATCCCCGCCCCCCCACACCTAACACACTCAGCTTGAGCTTGCAGGACGGAACTGCTCAGATGAATTCAGCAACAGAAATGTTAAAAAACAAACAAACCTTATTTTGGGTATGAGAGGATTTCATTTTGTTATTGTGGAATAGAGAGAAAAGGGTAGCCAGTTCTTTTATACAGTTCCCTGCATGGGAACTTGCCTTCAGGTTTTTGGTTTGTTTTTTTCTTTTTTATAAAGTGTTCTTTTCCTTTGCTAAGAATAAAAGCACAGAATTTGAGACTGACAGGCTTGAGGACATTTGGAGTGAGAAAAATTAAGAAATACAGTCTTAAGTTCCTTCTTGACCACTAGCACAAATCACAGCTGGGGCCTCACTAAACATCGCATGCCAAATTCTGTCATGCCTGTATACCCGCTAAAACGACAGTATTTCAGGTCTGCATCCTTCCTTGGGGGACTCTGTGTACGCTACTGACGTCCCTCGATGTACAAGGAAGTCACAAAGGACAAAATTTAGCTGGGAGTGCAGGGAGAAATTTAATCTCAAAATAAATAGCTCTTTAAGATCGTGTCTACCCTGTGACACAGAAGACAGCAGAGAAGGGCAGGAGTTGGTAGGGATCTGACATGGAAGTCCACTGGGCCCTGTGTGAAGGTATCGGACTAGGTCTGGAAGTATGACAGCCACATTTGTGGATACCAGACAATGCCAAGCCTTTCAGTTCCAAAGGTAGGACTGGAACGGGCTGATTTCTGGAGCTAACACTATGGAAACCAACCTGGGTCCAGCTGCCTCCAGCCTCCCTCCCGTACAAAGGATTTCAGGGGAGGTGAGGATTGCATGACAAATTCAATTAGAGATGAGCCTGAGGGGGAAAGAGGTTGTCAAAACAGATGATTAAAATGAATGCAGTTTGAAGCCAAGGGGAGTAACCAGCATTAAGTCATGCCCACAAGCAAGGGAAAATAATGTGCTAGGAGCTGAGGTAAAGTGGACTCATTTGTTTTTTTCATTGTGTTCCTTCAGTTTATCATTTTCCTTCCCTCCCACTCTCTATAATGCTACTGCTTGGCTACACATTAAACACTTTGACGGACACACAAAATCGTCTAACATTTCCATGGCAGTGAAACACTAAAGCATAAACTGTTTATTTCTCATGAAATTTGTAAGGAAAACAAACATTTTATAAGGCTCCAGTTCCCTCTGCCTTTTCCTCCCCTGTAGCCCCCAAAATTATTGCCAATGTAAAAGACAAGAGAGAAAATAGACCTTAAGTAAACAGTCATGAATGTTATTTACTATCCGCTGGTTATATGCCAAGGAGATATCAACCAAGCAGACATTAGGAAAATATTTATCGAAGCATTAATATATTCCTTACACATGACACATTGCACATCATTATTTAGCTGGGCTGATAACACGGAAGCTTTACTAACAGCATATTTCTTCCTGTGCTTAGAAGACTTTAAAGCATTTTTAAGCCTAGCAGTAAATCACAGCCTGGTTTGCAGATATATTCTGTATACACATGCATATTCTGCTTCAGCCCTTCTAATCACACAGTTGAATGTCTTTGTCTTTTCTTCCTTGGTGCCTGAATGACACTTTTGTCATTGAAAAAGTAAAAGCAAAATAATCAATGTCTGCCACACCCTAAGTTTCTATGAAAATCCCCAGCCGCATCCATCTCCACTGCTTAATGAGGGGACTGATCGGGTGAAGCAGATCAGATAATACAAGAACTGGAACAAATCCAAAAAGACTCCTGAACAAATCAAGAAAGCCTTTAAAATGTCTAAAATACTCTATTGTTCCAGGGCTGGGAAGTGGTGGGGCTATCCTGATGATCTGTCAATCTGTCTGTCCCTAGGACAAATCCCAAGGTTTCTTATTTTTGGTCTTTTTTTTTTTTCCTAAGATTGGCAGATGAAAATGTTTGGATAGTTCCCATCTGTCCTAGAGAAGGAGATGAACCTCTGGTTGTGCAGACTGTTCCTGCGTAATAAATACCAATTCCGATATTGAGGAATTAAAGCGAACCTGATCATATTGACTGGAAATGGCATTAATGGGCACAGAATTAGAGGCATGGATGGCATAAAAGATGTGGGACCTGCTGACCAGAGGACACCATGGACTGAGCTCTGAAGGGGAGGAAGAAGAGGGACAAGACATGGATGTGGATGGGTCAGGGAGTGGGCATCTAAGTTTCCTTGCCTCAGACCCCACACCAACCCCACCAGGACTCTGATTCCTTTACAGTGTTGTTTTCAGCAACAAGCCTAAGGGAAAGACAAAGGTGTGGATACAGGGTGCCCCATAACTCAGCACTGATCTGAAACACTTCTTCGTACTTCTTGATGATGCCATTTAGCCAACCCTTTCTCTAAGCATTAACAAAACATTAAAAGACTCCAGATCTTACAATGCCTGGGTTTATATGGAAACCTGGAGCCTGGAGAACTTTAGTGACACCACAAGAGTCGGTGACACTCTCAGGAACACAAACTGAGTTGTGACTCCTCTTGTCCTGTCTGAACTCCCAGGCCCTCATCAAAGAGCCTGGACAGTCTTTGCAGTTAGATTTGTGCAGTGACCCACAGGGACTCGTAAAGGCTAAAGCTGCCTTTAAAAATTACTTCTTAGGCATGCAAAGGCATAAAGTTAAAACTTTCTGAGATAAGTTGTAACTTACAGCTCCAGCACATGCCTGCCTACTAATCCATCTCTTCAGTGAAAAAATGTCACAAGGAATTGCAATCATTCTCTTTATAACAGCAAGATCCACAGGCCACTCAGTCCAACAGCATCCCACTTTCACATAGTTAGGGATTTGTCATGCTCTCTAACAAAGGGTTGACTTAATAATGTTCTAATAATTTATCACATTAAGAAGAGAAATAAAGAGGGCAATTGTTAACCAGTGGGATTTCCCCCACACATTTAAAGGTTTGAAACCTGGGTCCTGCGACCTCTCTGTGTCTTTGGCTGACGACACACGTAATCGCTTGCATCTGGGACCTGATTTTCCAGTTCTTGAATCAAAAAGGAAACTTCAAACCCCCCAAAATCTCTGAGACTGCTGAAGTGAGTGAATTGTTCCAATTAGGTTTATGACTGTTGGTTTGCAGTTTACCAGTTATAGCGCACTCCAGCCATGTATTTGACAGAAGGGTAGGGGAAAAAAAAGTCTGCACATTATTTCCCAGTGAGAAACTCTAGAAGAGATAAGAACATTTCAGAAATAACTGATAAGCTACATCCTGCTGGTGTTTGTTTTTATTTATATTAATGGATTAACTGAGATGAATCAAGGATTTTGGGTGAGGAATGTCTCCAAAATGAATGGGAAGACAGCACTGTTGTGAGTGTGCTCCACTGGCAGAATGGACTGAACATTGACTGTTGATTTAATGGCAAGAGTAAGGCTTGCTTGAGGAAGTGATGCTTCATCTCATAAATTCATAGATTCATTTTTAAGGCCAGATGGGATCATAATCCTTGGACTGGTCTTCTGTGTGGCAAAGGTTTTCAGCAGCACCTGCCTCAAGCCCAAAACTTCCACTTGAGTTGTTACGCCTCTCTTAGGACTGTAAACAGTCTGGATTAGGATATTCCAAATGCAGAGGCTGCACATTCTACCAGAAAATTCCTTCCATTTCAATGCAACATTAATAGTCTAGAAAGATTTGTAATTTGTACTTGAATTACAGGTGGCAATAACAATATTCCAGCATGGTTTATTCAGTTTGTTTAGAAAGTCTGCTACCATGTGCTTTGCTAGTATCTTTCCCATGCTTAAGCTGACACCAGTTAATTCTGTTTTCTACATACCTCTGGGATATACATCTCTAGCCTAACTGGTGGAAAATTGGTTGTTGATGCTCAGGAAATAACCGATTTTCCATCTGTTATAATGTGGCCTTACTGAAAGTATATGCTGATATACAAACCACTGATTACAGTTTTTAGTTAACAAATGGGTTTTGTCAATTGCCCCAGGCACTGCCTAACAAAGTTGTGCTTAACGGCTAAGAAGACCGATTTCTTTGGGGATATTGCTTAAATGGAGCACAGATCTAGCATACACAACAGTTGCTATTCATCAGGCGCTGGGAAAAAAAAAGCCTGGCAGCAAGCCAGAAATGTAAAGCAGCCCTATAAGTTGGCAGAGTAGTTTATAATTACTGCTATTAAAATACACACACACACACATATATATATGCATAGACACACGTGAGATTTGCTGAGATATAAAATGCCGATGCTAACTTCAGGGCAATATTTCTATGATGATTTCACTCCATGATTAAGTATTTCGGAAGGAAGATACAAGATATTAATTAAAGCAGAGGATAAATACCTTCTTAATTAGCTGATGAAATACAATTTGCATGGAAGTGAATTCTTTTTAATAACTGCTGAGTGTGCCGGGGGCAATGTTTCAGCATGTCCCCAACTTTTCCCTTCTGTCATCCTCAGGGAATTCTAAATAAATGTTTAGAGACTAGTTCTGATCTTGCTCACTGATTTTCTAAATTCATTTCACTTTGGTGGAATTACTTGGGTCTGAGAAGTCAGAAAGAGAAATCAGAAAGGGAAATCAGGCCAGCTGATTTTGCTGCTTCTTCTTCCCCTTTGTCCTGCACAGCAGAGTGAAAAGAACCACTCAGACCAATGAAGGGATGAGATATCCTAGGTCTGAACACAGAAGAGAGCACGAGAGATGCTACTGAATGGGTGAGCTTTACTACCCTGATGCTATTATCATGTAAATTCTCTTTCAGGCCTGTTTGCCCAGTCCCGTAGTTTTGTGACTCCATTAGATATTCCATGCTTAGACATATGCCAGACTAGAGACTCTGTAGAAGGATATTCTTGCAGCTAAGGAATGGCCAGTGGCTGAGAGATATTCTTGTTTATTTGGTTTTGCTGTGTTTTGGTTTTAGTAGCATCTTTGCCTCATTTAACAGCCTGTTTAACATGAAGATGCTGAATTTTTTACTTTAACAACTATGATCAACATGTGGTCCCAGGTCATCTCTTTTCAGCACTACTCACACTACTACACACACTACTCAAACTCTGCTCTGAAGTTGGGATTATTCATTTCCTTGTGGCCTCTTCTATGCCATTTATCACAAAGGAATCCAAGCGTTTCTTAATTGATGATGATAATGGGTTTATTTTCACAGCTTACTGGTGAGGAGTTTGGCTGGTGTCACCACCACTTTATGAACCGGTAATGAATGCACAGATGTATTAAGACCCACGTTTCTCCCAAGCCTGAGAAGTACAAATGGCCAGCGATTTGATTTTTCAGCTGATAGTGCATCCTGGCTCATGCATATGTTCTGACTACCTTTACCACAGGTAAAACTGAAAGCTCAGGACTTCCATAAGCCCAAGCTTTGCAAAGCCAGGACTCATCTAAACAACTTTTAATGAGACACTGATTTAAGGATTTGCCCAGAGCCAGATCAAAACACTGTAGCACGTCTTGCCTCCTCCAGAACCACAGGCTGAGGTTTTGGCTGCATTTTCTTCATCCTTTCTCACATTTGCACCTCCTCAGTCTCACAAGGCCTCTGTATCAGAATGGCCAAGACAGGCATCTCAAAGACTGTAGAGAAGACAATCGATGCCTGTTTCACAGGTGGCATCTACTGGTTTTCTGGAGCCTCCTAGGGAGTACCAGATGTGGCCCAGGTTCCCATAGTATGGAAATCCCACTCTGAATCTCTGACCTCCTGAACATTTTAGAGTTTGCTTTCTCCTTCACTAATTCTTTCTTCAATGCAAGTGGTGCCTGGCACCATGTAGGGAACAAAACTATAGTTTTGGAGAGGTTTTTGACCTTCCCAGTAAGGGTTTTGTTGGCAGCAGGGGCAGATGTGTCCAGAAGATAACTTATTTCAATCTGCAGAGTGAGACTTTCCTGTGCATTAAAAAAGGACTAGATTTTGGGGTTGGGAGGATTATGCATATAATCATCTGAGACAGTGAAGACTGTCATAGAAAGAGGCTGAATTAGCATTTACAGGGGCATTTGGCTTTATTATTAAACAGCTAACAAAAGAAATAGAGAGACTGCATTATGTGGATGGGACCAGCTTCAGCCATCTGAACAAAGGCCAGATCAGCCAGCTCCACAAGTTGTCATCTCAGCAGAGCGCATTAATAAAGGCAGTTTGCCCCTGGGACCTGAGGTCTCTGCTGAAAGCAGAGCTATCCCTTTTCCTCTCTACACACCCTCTACACATATTCTGGGAATTTTTTCTTGTTTTCTTTTAGTGCAATAAGGTCAGTGTTGGCACCCACCTTGTTAGGTTTCAACCCAAAGTTCAACGACATTACAAACAGGTGAAAACAGAGTTTTATAACAACAAGGTCTGGCCCACCCTAATAATACTGTGTATACTGTGTATTATATATACCGTGTTCCTCCCCCTGACCTGTACTAACTACAATGTAGGTGAAAGACTGCCTTCCTCAAACAATATTGAAGACACAAACACAACTTCAGCCTCGCCATGCAGACCAAGATAGAATTCACAGCAGCCTCTTCATTTTAAAAATCTCCCCACGGCTGGCATCAAAGCCTCAAGGCCAAGTTTTCCCTGCATTCTTCTGCCCTGGCACCAATATGCTCCCAGCGCTGCAGAAAGTACAGTCCCTCTCACCAAGCAATCTCTTCCACAGCCCAAGTTACAGAGGTAACTGTGTAAGAGTTACACCTCTTTACTGGGTTACTAAACCTATTCTGCCTGTCTGATCTGCTTTATTACATTGGTAATTTCCTTTCAAAAGTCCAACATTTTCCCTTGGCTTGCTATTTAATTTTCCAAAGCATTTTCACCATGCTGTCAGAAGAAACTTCATACTGAACCCACCCGTCTTCCTTCTCTGGTGCTGCATTCCTACCTGTCGGGGATGGACAGGTGTTTTCAGACGCACTACAGACCCACAAAGAGCAGGAAATCCTCTGTCCAGCCGAGGATGAAAATAGTTACCTGACCTGGCCTTTGACCCCAACTCCAGAGTAACACATGATTTTGGAAGGGAGACCCTCATGCTATCATGTAAGGCAGGACCTTCGACTGATGTCAGATGCTGATGACAACACAGCGCTTCTCAGTAAACATCCAATATGGCTTATAAGGGGGGTGGGGGGGATTATTTTTTTTTGTGATTTGTTTTTAAAGTGTGGGGGAAGTGAAGAGAGAGAAGGCAAGGAGTCATATTCAGAACTAGAGAGTTCAACAAATGATTTCTACAAAGAAAAATGCTATTCTTTTTATGCCAGCACCTTTTAGTTGTAGGACTTAAAAGGGTTTGGGGTTCTTTGTTAAGTACTTGGACTGATGCCCAACAGTTGTTTTCATTTATCCTCGACATTTTCAACTGCTCCCATTGAAGTGAGATAAAGTAGCAGAAAGAAAAATAAACAGGCTTTCTTTCTCCCCTCTTTCCCCAGCCTCTTGGGTCACTGTTCTGTCTTGTTTTATGGAGATCTGAACGGGTGCTGTACAAGCCAGCCGAGCAGACGTGGAGGGTGAGGCAGGAAGGACAGCCTGCGGTTGCGGTGAGGGGCTCACAGCACTCGGGTGCACCTCCCAGCTCTGCTACAGCCTTCCTGTACTGTCTTTGCCAAGTCACTTCACCTCTCCATGCCTCAGTTCCTCATCTGAGAAAGAAGATATCGCTCCTTTTTTCTCATCTTGTACCAGCTTTGTGTCTATAGACTGGAAAATTTTTCAGGCCGGGTAATTTCTTACTACCTGTTTCTTGCCCTGCCTAAAACAATGGGTCTTTGGTCTGTGCGAACATTTAGTTAACAGAAAAAATTAGCTAATAACAAGAGTACTTGTCCAGATCTGCATGTCCTCTGGGTTTGCCTTAGCTTCCTCATGGCCAGAACAGTTGGAACAGTTTTAATCATTCTGTGAACATACTTGACAGCTTTGAATCAAACCCAAACCCAAATTGAAAACTGATTTGAATTGTTCTTTCTTTTCAAACACAGAACTGAACCTACACTCTTCCTTTGAAGATGATGTGGGACTCAAAAAAAAAACCCAACCAACAGAGCAAAACTTTCTCTGTAGCTGGACCAGAACTCAACTGAAAAAATGACTGGTTTGAGTCCATAACAGATTTACTTCCTTGATGATTTCAGTTCCCTGTTATTCATCATGTCATGTTAGCTGAAGTTATTAGGAAATCCACCATTATTTGTGAAAAAATTAATAATTGCTGAAAGCTTTAAAGACCTTGGCATAAATGTTTACTTGGTAAAAAGATGTTATGAAATTTCATGGTCACTCGTAGTCAGTCTTCCATTTAGAAAACTTTGGTCAACTAATCAGGGAGAAAACACAAGTAATAAACAACCAAGAAACACTCTGTAGTGGCAAGCACTTTCCTGAAACCACCGAAAGAGATAAAAATAACAAAGGTCAGCCTGACAGAAATGGTGCTTGGATCTGACTTTCCATCTCAGTTCTGGCTGCTGTTGTGCCTAAGTTACTGTGCTTGGACTTCAGATCCTCCCAGTTTTGGTTAAAAAAAAAAAGGTAAAGAGGAGGTTGGGATGTTGTGTTCCAAACTGGAGGTGAGCAGCAACAATAAAACCCAGACATGGAGCCAAAATGCTCCTGAGAAAGAGTCATTCCAACATCTTGCCATATCTGAAGAGATACGAGTTTCTGCCTTGCTCTGGATTGCTATGAAAAGCTGTCCCCTGTTAACAGAGGTGTGTGAGATATCAGGTCATTCCTACTGGGGAGCCAGAGGCAGCCCAGTACAAATGCTAGTCATGCCTTGTTTATGGCTGGCCAGGGAGGCCGGTGCATCTTAATCGTGCTAGCTAGAAGCAGTTGGAATTTCTTCCCTCAATTCAGTTACATTTTTTGACCAAATCTTATGATCCAGCACAAAGTATACATTATGTTTTGTCTTCTGGTTTTCTTAGTTTGCCTTTGAAATGAAAAGTCCTGCAAAAAATGAAGAATCCAAATATTTTACTTTGATTTTCATGAGGTGTTGGTGTTACTTACCAGTCAGTCTTGTGTATTTAGGTACACTTTCTTTATGGACTTTGATCTCTGTAAATGCAGACAGCCACTGTCAGAAGCCAAAATCATTACAGATTATCTCACATACGAGACAGGCGTGCATGCGACTGTGCTCTTCTTGGAAACCTTCTGCCTGCTGCTGTTTTCATAATCATAGAATCAAGGCCATGTTGAGTGAACAGCACAGCCTTGTTTTTGACTGGACAAAGAGAGAAAAGAAGAGGGAAAGAACAGGCCTGGGAAAAGCCCAGGTATGCCAAATGCCTGCAGCTACCTGCCTCTGCCCTTCCTTTTGCCATCTGTGAACAAGTAGTGACGAGTGACTGCAATGACTGGAGTTATTAATCTATACCTCAGATTAATTAATTCTATTTTAGCTGGAAAAAATGTTCCCAAACATCCAGGGCTAGGCCAGCAAAATTAAGCAAAAGCAGAAGAAGAGGGAAGAGGAAAAAACAGCCATTGCTCAAAAAATCCTCATATCTTCTTCATTTTTACTCTCATACTTCCACAGAACAACTTCAGCCCCAGCCCTATCTGAGCCTTTTGCAGCCGCTAGAAAAAAGTGTCTGGATGATGTGACAAGGAAGCCAGCAGGTCAGGAGTAGTGAAGCAGATGCGTTCCTGTGCAGATTACCTCCTGTGTAATATTTGAGATCTGTTCCCCTAGATGGGGCTGTAAAACACGTTGCCCACCACATAGAAGATAAAAAGAAGGAACAGCCTTCCTTTCTACAGGAGACGCTTAGAGGGCTGCCCTTTATGAGCACTGTGATATGGTTAGTTTTGCCATGCCAGAAAAGAAATGCAGAGTTCATCTGTGCACGGTGTGACAACC
Organism: Phalacrocorax aristotelis; assembly: GCF_949628215.1. Taxonomy (NCBI): domain Eukaryota; kingdom Metazoa; phylum Chordata; class Aves; order Suliformes; family Phalacrocoracidae; genus Phalacrocorax; species Phalacrocorax aristotelis. The sequence goes on from NC_134281.1 coordinate 48,203,186, forward strand.
CCCGTTCATGTTGCTTTTCCACTACTGAAGAAAGAGAAGTCTGAAAGTGAAGGTAAATCCCTGCTCAGGTGTTGTTCATAGCTCCGATGGAAAAACAACCAGACAAGATTGTTCAAGGTACTCTCTTTGGGAAATAGGAAGGTTTCTAGAGGCAGTAGCAGCTGTCTGCCTCCCGAGGAAGCACAGCCATTCATGAAAACATAAAGCCCATCTTCCCTCCATATCCTTCCCTCCTGTATCTCCAGCTTCATGGCAGCTCTGCCAAATCTCTGCTACCTACAGGGCTGTCATGGCCAGACCCAAGGTGCTGTGCCCGCAGCCCAGTGACAGAGATAAGGCCAGTGGTGTTAGAGCAGACGTCTTCTGTCTCTACAGCTCCCTTGTTTGTTTGTTTGTTGCTGTGACCTGTAAGCTCTTTCCACTCCACTAAGTGACTGGTGAGTCACTGCAACTCACTGCATTGGGAAGATAAAGGCAGCGTCCGGAGCACCATGTGATCAAATGCGCCCAGACACCTGATAAAATCCTCCCTCCCTCTCTCCTCCTCATGGAGGGTCTGTAGGCAGTCCCTCCTGCAGACATTTGATTACACGGCTGTGTTTGAAACCCTCTTCTGTGACAACTATGAGGAGACTGGCTGGCTTGGGCTAAGTCCTCTACAACAATTCTCTCCCCCTCTTCTGCTTTGAATGGTGCAGATGGGGTCAGTGACTTGTGAAAATAAGCCAAACCAGATCAGGTGATCATGTAGGATTAGGTGCGGTTCCCCACTGCATGTCAAATCCCAGCACACCCAATGCTAGCCCATTATATTTTAATGGGGGGAGGATGATGAGTCAACACTTCAAAGAAAGAAAGGGGGCTATGGAGAGCTTCCTGGATTCCTCTTTAAGGGGAGGAAAGAGTCAGCCTTAATTGAAGTCAATTCTTATCTGTTTCCATCATTTTTGTTTCATGAAAGTGGGAGGTTTAAATGGACAAGAACAGGACAGGAAGACTATGAAAGAGAAAACAGTTTTTCCCTGTTGCTGCATGTCCCCTTTGTGATTTTCTTCCTTTGCTTTGCATGGATAAAATGACACAAACCTGCCAAAACCTGCACAGAGTCAGATTCTTGTCTCCACCCTCCACTACCAGAGCTTTGTCCTTCACAGTTTGCCAGACCTCGCACTCTGACTTTCACCCCTTTGTTCTTGTACCTGAAAGGAGAGTTAAGAGAGTTGACCTCTTTTGGATCTGCTGCCACGCAGATGTAATCTGGTGTTTATGTCATTGCGCTCGAAGACGGTTGCCATTTTTGGCTCTTAGGTTGCACCTCAAGTAATTTTGCAAGGCCCTCATCTGAGAAAGAAAAGCATTGGCTTTACCCATAGCAAAAGTAATAGCAAAGGGCAGAATTGCAATGATTTACATTCCACAAGTATTTTCTCAAACCCACGGAGGCCTTTTTCAATGGGGGAAGAGGCATATGTCTTTTTGAGTTTACCAGTATGGGAAGTAAAATGACAAAGCCAGTGAAGATGGAGCAGCAGTCGTAAAAGTAAGTGGTGACAAGTAAATGTTGGCTTCTCCCCATAACATTTATTGTGGCCTGCTCACACTTGATCACACAACAAACTTGTCTCCACTAGGTTTTCACTTCAGGCCAGGTGCCTCATGACAGTGAACGTCAAAGAGGAACACTGTGTTTTCTTCTAGTTAATGCACAGCCTGAACCTCTACATTCCCTTCCTGACCTATTACTAGATGAAAGGACCTGGGCAAGAACAGGACCAAAAAACCCTAAGGTCAATGCCACAGACTAGATTCAAGCTCATTACTTACTGAGCCAGTAAAGCATAGTTTCTTAATATTTCTTCTTTTCTTTTTTTTCTTTTTTTTTTTTTAAGAAAAAATCCCGTTTCCTGTCTCTCTGGGGGAAATTTCTCCAAAGCCTATTGCTGAAGAAGCCATGGCAAGAGGAACTACTTGGTATTGAGGCTGACCCTGATTTAACATCTGGAGCTAGATGAGGGGAAAATTGCAGCTGAGGATGAGGAAAAGGCTGAGGTACTAAATGCCTTCTTCGCCTCAGTCTTTAACCATCACACCAGTTATCCCCAGGGTACTCAGCACCCTGAGCTGGAAGGCAGGGATAGAACACAGAATAAATCCCCCATAATCCAGGAGGAAGCAGTTTACTACCTGCTGCTTCACCTGGACGCTCACAAGTCTATGGGGCCGGATGGGATCCACCCGAGCATACAGAGGGAGCTGGCAGAGGAGCTTGCTAAGCATCATAATTTATCAGCAGTCCTGGTTAACAGGGGAGGTCCCACATGACTGGAGGCTTGCCGATGTGGCACCCATCCACAAGAAGGGCCAGAAGGAAGATCCAGGGAACTACAGGCCTGTCAGCTTGACCTCGGTACCGGGGAAGGTTATGGTGCGGTTCATCTTGAGTGAGCTCACCAAGCTTGTGCAGGACAACCAGGGGATCAGGCCCAGCCAGCACGGCTTCATGAAAGGCAGGTCCTGCCTGACCAACTTGATTTCCTTCTGTGACAGGGTGACCCGCCTAGTGGACGAGAGAAAGGCTGAGGATGTTTCTACCTGGACTTTAGTAAAGCCTTTGAGACTGCCTCCCACAGCATCCTCCTAGAGAAGCTGGCGGCTCATGACTTGCATGGATGTACTCTTTGCTGGGTAAAAAACTGCCTGGATGGCCGAGCTCAGAGAGTTGTGAATGGAGCTAAATCCAGATGGTGGCCAGTCATGAGTGGGGTTCCCCAGGGCTCAGTGTTGGGGCCAGTCTTGTTCAATATCTTTATCAGTGATCTGGATGAGGGGACCGAGTGCACCCAGTCAGTTTACAAATGACACCAAATTGGGTGGAAGTGTTGGTCTGCTCAAGGGTAGGAAGGCTCTGCAGAGGGATCTGGACAGGCTGGATCGATGGGCCGAGGCCAGTTGTATGAAGTTTAACAAGTCCAAGTGTCAGGTCCTGCACTTTGGTCACAACAATGCCATGCAATGCCACAGGCTTGGGGAAGAGTAGCTGGAAAGCTGCCCGGTGGCGAAGGACCTGGGGGTGTTGGTCGACAGCCGGCTGAACATGAGCCAGCAGTGTGCCCAGGTGGCCAAGAGGGCCAACAGCATCCTGGCTTGTATCAGCAATAGTGTGGCCAGCAGGAGCAGGGCAGTGATGGTGCCCCTGTACTCAGCACTGGTGTGGCTGCACCTCCAATTCTGTGTTCAGTTTTGGGCCCCTCAGTACAAGAAGGACATTGAGGTGCTGGAGTGTGTCCAGAGAAGGGCAACGAAGCTGGTGAAGGGTCTGGAGAGCAGGTCTTATGAGGAGCGGCTGAGGGAATTGGGGTTGTTTAGTCGGGACAAGAGGAGGCTGAGGGGAGACCTTATCAGTCTCTACAACTACCTGAAAGGAGGTTGTAATGAGGTGGGTGTTGGTCCCTTCTCCCAGGTTACTAGTGATAGAACGAGAGGAAATGGCTTCAAGCTGCATCAGGGGATGTTTAGATTGGATATTAGGAAAAATTTCTTTACTGAAAGAGTAGTGAGGCTTTGGAACAGGCTGTCCAGAAAGGTGGTGGAGTTGCCATCCCTGGAAGTATTTAAAAGACGCGTAGACATGGCACTTCAGGGCATGGTTTAGGGGACACGGGAGCGTTGCATTGATGGTTGGGCTTGATAATCCTAGAGGCCTTTTCCAACCTTAATGATTCTATGATTAATGAAAAACTTTTATACACTAAAGGTAACAGTTACTGTCTTGCCATAGACACAGATCATGCTGCTGTTTCTGCTGCACTATGTTTGGAAAAGGTGTGGATTAAGAAATATTTAAAAAGATATCGTTATACCTCTAGTATCTTTTGTGTCTCCCTCCATCATACACAGAAAGCATGTATGTTCTGCTACTTTGAAGAAATGTGAAAGTTAGGACCTGTAGCTCCTAGGGAAAATGGGAATGAGAGCAACATTCTGGTGTGAAGAAGGGGAATGGCATGATAAAAGGGTCTGGGTGAGTTGGGTCAAGTGTGCAGTCAACATACAGCTCTCACAGAACTAGGAGATTACCTTGGTGAAAACTGAGGTCAGGAAACAAGAAAGTATCAGTTGCTGCACTCCCAAACTAACATGGAATAACTGAAGTACTACCTTCAGAAGGGGAGCTGGGTAAAGGAAAACCCAACAGAAATGTCAGAAGGACTTACTTTTCGATTTGTTTCATAAGGAAATGAAACTTGTGAGCCTGTCCTGTTTGTGTCTCTGTAGATGACATGAAATACATGACAGTATTTCCCAATAATTTTTAAATGTGTCTGCTTCTTCCAACCAAATTTAGCACTGATGTGGAAGAATAAAAAGAAAGTTCTCTTGCTTATTTCTTGAACAGAGGTCACTGGGTAGAGGCAAATCACTCATAGAAGGACTGCATGGATATTTCCACTTTAACCACTGGAAAACCCACATTAGTGTGCCACCCTTGAAGCACAAATTCATAGGATGCCATTGGAAGTGGTGCTTATGGAACAATCTCTTTTAAACTAACACAAACTTAGATCATGAAACAAGTTCTCCATAATGTCAGGGTTTTGCCATTAGTGAAGATACCAAAAGGTCAGACTAGCCAAAGCCAAATATGGATAAATGTAAATGGAAAACATGATGACTGAAAGCAACAGTGAATCCTTGAGATCAGAGAAGACAAGCATACAAATCCCCCACTGAATAAAACATGCACAGTGGGAAAATATCCATCTTCTTGTTCTTACATACTTGGGTTATTAAACTGCACCAGGTTTTGTAATGTAAGAAGCCATATAGGATTGGCTTGCATGCATTCACACACCCAGGTTACAGATACACTACGTACTGGTTAAAAGCTCTACATGTCTTACAAACTCTTCCGCTTCTAGAAATGAACTACTGAGAATGAAGCCACTCATTACCAGGGCAGACTGGACACTCTACACACTCCCTAATCCAAGCTGTTGGTTTGTTCAAATACCTCTCATAGAGCAGCTTGACTGGAAATGGATATGTGAACAGTTCCTTATAGCTGAGGAGACCTGCACTGCTTTTCCAGTAACTCATTGGACTGAAATGGCGATTTGTGTGAAATCTAGGTGTCAGACTGGGAAAGAAAGGTATACAACTGTAAAATTATGTCTCCCTTTCCCTAATAGGCATGTGCTACTCAGTGTATTGTAGGTGTTGGGTGGGCAGTATTCATAGTGGCAAGGAGAGAACAAATGAAAATGAAAATGAAAATGAAAGGGGCAGAGCGTTCAGATATTAAATGATTCCATTTTACACTGCTGATGCAATCCGAGCAAACCAGCAATTTCCTTTCAGCCTCTGTTTTATGAGCGATCCTATTCAAGCTTTGATAATAAAAGGAACACAGGTGGGTAATTAAGGAGGTGTGAAACACGAACGAATAGCCAGCTTTCTGCTAGTGCTTTTCGCAATGTGTTCTGGAAGGCTATCTGCATCGAAGTGCTGAGTGATTGAGTGACCTCACAGACTGACCTGGGGACTAATTTTCTTCCAAAACAGAACAAAACTCAAAAGGTTTCTGTAAAAATTTTGCTCTAAAAATTGCTGACAGGCTTGCCATTCCAAGGACTGTTTAGTAACAACACTACCTCACATATAATCATGCTTTTCATAGATCGCAGCAGAACACAGAGACAACAATACTGCATCACACCGAAGTTCCATCTAGCACAAGATGCATCTGGCAGTAGTCAGCAGTGGATGTTTAATGAAGAGTGTAAAAGGGCAAGTAAAGAGTAATCCGTCCCCTTGCATCGCCTCTCAGTTCTTGGTTTACAGACTTACTGGAGAGGTTGCATTTTAGCCAGCAAGTTTAATAGACTTCTGTTGAGCTCTGCTCCACAACTCAATGGGAATATATCATCTACACACCAACCTGAGGGCCACCCCTCTGAAAACTGGCAGAGGTAACTTCCATCCTCTTTGGTTATTTTCTTCTGTTCCAGTCTCCTGTGAGAAACTGAGCACTGCTTGCCTTTCAAGTGGGTTCCTGAAAGAGATCTCTTGATTTGGACTATGAGGTTACGTTCCAGCAACGGTGATATTAATTTCTCAGCAATTCCACAGTTGCACAAACTTGAGAGTCACCAATAAGGATAAAACTCAGAAACCATCACTCCGAAAATACAGATCACTCATCAGAAGTATAGTAACAACTGTAGTGTAAAACCAGAGAAAGCCGTGCAGTTACACGCACTTGCACAGTCTGAAGTTCTATCTGGTTTGAGGACACTCTTTACACAGCACTGAACCATGCAGTTAACATTTTGATTTACCTAACCAAGTAAATACATATATTTTTAACAGGTGCGATATGTTTTAATCTGTATTAACAGATAATCTTCTATGAATATGTTTAATTATATTACCTATACTATCTAAGTATTACCTATGCACATAGGAGAGAAGAGAGTGCTAACTGCTTTTTTAATTTTGTTGAGAAGTCTTGCAATGAACAATGTATTTAATCCACCTCAGACATCAATTTTCCTCCATATTAATTTTTCTAATATTAAACTCAGACAAATTTAATTTGACAGTATTAAGAGTCAACAACAGAAAAGTTTCACATAGAAAGCATTATAATTAAATTAATTTAGAATTTGTTTTCTTCTTCCTGGTATCAATGCCTTGTTAAACAAGCAGCAACATACTCATATATGCTGTCCTCCTCAAAAGATCAACTGCCTAAGTCTGCCAGAAAATCTTACGAAGGCCAAATACAGAGGACATGAGCAGCTATACTGAGTCACAAAAAGAGGTTCTTTGGTCCAGTACGCTGCCTTTTATAGCAGCCAGTACCCAGTGTGCAAAGAAGCAGAAAAAGGCAACTACTGTAAAGTTTCTCCTTTATCCTTGAAGCTCTCAGTAAGCAGCAGTTCATGGTCTTCTTAAGCAAGAGTTGCCTTTGGACAAATCATGTTTAACAGTCTGTGTTGAACTTCTCTTCTGCCCCAACCCTTTTTAAGATATTTATCCTTGAGAACTGTGTGTGTACAGCCAGGTGAGTGACAGAGGACAGCAGCGGGCTGATAGATCACCCTCCATGTTCAGTTCCTGTGCTTTCTCCACATCCAGTTAAACTCCCAGACAGTTCAGTTGTATGATGCCCATACTGCTAACAAAACACGGAGAGCTGCAATTAAGCATCAAGGAGGAGCCTCTCTGCTTCTGGAAAGGGCAAGTTGGTTTAGTTCTGTTCCTTAGTCTATTTTGGTCTATGTGAAAGCAAATCTAAGATCACTGGTGCTGCGGCTTACAGTCTCCCTAACCATTTCTCACATTCATGGACATCATGGGACCCAAGAAAAAGAAAAGGAAAGGAAGCCTGAGCATTTAGAAATCTAGACCCTTAAAATTACTCCATATGCAGTTTCCATCTAAGTTGTGGGGCTAAAAGGTTTTATCTCCTGTCAATTTCTTCCTGTATCACTGAGCTTCCATGTTTGCATGTTTTACTGGAAACCATGACGCAAACTCTGCTTTGATTTTTCCACTGTTATTGCAGGTTTGTATTTTGTTTTTGTGGGGTGGTTTTTTTGTTTGTTTGTTTTCCTAAAGACCACTTCAGGATGCAGCAAAACTTCTAAGCCACAGAAGTAAAGCTAGATCGCAAAGCTGATGTCTACATGTTCCTTCTGGGTGCAGTCTAACTTGCTGGCATCCTTTCCCAAGGATAAATTTTGAGGCTAGCTGATCACAGTCAGCTAAAACTTTGCTATCTGTTCTAGCCCTCCTGTCCATGGCTTAGCAGTGATGGTTTTAGAAGAGGAAGTCACGGTTGTAATTAATCCAACAAGACCATAGTGATATATCCACAAGAAACACAACTTCAGCATGCATATATACTGTTCCCAGGGATAATTATCAGGATTCTAAAAAGGCATGGATGTGTGTGTTTTCATCTTTCTTCCTCAGCCCAGTCCTTGCAAATGGGCACCTCCTCCAATTCTGGAAAGGTACCTCCTATGATGAAATGAGTGCAAGAATGCCATTCCCATGCATGTCCTTCTCATCACCTAAAGTGTGGAAAGCTGGGTAATTACAAAGTGACCCCAGTGGCTCCACAGAGAACTATAATCCTGAGATTAAGCCCATTTAGGAAGCCTGATACGAAATATCCAACCGCAGCACAGTAAAAACAAAATTCCCTACCAACTATCTCTGCTCATAAAAGTGGTTTAGATTGGTTCTCCCCATACATGAAATCTCTGCTGGCCATCTGAATCAATTAACAAAACAAATAATAGATTGCAATGCTTTTCTTTCCAGCCAGGTTTGTACTTCATATGAGTGAGCAGTTAAAACATACATCTTAAACTGTAAAATCCTGGAAGCTCACAGGTCCCTTAGCTGCCAAGTGAAAAGGAACCAGCAAAGCTCATTTGCAGGGAACAGCAACAAAAGTCTTGTCATTCCTGCTGGAGATGCTCAGTTCAGGGTAGGACTGCAAACTGAACTCCTCCAGCTCTGAGGATGTGTGGCCATCCCAACACTGAACTTATTAACTCAAAGCTTTTAATTTTTCAATAGAAAAAAATGGAAAAGGACTGAGCCTTTAACAAGACCCAGTTTTGTGCCTTCTGTGTGCCCATAGCTTGATTTTCATGCCATAAAATGGAAGCAATTTACCAAATTCTGCTGAGCTGCAGGCTGATGCCTGGCTGTACCCACAGCCTTGCTACCTAGAAAGATCTGGGCACTATTTATTACTGACCTCTAAGTCACCCTTTTCCCTCACAACTCTTCTGTGCTGCAATGCCACTTCTGGCTTCTATTCATAGAATCACAGAATCATAGAATCACAGGTTTGGGTTGGAAGGGACCCTAAAGATCATCTAGTTCCAACCCCCTGCCATGGGTAGAGACACCTTCCACTAGACCAGGTTGCTCAAAACCCCATCCAACCTGTCCTTCAACACTTCCAGGGTTGAGGCATCCACATCTTCCCTGGGCAACCTGTTCCAGTACCTCACCACCCTCATAGGGAAGAATGTCTTCCTTATATCTAATGTAACTCTACTCTTTTTCCATTTAAAGTCTTCATCCCTTGTCCTATCACTACATACCCTTTGCAAAAAAGTCCCTCTCCAGCTTTCTTGTAGGCCCCCTTCAGGTACGGGAAGGCTGCTGTAATGTCTCCCTGAGCATTCTCTTCTCCAGGCCGAACAATCCCAACTCTCTCAGCCTGCCTTCACAGGAGAGGTGTTCCAGCCCTCTGATCATCTTTGTGGCCCGCCTCTGGACTCACTCCAATAGGTCCATGTCCTTCTTACATTGGAGGCTCCAGAGCTGGACACAGCGCTCCAGGTAGGATCTCATGAGAGCAGAGTAGAGGGGGAGAATCACCTCCCTTGATGTGCTGGTCATGCTTCTTTTGATGCAGCCCAGGATACAGTTAGCTTTCTGGGCTGCAAGCACACATTGCTGGGTCATGCTGAGCTTCTCATCAACCAACACCCCCAAGTCCTTCTCCTCAGGGCTGCTGTCAATCCATTCTCTGCCCAGCCTGTATTTGTGCTTGGGATTGCCCCGACCCCAGTGCAGGACCTTGCACTTGGCCTTGTTGAACTTCATGGGGTTCACACGGGCCCACCTCTCAAGCCTGTCAAGGTCCCTCCAGATGGTATCCCTTCCCTCCAGCGTGTTGACCACACCACACAGCTTGGTGTCGTTGGCAAACTTGCTGAGGGTGCACTCAATCCCACTGTCCACATCACTGACAAAGATGTTAAACAGCACTGGTCCCAATACCAGTGTGGGCGGTGTGGCTTGAACACTTGCCAGTGAAGACTGAGGCAAAAAAGTCATTGAGTACCTCAGCCTCCTCCATATCCCGGGTAACCAGATCTCCCATTTCCTTCCAGAGAGGGACCACTTTTTCCCTAGTCTTCCTTTTATCACTTGACGTATCTATAGAAGCTTTTCTTGTTGTCCTTTACTTCCTTGGTCAGATTTAATTCAGGGCTTTAGCTTTCCTAACCCAATCCCAGGCTGCTCTGACAATTTCTCTGTACCCCTCCCAGGCTACCTTTCCTTGCTTCTACCCTCTGTAGGCTATTGCCAGCTCTAGCTTTCTGCACTGGCCTTCCCAAAAATTATCAGTATTCATTGCTTAGGACTTCACTCCCAAGGACTGCAGTATGCTGTGGGGATCTCAGCTTTCTCTTAATATCAAAAATGTCCAAGGTAGCCTGATGAAGAGAACATGTTTCCCCACGTAGAAATATTAAAACTTTTTCACACCTTCCATGTGACATACATGGAGGTGCATCCAGAATCTGCAAACACAGGCCCAAACCAGTTCTCACCAGCCATGAGCTCAGGATGCAGCCTGAGCTGCAGAGCTCTTCAGAAAAGACCTGAACACCTTTAGCACCTTAGAGCAGGCTCAGAGGAGGCAGTCCAGACCCAGCAGCTTTCACACAGCTGTGGCTGCTTTGAGCCCATGCTGCCGCCAGATCAGCACTCAACAGTGCAACCGAGAGCACACAGATCACAGCTGAGCATGTTTATCACCCCTCTTGAGCTCTCTTTTAGCCTTGCAGGGCAGACACAGTCAGTCTGCTTTTCTCATGTTTCAGCCTGTCATGTAGTAAATCCTGCTAAGGACACAGGGTCTCTGAGTTCCCTACAGATGTGGAATATCACCCAGATCCAGAGCAACATGCAGACTCCTGGTGTGCTTGTTCATGGCTTCTACAGAAATTTAGCAGCTAAACTCATGCCAGGCTGAACTCTTAAAAACATAAATAGATTGACTGATACATCTGTTAAATCCCAAAGGGCAAACGGCAGAGGCTGTTCTCCCGTCCAGCAACTGTTTCAACAAATGCAGCATCATGTCCTTTGGGACACAAAGATCTCCTCCCATCTGGCATGTAGGTTTGCTGCAAGCAGGAGGCGACCCCAAAGTGAGTGCTAGGCAGAGCACAGGAGGTAGATGGAGGAGTCTAAGGCTCAGTGAAGCTACAAGTGCACCAACGTGTTTGTACAGACGCACAAGCCAGGTCTGGCAGAGACACAGGCAGCCAGCTGAGGCTATTTACACTTTGCCTGTGTTGTTGCTGTTTTATTGTTCAAAGTAGCTGCAAAGAACATTGCTGTCCAGGCACAAGCACAAGGGACTTACATCCTTCTGGCGTAACATGGGTAGTGCATACCACCAAGTGATGTGACTTAAACAGCCCCAGAAAATCTCCAGAGCTTGTGCAGATAAAGGGGAAAGTGTCAGGAGCTCTGGAGAGCTGGCAAGATAAATTGCAAGAGGACTGAGTAGAGACTAGTGCAAAGACACAGACAGTTGTGCTCTATTTTCATTCTCTTTGAGAACTTGGAGGCTTCCGTTGCCTAGAGAAAGATGTGGAAAAAAGTGGGCAGGCCCCTAATTATCACACAAAATCTCCACCATCATGAAATCTCCAAGGTCTTTATTCTTTGGCAAAGGCACTGGTAAACATGTTTTATCAATTGGCCACTGTAAACAAACCTGAGTCTTGCTTTGGAGCAAGATGAATATGAAATGCAAGTTAGGTAGGTGCCTGCTAGCCAAACCTGATTCCTAGGAGAGACTGGGGAAATGCAGAAAGGAAGATCCTTGTCAGAGCAAAGATGAATAATATCTCGCACGTGAACATGTCAGATGTTTGCGAATCCAGCCTAGGAACTATCGAATTTCCAGTCACATCATCAGTGTTTACTCTGGAGTAAAAATTAGTGACTTCTTCCATTAAATTCTATTGATCTATTTCTCCACCAAGAAGCTTCTTCATCTAAATCACTGGTTTATTGTGCCTCTGATTGTTTAAGAGGATGTCACGGGAGCCATTGAAGAGTCACTTAAAATGCTATTCATCCTACCACACATAGGTAAGCTATGTTTCCATTCAAAGCCTTGCTGCATGAATTAAATCTTTCAACATGAGGAGGGCTTTGTTCACAAAATTAAAATAATATGTTTATGTATTTTACATGTTCACAGACTTTTGCAGAAGGTTCGCTAAATCACTCTGCTGTTCAGCTGTTTAGGCCTAAAATGCAAAGGGAATATTAACTGATGAAATCCACATACATTGGTTACAGCTTTCTAAATGGGATACAGGTATGTGATGTTTTTGCATCAGCAGGTGTAAACAGGGTTTGACACTTTATGTGCTTGTTTACAGATGGCTCACTCAGGGCCTACAATAGAACATGCTTTGTATTCCTGACTCCTCACCTTCCTCACCTAAGGATAACAATTTAGCACTTTTGCTAGCTCAAGTAGCAGAGGTTTTTGCTTTGACCTGGGAGGTCCTGATATATTCTCTGACAGACAGTGATGCTCACAGTGTGTTATGAATATGAAAAATAAATGAGCAGCCAGTCCTGGCAGCAGGCAGAAGTTCACTGTTTGTGCACTGGATTGAGGGGGGATATGTGAGCTACTTCACCATTTGGAAGTGTGCCTCCTTCCAGAAGATGCCCCTGAGCATTTGGGATAAGAAAGGAGTTCAAATGAAATATGGTCTGAGAGACAGTCCTCCAAAAAAGGGGATACACCTCCCTTATATGCCATTCTTTCTGGCAGCATTACCACAAAACTTTGGAAAAGAACAATTTTCTGGTTACACTCAGCTTAACAAGCAACAGAACGTATCCCTCTTACCTATTCATGTATATTTTATGCTTTGGGAGAGACACTGATATCACAACCTTGGAAAATTGACATTACATGAAACAGACATAATCCCCTCACATTTAAACCTTATATCCCAAGATCTCTGAACTTCATTATATTAGAGTACTGTCCAAAAATGTTTAAAAGTGTTTCAGGCATTCCACTGAGCAACTAGAAATAGGCGTTCCTTTCCCAAATCATCTAACATCTATGTCCCAAATGTAGGAAAAAAAGCAGCAGAGAAATGTAGTGGAAAAAATAACGAAAAGAAGGAAAAACTGTCTTCTATTTTGCCGGCACTTTGTGCTGGAGAGGGGTATGTTCAGAAGCCTTCAAGTTTAAGAAAGAAACATTTTATATCGTCCTTTCAAAATACCACGTTGTTTTGACATTTCTTAAATCTTGCATCCCACCAGGTTTTAAGAGTCAGCACTGAAATCAGGCATGCTGATTCCTCAGAATGAAATCACAGAATCACAGAATGGTAGGGGTTGGGAGGGGCCTCTGGAGATCACCTTGTCCAACCCCCCTGCTTGAGCAGGCACACCCAGAGCAGGGGCACAGGAACGCATCCAGGTGGATTTTGAATGTCTCCAGGGAAGGGACTCCACAGCCTCCCTGGGCAGCCTGTGCCACTGCTCCACCACCCTCACAGGAAAGAAGTAAATACTTCCATTTGTCCCAAAAAAAACCTTACTCCCCAAATTATTTCACAAAGAATTTGCTATTTCAAATCAGAATTCACAAATCTCTGAAACTTTCTCTTCTCTGCCTGATTTTATGATGTAAAATCTGGTCTCTTGCAAGCAGATGAGGAGAACATTCCTACAAGGGGAACTGTAGCTCTTCAGTACCTAAAAGTCAGTCCCACCAAGGGTACCAGGCCCCAACACAGAAAGAGGGAGAATATTCAAATGCCTCACTTTTTCCACTGTTCAGCTTTTCTTGGATTGTTATATGGATTTTCATTAGGATCCCAGGTTTGGAGAACTTTTATTAATGTTATAAACTCTGGTTGTGAAGTGGATTTTCAAACCCTTTTGTGCCAGACATTTGGCTAAGTTCAAGCACAGTATCATTTTAATATCTGACACACGGTCTTGTGGGAAGCAGATCCTGCCACTGACACAGGAATAGATGTTGTCATCAGATAGATCCATCCCTCCTCTGCACTTCTGGCACAGCTACCTGTTTTTAATAGTGCCGATATTTGAGGAAAACATCTGTGTTACCTCGCCATGTGACTAGAGTTCAAGAGAACAAGCCACACGCTGCAAACATTTCTTGGAATTGTGAACTACTGTTCTATTCGGCATCCAGCTGGAGGTTCATATTCCCAAATACTTGTGAGTGTAGATCAGCAAATGCCTGTCTTTCATCTAGAAACTCTGATTCCTGTGTCAACAAGGCCAGGAAGGATTCATGACGGTCTCTCTGCCGTCTGCGGTTTCAGACTTCAGATGGCTATGAAACAGCTCCAACTGAATCACGGGGCTAATTCATAAATGATGAGTAGAGAACCATCTCTGAAGTCTAAATGAATTGAATGCAGAAGTTATTAATTACTCTGGTTTTAGTCTATTTAGTAATATTCCCTGCAAGTTGTGTAATGAACCTGCTGTGTAACTAAGGACACAAAGGGGTGTCAGCTCATCCTGACATTAACCAAGGCTTAATACTGTGAGAACTGACCACCTCCAGAACAATGACAAGATTATTCAACTCCAATTTAATGGAAAGCAATAGCAATCATCACCATTCTGTGAGAATCCAGAACTGCGCAGGACAGAACCATATGGCAGCTTTCACATTTCTAATATGACTCCTATTGAAATTCAGAAATGTTCCATTTCCTATATTATGACTCAGGGAAGATCATGCATTAGCATCTATCCTATTTCTGATCATCTCCTGGCACTGGCTAGACGTACACTAAGGCAGCATCTCCATGGAATTTGTTTTCCTTTCAGTCATGTGCAAAGGACCAAAAGGAACCTGGGAGAGAATTATTGTTATTTTTGGATTCTTCTGCAACTCAATCTACTTCCTATCTCCAAAACTCTTTGTAAAACAATGGATTTTCCAGTACATTAGGACTTGCCACTAGCCCAAGGATTTTCGCTGCTCCTGGCAGCCCACTGCATTGGCAGAGTTCCCTCTGCATCCTTGACCTGCTGCTGATTGATCCTCATAATCCAATCCATTTTCAACAAGCCACTTCAGCTCCAATAAAAGCAAGGGTCTTTGCTGATTGCTGGTTTCAGCTGCAGCTGTTGGAGCCACAAATCTAAAGTGAAATATTTTAAGTCTATTTGTACAAAATCTACTGGTAAAAAGAAAATGATTCACTCCTTTTATTCAGTTAAACTCAAAGGGAAATTAATTACAGCTTCTTTTTATGCATTGCACCTTCTTTATTATTTTATGCCTGTATACCTCTCTTGGTGTGATCATGATGCTCCTCTATGTAAATAGGTAAGGAGATGTTAGGACAGAATTTCCCCAGGGCTTTGGTATATGTAAGCTTGAAATAGATTGCATAACATGGATGCTGCAAACATTTGATAGACTTTAAATCTTTAATTTAGAAGAGACTGTTCTAATATGCCCCTTCTACAGAGCACGAGCCAAACACAAATCCCATGTCACTCAAGAATTCTTGCACCGCAATTTCAGTTTCTATCTGAGCTGGGAAAAAAAAACATTGCAAGATACAAATCCTGACATCTAGACAGCAAACTAGAGACAATTCCCAATGCTTTCAGGTACAGTATTTCAGTTTTGCATTTCCCTGCACGACTGAAGTTCTGCATTTTATTTTTAGACTGAATTTGACAAGCTGCAGCTTCCAATCATGGGATCTAGGCTTTGTTGGTGGTGGTGGTGTAGGATAAAAAAGTTATTCCATGTAGTCAATCAAAAGAAAGTTTAGATAGCTTATAGATCCAGTCATCTCTTTTGGGAAAAGACTTCAGAGAAGAGCTAACCCTTCCTCTCCCCTTTGTAAAGAATGTTCTCTAGATTCAGACCAACATTGCTCTTCCTCATATCTTTTCCAGCCTTCTATAACTGAATTTCTGCTATTAATATTTGTGGCTCCATTGGTTTGACTAAGGTTGCTGACAAAAACAGGGACTGTGATGGGATCTCCCAAAGCAGTAGCCATATTTTGAAGACAGCATATTCCATAAGCCCTTCTAGCACTGAAGTCCAGTGACTAAAAGTCACAAAAGGAAAGCTGATCTAGGCTGATATATCCTAAAAAAGAGCATTACAGAGAATCTACAACAGAGAGCTGACAACTGTGGTAAAATCTGTTTGAGCTATAAATTTTCTTTAGTTATTTATGAATTACTTTGGTTCCCTGCAGTAGTTAGTGGCCTTTAGCTAATATTTTTGTTGTCCTTTTGTTTATGTCTGTTGTCTGCAATAGTTAATTTTACTATGAAAGGCAAAGAGGCAGCAGAAATGGAAAGTATGGGCCACAGAATTGTACTGGGAAAATTATGAAAGCCAGCAAAATTATTTTCTTTAAGCCTTATATGCACAGCAGGGGTTTAATGAAATTTTATTGATTCCAAGGCAAGCTTCCAGTGGAAATCTTCCCAGATTCCTGCGGGTCTCTGCTGAGGCTGGAGACCTTAGATGTGCTGCTCCTTGGCTGTAGCCCTTCTGTTAATGGGTTTGTCCTTCACACAGCGGACCAGGAAGGCCCCAAAGAAGCTGCTCTGTAAAATGATACTCCTCTCAGCAGTGCTGCTGCCATTTGCTCAGAAACTAAAAAGATGATAATTTCCCAGAGCACTTCTAGGGTCTGGAGAACTTCTATTATATTAAGAATTAAAAGGAGAATAGTTTCTGGTCAAATTTAGCCAAACATGAGGGGAGAGGGGAAAAAAAAATGGAAAATCTTAGAAGATGAAAAGCCCTATCCCTCAATATCAGTGTAGAGCAGAGAAATGATAAGTCAGAGCTTAAGCATGAAAAAATATTCAGGAAAAGGGAGAAGGATGAAGAGCTGACCACCCATAGACACAAAAAGGACCATCTCAGATAGTTTCCTTGCAAAGGAGCAGATGCATACCAATTTGCAGTGAGGAAGAATGGAGCTGTCACTATCAGATAAACTAGAGCAGTAGAGGATGTAACATTGCCTACTCAAGTCCACAGCCATGAAAGTATTTTAAACAATTGGTAAGCTTTGAGAGCGACACCTGTATCAGTAAAAAGGTTTACAGTCTTGAAATACACTCAGTAGATGCCAACTGTATCCATCCATGAACAGAAATTAAGTAGTAGAGATCTCGGGTTGTCCAGAGAAACCCGTCACAAACAGATATGCTCTCTCAAAGCCTGCAACTGGGAAGCACGTTCTGTTGGTTTTAAACCACAAAAGACTCCCGAAGGGCCAGCCTGAGCTGAGGGGTTGTTTGCCGCTTGCATGTTTGGGATCCACCCAAGACTTAGTTCCCTTTGACCATAATAAGCATGTTTATTGGGTGGGAGAAGGAACTTTTCAGATCACCCTGCCCTCAACTACAGCACAAGATTTCCTCTCTTACAGTATATCAAGAATTAATTTCTCTAACCCCCTTCTGAAGCAAAATTAATGTAAACAGAGTGGGAAAGTAGTCCATAACTAGACTAACAGCAGTAACCTTCATTTAATTGAGTATCTTTCCTTTTAAAGAGCCCTAGGATAGGGGGCGAGCCTTTGAACAGATATGGCAGCATCGTAGACTATGTCCATGCAGTGTAGTTTTATTGTGGCACTCCTACTAATTTTCATTTCTCTAATGATATCTTCTCCCTCTTGGGCTAAGAGGGACTTCTTTCTGCAGATGTCATGAAGCTTGAAAGGGAAATATGAGTTCAATTTCTTAGAGGATTGGGGTTTCCCTAAACTAAATTTTTCTCCTTGTGAAGAGTTTAATCCGATGAGTAGTTAGGGGAGAATTTACTACTGTGGAGAAAGTCACCACAGCAGCTAGTCATCGCTTAACATGTAATTCTCAGTTCAGATTAATTTCATCATTAGCTTGGCCCCCACTTTGTGAAAACAGAAATGTTTTCATGGGATTTTCACACAAGCAGATCAGCTTTTCCTGCTAAAGGGTATTTAAATATTCCTTGCTCTGTTTCCAAGCCTCACAGGAAAAAAAAACCCAAACACAATGCAACATTGAAACACAGCCATTGCTGCATTGTACAGATCCAGTTCTAAGCAAAAAGCATCTATTACAGTAAACAGCCACAGAGAAGCAGGTCTCACAGAGATTTTGCTTCCTACATTTACTAGAGCTCATAGAGGCCCTCTATCAGAAAGCAGGGAACCTTGGGGTTGACTAATGTGCAGTAAGAAAATATGCACATCTATATAGCACTGGCACCAAAGAGCTGGGAAGTGAAATCAGCTGAAATGGCGTGCTCTTGGGCAGCCTTGTGTCAGACAGTTCACAGGGCAGGGTCACCATTCCAGAGCACAGACCGCGTCTACTCTGCACTCACATTTCTGTCATTCTCAGATGGGGTCAATTCCGCTCACCTCTGTGACCTTATAATCTTGTTTCCACCTTGTCTGTGTTCTTTAAATTAACAATTTAAAAAGCTTTTTTAACAACTGGCTTCTCAGCAACAGAAGGAAGGAGGGTAGGCAAAGCTGAAGCTGCAGCAGCAAAATGGGCATATGAGCACATGCACTTCATCCTGCCAGATTTTAAGAGGCAGCACTGGCTCACAGAGCTTGAGAGAAGGGCGGCTTTCACACAGCCAATTCAGCAGAGCTGCAGTTTGTGTGGGACAGGAAGCAGGAAGAGAGAAATTTCAGACTCAATGATGGGCGCTAGGCTCCTCCATGCCTGCACACCAGATTCTGCCCAGTTTTGTGGCAGAGAATGGTCCACTACTCTGCAGAAGAAAAAATATATCTGAAGAACGCCACTTGTCTTCAGATCAGCTAGGAAAATAGAATATTATTAAACAGTTCTTTTTATACCATCTCTGTGGCACAGCCAGCTCCCAAATGATGTGGATTCAGAGAAACCCAGCTTGGAATGAAATAGCCTGAAAGTCTCTAAATGTTTCAGACCATTGCCTCATGCAAACTGCAAGGCAATAGTGAAGCTTGGCTTAAAGTGGGGTTTACACAGAGGTGGAGGAATGGATGAAATTAACTTGGGAGAGTTCCACTGCTTGGGTTGGACATTCCGATTAACCATATCAGTCTGTACCCAATACAAAAAGTTTGCCTGTAGAGGCTATGCTCATAGATGTGATAGATGATAATAATTAATAAAGGCAGGTGGTTTAGGCATAGACTCAGGGCCTCTACTGTTAGAGCACCACTGACTTCAAGGGAATTGCTTTAACCCTTGAGATGGAGAAAGATGGTTTCTATTTACTTTCCAATGAAAAATTACTTTAGAAAGCAATTCCATCATTGTTCTCCTGTTATAACAAGTGAAAGTTTGTGCTCAATATTTGGGCAAGATGTGCTTTAAGAAGAGCTCACAAGCACCAGTGTATAAGTTGTTATAAAACCGCCCACATTGCTACAGTTCTGGGCTCCTCCAGTAATATTGCCAAAGAAGGAATTGACCATACTGTGTGGCCCATCAGTGCCACTGGTTTTATGGCAGAAAGCCCAATAGATTCCCCTGTCCAAGATTTAATGAAGCCTAGGATTTCCGTGCCCCCTGTGCTCTTCCAGTCCCACTTCTTTTCCTCCTAAAACTCACATCCTCACCTCTACAGTTATTCCTTTTTATCTTTTGTTCCTCCAGACTCATTTCTCCCGTACCCTTCAGCATTGTTTATTGCAGGTAATGAGCAAAGCACAATCCCCAAAACCAGATTTCGCTGTGATGCAAGGTCAACATCATGCTTAGCTTCTAGATGGATTAATTAGTCTAATCCAGTTACATCACTTATTAGAATGCCAGTGCCATCCTGAAAACACCTATACAGAGTTTCTTTGTATGGTGTGGATATACTCTGAGGCCAAAGCATTTGGCCTCCTAAATCTGTGGCAGGGGTGGGGGTGGATTTCATTATTCTGCTGCCTCAGAGAAATTAATATCTTTCACAGCCTCAAATTTCAGTTGAAAAGCGAGAAGGAAAGCTGCTTAGGAGAAATTGCTTGGAAAGCAGCAGTCAGGGAGAAGGGATGGTGCACAAGAGAAGAGAACAGAGTTACAGGGTGGAGTAGGTTTAGGTATTACTGCATATGTTGAAACTGACAACATAATGCATGTCACGTAATTCAGAAATGGTGCCATTTCCTTGAAAATCAGAAGCTAATATATGCAGCCCTACACTGTGCAAAAATCAATCTTTCACCTTGCCTTGGGAAAAAAAACCCATGTGCTATGATTTATGGCAGAGGAAAAGAAGCTTAGATTTTCTTTGACTTCATGCAGTACTCCTTCCACATGTCTAATGTACTGCCTGCAGCTATGTTTCTTGTGGAAGGTGAGAGTGTGTGTCAGCACTGCCCAAACAGACTTACAGAGACTGGTGAATTTTTCTTACATTCTCAGCTTTTGCTTTTGCTTTTTTTAATTGCTAGTTCTTGCTTTTCTCTTTTAATCCATTGATTGCATTTGCTCTTCCAATCTGCGTGCAGTTTTATTTGCACTGATTTAAGATTCTTGGACATTTCGTGATGATAAACATCTCTAGTGAAACACCTATGAAGAATGACTTAGCTTTGTGGTGGGAGCTATTAGTGTTCTGAGTTTGACCCCAGAGGCCACATCCAGAGGTAAGAGAATAAAGTCCTTAATTGCGGTCAATGGCATCTTTGATCTTTCTACTGTGCTGGCCCACAAAAGGGCAAACGATGACAACTCTGATCATTTTTTTACTGTAAATAAGCCCACATTTCTGTACATTTATAAAGTATTTATTCCCATGTTGCCTAGGAAGAATGACATAGATCAGCAGGTTTTCCAATATAGGTGCATGAATGGCCTTCCAGTAGCACTAATAAAAGCAACACTTCGCAGATCCTCTCTGAAAATCCAAAAGCAAACATGTAGTAACTGCTGGTCACTCCTGGTCTGGAATGGGCTTGACCTGCTGACCTCAGGGTGAAAGGCTCTGTACTGCATTACCATTCCCAAAAGCTCTCTGACTCTCTCTGAGGTTGGGTTTTTTATTATTTTGTAGTTAACCTCAAGACAGCATCATCTACAATGGATAACATCTGCAGAACACTATCTAGGCATTTGAAGATATTTTGCTTTACAACCAATCATTGGCACTCAATGAATCTGAA
The DNA here is from genome assembly GCF_949628215.1 of Phalacrocorax aristotelis. Lineage (NCBI taxonomy): Eukaryota > Metazoa > Chordata > Aves > Suliformes > Phalacrocoracidae > Phalacrocorax > Phalacrocorax aristotelis. The sequence goes on from NC_134281.1 coordinate 48,224,185, forward strand.
GGTTAAAAAGAAACTGTATGGCCAAATACTCACTGCAGAAACAGTGAAATAAGAATGAGGGGGAAAAAAAACCTTAATAGATCCTTCCTGTCACCAGTATATTTTTTCACTTATTCATAGGGTCCTGACGTTGCTTTTCAAGCAATGGAAGATGCAATAATTTTAGGTGGAATTCATCAAAATTTGTTCCTTTTAGCAAGAGAGAACCAATCAACCAACTGCCCTTAATAAATACCCAACAAACTATTCTAAATGAACATTAAGAAAATTTTCATTTGTGTGATGCCTATACTTCTGAGTTCTGTCTTTTACCACTTATTCAGCTATTCAGACATTCCACTCATTCATTCTGATGCCATCCCCTGTAGAAGATGCACACAAACAAGCCTTCCAGTGGGGTAGGCACCCCACAAACACACACTAAATGCACTCTTCCAAGTTAGAAGCATTCTGCACTTGCAAGCAGCCCTTTTGGTCCTAAAATGTCCACCCCTACAATTCAGAGTAGGTTTTCCTAAAACCCAATCTAGAAAATATTGTCCAGCATGGCAGAAGTCTTAACCACACAAAAAAAATGAAAAATGCAAAAAAACCACTATCCTTTACATCTCAATGACTTTCTGTCACTGGCAAAAACTATTTAAATACCCACCTGGCATTCTGCAAGAAGGATGTTGGTGACCTCATTGTGGAGCTAGCTACAACAGGAATGAAAGAAGACCCACTTTCAGTGACATCAGGACTGTATAGGACATATCAATCTCCACCCACAGTAGATCTAATTGCTGGAAGCCATATTTTCCCCCATTTACAATGAGTCTTTACCAATTCTGATTATTTGGGAAGCTCTGCTTATGCACCTTTGTATACAAATGACAAATCAACACTTAATGGGCATGAACTGATTTCACATTGAACTGTCCATCTCCTAAGCATCAAGATGCCCAAGAAAGGAAACTCGCTTGTTTATTCCCAGCAGTGCTTTGGGATACAGCCTGCAAAAGCAGTGGGAATTAGACATGAGGAAGCAGCAAGATATTTTCCCCATTACATATTCACCCATCAATCATAGTTCTCTTTGAAATCTGGCTACTGGCCACTGGTCCCTGCTGGGAAAATGCTAGAAGTGCAAGAAAAAGGGACATTTTTCCTCTTTGTGCCAGCTTTCAGTGTAGAGTTAACTTGAAGCTGCAAGTAGCATAGACCAGCTCCTCTCTGGCAGATTTCTGAGAGGAGATCCATTGTGGAATTTCACAGCTGGATCTCTGCATCTCATTCTGCTCCATGGTTTGACATTTTGGACATGTTTCACCATTGTTTCCCCAAATTTTCATCTGCAACTTTATTAAAAGAATACATTAAAAAGAAGTTAAGTCCATCAGAAAGTGTGTTCTGTTAAATTTTTTTCCAGTATAACAGGAGGCCAATGAATAGAGAACTGAGGGTGGACACATTGCTGCAGATATGGTATAGAAGAACACATTAGATTTAGAGAAAAACCTGGCTGATTGAGCCAGATGGCATTTTCTGGCCCAGATTTCCAGGACTTCATAAAGCAGTCTGGTTGGTTTGGAGAAGAAACTGACTCTGGGGTGGTCACTTTTTGTGGCAGGAAAGGCAAAAGCAAATCTGACTACTTCTTAGATGAATGAAACAACTCCAGGGGACACAAAGCCAACAGTACTGTTGTGTATGCCCAAGCTTCTGACCTCCTTTTTGACACTGAGGAACTAGGAGGAGACCAGGCCACAAGTCATATGGGAAAATATGACCCCAGAAAGTGGTAAAACCAAAATACTCAAGGCAGAAGAATGTTCCTGGAGAAATTAGGAATAGACAACGTAAGGATGACAACTTCTAAAACAGCCCAAAACCAACATTTTAGAGCAGCCAGGTGTCAAGTCTGCAAGCAGAGAATCTCTCTAGGAAAAGGCTAGCTCACAGGCAGAGAATCTTTCCTCTAAACTTCTTGCTTCGTTTTTCCATTTTGGAGGTCTATTCTGTCTGACAACCTCTCTCTTTGCACTTACATAGCACCTAGACACGGTGACTTTGGAGCAGGTGAATTTCCACATTCCATATTTATAATTCAGATATCCAGGTGGTGTCGGGGCTTAGCGGTGAATCTGGCAAGGGCAAGCATTTTGAAGGAACATTGAAAACTGGCCTTGGAAAAACCTCTCTTACAAGACAGCTATTGATCATTCATGATGCAAATATTTTTTCACTATTGGCAAAAACAAGGGGTCCCCTGTATTCCTTCCCTTATCATCACCAATTAGACATAAGGAACTCGGCAAATCAATTCCTAGGCTTCCAGGAAAAAAGACAGAAAAAAAAAAAGAAAGAAAGAAGTTGGCATTCAAGTTGACTGTGCTCTCTTCAAAGTCCTGGACCAGCTCTGACCATCTCCTGGATCTGGACTCTCTCACTGGAATGAAATATCCTAATATACCATGGTCACTCTGACACCTGCTTCTCTGCAGCAGTTATAAATCTCCTGCAGGTCACAGGACTCTGTAAAAGGAAAAAAAAATTACCCAAGTGTTCTTCGCCTAGGCCTGGATATCAGGAAAGGGACAGAAATGCACACCTCATCCAAAGAAAACTGCCTGGCTTTACACTGCTAATAGCTCAGTGGGAAAGTCTGTTTAACTGTGCACATCCTGCAGAGGTTTCTGGGGTATAACCTGTTAGACCCTCACCTAGGACACATTTCTTCAGCTTTGGAAGGCTTTCTTGTCTGCAGGGTGTCTGCCAAGCAAAAGAAATGAAGATTAGGGAGCAAAGAAACCCAGTGGCAGCTGTGCATCAGGTCCCAATTAAGACATCAAACTAAACCCTTCAGCCCTAGTTCTCAAACATCCTTGTATATAATATTTCCCATGAGGCTGGAATTCTTCTGTGAGGTTTTTGCTGGCTTTAATGTATAGCATCAGGGTTCAGTAAGCTTTCACGCATTCATATTGCTCTTGGAGACAGCAGGGTATGTTTTTTCACCCCCATCCCTCCAAATAAAAGATAAGGGCATGCCCTATGATATGACATTACTTGACTTGGACTGAGGGAACAGGTCTGAACTGTTTGGCATGAAGCTGCATTTGAATCTGCCACCGAGTCATGCCGATTCTGAGCATTCTAATGTCCTAAATCCTAATTCTAGCCTTAACTTTTTAACAGTCATTTGGTCCATTACACATTCAATTGAAAGGAAATTCAACTGCCAAGATCAATCTCACCTAAGACTGGGTAGAGAGGGCAGGTCATTGTATGAGAGGCTGAGAAATCTGTAGAGTAAAAGTCTACTTACCATGGCTTTGAGTGACAACCACCTGATTGTGTTTAAGACACTCCCTTTGTGAACAGTACCCTTGGGATCTAATAACCACTGCTGTTCAAGGCTGAAGTTTAGAGGCAATTGATCAAGACTTCTCCATTATGGCATCAGATTTGGGTTCAGGTCCCAAGGAATATTTTGCCCTCATCTCACTACAAGACCCATCGGTACATCCCCTGCATTACTGCAGGAAATCTTGTATTTCGTACCATTTTCTGCATTCACTTGGAGAATAGTCATAGTATCACTGCAGACTCTCACCATGAGGACAGTGCAATGTGCCTGGCTTACTAGCACACTGAAACCATCCATTGCTCCCTTCTGAGAGGACCTAAGTCACCCAGCTGTCCTCACTAACAATTAACTGAATAATCCGGCAGGAGATCACTTAGAATTCCCCTCATTGCACTTATGAGACAGCCCTGCTGTGAACAGGAGCAGCATGCCCAGAGTCAACTCCCTCTGCTTCACAACAAAGAACAGATTTGATTTGAAAATAACAGCAGTAAGAACATCTACACTGCCAAATAGCTGAGCTCCCTGGTTGATTGTGAGATCCTGGTTCTTCAATTGTCTCTGGTGCTTTCCCTTGGGATCCCTTTGGGAGTGGACTAGCTAATTCCTTCAGAGAAATCTCAGTGCATCTCTAGAAGCAGCTTGTTCCAGCAACCCCAGCCATTAAGAAGGCAGGAGCATGCTGTCCAGCTCCCTGAACACTATCACAGTTAAACATATCCCTCATTTCAAGACCCATCATGTGAAAAATATCCTTAATGCAAAAACATGGCCACTGTTACAGGCTATGACAGTCTTCAGCTCTTTCCATGCAAAACTACCTGAAATAAGCATACAAATAAATTCTTCATATATCTCAAAGCCATAGGGTTGTTATGTGTGACTCAGAAGGGACCAAGAAAAGTATTGTGAAGCACTGGACAAGGCCCACTCACTTTGAAGAAGGCTAGCTTTGAACCTTGTGGATGCAAACCACTTTTCTCTGCATAGAGCCAGGAGTCACTCCTTGGAGTGGAGGCCTTTAGAAGCAGAGATGTAGCTGACAAAAAGCCTAGTAGGACTGTGATTCCACCAGCCTTGGTACCCACTGCTAGATTTACCAGAAACCTCACTTCTAATGGAGAACAGATAAGAGTTCACTGTTGCATGGGCACGCAATATGATGTTCACCCTGGCAGTACACCAGCTGCAAGAAGACAGAGCCTAAACCAGAATAAACCAGAATAATGTTATATACGGTTTAACGTGATTTGTCTGCTCCAGTTTATCATGGTATCTGCCTGGACAAAATCCCTTCTTTGAATTTCTTTGAATCAACAGAAAGAACCTGAATCATTTCAGTATTCTACATGACAGTAAATACCCAGGATGTTTCTGATCTTGAACTATGCACTCAAAAGCCATCTTCAGTGTCTTTCTGAGACGTGGCTGAAAGAACATCCTTTTAAGACCTGGAGTTTAGCTCAAGTACTTGAGAAACAGAAGTCTAAGTTTCTGCAGCTTTTCTAGGACCAATAAGCCAAATAGCCAAATACAATGTGCATAATTTCTCTGCCCTTATTGAGAATGCATTGAAAACCTTCCTTGGGGAAAGTTAGTTATCCAAAGTAGGGGATGACAAGGGAAAATGGCTCTTTTGGAACTGCTCTAAGGTTGTGAATGACAAAAGCAGTACGAAAATCTGCATAGTGTTGTAGCCAAAAATGAAGAAGAAACACCCACCAGGAATTTGGGTAGATTGTTGTCGAGAGGAGGTCTTAGCACTCCTGGTCTCTGGCTGCAGACTGAAGTATCAAAAGCTTGAGTTCACTTTTAAACACATGCCTGATAGTAAAATGTGACCTCTGGACATAACTGTTCTCCAGAATCAAAGAAATAAACATGTATTTCTAGGAGTAGCAGAACTAGTGAAGCTCGGTTTCCTACAGATTAATGTCCAAGGCTAAATTTCTTTGCCTTCTAACAAGAGTAAGCTAGTGCTGTAAATCATCTCACATTACCCAGCCTCTGATTTCCATGACATTTCTAGCAGCTTTATATTTTTGGAAACTGCACTCCTCTGTTATACTTGTGGTTAAAATAAATCAGCAGATTTTAACACTGTTGGGGCAGGCAGGGGGCGGGGGATGACAGAGAGAAACAGGCATATGGAGCATGTAATGGCATGTTTCTCACTTCCTTAGGAAACCAATCTTAAAAGATAAAGATGGCAAAGCCCTACCACATTCTGCCGGTGTGGAGTTTTAATTGGTGAGCTGGATGTCAAGAAAATCCCCTTACTAAAGAAAAGTAAGAAAAAGAGTTTATTGCTTTCTTATGAGTCATCTCTATCCAGCTTCTTAAACTACACAACAGCTAACACCTTTGTTGGAGGTAGAATAAGAAAAAGATGAATTACTTCTTAAAATGCAAGTCAGATGATGAGGATAAAGTTTTAGAGTGGATAATTCCCCTTTTCAACACCGGATTCAGGCAAAATTAGTGATTCTGAGTATGATCTAAGGTTTACCCATCAAGTTACTTCCTGGGGTTAAACATATTACAGAATTGGAACAGCTAAGGAAAGGCCCCTGCATATACTTTTGCAATCTGATTTACGTTCATCTCAGACTCCACCTCTTCAAGTCATCTTTCAACTAACCTACTGAAAATACAGAAAAGGAAGACAGGAGTTGGAACATTCCTGATATTGTCACCTCATGACACACATCAGTAATTTACCTGGCAACACTTTCCTAGGGAGCACTTTGGTTTAAAAAGAAGAAAAAAAACCCAAAAAACAAAAAAACCCCACACACCCTCAAACAGTAAGTTTTTTATCAATAAGATGACAGTAAGTTATATATCAGAGGTTTGTGAACTAGCTCAGTGAAATCAGGATGTGACTTACAGACCAGACTGAATGTACACATATTTTTAAGGACTAAATTTCCTCAACTAAAGAAAAAAAAAAAAAAACAACCCAAAACCAACACAAAACAAACCAACAAAAACATCAGGAAGAACAAATGATTCCTAACATTGCAAAGCATTTCTAAGTTTGATGTGAGCTCCGGATTGCTAAGTATTAATTGGTCAAGCACAAAAATGGCTCCATAATCGTCTTGATAGTATTTATTTCTTTGTTTTAACATTTCATGGTATCCGCCTGTGAATGCTGGACATTCACATGACATTTAAAGACCTTGCTGTGGGGTTCTGTCTGGTTTTTAAGTCTCTCTTCTTTTAAGACTCTAGTCTTGGTAAGCCATTGATTCTCAGGGCTTCTTTTGAGCACTCTTATGATGCAGACGTACTTGTCTAGTTCTACCTCCTCATGGTTCAGCTGCTTATCCCCAAGGTCAGTCCTGACCCTGAAACATCTTAAGCATTTTCTTTCCCTAATCAAAGGAGGAAGCTTGGCGTTGAAAAGAGCAAGCCAACACAGAAAGCTTTCACACAGACTTTCTATGCACTAGCACTTTAACCTCAAAACATAAATAAGATTACATATTACTAGAACGGCAAATCACCACACTGTTTCATCCTTTCCTTGGAAGTCCTTGGAAGAGTTAGCCAGTGTGCAAGGGGACAGGGCTGGTAGCAAGATAGATGTGCTCCTGACTTTTATTATTTACCACCCAAATGATGCTTTGATCAGCTTCTGCAGGAATCACAAATTCCTGCCAGATTTTATTTCCACAGAAACCATCATCTCCAACTCCCATGTCAGCCAGCTCTCCTTGGCAGTGCCTACCTCACCACCATGGTACCACTCCCACTATTTGGTGTTAGTCATGGATCACTTATGCCAATGGCATCTTGGCGCCAGCTCTGTGCCAGCACCTGCAGGATCTAATCATCAAGAGGAGCACAAGGAAAGCAAAGATCAGTATTAAAGTCAACATGTGGACCATATTCAGAGTTGCTGTGTTGCACACTTTTTCCAGTCTAACAGCATTACTCCCTAGCAGTACCCCCAATCCACTCCCAGATCATATAGGGAAAAATTCAGACATAAATGAGCATAGCCCTATTTTTGCAGGTGGGAGAGGAAAAGGGACAAACAACAGCAAAAACAGAAGGGGAAAATGAGGCTATGGGAAGCTTCTGGAAACTTGTTGGTCAAGTCAGTTATTTTCAGTCTCTCTGTGACTGTTGTACCTGCCAGTCTAATACTGTGAAATGGCCTTTCAGCTGTCATCTGAACCAGTCTGGGTCCAGACTTGGAGCCAATTCACTCCCTAACAGAAAGAAAAGACAAAAACAGTCACAGGGAGATGGAGGAGGAAATAGGAGCAAGAGAGAGGCACTGACTGATAAGGAAAGACATTTGCTCTTTCTGACCTGGCCGCGGCTCAGAGGTAGGTGGGAGTCTTCCAGGGAAATTCCTGGGACATGCCCAGCTCATCTCCTAGACCAAAGAGGTCCAATTTGGAATCATCTTTTTTTAAGCTAAATGTACTTGGTGAAAGGACCATCTTTTCCCTCATGCAGAGCATCCTGCCCCTGGCTCTGTGCCACTGCCACACTTCAAATACAGTTGAACACATTCCCAAACATTCTCCCATCTCCTCTCCTTTTGGGAGAAGTTCCCAGTTGCTCAGCTCGACCTTGCTGCTTTACTATTACCCTGGAAAGAGCTTGGGAAAGCAGAAACCATGCATAGCCTTCTGATGAGGTGAGAGAACTTTGGTTCCAGGGAGATTTCAACAAAATGCTACAGCTGTGTTTGACATCGGTAAAGCCTGGTCAGAAAGCATTCTGCATTGACTTTTAACACTCATTTTGGCTGAGCTAGGCCTTATCCTAAAGCAGCTGTCCATGAATTTCACTACGCTGTGAAGCACAATCCTTCAGTTGCCTAAATGCATATTTACACAATGTTCACAAATCTGTTATGCTGAAAAATATCTATCCTTTAATTATCCAACACAGTCAACCACCTTCGTTGGGATCCTGCCCAAGTTTATTTAAGGGAAGGAAAAGGTTATTATGAAAATTACCACAGCATTTTTTTCATTTTGAAACAAAACATTTTTGTATCAATGCATAAACCACAAGAATGATCATCAGTTTAATAGTTTCCTGCGGGTGAACTCTTTCAAGTTGAGCTGTCAGTTAGGAGCATGGGTGGGGAGCCCATTTGGAGGAAAAGTGAGAATGATTCCTTTCACAACACCCCCTCAAGGCAGCCAAAGATCAGAATTACTCTGGGACAACTTGCTTCACCCTCTACACGTTGTGGGCAGGTCTCAGCCTTCACCATTCAGCAGCGTCAGCATGTGCTGAGGAAAAGCCATTTTTTAGCAGGTTGATACCTCTGAAAATGAGTACATGTTCTCCGATGTGCAGGTGAACAGAAAATCTTACGCCACTGGATTTGTGCTGCTGCCCCGAGTGCTGAATCATTTGCATGACTCGCAAAAAGTCGTGTTAGTGGGCAATGAAGATAAAGGAGAGGGTCATAAAGCCATTGTTTTCTACATATGTTAGTGTTTGGGGTTTTTTAATGCAAGTTACATGCATAACCCAAAATGTGAAACCCTTCTGAAAAACATTCTTTTTTTTTTTCCCAGAAAGGCTGCTTTTGTTAGATTGGATACACATATAATCACTTCCTACATTGACAATGTTAATTGCAAGCATGTAATTAGCAAAACAATAAATTCTTGGGGGGAGGGAGGGAATTATGCCAGTGCAATGGGATACTCACCCTTCACTTCCAATGTGGCAGATTACACTTCTGATGAAGGCACTGTATGCTTGGGACCCTGGATAGCCAAAATCTCTTCCAGCAGTGGCCACATGATCTTCTGTTGACCTTGCAAAGACTGTCATCTGCCATCTGGTAGATCTCACATCTATCAGAAGTGGCTCTAATTTTGTCTAGAACTTGCTGTCATTTTTCATTACAAAACCATGTCTTTTCTATAAATACCTCCAAAAAATAAAATATTTTAGTAAGTGTTTTTATTGAAAACCAGTGGCTGAATTTAGGGCTTTGCGATTTTTTTAAAACTTCAAACACACATTTCAGCTTTGAAGATGTTTCAGCGCTGGCACTGTTTCTTTTACCTCTGAGATTTTTACAGGAGATCTGGACAGAAATGAACATTTTCTCATGCTCTCTCATAAAAAGTAAATGCCAAGTAAATTTCCAAGCCACTAGAAGCTGAGGTGCCTGATTTCCAGGTTGCCCAGTTTCAGAGGCGTCAGTGGAGCTGACGTTAATGATCTGAAATCAAAGGCTACTTTTTGAGATGTCCATCTAAACTTGCCCATTTTTTATAGTACCACTGTGACAATAGTGTTTCCCCATTGCAACTCGTATTATCATTGCACAAATAAGCTCAATCATGTCTGAAAGAGAGATACAGGACAAAAAAAAAGTTCATTAAAAATAAAAAACAAATTATATATAAGCTCAGACAAATCAGAATGAATGATACTAGGAGTGAACACACGGGAGGGAACAACACAACATTAATGCAAGACAACCTCGTGATTCAGCATTTCTCATTTTTTATGCTGGATCAGGATTTGGTTTGTGTTGCCTGGGGTGCCATGGTGCTGGGATCCTTTGTTGTGATGAAGTTCACAGATGTCCTGACTCTCTCTCTTCCCACATGCATTACCATGGTAGCCAAATACTTCCCCAAAGCATGTAGCATGTACAGAATACTCTGCCTATCCCTGCTCCTGACACACAGAATAACCTTGAGTGAAAATTCACCCACTGCCTGCACCTCAGCTTCTCAAGGGCTTAATAATGCCTACAGCAAAGGTAAGTTGTGGGGTAGTTGCCAGCAGTTTAAAGAAGTTCTGAGATCCTTTGATGGTAGGATGATAACTGAACCTGCATTTGAAATAAATTTTCAAGTGTCTTTTTGCTAAGCCTTCTTTCTACTTCTCTGTTCTCTATGGTATAAACCGGGCTTTACTTTTCCGCTGTGTAATAAAAAGAAAGAATAAAACGCCCTTTGGTAAAATGTCTCATTGGCACCATAGCATCTTACTTTAATTAACAATGCAAATTTAAAATAATCACAGATCTTTACTCATTCCTTAGACTAAAGCATTACCATGATCAAATGTAATTTAAATTATTATTGCTGTAGAAAAAGTTCTGTTCTGGCTTGGTAGGAACAGGGACAGAGATACGCATTTTTTTCCATTATATTAAAACAGAAGCTTTCAACCTTTTTCTGTTTGAGGACCCTGAACAATTTTCCAATAAGGATGGATAATGTTTAGAAAATTCAGATGTGGGATCCTGTATCACATAGTACAGCTTGATTTTGCCCCATTTTTAGAAGCCTGCTTCACAGGCTGAAATACATCATCTTCCCCTACATCTCTCCACGCACAAACCCCCAAAGTTCAAGCCTGCACCATGCTGTGGAGTGTTGTGCCAAGGACATAAATTTCTAGTGCTGGAAGTGGACTGAGCTTCACTTTGATGGGTGAAAACTATGCCAGAGAGTACTTTAGACCTCCAGAGCAGCCCAAAACCTGGAGGCTACATAGACAATTCAACCTTTATCAGTGGGTATTGCTGTATTGCTTCTGTTTGGGTGGGGTTTGAGCTGCAGCTTTCAGAGAGGAGCACCATCAGGATGGTAGTTGTCAGAAGCTGAAGATATCGGGGTTTTCTTATTTGTTTTTCTCCTTTCAGGTCAGCAAATCTGAGTTCTTTTGGGGAAATCCTGTCATCTGGAGACAGTGAGACAAAACCAGACCTCCCTTTCTCACTCATCAAGGAAGCATGACAGCCGTGGTCCAATGCTCTGTCATTGGAGCAGTTACTGAAGACTATTAATTACCAACATGACTGGGATTTGCCAGAAAATCTGCTCTAATTAAAAACAGTCAACACAAATTTGCAAAGGAGCAATGACTATTACAATTGCAAATACAATTGGGTGGGTCTAAAACACTGTTACCTATATACCCTGAACACAACTGTTGGCATTACTGACACTCTGTGGTCCCAATAAAAAATTGGGATCCTGTTGTGCCACATACTTTCCAAAGAGATGATACAGATGGTTCCTGCTTTGAAGAGATGGGGGTCTATTCCCAGTTTACACTAAAGTCTCTCCCTCTACTTAGACAGATCATCTTCCTGTGCTTGAACAAGCAAACACCTCCTTTGCTCAGTATCCAATCCTGAGAAGGATTATATGCCAAGTAGCTTATGATGCATAGGAATACCAAGAACACACTGGCGAGCTATGGCACATGAATCTGGCATGTTTAGGAAAGAGGATGAAGTTTGTAACAGGGAATGGAAGACCCCATCATACAGGAGTTCACATGCAGGTAACACTCAACACACCAGGTCCATGCACTGCACCAAATTTTCTGCTGAATTGGCTGAATTTCCCACTGTTCCTTTCATAAAGACATCTGTGGAGTCCAGCACGACATAATTCAGGGAGAAAGAGATAAAAATGCAGGGTGATCTCCAGTTATTGTTAAATTCTGATTTCTCCATCATCCAGTGTGTTAGGGAGGAAGGGGCAAGAAGGGTATTTAAAGAGGAAAATACCCTTTCTTTTTGGGCGATAACAGTCCAGGCGCCAAAGAACAAAAGCTTCCAGGCTCCTGTAAATTGTGCCTCTTTACATGTGGAGGTGGACAGGGGGAAGCTGGACACCCTTTTTCCACCCTTATTTCCAGATGGACTAAGCCTTAACTGGAACTCAGATATGGAGGGTTCTTCTAAGAAAGCAAATTCTGTTATGTTGAAAGGAAGGGACAGGGTGTGCAGACACAGCTGCACCTTTAGGGGTTTGCTTTGTTAGATACTTTGCTTCAAAGCCACAGTTATCAATGCCTACCAGGGACTTTGGTGGAGCTCTGAAGGTCTAGAGCCTTTGTGTGTTTGCCCAGCTCCTTGTCTCACTCCCATTAAAATACACCTGGTGAATCATTTGTTGAACATAGAGTACAATCAGGTCTTATGTGCCATCAGGTGGGCAATGGGATTTCATGATGTTTCAGGCAGTGAGACACAAAAGAAGGCATACCTTAGATCTCCACAGAATTTGCTCTTGGTATTAGAGAGAGACATATTTGGCTGGACAGAAGTTCCTTGACCCCAGAGAAAGAAATGTACCCAGGTTCCTTGTGCTCAGTGCTTCTGGCTACAGAGGTACGCAGGATGCTCGGAGGCATGGCTGTTTTGCTGGTGGGTTTGGCTTCCTGAATTGCTCTACCTAGTACGAAGAAAGAGTGGGAAATTATGGCCAGATTCCCTTCTTCCCTGCACCTTGCACTGGCAATCTGAACCTGTGCAAGCCTGCATAAACAGTTCCTTACCTCAGGGAGCTCCCATTAGTAACACTGTCTCTAAGGCATTCCTGTGGCTTTTTAGCCTGAGACTGATGTTGACCTCATACCTGACTTCTATTGGAGACAATGACTCTGGTCCTGGCCAAAAGCCCATGTAAGGCAGAAGAAGCCAGTGTCCACTTAGTCTAAGGCTGCCTTCTGTCCTTGTTACAGCAACTCCTTCTGCAAAGGATTAAAGATATGTAGGTGAAAATGAAGAGATTGTTCTTGCTCTTTCTTTGGCCTGAAAGATCCTGCTACAGGTGGTATTTTCCCAGATTTTCTATTCTTCCACCCTCTTGGCAGAGACGCACTACTCCTGTGTTTCTTCTTCATTTCCATATTCTGCATCCCTTTCCCCCTCAGATGTGCTTTCTTGCTTTAGTCCCCCCTCCCCTTGTTTTGATGCCGACTGTGAATGAGCAAGGACATCTTGAGCACCCCAGTGTGTAAGGCAGGCTGAAGGCTTGAACATACATTCTTACTAAAAAAGGATTAATTAAATAGAGGATTTTATTCCTCTGAAAGTGTAGTCTGTCCCTTTTTACTACCTGGCTGTGCCTGGGGAAAGTTGCACTAAATCAGAGCACCAATCAAAAATGTAGAAATGACCATGTCTTGTTTGTCTTTATTTGAAGACATAACTTCCACAGGAACAGCCTTTGGGTACATTTCTTCCCACATTATTTTGTCATGTTGATTGCCCAAATTGCCTAAGCATCTTGTCATTTAAAATTTCTAAAATTATACACATCACATTCTGTACTCCTCTTTCACTTATCTCCTTTCACTGTGGCAAGGCAGTTGAAGGAAAGCTGTCTCTAGATGAATCAAGGTGCTATGAGTTACAGGCTTCTGTTTTAAGAACTCCTTTCTGGGTAGAGGAGTTCAGTTTTTATGTAGTCGCAGACACATTTATTCCTGACTCTGCCTCTCAGTAGCCCTTCACAGTGAGCCCCTAGCACATCTCAGACCTAACATGCATCCTCCAGGGGAGATGTTTGGCTGCCCCTAGAAACACCACAATTCCCTTCTCCCCTTGTATTTCTGTTGCTCTTCAAGAAACTTTGGGTCAGGACTTGAAAGAACGCAAGTGCTTCACTGTCAACCGCCATCCAGAAATTCATATTTTGAGATTATGAGCCTGCACTATTCCACAGACCTGCCTAACTCTGCTGGCAGGAAGTCAGTGATAAAACTATCTTTGGCTTCCACAGAAGTTAAGTCAGGCCAAAGCAGGGAGCAAGGCGCACTAGAAAATTTCACCTGCAAGGTCTTCTGGCCATCAACAATATATTCCAGCACTTCATCCCTGTCTGGTTGCCGTGTGTGAGGCTGGGGTTGGGACTGGTTTTACTCTGACTCACTTTTTCCATATAGCTTCCCTTAAAATAGAGTACTGTTACAGAATTAACAAAAGTTTTGCAGATTAAAAATAACCCCAAACAAACCAATGATGAGAAAGAAAATGTTGCACAAATGAATCACGGTGAGGTTTAAACAATAGAAACTTCTATATCAGCCTAAATAATGGGAAACATTCAGTTTAACTGAGGTCTCTTCTTTTAGATACTGCAGGCAAACAGGGGTATCTGGTTATTGTTAGTGATGAGAGGAGGGTGGGGAGGGGCTGGGAGTCTCAAAGCAGCTCCAGAAAGCATCCAGGAGACAGGATCTCACCAGCAGCCAGTTGCTCAGTGCATGCTCTGTGGGCTGGACAGCACAGTATGCAGACAGCTTTCTCTGGCTTGGGTTCCCTCCAAGATCAAAAATTGAATCCACCTGAAGCAATCGGACTCACAAATCACCTTATCTCGCATGACATGGTGGACAGATGTTTTCCTGTTACACTGAACTGCACAAATGGGACATGTTTTCCTCAGGTCAGGTTCCCAGGTTAATGCCTGGCACATGGAGCTGCCTTCTTGCTTTTCTTGGCGGGGAGACCAAAGGTAAAGAGCAGACACCATGGGCTTGCCAACAAGTTAAGGGTTGCAGAAACCAACCAAAAGGTCCCAAAGGTGCTAACAGCATCAAGCCACTCCTGAAAAAATTCCTTTTATTGTCTCATTTGGATTGCAAGAGATGGAAGCAGGGACATGTCCGTTGCTAGATGTTCGTACAGCAAGGACTGCAGCACAAAAACCAAAGTCCGTCCTGCCTTGTGACTGTACAAGAACTATGCAAATACAATATCTACTCTTTTCCCATTTCCTGTATTACCACACATAAAAGAAGAGGGCTTCTGGGGCCAGATGAGCTCAGCTGCGTTCACAGAAGTTGAGAAAGAAGTTTACACTGAGACATAACAATGCTTGCAGTCGCTACTGTGCCCACCTATTGACTGCCACCCAGAGACTGCTCCCCAGCCTGTGGTTAGGATTGCATCAGGACATCCTGCTGCAAGGACATGTCAGACCTAGTTCCTACAGCGTGGCAGTGACTCTCTGGCATCCATTTTCCATACCCTGATTAGCAAATTGTCTTCTAGAAGCTCAAAAACACACCTGCCACAGTAAAGCAGAAAGACTTTACATTAGAAATTTGGGGGAGCCTTTTTAACTGCAGGGGATATTCCCATCAACAAAATGTAATCCCTAGTATAACAGCTCTACAGTCTACCTTCTTAACCTCCTAGGAGGGAGCTCTGGTAAGCAATATTAAATATTTAAATTATTGCTCTCTTTAACTCCTCTCTCTTCAGTGACTAAAGACAGAGCCTACGTAAACAAGCTCTCTAAATGTGGTGATGTGTTTGTCATGTGAATTGTCCTCCTTCCTTATACATCATCCCACACCAAAATGCTATGGGGCACTAGGAGCTTCCTCGCCCACAGAACTCAAGGTGAAACCTTAGTGGCAGTCGGGATTTGAGGGTGTTCATCTTCTTCCCGAGCAGGGGCTTTCACTTTGCTTACTCCATAGATTTATGGTCAGGACTATAAACTGGCAGGTCAGTGTTACGAAGTTTCTGATGATGCACTAAGGAACTGAAAACTTATCAAAACTTTGAACCAGCATTTTATGTTGTCCACCTTCGTCGGCTCAGCCCAAACTGTTTTGTTGGACAATCAGAATTGCATGAAATATTGCTCAGTGCAGTACAATAGCTGGCACCAGACCAACTGAAACAAGGATTTGCAGAGACAATTTTATATTCCTTTACCTATTTTCACACGTAAAAATCTTTGCATTTCTGCACAAACAGAATTTGCATACGCAAATGTTATTGCCCATCAGTTATTGGTTTGAAAGAAGGATCCCTGAACATTGTGGTATATAGCCTTCACAGAGAAAAGATGTTTCTAAAATCTCAAGAAATAAGGCAACTTAAGCCAAGATAGATGAAGAATTTGGAGAATTTACTGTCCCTGTTGATGAGACCATAAAACTGTTGGTACAAATGTCTCCTGCCAATACAGAGCATGGCATTTGAGCAAACTAGCCTCTGTTTCTTGCCTAGCTTTCTTCAACAAGGGGACCCCTCAGATGCTTCTGGGTGCAAGCTAATGTGTATGCAGTGAGACTGTCTGGGTAAGGAAGACCCTGGAACAGAACAAGGAGCAAAACAGCTTGCCAGTGGAAAGAGAGAATTAAGAAAGCTGACCTTCATGGAGAGCTTTATAGAACATCAGGCTGGTGTTACTAGCTTGAACCCAACCTTCACCGCCCAAAAGAATGGTAAACTTAATGAAACCATCTCATCTTTGTCCACAGAAGAACTCCACTAATCAAAGATTGAAAAAAAGCTCACCCCATGAAACCATTAATGTTTAAATTTTAGATATATTGAAAATATTTTTTAGGAGTTTTTTCTCCTTAAGCATATTCTCCAGGAAAAAGAGAAGGTAAAGATTTTTTTTTTACTTTCTAATAGATCTTCTGCCTGATATGTTGAGAAGACCCGCCTTAGTTCTGCATTTTACAGTGCAGTTCAACTATGCTTTATGGATTTATGTAATTACTCTATTTTAAATTTGTTCAATATTTTACATTTATATTGGTACAGAGGTTTTGTTAATGCCATGTGGAGGCTGAATCACCAAGTACCTTTAGCCTGCACCCTGCACATAGGAAGCTCTTGAATTAACCAACAGAAAGACATAATTTGCATGACTAATTTATAAAGTCCCAACAAAATGCAGGTTTTGGCTAGGTATTGCTGAATTTTCTGGAGATGCTTGGAAAAGAACCCATGTTAGTAGTACTCTATTCTAGCTGTGTCATATTCCACTACCCAGCTAAATTTAAAATCTTACCATGACAATCTGCCATTTCTGGTAGCATCCACTAAATTAATTTGCCAGAGGGGGAGAGAAACACAATTTTAAAAATATAAGATTCATTAAAAATTCAGACTGAAATGTCATTTCCAAAAGATCAAAAAAGGTAAAACATGCCATTCAAAAAACTGCCCAGGTTGAGTCCATCCCCTCCTTCCTGAAAAGAAATTTTTTTAAAAAATTGTATAAAACAGTTTATGTTAACCCCAAATATTACTAATGTACTGTGAAACAACAATTTTCCTTGTGTATCAACGGCAATTGATTTTAGAGCAATTATTTGATTTCTTGAGTGGCTGAAACAAAGTAATTATTTTGCTGATTCTCATTTATGATAGTAAGCATTCGAGCAGATAGTGAATGTTTTCAAGGTCAGAATCAGAAGTGGTATTAGCACATTCCTGCTTTCAAGTTAAGGACACTCTTAAGTGCTTTGCTAGACTGAGACCTGACACCTGTTTAAATCAAAACACAACTCCATTGAACTCGGTGGTGCTGCATTTGTACGTAAGCAGTATATGCGAGAAGAAAATGAGACCCATATCGTTTTGAAAAAAAGACAGCAAAATGTTGGACTGGTATTGTGGATTAAAACGAGGCCTAAAACTCATGGAACTATTGTTATTTTAGTTGACAGTGCTGTATTTATCTGGTATATCCTGTCTGTCTATTATACATTTAAGATAACATAGCCTCATCAGTTTATACCAGCTAAGACTTTGACCCTAAAAGTGAATTTTAAATGTATTATGCACTCCAGAAATCAAATCTTGAGAATTACACTCCTTTAATTAGGGAAGAGAAGTGACACCATATGCTTATCACAGCACAGCTCAAATTCCAAATATTTCATTGCTAGGAGCAATCCAGCTGAATGAACAAATAAAATCTTCAGGACTGAAGATGACATCTGAGCAAACCATGAGGATTCTGCCTATGAAGAAGGTGATGGCATTCATTAAATGAACTATTTTTTTCTAGAAAAAATATGAAGAGACGTTGCACACACACAAACATGCACAGAGTACAGCTACACTGTGATCGTGAAAGTCAGTAAGACAGTTAATGTACCTTCGCCTGAGCTCCATGGTCCACAACTAGATTATCCGTAGGCATGATTAGCTAGACTAGAACAAGCTGTGTTTCCATGACCTCCATATAAACATATCTTCATTGTCATTTGATAGAATTTGGAGATAAATGTTAGTCCTCCTACTAATTCTGTTTCTTGTGTTGTACTGTACGTCTTTGAACTATTTGTGAAGGCTCACTGAATGGACCAATATGTCACTACTATAGGCTATGACACAAAAGTTCTTGTTTTCTTCTTGAAAAAGGTCTGTTTCTAGATTGACCTAATAATCGAGGACATAACTAAGTGATACCTAAAGATATAAAGAGTTGGCCTAGATTCCCAGCTGCATACAGCTTGGCACAGGTCCACCAGCATCCCCACAGCTAAGGTGAAGATTCAGTATTCTCCAGTTTCTTTAAAGTTAAGTCAGGAAACTGATTCAGTGAACTGCTAATGAAAATTTTCTCCTGAAAACAGCATAGTGCTTATAACTCCCATCTCTTGCCACAAAAGCTTCAACCAAGGAAATATTTAACAAAATATGCACAATTCCCATTCATTTTCCTGTGTTTATTTGAAAGAGAATTACAGTGTTCTCAAGATTATGAAGAAAAAAAAAAAAAAAGAAAAAAAGAAAAGGCAAGGCCCTGTGCAGTTGTCTTTCTGGTGTTCCAGTACAATCCTGAGGAACACTTCAGCTTTATTCCCTTTCAGAATGATGGTATGCACATTGCAGAGACAATCAGCCTAGAAGTTAATGTGAATATCTGAGTAAGATCTCAGGCTTGAGAATTATACACCTTCTACCTTATGACTGTGGTCACTAGAACAGTGCTACACAAGTTTCTTGCAGTACTATTATAGCTGGCAAATCTCAGTTAGCAAATATGAAGTCAGTAATCTTTTCTACTAGGTGGATGAGCTGGGAGGTAAACACAGATACCCCAGGGTGGATTTCTGCAGGTGCATGTCATTGGTGCGTCAGTCTGACTTACTACCCAGCAAAGTATAACACCACAAACACAGGAGGGCAGTAAATGTCATTATTAGGAGTAAAGACAAAAATGTGAAAAAAAGGTGCCTCTGCATGAATCAAATAGATGAGCTTCTAAATCCTCAGCTAGAACGCATCGTGGACACTAGGAATTTACACAGACTCAAGAAGAGAGTGAACAAGGTCATGGAAGAGAAATCCACTGAGGTTAACACTATCCTACACCTGCCTTAGCAAGTTCAGGATGATAACAGTTAGAAGTCAGGAATGCATTAGGGAGTGCATACTATAGTATACACTTACCCTTTTCTCATACCCTTTGCTAATTCCCTACTCCAGCCATGACTGGAAATAGGATCCTGATTTTGGTGGAACTGTGGTCTGGTCTGTTACAGCTTTCTCATGGGCTCTCTATGGCAAAAAAATCACCGAGCTGCTGGCCTGCAATCTGCCATTTTCTAACAATCATTTCTTGGTTGTACACACACTCAGAAATGTTCTGATCGTGACTAGTTCTTAGGTAGGCCAAATGCCAGCATTAGAAAAAATAAATGCCTTGGTGGCAAGCATATAAAGGCCATATAAAGGCAGTTGACAATGCAGTACTGACATTGGGAAAGTAACTCTGCTACCCTGGCAATGTGCTCTCTTGGAAAGGCATGACTGCCGAGCACAAGGCAGGGTAGCCCTGGGGAGACTAATGCAGCGTGTCGGGAATGAAGGTGACATCCGACTTCACACAAAAGTAAATGTCTACAACACAGTTGTCATTACTCTTTTGTATGCCTGAAAAGATGGGGCAATTTATAGCTGTCACGGCAAGCGGTCTAGTCAATTCTTCATGCACTGCCTCCAAGTCTTGGCTGGTACAGAAGGGTATGATGAGATCTCCACAGCTGAGATCTCGGAGTATTGCCAAATCCTCTTCTGCTCTTCAGAAAATCTGAGGCACGTGTCAGTTAACAGCAAGTTCAAAGCCATTTCTGATGGCCCTCTCCAACAGGGTAAAGAGTTGAAAGACTGAAGAAATGCTATCAACCCCTGCGTAAGGCAGACCATTAGCCATGGGACACAATGCTGACAACCTTGGCCGGGACAGAAGAAATCCAGTGTTGTTCCAGGCTAAGAGTACTGATACAGTGCAGTATGAACAATGGCACAGGAAAGCAGGCTTAAGAAAGTCGGGAAAGCAGGTGTAAGGCAGTCAGAAATCTTCAGCATTTGCTATCTTGGGAGATCATAAAACTCAGTCTTGTTTCTCACCTGTAACGCCACTCAATACTTACTCTCAAGCCCTTGCACACCAGACAGTAAGTAAAATCTGTCATCCTCTTTAGGGACCTGCAGATTGAGTGATACCAAAGCATGGCTTTCAGTAGATGGGACAGATCCACTAACCTATCCTGGTTACTCAGGATCCTTATCATGCAATTTTAATGACGGCATTTACTCCTTACCTACTAAGTTCCAAAAATAGTCATCCTCTGAATACATCGTGCTGTCAGGAAGCTTTCCTATGGAATAGCCTTTTCTGCCCATATTTCTTAATGCTGTGACATACTCTCAAACACATTGTACTGTCCTTTTGCACTTCAAGTACCATTTTTCTCCTCAGATAGGTTATTTCACTGCCGTGATTCATGCAGTAAGAGTTGTACAGAGGGTACCTTTTCAATAGTGGCAAACTAGTGTAGCTCTGGCGAAATGTTGCTGCTTTTAATTTAATCTCCTAACTGTGCTGGCTGCTTGGCAATCAGGAGTTGTATCCTACTAGTTCTAGCAAGTCCCAAAATTTGCCTGCAATTGATCAGTTCCTGCAGAGCAGGTCCAACATGGGGGTGTGATGACAAGGATCAAAGCAACTATCTGTGCTTCTTCGCAATCTGATTTAGCATTCAGTGATGACTTTCAGATGTCCTGCAGCGGCTGGGGATATACTCTTGATCTGTGCATGGAGAGTGGCTATTTTCTCATGGGTAGCTGGTTATGTAGAGGTTACTATAGCACCGCTGACAAAGGGAAACAGACTGGATTTTCACTGATTGAAACACTGACACAGGACAGATAGGAACAGACAAATGGGCCTACAAATATCTTCTGCGCATGGAACTACAGAAGGCTCATGCAGAGAGGAGACCCCTGGACTCTGGTCTCACTTGCTCTGATGTGAACGCACAGTAACTCTGCTGGACTCAGCATGGGCTATTAGTCATGTAAAACAACAAAGTTAGCTCCTTTAATCTTTATTTTTTTTCTTTCTCTTCTCTGAACTGTCTCCAATTTGTCAATATTAGGAATTCGGTGTTTGGCCCCACATGGCAGGTACAGCCACAACAGAGGAGCTATTACTTCCTTGCCCTGTAAGATGATGCCTTTTGCATATGCAGCCTCAGACTTTAGTTGTGGGGTTTTTTTTGCATCCCATTGAATCATTTTATGTGCCAGAATGATCTCTCCAGAAACACCCGTATGTTGCCACCAGTCTTGCTGCTGCATAAGCTTCCTGTTACTAGTAAATAGATTGGTTTCAGATTTATTTTCTCCTCAGTCTTCTTCCTTGCTTGCTTCTTTCCCTCCTGCATTATCTGTATTTTCAGTAACCCATCTCTGTCTCTATCAACCATCATGTCATCTCCCAGTTAAAGACTGCAGCAGATTTCATGACCAAGGACATATAATGCTCTTGAAAACTTTTTTCATTTAAAATCATCTCTGCAAGTCAAGAATGTAGAACTACACTGATCTCTTCAGTGATCCACAAAAAAAACACAACCCTCCATGCATCTTAGAGCTGTTTTCATGACTTTTTTTGAGAGCATTTTCAGCCCAGCAACAGTACCTCTGAGCAAGACAACTTTGCATTTACCTAAGTAGGTTTCATTGCAAGACACCGATCATAGATTTCCCTAAAATCCAAGTAACCTGTTAAAAAAAAATACAGGTTTGCCTGGCAAGATTAACTTTTTATAAACCTATACTGCTGATTTTCATTATTAAAATAAAAGTAAAAATCCAATCAGACAAGAAGATCCACTTCAGGTATCGTAGACCCAGAACAGATCACTAGAAAAGCAATTGCACCATTTACAATTTTTTTTCTGAACTTGAAGATGGATGGTGCTGATTTTCTCTGCTCTTTCACTACCAAGAGCCTTTGAAGAGATTCAAAGGCTTAAATTTATTAAGCTATTCCCTAAACAACCTAGGATGCATAATAACTTCTTATCTCTGTATGTTCACATGTTCTCCTAACACAGTTATTGAGGCTGGTTCTTTCTGACCTGACTTCACATATTTTTCTTGGAATAGGATTTATTTTCAAAGGGGATCACTATTTCAGCCAACTTTTGCATCATTACCCACCTCCTCCTCTTTATTTATTTATATTTTAATAAGCCACTAATTTCCCAATCAAGGACCAAGGACAGTTTTGGCTAAAAGCCAAACTCAGACACAAAGAAAACAATAGTAGAAAAAGCTACATGAAACCATTTTTTTTTTAAAGAAGGAACAGATAGCATTAAATATCAGTTAGAAGCTATGAACCGCAGGTAGCTGATAAAGGAGGCAAAAGCTATCAGGAAAATTACTGCTGACAGAGTGAAAGCCAAAGTGCTTAAGCAAGAATGCAATAACAGAAATTCTAACAACTACAATTGTCTGTTACCTAACTGGAGAGTGTAAAATCACTGGTAGGAGTCAACTGAGAAAAGAAAAAATATTCAGCAAGCAGTTTAGCCCTGCATTTGGAATACTTATAAAGGAGGATAGCAATATGGAGAAGGATGTTTCACCTTAGGCAGTCTGGTCTATGTGTACGTGCGAACTCCCAAAGATTTAGCCAAATGTCAGTAGATGATTAGCATGCCCTAAAAAGCTGAGAAATCCAAGAGGACTGACACATAGTAAACACAGGGTGAGTTTCAGAAAGAAAAAACACTTTTTTATCCTGCCAGTTTTAATCCAGGGAGCTTGAAACCAGCACAGGCAAAAAAAAAAAAAAAAAAAAAAAAAAAAGGAAAAGGTAATACATGATTCAGCTGAAAGGCAAAGAAAAAATGGAAGGCTGAAAATTTTATGGAAAATAGAGTTTGATAGGCAAACCTGATATCAGCTAGATAGATTGTTGGTAAATGCAATGTGCAAAATCTGGGTATGTATTTGACTGTACACAATAGAACATTCCACATAAAAACTGTCATTATAACATATCAGTAAAGCATGTTTTAAGCAAAGCTTAGTTATCTGAGATGTGCAGAAGACTCTAGAGAGGATACACTGACAAAATGGAAAGGAGCTAAATATATGACTTTTACTGGACTGGATCAACAGAGGAACAGCCAGCCATGTAGGCAGGTGGTTCTCTCTGTCTGTGTAAACTTGGTACAATACCAACACCAGTTCTTGTGTAGAAAATTAAAATACATACCAAAGTTTAGAGACGGTTTTTTTTGGGGGGGGGGAACACAATACCAGAAGGGATAGACAAAACACTTCTTAACAATGAATTTAGAGCTTGATTGGTTATCAAAATGGATAGAGACAAGGTGATCAGAAGAAATAAAAATACCTTCACCCAGTGAAAGCACCACAGGTGAATGGACTCTTTCAGCCAGCAGAGAAAGGCATAGTTATAGTCTGTGCCTGAAAGGCAGAGCCAGAAACTGAGAAATAAAAGACACATTTTGAACGGAGAGGACGATTCATTTTAGGACAAACTATCAGGGGAAGTGGTGAATTCTCATATGATTCAGATCAGCACAAGGTGGGATCCACCAGTCAGTGACACACAAGGCATCTGATTAAATCATTTGCAAACCATTTCTGGCATTAAGGTCTCTGCATTGCTGAAGAAACCTAGCAAATAAGCCACGCTATCTGACCCGATAACCTGTGGCAGGAAAATGTCTCTGGTCAGCTGCACATTGCAACCTCACTCTTCCTTGCTCCCACTCACAGAATGGATTGCTCCCTCATAAAGCGCCCATCCTGGCAACACAGGATCTTAAGAGATGAACAGAGCTTGCTTTGAATTGGAGGGAAACTCACATACATACCTTACCAGCAGGGAAACACATACTTTACAAGGTAAACCGCACCTAAGACTTTTTTTTCCCTTCCCTCTCTTTTCAAATCAATCAGGCCCTGTAAGTTTGACTCTATACGCACCTCTCTTGCTTTCTGTCAAAGAAAAAAATTCAATTCTAGGTGAATATACAATCTCTCCCATTCAGGACTGGTGCTGGCATAGCACAGGATGATGGGAAGTTGCTGCTGGCAACATGGAGATGCGCTGTGGCCACAGACATTCAACAGGATTGCCACAAGCTGACAGAGCTTAGATGCCCTCAAGAGTTTGGGGATTTGGGTCACTCTGCTCTGAGAGGCAGGGTGCAGCAGTCAGGTTTGCTACAACTCGGGAAGCAGCAGCCACCTTGGGAACCATCTGTTTGCACAGTCCCACCACCACTGCTGTCTTGTCCCTTCTGCTGGAGCTCAGGTCCACAGTCAGCCCTTGGCATCCTGTTCATTATCTTGTCACAACCCACATTTTGGAAGAGCCTGGTTGCCCCACACACCCTGAGAGGCTGGGGACCAGTGAGATGCACAGGTCTTAGATTCCCTTTGAGAGACTCCTCTGAGCACACCTCAAAAGCTGAAGACAGATTTTAGACCTGCTCATAATTTGGGCTTTGCCAGGTCTGAGCATAGAGACCTTCAGTTTTCAAGCCTGTCAATCCATTTTCCTGTGTCAGCTTCATATACACTGGAGGAAATAAATGAGAAAGAAGGGGTGGGAGAGATGAACTTTGTAACAAGCCACATCAGTGTAGGAAGCAGGGAAAGGTAAGTACAGTTTATTTTATCAGCACTGCACAGGAAGTCTCAGTACCAAAAATTGCTCTCAACCCAGCCAGCACTCCATGTTATTTCTGGCACTTTTGTAAATTGATTTGCAAAAAAAAACCCCTAGAAGTCCCTCAGCAGACCGTACCTCTCAGCTCCCTCCACCTTGAGCATTTTACTGAAAATGAGGGCTGTTCCTTAACTGTCAGGTTGAAGCACCTCTTGGGAGCTAGTGACACTGCAGACAGATTAGACACACTGACTCCAGTTGCTGAACAAGAAAAGCTGCCTTTGGGCAGAGGCTGTTCAAAAACTCAGCTTTATTACTAGTACTACCCCAACTGAGTAAATTAAGCCAGTTCAGGTATGCAGATATAGAGACTTTGCACCTTCAACCTCAGTATAGGTCTAGTTTAAGGGAAACATCCTCAGCAAGACCCTTCTACCTCGTTTTCCTGGGTGTGACCTGTCACATTTCATTCATGCCATATTAGACCTGATTAAGAGTCAATAAACTGTTTTCTTTTTTCTTTTTTTTTTTTTTTTAATTTCAGCTCGTCTTCCAAAAAAAATCATGTTTCTGCTTCCTGGGGCAAAAGACACATTTTTAAAGCTCAATTTCAAATTTTGTTTAAAAAAGAACTTGCAAGTTATTCGTCAATGTTTTCTTGATCAGAGGAGTAATCTGCTTATGTCACAATCTCCTAAATCTGGTTTTCAGGCATGAAGCTGAAATACAGGGGTCAGACTCAGGCCCATCGTTTTGTATGGACCCATAGAGGGCACCAGACACTCATTTTTCAGTGCACTGGCCAGGTGCTTATACTGTCCTCTTTAGTAACTGTGCAGAGGGCTTGGGACTCCTGGGATGAGGAGTGGGAGCTCCACGGAAATATAAAATTTTAATTCTAATCTGAACTGCTGGAAGGAATGATGGGTATTTCAATTTCCTGCCACTTCCAAATTAAGTATTCAAATAAAATGTTGGCTTGGTCTGAAATTTCTTTCTCAAGTATCTGATGAAATGGAGAAAAAAAATCAGCTATTTTCTTTTCCATTTCAAGAATTCAAAGAAAAAAAAATCTGTGACAAAGAAAAAATCTCTTCACATGGGAAAATCCAAGCATTTAGTTTTGAAAACATCAAATAGAACTGTTCTGACTTGTTACTTCTTTTTTTTCATTTCTATAACAGAAAAAGAAATTAAATTACAGTCTGGTGTCACAGAATCTGCATTTTTCACCAAAAAAGTTCAAACAGGACATTTCCTCCCCATTGAGCAACCATTGTCTCAAATCAGTGCTCTCCAGAGGAAGTGTTTCAGTGGCCTTTGCAAAGATCACACTCCAAGAACACCGTTTCACTGTTTACCTCCCACCAGTGATAAATGAGAGGTAAATGAATGGGAAGACAACAAACCCACTGTGTGACTCACCCTCATGTGAGAAGTGTGCTGTCTGCTATAACTACAAGTCCTGGTATATTATCACAATGGTTTATTTAATCTTTGAGTAAACTCTAGGTATCTTTTAATACATCTGCTCCCATCTCGCGGCCCATGGATCTCTGTCCTACAGGCAGAGCCTTTCTGAAGCTCATTTCCACATCTGACAGGGTAAACAGGAGCTCAGGCAGTCCCACACCAGCAAGATCCTGATGCACCCTATGATACAGGACATCTGAAGTACCTACCAAGACCAAAATATTACACAGAGAGCTGCATAAGGACTTACCATTACACAAACATGGATGTAGCTAGTTAAACAGATAGGATCTAGGAAGTTGCTCTCAGTAAACCTATATAAATTTGGAAAAGGGAGGGCCGGAGCACCAGCCTCGGAAGCAAGATTATGATGAAAATATTGAGGCAGTTGCTCTCTCTTGGTAACTGTCCAAACTACTATCCTCAATTCCAGACCCTCCAAGTCTCCCCGGGTTTGAAAAACACTTGCTTCTGTGAGTTTCTCAGTCCAGGCTTCTCTCTTCTTTTCAGCAACTTTTACTCCCCCTAGTCTCCCATCTTTCAAATGTCTCTTCGCTTCTTGCAGCATGGAGGATGCAACCTTCACAAGTTTTTCATCAACTTCAGTGGAGCTGGATTAAGCCACAGATTTCTGCAGCAACTAGAATTTGGATGTCTTTCTAGCACCAAATATTTCTTACTGCCTAGGACAGACTTTGGTCTGTACTTCTTCCCCATTTCTCTTCCTTAAGTAAAAGATTAGATTATCCTTAAATAATATGTTTCCCAACTGGTTTGTGTGGCAAACCCTCTTTGCTTCCTGGTTTGCATCCTGTGCACATGGCCTAAGAGGTCAGTTGTTCAGCCTCAGGGGGCAATTAATCCCCAGCACTGTAATCTGCACAGAGGCATTTAATCTTTCAGGGAAGATGCACCTGAAAGGAACTTTAAGGTTGATAGAAACACTGAGTAAAGCCAACAGCTTAGCCAGAGGCTGGGAATCTCCTTTCTGCTCTGATCAAGTTTCCCCAGCAATTAAATGCGGAGCCTTCCAACAGAAGTACTTTTTCTAAGGCTGATGAGCAAAAGTTCCTGGCAGTCAGTTTCAAGATCTTCTCAGAGGTCCCTGTTGCATAACCTAGCTTCTCCCAGGACAGTGATTCTGCTCCCGCTGGTGAAGGAGTCTTTCCTGGCATCAGGCTGATATTCCCTCAGCCCTCATATAAAAGTTCAGTCTCCAGATAGTGGATCTACAGGGCAGACACTTTTCCTGTTGCACGAACTCCAAAAATACAGAGGTCCTAATCACTCCTTTGGGTCTGGAAGTGCACGTAAGGCCACAGTCATTTGAAAGCTCTTTGATGAGGTAATCAAAGAGAGATGCATCCTTCATTTTGCCGCCTTGCTCCGCACCAAGATATCCTGGATGACTTTTTCAGACTCTTCAACTTCAGAATGTTCAGATCTTTCCAATAAAGCCAATACCAAACCTTCTGCCAGGGATTTCTCTGGATCTTGGCTAAATTTCCATAGCTCTCTATTTCTCATTTGGCTTCCTCAACTTCTTTTCCTTTTAGGCTGCCCCTACCTGTCTGCTCCAATAACTCAATCTTGTTTTTGCATAGAGGGTTGGCTGAGGACAAACAGCTGAGAAATCCTACTTTTAAAGCAGTAGTGAACTGGCACTACATCCTCTTCTTATGACCTGCGTTTAGGTGCCTAGATAGGAAATGAGTACTAGGATGTGGACATCACCCCCTCCTGCAGCATGCACTGTGCACACCCAGGGACACGTTAAAGCCATTCAAAACTTAGATTTATGGCTCAGAGGACTTGTTCCAACCTAACTCCGCTCAGGGACTCCACACTGGGAGCTACTGCACTATGATGTCCCTCAGATGACTCATCCTTCTTCCACCAGCGTCCTTGTTTCCATTCTTTCTGCTTTGGCCTCAGTCAGGAGAGTTCATCTTTTTGCTCAGCTGCAGACCCTTAAGCACGGTTGGAAAGGGAAAGGAGGTAGGCTTGCTTTTCTGATTTACCCACCCTCAGCATACCCTTTTCTTCCCTCCCAGCCACCAGAACCACAGCTGCTGCCTTCAAACCAGTGCAACCCAACTGCATTCCCCAGTGCTCTCGCACACATGGCTCTTCTCCAGCAGCTGGCTCAATGGAGTGCAAGGAACAACGCCATGTCCTTCTCCCATATTTGCAATAGAGCTGTAGGTCTCTTCAGCCAAGTCATCTCCCTACTGCCTGCAAAGCTACAACACTGAACCAGTGCCTGGATAAAACAGCTGCATTTGCAAGGTCTAGTGCTTTCCCTTTGACTTGCTTCACCTATTGAACAGGTCTGCCAGGAGCGCAGGTGCGGAGACCTTGTCATTTGCAAGAGGTGAGGCTCACAGGTCACCAGCACACATCAAAAGGACCACATAAAGACCTACATTCAGGGCTATGTTTTCAAACGCAGGAGACAGACAGATAGACAAAAAAGACATTAAGCAGATAATAAGTTTTAGGCAAACATCTCTTGTGAAAATCGTTCCCTGGAAGCCTATAGGCTTTTCCTGCCATTAATGAGGTTCCTGCTCTAGGCTAAGAGATGTCTGTAGTGCATATCACATATGAATGTGTTCAGGATAATGGGGCTTTAAATCAGCAACTAGTGCTGGACAAGCATGGGATGAGGTCAGTCTTAACAAAACTAAAATTAAATTACATTTGAACTGGTGTCAGATGAAAAGATGTTTTCCACAAAGCTGGTCTTCTAGGAAAAACAGAAGGGAAAAAAAAGAAAACAAAAACCAACCTATGAGTCATCAGGTTGTCCTGCAGCCACATTTCCCCTCCAGTAGAATGGGTTTGGAGTTTGGAGTCTCATGAAATATTTGGGAAAAAGAGCTCAGCAGGACAGACATGAGAAGAGCTGCCTTGTCAGACCAGTGTTTGCTGCCAAGTCCCACCGTCTTCAG
The DNA here is from genome assembly GCF_949628215.1 of Phalacrocorax aristotelis. Taxonomy (NCBI): domain Eukaryota; kingdom Metazoa; phylum Chordata; class Aves; order Suliformes; family Phalacrocoracidae; genus Phalacrocorax; species Phalacrocorax aristotelis. The sequence goes on from NC_134281.1 coordinate 48,253,491, forward strand.
CACTAGACTGCTGCCCTGGCTCCGTGGACAACTTCAGGGAATGGCTAATGCTTCATAAGGAGTGTCCCCTTCAGTGTCCCTCTCTGCATCACTGTTCGTAGGGTTGGGTTTTTTTTAAATTATATTCTGCCCCATTCTATTTTATATTATCTTTGTAATTGTTTTGTTTCTCCTTAGTTTCTTCTTTAAACTCCCTTTGTAAAGTATTGCTCTTAGGTTTTTTAGGGATGGGTCGATGACACTTTTAAGGGGAAGACAAACAGGAACAATGGATGTCTTGGGAAAAAAATAAGAACAGAGAAAATATACAGCAACACTCCTGGAAACCCCCAGCCTCCAACGGCTTCCTGAGCCAGACTTGGTTGCTTTATATTTAATAGCCCTTGATAGACATTTTCCCCATAGACCTGTCCCATCATCCTTTGAACCCCTGTAGATGTTTACCAAGCGTAACTTCCCCCAGCAAGGTGTTCCAGATCTTCACTATGAACTGGCTACTGTCAAAATGATCACCTAATGCCATATTACACTTCTTAAATGTTTAGCATCATTATAGTAGCTGAATTTCTGGTAGACTTTCTGCTACCATCAGCAAGTGCCTGTAACCTGAACTCTGGCTGCGAGATTTTTCAGTAACTCCTAAATGGAGTCACTGAAATCAGCATAATTTTTTTTAATCATCTGAAGGGAAATTAACTGTATTTGTAATTTGTAAGATGAAATATAACTGAATATCCACTAAGAACTGGTGAACTTTTATAAGTTTGTAAGGTTGAACATACATCAACGGGTATTAGCTGCTTAACTGTAGAGGTCTAGTCTGTACACAGAGAAAAAAGAGGAAAATCCCGTTCCAGAAGGCTCCTGCCCGAGTTAGGACAAGAGGAAAGCAAAAAGAAAATAAAAGGGAATAAAAAGGGCTCAAGTGTATATTTAACTGATCAACCCTTCTCTCCTTATCCCCCCAGCATTGTGAACAGCAAGAAACCAAAAGGAAATGTTTAATTGCCTCCAGAATAAAGCAGGGGGGAAGCTTGAATTTGGGTTTTAGGCAGAAGCTTCCATGGCTCTTTTACTTAAGTTGCTTTGCTCACCAGCAAAAGATGCCTTCAGGAGCTCCTCCCCAAAACACTATCCTTAGGGATCCCAGGGAAGAACAATGCAGCGATTTTATCAGCCCTCCCTCGGCGGCATTGCAACTGTAGCACTGGAGAGGCTTCCCTGGCAAACAACGAGGAGTGTCCTGCACCTCAGCCCTGAATCCAGCCACTGAGTGAGTCAATGCAAAGGGCGACTGTAAATCACTGCAGCCTGTGTTGCACAACTGGCTGGCGGGGAGGGAGGAATACAGCCCCCGGGGAAAAGGAGTAGCCAAACAGACTGAAAAGTAAAAGTCACCTGCAAGGACTACAGTCCAGAAACCTTAAACTGAACTCCACGAGATTTTCATCAGCATTTCCAAAGGAGAGGTTAGCAAACTGTGGATTGAAATGTGAAATCATTGGGCAAACTGACTGAACCGCAAAATGAGTAACTTCCTCCGGGAGCTCCCCCGGAGGGATTGGTATTGCTTTAAGGTGCACGGCCTCTGTTATGTAAATTGTCTTGAACCCTAAGAGGTTTTGCAGATTTACATGATAAGTAATTGTTTTCTCCAGCAACTAGTAAGCACGGTGTGGGGGAGAGATCTCTGAGAAGGAAAGCAGAAAGTTGGAAGGAGGCGGTAGGGAAGAAGGTTCTTGCAGCAGACTGAAAGTCAGTGGGATAAAGAGAGTCAAAGATGGATTTGGGTAATGCAGAAGAAACCCCAGGTGGATATAATAACATCTGGAGCCAGGCAGGCCTAAGGCCAATCCACCAGCGTATGCTTTCTCCCAGGGCACCCAGGGGCAGCGCTACAAGGTAGTCTAGGACCTAAAGCAAAGATAGTCCTGCTTCTCTAAAACATTTCTCCAAATTTCAGAAATCATAAATTCAGGCAATTCTGGAGCCAGCGATAGTGTCTTTGGTTTCAAAAGGACTTGATGGATTTCTCTTCCATGAATTTGCCTCATTTTTTGACCCCTCTATAAACTTTTCACTTCTATGGCTTCACATGGCAAGGAGTTCCATTATTTAATAAAATATATAACATGTCACCATTTCAGAGAGGTATTGCTTCTCCCAGGAATGGTGCTTTGAACAGAAGCTGCAATGCAGGAAGAGTTGTGAGGGTTGTCTGAGAGTACGGATCATGCAATGATCCTTTGGGCCTGGATAACCAATAAAAAAGGGTCACAGGGACTTCAGGTATTAGAAAGCTCAGGGAAGCAGATCAGAGGTTCTTTGTGGTGGTAGGATCAAGAGTAGTCTAGGGAGCTGAGTATACAAGCAATGCTTTAGGAGCTGAAGACCATTTTCAGGTACATCATATATAGAAGGAAATAGATGAATAGAGACCACATATATAAAGGCAGCAGTGATATGAGCTGAGGCAGGAGAAGAATCTATGCCTGAGGCAGTCCTCCCATGGAGAAGCAACAAGTCAAGCTTGGGAGCATGGAGTGGCTGAGAGGCTAAGATGAAGGCATGAGATAAATGCATGTGGGGAACTAATTCAATGAGAGGAACAGGAGCAGAGGGCTGACATGGAAAAGATTTCTCTGTGTCTAAAGGAGATTTTCAGTTCTTTCAGGGAATATTTTTTATCTCCCATTCCTCCAGGTCTTGTCACAACAGAAAGCTTCATTCTCTTCATGTTCTCAGTGGTGCAACTCCCTTCACATCAGCAAACATACATTAATGGAAGAGAGCAGAATGAATCCCAAGGCTGGAAGAACAAAACTCCTTCCTCACCAGTCCCCCGGTACAGCATGTGAGAAGGCCCTTTCTTTTAGCCTTGGAGAGGATATCAAATTGCTTTTTATGTTGCATCTATCAGTGCTGGGCTACAAGACGTTTGTTTGCTTCAGGTGTCATGGGAGCTGAAAAATCTTTTTGCAGTGAATGATATTATCCCTCTAAAGTCTTATCTTAAGGAAAACACATGCGATCTTGCAGGGAAGCCTCTCTCAGTTGCATTTTAACTTAACAGGAGGTTCCTTTCCCAACATATCTGTTAGCACAGGAATATACACACACACACATACCCACACCACTTTAGCAACCAAAGAATGCGTAACCCTCCTTGGATGGGTTGGGGGAGGGAGACAGCTGGGGGAAGAAGGCTTCTCATGCCATTCTGGGCTCCAGGATAGCCCTGGAACGAAGGGGTAATTACACAAAAGCCAATGATGTTGGTGCTGAACGGCTGCCAGTGGCTGCCTCTGTGTCAGCAGGGACCAGCCCCACCACCCTCGCGCTGCCCCCTGGACTCTCCCGCTACCCAATGCTGTCAAAGAGATGAGATGCCTCCAAGGCCATGCTGAGAATCTTAAGCCTTGCTCTGAAACAGCACTTACTGGGCTTTACAGTGGATCAGCTATACACTGACCATAGCGCTGTGGGTCATGGCCATGTGAATGGGAGACAGAAAGAAGCTCATACCTTGCTGACACTGCCAGAAAGGGAACGCGTGGATTCCGTGGTCTGAGATAGGGCAGAAGAGGTTCAAATTACTGACAGATTTTGGAAAGCTTTTTAAGTGGTATCTTCAAAGGGTATGTTACTTGTCCTAACTCTGATGGTGTCAAAGAATGTTTCAAAGGGGGCATTGTTTGAGCACTTTCAGATGTCTCACCTTTAATGTCTCTGAGCTTCTGCTCCTCCTGTATAAATGTAATTGCCTACCTTGTCTGTGATTTACTCTGTAGGGTAAACTTCTACCGTCTGGAAGGCTCCCATAGTCCCCAGGATTTTAAGAAGCAGGAAGAATAATCACACCAAAAGTCTCTCTTGCAATCTAAACGTTGTGATTGCTAGAAATTGAATTTTTACATTGTTAGCACAGTTCTGTAATAAACTACTGAATTCACTTATGCCATTACTCTCTCCTTACCTTGTGACTGTTATGATTTTCCAATATTTGTTTTCTGTGGCAAACTTTTTTTTCAAAATATATTTTAATTTAAAAGTGTTAGCTCTTTTTACCCATTGTTATCTTATAACATTCTAATGAAAACTATGATTTAATTAGAAATATGATCATAGTTTACAGGAAAATCTCTGAAGTCAAAACACAATGAACTAATAAAAAGGTAAATGTCGCTATCATTTTTCCAGCTCATTTGGGCAATCATCTCTTCTTGGGATGGGTTTGTACAGCACCTTGCACAGTACTAGAGTTTGTCCAAGTTCTACAGCTAGTACTAGAGCTTGTCTAAGATTTGTGGGCTTTACTTTTAGACAAACCGCAGTAGTAACACAAAATTCAGCAGAATGAGCCCAGCCGAGAAAAAAGCTGCATAGGACCAGCTACTCCTCATCCCTTCCAAACCCTAAAGAAATCTATTGATTACACACTGTACCTTGGAGGTCAGCAATTTTGGGTTGTTTTGAACTGGGGACCCCTTCTAAAACTCAGATCAGCACAGATATATACACCCTTCCCCCCACACAAACCACATACATAACTTGTATGATAAAACCCTATCAAAACAAGCAGTCCAGTGCTCTCAGATAATTTACCCCCATAAGAAGACGAAGAGAATGAACAGCGTCATAGACACAAGTCATTTCTACTATCAGAAGTCTAAACTTTTGTGGTGATAAGGGTGGCATGAAAACATGGCTATAAAGGAACAATAAGCATTTGGAAGCATGGGTGTTTCCATGGGGATTGTGGCTAAAGAAGGAACAGGCAATGTTAAATGGCAACAGCGATAAAAAACGTAAGGAAAATGCTGGCCTTCAGAGGATATGAAAGAGACTGTACCATCTGAGGACAAAAGCTTCTCTTTCCTGCCTCCTCCCTGAATACCCTGCTGGAAAACAGGAGGTGGGTTTTCAGGCAGAAGGGAATGTGTCATTTACTTACTGCTTAAATCTCCCTTCCCCTGGCACTTCTACAGCAGCTGTGGTTTTGCTCACAGTCCCACTGCAGGTAGGAGGAATCCTGTACCCAGTGTGGAAACACCAGTAAAGAATGAAGCAATCCCCAAAGAAGCCCTGTCCCTGAACTCAGCCGGCATACTAGGACAAAAACAGAGCCTCTGTGGCCACTGCACTAAAGCACAGATCACTTATGTTTCTCCCAGCAGCATCTTACCTCATCAGCCCAGGCTACTTCCCTTGCTTTAACAGCAACATGAATGGAAACTTCCAGCCAGAGTATTTTTTAATTTGTGGGTCAGGTTTCTTTTTGAAGTAGCTGGCTGCTACCTCAAAAAGGAAAAAAAAAAATTTAAAAAAGAGAGAAAGAAAGAAGGAAAGATAATTTTAAAAAGGCATTAGTTGTATTTTACATCTGACGGTGGTCTGAATCAGAACAGCATCCTCCAGCATCCCAGCCCTTCTCTCAATACTGTACTGTGGCACTGATCCCCTTCCTCGAGTTACTAGGACAAGAAAGCAGTTTGTGACTGGCTTCTCTGTCCTGAGGGATTAAAAGGATCTCCATTTTTTTGCATTGTGACAGAACATTTTGCCTTGGGCTTTCCGGGTCTTTGGTGCAATCCTAAGGCTAAGCACTACTTTAAAAACAAAAACCGTATTTTTCTGGCATTCATTTGTAGACGAACTGAGAATTTAACATGCAAGACTTCAAGAGGTCAAGTAAAATCTATTCCTTGTATACAATCTAATGCTCTTCCCGTAAATTCAGATTTGTTCGTGACCACAACAAAGCCCTTCAATGGTTGAGGAAGATCATTACAGGATTTTCCTTGTTATTACAGCCCAGCACAGAGAGTGGTTTCAGCACAGCTGACAGAAGTTTCCATCTAGCAAACTCTGCAGATGGGCCACAGGCTTCCAAAAACTGTATCAGTCAGAGATGAATTGGATTAAAGATAATCTGCAATGTGAAATCCTGTTAGAAAAGCCTACAGGTCTCCACTGCTTCTAGAGCTAAATCTCTCCTGGACTGAAAAAAAGCAGCTGATGTTTGTTTTGACAGCTGCGTAGAGTGAGAGGTGTGTGTGTGCGTGCTGGGGAGCAACACATATGGTGACCATGTGACACGACCCACAACCAGATGAAAGAAAATTGTCTAATATCTCCAGCAGCGTGGTTCAAATTCCACTTCAACCAAATTGGCAGGCGTGACAAATGCCAGCTAGTCCCTCTTCCCTACACTAAGTCAGGAGGCAAAGTACTCCATTTGATCACCTGCATGCTGTGGTTTTCATCTAGTCCTAAAATTTTGGGACACCAAATAGGAAAAAAGCTGCTGGTTGTTAAATCATCTCACTGCTTCTCCAGTTCAAGTTTCTTACTCCTCTCCTCCCTTTTAAAAAATGTTTTCTCCTTTGAGGTTAGTGCTACTGTGGCGGCTCTGGGAAATGAAACTGTCTGTGCAGAAGAGCAGAGTGATGCAGTGTCAGAAAATTCACTCTCAGGGGACAGGACAGAAGCTCAGAAGGGACTTGACCTGAACACAGCTTCAGGAAGCGACTGGACAAATTCATGGAAGAGGAATCCATCTGCAGCTATTAACCAAAAAGTGACCTCTGCTCTCAGACCTCTGCTGAAAGGGTCTACAAGGGAAGGAATTGCTCAGCCCATGCTAACGATTAGCTGTCTGCATTACCATTAATTCTGATGGGTTGAGAGATGAACAGGCTTAGAGCTCTTCCCCGTTCACCATTGCCATCGGAGATGGGGCTTCATTAGCTTCTGCTACTGTACCTCCTCTGTGAGCCCTGTCTTATTTTACTTTTGACAATAGCACTGACAACTGCTTCATGGCCATACAGGGCTCCCAAATGTTACTGTGGCCAAAGGAAAAAAGGTTCCCCCTACCAACGAATCCATGGGTAACACCAGTGCTGAAGCATATCAACATAGAGAGCACCCACTCTTTTAACGTATTTTTATCCTAGGTCAATTTTAAGACAGAGGAATCCTTGGTGTGTTTATTCCTTCTCCCTGTCTGCCTACAACAGGTCACAAAAGGTGTATCTTATTTCATGCTGGCTGGGAGCAAGGGGGTCAATCCTAGGGACTATGACACTGAGGTGGGAATTTGGTGACTTACAGTTCTAACCTCACTTCTGTACGTGGCCTCCTCTGTGGCTTTGGACACACCTAGTTTCTTCCTGTACTTGTGGCTGTTTGGTTTACTCAGGCAAGTCCCCCATTATCAAGGTACCTGAAAAAAAGTGGCTGATCAGGGTCTGTGTTCAGTCTCTGTACATCATGCATAGTACAATAAAGACCTGATGCTGGACAAGTCCTCTTGGCCCTGCAGTAACATAGTTGGCATCAGTGGTTATTCTTCACCACACTAAGTTATAAAACTGGTAAGATTCAACCTGTAGCTTCATCTGCATTTCCAAACTCATATATGTACACTATCTTCCCAGCTGGACTTCCCAGTGGCACCAGAGAATGTATGAAGACTGTTTTGCTTCCCAGTCTATGAACGCAAAATATTGAAATACAGCTGTCTCAGCAAGGGAAGGATCCAGCTTCTTTAATGATGCTCACAAAAGAACAGATCAGAGAATCATAGAATCATTAAGGTGAAAAAGACCTCTAGGATCATCAAGTCCAACCATCAACCCAACTCCCGTGTCCCCTAAACCATGCCCTGAAGTGCCACGTCTACATGTTTTTTGAACACCTCCAGGGATGGTGACTCCACCACCTCTCTGGGCAGCCTGTTCCAATGCCTGGCCACTCTCTCAGTGAAGAAATTTTTCCTAATATCCAGTCTAACTCCCCCTGACGCAGCTTAAGGTCATTTACTCTTGTTCTATTGCTAGTAACTTGGGAGAAGAGACCAACACCCACCTCATTACAACCTCCTCTCAGGTAGTTGTAGAGAGCACTGTATTTAAAGGAGATAAATATTTTATACTGACAATGCTAGAAAGTGTGTTGCCTTTTCCAAACTTCTCCTTTGTTGGACATCAAAAGCAAAGTGGTTTTGTGGATTATCCAGCAGTTAATGTTCCCTCCCTGCCTTGAACAGAAGCTGTCCACACAGAAATCACTTGAGTTTCATTTGTGTTCTTAAGCTGACATATTAAATGAGCACAAAACCATACATAATGACTAATTAGTTAAATTAAAAATTACTTTTGTTGATCTTAAACCTTTTTCTAACCATTTTAAATTGGTATTACCAGCAATTTATTTAAGACTGTCTACACAAGCTTTATATTAAAACCATTAGGAGAATAATCACACCTTTAATTCAATCAGCTTGGTGTTTATTGCAGACCAACAACCATTAAGTGGCTGCAAATAGCCTATAGTTTTGTCAAAAATACCTTGTCCAGTTCTGTAGTGAGCTTTGGTAGAAAACAAGAGTAGCTTGAAAGCTTCAGCAATCATAACCCAAGGAAAGATGCTACAATGCTCCCTGCTCTTCCGGTCAAACGAAAAGTCCCTTCTGCAACTGGTTGCTGAACAGCATATTAACAAGATATGCTTAAGAAATAAAGACTGTTCCCGACAGTAAAAGGGGGGGCAGGGGGGAAATTACACATGACTCAACTATTTCCTTGCTACAATTTATTAGATTTTAAATGTGTTCATGTTGTACCCATCAGCCCCTCTGCTGCTATGGAGTCTGTGCCAGAATTATGACAAATGAGATTTTTCTGCTTACTACAAGTTTTATCTGAATTATCTACCATGTTAGAGGTCATGGGTATAACACTTCATTTTTCTCTGTGCCATAGATATACTGAAAGTGGATGCCAGATCATGAACTATTTCACAGGCCTGCTGTCATGCACTCATGTGAAAAAAAAACCTGTAATGCACAATTAGTCTTATCTTCAAGAGTTCCCAAGGATAAAGTCCAGTCTACACTGATTTATCTGATCTTTTCGTAAACTAGAGTGAGGATAGTGTCGGGGCACAGTATTCACCCTGTGGGATAGTGGCAGAACGAAAGCAGGATGACAGGAATGGTGAACAGTACCTGTGGAATGGAACCCTTACGTGTCTTAAACGAACTGGCCTTTGAAACAAATTGTCTTCTTCTAAACAATGACTTGGTAAATACAAACCACATGCTGAGATAGTCAGCTGACCCTCACGGCAGAGGAATCTCTGCCACCCGGGTAGAGACAGAGCTCTAGGGAGAGCTTGCTTTCTGCAGCTGTTCTTGACCCTTAGATAGTGCTGGAATGACCAAGCTGGGATAAAGCCCAGTTAATGTCTTCCTTTTAAAGACAGTGGTGGCACAGTTTTTTCAAAGTTCGGGGTTACAAAGAACTCCAAAACTCTGAGAAAACAAAGCAAGAACATGTGAAATGTGGGATTATCCCAGATGGTGCACTTTAACTTCAGTTGGCAAAACCACGACCCGAGTCACCTAGTGAGATGGATTGCAGTGCAACTGGATGTATATTATCCATATTATTGGCCTAATATTTCAAGCTGATCTTCTGCTTACAGTTCACGTCAGCACATAGGCTGGCTTATTCAACCTCTTGAAAACATCTTGCAGAGATAAAACACATGTGTATATATTATAATCTTTGGTAAGTCAGAGTCTTCTTTTGTGAAACAGTGACATTTATGGGAGGGCCTGATGATTTTCAGATGTTTTGTTTAATTCAACTAAGCAGTTAGACAGATACTAACAACACAAGAACAGTCCTAAATATTTTGGAGTCAGAATCTCTTCATCACCCTGGACCAGTCACTGATCCGCAGTCCTGTGAACTACATTTATACTTTGAGTCTCCTTGTCATAAATTGGAACTTGGATGTGCCACCAGTTTTAAAACCTTCTGCAATACTGTCCCTTTGAGGGGCTCATGGGACTTGTGATTTAGTGGGATGTGGCTTCTTTGAGATAAGCCTTATTCTTACAAACACACACCTTTTTTTTTTTTTTTTTTAATAGACGGGAACCTGAATTAGAGACGGGGCAGTGGAAGATGCAAAGCTGAGCAATGAATTAGAGCAGAAAGAAACACTGGAGACACAGTCATTTGAACATACACTGGTTACATGCATAGCCTGGTGAATAAAAGCTTCCAGCCCGCTGTAACACAACACCTGAAAAACCACTTGATATCCCAGAAGCTGGCCCCACTATGTAACAGGAGATTGCCTGTAAATTTAGAAAAGAAATAGCCAAGCTACTGAACTACCGTGGGAAACCTGCCAGGGTATCACCTTAAGAAAGGCAGCCCTGGCTACTGGGACTGTGGTTGCCTCTCATTAAATGCACGAACAGCTTCTGGAATAAGACATTTCTCTGTAGTATTACTCTGGCAGACTGGAATTAAGGAGTCAGAGAGGACAAACCCTGCTCTCAGCTAGCAGGAACCTGACAGCCATTTTCTGGCCCTGCTTTCCCAGCTGCTATTTGGAAAGGATCACCCAGGCTTTCCCTTATTGGGGTACGACTTAAAAAAACATGTCTTTTGTCCATAGCCCTTCCTTGTGCAGTTTAGGCATTACAGCAAATTGACCACAAAGAATACATTAGTAAATATATTAGAAGAGAATGTAAAATAATATTTTGCTTATTAACTGTTTGGGCAAGAATGGTAGCTGGTTTACGTGGCATGGATATGCTGATTTCAAAACACTGCTACAAGTGAGAAAGCTCAGGTGACACCCAGGCACCTCAGTCCTATTGGTGACCATCTGGACTTCCACGACGAATAGAAGAGCAAGGACTGAAGGCTTGCACTGCTGCACAAACCACCAAGATCAACCATTCTTCACAGTTGTCCCTGATTACAGTGGAGCCACCTCTTTGATTTTGAGGCCAGGAAGCTACATCTACTGCAGAATCAGGATGTGGCTGGCTGAGATTAGGATGTGCAAATCATCACATATAAACATTGTTCCTTTTTGATGAATGCCATTTGATGAATGTTCTATTTCTTTCCAAGGACTGAAACAAAGATTGTGATTGCTCAGCAGACAGATTGACAAAATGGCCCTTTTGCTCTCTTTACCCCAAAAGATGAGTCAGACTTGTAGTGGTGTTTAAATACTTAACGATGATGAACAACATCAAGAATCAGACCTGTCTCTTCCAGCTGCAGGGAGCTACAGAATAAATTACCAAAAATGGAAGATACTTAACTGCACTTTTTCCACAAGGTGAAATAAGCACTTGTAGCTGTGACTTCCCTAAGCTCTTTTGGATGTCTTTCTAATGATAGGATCAACTGCACTCTGAAAAGGCCAATTTTTCTCTCAGTTCAGTGATGTTTTTGAAGCACTGAGACATTCATCTGGTATTGAAGTTGAATTCTTAAAGTATATGAAGACTGCCAATGTGGCATGCTTTATCTTTGCTCTTCACATGAGCACAAAGGTTTCCTCTCAGGGAAGAGCTATGTCTTTATGGTGTTTCAAAGCTTAGCTAATATTTGATACAGATCAGTGTGCTCACATCTGGAAGGATCTATAATGCTGATTCTTTGGAAGTCCTGACTATTCTCAAGACACACACATGTATTTTTATGCCTTATGACCTTTACTGATATTGATGGAAATACAATTTCTTCTGTTAACTGTCAATGGCTTAGCTTAGCTTCATCCTCATCATCTGATGCTGTATAGGGATAGTGAAAAAAGAGAAAGATTTCACTGAACATACTTAATTGCAAAGACAAAGGAGACAAAGAGCTGGAAATTTGACAACTAGGTGGAAGAGGCAGTTCCCACCAGCTTTCAGACCCTTTTCTCCCTCTTTCTGATGGTTAGTTCTTCCTATACAACTTTTTTTTCCTGTACAACCTTTGATCTGAAGCCCTGTGCAGAGTTACAGAAGAAAGGGTATTGGCTGACTGTCCTGCTGTCCCCTTGTAGAGAGAAGAGAGTCTCGATGAAATGCTGCAATTATTCCAATAGAGTCAGAAGTGCACTGTGCTCATTCTTCAAGTCTAGACACTGCTCTTTAAGACTATCTGGAGAGACATTCATCAGCATGGATGCAAACATTTGCATCTGCATAGTACAGTAGAGCCTGAATTTTATCACACATTACAGGATGGCTGGTTAGGCTTATTTAAGTGTGGGATGGAAAGATATTTTAATGAATTAAAACAAAAATTATTTATAATTTATATAGAAAGGCAAATGCAGCAGAGCAGCTAACAGTTTTGAGGCTTATGCAAAATGCAGTGAGAATCTTTCAAGATCATCTGCTCCAGAAGGTTTCTGCACCTCCAGAAGATGTGTTTGTGGCATACTAGCCATTTTCCTTGTCTCTTGCTCTCTTCTTTATCACACTGCTGCTTTGGGAAAGATACAAACAAACAAACAAACAAACCCAAAACCCCCAATCAAAATCCAACAGGCTATCGTACAGCTAGAAGGCTCTCTTCCAAGAGTGATAAAGTGTTGCTTTTTCCTTTGTTCCAGGATTTCTTTCCTGGATGTTCTTTCCAGTCTTGGGCGAGCCTGAAAATGTTATGATGTCGTCATAGTTTTTCCCATTTATTCTGAGACTCAGAATGGGATCTGGAGGCAAATTGCCATGGCAACCTCTATAAAATCTTACTAAATGGAATATGGGTTTTGAATGTTGGGGGGAAGACACTTGAGTGAAAATTGCAACTTATATTTAGTTTTGTGGTACAAAAAGGCAGCAGGAAAAACACGGCTTGAAACTGAACCTCCAAACTTGTCCTAGAGTGAAAGAGAACTACCAGCCCTATGGGTAGCAGTCTGACAATCATTTTCTTAGCATACACTTTTTAAACGTGTAGCCCTTCTCTTTGTGTTCCCTTTGTGCCCTCCTTTGTCTTGCTACTTTAAACATAGTTTTCTGGCTTTTAACATCACATCTGCACCCTTCTCCATATTCGGTGGCACAGGTCTTTGCCTTTATAACCCACCATAGACTTTGTCTTTTCAGTGTGTTGCCATCATGCTAGGGAGGACATACCCATGAAGCCATAGAGGCAACTTGTCGCTTTCCTTGAAAGCTGCAATGCATGTAAAAGCTTTGATAATAGGCTGACAGACTGAGGCTGGTGCCTGTTATGATGAGGAAACAATGAAAGATTATTTCATCAGCTGTATCTGCTGTTGTCTCTCACCTCACTCTTGATCAGGTACTGCCTTTATGCACACTGTCTTTATCACATAGCACCAGCAGAGTTAGCTTTTCTCCAGGACAACAGCTTCTGAGAGTTCTAGTAATGCAAACAAAAATTATATGTGACCTATCTCTCCCAGCACCTCTGGCTTTTGCATTACATCCTGAACCACCAGCACACACAAGCCCTTAGAAGTGCTAAGCAGACAAAATGGTATGAGTTATGTAATAGCTCCCGGCAAAGACCAGTGCTTCAATGGCAGCCAAAGTGGCAGATTTCATCTTTGTTACTCACTTAGCCTACTCTGGAAAACATTTCTGATGTAGTTACAAGCATTACCATGATGGCAAACTATCTTCAGCATCAGCATCAGCGTGCCTTATAACTTCTACCCTGAATGAAATACTTCCTGCCCAAAACAGGTAAAAGCTTTCTGCTAGTCCTGTCTTGGGACAAGGATGGTATCCTATGACTCAAGATGCTACTAGGGTGTAAGCAGTCCAAGTGCAGCTTTCCATGTGAGAGCTGCTGGATAATCCAAATCCCTAGGTGAGCCAACAGGGACAGCTGAGTCTGAAAAAGATGGGTTACTTCAAGACACTTCCCAGTGGGACTCTGAAGGGAGCCCGTCTTTCGCTGAGAAGCAATCCTGTTTTCTGAGAGATCTGCTTTGAGTCCTGTGGCTCTTGGCTACACGAAGATTTTGCTGTGAGGCAGAGGAGGTTGGGAAAGTAGGCCACTCCCTCAAAGAAGTCTTTTGCTATTTTAGAAGTATCATTAAAAGTGAAATCACATTCTTAACTTATGCTGGCAAGTGATTAGGGTAGACCCAGCATGAGGCTGCCAATAGCAATATGTCACAGTAAGTATGAATAACTTGGGTAGGTTTCATTTCTTTAACAACACATTGCAACCCGTGGGTCATGTGTCTGCCAGACTCCAGCATTTGAATCTGCATCACTGACATCTGCGCAGCCACTGGCTGACATTTGATACTGCTCCACTGAGCTTACTAACTCTCTCTACTTGTCCTGCTGAACTTTTTGTGGCCACTCCATCCATTACAGCTACCCAAAGGGACAGGAAATCAATGCTGGTATCAAGTAAATGCAAATTCTGAGTCAGCCACATGGAGCGAAGGAATCACAGCTTCCAAATACGGCATCAGACACAACGTGGAAGCAGAGAATTGTGGTTAACACAGCTCTGAATATTTCTGGGCATTTTACCCAACACAGCAGGAGCGTCTTCAGATGAATGAACTGGGCTCCTAACACTGTGTGTATAAATTTTCAAGTGGGTTTTACTGTCTCCTTTCTCCAGAGGAAACAAGGGCCACGATAGACACACACACATACACACACACACACACAAAAAAAAAATCAGTAACAGAAACACACACAGACAGAAGTCCCCAAGATCAGCTTGTTGATGCAAACCATAATAGAAAACACACTTTGGTTTGTGGAAGATTCTCTGGAGACTTGCAAGAAAAAAAGAAAAAAAAAGTATGCACACTTTCTCTCTACTATTTTTAAGCCTCAGTTTCAAATGGGTACTGAAGTTCACCTAAGATGAGCTTTGACAGATGTGATGTTTGATTGGGAAGAAAATAGCGGGGCGGGATGTGGCAGCAATAAAATATCAGCATTCCATTGTCACGCCTTCTGAATTGCTCAGCGTCTGTGGTGGGACAGTGCGCTTTGTGGACCAGCCATCTGGTGGGAGAGTCCTTAGATTTAGGAGGATCTGTCAGATTTCTGTTTTCTCCATGTGTCCTCCTGGGATGGGGAAAGAAGATGTTAACGACCCATGGATGCTTTGTGCAAAAATGTAGCATTCCATTGGTAATGCGCATGGAAAAGTCTAGCCACAGAGGGCAGAGATAAGATTTTTAAAAGATACTTGGCAGCTCTGTTATACTGCCAGCCCCTTCCCGTCCTCCCTCAGGGTCTGTATTTTCTTATTGCTGGGGTTACCAACAAGGGGTTATTGTCAAGATAAAAGACATACAGTCAAAGAATCCAGTGATAGTCCCCATAATTACCAATTTAGGTATTCCAATCTGCTCGCCTTTCTCGCCTGGTTCAAAACAAATCCAGAAGGTTGAAAACATGTTCTTGGAGTTGTAAAATCCTAATTTTGGGGACAGAGCTAGCAAATCTCTTTTTAGACTATTTCATTAATCATCTGGATAATCTCTCTTTGTCATTCTGCATCTTTAGCTCAAATGCCTGTGGAAAATTTGGGAGAAAAAGACATTTCTGCTAAAAGTGTTGCTGATCTCACAAAATGCTTACAGCCACCACCACAGGGAAATCAGTGGTAAAATAAGGGCTCAAAACTGAACACCTTCCAAAGCCCAGGCTAGCATACTACCATGAAGAATCCTTCCTCATGACCAATCTGATGTTCTTTACAACTACCGTAAAATTTAAAAAAAAAAACACCAGGAAAATTCCAACCTTCTTTAAAACTACAAAAGGCAATTTTTTTGGTTTTCAGCTCTAGATGAAAAGATTACTCTGTGATTTAAACATATTGCATTTTTGCAGCCAGCAGTGAAAGCATTAAAATGAGAATATTTCTGTCCTGAATGTCTGCAAATTTACCATCTGCAGAGTGGAAAAGGCTCAGTTGCCTTGTACAGTTCACATACCAATGGCCTGGTTGTGCCTTGAGCTAAATTCCATTGGATTTCCACCACTGTCCAGTGAGGCCAATACTGTTCCCTAAATATCTATCCAACGTGGAGAAAAGTCAGTCAAAAATGTACTCAGTCCAAAACCAAGTCTCCCCCCATCCTACAATGCTAAACATTTAACTATTACCATGTACTGAAGACTTGCTAAATCCAGAAACTGTGGCCTTGGTATAGTTTCCCTTCACTATAAGAAGTTATCTTTCCCCTGTCTCGAGCATCAGAAAATGTGTAGATCTTCAGTCTGTCATCTGAAAATCATAATTATTAACATTTTTAATCTTCTTCCAGCAGGTGGAGGTAGATGTGTGTTAGATTTCCTCTGGGAAAACAAGCGAGATATATAGCTCAGAAAGCAATTCCACATGCATTTAAACAACTGTTTGCAATATTTGCTAGATGATCTACTGTTCCCCTTAATTTACAACTCACTTTTGTTTCCTTCTCAACATGGTTGAGGGAATGAAGAGGAAAAAGATTTCTGCATTTGAATGTGAAAATACCTTGTCTCCCTTGAATCCTTGAGAAATCATGTGTGGATACAATTAGAAACTCGTCACAAAGTTGACAAAGTGCCTAATACTGTTTATTTGTTGTCTATAATTTTCAGCTTTTTCCAGAGTCTCAATTTGGAGATGGAAATGCAGCACTGTAGTGGAAAATGCTTTTTTCCAGAAGTCTTCTGTCTTACAAACAAGGGCCAAATGTTTTGAGGTAATAGCAGTTTGATCACATCTGGAAAGCCCATGTGAAGCTTTCTTTACAGGTTTCTTCCCTTCACCTCACCCTTTGCTGTAAACACTCATGAGGAGGAAGAGTTTCTGGAGATATTCTCCATGTGGGTTCCCTCAGACAGCCCTTTCTCAAGCCACCTCTGGAAAATTATTGGTGTCCGGGCACATACAAGAGAGGGGTCACAAATCTTGTGGGGAGCTCTCAAGGGGAGCTTTCTCTGAACAGATTTTACTGGGTATGGATGGGCCTCTCCACTAATGCCTCAGACGCTCAACTCCAAACATTCCTATCCCATGTTGATCAGATAATGATCTTTAAAAAATTATAACTGCCATCGCGTGGAGAGCAGAGGAAGCTGAAGACTCAAATTCCTGGAGGATTTGTGTTCCAACCTGAGGGAATCCCTGGTTTGTCAAAGGGATTAGGGTGAGCCTAACAAGGCTCATCAACATCTTCTCATGGAAGTTATTTTAGTACATTTGGGGCAACGAGGATTTTTCTCATCAGGTTTCATTTGCAGTCCCCTTTTGATAAGGGCTTTCCCTGGAAAGCCTCAATTGTCAGGGTTAATGGCTTAAGCAGTGTTGATAGATTCTGTTTATATTGGGTGAGGGCGTTCAGGTGGCCCAGTCTAATGTAAGCTTTCTGTCAACTGTAAACAGCAGCTTTTTATGTCCAAGCCGTGTTTCTGCCTTTTGACAAAGCATTAACAGATCTATGAAATGAAGAACGCAGGGTGACGACAGTGGGAAGAGCAAAGAGGTTTAATAGGTCATTTCCACCACAAATTCTGATAATTTGACAAAGTAGCATGTCTTTTCTGCCAAGGCCCTGGAGAGAGTTCACATCCACCATATTCTGGCTCCCGTTCTCAACTCTGCTCCAGGAGCTGTAGGGAAATTTGTGGTGGTGTCTCTGCCAGCTGGGAGGAAAAGCCTTTCTGCTGTCTCTGCCTAGACCTCCCCAATCTTATGATGAGCTAGGGGAGGCTCTGCCTTTGACCACAGCCTTTTCCTGAGGCGCTTATTTAAAAATGGTTTGGCTGAAATGGGTCCTGCTTGGGAGAATATTTCCTGTATGGATTCAGAGGAAGCTTCCCATGTGTTGTCTGTAAGTAGAACTATTCCTAGTCTGTCAGCTCTGTGATGACAATCAGACTAAATTAAGCCTTACTCTATGCCTGTGGTCTGGCATTAGGACATGACACCTTGGCTGGTATCTTCAATATCTGGTCCCACCCAGAAATGAGACAGATCCAAGACTGTTTGGCTTGATCAGGCAGTTATGAGGAGGATTGGCCACTGGCCCAACATAAGAACAAAGTGAATGTGGAGCTGTATATCATGTGATGCAGGAACACCATCTTTCCTCTCACATTCCCAGTGCCGGTGGCTGGATATGCAGAAAGGGAGAATGCTACAAGGCACATTCTTTGCTCCAGGAGGCTGACGAAATTGGTCCATGGGCCAAAATGTTGACTTATGCATCAGAATGACCATTTAGTCAGGAAGGGCAGTGTGAGCCTAGGAGTCCTCCTAGAAACAGGAGGGAAAGGCCAATGTGGGAGATGAAATTAATTTTATCAGAACGAATTAGAGGGGGTAGGAGGAGGAAGAGGTTCTGCAGGAATTGCATGGTTAACTTACTGCAACTTGTGTCTATAGAGAGACCATCCATACACTAAAAAGCTTGTGATGAAAAGCCAGTTTTTCAGCAACGTTATTTACCCTTTTACTTCAGCCAATAGTAAAGGTAAGCACAGTCCTGTTTTAGAGGGGAACTGTGTGATTATGCTTGTGTAATCCAAAGACCCCATTACCTTTTAGCCTGGGAGTATCTCGGAAACTTTAACACACTGGGACCCACTTGAAGGATTAAGACCTTAAACTCCTGTGTAATGTCATGGTATATAAATAACTTTGGTCAGGTTTTGCCAAAGCTGTGTTTACCAAGGGCACTTTCACATGGCAAAGTATAAAAGGTACTTGGGTCTGCTCCAGATTCCTCTTTCTGCTGTAGCAAAGACCTCAGAAGGAAAGTGGGGAGCTGTGCAGTGTGTAACAGTCTTCTTTTACTGGATGCAGGTACCCGGATTAGAGAGAAATCAGAGGGAGAGAGAGAGGGATTTTACTGAAATCACACATCACAGCCTCACTCGCTGCTGCTGACTCTGTGGCATACTGCTTCCCAGCAAGGTCTAGCCTACATTTGCTCTACCAAAAAAGCCCCAAGCCGAGACCACCTCTTGCATCTCTTTCTTTCTGGAGGGATCTCTTCCATCACCTGCAGGCCTTCAGGATAAGATGGAACTTATCTTTATAACCATTTATTAATGTTGTCGACTGATGAGCTGGCAGGAGAACAATCTGGTGGAGCAGTGAGTCTGCTGAGAAACGACCAGTGGGAGGGCTGGGTGAGACAGCAACGGACTGTAATCAGGCTTGCACCATCTGATCTTGTTTCTCTTATGCTGACAGATTCTTGGCTCAGACCCAGTAACTTGCAGAGAGAAAAGGATGGCAGCTAATATTTTGGCATTGGAATTAGCAGAGCTATCCTGAGAGGGCATTGCAGGATGTCAGAGAACCATCAGCTCAGAGGGGTGCAAGGTGGTAAAAATGTGGCTTACAGGGTTAAGCCATGTTAGAATGAATTTGCTCCGCCAGTCCAAAACAGCTGAAAAGTCGGTTATCTCCATTTATTAGTTTAATCCTTTAATCCCCCTTGCTGTCCAATTACATTAATGAAACTAAAATCCTATTTCCAGCTTGACCTGTGTTATCACACTTATAAAATGGGAATAAAGGTATTTATGTCTCTGAAAGGGCATGGAGGTTCCTGGGTGAGGACTGTTGCACAGTTTATTTACTGAGGGCTGAACAGCTCATTAGTGACCTGAAGAGCATAGGAGGGCTTGGGGGACTAATCCACTGTCGGAAGACAAGGTGATGTTCACACTATGATGTTGCCTAACAAAAATTTTAATGGTTCAAAGGAGAATTTATTGCTTTGCTCAAGTGCTCCTGAACTCACAGTTTTTTTTTTTAAATACATAATGGCTGTGGCTAAACTGCTTTATATATTAAGAAATGGATCTGCTTGCAAGCAGGATCTGTGATAACTATTTAATGGAAACCAGTGAAATGTTTTGCTGGCATGTCTGTAGGACTTTCCTTAAATTGCTAGAGGTGTTCAGATGAGTTTCCCTGACAAGCGCTGACACTCTTTTTCTCTTTTCTTGGGTCAGATTCTGATCCCGTGACTTACTTTCCAGAGCATTTTGACTTCAATAGTCCTTTTTACTGATGAGACTGCTTATGGCAAGGCCAATGCTAGGCCTCTCTTGACACCAGAGACTTTTGGAAGTCAATGGGATTAAAACAGTAACTATTGACCAGAGAATGACTTTTCTGAAAGGACTCTCATGCTGCACTTTATACAGTGCCTGAGGTGCACATGTCTATCTCAGCATAAAATTAAAATTTGCTCTGTGTGCCAATGTGTGCTAGGTAGGGAGGCAAAAGTGGTTAAGGCACTCATCAGGATTTGGGAGACCTTTGCTTAACTCCCTGCTCTAAGACTGGTTCCCTGCATGACCCTGAGGCAGTCCCTCAACCCTGCAGTGTTTCATTTGTAAAATGGGCAGGGTATCACAGCGTTCCTACACAGGAATGCAGCAAGGAGAAAGTGTCAGAGACTAGGATGTCTTTAATGTACTGGTAAACATAAGATACCATGGAAGCCATAAGAGATCATAATCAATCGAAATAAATTTCTGGGAATTCTCTGTGTTTCTTTATTTGTCTCTGAACATTATCTGCATTAGTAGGTGAGAGCACATGAAAGGTGTGCTTTTTTTAACAGTCTCTCAACTCCTGCCACTTATGTTCTGCCCCCAAAGTCTCATTGCTACATCTGAAATACTACATGGTAAGTCTACCCTGAACCACATTTTTTTAGTCACTTTGTGCCCTGTGATCTCTGAACTAACATCTGTCAGAGACTGCTGCTTCAGTCAAAGCCACAGGAACATGAGTTAACACACAGCTTTCTCATCCTGAAAACCTGGTGTGGGAATGACATGAGCTCACCCACCACTTCTGCACTGGGTAAACAGCCTGCAAATGGAATAAAAAAAAAAAAAAGGTGCTTATGATTGCAAAGGATCCTGGGAAAAACTTTAAAAAAAGCCATAGTGGTGAACTGTTTCTAGCCAAGTTTCTGGCAGCCACTTTGTTCAAAGATAAACCTTGTCCCTGCAGATTTTAGTATTCCCAAACAAGTATTTTCTGGCAGAGGACCTTTCTCAGAGAGGCTGATTTGATGACCCATAGCCTGTAAAATCATAGAATAATTTAGACTGGATGGCACCTGGAGGTCTCTGGTCCAACTCACACCACAAGAGTTCTATGGGTTCTACCAAGATCTGTCTAGAGGAAAAGGAAAGATAATAGGATGGAGATAGCTTTGGGAACTGTAATAGCAACATCTTTGATGATTAGGATGGTTTTATTGCATTTCCTGTTATAAAAATTAATAAAGGTGCCTTCATAAGGGAACAACATCCAGTGGCTTGGGAACAAGGAATTAACAGCCAGACCTTGGCTCTGTTTTGAGTATACATTCTCTTGCTGTACAACACTGAATAGAACAATTGTTCTTTATGAATTGCCTAATGAAAACACTATCATCATCTTCAGCAGCAGTAACAGAGTGCTTTGTCTAGTGGATAAAACTGATTCCAGCTCTGACACTGGCTTGCACTGTCACCTCAGGCAATTCACTTTAGTTCTTGTCCTCTTTTTCCCCTCATCTGCAAAATGTCCTTTGAGATCACTGACTAAAATCTCTAGGAGTGGACATTGAAAATAGAACTTATTGTATTAATTGGGAGTATATTTAGTCCTGCTTGAATGACTGAATACTTGATATAAATCCCTGGAAAACATAACTTTTTCTTGAAACAAAGTCAGGCAAAAGCTGCCAGAGAAGCAGCATTTTTAGCTTTCTGTAAGTATTTATCTGAATCCTACTTGACTTGAAAAGTTCTAGGTTTAATGAAGCCCAAACTCAGGGTTTGGTCAAATGAGCAAGTTGTCCATGCTATTTGCAAAACAGAGATACTTCTTGAAAGCTGGACTATAGCAAGGATGGTCACTTCCAAACACAGGGCTCCGAGCATAGCATGACTTCACTCTCTGTCTGCCGGGCTTACGCTGATATCAGGGACAAGCAGCATGTCACAGCCCAGGAGGAGTTACGAGCAGAGAAACCGTGTGATAAGTTTCCATTTTTATTAAACATTCAGTTTGGCTCAACAAGTAAATGCCATGGGGAAAAGCTCTCAGATCCTACATCTTCAAATATGCTGAGGTTAGGCTCTGCTCTTTGGAGGGATCTGGACACGATATTAACTGGTTTTAGTTCTGTTTTGAAGCTGATTCTACACGTGGAAAAAAGCACAATCTGTCATTATGCCTGATTGCGCACAGAAATCCTGGGAAAAGAAATGGGAGAGCACCTCTGTCCCATGTAAATGAAACCATAGCACACTCTCTCTCAATCCAGGAAGACGATATCGCTGCAGAGCAACTGCACAACCAGGTCTAGAACATGTCCCTCTTCTAGAACATAAACCAGCCAGTCCCAGATGGTGGAAGAACAAAGGAGAAAGTTCATAATTGGATCTCACTGTTTGTGGTTTTATTTTCTCCCCCCACTTGGCTCTCTAATGAGTGTCAGCGATTTGAAGAGTTTGTGGACATAGTGTTCACTTGAGGAGCCTTCATTTCATGGTTCCCCATTTGTGCTCATTGCCAATTTACAGCTAATTGAAACAAAACTGAGCTTGTAGATTAAATGGCAAATCCTGGGATTCATTTCTGCAATTACCAGCACTCCTCCTAGACAGATTCTAATTCAATAGCAAGTTCCTGGATCCACATTCAGAAAACACTGGGAAAAATCCCACTGCCTGGATGACATCAGAGTTAACCCTGTCCAGTCCATTACAGCCCCTGCAGTCCTTAACAACTGTAAGCAAAACCCTGGCCTGTTGAAATCTGGGAAATTTGCCACCAGCTTCATATAGCTAGATGACGGCTAGGATTTCACCTTGGAATACTGAAGGAACTGTCTTTTGACAGTACAGCATTTCCAGCTTTGCAGCTTGCCTTGCAATTGTTTAAGTTTTACATAGTGCATTTTCCCTCAGTGTGGTCAAAGTTATTAATGCATTTCATAAAAACACATGCTCAGCTTTGGAGCATAGCCTTTTGCAAGTCCCTAGCAGATACCCTTGTGCCCAGATTGAATTGCCTGGGTGGGAAGAAAGAGGACTACAAAATGCAGCATTTGCAAAAAGCTTTTTGAAAGCAGTTTCCAGGTGTTAAAAAGACACCAGTCACCTCTAAACTATTTTCACCAACAGATATTCAATTTGAAAAGTATTCACAGATCAGGGAATGAATATGTGGTTAAGAAGATTCATAATGCGATCACTATGCAAGAACAAAGTTGGCTTCTGCTCTATCTTCTCATTGGCAAATAGATCTAGAGAGAACGCACACTGACTGGCGATGACTTCTACTACCATATCCGTTTTCATGGTGTAAAGCAAAATTCATCTGCCAACTCACTGACAAACTTTCTCCACTTCTAATTCAATTGAACCTGCTCTCATTCCAGACAGTGCTGCTGGAGAGTTAACCTGATAGAACAGAGCAGGAACCAGCCATATCTGGTTCTGGATCACCTTTTCTTGCCCTCTTTCAGCTCACCAGTAGGAATTTAAGCATGGAACAAACCCTAAATTGCTCTAAGTGATATTACAAGCCAAACAATTCTTGGCTCAGCCCTGGGAAACAGGCAGTTTTCATCCAGCTTTTCACCGAACATCAAAGGATACAGTAAAACTGGAATAGGTATGGAAGAGAATGGCTGGAGAACTTTTGTGTGAGAATGCATGAAGATGCTTGAAGGTAGAAAAGAAGACAGATATGCTCAAGGTCAATAAAACTACAGGGAACGTTGAGTGAGTGATGAGGGATGGACAGTACCTTGCAAGTTCCAAGAGCTGCAGGACACCAGCTGGAATCGGCTAGAAGTGGGTACAGAGCAGAAGAGGGGAGACAGGTCTTTACGCAACTGTACAGGCAGTTAAACTATGGAGCTCTCTGCCATGTGTCAGACATTTACATGGGCTCAAAAGTTAGTTAGACAAAAGCATGGAAGAAAAATCAATTGCAGAGGTATTAAAACACAACAGATACCACTTCTGGCTCAAAGTCTCTGAACCACAACTATCCAGAGGCTAAGAGAACACCTTGGGGGAGTATTGATATCATCTGCCTTGTCTTTATACTTTTTCCTGGACATCTGCTATAAACTACCAGTGCAGACAGGATCCTTAAGAAACTGGGTATAAGAACCTACGCGCTGTCACCCTTGTTCAGGCCAAAGATCCATCTGCGCTCAGAAACCAGACACTTGCTCATGCTAAAGGATGGAGCATAAGAAAGAAATACAGCCCTGCTTCTCTCAGCAACTGCCCCCTGCCACTCAGGTTCTCACAATCCGCAGGGTAAGGGCATTCTGAACCAGAGATTGGATACAGATGTTTATTTACCTTGAGAGATTTAAGAAATGATTGAACAACTCTAATTGGAGGGAAATCCACCTACGATTTCAGTCTTCACATGAGTTCAGCTGCCTAAGCATGTCTGCCTTCCTGTCTATCTCCCTGCTGAAGTATTGTGTGATTCAATGAAGCACAACAGAGATGGAGGGCTCAGTGATGCTACATTTCTCCACATCTTGTGGAAGCAGTCAGTTAGAGGAGAATGAAATCTCATTAGCTCTCCCAGGGAGAGAAAGCATGCTCAGCCTAAACCCTATTAGGCATCAGAGAGCTCACACAGGGTGGTGTATATTGGAAAGGTGGCAGCATGTGTTCTGCCCTCACAGGGCAATTAGTTTTGTTGTGAAGTTGCTGCTGAGACCTGATCCATTTGCCCAATTCCATCCACACTGGGCTTTCCACATCTTTGTTCCAAAGCCCTGTTTATGAAGACAAAAACAGGGACTTGGTGGCTGCCATGCAAATGTCACATTTTATGAGCAAGACAATTGCTGTAAGAAGGCCATTTTTTCCTCTCTTTTTTGGCAGGCTTTCAACCCATGGCCTGGGTCTCCATGCCCCCCGGCTCCCCCACCAGAGTACAGAAAAGGACACTGCAAATTTCTGTCTGAGGCCAGCCTTGGCAACGGAGCCAACAAGAAGAGAAACAGCCTGTGCTCTAATAAGTAAAATATTTATGTCTTGCTTTGGCTAACATACCCTCTCTCAATAAAATATTTTTCCCAGGAGGAAATCTATGAAAGGGAGGGGGTTCCTTTATTATGTCCCCAAATCATTCTTTTCTGCTCCCCTTCAAAAGCCTCAAAATCAAAGGACACTCTACTCTGAAGCTTTTTGTTGCCATTCTTGACTTTGTTATCATTAGTTATTACAGTCATTATATTGATTACCATTACGTGTTCTCACAAGGCCCTGGCTAATCAGCACCCCATTCCAGGAAACGCTCTGACAAATCTCTCACAGCATATGCATACACAAAGCTTGTAGTTTAAAAAGACCAGCCACACAGACTGTTAACCCATTCCCATGCCAGGGAACTGCGGCGCAGAAAACTCAAGCAGTTTAGCGACAGCCACTGTGGGAGCCCGGGTCAGAGAGGGAACAAAGCTCTCAGCTGATGCTAGAGAACAGCCTGGTCATTTCCCACTGCCTTTCAGGCGACCGTTCTGCCACATGAAGAGATCCTTGAAAGACTCTTCACCCACAGAAGAACCATCGATGGTGTTCCGTGCTATAGCTCATTGCTAACTTCACAGCCAACCAGTGCTCCAGGTTTTCAGCTCAAACAGCCATCCGTGTGGTTTAGGGCAGGCCCTAGTCCAGGTGGAGGGTTACTGGCCTGACATTACAGGGCAGATTCATCCTGCTGGCAACTGCCACTCCTGTGCATCAGGACAGACAGCACGTGCTGTCTTTCACCAGAAGACTACGCTGCTGCTCCTGAGCCCACTAACAAAATTTTCACCTCTTTCTGGACACATCACCTCTACCACTTGTGCACATGACAAGATTACTCATGGCAACTGCTCTCTCTTGCTAGTGTTATACTACAGATGCTTTTGGCCTTTTCCAGGTGATGACTTGTATCACCCTCCTTATTTAAGGGGGGAGACAGAACTCCTATACCCACTCAAAAGAAGAGGAAAACACTGAGATTTGATAGAGCAAGATTTTGTCTTGGAAAGCAACAGGCATGCAGTCAAATTTTTATTCTTACAAAGATGTGCCCTTCTACATAGAAACAAAACTGTGCTGTCACTAACCACATGACACATCCTTGCCAGTCTGGAGTTCCTCCTCCATTTTTGCTGTGGCTGACTGGCAGGGGTTAACATGAAGGCAGGCAGTAGTCACCTCTGCTGTTGTAGAGATACCTCCTCCTCAGAATGCTTTTAGCTCACTGCTTAACCTGGATTTCAGATCACCCTCACATGCACTTACAGATCATTCTTTGCCATCTATCTCTGGGTCCCCATTTCCATAACATCACAGAGATTTGTTTATATGTTTTCAGTACCTGTGTGTGACTGCACGAAGCTGTGTTCTTGGGGTAAAACAGAAGAAACATAATTTTCTTTACTTGACTCAGGTCTTCTCTGTAGAGCTATTGAACCTTGGCCTTGAGAGTTTCCAAAAGGCAGCTGCAGGACAATCCAGGAGGCACAGCTGTGATCTGAGCTGGCCCGTATTAGATCGAAAAAAGTATGTACATGCAGAGATACTAGGAATGCCTCGATCTTGAAAAAGGTTTCAGTGGCGACTCACCTTATCACAGAGAATCCAACTCAGTCATAAATCCCTAATAATCGGCCTGCATGATGTTTTTTTGTGATGGATATACAGCTACCAGCTCTCAGATGACAAAACCCTCAGATGTCACTTACTTCAGCTCTGTTTGAACTAATGACCTCAAAGCAAAGGGCTCCATGTTTGACTGCTACTCCTCTGCAGACTCACTCAGCCTCTCCTTCTTGGTCACTAGCCTTCCAGAGACCATTGTATGGTGGAGAAGAGGAGAGGAAGAGAACAACAATCAAAACCAACTCCAGACTGTTACTTCTAAAGGAACGTCAAGAGGAAAAGTCCCATGGATACCAGTGGCAAAACCACACCCAAACTGCAAGGAAAAGAGAAAAGAAAACTGTATCTGGGATTTTAAAAGAAGACTTGAGCATGCACACACAATACCCTTTGGCAAAGGAGCCCAGGCCGGAAAGTGTTGCAACTCCAGCATGCTGTGCTCAGAGAAGGTGTTAATGGTCCAGCCATCTTATATTATTACACACAAACAGGAAAGGCCCTGCAGAACTGTAGGGGTCTTTAAGATCCCCACCCAGATGGAAAGAGCAGAGTTATGTAGGATTAACGCAAGGGGAGAGGAAGGAAAGGTAATGTCCCAGGCATGAGAGCTCTGAGCTAACAAGGCTGGTCTGTTGCGTCTCACACATTGAAATGGGGATGCTCTGGCTGCTCCCCCCACCTTGGCCTCTGCTTCATGCACTCACGGCAGGACACCAGGGCTCCCCTCCACTCTGGGGCTCTGTAGGCCAGACCTGTGATTTATTGACCAGCTACATTTAGGGTCACCAATCCCAATCTCATTTGAACTCCCAGTAGGGATCAGAGGTTTCAGGCACTTTGTTTGCTTGGAAGCAACCACCCGAGATGTGTTTGCAGCTGATGCCTGTAGCTGTGGTCTCTTCCTACCACGATCAGAGGTACTGGCTCTTATGCTCAGGGAAAGAAATATTGGAATGGTTGTGACACTGGCCTATGTGTGTTTGCTTAATGAGGGCTGGTCAGATCTTCATCCAGGTGTCAACCTTCCTGGCCCTACAACCATACACCAAAATCTTCACGTGGCTATGAGTTCCCAGGCACAAAGCTCTGGGTGAAAGCCAGGATTGCACATGCTTGTGGTCTGGGAATTTACATGGAATATGGAATAGGTGGTATCTTCCCCAAAGCCTGCCACCACAAGCAAACTGGGATACACAAGAACTGCTTCACTTGGCCAGTGATACCGTTACAAAATCTCATGTCCATAAAAAGAATTGGTCATATCCAAGTACAGGCTAAAGCATTTCAAGTATTAATAATGAGGGGAGAGGCATTTTCAGACTGCACAGGACCACAGGGTGTGGCTGATTCTTCATTGTGCAGAGGTTTTAATCGATACTGAAATTTTCTATATCAGCCATAAAGAAAATGGCCTTAGGTGAAGGAGACAGTGAAGTTCTACTGGCTAACCTCAAAAAGAGAGCCATTTGTGATAGTATTGAACACTCACAAATCTCTATTGCAACACATAAAGTTTATGCGTAACTTGCATAACTAGCTGCTATGAATGGTTATTCATGTCCAGAATAAAACACTGCTGAAAATTCAAACAATAAGCTGAATTTCTGGAGAGGCCAGTACTGGCTTTCACATTTGCAGACATGATTCACCACCATCATCTCTATAAGAATTCTTCTCAGGAATGTTTGGGTACCATTTTTAAGTGGCCTGTCGAGGGGTAATTCCCGAGTTATATCAACTGCACACTACTAGGCAAAGTGTTGGACCATTGAACTCATTTACAATTTTCCTGTGGATTATATCAAATTCCTGATGTAGGAAAACCTATTAGGGCCTCCATTCTGTTTCCACTTCTGAGAGCTTAACACACATGTTACTGACTTCAACCAAGTGATTTCCAATGTATACCTGTGAGAACGCAGGCTCAAGCCACAATGTGTTATGTTTCAAAATATTTTTTCACGATAAGTTGGTTTAGTGAACTCACTTTTCACCCCTAGAGAGCTGACTGTAATGAGATCACACGGGGAAAGGATATGGAGTTTCACCCTAATCTCCAGGAGACAACAGGCCATGTCCAAAAATCCTCTCTTATAATTGGTAGTACTTTCAGTCGTGGAGCAATACCATCTGTGGAGATAATTTGAAGGGAGTGGCGAGGTCAGAATTTCAACAGTCACATGAAGATTTGAAGTGTACATATCAGGGATGCTGTAAGGATAAGTTTGCTCCCATCTTAGGAAATTCTTCAGTCTCTGCTTTTCCTAAAGCCTCGTCACCGGGAGTCTCGTGAATACCTGAGATTTTTTTTTGTTCTTTTTCCCTCTACTTTCATTTAGAAAATAAAAAGTTATTGGAATCCTATTTTCTAACAGGAACAACTTCAAAATGCATCACGAAGGTGGGACCACATATAATACCTTACTGTGGATAAATCTGCAGTGACTTTTCCTTTAGCAACAGAAAGCAGCATGACAGGTGGATTTCGGGCACCAGCTAGATCAGATCTGAACTGTATTGCTACAAGGAAATGAGAATCATAAAAGCGACTCTCATAAAATCGTGCACTGAATTAGTGTGATCTGATTGCGCTAATCCTAGTCCAATGCTCCAGCTAACAAATGAGTGAGGGGAAATGTTTGTCTCTGCCCTATCTGCATCACTCCAAGATTTAACTGGTGTATTTAATCCTTCATTTTCAACAATAACATTTTACATTCCAGAAAAAAAAATAATGGTGTTTGTCAGTTCTAATTAAATTACACGCTTTATTTTAATTAAATAGCTTAAAAGGATATAAACTGGAAGAAATATTCTAACAAATGATTTAGAAGTATTTCCTATGTATCTAAGAAGGGAGCCAAATACAAATTGACAGCTTAGTGCAAGAGAACTTCAATCTGGGTTTTATTGCAATAACAAAAGTGCGTATTTAAAAGCTTTCACACAGAGCATCTATTCAGAAACAAGCCCGAAGACAGTCAGGGAATTAAAAAGAGGATAGTGTTTTGAATTAATCTAGAACATTTTTGCGGATTAGTTTACAAGCACAGAATGCCTCAGGGGGCTAGGGAGAGCGCAGAGCACTGAAGTCAGAGGGATCTGTCTTTTTCCTGTTGCTGGTGATTAGTTCATATCTCTTTGACACCATGTTTACAAGCCCCTAATTGCCTCATTAATACCTCATTATTACTTAGAAAGTGAAGAAGCTTTTAGCTTTGAAGCTGCTTTGCTGCACTTGAAGGCAAATATAGGGTGAATTTTGAATGTGTTGGTACTAATTAAAGTTGAAGTCTGTTTCCTGTTGCTTGTGGGTGGGTGTTAATAGCTTCAAAGAAAAAATTGGCTTCAATTTATATTACATGCCTCCTAAGTTACACACACAGGAATAAGTGCAAGTAAGAAGCCCATTCCTGCAAACTGGATTTACAAAGGGACACAGATCCACACGCCTTTTTTTTTTTCATGATTTTTATACGTTGACCAGACTCTGTGAAGGCTTGTTCACTCTATATCGGAATGCCTGGAGCAGGCTGAGGCCAGCCAGCTCAGTCCATGCAGATACAGCATGTACCTTCCCATGTGGTCATGCATTTACAGGGCACCATATTCCCTTTTTGCACCAGAACGAGGAAGAGAAACTGATTAATCGCTGTGTAAAACCGACCTGGGTCCATTTGCCTCCTCTGATGGACATTGTTTCCAGGTCACCCTGGAAAAACTTGTTTCAAAGCAAAGCTAAAATTTAAGGCACAGAAAGCTCATCTCATGAGCTTTCACTTCCAACCATATGTATGTATTTTATATATATGTATGTATGTATATTCACATAAAAAATAAGTATTAATGTATACATAATAACACACAGCATATTGCTGTATCCAGTAAGCACATTCTTCCTGAAATGTGTCTGAAGCTGTGAGATCTTTGAACAGGGATCCAGTTTTGAAACGACTGTGCACAACTATTTCAGTATACAAATTGCAATTAAGTCAGTGACCACAATTATGGTTACTGGATTATCGTATAAATGAATAAATGAGATGTTTAGAACCTCACTTAGGCTGTAGAGATGCACTGGCTGATAATGTTTTTGAGGAATTTTCTTCCAGCCCCAGACAAAAGAGAGACAAAGCAGACAGCAACCACAACAAAACCATTTCCACTGAAATTTTTAAAAAGAAACATGTTTCCTTTCAATTAGCTTGTTTTCAGGGGTCTGGGGGCGGCTGTGAATGGAGAAGGGGGAAAAGGGGAAGGAAAAGATACCCATTTTTGGTAAAAGCATTCTGTTTCTTACTAAGAATTCTGGATGAGAAAAATAGTGAAAAATAGTCTTTGCTGAAAGCAACTGGAAAACTCTACGCAGACTGGAAGATTTGGATACAAAAATAAAATATTTTCCATACAAATTAAATTCCCAAAGAGGCATTTTTCACCAGCATTTTTTTTTTTTAATGGTGGGGGCTGGGGTGGGTACAGAAAAAAATAAAGTCTAGAAGGTTGAACATTCCCCAATGAAGTAGTCAGGATTTGGCTAACAGTCCCCAAGACTCAGGATTTAGCTCAGACTGCTCAGAGTCACCGCTGATTAACAGGCCTTCTTGTCACCGGCCCAGGACAGCAGGGTCTTGGCTTACCATTAGCACTCCTAAGGCAGAGCTCAGAACAACTCAGCTTCTCATGTT
Organism: Phalacrocorax aristotelis; assembly: GCF_949628215.1. Classification (NCBI taxonomy): domain Eukaryota; kingdom Metazoa; phylum Chordata; class Aves; order Suliformes; family Phalacrocoracidae; genus Phalacrocorax; species Phalacrocorax aristotelis. The sequence goes on from NC_134281.1 coordinate 48,284,667, forward strand.
CCTCTTGTACCTTGCATCTCCTCTAAGAGGTAAGCTGATAAAATTCCTACTTAATTTTATTACGGCATTAAAAACAATGTAAAAACATCAATGATATTAGATTACATACCTAACTTGACAGCATCCCTTTACATACCTGACTGTAAAGAACACAAATATGAAACAGAAAATTTATCTAAAAATTATTGGTCAGAAACCCAGTCTACAAAATGGGTAAGGAACACCCTCCTCCTGAGTTGTATTTACAGTATCTTTGATTTATATCAAACATTTTAAAAAGTATTAAAACAAAACTAATTAAGGCAAGCCAAATCCTTTTCTTGCCAGCATGCAAAGCTTGTCCGACTGGACATATTGAGGCTATCAATTGGTGGTGTGTATTTATAACCTAGTGCTCAGACAACTTGGAACGACAAATGCAAACAGCCACAAAGAAGTCACTTTGTTCGCTTGGCACAAACAAAACCCTGAGATGAAAAGCAGCCTGGCGTTTATTTTGGGCCAAGCTTCCTCATCTGACGCTCCACGACGTGGCATGGAAAGGGCAGTGTTACCAAAGGACACAAAGCACATGGAGATGCATCATTAGAGCAAACACAGACCAGGGTGCCAGATTTTGTTATTCTTGCTTCTTCCTTCCGAGAATGGATGTCACTTTCCCTCCCTTCTTCTCCCCAAAGCACATTGGTTTGGAGCTTTTTTTTTTAGGGGCCAGGCTTGTCAGCACAGCCTGTAAAGCTCTTACAGCTATAATTTAAAACTGAATCCTGTTGATTGAAAACACGGCTAGCATCCGACTGCAGACATGTCTGAAGACTTCCACATGTGTAGCCAAATGAGGACTGGTGAGGACATGGTGAGATTTGCCAAAAATATTAAAGCAAGCTCTGCAGGAGACATGATCCACAACCGCGCACTGGTAGTAAGCAGCCTGGGAAATGCCCATCTAGAGATCTGGTAGGTTCTCTTAACCACTGAGCCATGGAGACCTGAGCTGCCCGAGCAATACAAGGCAAAAAAGACATGGTGGTAGCCAGTCATTCTCAAGAGGTTTCTCAGAACAGGAAGTCCAAATCCCAAACTGGCGGAGGAAATCTCAGTGGGTTCCAAGCTGGTTTGATATTCATATCTCATTTATCCTCCTACCAACGTGACCAAAGCACAAAAGAAGCAACAAAGTAAAATGGGAGGAGTAAAAGAAATCCAGCAGAGTGGTTTGCCAGTGGACATGCAACTTACTGGAAGGATAATGCATTGCCTTTTGTGGGGAGGTAGTTAAGGGAAGGACAGAAAGCTGACACGAATCAAAAGATAATGATCAGAGATTGCAGGAGACCAGGTGCAGTTTCGTTTTAGGAACACTGGTATATGTTGCTTCAGTTCAAAGGGAGTATCTTACCATATTCCATGGCCCCTTCAGGGGAGGATCCAGTAAGGCCTCTAGTCGTTATCTCAGTGGGCAGACACTGATACTGAGCCTCGAGTCACATTGTCCCATGCACGGGAAATGGGAAGCTCGGCTGTCTGATGGTATGATGGCTTTATTCTTCTCATACCTTCATCCTCTTAGATATGTCAGGAAGCTAAAGGCATGAGAAAGTCTTAATAAAGCTTTAACCTTCTGATGACACTCAGGCTTTAAAAGAAGGGTCATAGGCGATTTGGGGTAGTCTTCTCTTATTTCACATTAAAAAAATGGATTTCCCACAGCTCCTTAAACACCGGAATAGATATGCATATATTTTTCAGTGTATGGATTCAAATCCTTGGTTTCTTTGGCAAAAGGCCATATAAATTCTCATGGATTTGTTATTGCCTGCTATAAATTTACTACTCAGAAAGAAAAATATTTCATTTGCTTTATTGTTGGTGCCTCTAAAGAGGGTGAAAATGGATTTAAGTCTTTCATTGGGCATCTTGATGAGGGCAGAGAAGGAACACAAAAAGAAGCCAAAAAGGACACTTAAAGAATGGATATAAGGCTCCATCATCTATAATTCAGTTGATAAACTTAGGTCTCCATTGCAATGAATTACAATGCCAAGAGATTTGTTCTGTAAATTCTGTCCAGAACTTGGCAACATCACTTCTACGAAAGAAAGCAAACTCCTAGCTTTAGTTCATGTAACCCTAGGGACTTAAGCAATACTTTCCATCTGAATAAGCACAGGGTTTGATCTTACTTACGCTGGCTGTTATGCTCTTCCTATTTTACACAGAGGAAGAGGGACAGTAGAGACAGTTCACCAGCACAGGTAGGAACAGGACTTCAGACTCATGTTCAGTTTACACATTCATGGGTACATACACAGCTTCATGGAGTTAAATCCATCAAGCTAAAACCATTCCCAGGGCAGCTCTACTTATTCCATGACCCCTTACTGTCTCCACAGTGATCTCATTTACAGAGGACACTGCAGGGCTCTTATCTCCCTGTATCAGCCCCAAAATGATGTAGGCTTGGGATGAAAAGACCAGGACCTGGACTCCAGCAGGGAGAGATCCAAGCGCGTAGAACAGTGTGCTTGGTTTTGTGTGACAGCATAGAGTGAAATCAAGGATGCACGTTGTTTGTGCTCTGGAGCTTCTCCAAAACTTATGTTCAGACCCAGACTGGCCTCCATTTATCAAGCTTATTTAGCTTGAAGAGTCTTACCACATGGCTACCACCGTATTAGTATCTGAAATATATTAAGTTTATACTGCTGAACAAATTTATGACTTGAAAGACTGATCCTTGTCATTTGGGATCCGAGATGTGGACAGATGAAGCGATTTGTCCAGTCAAGAAAAGGGTGGGTTACAAAGCCGAGGATTAAAGCAGACCCCCTGAGTCCCGTGTGGCTGGCCAGCTCCCAGGGTGATCCCTTCTCCAGTGATTGAAAGATCAGTGAATTGCTCTCTAAATGCTTCCAACATGAACTCTCCAAAACACAGCAAATGGGATTTTTCACACTTTGACTAATGAAAGCTTGGCACATGGCATGAAAAATAAAATCCACACTGCCAGCAGTACATATATATAAAATAATGTTTATTTCTACAAGGCTTGTGAATAAGCAAGACATTTTTCATCCATGAAAGGCAGTTTCTGTGTGTAAGTGTAAGTTAGCAACAACAGCGAGAGTATGACTGATGATCCCAATGAACATCATCCCAGTGAGATTCAAATAGTCGTAACTTTTTGCTTCCGAAAAGAAAGTCTCTTTTTTACTTCACCCTGCAAACTTCTGAGTATATTGTGGCTATATTTCTTTGCTCTTGACAAAACCACATACATAATCTGTCCTTTTGTTTCATGTTTATAGAGCAGCTATCATCATAGGTCTAAGCATTTACAGAGTTTCAACAAAAGGATGTACTCAGAAAGCACAGCTCAGATTTTACATTGCCTGCAAGATCTACTTCTATATGAAAGCAAGGCTAGTTACTGAAAAAGCGGGGAGAGCTCATTCTTCTTGCCATTCTTCTTGTTCTGTTCTTTTTCCCTGCTTTCTTGGTGCTCTCCACCTGACCAATGCTAACAACACGAGAGTAGCCTAACTCCTCATGCAGGCAGACTAAAAGAGTAGACACAAACTGGGACCAATGTTACACTCTAAAAACACTTTCAGAACAGGCAGTATTTTCTCCTTGTCTGCTGAAAATATTTTGAAAAAAGAGCGCACTGAAAAAAGCCTTGAAAATAGTAACTTCTGTGACAAATTGATATTGGGATCCTACCACATAAATAAAAGATGACCTGGCCACAGTTTTCCAGTTCATAGCTCACATTTGATACCCACAAGGACACAGCTCAGCAGAGGAGCCCTTATAGGCATTTTAGGGACTTGCAATAGTGTGAAAGGTTTACTTTTTCTCAAGTGCAAAAGGATTACTGGGGCTATTGTAAATTTGCTTCAAAGAAACAAGAGAAGAGCTTTACGGTTCTGCAATAATCAGAAGGTATGTAAGAAGAGATAGGTAAGTTGTGATGTGCTTTAGCATAGTACAGCATCAGGTTTTATTTGATTAATTCTTCCCTACAGCTTGTAATGGATATACACAGTGTGATTCAGGGAAGCGTGGCTTCAAAGTACGATCTGAGTATCACAGATACAAGCATGCACAGCTGGATCTCAAATACATAAGCTGCTCTGAGTTACACAGGAGGAAGGAAAGGGGAAGATTACTATGATCTGAAATGTTAAAGCTTCTTTCACATGATTAAGTACATTTACATGTTTTACTCAAACCAGAAGAAGTTGTTTCCAAGGCACAGAAAGAAGCAATTAGGACTCCACACCATGTGTGTGGGTATACAAAGTACCTATGCCCCGCTCCTTGCCTGATGCTTCCAAAAATAGGGCAAAATCATGTTTGGTGATTTGGACAGAGAGCTGGCAGTGTTACAGGAAAATTACAGGTACTGAAAACGCTCCCTCTCCTGTGGGAGAGGACAAGGGATACAGCATGAAGAGGGGTATACTCCCCTTCTAATAAGCACCACCAGGTTTGCTCGTAAAGGGAGGCAGCCAAATTTCTCCTGCAGCAGGTGCCCTAGAAGACTATGTGTGGAGAGGCTTGTGCATACTGGCTGCAGCGGCCCCAGTAGCACATTTATTAGGAAACATTGCCACAGGCTGTGTTGACATTGAGAGAGAATACCATCCCCGTGATGACCCTGCAAAAGCGTCGATGTAGTGCGAGCATGAACTTCCAGCCTCAGGGTCTCTCAGCACCACTAGTAGTTCTGCCTAACACAGTATCCTCCTCTGTGGAAGGATCTTGGACTTGAATATACTCTTACAAGCACTGCTTATGCCTGATTTGAAACAGCAGGGACTCTGACCGACCCTTCTCTGAAGACATGAAAGCTTCCTAGTGAAACTTGGCAGCTGAAGAGCCTAATCACCTTCATGGGGAGATCACCTACACCACGTCTGACAAACTCCATAGCTCAGAAAAGTAGAATGGCTATTGTTGGACTTTCCTAGAATCCACCCTTAGACCCAATCTTCCACTCAGGAAAATGGGGACAGGACATGAAGGAACCACCTGAGCTATACTTGGTGATGCATTAAATTTCCACCTTGGGAAATTTTTTAAAAAACAGATTAGATTGGCAGGGAAAGAAATAGCTCAATTTCAGAGGAGGTCTTTCCAAGCACAGGTGACAGATGAGACATCTCACACCATGGCACTATCCAGGAATAATACGGGAAAGAATAATTTGGGCACAGGATGGATGAAATTAGTTCAGTGGCTATAACACAGCGCTAGCGCCAGCCCCTACTCTTAAGTGAGGTGGACACCTGGTTGGGATATGGAGGTCCATCTGACCCAACTCCGGTCAGGCTAGATGAAATCCCATCTAAACCTACTTGTCTAAGATTCATGAAACCCAACATACAGACCCATATGGCACTTCAAGATTAGGGGAGTTCAGATCCTGGCCAATTTCTATTGTTAAGCTCACAAAACACTAAGATAAATAATGGAAAATGCTTCAGCTGCTATTTGTTTAGGACAATTTTGCCATGTGACATCAGAAAATATTCCACGGTGGAACTTATTAACATAAAAATGGACTCGGTGAGACTTTGTGATCTATTAAACTTCCAGCTAACTAGACTTTTGTTTATTCAGTCGACAGATGGTGTTTTTCTGAACCAGTTATGTTGATTCACAGCACTGAAGTGGTTACTGGAAAAAAGGACCATGAATTTAATAAGGAGCAGGCCCATACACATGCAACAAATGTGAGCCATATTCTACCAGCTCCAAAAGAAAAAAAAGCAGCAGTTTTTAAACCAAATTACCAAAATATTGGCATATTTTGCATGTCCATTATGTGTGCTCAAAGCCCCTGGGACAGGAATGCTGTCAGTAAATCAGCTACTTTAGACATATGCACCAAGTTATTGCATTTGCTTGGAATATTCTGCTCCAGGTTACAAGAAAGACAGTCACGCATAGACTCCTCTTTCAGAAGTGCTATCTTGGAGGGCTGGTTTAGCTGTCTTATAATAAAGACTCATCCCACTTACAAAGCCCTTCTCAGGCTTCTCATTAATAAATGCCAATGAACATAATATGATACCAAGGTTGTAGAAACCAATGGCAATCTAGAAACCAGGAAAAGAAAAAATAGTGAATGACAATAAGGAGTGGAACATCTAAAGGACTCTCGAGCAGCTGACTCCCAATCATTCTCTGAACATGAAAGAGGTTTGAACTGTTTATGAAAATAAGTGAAGCTTCTGGAACTGCGTACTGAACTATACTGAACAGGAAGAAATCTCTTTGCTTATTAGACCTCAAGGAGATAATCTATTGTGCTAAAGAAACAGCTACAGCCTTTGCTATGCAGCAAGGAGATTACTCCTGTTCAGGCAGATGAGTTGCTTTCAGGCCTTTTTTTCACCACCTCTCTGGTTTAATTTTAGGAATGCAACAGTAATGTTTTGATTAAGTTGCAGACAGAAGACCTCAAAATTACAGGATCCACCCTACCTGCAGTAGAAGGACAGCAGAGAAGGACAGGCTTCTGCCTCCATGGGCTCAAATCCATAATATCTTTCACAGGATGGGAAAAAGAGCTGAAAAGCATATAATGGAGCGTTAATAGCATTCACCTGTCCTATAATTTTGTGTGTGTGCCTGCATGCATATATATATATGTACATATATGTATATATAAACACACCAGTATATATAAACACACACACATAGATACATACACCTTCCTAGGTGTATGCATATGTAATAGTATATACATACACAAACGCAGACTAAACTTTATACAGAGGGAGAATGCATACCGGAGTCTGACACTAGGAAAGGTTTTCTTCAGCATATTTACACGCCTAGTCTCAGGCAGGATGTGGTCTGTCATTGCAGAGGCCACAGCACAAGGTGAGACTTTGCAAAATGTAATACAAGCTATTAATACTGTTGGTCTGCAAAATTCATACCTAGTCCTTAGAAGGGAGGATGTTAGGATTGAGAGGGGATTTTCTTCCAGAACTAGATTGGTTATTTCTGGAATGCTGAGATGAAAGACACTGAATTGCACACAGGAGGACAAACAGGAAAGGAAATATAAGACTGACTGCAGTGACTACACCGTATTGGTTGCAATACACAGGAAAAAAAGATGTAAAATGTTAAAACACTTGTTATAATTCAACATTTCAGTGTGACAGCCTTAAGTAGTAGAGGCTTGTTCCTCTGACAACTGCATGTTTCAAATAATGAATTGCACGACTAAACAATGATGTTGTATGTGAATACAACTGCTAACATCAAAATCATTCTTCTGCAGGAAAATCTGTTTTTGCTAGACACATCACAGCATAGGTGTCATAGCAGATAACAAGTCACGGCATGATAGCCAGCGGTGCAACTGCTTTAGGCTTACTACTTTTTGAGTCCAGTACAGCTACATATAATGCCACCTGTGCATAAGAGAGCAGAGAAATCTAATTAGGATCCTTAATTGGCCCTGAGCAACCTGACCTAACATTGACATTAATCCTGCTCAGAGTGAGGGCGGTTGGACCACAGACCCCATGAAGTCCCTTCCAACCTAAATTATTCTATGATTTGTAGCATACAAAAAGATTGAATCTCTGGCAGGAGCAGAAGACACCTTTGGATTTGTTAATGAAAAAAGGAAAAGCTGAGTTCTGACTCTTCCAGTTTTGACGTAGGACAGCTTTTGGGAGCGTCAGTGGGTCATCCCGAGTTCCTCACTACGGGAAAGGCGTAAGAAATGCAGAGAGTGAAAGCCACTGGGTGCTTTGAAATTCTTCAAAAGAAAGTACACCATGGCAGAGACAGAGAGATACTGATACGGCACAGGCCAACAATATGCTATTTTCCCTGGGAGGAAGGCGAGAGGAGAGGAAGGGACAAAAGGGTAGCGAGCCTTGTAAGGAGTATATTCTGATAAAAAAGTGTTACGCTTCCCTGCATGCAAATACTGATCCCTCACAAGCTGTTTCCCCTCAGATCTAATAATCTTTACCTGCTGGAAACGCACTGTAATTACAAGTTCCAATGCCAGCTTCTCATTAAGAAAGAAATCTGCCCTGTATTCCGTGGGGTTTTGTTTTGCCTGATTAAAGGTATTGTTAAAGCCTCCACAAATATTTTTTGTACCGACACGGACTCCTTATTGAATCTGGCTGTCTTCACTTCCTGTCTTAGTACAACTTACTTGCTAAGTTGTTGCCTCACTGCACCCCTGAAGTGGTTGCCTTTAAGTGGTTGGTGAAATGATTAATATTTATTTAGTAAAGCTCTTTGAAGATGATACATGACATAGATATCAGCTAACACTATTATGCTTCCAAAAAACAATACAGCTTTTGTAAGCTTAAAAGCCTATTTCCCCATTAGGTTTCTTGAAATTTGTTAAAACAAAATAACGTAACCTTCCCTTTGCAGTTTACCCCTCTTATCTCTTCACAGTTTTTAATAGTCAGTATTTCCCATCTGATTACTGCTAATCACACTGTTACACTGCTTTTACAGCCTTAGGGTTTATTACAAAGCACCTCTATTACTCCAGATAGGCATAAAACAGTAGCAGGTAGGGAGCAATATACATTTGCCAAAGATCAGAACCATTATTTAATGTTTTTGTAAATATTTACTTTACAAGCAGGCTAAACGTTACTTAAGATTCGTTCTAAACTGCTGTGTTTAAAGGAAAAAAATCTCAAGGACATATGGAACTCATCTGAAGGAGAAAAAAATGTTACAATTACACAAAAGAATTAATTTCCCTTGCTGTTACCAAAGAGTTGTCTTCATAAAAGCTTGTGGCATGCTTTTGTGTCTTAGGTGGAACATCGTGATACATGTCATGTGGTTTGTGGTCTCCTCTTCCCACTGCCTGGAGCTCTGGCTGCAGTTTCCCCAACCTGACTGTCCCACCAAATCGGTACACACCCGCATCATGCTCCCACTGGGATTCTGTTCCGGTTCTGCTTTTTTTTTCTTCTTCTTCTTAGTCATCTTACCCACAAGCGGCATAAATCAAGGCGAGGCTGTGTTTTCACAGCTAGGCAGTTCTTGCAACATCAGGGCTGAGTTCAGGGAATCGGCTGGAAAGCTTGCTATACCCACACACACCCACCTGCCTTTTGGCTAACGGAAGCTGAGCACAGTGCCAAAGATGTTTGTTTATTCTTGCCCTGGGTGCTTTGATATGTATGCCATTGATGAGGGTAATCACCCTACCTCACAACATGGCACCCATGACTGAATAGGGCCTCACATCACCTTATAGACCTCCCAGGCATCTTCTCCAGCATGTGAGATGTTGGGCCATGCCACTGGAGTCTTCTGAAGAGGCCCTTCTGTCCTTTCACTACTTTGGAGGAGATTTGGGAAGGAGGTGGAAAGATGGTGGACCAAGTCAAAGCCACTCAGTCAGGCAAGCACAGGCGTGTCACTTTGGAAGCGGCGCTTGCTGAACACAAGGACGCAGTCTGGTCCAGCTGTGGACAAATGCGGTAGTGCCCCATGCTACCATGTCACAACAGCATCAAGCCTGTAGCTTTTAACTGATTTGTGGCAGCTTAGGGAAAAAACCCAGGGTAGTGTTGTGACTGGAATTACCCCCTGTGGTATTACATCTGCTGGGACATGGGCTGCACAACCCTTCCTGCTCCAGACTTCATTTCAGGTGGGGGCTCAGCCACCTACAGTGACCGTGCTGAGGCACGTTTGGGAGAAAGGTGGGGCTCCTCGAGAGAGATGGCATGGGCACGTGCCCTCCCCGTCCTCACGGGGTTGTGCTGTCACACCAGCAATGGCAGGGCGGCAAGATGAGAGGCCCTGGTGTCACGTCCCCCAAGGGCAGATGGGGCAGGGAGGGCACGTGAGAGCTCGCTGCCTGCAAAGCAGCGCACACCCACCTGCTGCCACACCACATCCCAGCAGCACAGAGCCACGGGTGACTCAGGGCCACTGGCACCCAGTGTGGCCATGACTCTGTTGTCTCATTGGACCGTTCTGTGCCGCAGTGATGGCAGGCCTTGTGGGTTAAAAAACCTTCTGCCTCTTTCTGTCCTATGTCTTTCCCTTATCTGAACCTTATCCCTTAGGGCAGAACCAGAGAATTAAGTGTTTCTTTGTAGGAACTAAAAACACCATGAAGAAAACCAATTCCCTGCTCCTTTGGTGATTTTTACCTGGGTGGAAGATATGGGAGGAGAGGAGAGAGAAGAAGATGAAAGTTCTCACTTAGAAAGGAGCTGCTTGTCCCAACACCGGGGTTAGGAGAATGCTCTCCTGCCACTGGAGGCCAGGAACAGAGTCCACGGGACACGCACACAGTGGTTCAAAAGCCCCTTCAGCCAGCCTGCATAGCTGTATTTGTTCATCAGTAACTACAGCAAGTGGTGTCCTTCTCAGCCTTCACAGGGCAGTCGGGAAACCACGTTTATAGCCAGCTAGGCCTGAGTCTGCACCGTCCTTGGCAAAACCCCTGCTGGCTCCGCTCTGAGTCTTGCTAGAGGAAGGACCCCGCCTCATACTGGTAATTAATGTATTTCATCAAGCAAACTTTGATAGCTTTGGTTCTTCTCAATACAGTGAGGAACCTCCCAATTTTGGAAAGGGTTCGCAGTCATGAAGGTGGTGGAAAAGCTGGGATCCCGATCCACTCTGCTGCGTACGCTGCATGCAGCAGGTCGGGTGGTGGAGATGCCCAGGCCCACGCACACAGTGGGGCTGCGTGGTGTCCCGCAGGGAGAAGGGGCTACATCTGGCACCCCAACGCCCACCCCTGCCCCGAACAGATCCAGAGGCAGGAGCTCCTACAGGCAGTGGCAACAGGCATTGTCAGCCTGTCCTCCTCTCTGAAACCAGGCGGCTTTAACAGAGGTGGATGCTCGGGAGGTGCTTGAGTTGCAGCTGCTGGACTCGAGCGCCTGCTTCAACATCCTCCACAGAAAGCTCCAGACCCTCAGGGGTCCCGGATGTGCTCCTGTCACCAAGAAACAGCTCAGGTCTTCTTGGAAGAAGGTGCTTTCTCCTGAGGCTTTTCGGTCCAAGTGGAAGCTAGATATCTGATGGTGTGAGCAGTTGTGAAAATGCAGAGAAGTCTCCTTCCATCCTCCTGTGAGGCTGAGGAGGCAGGGGAAACCCCTGGGGCAGGCGTCCTGGTAAGGACAGCTGAGGCGCAGGGTATGGTGCTGCCAGTGCTATGAGGGCCCATGTCCTTGACCTGCCCTCCACCCTGGCGCTCAGCGAGGCCTCACTGCCCCGGGGTTCGGAGGAGCCAGGGGACAGCGGCGCCTGCGAGGACATGTCGCCTCACGCCTGGAAGCCGAGCGGGGGAGCAGCCGGCGGAGGGCTGGGGGGGGCGCCTCAGGGCGTCTCCTCAGGCGGCGGTTCCTTCCCGAGACAAGCCCTGTCTGTGTGATTTTGTCATATTTTTTTGAGTGCGGGAATGCCGAAACTTTTCCATTTTCTGCTTTTAAAGCGACGGCAGCGCCACGCAGGTGCCGCCGCGGCGGAGGGGCGGCGGGCGAGGCGGGGACGCCGCCACCCTTCAGCCGCCGCCACGCGGCTGCGCCGGGCCGCCATCGCCCCCTGGCGGCGGGCCATGGCGCGGCGGGCCTCGGCGGCGGCGGCGGCGGCGGCGGCGGGAGGCGCGGGCGGGCCGGGGCGGCTGCGCGAAACTTTCCGCCGGAGCCCGAGTTTGGCCTCCCCGGTGCGGTGTGCGCCGCCGCCCCGCGGAGCAGCGCCCGCCCTTCCCGGGGCGCCGCGGGAGCCCCTCTTGGCCGCCGAATTTAAAAAGAAAAAATTATAATCTTTTTGCTTTTTTATTTTCTGGCTATTCCCCCCCGCCCGCCTTTCCCCGCCGCCGCCCCGACCTCCTCCCGAACCGGCGGGGCGGGAAGGGAGCTTCTCCGGTCTGCAAAATCAAAGCATGGCGGAGGCTGGCGATGAGAACCGTCCTCCCCAAAGCATCCAGCGCCTCTGACAAGCCCGGAGCCAGAAGGGGTGGGGGTGGGAAAGGGCGGGAGGGGGGAGAGCATGGGAGGGAGGGGGCGGCCAGTCCTTCCCCCTGCACTTGTCAGATGCAGATGGGACTGGCAAAGTTTGTTTGAATAAAAAAAAAAAAGGCCAAAAAAAAAAAAAAAAGGGGGAAGAGCAGGAGGAGGGGGAGGGAAAAAAAAAAAAGATCCTAGAAATCCAAAAAGGCTCATCTGGGAAGGAGAGAGAGGAGAGCGAGAGGAAGCGGGATGCAACTCAACCTGACGCTGATCTGCTTCGTCTTCGGGGGGTTCCTGCCCGACGCCGCGGCCCGGCGGGAGCAGATGGACACGGGGCAGTGCGACCTGCCCCGCTCGGTGAGCCGGGCCGGGCTGGGCCGGGCCGGGCCGGGCTGGGGGCGCGGCCGCTCGGGGATGCGCGGCCGGCCGCGGGGGAGCCGCCGGGTGCGGGTGCGGGGGAGGGGGCGCGGAGCGGGGGCGCGGGGGAAGGGACACCCCCCCCTCCGCGCGTGTGCGCGGACGCGCGTGGCCCCGCAGGTGTGGCGCTGCCCCGCGTGTCCCCCGCGAGGGGCGCCGTGTGCCGGCGGGCGCGCACGACCGCGCCGGGGGGGGCCCCTCCGCCGGCTGCGCGTGCGGGGGGATGCGGCGGCTGGGTGGGCGCCCGTGGGCGAGAGCGGGGGTCAGCGCGGGGCGCAGCCCTACGCGGGCCTCTTCGTGCCCGTGGGCTTTGCTTGCTCCAAGCACGGCAAGGGCTTGTGCAGGGAGCTGGAGGGCAGGGACCCCCCAAGGGCGCTGTTCCCCCCCCGCCTTGGGCTGCCTCCTGGCCCTCTTCTCCTCGCCCCTGACCGGCCCCCGCTCTCCTCCCCGCAGCAAGGAGAGCTCAACTCCTTCCTCTGGACCATCCGCCGCGAGCCCCCTGCCTATCTCTTCGGCACCATCCACGTGCCCTACACGCGGGTGTGGGACTTCATCCCCGACAACTCCAAGGCCGCCTTCCACGCCAGCTCCAGCGTCTACTTCGAGCTGGACCTCACCGACCCCTACACCATCTCGGGGCTGGCCAGCTGCCAGATGCTGCCCCACGGGGAGAACCTGCAGGACGTGCTGCCACGGGAGCTGTACCGCCGCCTCAAACGCCACCTGGACTACATCAAGCTGATGCTGCCCCACTGGATGACCCCGGACCAGCGGGGCAAAGGGCTGTACGCCGACTACCTCTTCAATGCCATCGCCGGCAACTGGGAGCGCAAGAGGCCCGTCTGGGTGATGCTCATGGTGAACTCCTTGACGGAGACAGACATCCGCTCCAGAGGGGTGCCGGTGCTCGATCTCTACCTCGCCCAGGAGGCCGAGAGGATGAAGAAGACGACGGGTGCGGTCGAGAGGGTGGAGGAGCAGTGTCACCCGCTGAACGGGCTCAACTTCTCCCAGGTAAGGAGGCTCCTGGGCCTCGTGGCTTATCCCAGAGGTAGGGGATGCTGTCCTTGCGTTTTGGTCAGTTTATGGAGGCAAACCCGAAGCCTGTTGCAGCGGGGTGTGTCACTCACAGGCCTCGGCAGCCTTTGCGTCGGGCTGCCTGTTCCTCATCGCGCCTATCCCTGCTGCCCGCAAAAATCCTGCGACGTGCGCAGCGAGTTTATTGTGCGTATTATTTATCTGAGAGTCAGATGTCCAGGGTGTGAATGTGTGTGTCCGCTGGCTTGCCACCTGTGAGGGAAACTTCTGTGCCTCCTGTCCTGTCCTGGAGCTGGGTAAAAAGTGATTTTTTTAAAAAAAGTTTGTTTTTAAATAAAGCGACTCTGTGGTACTTGTCTGGAAGAAGATGAAGCATGAACAATGAAAAATGAAATTTCAACATTGTTCAAATAGATTTAAGTATGTGCAAACTGTCAGTCGCCTTTTTAGTCATTCCAGGTCAAAACAAACTGGCTCATGTTGCCCTCATGTACTGGGGGAAATTAAGTGTGCAATCTGCTTGGATTTTTTTCATTTTAGAACAGGTGAAGTTCAGCAAAAAGAAGAGGATGTAGATTAAGAAACAAAAGTTATTGGTGTAACTGGACTCCAGAATTCTTTCAGTGGATTTAGCTTTAAACAACAGAATACTAAGCCATGCGATCTATTTCATTTCAGTGGATTAATCAGGAACACAGTCACAGCTATTGACTTGGCTTTGTGAAACTGTTTATATGAAGACAGATTTACTAGAAATTCAGGAAATGAATGTGTGTGGAAGAAAACAAATAATCCAGGGGAAATTTAAAGTGGTGTCAATTACTGCTATGATATTTCGTTTTTAACCTGCTTTTCGTCGTTAGTTTTGGATCAGCTATTTCCAGCTTTATCTTACTGTCCTGGTTTGAGCAAAAAAATTCTTGGTGATGTGGGAATAAGGATTAAAGGACTGATCTTTGGTGTGATTAGAATGTCCTTAGAGTGCCTTCACCCTCTTCTCCCCTGAAGTCTAGTGGGAACGTTTTTAAGGGGAAAAAGTCTGGCATTCACTAACATTTGTTTCATCTGATATTTCAACTAGCAGTCCAACTCTGCATAAAGCCTTCCTAGGAGAAGAGCGGTTGCATTTGCTCTTGGAGAGATTTTCTTGTTTATTAACAAAAATAATTAAAAGAAAGTCCCTCAGGACCTTTCTATTCATTAACACACACGCAAACCAAGGAATTCGTTTTGCTCTGTTCTGTTTGAAAGGTTTAAGTGCCTATCCTCTCTGTTGAACCCTTTCTTTAAGGTGAGGTAAAAATAATTAACTATTCCAGACATCCAATAGCATCTGGCTGTATTGGGTCAAAAATGGCAGTTAGAATCAAGCACGTGAAAGCACTTGGTTAAAAATGTACCACTTGGAAGCCCTTTAAACGTGAATCATATTACCTTTTTTTGCTTTTTAGAGAGAGAGAGAGAGCGTGAGCGCCACAGAGAAAGGAAAAGGGACAGAGTACAACACTTGCTGCTGCTCTTACCATAATTCTGTTTTTCTCTAGTTCTCTAAATTTTAAATAGAAACAAAAATTTCCCCTTCATTTTGCTACAATACTAATCTAAAAAAGAACAGCAAAGGTATTACTGCTATTGGCAAGTAAAGGACAATCATTTGTTTGTGCTTGTTAAAAAAACACGTTTTAATTATTACAGAGAATTGACATTTCTGCTAAAATAGATCAGCGTGCAGGAGGATTTTTCCTAGATTGAAGCTTTTCCGGGGAACAAGGCCACCACCACAACAAGAGACAAAATTAAACAAAACAAACCAGATATTTATTTTCTTGCTTCCTCTAGATGTCATGCATCCTGACACCTGGCTAGTTGTTTAACAATAGTAATTTGTAATGTTATCACACTGTCTGGCAGTCCTACTGCTCGGTGTATTACTGTGCTAATTTAGCGGAGTGGATTACTATTGCTAGGTGTCGCCTCCCAATTCCAGGTCTTGGAGCCTTCCGTAAGCAACACGTAATTAAAACTCACTAAAATGGAAATCAGAAATTGAGCAGCTTTTGTCTTGTAGGGTGTTTGCACAGTTTGATGAGAACATCTGTGATAAATTACAGTTCCAAATCTGCTAAGGGCATCAGCAGTTTTTACCTGTTTTCAGCATTACTGTTACAGGAATACTGCACGTACTTTCTGCATTCAGAATTCAGGTTTTAAAACTGTGCCTTGCTGAATCATATCAATGCATTTGTTTCCCCCATCCCCAAAGTCCAGTATTTTTGCCCTTAGCAAAAGAAAAAAGAAAAAAGCTTTTTTTTTTTACTTCTTCCCCTCAAAGGCAGCTTTGTGCTACTGCAAATATTTAATCTGACTACGTGCACCAAATCTGTTAATCTGATACCGTGAGGAGGAGGAAACCTAGGAGTGGTCCCGGTGTGGTGCTTGGTTTTGATCTGCTCCAAAAGAAAGCGGACACACTTGCATTTTTGACCAGGAATGATCTTTGAAATGTTCTGTGCGTCGCTTTGAAATGTTGATTGTTTTAGCCGGATGAAAAGATTAAGGTGGCTCATATAATTGGCTGCTTCCTGGAGAGCCAGCTCTTGCAGGTAGAGCATGGAGCATTTTTGTCTGTTGTAAACCCAGAAACTTGGTAGTTTGATGCTCTGCTCCCCCAGAAATCTCTGCTCATTGTTTTGTGCCGCTCTCCCAAACTGGCACCGCTCTGATCGCCCTCCTTTCCCGCTGACCGGCTGCTTTCCTGCACGGTGCATGGAAGGAGCATCCTTGCTCCCCGTGGGACGCCGGCAGCTGCTGGTCACACAAAGTCTGGGCCCAGGGTATTGTATAGCTGGTGGCAAGGGGTCTGAATCACAGCAGAAGGCCAGGTTGGGAGCATGGCAACAGGGGAATTCAGGTCAGGTTTGGATCAGATTGAAATTTCACTGCTCCTTGGCATACAAAGTGTCAGGGTTTTCACTGAAGGTGGGTCAGAAAGATCTGAGACACACAAAGAAGAGGAAGCAGACAATGTTTCTGTCTGACAGCATAGATATTTATTTACAGAGTGGGGAGACAATGCAAAATCAAGTGGGCCAGGACTGAGAAGACCTGGTGAGGGACTGATGGTGTTCAGGGCCTTCTCTTGGTGGGATGCTGGCAGAGGCACTGCAGTGGGGGTCATGGCAGGCCATCATGACTTGTCCATGCATGGTGTGAGGGCCAGCTTGGGAGAGGGTTAAGCTTTCCCATCCTCTTTGTGACCCTCACATGGGTCTGTGGTAAAAAGCTCTCCCCAGGCTGACATATACTGTCGTTGGAGTAAGGAGGACAGTGACTGTGACTCCTACAGCTGCTCAGGATCATCTGTGTCTGCCCTGATCACCCAGGGCTGTGGTGGGACCCCTGCTCCGCCCCAGGGGTGAGTGCCCTCGGGCAGCATGGCACCCCTACTAAAAGCCTGTGCGGTCAGCAAGGGGAAGGTCTTACTCCTCTACCCAAACAGCTCTGCCCTGTGGAAGTGGATGGTAGCTCTCACTAGTGTCTGATCCCGTCTCTCAGCAGGATCCCCAGACGGAGACAGTGTTGATATCCCTTCCCCCAAGTTAGAAGTACCATCCCTCTCCCATCCCATTCCAAGCTTGCTCTCTTCAGGGAGAATCTGCATTCAGCCCACGCCAGATGCCCTTAATCCCAAGGTTCGTGAGGGGAATTTCGTGTCAGGGCCAGACTCCATCCTGACCTGTCAGTGGGGGAAGGCATCAGGTCGGAGGGGAGCTGCCAGCACCCCCTTTTCTCTCCCTAAGCTGGTTGGGGCTTGTGAAGCCCTGACACGAGTCTTCTCCAGCCTGCATCATTTCCAACTGCAGGGGGAGATGTTAAATATCAAACTGGTGTTGATTGGATCAGAGACGGCCTCAAAGAAAGAAACCTCAGACTGTGCCAGATTAAACTTCACACTTCACCATTCTTCCCCTTTCATTTCTCTGCCGCCTCATTCTCTGCACAAATAAACCTCGTCTCCCAGCTTTCTACCAATGAGACAGCATTCAAGGGCCAGGAATGACTTTGTTAACAAAATCAGTCTTCATTTCCCAGGTCCTGCTGTTCCATCAAACCGTGGGACATGGCAGCTTTGATTACTCTAGTGATAGGATTAGAGAGGGAACAAGTGCTGTTTAATAAAAGGCCGATGGGTGGTCCATCACATTGGGTCACTGGCAGATCTGCAGTCTTGAAGCTGGACATTCAGTGGCAAAACAGCATGACACAGTAATATATAGACAAGGCCACGGCCTGGACTTGCTATGCCATCTCCCCTATCCCCTTGAAAAATTAAACATTTATGTGATCACAAAGCTGGGATTCTCGGAGCCGATAGGGACTAGTGTAACTGACTTCAAGGGAAATTTGCCCGTTTATACTAATGAAAGATTCAGGCTCAAAGTTTTCTGAAACAGATTAAAGGGCTCGGTTTCAGAGCTAGTTGACTTTTGACAGTCTGTGTAGTTTATTTGAGGGAGTATTATTGATTTTTTAAAAAAAATTTTTAATCTTATTTTTTTAAAGAATAGTGGGTTTTGAGTAATAGAAAACATGCCTTTTTGCTTCCAAAAAATTTCAGGCTTCATGAAAAGTCATCAAAAATAGCTTAGTATCATCTCTTTTGATTGCTGAATATTGTTGAAAGAAATGTTGTTAAACAGTTTGGTTATACATAGTGCACATAGTTTTCAGCTTGCTGGCTTTATTTAACTATCACCCCCTTCACCCCCTGCACCCCAGGGTAAAAAATTCACCCAGAAAAATTAACCTTGGGGTAGAAATTCATACAGCAGAAGTAGAAATCCTTCCATGTAACTCCCTTTGAGTACTAGTGGAACTGCTTTACATCTTTACCAGGGTTACTGTGGAGGGTGAAACTATGCAGGTATTAAAACTATGGTAGTCACAGTAACACCTGAAAGGATCAGCAGCTGACGTTTTATAGCTGTAACTAACTGTACACATTGCTCTTTACAGCCAGTTACTGTGTGCTTCTTCACCACCGCCCCCTTGAAAGGCCCACCCTGGCATTTGCTGCCTATTAAGAAAAAAGCCAGTCAGTTAATGATGGCTTGAGGGGGAGCTGGCAATTCATCTATTGTATTTATTGTGTATATAACTGCAAGAAGTATTTGTAGAACAGGTTGGATATAAGCCCTTCCTTTCCCTCTGATCCTTCACACCTCCCTTGGTAAGATCCAAGCCCAGGACAGGTGTACCTGCCTCCCATGAGCAGATCTGAAGAGGACTCTGCCGGTTGATTTGTTTGCAAAATTATGGGTGCTGCTTGTGATCATTTTAGGCAGGAATTACGTCTTTGTAAGGTGGGCTTTAACAGGAACAAACTCCCAGAAAACAGCAGCGAACAAGCCTGGCATTCAGGGAAGTCCCTACCGTGTTTGAGGCAGCTGAACGTTACCAATGTATAGATGACAAATTGCAGAATTGTGCCATTTTTTTCTGTGTACGTGGCAAGAGGCGAGTTGAGGACAGAGCATGGTCTCTTTGGCTCTGGCAGTGCCTGGTCCTGGCGAAAGGGAGCCCTGGGACCGCTGCTCTGTGAGAGGAGTGGGGAGCGCTCAGGCATGTGCTTTGCTCCCTGGAGGAGATTCACTCCCTGAGCTCTGCTCTGAAGAATGGGATCAGAAAAGAGGCAGATGACCCAAACCCATCCCTGTACTTAGGCACTAATGCTGCTTTCAAATCCTTGTGGGATCTCCCCTGGAACAGTTTGCCACCTCTGAGCTGCTCACCCAGTAAGTGCAAAATACCCACCTTTTCAGTAAATTATATTTCCACAGTGATGATTTCCTCTCTGTTGTCTGTTGTCAGTTTCTGATGCTGTTGTAAGGGGCAGTCAGGATCCTGCCCTGGGCCCAGAGTGCTTTGCTTGTAAACAGAATGTACCATTGACCTTAAAAACCTCAACTTCAAGTATAGTGCAACTTACAGTCCTCAGAAAGTCTTTAACAGCCTCCCCTCAGCTCCCTAGTGAGTAGCAATCCATGTTATAAAGCCAGCCCACATCATTCAGGCTAGTCAGAGGTTCCTGTATTGAAAAGGCTAGAAAAGATCTTAAGCAAGGGCACTCATTCACCTTGCACTCCTGTGGAGACGGAGATCGGTGGCAGGGCTCCTGGCAAAGCATATTTGGGAACTTCAGAGGGATGTAGTGTGAAATAACAGGTTTCCCCTGTGCTAGGCTTTACACTGCAAACCCTTATTAATCTCTTCACTGTCATTAGGAGTTGATGAGACAGGTAAAGGCAGAGAAATCACATAGTTACTGCTTGAGCCACATGAAATTGGTGTGATTTCTTTCATCTTTTGGCCCTGTTGAAGGGGTTCCCTGCATGCTTGGATGAGGGACTCTAAAATGACTTCCTCAGAGCAGTTTTTAGGACAGCACAAAAATGGAGATTTTCAGCAACAACCAGTGTTTTGGGAACTTCATTTTTTTAACTTTCAAGAGTTGGCATTAGAAGAGCCCTATTTTGCAGGGAAACATACCTGCCTCATGTCCACACACTTTCCTAAATCCCTCTTTCAAGCTGACAAGCAATTCAGATCCTTTACGCTACTAGACTTAAAATCCACAGAAAGCATTGTGGGTGATCACAAAACTTCAATATCTTTCTGAATGTCTCAGACTATTTATAGGTTGCAGTCAGTAAGACATTTTTCTGAACACTGAAAAAATTTGCGAGCCTAATACTCTTTCTGTAACCCATAAAGCATTACATTTTCCAGCTTACTTGAGACACCAGAAATTAAACTGGTGCCTGCAAAGCTTAAAACTGCAGATATCAGTGTTTGGACTTAGTATCTCAGTTCTTGGACTGGAACTGGAACAAGGCTGTACTCTCTGCAGAGTGGGAACAGATACGTAACTAAAATGTGTGACTGGCTGTATCCGTCACAAAAGCTAATAGTTATGGCATCTCATTCATCTCCATGGATTTGCTTTTACTGGTGTTCAAGAGAACAGTATAGCTGCCTTGTGTTATTGTTATTGTTTATTGGATCTGGCTGTCATTTAAATGCACAGAGAATTAGAAGTGACGTGGTTAATACCTGTGTCAGAAGCTCAAGCAAAAATTAGCACAGATGACTGCTGCTTTTATCACTAGTTATTCCAGCATCAGTCCTTACCATTTGGATTTCCAATTTTTAGAGCTTCTGCTGCAAGTCATTTCAGGACTTCTAGCACAATATAAATGAAAGTTGCTAAAAACTGTAAATTAAAACCATGTGCTCAGCATTTTGGGATGGATGTTGTATGATTTGAGGAGGCTCATTAGCAAAAGTATTTTTAGTTTGAATGAGATCAAAGACCCTAGATTTTTCACTCTGAGGGTCATTTAACATAAGCCTAGACACCCCATTTCTCATCATACGTAGACTCCAATAGGCCAGAAGAAATCATCATCCCTGAAATGTTGTAATTAGATGTATTAGTGGAGCACTGCTGATCACCTCTGTCCAGGCACTGCAACAACACTTAGGGTTGAAGAGCCTTGCAGATGTCAAAAGGGAGTTTAATGAAACTGACTTCTTCAAAATCGGGATTGCAGCCCATGCCAGTGGGCAGCAGTGTTAGATGTGAAAGCCCATTGGTATGAATCAAACCCTGTATGCTGTACGCATTCCAGAGTGTCCCTTGAAGCCAGGGATAACACCGAACCATTCCCAGAAACTCCTATTGGCAAATAGAGAAAGGATTGTAAAGAAAGAAAAAGTGTTCTGATTTATTCTTTTCTGAGCCTCAGTTAACATGGTAGTTACGAAACCTTTCAAATGAATTCCAGTCCAGAGGTTCTTCATGCTTGGGTATCCCTGCAAAATCACAGAGTTCATTGAGATGGGCATGGAGAAAAGCTAGCCAACATGTTAGCTGTAACAACACAGTTAAGGGAATAACACTAAATGCTTTACTTTTTCCCCAGATTGCGTCAACTTGCTTCTTCTACTCTAACTCTTGTACTGGCGCACCCATTGGGAGAAACAGAAATCCCCAATACATAAAACAGAGAAGAAGCTGCCTTCATAGAGCACAGCGATATTCATCAGGCTCTCTTCGTGAGCCAAAGAATGAGAAAAAGGAAACAAATCTTTACGTTATTTTCAAACCTCTTTCCATTTTAATAAAAGTCAACTTAAGAGGAACACAGGGAAAATATTTCTTTAAAGTAGGAGATTCTATGTCTTTAAAGTATCCCCTCAATATTTTAGAGACTGTATTAAATCCAAGGTCTCCATTAGGCTCACTCACTTTTGTTAACAATCACAATGAAGACTGATTATTCTCTGTACACTTTCTGCCACCGCACAAATTTTGCTTTGCTTTGATTTCTTGCAGGCTTTTCCTATTACAGGTGACAGCATAATAGTGATGGGGAATATTTATTTAAATGTGAGACAAAATGCTCACAGTATAGGAGTCTGCAGAGTCAGCAGTGGGGGAGAGGGCAAAAGGGTGATTTGAGAAACATGCCCAACTTTTTGAAGGTCTTTATTTCTGGCGTGTGATTGATTTACGATTTTAGAAATCATCATCAAGATTAATGTTATTCCAGCAGTGAAGTGTGATGGGACACGTCCCAGTGTGTCCCATTGGTTCTAAAGCACTGGTAAAATCTTCAAGCAGGATTAATTGCAAAAGACCTAAGCCTTACACCATGTGAGGAGCTGGTCCAGACATACTGGGAGCTAACTGGGACGCTAACTTGTAGTGTGCTTTCAAGCTCAGGTAATTCTTAATTTTTGGGATATCACAGGAACAAGAGAGGTGCAAGTATGCTAAAGGGTCTCAAAATGATTGTTTTTATGAGAGTTAACTATACAGAAAGCCCTTCTTTTTCATAATGACTTTCTTTCCTGATGAATACAGAAAAAATCTAGAAAGAACATTCTCAAAAGAGCTCAGTATTTGCTTGCTGAAGGAAATAACTCACTAAGACATAGAATCCAACTCAAGTTTCTAATACAAGTTATGGCCAAAGCAGTTCTAATATGGCCTGGCCTTCAAAAAGGTGGGATGCTCTCTTGGTAGACAGCTGCAAGCAAACTGGAGTTCAGTTCCTTCAGCATTTCTCCTTTCCATTTGCAGAACACCAGGGAGATATTTTCTTTGTTTAAGGGTGTGAGCATCAGGCTGTGAGACCAGGTTATACCATCCTGAAATAATCCAGGTCTTTTGGTGGCAAGATGAAGTTCAGAGGGTCAAGGCGGCAGACGTTCACAGGTATGAAACACTATTCAACTTTATGGATTGGCTTGTCACTGTGTGCAGACTTGCACTGACTAGCTTTTTACCCAGCTAATTGTGTGAGGCCAGTGAGGATTTTCTTTATTAACTCAAGTGGCTTGGCTGTGAAATGAGACATACTGTACAGTATATAATTCAAGCTCACTTTCAAAGGCATTTTTGTTGAAGCTGGGTATCCAGAGAGACCCGAGCCTTTAACATGTATGCATCTGAAACACGCTCTAGAAACTTAATAATTTAAGGTCAGCATTTACACTGGTTCATGTTCCAGTAATGGAATAGTGCTTGCTTTAAAAAAATACTCTATTTATATCTTAATGGATAAAGGTGTGTTTTTTCTGGGAAAAAAACTGACTGCCTTGAGCACTTGCTGTGTGTTAGCTATGACTGGCTAGGTTTGTAAGGGACGTACCGTGTAAAGACTTCAGCAAATTATGGCTCTGAAGTTCAAAGAAAGCATAGTTGGGTACGCTTGGTGTACATTCTCAAACCTGAAAGTATTAGCTGTTCAGAATCACTTGTAGTAGTACCCTTTTGTGTCTTGGGAAGTACAAAGGGTTGTAATCTCCCAAAAGGTGTCATATTTTGGCATATTTTGGATGGATTTTGTCATTACTGACAAAGAGATCCCAGTGGAAGATATTGCTAGGAATGCAAAACACAATCACCAAACCCCACTCAAGATCCCTTATCATGCGCTCTCTAAAGCTGTTGCAGATTCATTTGAATTACACTGGAAAGATTTATCTCTCATTAATGGAGCGCTCTTCATTTTTTAAAATTGAGTTGTTGTGCAACACATCGAGTAACAATGTCATAACACATCATAAATCAGTTTGTTCACTGAAGGATTCTAGATGAGTTAATCTAACATCCTGGACACAGTTCATGAGCGGTTAATTTTAGCAGTTCCCTTTGATATATATCAGTTAAGGCAAAGCAACTCTAGCCATTACAGAGTAGAGTCAAAACTGGTTAACGGCAAAGCAAGTACAGACAAAGATTGTTCAGAGATAAAGCCTTTGGCAGATCATTCAAGGGATCTTTGCTTTATATAGAACAATTGTAGCTCTAATACCAGCAGTGCAGACACTCTGGGACAAAGAGAAAACACACACACACACCAAACCACAGAAGAAAACCACACACACCACTTGGTACTTGCATCCAACAAGAAAGTCAAGCTAAAGTTCACCAACCCTGACGTAGTTACCAAAGAACTCCATGGCAGGCAATGAGATGGGAAGAAATACCCCCAAAAAGGCATTCAGGAATTATTCCCATTGTTAGTGGGAGAAATTGAGAATGTTTGATTTGAAACACAAAGTTATCCGGCAGCCTGCCAAATGCCATTTATCTCAAGGTCATGCAACATAAATAACTCCAATGGTTAGCTCTAAAGTGGAGGAGCAGGAGGTAGCTAAACAAAAATAGGGGAAGGGGTTCCTCTCTCTTCCCTGTGGATGTTCGGCATGCTACTGACAGCGTTTCGCGGCCTGGCACTCCTAACGAGTCTGGTATATTACGGGTAGTAAAACGCTAAGAGCAGGGAGTATAGCTGAACATAGCATCATGGAAGGGACTGCGGTTTGAGACCAAGCCACTAAGCTGTCACGCATTTTCTGCAAGAATTAATCGGGGAGACTAATTAAAAGGGAAAAGTCAGCCAGAAAAAAATTTCCTCTTGGAAGTTTAAGTCTGAAAAGATTGAACCCTGTTATACAGTAGGAACAATGAACATTTACTTACTGTTTGATTGGGTGGTCACATGCATTTCCCTGTTCTTCCAACACACCAAAGTATCAGAGCCGTCCTACATTTTTTAAGAGAAAAACAAACTCAGCAACTGTCACGTCTAGTAATCCATCATCCCTATCAGTCAGGGAAGGAAGGGGTGTGTTTTGCTGAGATCACTTAGATCTGAGAGGATAGCTTTGAAGATATCAATGGGAGAATCCCAGAAGACTTGGCACCCATTCTTCTGTTCTCTGGGGTAAAGCTCAGTGTGGTTCCCATTAAAACAAATAAAAGAAGTATGCAGTCCTTGAACCTAGAACCCAAAACTGTATCCCTGTGGTCTTTGAAACTGGGCAAGGTGTCTTTTCCACTGGTTTATGTAGAAAGTAGTTTTGTGTAGCCAAATAATTCATTGAGAGAATTAGGAAGAAAATAAAATAAGTCAATATTCTTCTAATTTATTTCTGATTTAGATAGGCTGAAAGGGCAGACTGAGTGGAGTTACTTGTGGTTTCATGTTGAATTCTTGATGCCATGAAAAAACCGAAGTAAACTCACTAAGTCAGAAGGAGAGTTTCAAACAGAAAGTGTTTTGATCCGGCTTTCCCTTTCCTGCTGCAGCCAGCACCGCTAGAGATCACTGTACAGAGGCCTGTATATCTGTCTGGTTTGAGCACCGGCAACAGAAAGGAAGCAAGCCATATTGTTTTGGAAACTGAGGCATGACTTCAAAAGCTGAAATATCCCAAATATGTTATTGCATCTGGGGCTAAGACTGTGATTTATCCATCTATAAATTTCTCTTATCCCTTTCAACTTATTTAACACTCTTAGAAAAAGAAATATTTGTATGTGGAGGGACTAGAGTCAATGAGATGGTGATGTGAAGGGGACATCTACAGAAGTCTAGGCTGACTGCAAACTCCAGAACCTACAGTCCTTCAGGCAAGGGATTATGAGACGCATCTCCATTCCTTGGCGAATAGAGCAACTCCACCCATCTTTGCACCCTATTTTAGTCCTTAATGAAACTGATTTTCTCAAACACAAATGATCTTTAAAAATGGCAAAGAGCATAGAATTGCATCATTAGCAGTGAACCAAAGGCTTTTGTGTTGCAACAACTTTTGTTGAGGGATTATTGTGTTGAAAATCCACTGATCTTGGCACAGGCTGGAGAACTCAGCAGTTCCACTTTGCATGTCCTGCCATCATTCAACAAGCAGACCCTGTTGCTAGACATCACAGTAGGGCAGCCAGTTGGCTTCTCCCAACCTCCTTAGGTTTCCAGATGTCATAACAAAATGAGAGAGAGAGAGACTTAGCCATCTTCCATTTGTTTACGCTGGAGCTGCTAGGCAGAGACCAAGCCACAACACTGCACAGCTTTTCAAAAAGGACTTAATAGGCTTCTCTGTAAACAGATCTAAATATTTGCTCCAGTGACATTTATCGCATCACACGTCTGGCGCGAGTGCTTTGTCCTTGTTTTGCTTGCGTGTTTGGATTCTCTTATAAACATTAATGAAGTGCTTGAATACAAATGAATAATCCTCCCCCCTTCTTCCCACCCTGCAGGGGAGGGGAATGGGAGGGCATGAAGTAATAATAGTTCAACCTTCAACCCATAATTGCTCAGTACATTTTGATGACAGCTTTCATTCTCACATGCTTTAAAAGACTTTATTCGGTGTGTACATCCATGCAGAGGGCATTGCACCTTTCTGCAAAGGCAGCTGCAGCTGGGGTTGGGGTAGGAGGCAGTTAGCACACAGCAGTGTGTCATTTGATGTTTGATTAGTCATAGCAATTTGACCTGCTGCTGGGTTCCCAACAGGATGGCAGAATTGTGCCCCACCTGCAAGGTTTTTAATAGGGCATTTATTTAATATCTTCTTCCCTAGGCACCTGCTTTTAGCTATTGGCTGGACAGAATAATGGGCCTGAAATACCTCAGATCTAACTCCATATGGCTGTTGATCTACCTCTTGCTGGAGAACGGAGGTCATTTCATAGGTGGTTTGTGATTACCTACAGCTTGAATATGACTGGAGATGATGTGCTTCCATATAGCACTTTCGATTCTCTCAATGCCCTTACGGAGGACAGAGGCCCTAGAAAGTGAGCAGCTTGGTCTGGCTTTTGATTTCCTTGCTGAAGGAGGGGGCAGGCATGGGTAAGGAAAGACTGACCAAATCTTATTTCCATAGGTGGTTACCGTGGCAGCAACCTTTAGAATATTTTTATATTGTCTAGGGTATGAGGCCATTAAAAAGTGTGTTAGATGCCTGTTTCCTGATCATACGAGGGGTGAAGTTGTGAAGCATATCAAGGCTTCATTTCTCAACCTGCTCCAGACTGAGAAAACACTGAGTATCTCATTCCTGTGTGGGAGAGGTTACAATACTACTCCTTTCTCCCTGTGCAGTTTAGCATGTCACAGTATCTTCCATGCACAATGAATTATCATGATCTCCAGCCAGGTGGGACAGTGTTTTGCTCAAGACCTTACTAAGTGTCGTTAGTTTCTGCAGCTGGGCTTGTAGGAGCAGGAGTTTGGCTTGCTTGGAAGCCAGTAATAAAAGAAACTCCATATTAGCAAGCGGGTTTCTTCAGAAATTCCCCAAACTCATGCAACTAACCTCTCTTCTTTGTTGAGAGCAAGACTGCTGCATTTAGGCTGTGGGACATAAAAGAAGTGATCAATGCATAGAAAGTAATCAAAAGTTCATTCTTCAGACGATCGTTAAGAAATAAATCATCCTGTACAAGACATCTGTGATTTTGTCGTCTGCAATAGTAGTAAGTGCGAAGGATTTATTTCCCAATAATCAAGCTTTGGGAGGTCAAGATTAATACCCAAGGGGAAAGAAATGCTTGTGTTTCCTTCCTCTCAGTAATTAGGTACAAAATGGGTTAAAAATTAATACTGTCTTTGGATCAGCATGTATATGAAACCATTCAGTCTGCACATATTTGTGTACTATTATAAAGTGCCTGTCAACTCAATTAATTATCAAATTGCTTATTCAGTCTATACATTCCTTGCATAAATCCAGATCAACTTTGCCTCTTGTAACAGTATTTGTTTATATGAGCCGGAACTCTCAATCCTGAGCAGTCTAAAACGCCTCTCGAAAGAATTTCTTCATCTGTGTCTACAGGGACCCAGACTAATTGCTATTGAGAGGATGCCCTGTGGGGTGCTTTTTTGGTGGGGAGGTAGAAGTAACAGAATTGTTTAGAAAGATGTTCCCTTGTCACCTCTGTTGATGCTGATAGTTAAAATAGAGGAGACTAAAGTTGTTACGGTTCTCAGCACACTGGAAAAAAAATAGCTGGGAGAAGGGGACAGAAAAAAGAATTTGCAGATATTTTGTCATCCTCTGCCTGATGTGCCAACACTAATGGAGGCTTTTTTTCTTTGCTAATTTATAGTCCAGTGCATTCCAGGGTCCCCGTCGCTCAAGTATTCTGCCTTTCGCTCATTTGCTGGAACACAAACATGGAAGTGTATTTGGCACTCGCTGGAGCCTTAAAAAAACAAAATTAAGGCAAGCTGCCAGATCAGAATCTAATACACAACATATGTTTACAGGGTTATAGTCTCTTGCCATGTTGGCTTTAGCAGCACTCCAGTGTGAAGTAGAATAAATGCCTTCCAAGACCTTTTATCATTCATCGTGCTTATCAAAACAGTAAAAATACTGTTTTTATTTCAGCAAATGTGCCTATACTGTTGTCTGAAGCCCTTTGAATTCCCCACCATATTTGGGATCAATGGAAGAGTACGTCCTTGGTCTTGTTTGTCTACTTTTCCTCCTCTTCAGGAGAACTCAGTTGCCTCAGGGCTGAGCAGGTTCATCCACCAGTTTGACAAGTGTCCCTGAATAGGACCCCTAGTCTGTAAGGAGAGAGTGATCTTGACACCCATCTGCCTTGTGCATTTGTAGCGTAAGTCATGGCACTCTGAGGAGTCTATGAAGAGGAAAAGGTTGTCCAAGTGTAAGACACAGAGGATTGAAGCGAAGGAGGTTTTTTAAGCTACCTTGGGTTACCTCAGCTTGTCCAAATGCAAGAGGTGCCATTGATTCACACTCAGTTCAGGCCACAGGCTGTAAAGAATTAGCCAGCAGTGATTCAATTTACCCATCGTTACTTTTTAATATCCTGAGTTGGCCATCAGCAGATTTGAACCCAAATTTAGAGACAGAGGGAGAGTTCTTGATAAACATGTAAACACATATAAGCAATTTGCAACCCTGAAAAATGAGACCAGTCTAGTTCGAAACAACATAAAGGCAAACCAGTCCCTTAGTACTGTAAGGAAAAATTGTTTGCTTCAAACTTTAGCCCTCTCTTGGGTCTTTTCAGCACTACTGAGAGGGTAGTGGCCAGTGGCCATTGGCATGGCCAATGAGTCCCACTAAGACTCTGTGGTTTCCTTCTGGGCTCTGCTACTTATGCCCCACACAGTCCTGGTATCTACTCATCCAGTGCTTACTCCACTCAATCCACACCAAGATAGGACCATTGAGACTGGAGCCTGCAAGCTCAAGGCAAGGACTCTTGTACCAGTGCAAGATTTAGGAGTGGGATGCAATGGACAGTGCTGCAAGGCAGAGGGAATGGAAAACAGGGACAGTTACGCCAGACTCTTGTCACCTCCTGTGACTGCTCAGCCCAGCATGCAGTAGACTAGCTGCAAAGCTGCTACAGGATGTGCCCTGCAGAATGGAAATCAGTAACAGTATGCAGAGCCCAGGAAAATGAAACTTGAAGTGTCTAAAAATGTTGATGGATGAGTCAAGTGTTAGTTGGTGGGTATAAGAAGCTCTGAAAGAGCAGTAGCCCGTCACTTTTTCTTCTCCTGCTCGTTCTCCATGTGTAGGATATACTTCACGTGATCCATGAAGCATGCTAGGCCACCTGGATCCCATGAACTCTACACGCACTCTTCCAAGCTTATCAAGGGCTGTGCTTGCAGGCAAGCTGTATTAGCAGGAGGCAAGACTTGTCTGGGGCCTCAGAGACAATTCTGATGTGGCCCTTTGCGTTTCAGTTCTCTGCATGCAAGATGGGCAGGGTATTAGAGCTATTTATTTCTGGAAAATGCTTTTTTTTTTAAAAAACAGAAACACTGCTCATGATGTTATCTGGATTTTGAGGAAAAAACCACATTCCTTCAAATGTCTCAATTTCAAATTTAAAGTGAAGCTAGAAAACTCCAGGGGTCTCATCAGCAAAACAACAGTCTGGTGACTGACCCAAACGGACATTTTTGTAGTGTTTGTATCAACACGTTAAAGATAGAAAAGACGGAATTCTTCACTTTTTTCTTCAGATACAATTCTTGTTCCCTGTTGAACTGTGGAAGGTGACAGAGGTGGAAGTCTCTTAGTGGCTTTGGATGGATATGTTAACGGAGGATAAAGTCCTCAGGTGCTTCCTTGATGGGAGCTCTCTAGCACAACTCCAGGGTGCCTGACTAGCAGGTTGTTTGAGATAGGGTGACTTTACCTCTATAGACTATGTTCTTTACAGACATCAGGAAAGTTATAGTGCTTTACAGCTTACAAGTTATTCTTGCCCATTAGAGACTTAACATGTCAGATCTCTGCTCACATTTAGTAGTGTTACGCTATGAACAGCCATTGCTCTTGAAGTAGTTTTGGATCAAAATGGGGAGCAGGGCATGGCAGTTGCATGTCAACATTTCATCAGGGAAGTCTCTCTTAGATTGTGTTAGCTTGAAGTTCATTTCAGAAATAAAAGTCACATACATGGAAGCCACAAAGGCTGTAGTATAAATAGAGATCTTGCATCTCTTGCAGCTCCAGGCCTTTGTTCTTTGTAGCTCAGATGACCTAGACCTCTTGCCTTTACCCTTGGACTACAATAAACTTACCCTTTCACTTGAAGAGACAGATTGAAGAGGTCATCATTGTTTGGACTTTCAGTTCCTCATCTTCGTGTTTGCTCCCAAGAAGTGTCTTCTTTCTATCACTAAGGTGATCAGCTGCCTGGTTCAGCTTTTGAATCAAAAGTTTAACCTTCTGCGTGCAATGCTTGTTTGTCTTTGCTGCTTGGTTTTAAGGAAATTTCTGTATCTGTTCCCCGTTCTGTTTCAGTTATGGATAGTTTTATTTGACTGGTAAGTGCAGAGTAAGGTTTAAAAGAGTCAGTCAGTAGAAGTCCATGTTGGCTAATTCCTTGGACACAGTGACTATTGGGACAATCACGTCTCCCTGACAGGTTCTGCTTCCTGTATTTCAACAGTATTCTAGGTCCTAATCGCTTGCTCTGTGCAGAAAGCATTTTCTGTATGCTTTGCTGCTGCCCAAATGCAGATGTAGGTTTCAGATTATGAGATTTCAAGTTCTGAGAATCAGTATGGGTTTTAATGCTCTTGATGACACAGCCAGCTAGTGTTGTTATGATAAAATTCAAAATTCATCTCTGAAGCACCTCTTTCTTGTGTTGCCTCATGCATTCTCAACTAGCAACGTATTCCTTTGTCTAAGTGACTTCCACTGTTGGAACTTTTTCCTAACATATTTAAGGTTTTCCTTTACTACTTCCAGATGTAGTTCCTTGTTTTACCATTCGTTGACTCTGTAAATATAATTTCTCTGGTGCTAGTACTGCTCAGTTATTTGAATAGAGCTGTCATGGTACACAAGATCATGCTGTCTCTCTTTTTGGAGACATTTATTAAAGAAAATTTTTACAGCTACACACAGACATGCTTCTGCAGAGATTGAAATTCAGTTTGTCTGGTTTGTTAACCAAGACTCTCACCCTTTCTGGGACAGTTCGTAGAGACACCTCGTGGCTGTCAGGAGCTCTACAGAGTGCATCACAATCATGTCAGATTGATTTATACTAAACCTTAACATCCAGAGTCGTTTGTGAGAGAGTTACGAGGGAGGCTGACAACCTGCTAATTAAAAGCTAGAAATACTTCGAGTTCTGTTCTGATGGAAACAAGTAAGCAAATATGTTCTGAAGTGGAATTACCCCCCACCCCAAAACAACAGCAACATGATGTCTGCCTTTTGACAGACCCTACTCTGTCTGTAATAAAAACTATCAAAGGAAATTTTCTATTTAAAGATAAAAAAATTTCCATTCGTTCCTAGATTCCCATACTCCAGTTTCCACTCCCGCTCTCCCCATTCTATACAAGTAATGTAGAAGTAATGCCAGCAGCGCAGACTGCGTGAATGCAGTTTGTTGGTGTGATTCTTAGCTTCTCGGTCAAAAGCCACACTAGTCAGTGTCAGAAAAGCAAAAAACCAAGCCCCATTCTTTTCAAATGTACAAGTCAGGAGTGAATTAGACAGTAAGCTTTATGCAAGAGAAAGCCAGACTGACTTCTTTAGGTTTCAGGTCATCCATTAATGTAGATAATTTAAACAAGTGAGTCCTGGTAAGATTGCTCACCAGGTAGTAAGTCTTTCAAATGGTAAGTGAGCAAGACTTTGAATTCACTGTCTCCCTGAATTGGCAAAGTATGCAGCTTTTCTTCTGTTTGACAGAAACTCTTCCATGAAAGTGGTATTTTAAAGAACAGAAGCCCTTAGAGGAATAAAGTATATAACCAAGCAGTTTTACTGGATATAATTGTGCTAGACCTGGCTGAATAGAGGCCTTGTGATTTCATTAGTCTTGTATGTTTAGATCCAAATCATATAATATCATAATCAAATCACAATTTGAGATATATATATATGTATAAAAATCAAAAAGACAGGTAGTGAAGTGGAAATAGTCATGAACTATTTGTCATTTCTGTTAACATGTCCTTTCCTCAGTGGAAACTGAATCATGCAAAGTGCTGGAAACCATCTTTCCATAACACAGCAGAATAGTGTCCTTCATGTGCTTTGCACAAGGCTGAAAGAGGCTTTTCCTGGAGAAATTAGTCAAAAGGTCCAAAGCATCCCTCAAGTTCAGGGGTTAGCTCCTACTCACAGCTGGATTAAGGAGGCAAATCAATAGCAAGGACAGAGTTATGGCAAGTAAGAATTCAGGGTATTTTGCTCTTAATGATCAATCCACATCTTCATGATCACATAAACATGAAAGCAATAAAGCATGTCTGTGTGCCTTTCTGATCTCTAGAGCATCTCAAGGGAGTAGGAGAGTGCTATTAGAGAAGGTGACAATTCCAAGTCAATAGCGGGACTTCGTAAAGATTTTTTTGCATTAATCAAAACCTAAGACCACCTAGAAAAGATTAGAGCTAGGCGTGCATGTTGAATATCATGCTTGAGCTGACACCCTATCTAGGGGTACTTCCATGCATTTTCTTTAAATGCCCATGGAGTGTCTTCACATTGGGCTGGACGCCCAGCTAATACTTTCCATTCTATGGAAAGCATACCCTATGTAGGGTAACATTCAGGTCTTCCAAGCGTTAAGGCTTAAAAAAAAGTCACCATGTTTACTTCAACTTTCCCTTTTTAAATTTCTTTGACAGCCCTGTGCTTTTCTAACTTGTTTCGGGGAATATCCAGTCTGCCATTGGAATTATTTGAATTGTACAGAAAGAAAGGAGGGCCTGTTTCCCTCCGAATTCCATATATTGTGTCGCTGGAGCTTTTCATGTTCCATAAACAATGCTCTCTTTTTCTAACCCTCTCCCCCTCCTGCCCATAGCCTGACTTTCTATAATTTTCTTGACATGGACAACTCAGCATTTTTGTGAAAAGCTATGACTGATTTTCTGCAGCTTTACAAACAGGAGCTTGCTAGCAATTTCAAGAGGATCAGGTGGTTTGATGCAAGCAAGATTGGGTAGAGTCTCTGGGACTTCAAACACGTCTCAGCAGTGCATCTGGTTGTGAATGATTGTTTTCACTTAAAACATTCATGATCTCCCATTGGCAAGTCTCCTCTCATAACTAAGTAGACATTTGGAAAAAGGTTGGTATTTTTAAATGTCTTCTTAATCCCTGTAGATCTCTAGCCACATACAAGCTAGTGGCTTTATTTTTCCTTACACCACTCTTTTTCTAGTTAATAATTCAGTTATTATGTGAGTGAAATCTCAGGAGGTACTCAGAGTTGCAGGCACTCTGGAGTTTAAGTTCATTTCAAGCTTCCTATGAGTTTCTTAATATTGGAATGGTGTTTCGTGGTTTGTTTTTGGCAACTCATGAAGCTGGACCCCAGGAGAAAAACCCTAGATAAGTAGTTATGGTAGATATTGGAAAAGCAGTAGTGCCTCTATAGCTCTTCAGTGGCTTGATGCCTCAGTATTTTTTTCTTTCTTTACCAGGAAGATGGATAATTTCCAGTCTTAACAACCACACATGGAAAGATGAATAAGCAGCATTTGGGAAGGGTGTCTGATTGGTCACACCCTTGTCTGGCTCTGCTTGTTGGTGCATTTTGCATAGCATTTCTGGAATACTTTTGCAGTAGTGAAAGGGTTATTGCAGCATTTGATTTCAACCTTATAAAGGCTTTAAAAGAAGTGCCAAGCCCCTGTAGTCTGGAAGCAGCAACACTGATCGTGTGCCATGTCACGAAGAGGAAAAAAAATCCTTTTCAGTGTTTGCACTGAACATGAGTGTCACTTTAAAGCTCTACATTGCTTTTAAAACTGCCTTGCAGCCCGACAGCCTTGCGGTGGACCTGAGAGGTCTTGGGTTAATGTCATCTAATGCATCCTAATGGGTAGTCTAATTGTAACTGCCATTCCAGCTGTCCCTTGTGTGTTTAACCCATGTAAATGAAATACACAGCTTTCCAATTTGCTCTTCAGCTTGAAATATTATCTTCTCCTTAAGTAACGTGTTTTAATTGCAGAAGCAAGATATAATAGAAAGAGTGGGTGAGAGCATGAAAATTTTATATAAATAGCAGGGCTTCTTAGCTCTTTCTTTTCTTCACCGTTGCCCTGTCTTCTCTCAGGTGACTGCTGACTAAACAGACATCGAACAGGCCCCAGCTGATCCAGAGAGGGGATAAGACAGCAGGTAGAGAAGTGCTGTCACCTATCCGAACTCCCATCTGCTGCAAGATGTCCGGATAGTTAGACAGCAGCACTCTGAAGCATGCCCATGCCCACTTGATGTCAATCTGTAGCGACTCTCCTGATTTACACTGGCAGAGAAGATCAAAACCCAGCTTAAAAATTAAGTGGCAGAGACAAAAAAAAAAAAAAAAAGAATAAAAAAAAAAAAAGAAGAGAGAAGTCAGCAGACACTCCGAGGCTGGGAAAGGCTGCCAAACAAGCATTCCTGCCCTTGCTTACGAGTCTCCCCCACATACAACTGGCTGTGTACGTCT
The DNA here is from genome assembly GCF_949628215.1 of Phalacrocorax aristotelis. NCBI lineage: Eukaryota > Metazoa > Chordata > Aves > Suliformes > Phalacrocoracidae > Phalacrocorax > Phalacrocorax aristotelis. Next base: position 48,319,467 of record NC_134281.1, read on the forward strand.
GGGAGCAGCCAGCATAGTGATCTATTCATAAAGGGCCAAATTCAGGAACCGACCTGCAAGGCTTGAGTACACTGACTACACATGGGGAAGGTGGAGCGAGGGCTCAGAGGGGCTTCTTGGAGTTGTGCAGGACAAAAATCCCCTTCTTCCCAGCTAGCTGAAAAGCAGGCACACCAGGGGGAAAGAATGGTGCGGTGGTTAGGGCTTTAACCTGGGACTTGGACAGCAAGGACCAGTTCTCTAGTCCATGAGAGACTAGGTCAAATTTAACTTCTGGGTTATTTTCTTTCTCTCTCAGGACAGAGGAAATACAGCTCAGTTCTCTCTTGGCTTGATGTTGGTAGCATTAGGAGAAAACTTACGATGTGTTGGGCTCACACTGCCTAGATAAGCACCCTGAACACAGCCCCCCTCCTGCAAACGGAGGCAGCGCTGTGCAGACCGCCAGCTCTCCCTGGGCCTCTGCACCCTTGCAGGGGCATGCAAACCAGCTGTAGGTTTGGCTTTTACTGGTCATTGGGGAAGAGACATGAGGGGTAGAAGTTGAGCTTGGTGTGTCCCTCAGTAGCCGTTTGAGGACAGCAGTTTTCCCAGAGCAACTTAGTTTGTAGTTTGCAGTGAGTAGGTAAAGATTAATATCCTCCTGAAATGGGCTCCTGGCTCTCCTATCACACAGCCAGTGGTCTCAAAATTGAGACAGGATTATTCCATTTAGTTATTCAGGAAGAGGCACCTCAGCTTGGAAAGCAAAACGAAACCTAAACCCTGTTGGCATTTCAGTGTGTGCACCTGGGCTGAACTTTTCAAGTCACTTAGCCTTCCAAAAACCAGAAGGTACCAACACCTTCAAAAAGACAAGCCAGAGAATGACCTTAAAAGCTCCTGTCTGTGTTTGCATGTCCTTTGACTGGAGCTGAAGGTAGCCAACAGGCAGACCACTGGATGGTCCTAAAATGGTGGCTGTAGGCACAGTAGAACTGACAGAGGAGTAACCCAGTGACCTGAGATGCTTCTTGATTGCCCCTTCTGCTGAGAGGAGAGACAACATCCTGTCATCGCACAGCAGTAAGGAGGAATCTGGAGATGAGCTATGGAAGAATTTGTCTATTCCCTTTCCATTTTATAAATGTGAAAGGAAGTTAAAAGGAGAAGGATGAAAGGAAGTTAAAAGGAAGATATCAAAACATGAATCATTTCAGAAGGTTTTGAATATACTGCTGTGGTTGAGACTGAATTAATGATAAAGACAAATTGCTGGGTTTGTCTGGATGCTTGATTTGAGGTAGAGAGGTGCTACCTTGCAGCTACCGGGGTGCTCTGTATCTTCACGGAGAACAGAAGGTGCTTTCCAGCAATGGCTTGCTTGTGCACATACAGACAGCTTGTGCTGCCCAGAGCTATAGAGGGGAAGGGGGCAAATTCATGTCGTTTATAGGTTAATTGAGTAAAAGAGAGTGATGCTTTCCTTTTCCTGTAATCTGCAGCTGCCTGGGTTCCTGTGAGGGACCTGGCGTTGCTTAGAGCTCCTGCAGGGGCGCTCTAATTTAGACCCTGTTCCACACTCACTATAGGCCTGGAACAGAGAATAGGCAACACTGCTGAGCTATGATTCAGTGTTCCCTGCTCTTGATGGGTTGACCTGTGACATATCCAGTCTCAGGAGGGCACGCTGTGAAGACACGCATTCATGGAGCACACAAACTACTGTCATCTAATGACGGTGCTGTTTCTTTATGCCATTATGCAGGATTACTTTGAGACCCAGTCTTTGCTTGATGTAGAGCCCCCGAGTTGGACAGGACAGGGGATGTGAAGGAGAAAGGATACTTGTCCTCAAAATGGGCAGCCAACTGGCTTAGCTGTCCTTTTCAGGACAAGGGTTCTCATTATGGGTTGCATGCTCTTAGCTTTGCTTTGTCCATCTCACACTATAGGAAAAGAGCCTGCAGTGCCACATATTTCCATGTCTTTTCTCAAGTCCTGGTATATACTCCCATATGTAATCCACAGCATTGGGTTACCCAAATAAAAATCCAAGTCAGAAGGTTATTAGATGGAGAGAAGGAGATTTGGGTTAAACTCTGCTTCATATATGCAAGAATGATGTGTGGCTTCTGGAATTATATTTGTCTGGGTTTTTAAACTCCTGTGTTAGACATGGAGAAGTATAGGTAATACCATTGCACTAATAGTTGGAGAGGGGGGAGGAGATTTGTGAATAGTTTGGTAATCTGAATAAACTGTGAATATGCAGTATAGGCAGGAGAGAGAGAGTTTCCTTCTTGTATGTGTTTCTTCTGAAGGAAGTACCTTTCTGCCTATTTTTAAAGCCTTGCTGTTAAATAAGAATCACCAGTGGAAAATGATAGTACTGTGCATCTCCTGCAAATTAGTGTGGTGAGGAAAAAACAGCCCAAGCCTAAATATGTCCCAGAAGTCATCATATTCTACAAAAGACACCAACAGCATATAGCTGGGAAACTGGTCCTTTTTAGAGTTGTACCCCCCTAAATTCAGGTCCTCTGCACCCTCCCAAGAGGGATTTTTGTTTCAGGTATGCCTGAAGAAGAGGAAAACAAACCATGTCTAGACTAGCTAGTAGTAGCTTCAATCTCTTTGGTAAAACTAGTAGGTTTTAGTGGCAACTGTATGGCAGAGACACAGAGGGATTTCATGCCAGTGAGAATTTTATAGCTAAACGTGTGAGGTTTGAGATTCAAGCCTCTGACCATCCGCTGGCCTTGTTGGGACCAGAGAAACCCCTTGGGAAGTACTGCACAAGCTCTAGGAGCAGGGCTCATCCTGAACCAGGACATTGCTGTGCTTATAAAAGCTAAGAAAATATAGTCCTGGTCTATAGCATTCGGGTACTGACCATTGCTCTCAGGAGGAGGGGAATTAAGTTGATTTCTGCCTTCTTTTGGCACTTCAAACTGAGGTGAGTTTGTATGTGATCTGATCTGGCCTGCCCTTATCCAGTATTTAGATATCCCTAGTAGGGTCTTCTGGGTCAACTACTGGTTGAAAAGAATGTTTATAGGGAGCTTCAGCCCTATTTTCCTGCCCTGCTCAAGATCTAAAAAAGAAAGTAAATCTGATTTCTGTGACTTGTGAGCTATGGTAGGAGAACAGTTTTTGCATTTGGAGCTCATTCAGGAAATGTTTAATTTCTCCTGTTATTAGTGGTGTGTAATTGGTAACCAATCACAATGGGAACATCTAATCTGATTAGTGAGCCATTCCTAAAAAGGAACAGAAAGGCCATCTGTGAATGACAGATATTTTTTGCGTGTGCTTGAACAGTGCTTCTACTATCTAATTCCTTATATAGGACGGGGAATATTACTGCTTTCAGGTCTCTTCTCATTGGTACCCTCGTTACCGCTGAGGTGATCTCAGCTCAGCATCTGAACGTGAAAATGCAGTTACCAGTTACTCCAAGTCTTTCCACAGAAAACCTACTTGCTGTAGCTCAGTATGGGCTTTTCCTCTTCTTTTTTTTTACCATGCATTTTAACGTATCTTACCTTTGAAAACAAAGCTGGTTGCGGCACTGAGCAGATCCTTCTCTGCATTTCAGCTACTGGCTATCCCCATCCTACGTGTACACTGGAGTTATCATGGATATCGCTTAGACCAGAGGAAGCTGTCCGTTTTTCCCAAGAGCTGTCAATGCTTGTCCAGAGCACTGCAAAATTAATAAGGGAGAAATGCTTCAGAAAGGAATTTCTTTTGTGAAAGTTCCTTGGCGTATGTGCCTGGGCTAAGCTGGTTTCTCCATATGCCCTGTACAGAAATACCTTTCCTTATACTTCTGTGAAGCCACTTCACTGATGCTGAGCTCCAAAGGGTTTCAGGCAACCTGGGTAATTGGGGGCTACTCTCAGTTCTCTCATATGGTAACTAGTACCTACCATTTTGCCCCAGTATTTAGACGGAGAGCTCTTTGTAAGAGCAGGTTTATCTCTAGATGGTAAGCTGGTGCTGTATAATACTGTAGAGTAACTGGACTCCATGGCACAGGCAGGACATAGCATTGCATCTAAACTGTTATATTGTACTTTTTAGAGATTAGGTTATCACACATGCATGAGTAGAAGTATAATCTTGACTCAGGGTTTGTGCACAATGTATTTAAGAAATAGCCTACAAGGTAGATGGGTTGCTTCAAATCTGCAGGTTCTCTCAACGTTCTGCATTTCATATCCCTAAGGTATGTCAGGCTCTGCCAGGTTTTATCTTTGGATGATACGAAATTCAGAAGTCTGTTACAAACAGCTACAGATTGATTGCATACGTACACACAGAAACACACATGCTGAGGGAGACTAGAAAAACAGATCTACAAAAGAAGCTATTTATCTCATTCTTTGTATTCCTTCTTCAGTGTGTGAGCACAGCTGGGAATCTTGCTCAGCTGGGTGTTTGCAAGGGGGCAGACGGTTCACGCAAAGCCTTCTGCTGAAGGCGGGCTGAGAGTTTGGATCATGACTCCTCCACAGAGGTAACTCAGTGTGAGGATCAGAGCTGGACTGACCTCACAACGTGAGAAAATGAGGCTCAGTAAGTGATTTGGCTAAGAAAAATGGCAGAAGAAAAGAAACTAAAGAAATGCCTCTTCTGAGAGAGGGGAGTTTCAGTGGCCTATTTTCTACTGATCATTAGGAGATTAACTGCTGGTCATATTCCCAGTTAGGCACTCTCAGAGCTTATTTGATCCTGGGCAACAGGTTTATTTGCCTAATTTATTGTTGCTCTTAGAGTTTTAAACTCAAATATAAATTAAAGGCTTTTGTTCTGTGCAATTTAAAAGCATGTCCAGAATGGGGAGCCCAATATTTGGCTTGGCTTCATGTTCTGAGATGTATTTCAAGAGCTTCTGGGCATTACTAGGATGGGTTTGGAGCTGATGTTTGTTTTCTGAACTATTTTGGTGCTTAATGTTTCTGCATTAAGAAGAAAGGTCACTGCCAGCTGTTAAGCATTGAGGAAGAACCATTGTTGTAAGGAGCCTGTTAGGCAAGCCAGTTGTTGAAGGGTAACTTATAAAACAGGACAAAGTTAGAAGCTGTTTTGTTATCACAGATTATTTCTGTAAGCATTGGGGTTAATACACCAATTTTGAAAGAAACTTCCAAAGAGGTGGTGAGTATACAAAACCTAGTCAGTTACAGTTAAAAGATCTGCCAGTTATTGTCCAAAATGACTCCGAATGTATCTGCGTTCAAGAAACTGTGAATCCTTCAATATTTATTAAATATATGGGGAATGTGAACATGCTGGCCCCAGGATGAGCTAAGATAAAAACATCTCCAGCAAAAGAAAGCGTGAGTGCAATCCACGCTGAGGGAAGAGAAACAAGAATAAAAAGTCTTTCTCAAACCTTGTAAAAATGAGTTCCTGCTGAATTAAGGTTCAGTGCAAAATGGAAGGAAGCTCCATTAAGTTTGATTTTGGTGACAGAACCTTAGTTTTCTTCAGAGATCCCAACACTGAAACAAGGAGGACTTTACTTTGCATGTAATACTGTCTTGCATGGAGGTATTGTGGGTCTAATGGATCAAGTGCTGGCTTGGGACTTCACCGGTTCATCAGTGGTCCATCGTTGTCCTTGGTGTGCTGGTTGACCCAGGGCAAGTAATTTCAACTCCTCCAAATTTTGTTTGTTTACTGAGGAACACTTTGAATTGTAATGGATGTTTTTTATACCCCCGCTATGTGGGGACATTGTGGGCAGGGAGATCATAGCTTCAAATCACTTCCATCCAAGTGCCTCTGCAGTTTAATGCCTGCCAGATTTGCTAAACTCTTCAGGGTACCATGCCTCTTCTCTCTTTGAAGCTAGTTGAGATATCCTGTCCCTCAAAAAAGATGCATTTGGGATGTCAATAATTGGAATATATTGTTCTTTTGCCCACAGGGAGTCTGACACAGCAGCTCTACCTTAAATACAGTAATCAGCCTGTGAAAGCCAACAAAATCCCACAGACCAAGTGATAACAACTGTTTCACTTTCTTAAATCTCCCAGTAATCTGAGGGATGAACAAGCTTTGTAGCTGAGAAATGCTCTTAAGTACAATTTACTGGGGTTTGTTTTTTAATACCCACATTTATTACATTTTTTTTTAAAGAAAGTCTTTTCACAAGATTTGCCAAAGAACATAAAGGTTTGTCGTAACGGATCAGATCATTTATCCCTAAAAATCCAGTACCCCATATCTGCCAGCGATGACTTGGCTCAGCTTGAGAATCAGCTTGTATAGTACAGCTGGGTGCAGGCATGGCTTTATTAGAGGGCTGAAAGCCTCCATCCTTCTACCCTGCATTAGATTGACCGTGGTGGCCTGGTGTTAGCATCCCTTGCTTGATTGTCAAGGCTGAATTGCCTCTGGTTGGGAAAGGCTCAGAGGATTAGATGATCCTTGAGGTCCCTTCCAACCTGTGATTCTGTGAGGATGCAAGTAGTCTCCAGAGAAGCGTGGAGGCAGCTTCATACTGAAAAGCTGTCCTCTGGCCAGGCAAGCACAACTGGTTCTTCCTCTTCTTTCATAGTGCTTGAGACTTCAAGGGAATTTGGTGTAGAATTTTTTGTACCATGGGTCAAGTTGTTTTGGAGGTTGGAGTGGTGGGAAAACTGATCTGAAATGTGGTATGCGGATCACAACCAAGCATAGCAACTGCCAAAAATAATAGGATGGGTGGTGTTCTCTGGGTAATCTACAGTAAAAACAGAGATTGACTAAGAACTTCATCAGTGATCAAAGGCTTTGAGCTCTATTTCTTGTGTGCTTTGGTGTCATAGATGCTTCCTCCACTTCCCAGAGATGAATCTGAGGCAATTAAAATGAGGCATCATTCATAAGCTGAAGGGACAACTTCATACTACTGTTCCTAAGGTTGCAGAAAATCTGAAAGGCATTTCTGCACTAGGAATATTTAGACACTTGGATTTTTTTTCCTGGCATGTTACAGAGCTATACCATTATGGAAAGCTAAGTTTCCTGCTGCAGCAAGGGACTATCTAAATCCATCTGTCCTGGGACAGTCAGTGCTGTGCAAGCCAGTGGGAGAGTTCTGAGGGGACTCTGAGGGAAGAAATCTGTTCTGAGGGAAGAAATCCAGCTGCTGTCTGCCATGAATAGGCCATGTAACCCTGGGCCAGTTGTGCTTGGTTTCCCTTTTCACCTTGTCAGGCTTTAACCATGTGCGACAAGACAGCTGCCTGTTGATGGCTCAGCCTGCCATCATGGGGAGATGTGGAAGAAGAGAAAAAAATTGAAAACTCTCTTGTTTTAGATAGGAAAAAATATCCCAGTTGTGATCTACTGTTGCACGCACAGGTCAGGGAAGGATTACCCTGCGGTTAAGGAAGAGGATTGTATCAAGGGACAAGTTCTGTTCCCAGCTCAGCCACAGACTTCCTTTCGGACCTTAACACTTAATTCTTTGTGACTTTGTTTACTCACCTGTCTGATGGGAATAATACCGCCTACATCAGAGGCGAGTTGTGCCACTCTATGTTGATGCACGTGGTGTTAGTTAGGAACATTAAAATGCTTTGTGATCCATGGATTTTAAAAAAATGCAGTATAAATGGTCAGGGCTGTTACTTGAGATTTTAGTTCCAGACACTGTGTCACAAATCAAAGTATCTCCTTTTATTTCTTACTGTAGAGGGTTATAAAACATCCAGTGGGCATAAGGTTGCACTTCAGAAAGCAAGTGCAAGTGTTCGACATCCTGACTAAAATCTAGTTTCATTTTTAAGTTTATATATGTTCTAGTTTCCATAGCTATTTTCCATGTTAGTTTTATTTTATATTTACTGGCAAAATGTTCCTTTGAGTCTGTTAGTGTTCGATATCCATTGTCTAGTACCATTTACTTCCATGTTTGGTATTTCAAGATTTACATTACCTCTCCCTTAGCTTTAGAGAACTAAATTATTCCTGTGCTCATTACTCAGCTGAAATTTGAAAGGAGCTTCAGATCTTTATTTCTTTGAAGTCTGTTTTTGTTACAGGCTTCGCTAGCTGACTGAAAAATCTTTTAAGGAAGACACCAAACAAGAAGGCGCAAGCCTCCATTCACTAATCCTGCCTAATCTCAAGCTGTTTGATGCTTAAGGTCAGCTACAGAATATGATTTTATTCAGGGGACTTCCTATTGTATAAAAGGTATAAGGTTTATATAGTGTGCAAAGGTATATAGAACAGGTTGTCTATTAGGAAGACTGTAGCTTTAGGGCAACCAACTTAAACAGCCTACCAGGTTTATAGTGGAGAGCTTGCCCCTTGCCCCCAATAGCAGTAAAGTATTAAGTTGCAGCTCCATCAGCCAAGCTCTTCATCCAGGCCTGCCTTAAAAACAGCAAGTGCTTTATCGTGTGTGATGAGACCACTGAGCAGGCCAGCTTGTCTCACAGGGCCACCACAAAGTAACCTCTCATGAGGCTGTGGTGGTTAGACATGCCAAGAGCTGGGGAGAAAGAGTCATGGTCCAGGTGAGGTTGTCTTGAGCCGTGGTGAATCCAGCAGCCCTGCAAAACTAAGCTGAGGCAAATCATATGATGCCTCACTAGTGTCTTGGAGAAGAGTCAGGTAGGGAATGGTTACTAGAGAAGCCAGGGGTGCTGTAGTGTCCCTCTAGTGGGATGTGGCCATAGCAGCAGGCATCCCCTATCCACCACTGCGCTGCTGGCACTCTCAGTTCACAGCTCATAAGCCTAGGGGCCAACATCCTACTGTAAGTTGCCTTTCATTTAGGCAAGAACAAAAGGGACCTAAATATGCTGAACATATTGGGGAAAAGAAAGATCTCTATAGGTTTGTGTAAAGAAACTCAGGACCAAGGATGAGGTCCCTTTTTCATGCCATTTTCTCCCTTTCAGAAGAAAGAACATGAAGAAAGCTGGAGAGCAAGGATTTGCTACTCAGTGTAAGAGGCAGCCTTGTACTCCAAGAGTAGGAACAGTATAGTAACCATGTCACCGGGGCAGGGAAAGCCCTGAACATCACTGTTGCACATTATAACAAGCTGCTTGTTCACTACATAAAAAAGCACAGTTCCATTTGATTTGAGATCAAGACAAGCAGCATCCTTGGCAAGCTTCATCTGCTATTGGTTTCCCCCGACCTTTCATCCAAGAAGGTTAATCTTAAAGACCAGTAGGAAGGGAGCTTTGTATCTTCCTTTCAAGTCAGATAGGATTAAGTGTAGGACAAGGAAGAAGGAGCCACAGGGGCAGCTCCACAGACAGTCTCTTCTCACAGGTGCTTCCTCCATGTTCTTGAGAACACAAGAACTTTAGAGCTCAGAAGAAGAGAGTCTTGGTTCCTGCCCTAGTTCTCTTGCTCTAGTTTTGTAGTGTCGTGGTGGCTCATTTATACACCTAATCCAGTTTAGGACTTAAGAAAGCTTTTTTTCCGCACCTGTGATATCTTAGGAGACCTAAGGCTATTTTGGTCTCATTAGCCCTCCATACCTTCTGTTTGTCATTTATCAGGTGCATAGATGCATACTCAGGGTAGAGCACTAGCTGAGAAGAATCTGTGCAACAGGTAGAATAGAGCATACAAAAGAGAGTAACTAGGCAAAGTACAAGGTAATCAAAGGAGAAAAACCAAAACCAAACTCCATGTAATCAGAGAAGCTAACAAAGAGACTAATCCCAAACCTGTCCTTAGCCAGCACTCATACAGAGCCATCTAAAGCACCTCCCAAGAGTGAGTACTCACTTCCACCCCCCAGCTGAGTTTGACCCCCAAAACCTAAACAACCCACAGCCATCCATTTTTATACTTCCTATAGATGAGTCATTCACCCCAGGTGAGGGTTTAAGTACACCTTCCTCACAGACAGGCTCTTCATGTCTTCATTGATGATGAACTCTTGCATGGGGCTTAATAGCTATTAGTTGCAGTTATTTTTTGCTATGTTAACCATGAGAGGCTTAAGGAGAAGAGCTATTCTGCCTGCTTTCTCCAAAGACGACTTCCTAATACTTGGCTTTCTGCTACAGAGGTAGACTCTGTACTTACCACTATACTGGATAAAAAGTATAATGATAGGAGGAGATAAGTTCAGAAATGGTGCACTAGAAGGAGAAGTAGATACATGTGCTTGAGCTGTGTGGGTTATATGACATGATCGGACTTGTATAAGGAGGGGGTTAGCTGTAAAAGCTGTGGCAAAAATTTAGTTTGAAACTCTGACGTCTTTTCATATCTTAGTGTAAAACCCAGAGTTCTTTTTAGCACTTTGCAAATCCTTACTTCTAGACTAAAATATTTAATTTCTATTCTCTTTTCTTATCCAATGTTTTCCTGGATGTGAAATCAGTATTTCTGGGTTAATGTGTTGTCCCTTCCCTATTTCTTTAGCTCACCTTGGGGCCTGTACACAGGGCCCACAAGCATCTTCCAGTTCAGTAGTCTCAGGGGTCTTTTGCTGGCCGTCACCAGCTGGAATTTCACACCACTGTTATCTGTTGCCCATGCAAAATTAGTCAAAGCTACTTGCGTACTGCCCTTGTATATGACAGACACTTCCTCAGGAGTGGAGACAGGAAAATGGGGGAGGGCTGGGGGTGGTGAGAGGGAGCAGGGGTTCATCCCTGTGGTGCGCACGTCTGGATGCGGAGGAAAGAGATGAGGGGAGAGGGGAGGCATAGTTTATTGTGCTAAAGGGAAACAGAGAGGACATTCTACCGGTGCTTATTGACACAAGCCTCGGCAGTGACTCTGGCTTCCCTGCCGGCTGTGAGTGACGGGCAGAACAGGCCACTGCCTTGTTCAGTGGGATCTTGTGCAGACAGGCTCCTTGTGGAGGAATGGATTCTCCTTGGGGAGCTGGCGAGGGGACAGAAATGCAGGATCCTCTGGCTGACAGTCTGACTTCAGGTGACAGACATATTTAGAAAGGCTACAACTATTAAATTAGGGGCCTCTTCCCCAAGAAGCCACCTTTGAATTCTCCTCAAAGCCAGCCATTCTGGTGCTCAGACGTAAGAGTTATTTCCGTCTGGGATGACCACAAGGGACATATCCAGCCTCAAGCTCACATCCATGACCAGTGTCCTCAGTGTCCAGGTTGCCGCCTCTTGGCTGATGATGTTCCTGGTTAGGAGTGACAGGAGTGGATTTCCAAGCAGAGCAGCTCATGCACAAGGCAGAGAATGGCTCATCCATGATGTGCGGTTTTAATCTGTGAGCCGGTCCTGCACAGGCTGCCTGCAAAGGCAGAGCTGGTTCAAGGGACCTGAATCAGAGCCATGGATGCAGCACATCCTTGGTGCATGCTGTGCCCTGGAAATACAGCCAGAGAGTGCTGTTGTTCATTTAATTGTAATTTAGGTAAGGATTTGTATTTTTATTCTCAGAAAAGCCCCCAGAAGAAGCCTGTGTGCCCTGGCAATTTATCTTTCCCATTGTGAACAATAAACATGCTGTTACAGATTGAGGAGGGGATATGAAAATCTTACTGCGGTTGGCTAAGGCAGAGAAATCAAAGCACTACAGGAGTCGGCTTTTGCACTGTTATAGGAGTTTCCCTTGAGTAAATGGCATTTGCTGAACAGTTGGAAGACCAAATTGGACTGGTTTGGCTCTAGATGTACATGTATCTTGACAGGAAGAAGGGAAAAGAGGAAGCATTTATATATGGATGAGCAAGCATAAAATATGTAGTGAGATAGAGAAGGACGGGCAGTTAAGGAAATTAAGATGAAGGGAAAAAATGTAGGAGAAAGCACTTACTGTGGCACTGGTCAGTGTTCAGGACTGTACTAATTATCTAGTGCTAAAATGAAGTCATGGGGATGCAGGTGAATGAGATGTAGATCAGCTGGAACTTGCAGGGAAGGTTTTGCCACTAAGAGTGGTACTCTTCTGGCTGGGCAGGGTGTGAAGAGCTCTAGTTCTAGGTCTTTGTGTGTGGGAAGGTTTCTACATTCTGCTCAAAGGACCATTAGTCAACAAGTTAAATCCCTTTTTATCACAGGCCATTGAGAATGGCAGCTCATTATTCCAGTGGAGTAACCCATAGTGGTTGGGATGACTGAAGCATATTTTCCAGACATGGCCGGCCTTGATTTTGAAGAGATGAAAAGAGAATCCGCCTTTTCTCTTGGGAACTGAATGGTTAATCACACCCTCCTTTTCAAATTTGCACTTATGATGCTTGTCCAGATTTTTCAGGCATTAGAAGCTATGGAATGGCTTCTTAGGGACCTCAGGCAGGCAAGGGCGGGATGAGAGCATCTGATGGCATGGAGAGTTTCCCTGAAAGTGGAAAAATACAGGCATCTGAATTTCAAGGAGAAATGTTCGTTTATCTGAAGTAAACTCAGGTGCTGCCATCCCTGTGAACTTGAGCTCTGTGGATTAGGACCAAAAAGCATGTTGCTCTGCCAAGGTCTGGGCTAATTGAGGGAATGCCCAATGTTGTTAGCTGACCTTGAGGGAACACAAATCCCTTTGGAGTAGCAGAATGCTATAGGTATTTGAAGTCTGAAGTAACTGAGGTTTTGCTCTAACCAACTTGGAGCTCATGAGTGTGCTAAAACGTCACCCGTAAGCCACAGACATGTGGAGAAAACCCCATTGTATCAAAATTGCAGTTAGACAGGACAGTCAGTGAAGGTCAGTGGAATACAAGACAAATACTATGTACATGAGGAAAATAAACATGTTTTCTGGCACTACAAAACTGAGACCAGGGTGTTTATTTATGGAGAGAGCCATTTACAAACAGGGAAAGGCTGCCAGTGATATTGGAAAGCTTTTCTGATGCACAACAGGTGCTCCTCAGACCTGAGCAAAGAAAGCGGCAACTGGGAGGACATTTTTTTCTGAACATTGTGAACCAACAGAAGACAAACAAATTTTTAGGTCTGCAGTAAGTAGGAGGAGGACAGATTGCTGCACTGGAATAAGTCAAAGGTTTGAGCCACATGATGTGGTGTATTTACCTGGGGCGTCTGGGGGTTGTGCCGTGGGAACACGTGTGCAGGGAGTTATGTAATAGACATGGGCCTGATTTTGAGCCCAAAAAACCCCACCAAAACTGCAGGGCAAGGATGTTTAGAGGGGCTTCTCTGGGTGTGAGTATCAGGGTCATGACTCCTCAGTGCGCTGCATCCTACCCACCAAAGAAATTTTGGGTATTTATGGGTGTGTTACTCTGCACTACTTCACAACTGTTTTTTCCCTTGCACAGGGTGTATCAGTATTTCTAACTTTTCTAATAGGATCAGGAAATCAAAATACTTGCCAAGGAGGTGGAAGATGCTGTGAAATGAAAATTTCAGGAGAGTTTTGATTTAGAAAACTTGTGTTCGGTGTATTCAACCTAAGTAAAACACTTAGATTTGACAGGATAGCATTGTTCTTATAGGGACAACAATTCCTAATGAAACATGCCAGTCTGCTGGGACTAGTAGATTTGCAACTATTTTAGTTTCAGTGCTGCGGATAGGAAAAAAAAATTTTTAAAAATGCAATTTGAAAATTTATGGTTTCCCTGCTTGCTTACACTAGGTGAGAATTTGGCTCAGACAGCAGGTCACCGTCTGGTCTTATTGGGGGATTTAGGACTGAGTGTCTCAGAGTACTGGACATATTTGAATTGAGGCCATTTGCACCCTGAACCTCGAATCCAGTAGTGCTTTGCAGCTGCAGATAAGGATGAGGTCATACACCAGATTGTGGTCTCCACAATACATCATTACCAGGATAACCACATCTGCAAGAAGGACTGTTAGCGTCATGCATTATTGAATGAGATCAGGTACTTGTATTTCTGAAATAAGTCCAAACTGTGTAATTTGCCTGCTTATTAGTTTCCAGGGTGAAGCTGCCAAGAGACCATTACCAGGAGTTATGTGAATTGACAGGGAAGGCTCAGAGGACAGTTTGAACCCTGTGATGGACAGGCATAGATTTTTCAGTCAGTGGGCTATCAGTCTAGTGAAAAAATGATGACCTACAGACATCCCATTTCTGGTGTATTTGCTATATCTTTTTTTTTTTTCCTTAATTGCCTGATTTCCAAATGCAGCTATCTCTGATACTGACATTAAGGATCAAATCCAACCGGTTTAATTGGATGCTGTTCATTTAAGACAAGCAGTTTTGGTCCTGAGAGAATTTAATTTTTTAAAATTTCCTCTCAGACATTTGGCATCACCGGGGTATGTCTAGATGCAGGCAAACTCACTTTGTCACTCTGCTCAACAGATGCAGGCTTTTCTGCCTGCATTCACCCTGAACCGACATTGTATAGGCATATTAACTCCACTGTGAGCTTGAGACAATGCATGGTGGCTTTCAGCATGGTATGCCCAGCTATACAGTCACAGCCAGCATTTGTTTTGGAGCTGGCTCATTTCTAGCCAAATTGGAGCATAAAGGAAGTGCAAGACCACATCTGCTGGCAAATTCCATCTAGACATACCCAGAGACAGCTGTGTGTGTACATTGTGGCACTGCAGTCTGAAAAGTAGGGTTTGGGACTTATTCATTATATCAGCCATACAAAGGATAGCAGACCAGAGCAGGGAGACTGAAAACTGGGTGCCCTAGCTTAGGCAGTTGAAGCAAAACCTGCCAGAAATGGCCAGTTGTACTGGCTCTTTCAGCTGTAATGGACAACTTGAATCCTTTTTAGAAAAGTCCTGAGTTGTTTTTTCAGGCCTCATCACTTTTTCATCACTTCTTTCAAATCAGGACTCCTAAGGCATCCTAAAGGGAGCACTTCAAAATGGCTAGACTGTTTTCAGGAATGTAGTTCTAAAATCCATCCTGTGGGTCCTAAATGAGTGGCTGGAGCTGTACAAATTCATAGGTTTTATAATCCATAAAGAACTCTCTGGTCCAGCCTTCTGCATAACTGGTGAGCCTTACTCATGAGTAAAGCTGCTGCTTCTTTTCAAGCTACAGCAGAGTGTTTGTGAAGACTGCAGCCTTGATTTGAAAGACTTTGCTAGAAGGAAGATGTACCCAGGTTCCAGGGACAGCAGTGATGCCTTTTATCTCCTCTACTTCCTTCTCCTGGCAAGTTGGAGTTGTGACATTTGCTGTCTCACCGGAGTCTCAAACTATAGGTTTTTGGGAGCTGTTTTGTGGCCGGGGGGAGGGGTGGCATATGGAACAAATGTTCTGCATTCAGTTGCTCCCCTGGGCTTCAGTGCAGGCTCAGCACACTAGAAGATCTAGACAAAGGAACATGCTATTTCTAAATTTTGGGATTTGAAAAACTATTAAAGTCATTTTACCACTATAATATACAAGGATTCTTGAAACAAAAATAAGTTCCTGTCTCTGCCACTTACCCAGAGCTTTAGAGATGCAATCAACCCAGCAGTCATCCCCTCGCCAGAAATAAAAATATCCATAGTGGGGTTTTATTTCCTTCTTCTGGAGACCTGGGATAAGCAACACATGATTTGGTGCTGCTGACATCTGGCAGCATCGTTCCTATTTACAGTAAACACGAGTCATCGCCCATGGAGTATTTTATTGCTTGTGGTTTCCATCTTGTTGTATGCAGCAATTATGCACATGGTGCAATCTTTCCATGTCAATAAAAATGTTTCATTCTCAGCAAGGAACATAAGAATAAACGCAGCAATTCTTATGGGCTACTGTGCTGAGTTAAATGGGATATGATAGGGAGGAGCTCTGCAGGGGACTCAGCGAGGAAGGCAGGGTGGCTTTCCTCTCCGGGATTGCTAGGTGGGACTCACGGAGTCAGGGGCAGTGGACAGAAAGTTGGTGTGAGCAATGGCTTCTACCGCCTACGGCTGAGAAAAGGCCTCACAGCTTTGTTTGCTTTGTTGGCAAAACATGCAGCGGGTGGCCTTGTGAGTGCTGCTGGAGACTTTCCTTCATGCTAATTTCTTTTTCTCTCTTTATAATTTTTTTCTTCTGGTTATCCAGGAGTTTAGAGATGTTTTTCGTGAAGGATTCATGAGAGAATCTTCAAAGGGAACTACAGCCAGGCTAAAATCATAAGCATGAGTGGAAAAGTAGTGTTTTAAATTAGTATGAAAGCTTGGGGGAAGTCACTTAGGCCCAAATCCACAAGTTGATTTAAGGCTCTTATTCCTGCTTAGGTGTCCTGCTTTCCTTTTGGACTTAGGCACCTGAAGATCTTTAATGATCAAGCACTTCCCACTTCATTCTTTCTTCCCTTGGCTTATTGGGAAAGTGAGTGCAACATTTGCCTGCTTTGGAGGGAGCACAAGGGCATTTGTCTGGGGCTCCAGGCAGTGGGTCTAGTCTTAGCAGGTCATCCAGCCTCTCTCTACAGTTGCTGGGGAGGGACAGGCTCTTCTGGTGGGTAATTCATCTCTACAGAAGATAGGTGTCTGAGATACGTGGGATGAATTGCTCCCTGGAGGTGCCAGCCTCTATCCACTGGCTGTCAATGGAGCCTAGCCAAAGAGTTTAGTTTAGGTGCATAAGTTTTAGGCAGCTAATGGTATGGGAGGTGAATTTCACCCCCAGGAACTTTGGGTGGAATTTAAGTTGTCTGAAAATGACAGTTGTGCAAGCAGTAATAAACAGTCTGTAGCTCCACATCTGGAATCTCCATATAAACAGGGGCATGCAAATCAATTAGATAAAAATCTGAACATTTCTGAATCTCCTGCCCAAACTTGAACAGAATCTTCTCTTGGATTTGATGAAAATCCCATTCACTCTCCAAACTATATAAATCTCTTGTTCTGCCACACCAGGAACCTTCTTGGTTCACACAGGGATGAGGATGCAGGAGCCTTGGGCTGCTCTGAGTGGCTCATCTTATGGACATCCCTGACTTGGCCAAGGCAGTGAGAGTTGGTGCTGAGAAGCTTCTGGGAAGAGCCAGAAATCACACTGTGGCATGATACCTGGCTCAGTGCTGCTGATCGAAGTGCTCCAGATAAGCTAAGATGTAGATAAGCACCCCAACTCCAGAGTGCTTATCCAAACCAAACCTTTAAACATTTATCCGCCTTGACTGTACATGACTTTGCCCTTAGCAACAGAGATTACACCCACTTTTTTCTGCTCCACTTCCAGCAGAGGAGCAAGAACCTACTTGAAGACAAGTAAAATACCTTAGGCTTTTAGGTTCCCACACCTTTCTTCTTCCTTTTTCTAGTCTGATTATGTATTAATTTCTCACTGTAGTCACTACCTGAGAAACTGCAAATTCAGGTGGGGGTGCTGGGCAGCTCGTTGCTAAGGCAAGTGCTCCCTAACTCTACTAGAATGGGTGGGTAGGCCAGGGCATGTGGGTCTCACTTTCATCAACATCCGTTAACAGTTGCTCTGAGAGATGGGATAGCAAGCTTGTGGTACCTGCCTTTGCCTGATGTGCCTTGGATCTACTGGCTGCCTACAAAGGGGAGGATTTTATTTCTTTATTATATATTAGTTTTCATCTTCCCTTCCAGCCGTGAACGTTTTGTTGGTCTTGGGTTGTCCCCTCTCTTTCTCTTGACTCCCTGGAGATAAAAGAAGTGACTCCATCCATTGCTCCCTTGGATGCCATAAAAATGCTCAGATGCCTTGTGGCTGTGTCTTGTTTATGCATTCAGGGTAAAACTGACCTTTTGACTTAGGGTCAGGAAGAATTTTTCGCTAAGTTAGACTGACAGAAGCCATTCTTTTCCTTCTGTTTTTGTGTGTTTCTGAAGTAGCATGGGGTATGGGCCGCTTTCTCTGACCAGTAGGCATTATCGCCTAACAAATTACCTGTTCTTGCAGGGACTTAGGGTTTCTTCTTTCTGCTAGTAGCACATTGTATTTTTTTGTGGCTTTTGGCTTTCCAAATTAAAGATTTTAAGTTGTTACAGATTACGTGGAAGTGTTTTGTGGCTTGTGGTGTGTAGAGTTATGTGGAGTCAAGTTTGGTGGACCTTTCTGAATAAATGTTGTTATACATTGACTGCGAAGGGCTGCATGTGATGAACCAGGAGATTTCTGTGTTTGAGTCCAGGGGTTCTTTGGCTTCTCCATTCATTCGGGTGCATACAAGCAAATGTTACTGCGCTTTCTTTCAAAAACTGCCTTAATCTTTACATTTATGGGGAATTCAAACTGTCTGGAGGTGCTAACTCACCAGGCAGCCTTAGACATTCATTATTCATAGATCGAGCAACTCATTGGCAACAGTATAAGAAGCTTCAGTTCTTACCTGGAAGGTCACTTCTGAAAAGAGGCTTTTCTCTCCCCACGTATCTCTCACCTCAGCCTTTCCGTTTGGAAGGACTGGGCCAAGAACACAATTTTTTTTCACAGAAAACTGAAATAAAAGTAGTTACGCTCAGAGGAAAAGGTAGTTTTGCTTATTAAGAAGTAAAAATATGTTGGATGTGTTATGTGTATGCATGTTATATAGTAAATACTAAAAAGCATCCATTCTACATCCTCCTCCTCCCTTTTTCTTTACAATAAATATTCTGGTTTCAGTCCCTTTTTTGATGGATTGGACAATTCAGATACAAATTATTAATTTTAATCCATGAGGTGTAAATTTTTGATAAAACCCCCACTTTTCATCAAACAGATTTTGACTAAAAATGTTCAGCTATTCCTACTGTCAAGACTCCAGGCACAGATGCTAATTGTTATAAATCGTGGCGTGAATGTGTATGCACAGTAGCTTCTTTCCCGGAGTCCCTTGAATGGGCATCACATGGACAAACTTAATGCACTAGTGATGTGACCTGCATTCAACCATGGTATCTAGAATCAGAGGGTCCATATCCTATGAGTTATCCATGTTTGGCGATATTTACTTTTAAAATATTGGAACAGTTTTCTGAGTAAATGAAAATGCTCACTGGCAGAATGTGCTGAAATACACATGAATATTAGAAACTTGGACATACACCTTAAAAATAATAATTTAAAGTGCAATTGCATGTTTTGTTTTGCTTTTCCTCAGAAATAAGGACACACCCAGAGAGGTTAAAGAGGGAAGGTATGAAGAACATTTACAATGACAGTATATAAAAAAGGGTCAGAGACACTCCATGTCACACTGAATATAATTCTGGTTCCTAGGAGTTAATGATCGTATTACTAGTTTTCTTCTGGACCATGGGTTGTGTTGGAGAAGCACTCTAGGGGTCTCTAATCCAACGTCTTGCTTAAAACAGGGGTAACTTCAGTGTCAGGTCTGGTTGCTCAGAGCCTGGTCCACTTGAGGTTTGTAAATCTGGAAGGAGAGATTTGACAAAGCCCTCTCTGGACCCCAGTTCCGGACTGGGCCACGCTCCCTGTGAACATTTTTGCTTCCTGACATCCAGTTGCAACCTACCTTGTGCTATTTGTGTCCGTTGCCTTTTGTCATTTTTCCAGGCACATCTGAAAAGAGCTCAATTCCATTTTCTCTATAACCCCTTTCTAGGCAGTGGTTAGCTTTCTCCCTTTGCCTTTCCTTCTGGGTACTCAACTAAGAAATATTTTTAAAAATCTCACTGAAGTACCTTGTATTGGTTTAAAAAAACCCCAAAACCAAACTCAACTTATTCAACAGCACTGGCAGTTTTATCAGTAATTTCCAGGAGTTAGCGGAATAGTAAATCCTTTCATGAGTCCATTCCTTCATGTTTTTAGTGTGATTTCCAAGCCAAAGAAAGGTTAAATGCTCCCTAATACTCATCCTAACCAAACAGAAGTTCTGACCTCTCTAAGCTGTGACCTCTAAGGGCAATATTTGCAAAACAAAACTGTCTGACCAGAGATGCTAGGAGTTGGTAAGCATTAGTGGTCAGTTGGCTGTGCAGACATTGGCCAGATCTCTCTCTTAGTTTTGGTTTTGGGAAGCTTGCTTGAGTTGCTGTCTGACGAATGACAACAAAATGAGGGCTTTTGGAAGTCAACCTTCCCTTTCTTCTCAGGACAAACTTGCAGAAACCAAACACACACTTGGGTCTGTGTATGGAAAATATGTTTGGCACTCAAGCACTTGTGAGATTGCTTAGGCAAAGGGAACCTAACCAGCCCAGCCAGACACTTGCACAGATGTGGGAGGTTGGTGGGTGGGGATGTTTACCCGCTTGGTGTATGCTACTGCAGTATGTCTGCATTTTTATGTGTGTATATCTTCTCTGTGCAGACTTCACCCTTCTGCCCTGAGCACTCGGGAGCAGTTCCTCTGCTGGTATATGTGCCTGCAAGCCCCAAGGGAATCAGCTGGGAATTTGCCCTAATATTTTCCATTGTCTTTCCATGGGGTAAGAGCAACTCTTTCCTCATTATAAAATTATGAGCATTGAGGAGTGCTTAGGTACTCAGAAAAGCTAAAAATGGCCTTCTCAAGTACAGCTGGACAGTGGTCAGAAGGATCTATTTTTACTTGACTTGCGTTTGCGCAGAGGCATCCATGCATGACTTTCTGTTGTTCCTGGAGTCTTTCAAGCATATGGTAAATAGAGTTTCAATGGGTTGGAACCTATTGCTTCAGGAAATGTTGTTACAAATTGTTTTTCCACTGCAGTGCATTGAGGGTTTTTCATGCCACCTCCAACATATGCTCTGAAATCCAAGTGGTCTCCAGAAGGGAATGGCCAAGAGGTTTTGAGGCGATGTGAAACCCATTAGGCTCGCAGAGAAAGTGGTAAAAGCATCACAAAAACATATCGGAGTGTAGAAAAGCAGGAGCTATTACTCAGAGCGCAGTGAAACTATGTTTCTCTAACTAGATTAGTTTACATCTTGTGGTATATAAAGAAATAAAAATTACTTAGATTGCAATAAGCCATGTTTTTCTAACTAAATAGATTGGCTTATGTTTTGTGGCAGGCGGAAAAATGTTGACAGAGACTTTTTTTTTTTAAAGTCCCACTTGCCAGGCTGGATTTCTGATGCCTGTGTTATTTAGTGATGATCTTTGGCTGTAGCTATCTTTGGGGCACCTTCTTTTTTTGGCTAGCTCTTCTTAGATGTTTATGAACAGAAGTTGCCCATAAACACTATGGGCAAAGCATATTTTCTTTAGTGATCACTCTTCATCCATTACAACTGTTCTCCATCTCTCTTGAACCTTGGCCTCACAGGTACTTTTCTGTTATGTAGGTCATCTCTTGACCATGAGATCCTTTTTTCTACACATTAAGTGTTGTCATCTATTCTTCACGGAAGAACTTTATATCTGTTTCGAGGATCTCTTTCACACAGACATCCTATATGAATATCAAGGTCTCATCCGGTTTTCCTCCAAAATGGAGAAAAACCAGCTAATGTATATGGGCAGAGATCCAAGGGTTCCAGTATGCTTTCCATTTATACCAGCTGGCAGATCTCATTTGGTGGTTTAAAAATGCAAGAAACTGAACTGAATGCCCAGCACAGCAAACTCTCATAGGTAGGACTAACGTGAAGGCTGGCTGGAAAAGAG
The DNA here is from genome assembly GCF_949628215.1 of Phalacrocorax aristotelis. Taxonomy (NCBI): domain Eukaryota; kingdom Metazoa; phylum Chordata; class Aves; order Suliformes; family Phalacrocoracidae; genus Phalacrocorax; species Phalacrocorax aristotelis. The sequence goes on from NC_134281.1 coordinate 48,340,864, forward strand.
GGTTTGATTTGTTGCATGTGGGAGACATACAGAGAACTTGAACAGAAATAGTGTCTTACTTCATGAAAACCTTTAAATCCTCAGTGCTGGGATAGGATTTGAAGGGTGATATCAAGGCAACAAACTTTGAAAACTTTTTTTGGGAAAAAAAAAATCTTTTCCTTCTGCTAGACTAAAGCATCAGTTGGCTTTTGTGGCATCACACTTGTGACCTGGGTTTGGAGGAGGGCAATCAGTGGACTGTCGGACAATTATAGTTTTAGTTCAGACCATAGGCCCTCTATTAACTGAGCACTACAGAAAACCTTGCTTTTTCCTATGAAGCAGCTGACACTGCCTGTGACAAGATACTGGATTTCGAGGCACCATAGTTGTGTTGTTACTTGTCAGTTCCTATGTTTCCACAGGTTAAAAAAACCCCCACAGTCCTCTCCTACAGTGTATGCAGACTCAGAAATAATTACCTTCTGGCAAACTGTGGTGCCTCCAAATTGTTCTTTGTAGCTTGCTGAAATGCTGTCTTCTGGGAGTCAGCTTCATATAGACAAGGTATGCACTGCTCATGAGCTGGGTAGAGACCAGTCAAATTCATGACACTCAGAAAAGTGGGTACTCAGCTTGTACCCGAAATGAAGAGCAGGTAGAGTAAACCTGGTACAGCAAGGTATCTCTATGTGGATGAAACAATTACACAAAGCAGAAGAATATATCTACCTTGAAAGCCTGCAAGAGTCAAATCGAAAGCAGATGGAAGGCATTTACAAGAAGTTCAGGCTGGCTGAATTGCATTCAGGCAGATAAAAGACTTTGCTAAAGAATATATCTCCCACTTAACATGGAGAGGAAGTCCTACAACTCATGTGGGCTTCAAGTGATGACATATGGTTCAAGTATCATGGTCCTCTTCTGAGAAAACAGCACAAAGGCTTGTCACCACCCCGGTGAAACATTCAGAAGGCTGCGACAGGGCTGAGTCTGTTCTCTTGAAGCAGAAAGCAGAGCCAAGCACTCTGATGACAACAGATGAACAGAGCTGATTTTTAAGGAAAACAGCTCATAATTAGAGGCCTTGAACCCCTCACCCATAAAGATTTGTCCTTACATTGCATAGAATTGGGGTAGGTATTTCAGCTTACTGAGATCTATCTGTCATCTCCAAGTTTCACGAAGGAAGAATTGGCTGTGGATGTCTTCAGATGCCTGTTTCTTGGTGTGAAACTTCCTCCTTCATAAACACACGCAGCAAAATAAACCACATCTATGAGGAAATCTTTTTTCTTTTATGCATTGCTTTTGTGAGGCTGTAAAAAGTATGTGTCCTCTTGTTACAGAAGATTAACTCTTCTGAGTGTGTAAACCACTTTTGGGTTCACTGTGATTACCGGCAAGTCTCTTTGTTAAAATAGCAAAGTTTGTGACAGTTGAAAGACGCTTGTGGATAACCGCTTCCAGATTTGAAGTGACACCTGCTGGTGTTGAAATTTGAGCCAAAATGTGACAATCATCTCATCACAGTGCAGAATCGCAGTGTGTGAGTCACAAGATGTGCCCATTGAAAAATCTCAACTTCTAAAGATTAAATGCACCCCCAAAACTGCCTGTAATCAAGCCTCTCCCCCATTATTCCTGGGCCTAATTACTGAGAAAGACATTTTAACTACTCATACGGCAGCTGAGGGTGTATGTTAGTCACCCAAATAACAAACAGGGAAATTAATTAAAATAAAATGATTCATTGTAAATTATTCTTCCAGTTACATTCATAATGATGTGAGAAATATTCCGAATACTATTAGAAAAGCACTCCCTCCATCCCTAGTATTTCTGGCACCTCTAGAAACAGCAAGTGCTGAAACTCCCACGTGAGGGATGTTTCCTGTGAGCTGCCAGATTGAACCTGTATTTTTTGATAAGTATTCGAACATTTCCCTGTTTGTGGAAAAAAAGCCTGAAGCCTGAACTTTTCTGAGGGTAGCTGTTACCAGGTGGATCCCCACATTTCTATGCCGGGGCCAACCACAAGTAGTTAATAGGAAGAAATGCGAAGTGATGCCTAGAAAAGGTGAAACATGAGCTAAGGCAGTTGCTCAGGATGGGGCCCTGGAGAACTGAGATGGGATGGTTGCTTAATGCCTGGAGATCAGAAGAGTCCTTGCATTGATTTGACCTCTGGCTTTTTTAAAGGGCAGTGACATCTTCCCTTTCCCACTGGGCTTTCAGCAACACAACACTGCCTGTCACATCAAGTCCTTCTACTTGCTCATTGTAAAAAACAAAACATGCCTCCTTTCCACCCAAAAATCCAACCCTCCCACCCCCGGTAACTGTCAGGGTCTCCTAAGGTGCTCTGAGTGAGTGTGTCTGTCTGTCTGTCTGTTACACATGTGTTTAATTCACATATTTTCTACTGGAAGGGATGTGAAAGTGTGAGTTTAGAATTTGAAACAGAACAGTTTGGGGTTATAAAAATTTAGCTTGGCTCAGAAAGGCTGTGTGTAAGCAGAGACTTAATTGACTTCTGCTGCCTCTGATGGGTCTCTGCCAGTCATTCAGGCTAGATCGACGGGCTGTCACGTAATCTCTGCAATGGGGGAGCTGGACCAACAGTTCCACAAACCGGGCATTTATTTTAAGCATCCCAAGGGGATCCTGGAGTACCAGCCCCCACATCTGTAGCCGCTCTTGGGACATTCTTTGTGAGACAGACATTCACCTGCTCTGCCTTCATGACTTTCTGGCCGCTGTTTAATTTGCAGCCGTTGCCTTGCCTTGCCCCTTTTCCCTTTTGCTGTTGTGTCTTGCAGTCTCCTTTCTCAAACTGCTCGACAAACACCCTGCAACAGTGGTAGAAGCTCCTAAAGAGCAAGCCGACCAAGTACTGTAGAAGGAGAGGTTCGCAGTGCTGCTGGGGGTGGAAAACAGCACGCGTTAAATTCATGTTGACTTAGCAACAAAACGGAATTCAGCAGAGAAGCCTGATGAGTAATCTCTGTTGAATTCACATGGGAAGTTTTAAAATGCCCCAGAACTGCTTAGCAATACCTTTCCAGAGTCCTTTTCTGCTTAAGGTAGTCTTCATGTCCTCAAGCTCCTGACACCTTCTGGTTCTGCGTTAGTACTGTCAAACTCCTAAATCCCTCCCTGCAGGAAGAGTCTAAGAAGTAGTGTCAATCCAAGCTCTAGGCCTGCTCTGGGATGTGTATTTGGAGGGGAATCCCTCCGCGTTTACTGAAGCAGTTTTGCCATTCACTGAAACGCAGTCTTCATTGAAAAACAATGTTCCACTAAAATACTGAAGGGGAAGTTTTAGTCTCTTTCATTTCAGACCAGGGATTTGGCCTGGTAATTTTGTTTAGCCTCATATTTGTAGTATCTGAACTCTTTCCAAGTTTTTGAGGGTGGGGTGGCAAACTCAGTCTTCTCAGGCCCTTTCTAATTTCTCACCCTAAAAGTGGTATGGCAGTATTTTTTGCTGTGTCTTCACTGGCATAACAGGGCGTGGTTTTACCCAGTGGTAACTCACACATTGTACCTTTGTGCAATAAAAACACAGCAGTGCGTTGCAGCAGCGTAACTCCCCCAGATCTGACAGAGACGCTGAGAGTACAGAGCTCATCATCTCACGGGAGAAAAAGGCAAACAGCCTGGTCTTCGGTTAGGGTTTTTCCAAGATACATATTATCTATTAAAAATCTCGAAGTACCTAATATAGTACCACAATCTGTTGAAGGGTAAAATTTTTATCACTGTTATCCCATATGGAGAGGAAACCCTTAGCTGGTATACAGCACTTAAATATTGCGTATGAAAAAGGCATCATGTACATGTGAAGAAGTGATCAGAGGGAGGTTGAAGGGAGAACTTCTATACCTAATCTTGAAAATGGCATCTTTGCCATCTTTGCTGTGAGGACAGATGACCAAAAAATGCTCATTTACTTATTGTGGAAGATATTGTAATATTTTTATTTAGTCTAGAATGTTGCTATTTAAGTTGAGGAATTGTTTTGGTTTTCAGTTTATCTTTTCAGTTAAAAAAGGGCCTTCTACCTTCTTTTCTTTTAAAATAATTTTATTTCTAAAGATGAAAACCTGAATATTTTTTTTAGAAAATTTGTTTTTCATTTACTGATTTTAATTGTCATAGTAACTTTTTCACAATGTATGAGTTTTTGGTGAGAAATGCCCCTTTTCATTGAAATCGTTCAGTGAAAATACATTGCCTAGCTCCTCCTTGGCTTATCTGTGTTTTTGCTAGGTGTAATTTAATGATTGTGAGATTGCTAGATAGCTAAGATAAGTGGGATGTGATTTCTTTTTTTAAAGCTACTAGGGGAGTTTGTTGCTCAACTTCTGTGAAATTAATGAGAAAAATATGGACTTTGAAAAGGACAAACACTGCTTTTCCTGCACTTTATTTTGACTCTTGGTGGGAGGGATGTAGCCTTGATTCGCTTCTACTGGAAAGGTGCTTATGTTGCACAAAGAGTGCTTCCTGATCTAAAATTGGACAAGAATAGCCAAAACAACTGCAGGAAAATAAAGATCTGCTTGGTCAGGAAATGAGGAGACACTCACTTCTCATTTCACTAGTTAATAAGGATATTTTATGTGCATTCCAGCAGGGAAGTCCTCTCTTGCAAACATGAAATTCAAGCGAGGTTCCTCAGGGTCCCATGAACCTCTCAGCAAACCTGAGTCTATGTGGATGCACAAATGCTGGAATGAGTTTGAACTGCAGTTGGCCTGGAATGAGTTACACCTCCAGCTGGAAACCATGCTAAGTGTGATGGTTTCATGTGGCTAGATACGACCCAAATCCCAGCAGGACTGCTCACTCTGAAATCAGCAATTGAAGATGTGAATGTTTCCTTCAAACTACCTTCCAGTGCTTCCTGAAGCTCATCCATCACTGTTTAGGCATTACAGCTCTTTATGTGGTAAATTAGTGACCTCAGTGAAGAACAGAGGTTCAGTTTGATATCATTTGATACAATTTCGGTTGGTACGAGTCAGTTTGATTAATTTGACTGAATTTAACCAGCGTTAACCTCCCTTGGAGGTTGCAGTGGTAAATCGGAAGAATAGGTGATCCCATATGTGGAGTTCCTCAGCTCAGGAAGTTGAGAATGGGTAAATCTGACTCGCCCATGGTGGAAGTCAGCAAGTGTGCATTTATACTGGGTTGCATCACTCAATCCCTTCTGGTCCTGTGCATAATATTCATATGAGTATCTGCACTGTCTGTGAATGGAACAAAAGCCCATCCACATCTTCAGGTGGAGACAGAACAAATAGTAAATGCGACTATGTTTAAAGTGTCACAGATCAATGAAATAAGTGAAGCTGCAGGTGGCAAACATGCAGTGTAATGGAGGCAGGGCTAAGGCTATGTGAGAGCCAGCATAGGAAATGTGGGCTAAAAGTAACAGTCGTCAGGAAATGAATCTGGAAATTATTGTTGAAACAGCCCAGGGCAAAGCTGCAGAACAGAAATGGCTGCTGACCTCCTAGGGTAAGTTGTAAGAGCTGGAATGAGTAAACAGAAGAAAATACATAGTTTGGAGATCAGAAACTTGTATATGCTCTGCCTGATAATACAAGGAGAAGGGAACATTTGATTAAAATAGAAAAATGATGAAAGAAATGCTAATAAAAGAGTACTTCTTCACAGGGTATGTGATTAAAAAGGGGAGCTCATTGCTTCAAGGTGTCTTTGAGATCAGGAACTTAGCAGGAATTAAAAATAAACAAACGCAAATCCCCCAAACCTATGATATTTCCATGGATAACAAGAATATCCAGTTTTGTCAACAGTTTGGCTTCACTGCGTAAATTCACCTCTGACTCGTCAGGGTTAATACTCTTTTCCTCTGAGAAGGATGCTCAAGCTGCTTACTGCTCGCAGTTTTTCTCTGGAAGTGCTGGCATCACCAGAAGTCAGGCACGAAACGGGTCTAGGCTGACTACTGATGTGATGCAGTATCCCTGGGTGATACTTTTAAGGCATCTGGCACTCGGTCTGTCCTCGTAAGGAACATTGTTCCAACTGGGGGCTGCTGGACCACAGACAAACATTATTGCTTTTGGAATCGGTTGTCTGGGATAATGAGGTGATAGGCAGTCTCCGTGAGGAATGCTTAAAGGATGTTAATCTCACCTAGTAAGAAGGGACTGCAGAACTGTGGCACATATCACATAATTAAATAGCTCATTGCTACAGGATATTGTGGAGGCCAAGAGTACAGATGGGTTTGAGAGGGTAATAGACACATTTGTGGAAGGTAACTCCATGAGTTGCTCCTAGTCCTGATACGACCTCCATCCAGTTCAGGCAGTCATGAAGTGATGATTTCCTCACACCAGGACGATGTGCCACGGAAAGCGACCATTTTCTGTTTGACTCTTTCTTTTATATTCTTTCCCATTCAGTCACTGTGGAAGACAGAATAGTTAACTAGATGGATGTAGACTCTGATTCTTCTTCTGTTTTTATCTTTACATACTTAAGAGAACTCAGAAATTCCTGAAGGGCAGATGACTCACGTTGGCAAGGGGTTCAGAAATGGGAGGATAGTCTGAAAACCCTGGGAAGCTAGGTAGGAATAAGGCAGACATATGATGCTCAAAGAGTATTTAAGCATATGGTATAAGTTACTGGGGAATGGCAAGCAATGTAAAGACATTATATTAAGACTTTAAGATGATACTTCAAGGTGATACTTTCCAAGTTCAAGGGACACCTCCATCTCTTTTCTGAGGAAGGGCTTAGGAAAATAGCAGCCTTACGGAAAGGAGTAAGATTAAGAAGATCGCTGGGAAATGGCAGGCAGATCGTGCTGGATGCCCTTTCCCTGTTCCTAAAATTTCTACCGTCCTCATGAGAGGAAGAGAAAATAAACCGAGGAATGGTAATGCTCAGGGTTACACAATCAGGGTCGGAGGCTGCTGACCTTGCCGCTAATGGTTTATGGGCAGCCACAGGCGTCCACCGCTGCCCCATGTTTTTGTTACACATTATCGAGCAGTGCCAAGTGACTCAGTCCCAATACGCAGGAAATTACTTGAGAGATATATTTAGCAAGATGAACCCATATCTTGATTTGGCTGGAAGCTGAGGCAGATTGAATTAATCTAGGAGAAAGACGGAGTGTGTGGGGTCCCAGTAGAACATATTCCCCCAAGTTTTCTGAGGTCCTCTGTCCTCCCTGAGGTTTATGTTGTGGACCAGCCTGAGGGCCGTCACAGTGAAGGCTGAAGAAAAGCAGGTTTTATGGGTTCCTTGTGCTGTATGTTGCAGCACAGCCCAAGGTAGCCGGTTCCACCTCTGCAGCAGAGTGAGGACAGCCACAGTGTGAGTGAATCCTCCTGAGGGACCATAGGGTGGGCTCCATCCTCCTGTGGTGGCCCTGAGGCTGCAATCTGAGCCACCTCCTCTGCCTAAGGCTGGACATGATCCACCTGTCAAGCACCACACTTCGCTGCACTCTCTCACCTTAAGCTCCATCACAAGCTCCCTAGCCATCACACAGCTCTGGTTTCTCAGCCTCTTTCCCACCAGAAACTGGGAGTAGGAGGTGAGATGGAGGTTCCTCCTTTGGGTGGTCACCACTCAGAAAAAGACAACTAAAAGTCACATTCTCCAAAAGCAGCCCTTGTTCCTCCTTGTCTCACCTGGTGGTGCACCAGGCAGGTCCTCTGTCATGGAGCAAACTGTGGCACTGGCTCAGCCCCAGGAGAGAAGACACTCAGCTTGAAATCTGCACATGGAGGGTTTCCCTCCCTGAGGCTGTACAGGGAGGCTCTCCCTGCAGTTACCTGTCCTGCATGCAGTTGTCTTCTTGGAGGAGTGTGGGGAGTTGTTTGCAGTGGGCTTGATTCACAGCCCATGAAATCAGACTGGTTTTGGATCAGACCCCATAAGGGGCTTGTATTTCAGCACTCAGGAACACAAAATAACAGTCTGGTTATTTGCTCCATAACTAGCAGCTCTGTCCCCCAAGGGGAGATAGATCAGTGCTAGGATGAGTCTCTAACTAAAGTGCCTGATGGTCCCCTGCAGTTACCATACAGCAGCCAGGTGTTGTGGGAAGGAGGGATTTTTATCAATGCTGTGCACTGTTAATGAGTATTTACTGTGCAGTACATTTCCAGTGAGCTGCACTGGTTACAGGCTCATGTCGGGCAAGGAGTGTGATCTCTGGGCAAACGCAGAGCCCTGAGTTTCCATTTAACATAGTAAGGTGTTTTGCATGGCCTAAATATGCCATGGAAGGTGTCTGACAGGAAAGAAATGACGTGATAAATACTCAGTGAGATATCTCCCAGGGAGAAATGCTAAGAGAAAGCTTTTAGCTTAAAGAATTGATTTGAAATGTCACCAATTTTTTCCCATCCTGTCATATTTTCATAATCAGCAGTTTGCTGATCTAAAACCCCAAAAGATAGTGTCGTGCAAATTGAATGGTCCACCAGAAGGTGGGTAGTGAGGCAACTGTGCTGTGGGTATGGCTGCAGCAAAGCCCCCAGGGTCTTGCACAGCATCCTTCACTATGCGGAGGTGTGTTCCTGTCGCTGGAGCTGGGCCTCAGCGGAGGAGGACAGTGTGGCACTCCTCATGGTCACCAGCTTCTCTCATTTGGGGCTAGTAAATGATAGGCTGTCTTTGCTGTAGGTCTGAGATCTTGTGAGCTGTTCAGGTTTTGTCTTCATTCAGTGTAGCATTTAAGCATATGCTGAGTTCCAAGGGAAACCCAAACTTGTGTGCTTTTGTGACTCAGGGCTACCCTGCCTCCTTTTATCCTTAGAAGAATAATTGACGAGATTCTTCATAAATGTTGTCCCATCATTTGGGCTTCTGACATCTGCCCTTTCAAGAGGTCAACGCAGTGGCTTAGTAGCACAGTTGCATTAATTTATTTCTTGTAGGCAATTGTAGCATTCAGTGCAATCGTGGCATTTTGAAAGCTGGCAGTGCTAGAACATGGATGGCTATTGGCATGCGTCTGACGCCAGCTCACAGAGAGCCTGTCCTGTCTCCCATTGTCGAAAACATACCCTTGGTTTCAGCATTCATCACCATTTGTCTCTTGTAATTGCATTTTCCTGAGTACTAGAAATTAAATCAACAGTGACAGAATATTTATGGCTCAGAAATATTCTGGATGATGTCTAGTGAAGCTGTTTCCAGTTTGGATATTTATGTTCTTTTATCATGGATTTTATAGTGGGAATGGGAAACTAAACAGCAAAAACCATATGAAACATGCTAAATGATCTCTTCCTTAAGCCAGACATACATTTACTACAGAGAAAGAGACGCTGGTGTGAGCATGAGCACAGTTTAGAGCATACAGACCATGGCCAGTGCTTCAGCTCCTACTGCCGGTCGACAGAGAGGTGCAGGCTGGTTGCTCAGGTCACCTGGCACAATTTCTTCATTTGGAGATTGCCATCATTCCCCAGAGAGAGGCTGAGGATGGTCTGAGAGGAAAGGTTGGACTTGTGGGCAAACTGCTTTGATCTGCTCCCTGCTGTCAGTCTCACTCATGTATGGGTGTTGCAGATGAAGCTTGTCAAGGGGTCTGACCTCTCTCCCATGGCAGCACCACAGGGCCAGGCTTTTCCTCACTAGTCAGAGTGCAAACTGAAATATCTAAATTTCCAGTGAAACAAAAAATTGGAAGAATGCATTCAGGAAATAGAGAAGCGAACTTGTCAAGTGTATTTCTGTGGTGTCAGATTGTTTCAGACTGACTCACCTTTTGCCCTGTCCCACTCTTTTCTTGTCCATAAGGCAGTAGAAATAAAGCACTTTGGCTGTGCTGAAATCAAAGATTTTGGTAATTTTCCTTGCTAGAAATTTTGCCAATATTGGCATACTCCTGAGAAACATTCTTGTGTTGGTATTTTCTCATATAAAACTGTTCCTTCTGCAAAACCAACTATTAGCGATAAGATCTTTTTACAGTTCCTATCCTGGTCTCAGCTCTAGCCTCCCTGTGTTACTATAAATTTTTATCACATGCTATAAATAAATAGTAATAATGTACAGAAGGAGTCTTGATCTTGCAAGGGTGTGTCATGATCTAGCCACAATGATGACGTCTTGCCAGTTGAACTGATGACCCTGTTGCTGATTGCACTTTTGCACATGGCTTAGATCAGGGTTAGGGATATGAGTGGCCAGCTTTCCTGCGGGAGCCCCAAATTTTCTACATGGCCATGAGCCACAGGACATATTGCATATTTCAGAGAGCTGAGGGAAGGAGCGGCTGCTGGGTTGGCTCAGGAGCAGGCAACATTTCTCTGGGCATCCCCCTGAGATGGAGAGGGCTGGGGAGGGGATGTGAGTGCCCTGGGATCCCACCACAGCTTGGATGCGCTGGCCCTTGCTGCCATGCTGCATCCTTCCCAGCGATTTGCATGCTTTAAGCAGCCCTCATGCTTAAACGCTTATGGGAGGTGTGGATTAGATGCTTTCTGTGGTTCAGGACCTCAAGCAGGTTATGGCTGCGAAGACTGACTGTGGCATTTTTCTGCTGTTATCTATAAAGACCAAAATAAATCATTGCATCCGTGCCAACAATTCTTTTCAGGTTTTCCTCTGGATAGCTTTTAGAACTAGAGCTGACTTTCAAAAGGCCCAAACTGCTGTTTCTGAGATACTGTAAAGAAATCCTTTGCAGCAAAGAGTACACATAAAATAAAAAATAAAAAGGAGGACCTTTGTCTGCCTTTAATAGTCCAAGTGTTTCCTCAGGCATTGCAGGCAGCCTGCCCTTCCTGTCGAGATGGCTGGCTGCAGCAAAGGAGTTAACGGCGTATCTTTTTATAGGATGCTACAGACTGTAGGTGGAGACCCCAGTTCAAAGTGCAGGTCACTGAGCTCCTATAAATTGTTCCTGACAGCCCCGATAAAGCCCATGCTCTCCCTTCCTCCCTGCATCTTCTTTTAGCAAGGGGAAAGGGCTGGTAGTAAAGATGATACTATTTTTCCACTTCAGTCAATACTTTGATGTTTAAAGATGTTTAACATTCATTAAAACCACTCCTCAAATGTAATTGCAAGAATTACACTTCCCTTTTTATGATTGCCTGTAAGCGTTATGGGACAGGCAGTTAAAACCGTCTCTGCGATGGAGGGACGCTATGTCCAGCACAGGACTCTCCCCCCACAGAGGAGCAGGATCAGGCCTGGGATCCCCCTGCCCCCTGATAGAGGTCAGATGTGCGGGGGCAAATAGATTGTTTCCTGGGAAAAGATGTTTTTGAGTTAATCGAGAGTGTTTGGAAATCTGTGCCAAGTGGTGACATCCCTGCCCTCCTCTCTAATGCTCCATTCCTGGCAAAAAGTGCTGTTTTAATCTTTTCTGAAAGAAACATTTAGATTTCTTATTTCAACATAAAATTAATTTTGAAATTGGTTGAAAAGTTGTATATATCTACTTGTCTTTAAAAGGGTTTTGTTTAGGGGATGGAAAATCTCTGAGAGATGAAGTGAGACACCTGAATTTGAGAATCCTGAAACAAAAACTTTTACTTGAGTAAAGCTCAGAAAACTGGAAGGAAAAAATAAAAGTCTTCTCAAGGCAACCTAAAGCAATATTTCCCATCACTGCTGACAAGGAGTTAAAAAAAAAATCAACTACTCACCCACCTTGGGATGAGCTATTGGGTATCTTTGTCAAGGTCTTCCCTCAACTCCTGCAATTAGAGATCTGTTCCCTGAAGAACGCCTAAGATCCTTTCATGTCTCGCTATGACAATGCATCTGAGCATTTCACAATGTTTTCATGAGAATGTGCTCACAGGGAAGTGCTGGTACCTCTATTGTTTCAACGGGAAAGTGATGAGAGACTGTTTTATCTCATCTAATTTTAGTTATCTAAAAATTAGACATCTTATCTAAGCTGCTTGTCCAAAGCCACATCGTGGTTGATTTTCTCCCACTGTTAGATCTTCTCATCAGAGTTGTGGAATGTGGGCAGGGGGGCTGTTTCTGCCTTTAGGAAATTTCTGAGCCATATTATCAGGGGAGGAAGAAAAGACAGGAATTGATTTATTTTTTCTGTGGTAGTGTAGTTCTCCAAGTGTCTTCTGAGATGTGAATTTGGACTTTGTGCTGCAGCTGTGAGAAATGCTGCACCTCTGGCCATCTGCTTTTAGTGGATATACAGTTAATGAGGCTGGGGAGTCATGAGTGCTGGAAGGGAAGCCAGCCACTTGCCGTCTTCATGAATTTTTGGCTGGGAGACATTTGCTAAGGTGACCAATAGGCCAGAGAGGCTCAGATGGACCTTTCTCTATGACTACATCTAGGAGAGAAGTTGCGTACAGATGCAAAAGCCTTGAAACATTTAAACTCAGCAATTAGAGCAGGTGGGAAGACCTTCCAGGAGAATATTTCCACCTGTGATGTTAAGCTCCACTGGGATTTCGTTGCAGTCCAGCTCCATGCTTCAAGGACTGTCATTCAGCTCCAAATGCACTCCAAGAGCTACAAAAGAGCCACTGTCCTCTGCTTAATCCATGGATTGTATGTCTCTATTGGTGCCTGGCTGAAGTATAGTACACACAGCCCTAATAGAAGCAATTAATGTCAATCAAATGATACCTCCTCCCACACACCATTTGAACTAGTACAACCATCTTAATTGCCCAAGTTCCTTTGCTTTCAAAAGTACGTTCCACTTAGTGATGCCTTTTCTAACACTGAAAGTCTGTTGTAGCATTCCTCTTTCTACCAAAAATAATTTTCATCAACAATTTTCTCTCCCCCTGCTCCCTTTCAGTCCTTTAACTTTTGCTTCCTTCATCCCCAAGCTATGCACAGACCAGTTGGCTCCAGCCAGTACTAATTTCCTTAGCTGTCCTAGTGAAGCACTTGCATAAAGGCTGTGACATTTGACAAGGTGGTATTGTTTTGGTTGTGTTAGCAAAGCTTCTGAGTTGTGCAACAGGGATTGGAAATGCTCTTCTTAGCTCAGGGAGACATCCCGAGAAAGGAAAAGTGAGTTGGCACACAAGGAAAGTGCAATTGCTCGGTCACATTAAAGCTGAGACAAAATATTTCTTTTTAAAGAGCTTTAAAATAGTCCCTAATGTAAAAGCTTAGCAGCTGCAGCAACACAGAGCCTGAATAATTTCCATGTATTTAGGTATGTGTGTGTGCCCACATGTGTGTGTATTTTTTTTCCAATCCGTTTGCGCCAGCGCTGTAATAAGCAGCACAACGTCACATGCTCTCAGGTCGACACTGATTTATTTGCCACTCAGGTGTGAAGAACAACCCGTTGGGTTTTGTCAACCTGAAGTGGGCCATCTGATTTCAATTCCAGATCCCAACAATTAATGCCTTGCACACAATTTCTGCACAATACCCAGCTTACGGCCCTATTATGTTTATCATCAGACCATGAAGTATTAGTTACAGCAAGCCAAAATATGTCAGATACCCCTGGCTTTCCCTAGCATTCTTGAGAGCAAGTTAAAAAGAAAATGTTTCTTCTATGAGCAGGAAACTGAAGCTTTGAAACCCTTGAACGCACGTGGTCAGCCTGTGAAACCTAGCTTCAATTCTCCTTGCCAAACTGGCTGGAATGGATTTCAGAAGAAATCAAATTTCCAGTACTGAATTAGAAGAAGAATTGGTAAATTCTGTGCGATGGATGGAAACAGGTGGACATCTAGGTGTAAGATAGGAGCGTAAGATAGGAATCACAAGGGAATTGCTTAACTCAGGCATGGGAATGCAGGAGTTCGTACGCAAGACATAGCTTTCATGGTATTCACTGAAAATGTGATTCTTGGCTTCAATTTACATGCTAAGTAAAATATAAAAGGAGTGCATGCTGGCGTCATGGGCCAGGTGGAGTGGGGTGTGAGCATCATGGCTGGGAGAGCTGAGGAGAAGGATGTGGACTAGTTCAACATCTCTGTGTTTCCTAAGAGCTAGGGTGGGCTGCTTTGGCTTGTTCAGAACCTATGCTACGTGCTTATGTTCTGACAAAGTAAATTTTCCTGATGGCCCCTTCCGGGATGTATATATATACTTTTTCTTTTTATCCTACACTTGCTTTTGGAATTGCTGGGAACTCATGAACTAAAAAGCCCTGATTTATGGGTCTGCAAGTTCAGTGCTGTCTGAACTTCCTAGGTAAAATGTTCTTTGTAAGCTACAGCATCATAATACCATTTTTTAAACACATTTCATACCAGGAAATGCAGAAGTATCTTACAAGCAAGTATGGGTAGGTAGGTAGGAATATTTATATGATTTTAGTGGAATGGATGGAAAGCAGGTAGATGGTGGGGTTCTGCAAGCTCATGGTGCAGAAGCAGTCCATCGTTTCTCTTAAATGAAGTCTAAAGAACCAGACACGTGTTGTTCCGTTTGTCTGCTGATCTGTCAGTGTGGTGCTGCTGGCTGCCATTACAGGAGCTGAATGTTCCTGTATGAAAGCAATGGCAAAGTACTTAACGCACTCCGTGTGGATTCATGACTCTTTGATGAGATACTTGTACCTACAAGAACTCTTTGCCTGAGTTTCCCTTGCATGTGGAGGAGGCCAAATGTGATAACAACTCTCATGCAACATTTAATCTCTCTATCTTCAAAAAATTAGCTAAGAAATTGCTTTGAGGAATGGTTTTGTTTTCTGTTTGTTTGGATTTTTTTTCCCCAAAGGAAGCTGAAGATGTAAATTCTTTGATGTATCCTGTTCTGGATGGGACCAGATATACTTAGGAAGAGCACATATTCACTTTATAAATGTGAATTTTTTAGTATCTCTAAATATAAGACGGGAAAATAAAATTTCTAAAATGACTGGCCCGTTCAGTAAGGGAAGAAAGAGTGACTTACCAGGGCTAAATGTCTTGTCACTTGATGAAAGTGGAGGAAGATCTCTCAGACACTATCATGATACTAAGAGTATTAAGAATGATTTAATAACAGATATTTTAGAAATAGTGTGGACAATCCCAGCAGTGTGTGTAGAGCACAAAGCTCTCATCGCATCAAGAGGATGCTTCGCAAGTGGGTGACTGATATGAGACATCAGGATTTTTACTACCCAGCTGTATTCTTCATCTGATCACATAGGTTTTTGTTTTCTTTATGTGTTAATAACCTTTGAGTAAGAAATTTCGATTTAGGGGGCTTATGACTCCTTAACTCAACTTTATGCATTCATGCCTGTAGCTATGGAAGGGTGTACTGATCACCAGTTTTTCACCAAAGGTGGAGGCTATTGTCTTTTGAAGAGGTCACATGCTATGCATTGGGATATAGGTCTCGAATGGATCAACGCCATGAGAAAGTGCTCTTTTGCTGATATACTGATTTTAAGCGCTGCACTAAAGAAATTCAAAATTCTCTTCTGTGTTTTTGTATTCGTAATGTGCTCACCAGTTCTGTCCTAGCAAATACTTAAAAGCTGCAAATAGGAATGTTGGTGGGAGCAGGACTCAGCCCAGCTATATCAAAACTCCTTGAGTCTGCAAAAGAGCATGAATCTTGAGGAACATACTTTTTTTTTGACAGAGGCAAACATTTTCAGAATTGATCAGTCCTTTTTTGTCATATTTTGAGACTGCCTTAAAAAGTCCAGGTACTCAGAGGGTACTACTTACTTTCAGTATGCACTGCTCATGAGATATTCAGGTTGTGTTGCTTCACTGAGGTCAGAAATACTTCAGCAAAGGCTGTGTGGTGTTGAAGTTTCACTTACATGCATAGGGAAAATCAAGAAGGGAAAAGTGAGAAATTTGGACATCCATTTCTATGGATTCCATTATCATGAAGTGCAAACTCCTCCCAGTCACCCTATGTTTTCTCCTCAGCAGTATTCGTGGCAGCAGGGAAGTACAGTCCTCATGGTATACCAATAGGCACAGTATAATCATAAAATGATAGAATAATTTAGATTGGAAGGCACCTCTGGAGGTCATCTAGTCCAGTTTACCACTCAAATGAAGGACAGATTCAAAGTTAGGTTCAACGTTGAAGCTAAGGCTGCTTATGTTACCAAGGAATTATTTGGCAAAGCCAAGAATTAAACTGAAGTTTCTTGTATCCTAGTGTGCAGCCTCTCAATTACAGCTCTAACCCATATTTTTTAAGTGATTTCAAAATGGAGTTAGAAAACTAGGCTAATCTATTTTAGCTTATGAGTTGGTGGCATCATCTATGTATGGGCAAAGGGATGTTCAGTGGTAGGACACCAAGTCAAAGAGCGAGCGATAGAAAAAATAGGTGTTTCACTCTGAATGCATTGGGGAAAAATTTATGATGTATGCTGAAGGTTTAAGAAAGGCACCCAAATGCTTTCATTTTATACAGCTGATTACCTAATGCAGTGCTCCAAAGTTCAGGCTTTTACTAGCTGACTAATATCTAAAGACATTTTCTGCCTGTTTTCTCTGCAAACCTCATTGCACTGACAAGAAGTACATTGTCCATATGGGGTGAAGAATGGCATTTAAGTATCGTGTGTTGAAATCCCACTCACTTTTACACATTATGCTTCAAAGCCCTGCTTCCTGGATACAAAAGTAGTTGTGTTTCCAGCAGAAGGTTTACATAGTTTAGCATGAAGTAAAAGCACCAGGGTGTGAAGCCAGCCATGTATATAAACCATTAAACAATTTCAGCGCAAAGCTGCACAAAATGTCTATTAAATTTAACAGTACTGTTAAAAATCCAGATTTAAGCTTTTTTTGTTTCTAGCAATGAGGCTTTGAAACATGGAAAGGTCGGTTAGAAAACCCTCGACAATAAACAACCAAACCCAGCCTTTGCTTGGTACGTAATTTCATAGCAAAGATGAAATGTCCCGGTCCCATGCTTCCCAATTGGTCTTGCTCCAATCCTGAGCTGACTTCTAAGTTCTCTGCAGTGTAAATGTTCCCTTTATGAAGTGGGCTATATCCAATGCCCATGGAAGCCTCTCCTAAGGAGGTGTTATTTTAATATATGAAGGGCAGTCATTTCATTTCATAAAGATAGCTTGTTCCACGGAGGAAATAAACATCACACTTGACAGATGCAGGGACGCTCAAAGATCCTCAGCTCCTGTGGGGCAGGGGAAGGCCTATAAAGCTTTTCTGTGTTCCCTGCATTATAGTGCATGGGGCTTTAGATGTCTTCTCTGAAAACCAATTCTGTGGTATAACTGTAGCCACCTAATAATTTTATTTTACTTTTAAATACCATGCATGAATGCCATAGAATGCAGGGAGAAGCACGGTATTATGTGGAAGGGTGCTGATAGCAAATGGAGAGGGGTGCTTAGGTAGATGATATATTACTTTCTCTACGTTCAGTTGTAGGGAACTTGCTGAGAACTGGCGTCAGGCAAGGTGTGAGGGGTTCAAAACCGGCTTACACATGACTAGTTTAAGGGAATAGCATCTCTGTTGCCATAGCAGAGTGTAGTTTAATGGACTTCTGCAGCCATTGTTTCACTCAGCAATTTGTCTTGCCATTTGTCCCAAGCACATGGGAGTCCGAGATGGTGGATTGCCCAGAAAAATTCCTATTTAGATTCCCTCTTTTTGAAGATATTGTGTCCCCAGCATGTTGTGGGTGCCTGCCCCTTTTCAAGACAGGCGCAATCTGTGTCTTACATTTAATTCTTTTCGGATGTTGTGTGTACTTCGGGCTGATCGACGACTTTTTCTGACACAAGGTCTAGAGGCCAAAACGCTGCCTTAGCAGCTGGAGGGAAGAGTTCAGATGAAAGGGATGGGAAACCTCCTGCCTTATCTATTACTCCAGTGCTGTATTTGTTATCCAGAAATTATGGGGAGCTGGCTGCCAAGCAGAGGTGAGGCTTATCCAGAGTTATTCCAACCGCATTTCTCAACGTCATGTTTGTTGTGCTTGGAAGGAACTGGATTGCTCTGTCGTCTCTCTCTCTCACTCCCTCTTACTGAACATAGTAGCTATACTATATTCTTACTGGAGACCTGTGGCACTTAATGGTGAACCAAAGTTGCTTCATTTTCCCCTCATTTGATGAATGAAGCTGGAGTTGAGGTGAGTAGGGGGGGTGCAAGCAAGGAGAGAAGGAAAATTCACCTTGAGAAAACCCAGGTTTCCTTAAGGAGCAAAAGATGATATGCTGAAGACAACACACATTACAGGAACTTTGTTGGCCAAGAAAAGGAAAAGTGCTCTGTCTGCCTCCCAGTGCTTACAACCTTTCTGCTCAGTGGAAGAATGCAAAGTATATTGGAGGAAAGAAAAGTGAAAGAAAGCTTAGGCAAAATTCCCTGTCATTCCAGTAACCTAAATACATGCCATTCTGTCAGCCAACATCACTGCTGCTTGAATGAATGCAAAAGAGAGAGGCTGTGCTGAAACCCCTAGTACTTTCTAAATAAAGCTTATGGTATAGGAAAACATAATTTAATTCCGAGGATAAATAGCCCCGAAATGGAAGAATTTGCTTCTTCATGCGTAATATATAATTGTCTTGTAATACAAATAATAATTTCATCATCAGCAAATGCTATTGTTGGAACTACTTTAGCATTGTAGTAACATTTTTGTGATAAAACAAATTGTTATTTCTTTCAGGTTTTTTTTTTTCATCATTGCTCATATATTATGCACCAACAATAGTTCTTACCAGAGAATATTGCTGTAGAAATGACCCCTCAGAACAGTGTTGTATGACGTTGTATCCACTGTTGTCAGGGAATTTCTTATGGAAGAAGTAAATACCACAAAATTTGTTGTACAACATTTCAATCAAACTTCAGTTTCCTTTTCAAAAGCTTGCAGAAATGGCAGCATCTACTGTATATTTTTTTCCTTGCAAATTTTTATTTCCTCTTTGGATTTTGCTTTTCAAAAGTATGTATTTTTATCTAAATAGGTTCAAGCTGTCACCAATACATATGCATTTTTTATTTTTTTTCCACACAGCAATCTTCCCCAAGAAAACAAAGAAAACAATGCTTAATTCACTGCTTTGCATTTTGCTTATAAGTACTGCATGTATTCTATCTCATTATGTGTTTCAGCAGCAGCCAGACAATACTATCGCAAAAGAGTGTTGTCGTGATGGAGGACTTTTTTTGGGTTTGGGAAGAATCTTGGGGGAAGCCAACCAGTGTGATTTGGCAGCTCGATTCTTTTTGCTTTTGTTCTCCTTGGACCAGATGGGTTTCTTACTCACTGGTTTCAATGGGACTTCTTGTGGGGTAAAATGCTCTATAACATCAGTGAAGTTATGACAATCTGGCCCTCCCTGTGCAAAAAGATATTAAAAATCCACTCCTCCGGGGACTAAGAGAATTAGAGAATCTGCTAAATAGCAGCTTTGAAATGCTTATTTCTATATACATGTACTTGTTTTGAATGGGGAGTGGAGTTTCCTGGTCTAACTCCAAAGCTGACATGAAGGAGGGAGGGTGATGGACCAGCTTAGTAGCTGGTCTGGGAAGCTCCTTGTGTGTTAGGCCTACACAAGCAAAACCGGTCAAGTCTCAGACATCACAGCCTGGCCTCTTGGTTAGTCGTTAATAACCATGAAAAATAAGGGCAAGGTGGGTGCAGAAAGTTCTCATTTTGTACTAGTGATGTATTTTGACCAATCTGTGTTTATTTTGCTCAGACATAAGCGCCAACACAAGATGTAGGGCACAGTGAAGCAACGCCTGGGAATTTTGCCACTGATGCTAATGGTGTTGGTCTCTAATCCTTTTCCAGCAAAGGCGAGATGATGCATCAGCAAAATGGCCGCCCACACTAGGAGAGACACCAGCACCATTCACAGTTGCCAAGACAGTGAAACAGTATTTTGGGGAGGAAAAAAAAAGAAAAAGCTCATTCCTTAATATATGGTCTTATAGGGTAAATATTTATCCAGCCATCTAAAGGCAGGAGTAATCACTGCAGTTTTCCCTTCACTCAGAGACTGGAGATTTTCCCTGCCTGAAAAAAAAAAAAAAAAAGTAGTCCAATTTTGTGTATGTGAAGAAATCAAAGCATTGCCCTTGAAATGGGTTTTTCAGCTGTCTCCTGGGTATTCTGGGGTTAGTTTTCACCACGTGAGGTTCTGAAGTGCATACTCAAAGGTTCAAACACAGGAAAATTGGCTATCACTGCCAGCTCTGTTGGGTGGGGAGAAAGCAGTTCCTTTATAGAAAAAGGGGGGGGGCGGGAAGTAAAGACTTTTTTCTTCTTCTTCCAAGGGACTATATGAGAATGAGCTGGAAGAAGTCTTGACTTTTATTATATCCTGTAATCAAATTTGAGCATCTTATTTGCTTCTTTTCTCCAAGACCACCCTGGTGGTAACAGTCCACACACACACAATTTTGGTATGCATAAACCCATAAATTTCATAACAAAATATAGGAGCTGAGGTTGTAGGAGGACTGTAAGGCAGAAGGTGCTGAAATGTAAAGTCTGTGTGTGTTTGAAGGGATGTCATTTATTACATACTTCTGCCTTTTTTTTTTTTTTAAAAAACCCCTTACTGTTACCACACAGACTGTACAAATATATATTGCCTAATGCAAGATGGTGTGATGTAAAGATTTTATTGGCATGCAGTAGCATAGCTTGAGTAGCAAAAGCCTGAGCAAGTTCTGTATCACCTCAGATGTGTGCCAAGAAAACACGTCCTTGGCGTGGGCAATGAGAACATCCCCAGTGATGCTGCATAGGTGTAAATCTAATGAGGATAATAACCCATATGCTTCAGGGCATCAACCCATTACTGGCTGCCTGGGATTAGGACGGAATTTATCCTTTGGTTGTGTTATTCTAAAGCCATTTATTGTGGAGTTCCACACACTTCTCTCTGAAGCCTCTGCCACTGGCCACTGCAGGAAGAGGATAATGAATTTGATTGACTACCTGGAAGGGCCTGATCTGGCAAGTCAGGCGCTCTTCTGCGAATTCTGTAATGGTACCTGTTTTATGTGGTTTGGAAAATGTTTTGATGGGGCACTTTGTGCACATCTCTCTGTAGTGCCAGCTCCTGTAAAGCTTCTTTTATAAATGCATGGAATAATTTAGGTTGGCAGGGAGCTCTACAGATCTCCGGTCCAAGAGCACACTCCAGGCAGGGCTGACTTCAAAGTTGGGTCAGGTTGCTCAGGGCCATACCCAGTTTGGCTCTGAAAATCTCCAGGGGTCGGAATTTTGCTACTTCTCTGTCTGCTCCTCCATAGGGACTTTCCAGCGACTTTAGTAGGAGTGACACTTCTAGATACATCTCTCTTAACTTGAGCTGTACAAAGGTGGAGTTTCTCTAGTCACAGTTAGTAGTCTTTTCTTTCTCCTATAATCAAGGGAGAGAAATACATGTCTCCTGGTAGAGTTTCTTTCATCCAAAGATAGGTGGCTGAGACCACGCTTGACCTGAATAATTCCTGGCAAGTTCTGTCTTTCTCCAGTGAACCTAGGAAGAACATTGATGTCTTCTTTAGATTTAAGACCTACATCCTATGTAGCAATAGTTACCTGGAATGAGTCTCAGCCAAAATACAAAGTCGTCTGAGGCGAAGGGAATAGTGACAGCTTATGTAATACAGTGTTATGAGCTGACTGGGGGAAAAAAGTCCCAAAATACTAAAGAAGGCAGTTTCTTTGATTTTTAATGGTGTAGAATTACTATTCCTGAGCAACAAGACCTTGCAGGCAGCAGATTTCTAGATACGGCTTTACATCTGACTTATTGTTGCTCAACTAAAATCAGAGAAGATTTATCTTGTTGAAAAATGGCTTTGGGTTTCAACAATGTCAGCTGATATTTGAACTCTGAAAGTTTGGTTTGCGCTATCCTTATTACAGCTGGTAGAAAAATTCAGACTATTACTGTTTCTTTGGGAGAGAGAAAGACATTTCAAATAAAATATTGTGAAAAAACACATCTGTCTTTTAGGTGACAAGGGGAAAACAGTGGGAGGAAAAAGTAGAAAACTCAGTCCCATAGAAAAGCAAGCAAGAAAAACAAAAAAAATCACAAAATCTTTTAAAAGATTTTGGCAAGAAATCATTGGCAGCTCCTAAAATTCCACTGAATTCTAGACTTCCCTGATGAAATCTGGTTCTCTGGAACTGGATCTGGAAAATCCCTGGACGTGGTGCTTTCCAAAGAGAAAACAAAATCACAGGCGGTATCACTTGTGGAAAAGAGTCCCCAAGATCTTGGGATCGGATTATTCCAATACAGTTCTCCAATGAATTGCTGTTTATTCCTTTCTCTGCTTTATGAACATAGGCTTAATAGTTATATGCTTCTTTCAGTCAGACTGTCTTCTATATTTCAACAAGTCTCAGTGAATGAGTCAGGTTTTCCTATTCCAACCTAAAGAGAAAAAACCCAAAAGGTCAAGGACAATTGAAAAATCACTTCTTATCCTGATCTAAGAAACTTCCATAGTTTTTATTAGCAAATCCAATTGAAGTCCTTCCTGCAAGGCAAACCCTTTGCACACTGTCTTATTTTCAGGATGCCAGGGGAATAAATGGAGTGATGGAATCTGGAAAGATCTCACTGCAATTCGAAAAGTAACTTTCTCCTTCCTTTCCCTCCACCTACTGCCACAGCAGGGGAAAATCATGGGAGTAAGAAAAATAAAGCTCCCTCAATATTAAAGCTTGCTGCTCTGTCAAATAAAATTTTCTATATTTTTCCATGAATTATGAAAAAAGAAAAAAAAAGGATTCATGTGTAAGTATGCTGCCCGAATGGTGTGCCAAGCTAGTGCGGGCAACCCACACTAAGAGTCCACAGAGCTGCTGCATTCCTCAACCCGCACACGTGGGCAGCGCTGGATGGGAAGGGAAGCTCAGAGGAGCAGCAGCCTTGGCTTCCCTGGCCTGGGCGCGGGCCAGCATAGCTGTGGCTGGTGCTCCGGAGGCGGTGTGCGGCGGCGAGCCCGGACCCAGCACAGGGGGGCTGCCCTCTCTCCCCAGAGCCAGAAAGAGGCCTCGAAAATGGCAAAACTAAACATTTTTCAGTTGCTATTTTTTATTGTGGGAAAGGGTCTGCTTCTCGAAAGTGGGGGGAAAATGTTTGTTTGTCTTAAAAAATCCTGAAAAGGAAGATGTTTCAGGAAAAAGGATTAAAAAAAGGGTAATGTTTCAATTTGGGTAAATTTATATAATATCCCCTTTGGAGCTGTAGTTTGGTTAACCTCTGTGGGTCGAGCTCCCAGCTACAGAAACCTCTCCTCAGGCTTGCTGGCCAGAGAGCCTCATGAAACAACCACCACCCTGGTGCTTTGTGGACGACTTAAGCAGGCAGTTTGGTCTCTGGAGCAAAAGGGAACACAACACACCCAAGCAATCGTCACAATGAGATTTTTTTGTTTGTTTTTCTTTTCTAATTTTGCAGGAAGACTCTTTTCCAAATAACTTTATATGGGGTTAATGTTCCTTCATCTGTTTGAACCCTTAGCCACTACAACTGTTTTTTGCCTCTTGTTTGGAGGGACATGAAATACATGATTAAGGTAAATGGGATCATGGTGGTTTCTAAGAGGAAGAGTATTCCATCTTGTGCTTTCAAATTTTCCGAGTTTATAAAAATGAAGCTCCTTCAAGCCTCCAGTTTGTTCTTCAAGAGTGAGCTCCTGCAGAGCCTCTCTTGTTGCTGCTGGTGATCCCACTGATGAGTAACATGCATGCATATCTACAAAAAACGTACTTAATAGTCTTGCAAGAGGTAGCAGCCAGTTGGTGAATCTCGCTCTGTGTATGAGATGTCCCGGGTCATGTTTAATGAGTGCCCCAGGCGACCTGGGTTGTGTATTTGCAGTCCTGCCACTGATGTTCTTTGGTAGCCCTGGGTAAATCACCTCTCCTCTGCAGTGGGGAAAAAACACCGACTTTCTTTGTGAAAGTGCTGTGAGATCTACTGAGGAAAGTATAATATAAGAGTTAGGAAATTATGATAATAATTCCAATGGGAGTTTAGGCTGGACTTCTCACTGGGGAGTTTTAGGGATAGGTCAGTTGGGGAGTGAATACCAAATTTTAGCAGAGTTTGGTTTAAATATAGCCCTGTGGGTACTCAAGCTATTAATGAGTGGTGTATCTTTTCAGCCTCTTTCCTCTGCCTTGCCTGTTATCTGGAGCCTCTTGTAGAGCAGCAGACAGTGGTAATCTCTTTCAGATGCTCCCAGTATCTGTCTGTCTATATGTTGGCTAGATCACAAGTGAAAAGGGGATCATCAAAACCAGAATAAAACAACACGGCAGTCATCCAGCACGAAGTGATGGTAATTTGTGGGTGAGAGAAGCTGAGTTCCTGCTATTGCTCTTGTATTTTGATGTTAAACGCAGAGAGCATGTCACTTCTTCTCAATTTTCATTTGCTAGGTCGAAGCAATCTGTGGCTCCAGAAGGCGATGGAGTAAATAGCATAGAAGAGGAAATATTTTGTCAATTGCTGAAACTGGCCATATGTTGCAATCAGATGTGAAGGAATTAGGAAAACGAGAACAAGGAAACAGTGTATAGCATCAAAGGCAGAGTTGGCTCACAATTTGAAGAGCAGAAGCGTGGCCCTTATTGTTTGTTGTCTTTCTCCCAGTTTGTGTGCTTGAAGCACTTAAGCTTATGGGCATGTTAAGGGTGTGTTGACAGTGGAAGGCATCTCATGGGTGCAGTGAGGCTGTTACACAGCTGAGATATCAGAAATAGGTTTATAGTGACATCCTGAGTGCCTGGAGCCGTGACAAGGATACATTTGCAGAAAAAAAAAAAAGTGTCGTTTCATGGATTATACAGGATCAGACCTGATATTTGGAGCCATATGGCTATTACAGATTGTGAAGATCTCTCCCCTGGGCATGGTGTAGCTATACACAGCCATGCAGGATTTTGTTTGTAGATGCTGAGCAGAATCTTTATCACCTTTTTGTTCTGTGTCAAGTTGTTGCTGTTCTTTGAAGGTTTGACCCACTGTAACCAAATTTCTACTGGAAGTTATTTTTTGGCTGGATTCTCGGTGTCTAGTAAGGGTTGATTTTGTGTTGCAGCCATGCTGTTTCTTCAGTGATTTTTAGCAGATTTTTTTTCTCCCTTGTTTGGTTATTTCTGTTCATGATGGATGTAGGAGTCAGTGGCCTACCTCTCCCATCATTTTGGTGGAAGCTGGCCTAGGGGATTAAAAGTTACCAGAGAGCTACTGAGACAGGTAGATCCAAAGGGAGCACAGTTAGATAGGACAAAGGAAATTAGGCTATAAAGAGCATTGAATGAGTTCAAGTTGTCTGAGAAGAACATTTCCACAAAAAATTCCGGCGTGATTGGTTCAAAGTTGGCAAAGCAGTGCCAAAATACAATCAAGATCTCATGCTGGGATGTGTCTGACAATGTTGACTGTAGGCTGATGGAACATCTGTGGAAGTGTGTTAGGAGTTCAGGTCCAGCATGTACTTCACCTCTTTTTCTACCTAATAATCCATATGTACTATTTCAAACATTCCCATTTTTCAAAAATGATCTGTTACAAAACGTTCCTTCTTTGGCCCCTTCCAGAGCTGGGGTTTCTCTTTCTAACCCCATGTGCTAGTAACCTGCAATGGGTGAGATCTGCTGCCCATCTTCCTATTCATCTAAACGTCAGATGTGCTCCAAGGGATGTTTAGTCCTGAACTGTCCTTTTGCACACCAGGAACAAAGCAACCTTCCCTTGATTTTTGCTGAAGGAATGGGATCTTGACATAGACAGCTTCTTTTTTCCATAATGCCTCAAGCATAGTATTGCTTCTTGATTCTGCATTCACGAACTGAGGTACAATAGCTCTCCTGTGTCTTCTCTGAAGACTGAATTTTGTCTTTTGTGATTGTGGGCACGTTCTCCAGAGTTCACAGAAGCTTGCATTTTGTGGCATTCTAGACTGTGTGTTACCAGATGGTCTCCAAATGTTTGTGCAGATTGCAGTCATCTCCCAGAGTCTATCTGACGTGGCCTTGTGAGTGACGGCAGTAAGGAAGGAACAGGACTGGATTTATTGCCAGTCCTGAAGCTGCTTGAAGGGATCTAGATGTAGCTGTTAGGTCTCTCAAACTCTGCTCATCAGACTGAGGATGTCAGATTGATGGCCATGACTGAAAGCACTGACCAGCTTATTTTCTGAAGTTACAACAGAGGAAACAGTGGTGAGGGTGGGGAAAAGGAAAGAAGGGGCATTCATTGCTTTCAATAATTTTTAAAGAATCATCAGTTTTATTTAAGACTAAAAAAAGAGATTTGTATCTAATAAAAATGGCATTGGCACAGGGCTAGATAATTAACATAATCATGTCTCATTTCAGTATAATTAGCACACTGTAATTAGAAAAGCCATTAGTATAATTAGAACACGTATAAAATTAGCACAAAGGTATTTTAAGTATAGGATCTGTTGTAGTATTGGTTAATCTGATGTGGTCAGTAAACTGTTGTCATCATTTTGCATTTCGGGTGGCTTCTGGTGGGTAGCTCATATACTTGCATGGCAGAGGAACCGATGGAGAGTGGTGGTGGAAGTGATATGGCTGTAATTCTCTGCTGTGAAGTGTTTGCTGGCAGAGAGTGTGTTGTTGGGCTAATAATTGTCATGGGAGGATGCTCAAGCATATAAATTAGCCCTATGTGGATTAGCAAGATTTTCCTGCCTGCATTCAGCAGACAGCACATTTCTGGAACGGGCATGTTGTGCTTCTCCAGATAAATACTGTCCTGGATCCTGTAGTCTTTGGTGCGGCTGTGCCAGTTTTCACCAGCCAAAGGTATAGTGGGCCTTTTGAATTGCGGCTGGACATTCATCATTGAAGAGGTTAAGCTGCGTGAAGGCTTTTTAATTACAGACCTACAATGGTTTCTGCATGCTTCCCCTGGAATTCATTGTACGTTCAGGAAGGTGTGTAAATCAAACAACCAGCAGATCAGGCAGGGAGGTGGGGGCTGAGCAGGAGGAATTATTGGATGCCCTCATAAAACTTTAAAAGGCTTGAATGTCAAGTTTAAACTCTTGGGGCCTTAAAACTTGAGTCTCGAGGCACTTCTACCTGCTGTTTCATCACATAAGCTTTTCACTGTTCATGAGCTGCAAACCCAAGATGATTATGACTTCTATTTCCCTGCAGTGTATTTAATTTCCCTTTACTGTTGTCATCATACCCATGTCTGAACCACCTTTCATCTCCTCCTACCACTCATCATCCTTTCAGTTGTAGCCAGTGATGCATAGGCTTTTTAAATAGAGTGTTCCTTGTAGGCTCTTATATCAAAATCTGTTTAACCTCTGGTGCTTTCAAGCTTAAGGCAAAATCACTGCGTATTAGCAGTTCTAATGTGTAACTGCACTCAACAGGAGAGTTAGCAAATCTGCAGAGTGATACCGCAGCACAGAGGGGATAAGCGTGCTGCCAGCTGTGGCTGGCTGTTTGGCTTTACGCTCCCTGCTGAAGCAATGGGTGCCTCCACGCTGACCCGACGCAGCAGCCAGAGACATCTTGTGTCACATGGCTGTGGATGCCCACTCTGGTTGACCTGTACTTACCGTGGAAGAACTGGAGATGCTTCTAAACTCATCTGGCAGACTAAGAAAGGCACTGGGCTCTTCCTCCCTGTTGCCACGGACAGGCTTTCCAGACATTTCCTTGCAATGGTTGTGTCTGGAGGAAACACCAAGCGTCTCATCCTCTGCTGTCCCTGCATCCCAGGGAGCCCCCTTGCATCTTCTCTCCCTGTCCTTTCTCTCTGTGTGTGCTGTCTGTCACCAGGGTAATCTTAGATGCTTGGGCCTCTTCTCTGCTTTAGTGTTTAAGAGCAAATGCTCTGCACGCACCATCAAAAATGTTTTACATGATACCCTAAGTGACATGGAGATTTACAATCAGATAAAAGTAGCAGCATCCACAGCAAAGCAATTAAACTGACATCTCAGTGGCTCAAATTTGAATTTAGAGGAAGTTTAGGGTCACGTGCAGTTGAATCTCCGCTTTGATTAGGGTTGGCTGGAGCAAAGCAACGACAAGTAACAGTTCCTAATGTCTCTGCCAGAAACTAGCTCAGAAAAGCTGGGCTGTGTTGTCGTTTCTGTTTGGTGGTCGGAGTTTCTTCATATTGGTTCCTTCATCACCCCACAAACCAAACCCTTTAGTAGTAGCTGTAGCAAAAATGATAGAAAGTGCGTCTGGGGAGGGGATCCTGAACTGAACTCTTGGCTCCATGGTTAGCTCAGACATTACATTTGTTGGGTCAAAGTAACAACAACTATGACAACAGAGGAACTTGTAGATAATGGTTCAGTTCGGTAAGTTCCCCATAAAATATTAACGTAATGCAAGATACTTCAGTTAACACTCAAGTCCAGGGAGAATCTTATCACTTGATGATCATCTTGCAAGAGAGAGAAGAATTCTGTGCTACACTGCTCATTTCCTAGAGTAAGTGGGCCTCTTGGCTCAGTTTAAGGCTTCTTGCCTATTTCCATCCCACATATTTATTCTATCAGTCCAGTTTTATAACATCCTAGAAATAATCCACTTGATTTTCTTTCAAAGACTCAGAAACCATGGCTAGGCATTGGATTGCAGAGTATCAAAATGCTTTACTAATGAGAAATGGGCAAATGAATCTAAGGAAATAACTCTACTTTCCCTGAATATTTCCTCATGCCTGGGACTAAACCCAAAGCCAAGCTGAACCTTAGTACTAGGATGGATTCGTGTTTTTCCAGTGTTGTTTTTGATTGCTTCTCACATCCCATCCCTGCTTTGGAGTTTGGGTTTGGATAGAAGCGGCAGTGCTGAAAGGTTATGAAATGGTTGTTTCCGTCATGTCCCTGGCCCAGTCAGCCACAGAAATAGTTTGAAGTTTTGGTGGAGCCTCTGAAAATTCATTTTCAGCTATGAACTTTGGGGAAATCTATGGATGGCCTGGGAGGAGCTGTGTTCTTGGGCTTTCAAAGCTGACTAGCAAGATTATTGCTTTGGAAGTGCAGACTCTAAAAGGGAAGTAATGGAGAGATATCTTCATTCGGTTCTATTTCAGCACTGCTGCTAAGGTGCAAGGAGGAAAAGGTTGAATAAAGATTCCCCTTTTATCTCATCTTTGTGATGAGAAAACAAGGGGTGTTCTGGTTTAGTAAAACCTCATCAGTTGTTATGATTTGGTTTATGCAAACCTCAGGCCAAGGAGGTTGGGGTCTGGCTTCCATTATATTCTAACCAGAAGGTTCATACAGAAGAGCTTTTCTGCTCAAACTATCCTGAATTTGTCCTAACTTCAGTTTAATCCCAGCAAAACCTAAACTCTCAGCCCTTTAGGGTCTGTCTGTATTGCTAATGTATTACAATATACTGCATAGGGTTTGATAGACAAATGAACTCTTGGAGGATATTTATCATGCACACAAACACATACAAATGTGCATATATATGTGTATATAAAAATATACACACTCCAGTATTATGAGGTTCTCTTTCATTTGACCACAGTGGTTTCTACTTAGCCACAGAAATCTCATGCATATACTAGCCAGCTCCTATTTTCATTTGTGCTGGGGTGAAATCAAAATAGACTCGGCATGCTTCAAATGAAGGCAGACAGTGTGCCAACACAATGCCACCAAGGGAGAGAGAGCTCTGCGCTGCGTTTTGTCTTCTCTGTCTTTATAGCGCTTGGTGAGCTGCAGCCTAAAGTGGACCAGAAAGAGCAAAATGAACATGGTGATTATGTGCTGGATATACTGGATGTGAACAATATTGAGAAGTTTAAGATCAACCCTTATAAATACACTTACAGTGTATGCATATAACTAAATTAATAGCAGGCATAACTCTTTAAAAAGTCACTTGACTTTAATTGACATATCAATATAATTGGCAATTATCTTAATTGATATACATGGCATAAATATTGTGCTCTGGAAAGCTTCCAGTCCTTCTTTATTAGAGTATTAAGCCACAACATATGCAGATTACACGGAAATACCACTGAAACATTTGTTAAAAGAAATGCCTTTCTTATGTTCCTTTCTTATATTTTTATATAAATGTGTATGTATATAAATATGCAAAAAAAAAAAAGTTACGAGGACATAGTGAGTATTGTCAGTACAGTCTTTTAAACAATTTCAAGTGATTCCACTAAAGGGTTTCTACAGTTTTCACACTCTGCTTTTGTGGAAATCAGCTTTCAAGTCAGTCAGGCTAGAGATTAGATCCAAAGATTTAAAACCCCTATAGATCAAAAGCAGATGCTCTTAGAAGACATTTCAGCCAAGACAAGCCGTCTGGGGACATTGTTACAGCGGGAGAAGACAATTTATCATTAAAACATGAAAGCCTCTGTTCAATAATAACCAGATGTATTTAAAAAAAGAAGGAAAGGAAAGAAAAAGAGAGAGAAAGAAAAAAAAATAGGGATGTCAAGGTCTTGATTCATTTGTCTCCCACTAGAAATCATCTTTATCCCATACTTAGGAAACGAGTGCAGATTCTTTGATGCCAAGACACAATATAAGAAAAATTGAAACATTTCACATTGTAAATCCTTGGCAATTGTCAAGGAAATTTTAATTATATAAAAATCTGTGATGCCTTAGGTAAAGATAAGGAGCAATCAAGTTAAAGAACAGTTTCCGCGACTTAAAATAAGAAGGGGTGAAGATCTGACAAGACCATTTCAGACCCTTCTCATTTTCTTCGTACCAGTTTTCACTTTTTCCCATCTTCACTCTGACCTAATGCAACCTGGCGATAGTGCTTAGCTTTAACCTAAAACCTCCCCTCCAAACATTTGCAAACATCAATTAAGCCTTCCCCACACAGCAGGGGGATTGCTGCGAGGCACAGGCGTGTAGGGAAACCAGGGCACAGTGAGATGGGATGAGTTGCCTCCTAATATGCACATACTGATAGGAGAGACAGGAAGTGAAATTTTTAAGATTTCATTTTTTCAGTCTCATGCTCTAACCACTAGAGAGCATCCCTTCCCAGTGAAATGTATAGCTCTGTAACACAGGAAATGCATTTGCTGCCAGTATATGGGACGTAGGAAGTCCTCTTCACTCTCTATTCTTGTTTTACAGGCCATACTATAAGAGAGTGGGTGTGATTAACAACATTGTTATAATATATTTAAAATCATTTCCAGGTCTGTGGTTAGATGTTTCAGGCTGACGTTCCTGAGAGAATGAGTACATCTAAGGATTTGGAACGAGTGATGTGAAGTCAGGACACGAATTCTTTGCCATTGCCACCAAGGAGGTCACAGAGCAATCTGCCTGAGGTCCCTGGTCCACCCGCAAAATGAGACACAAACCTCATCGCTGTTCTCTTAGGAATATGGGAGTGAAATGCACATAACGTCAGAGAGATGGGAGGGAACTTCCTGAAAAATGTTTTCCTTGATGTTGCTGGAAGACTCTCATTCTTTGACATGGAAGCTTTTGGGACAAGTATATTGGTTTTGGTAAAGTGCTGGGAAAACTACTCCTGTTCAGGATGAAATTGTTGATCAATTGGAAGGAGCGATCTGTCCATCCTTCAGAAGGTCAGAGGGGAACACGCAACTTGTAGGGCTTTTTTGGTGCCTCCTTTGGGCCAAGCAGATTTGAACCAAAGTCTCTGATTCCCAGGGTATCCTGAAGGATGGGCTCCCATACCTCTGACTGTGAAGGAGTCCTGTGTCCTGGCCCTGAGGAACCTTCCTAATAAAACTGTTATCAAAGCCAATACAGGGACAAATTGCCAGATTCAGTAAAATATGAACCTCTTTTTTGCCTATCACATTGAGTATCTTACATGTGAGGCTGCGTACTCATCTGCTTTCTGTCTAGCTTCTGCCTGCGGTATCCTTGATAGGGGATTTGGAAGAAAGAACCAACTGATCAGATAGGCAAAGATGATGATTAGCGCCTCAAGAGAGGAGGGAAGACATTTTAGAGAACATCTAGAATCTCTGACCAGAAACTCTGGAGATGTAGGACATGGATTTTTGTGGATTTCCACAGCTCTTTGAAAGATGTAGAACAAGTCAGAGGTCTCTTGCCTGTAGGTGGCTTCTGGGTCCTAGTCAAGCCTTGCTACAAGGGTTCAAAACCTGAAGATTTTGTTGGGTGAAAACACTTTCCAGGGAAGGTATAAGGAGACTGTGCCAAGGTCTGGAAAGCATATCAGCATGCCTGCCCTCTAGGAACTGGAAGCCTTTAGCAAACTAATTCCATTCCTTTTTCTTTGAATAAGAAATGAAAGACATTGCCATCTTCTAGTCCAACAAGAACAGTTATGGTAGAAAGTATTTAGCTTTCCAGAAAACTCAACTTGGGTGAGCCGAAGAACTGTCACCATGGAAAAAAATGAAATTAATTGTATTTTTATTTCTCCTCTGTGTGCCAGGCACCATTCATTTCAACCAAGTCTGTTTACTGTGCTAAGCAGAGTAACATTGATGTGAAGTATCAGGAAAGCATGAGATGGATGCTGGCTTTTGACTATTCTGGTGTCTCTGGAGCCACATGTGGTAGCTCAGAGACCCGTGCAGACCTACAGACCTGCTAGGGATGACAGCCCTTCAGTGACACATTTGCAAGTTGCAACATGCAGCTATTGGCTGAAGGTACATGGTCTGGTATTGCGATTTCTGCTATTTCAACTGGGCTTCATCTCCTTTTCTTCATTTGGGAAGATCTCTTTGCATCTGCTTTGGAAGGCAAATGTTCGTAAGCAGAGTGGACTGAAGCAGAGAAATCAGGTCCAGGGCCAGATTAACAGCACTGCTGTCATCAGAAGGCTGAGCACTGTCTTTCTTGTTTTGACTCACAGCGGCAGATCTGACTTAATTGGATCCAGACTGGGTCTGTACATGGATTTGAAAACCTCAAAAGTTTGGGAGTTCACATCTGGGGTTCTCGCCATAGGTTTAAAAGCGGGAAAACTTGGAGAGGAGGGGCTGTTCAGCAACTGGGGGAAGACAAGATCAAGGAAAATATGACTTACAAGGGGAATGACAGGTAGAAACATTAACCCCTTCATGTCCAATGTTGTTTCAGTTGTACCTGTATATTCTGTATGTGTACAACCTCGCCCATGCTTCTAGGTGCCTAGTGCCTGGGTTTTGGAAGGTGGAGATCCACTAGCATGTAGGTGCCGTTGGCCACCACACTGACACTGTGGCTGTCGTTGCTGTGCCCGAACACAAGCTTGTTTGGGGCACAACAAGTGGTTCAGGTGGCCACATACACCATTTACACAGTGCAGGAGATCACACACATAAAAGTTTAGTGCAGAAGTGCACAAGCACAGACTCACACAGCCCTCAGGCTTTTTCTGTTAACAATCAGACCCATAAAGCACATTAAAATAAACCTATTTTTACAGCTCTGCACTGCTGTTCAACCAAGCATTTCAAGAAGCAAACAAAAGCACCCACTGCTCTGGAAATATGCGACTTCATTCCTATCCAGGAGCACAAATTGTACTCAGGAGGGAGTTATGAAACCCTGTTTAAGTTCAGATTTGTATTCAGTTTTACATACCTTTGATTCACCCTTCTGTAAGAGGTGTTTTTAATTTTTAGCCTTTGATAGCTGTATACTTTTGTTGACAAACCATTTCCAAACAGTTTTTCCTCAGGGTTATGAGAGCATGAGGCAGAAACAAGTGAGGTTTTCTTCTCCATTTTTTCAAGCGTAAATAAATAAAAGAGGAAAGTATGTTCAAGTGCAGAGAGCCTTCTTGCCACCTGTTTCATAGCTGCCTACACAGTGAGTTAGAGGGCATGAGAAGATGCTCGCTGTCCAATGCCGCTCTTGGGCAGGGCTGAGTTTAGGGTCCCTGCCGATGGATCATGCTGCAGAGCAGCTGAACTCCTCCACATCTGATCCATCCTGATCACTCAGATGAGGACTGGGTTTCTCGACAGGCACCAAACCACTTGCTCGCTAGAGAGCTCCTATCTGCATCAAGGGCAGCCTTGTAGTGTGGACTTCAGGACTCAAAGAGGTGACTGGGGTGGAGAGGCAGCTACTGTCAGAGGCATCCTCTGAGAAAAAAAAGCCCCAGAAATAATACTCTGCATCTTCAAAACAATGCCTTACAGCATCTAGAACAAAAGGGTCTTGATCAAACCCTCAGAGATCCAAACCCCAAACAAATAAGCATTTACAATAATTGTTTGTAAGTGCAGAATTGTTTGTTTTCCTTCTATTTTTCCTTTGATTTTTCTGTAATCCTTTCAAGTAACATCACAAATCCTTTTGCATTTGTCAAGCTAAGTGAGCCACTCATTTTTCCCAAACCTTGCTTGGCTGTAGGGGCTTTAAATACTGCAACATTTGACATAAAGCAAAGATTTTTGCTGATAAGCTTGTGTAATGGTTCAAAACTGTTCCAGCGAGCAAATCTGGTTTCTCAAAGGTAAACGATACAAAAAGCTGGCCTTTGATTAAATATTCTAATCATTGCATGCTAATGGTGCGTGAAGCTGTGATTTATCAGCCAAAACAATGTGCTGGAAAATGAATATAATTCATTAAGCTTGAACCAAACTCCACTTAAGCTTTCCACTCACAATAATTCTTGGCCGAGAGCAATTGGTGTCATGCAGCAGAGGCCTGTTTGTAGGAGGCTTATTTTTTATGCTGCTCTGCTCTTGAGACACGAACTCTGCCACCTGAGTTGTACTCTGCAGAAAGCAGCCACCTGAGCATCCATCAGCCACACTGGCCTGAACTGCTTGTAAAAGAACCGGGGGTCATCGGGAATTATTCTTCTTGCGTGCCTGGTTTAGGCACTGTTAGTTGGTCTCTAAGTGCCCTGAAAAGCATGAGGTTCAGGACGAGCAGGGACAGATCCTCACCAGAGTGCAATTTTAGGGGCTCCTTTGGCCTCAGTGCCACAATGCTGCTCTTCCAATAACGAGTGAAGATGACAAAGCGTTGTTTTAACTCATGCTGAGTGCAAGCAGAGAGCTAAAAATTACTGCTCAGCTTAGGCGTAGTGTGGCATACCCCTCCTCTCTGCTGGCTCTGCCTTGCTGCTGGGAAGCTGCGGGAGGATGGACTGGTAGCAGATCCCCTTGCCTTGGCCTCCTGCCTCTGCTCTGTGAGAACAGTGCTGGGCGCCAATGAGATATAATTACTTGTCAGGCCGCAACATGTTTATTTTTAGGCACACCAATGTGAGCTGGGGACACGGGCTGATCAAAAGTGGTTTTATGCTCTTTGCTACCTCCAAGGAAGGGTGTCTGACAGCGCTGGAGCGCAGGGCTGGAGATGGTGTGCCTGCTGCTAGCAACAAGTGTGGCTCTGTTTTGATAACATCCTGGGGCTGGTTATCATGTAATAACAAGGAGTTAGGTCTGTTTATTAAAAAAAGATGTCTGTTTTGTTACT
The DNA here is from genome assembly GCF_949628215.1 of Phalacrocorax aristotelis. Taxonomy (NCBI): domain Eukaryota; kingdom Metazoa; phylum Chordata; class Aves; order Suliformes; family Phalacrocoracidae; genus Phalacrocorax; species Phalacrocorax aristotelis. The sequence goes on from NC_134281.1 coordinate 48,376,230, forward strand.
GTGTCTTTGCTATAAAAGTGGTTGAGGGAAGAAAAGAAGATGCCAAACTGATTGTTGTTGTAGCTACAGAGGAGGTTCATCACTAGAGAGGTGTTTGTACCATTAGATCCAACTCTTAATGTAAATCAGGGTCAGGAAGTAGTTTAGTCAGTTCCCCATAGTCTCAAAACCTCAAAACCACCATGATTAAGTTCCTTCTCACCCACTTTGCACATCCAGCTGAACACCAAAGACATAAACCAGAAGAATTTCCTGCCCCTCACATTACTTTATTTCTGTGTTCACACACACGGAAGAGAAATAACAAAATTATTTATGAAGTTTAACCAAAACCAACCCATCAAGCCCATGAAGCTTTAAAAGGAGACAAGGGGAGAGGAAGGAAGGTATTTTTGGCCAGAGAGGTGTACGCAGACATGTGGAATTCACACGCTGGCTGATATGTGGTCACGGGACTTGAGCAGCAGCGGCAGTGCCAGGACTCGCCGGCTGCATCACTGCCCAGAGCAGCTGCCTCAGATGACAGCATGGTTGTCATCGCTCCCAATAATGCCAGAAGTCCAGATGTGACAGGAAAGGGGGCAAGGATGCCAGGCACCCTTCAGGAAAGTTGCCTAGCACAGCATATGCGTGATTACATCGAGCTGCAGTATTGCCACGCTTTCTGCCCACATTGCTGCAGCAGGGGGTATCCAAACTGCGCTGGGCACCTGCTGTGGTTGTGTGCTCCGGCCTTCTCTCCCTGGCCCGGCCCGGACTGGGCTAACAAATGTGGTGTTGGGGCATCACATTTACTGTACCTTTTCTGCTCCAGAGACAACAGCACTGGGCTGGGGGGCCTCTTTGTCCAAGCTTGATGGTTTATGTCAGGGATGATGGATAGCTCTGCTTGTGGAAGTAAGTTACACCAGTGGTTGCCTGGCAGCGTACACAGCCGTTTTGGGAAGCTGATGTGCCACTGCTGCATTAGTGGTGTGATTGACTAATTTGCTTCTCCTTTGATCTAGCTGAAAGCACTTGACGGTTTTGGAAAAGAGAAGGGAAAACCCCTCTCACCTCAGTTGTGTTGTGTAAGCAGAGTGCTGTGGGCTGTGGTGTCCGCGTGCTTCTGGGTGGGGGCGAAGAGCTAGGAACAGGGCTGAGGCTGTCCTCTCGGGCAGGGACTGATGCTTGGACTCTGCAGCTGGAGAAAATGTGGGGTGCTTAATCGGGAGAGTGGGTTGGATGAGCTCTTTGTTGCAGCTTGGTTCTGGGAAAGGAAAAGGTGTTGAGGGCACTGGAGGCACGCTAGCAAACCATTGTGTGACTGAAGAGTTCCTGGCGCTGTAGATTCAAGAAGTGCAGGAGGTGGGGATTGGATTGTCTTTACTGAAAGCTAAAGGTGTGATGGGTGTCCTGGTAGCTCTGTTGTGCGGAGAGACACCAGTATCCCTCCTCCTGCTGTGTTCTTTCTGCCACTGTTGCTCTTTGAGGATCAAACTAGATGCCAGGATATGCGCTGTGACCATACAATATGCCTGCTGTTTTTAGGGACAAGACCTTTCTAAGTGGACAGAGTGCTAAAGACATTGAGCCAGGGAAAGGAATGAATGTAAGGAAAATGGTGATTAAACACCTAGGAGTCTTTCCAAGGTCTGCCACAGTGTCTCAATATTACCTTTGGAAAATCCTGCATCATCCTGGCCCACCTTCAGTGATCTGAGTGCAGCCCCCAAGGAGGAGCAAACATGTCCTTTCATCCGCTCTTTATTTAAGTTATCAGATCTTCTGAGCAGGTATTGTTTTCTATCTGAGTTTGTACAGCCTGCCAGTATGTGCAATGCGATAGTGAGTTGGGCTCAGAACTTCTGAGATACTTAGGCGTCTAATTCCTGCTCAGTAAGAGCTCCAGCTTACTTTGGAGATCTGGGCCTAAGTGGGCCACAAATAATCCTCCTGGCACACTTCAGACTTTTGCAAAAGAATAAAGTAATTCTTACCTTTAAAGTCCATCTGCCTGTGTTTCTAACCCCTTGGACACATTTTGATTTATTGGAGGACACAAATTTTAACCTTGAGCTTCCTTCTCAATATTCATTCATTACTTTTCCATTGTAGTTTACATTCCCTGTTGCTAAAACTAACAAAACATTCATGTTAACAGAAAGGCTTCTCCCTGCTGGGCCCCAAATGAAACATTCCTGGAAAGGCAGGAGGCAGTTGCTTTATTCTGTGTTGCAAATTAGCATGTTTGCATAACTTAATGGTCAGTGCATCAGACAGAAATTCCAGAAGAGATCAATCTTCAGCGCTGTGTTTGACTTCACGGGCTGAGCGTCCTCCTTTCTGTACGGCAATGCTGCGTAGGCTGCTGAAACAGCCTTCTGGTGTGGGGCTATCCATCACTGGCTTTGTGTCAGGTTTCTGTGAGGAAACCACAGAGAATGAAAATACATCAAATAGCCTACTGAAAAGCAGACTTACCACTTTTCAAAGCAGAGAGCAAGCAATAGCACATCCCATTGAGAAAACCAGCTCCAGCTTATGGAGACGAGTACTGATTTGTTCCACCTTCAGTGGACACACCACGAAAAACCGTCTTTACCTCCAGCTGCAGCTCTCTTAGTGCTGTGAAACCCCATTTGAGGGATCTGGGGAAACTCCACTCCAGTGCCGCCTTATGTGTTGTCTCAGCTGCAGCGCATGAACTGCTTTGGAGGAGGAAACCACCCATGAGCACATTATTTCCTGTCCTGTGCTGTGCAGAATTTTCTTCTTTAAGAAAACAAGTCAGGATCCTTCCCAAATGTACATTTTTTGTGTGTGCTTAGAGTGTTTCCCGTGCCAAGCTGAGGCCTGATCCAGGCTCAGTCAGATAAACGGAAAGAACTCCCCTTGGACTTCCACAACTGCAAAGGTCTAAAGGACAGTGTGTATTTGAAAGAACAGGAGGGGAGGTTACTGTGCTTCTAGATATTACACTGAGTAGGAAGTAGCATCACCAATATTTCTAAAATCTGGGGTGGTGCTACCAAGCTCACAATGTGCTGATTGAAATTGTTACAGCGTACCTCACTATTACTGTTTACTTGTGTTAACAAATTGCTGAGGCAATCATAGGCCGAGATCCAAATGGCTTAGCTGCCATACAAGCTAAAACACCCAAAATAAGCCCTGCCTAGGGAGTGCATGGTCTTGGAGGAAGGTTTGCCCACCCTTATTGCCCATGAGCACTGTCTTATCCTACGTGGTGTTTCGCTAAAGTCACCATGTGGGTAGGACAAACTTATGGCTAACATTTGCAGGGAAAGTTTGGGTTAGTAATTAAAAGATGAACACTTTCAGGATCCTAAGCATGTATTCCCATTGATGGAGCCCACCCTTCCTGTTTCCACCTAGATCCACCCAAAAATTCAGGACACAGTTTCTCATAACATTTTATGGTGATCTGGGAATACAGAAGGATGCTTCCCTGAAGAGTGGATAGGGCAGAGTTACCAAATGGCCTCTTTTCTTCCTTCTTAGCAGAGTTACTTCAAAATTTTGGGTTTTCAAATTTCCTAGAACTGATTAAAGAAACTTTTTTTTTCATGGGAAATACTTACCCTGGTTTCTTAGAAGTGATAATACCTGTTTTTAAAAAATGCAACAACATGCAGGTTGTTAATATTTTAAATTTTTTTGCTAGTTCTCTTTCTTAGAAAATTTGCAGCCTCTTTGCATATCTGTCTTGTAGCCCATGCAGTATTTCTCAGATCAAGCCTAGAAAAGCCATTTCTATTCTGTCTCATTCAATTTCATTCTGCTGTCATTTCAATATTTCTTTCCAGCTGGTTCCCTCTTGCTTATATCTTGCTGTGTTCAGTCACCCATCACAGCCAAGCAAGTTAAAATATCAGGCATTTATCACCCTTTGGTGGTATTTTCTTACTGCTTTTTTCTCATCGTTTTGTGTTTTTCCTTTTGAAGACACAATGGTAGGCTTCCCAGGCAGCAGTAAACATTCTTCTTTTATTCTTCAAACCCACTTAAAATCATAGCAATATGCTTAAAGATTTTTTTTTATGTACATCAAAAAAGAATTAAAGAGTATATTGAAATATACAGATAGGCAGTGGTCCTGTAAAACTTGTCTTGTCTGCACTCTAGCATTAGAGTTGACAGGCTAAGTTAAAATCCTCAAATATCCAGGATCTGTCTTTAAAAACCAAATACCTCATTTTCTGAAAGTTACTACATAGGACTGAATTTTTTTAGTATATGATCATATTTTTTCACTTTGTATATTTAGGAAATATGAAACTAATATATGTTATCAATGCATAAGAACTTTCCAAGTTCTCCTTTCTAATAAATTCCCTCTTTTGCTAAAATAAATTGTTTTGTTTGGATGGATAACCACTAACTCCTCTCTGCCATATTGCAAATTATGAAGTGGTTTTGGATGTCTGCTTTCTAAATGAGTGTATTTGGTGTAATAAATGCCCAGATGTAACTGTTGTCGTAAGCTGGTCAAATTATTTATTACAAAAATTATTGGTTTTTAATGACATTAATTCTGTTCATAACTTTTCAGTGGACAATTTATGGAAATACAGGCCATGTCACAGGTTAATTTATAAACTGCTAGCACACGCCTTTTATTATTTGTTAATTTGTGATTAGTTGCTTTAGTCATCTGATGTTAACTCTGCTTTTTGATTGGAAAATAGAAGTGTGATGAATAGGAGAACAATGAATTGTAAATTCAGATTTGTAATGCAGCAGCACCCATCACGCACAGAAGCATTTGTAAATAAGAAAGGCAGGCATCACCCCAAAGGTCTTCCAGCTGAGCATCCGCTGAGATGATGAGTGCATGCAGAAAAAGATCAGGAGAGTGGCCTTTGCCGCTGCTCTTGGTGTCCTGACAGCCAAACCTCTTGCCAGTTTTATTTTAGGTGAGGGAGAGTTTTAAGACAGAGTCACCACAGGCAGTGAGGTGTAGGAGAAAACAGGAGAGACTGAGTGACTGAGTTTCTCTGGAAATGTAGCTGGGGTGAGGAAGCATCGTGGGACAACTGGAAATGTAAATTAACCCTTTGATACCAAATGAGAGATTACCAGCAGAAAAGGGTTGTCCTCGAAGAGGTGAAGACAAACCATTTTGGTTCGGTAGCCAAAGAGGAAAAGAAAGCAAAACAGAGGTAAGGGCAAGATCATAAAAATGATGGGATTCATAGCAACAGTCTGGAGGCACTGGTGCCCAAAATAACTGTGTATCTCAAGGTCAGATAAGAAGGTAACATGAGGACTCAAACAGGTAAAGAGAGGCAGGGTTTTTAAGTGTCTCGATGGAAAGGCCATGTCTTTGCCGGAAGAACGTGGAAGACTTTGATCTAAGCTGGATGTGAAGACCTATAAGACCTATGGAAGAGGTTCAATAGATGAGGACACCCTCCCAGGCTGTGGTCCTGAGGGATGGGCAAGAGAATTACTCTCACCTAAAGGACCCAGGATGCCTCCCTGAAGGGTGGTGGTGGGACTGGTGTCTGTAGGTTGAATAACATCAATTATGGGTGTCTTACTGATTAAGTGAAAGTGCAGGCTGTTGTCCAGGAATTTGGTGAGGGTCGTGATATAGGGTCAATTTTGTTTTAAATGACAGAAAAGTAAAGCTGGTGATGTCCTCCTGGGCAGCAGTCAGCGTGAGGCTGACTGGTAGTATGCACATAATGCACACGTGTATGAAATTAAATGTTGTGAAGGCTTTCTGTCTTTGTTAACGTTCAGCCTAGATGTAAGAATGTGTGATAAGGTTAGATATAGACCTTGCAGTGCCCTTAGTGAAAATACAGATATCTGCGCTAGGATTTGGAAGCCACAATTGGATTCTTTATTTGGGCAATGCACATCCAAAGCAGTGCAGACAGCAAAATATTCTTAGTATCTGCTGGCTGGCCAGCAATGCAGGGGAAGGTTCAAGCCAGTCAACGGTATCTGTCGTGAAGCTGCTATTTATTCATCTTTATTATACTAAAGTTCCATGTGGTTTTGCTATTCTATGTATATGCTGGTCTGGCAAAGTTCTTACAGATCCCTAAAAAGGTGACTGTTTTTAAAATTATGTGTTGTTTCTGGTTTCTTTTTTTTACATTTTATTTTATTTTTCAATGGCTAGAAATCAATTGATCTTTCTGTTACTGGCAAGCCAGGGTAAAGCATACTTAGCAAAAGCTATATCCCATGGAATTTTTGGCTTGCTTTCTTAAACTGTGGCAGAACATCCTGATGCTATGAAATTACATGGAAAAAAAAAAGTCTTGGAAGAAAAGGTTGGGATTAGTAGCTTTGTTACTGAATGGATTTGATGAGTTCCTGCTTTGATAGGAACATTATGATGTTGAAAAGTAGCAAAATCTTTGAAGAGCTCTGGTGGATTTTGAAATGAAAATTGAATGCAAAACTCTGGAACGTTTTAAAGAATAGGCACTTCATGTTTATTAAGCCCCCTCCATGACTTACAGGTACTGAGCTTGTCTTTACAACAGAAACATCTGGCTTCTTTGCTGTCTTTATTAAATTCAGGAAAAAAATAGCACTGAGAGAAAAGGGAAGTAAAGTGAATAAGATACATTTGTGGAGAGGGACAGTGAATAATGCAATAATTTCCCAGTAGTTGCACCCCAGATATTGTATAGAGTGAGACTGACACAAGGGAGAGGGAGAGACCAGACATCTGGACCAGCAGTTTTTCAGATTACCAGAAATTTGTGACATGTTACTTGGAAAAGATGTAATTAAGATTTATATTTTTTTAAAGCTCTGCTCTTTTGTATTGTTTTAGCACACATGGCATTCATATAAATAAATTATAATAATAATAGTCTATGAATATAGCGTCTCATCCACAGCCCACTGAAGTCTATGGGAGGGCTTTCCATTGACTTCACTCGGCACTGAGTCAGCCTCACTGAGAGCCTTTGATCAAGCAGTAACAGCCATTAAATTCCGCCACATCCCTCTGTGTGGGAGAGGTGGCAGTTTTCATTGCACGCTTTGCTGCTGGACACAGCGAGAAAGGGTGCGTGTGAGTGGCTGGTGCTGCAGAAACTCAGGCTTGTTGGTTGCGTCTCCTCCACCACCGCCCTCTCCTCATTCCTGGTGATCAGGAGGATCATGGCAGGTTTATGTTGCTGTACTTGACAGGTTCACTTGACTGCTGCAAAGGTAAGAGTCATGGAAGACTTGGTAGGTAGGTCATGCAGCACAAAGGAGTGGGAGATACTGGAATATCTACTGAAGCCTGCTGCTTTGTAGGAGCCCAACAGATGATGTGTGCAGTTAAAAAGGACCCACTAGCCGCCAGTACTCTGAGCTGTGCTACCCATGTTACCTCCAGGAAGGTCTGATCGCCAGAAATGGTTTTGGACCAACACACCCCGCTTCCCAATTGTGCTAAGAGCATGCACACAGCCTGCTACGGCAGCTCAGCTGACAGCCCGTAATTGCTTTAGTTATGAAAACCCATTTGTTTCTGAATGTGGGACCATGTGTAAGATAAACATGGGGACTGGGAAAGCAGTGCAACAAAAGCGACATTATACGCTCGGTTTTAGCCAATAGGAAGAGCAATCAACTCATCTTCAGCTCAGCTATGGCTTCTATAACTCACTTACTTAGCTACTGTCATTTTCCCAATAAATATTTTCTGAATGTAGAACTAGGAAAAGAGTCTATTTTTAAATCAAACAATTCTACACCACATTAAACACAGTGGTTTTCTCATTATCTGTTGATGAAAAGAAAAAGATGGCTCCCTCAGAAAAATACTATTACATTAAAATAAGAAATGATGATAAAGGAATAAATCACATTTGCTATGTAACAATGTAGAAAAGAGTCCTCACTTCCCAGTGCCTCTACATCACTAGTGAAATCCAAACTGCTTGGAATTAATTTTAAGCGTAGGCATTTGTAAGTGAAGAGGGTAGGAATAATTTATTTGATTTTGAGCAATTGTCTTCCAAATAAATTCCATTCCACAGCACTGGTAGTGGTTATTTGGTAAAAGAGAAAAGAAAAAAAGAGACAGACCCTGCTCAGGCTATGGGACTTTGGGTTCATTTTGTAAAGGGTGGAGTTATTTTGTTCGCTGTATCTTGAGCTTGGAACAAACAAACCCAGACATGTTTAATGTAAAAGATATTGCCCTAGTCTGCTATTGATATGCCAGAAAAGCCTTAATCCAATGCCTGTTAACATTGGTTAGTGAGACGTTGTTGACTCCAGTGGGCTTTGGAGCAGACCCAAAGACATTTTCGTGTACTAGCTAATAATCCTACTGCAGGGTGGAACCTGATTCCTGGCATTCGGCAGGAATTTCCTCATTTATTTCATTAGGCTTTGAATCAGACCGATGTGGTGATACTCATCTCATCCTATATTAAAAATCTCAGGATCTGGTATCTCATAATTTAGGCTCATTTTTTTTATCAGGGGACAATACGGACACACTCGGAGGGCAGTTCAGCTTAGCTCTCTCAGACTGCTGGCTCTGGCTGTCTTTCTCTGGATGCTCCTGTCTCTCTTGGCTCAGTATGATGGAAAGAGCCAAACTGGAGAGATGAGGCAGCTAACTATCAGATAGCTGAAACCAGATAAAATCAGTCCCACCTCTGTTGATCCCTGTGCAGCTAACTTAGGGTATTCTTACTGCATGAAAGACTCAGCTGAATTACTTGGCACTTGAGGGTCATTGAGAATATCATAGGCAATCAAAACCAGAACTTTAATTTGAATAATTGCAAGCATAATAGAAAAAAAAAAAATGAATGCAGTACTTTCTCTTTTAATCCAAAAAGGAATTAGTCCCAAATGCATAAGAAGGGAGACAGAACGTGGACAAATCTTCAGCATTTACAAATAGTGTAAAAATACTGCCATCCTGAGAATTACTTGATTAGCATCAGCATCAAGTTCTGAAATGAGATCAGGACTCACTGTAGAGGATACAGTATACGTACATGGTAAGGGATGTCCTCTAAAGGGCATGGAGACTGCTAAATAAAGAGCTAGTATTGGGAGAAACCAAAGTTAGTGACTTGCAGAAGTTTGCTGTTACTCGGTGGGAGAAGCTAGACCCCGCACCCCTTTCTCCTTGTTTGCTGCTCTGTTCTCCCACTTACAGGACCAGTCAATAATAGAGATTTCAGTTCTAAATAAAATTATTACCTGAAATCATTATGCAGCCTTAAGGAGGAACCTTGACTTGTGTTTTCAGTAGACACTTGTGCTACCCTTGAGGAATAACACATTCTGTTACTATATCTTTTCTCTTGAAATCACTTGAGTTGGTTTTGCCAGCATGTGTGACTTCTCGCTGGCTGAGAGCCATCACCACATGGGCTGTGTGCTCGCCTTGTCTCACCAGCTCAGGCATGATCAGTCTTTGTGTGGGGGATTGCCAGGATGCCAGAGGAACGAATGGTGAGGTTTGTGAGGCAGGTTTTCTCCCTCTGAGTCAGTGCTGAGCCACTGAGTCATCCCCATTTTCAGGGCTGGCATGTTCCCTGTCTGATCATGAGTAATCTGCTGTTTTCAGTTTAATATCAAAAGGATGCAGTGAATTAAAAACACAACCAAAAAGCCAAAGTATTTCAGACCTTCGCCTCTAAATAAATGCTTATTTTACTGATACTTATCTTAGATGAGCAAGGGAAGCCATCATGAAATACAGTGAAATATATATGCTGGGGTGAAGGTTGGTAAAGGTCCGCTCAGTTTCCTTGCTCCAAGCCCTAGGAATATTCAGGGAAAGCAAGACTGGATTGAAAAAAAAAAAGGAAGAGAATTGCCTTTTCCATGTAAGATAACATTCATTAAGCAGTAGAGCCCATTGCTGTAGGAGGGTACCTGGGGCATGAAATTAGCTAGGTTGAAAGGGGGTTGAAGAGGAGATCCATGTGGCCATACCAAGCTCCACTCAAGGGCTGTCACACTGGGGTGCTGCTCAGAGCCACTTGCATTTGTGGCCAAAATATTCAAAAGCCTTAAGCACATTTTTTGGAGAGGGGTGAGTGATGCGGGCTGTTTTAGACTGGTGAAAAGGAGGTACAGGGGTGATTAAATAGCCTCCTACAACTATTTGAAGGGCAGTTACAAAGATGTCAGTGTCAAACTCTAAGGAATGGCACGATTAAGCAGTAAGCAATAACAAATTACAGCTTGGGAGGTTTAAATTAGATATAAGGAAAAAATTTTTGGGAGGAGGGTAGAGCAGCAGTCCTGGTTACCCAAGCCTTCATGGTATCTCTGTCCTTGGAGGCTTTCAAGACTTGGCTAGACAAAGCGTTGGCTGACCTGACCTCCTGTCAGCAAGAGTCTTGCTATGAGTGGAAGGTTGGAATGAAGACTTTCAGAGATTGCTTCCAACCAGCACTTCAGTGATCTTATGATATCCAGTGTGGAATTTCCTTAAAATCATGTCATTAAAAATTGAGTCCCTGGAACTTGCCAGTCTCCATTAAAATCCCTTGTCCTGATTTCCCTTCTGCTGGTGTCTTTTTGCATCTACAGTGCCAAATCATATCATACCCCCTCGCAGGGTATGTTAGCCAGTGCATCTACATGAAGAGTATCCTCTGGGCTTGCTGAGAAAATATTTGCAAAACAAGAAGCATGAGTTTACTTTTTGTGGTGCTTATACCACCTTCTGCAAGTCCATTTGCCTGGCCAATAGCCTGGAAGCGCTTCGTTCACCCCCAGTTGGCATGGCTTATGCCAGCTTTATTTCTAATGAAGTTTTTAATTACTTCCTGTATTTTTATTTGAATCCTTGTTTACCAGCTTCATCCCAAGGAAAGACAACTCCAGCTTTAACCAACACTTGAAAAACAGAATGGGTCACCTAATACCACTCTGTTATCAAGTCTTGTGGCAGGAGACACCCACTCCTCTTCAGTGAAATTGTGAGAAGGGAAGGATGGTTTGAGGCTGTGCAGTTCTGGCTGCCATCTCTCATTGCTATTGCCATGGAGATGCAGCCACAGTAGGTCCCCATCCAAAGCTGAGCCAGACATATTTTACATAGTAAGATATTTTGAAGTGTTTAGGCAGGTACGTGAAAAGCAAGTGTCTATCTGCTGCTTTTATTTTTGTCACTGGCTATTTGCTTTCTGGGCTGGAATAATTTATTTTTCCTTTTCTGTCCAATAGGAGAGATAAATGAGACTGAGTCCTTCAATGAGCAAAACATACATTTGGAAACATCATTTTAGTATCAAAATGAGATTTCCATAAGACCTTGCTGAATGAAGCTGTAGCAGTATGTCTTGATCCCTCACTAGGAAAAGAAAAGCAGCCAGAAATTTCAGGACTAAATCATCTTGTAGTTTGTCATCTTCTTCCTTTGTTATTTTTTTGTTTATAGAAAAAGTGAATTTATTGAGCGTGGAAAAATACCAGATTGACAGCTCTGGAAAATAAAAGCCTCTCTTAATCCAGAGTGCAGATGTGGCACAGTCAGGATTAATGTAAAATACCTCACTGAGATCCAAAGAAATCATTGCAAGTCGTTTGGCAGAGGACAGGCACTCTGCCCCAGTACTTATCCAAGGGTGTTTCAGAGGGCACAAGTGCCGGCCAGCACTGAAGTGCTTAAAAGTCAGTTGTGCCTTTGAGTTTCTCTGTGTCACTCCTGTTGCCAAGCTGCTCTGCCAAGGGGAGCGTGCAGTAAGGGAGGAGGAAAGAAGGCCAAAATGGGGAGGTTTATACTCATTAATAAGTCATTTAACTCACCAAAAAGGCTGTCAGCAATTCACTGCGACAGAAATGGATGAGGTTCCAGAGTGAAACTGTCTTGAGAGGATTGGCATAATTTCTGGTTTCTGTGGAGACAATCCTTCCTTGAGCAGGAGGAAGCTCAGTTTTGACCTGAAAGCCTGAGAGCTTGGAAATCTCCTCATCCAGGCTCTGGGGCTCAACACCTCTCTAGTTATGAGCTGGTTAGTGCTGATTTACACGCATGCGGGGCTTTACTGTCCAGTAGCAGGGCAGCATAGCCTCATGCATAAGTATAGCATGAGTATATAAGACGAGATTTGGAATACACCCACAAAGCAAGGAAGTTTATGCCTGACTTGAAGTGTGGGAATTAATGCACTCTGCAGACGCAACCTGCCCTTGACACAGCCTGTGTGCTGGAGTGTGCCATTGCTTTGGGTCCCGCATGAAGCAGACAGTGTCTTTGCACCTGCACAGGCATGGATGTCGTGCATGGGCAGCACTACATGGCCCCTCACCTCTGAGCCGCAGGGAATCAGGGAATTAATGCTATTAAGAGCAAAAGATCCAAGCTCCTGCCCAGATTTTCCTCCTCACCTAACAACCCCGTAGCCTGAGGAGAGCTGTAGGTGGTTGTAAGTTGGATTTGGTGTATTCAGTCTTTATTTTGCAAGCTTTGGGGGCACTCTGTTGTGTGGGGGGAAGGTTGTTTGTTTTTATTTTGCGTTTTTTTTCTCTGAAGTATATGACTTTTTCATCAGGGTGAAAATCTGTCAAATGGCCATTTCAGACTGCCTAGAAATTATGAGGCTCTGGAATCTATTAAAGCATAAATGTCAAAAGAAAATTACTGCGGAGTTTGTCTGGCCTTTCTTCTTTTACTCCTTCACGTTAACTTTCTGGGTTTGCTGATGTGTGCGTTTTGTTCAGGGGTTAAAGAAAAACAAGTCTTAAAAACGATGCTACAGTTATTAACTGTTTTTGCATGATTGCAATCTGCAGGCTCTGTATATGTGTATGTGTATGTATGGTTTTGCATCAAGATAAACCTGCTTGAAAACTGTTGTGATTAAAAAAAAAAGGGGGGGAGGGAGAGACTGGATGCCAGAAACCCAGAAATAAATCATTCCCTTTTTTTCCCGTGGATATTTCTGAATTATACTTGTAATGCACCATAACAACAAACAACATGTTTTCTTAAGTGTAAGTAGATTTGCTATTGAGGAAGTCGGTGCCAAAGCTATTTTTGAGCAAGCAGATGTCAAGGGCCTAAACAAAACCTGAAGTGTGCGTGGGCATTATGAATTGCACTTGCATTCAGAGACAGACTGAAGACAGAGAACTTGTTAAATTTTACTAGATTGTCTGTGAAGAGATGCCATTTATGTGGCTATGTGGTATGAGATTGTTTATGGCATGTGTACCAGGCCCTTCCAGAGCTCAACCTATAATCCTTGATTTTCTTTGAAAGCACTTTGTGCTTCCAATATACAATTGAAATAAAATTCAAAGAAAGGTCAAATCCTCTGTTGGTTGGCATAACTCACCAGCTTTATTTCTGCTAGCCCTGAGAACACTGGATGGAGACTTGGTCCAGAGTAGGTGCCATCAGTGGCTGAGGGATGTTCCAAATAGAAGGAGATGAAAGGTACCAGGAGCAAGTGCAGAGAGGTGGCGTGTATCCCTTCTTCCTAGATGCTGGAAATCACTTCTGTCTACAGGAGTCATCAGGAGTTACCAGTGTACACAATACTGGGAAAGCAATCTGAACAGGCAAAATAAAAGATGTCCCAGAGTTTGACTGTATTGTGAACTTTCCTTTCTCCAGTTTCCTTCTGCATAGATGTGTTTAGTTTATTACATACTTCAATATAGCACTGGGAAAAGGTGTGGGACCGTCTGGAGGTTCCAAGGATTTAAGAACTGGAAACCTACAATTAATTTTGGTTAAGGAATTGCAATGGATTTAGATGTTTTAAGCAGCAAAGAATGAGCTAAGGGTCTTGTGTTGTTCTGTGGGGCTGGAGTAAGTCCAGGCACAGTTTGCTGCTGGGAAGGAAGTTATGACAATACCATGTCTGGAAGGACAGGATGGCTTCTCAGTTCGGTTTAGCAAAGCCTCAGGGCCTGATGCGCATTTACACAAGTGCTCCCTTGCACTGTGGCGGAGGTGTTGATTATTGTCAGCAGGCTCTGATGCCATAAGCGAAAATCAGACGTGTTTTACATGGAACACTAGGAAGGTTGGCAGGACACCCTTTTTCCATGTTTGCAAATAACGTGATGTGAAATTCAGCAGCTTTGTGGCTGTTGAACAGGGCCGCAGAGAGTCTATTAGGGCACATGTGTTTCCAAACTTTACCAATGCCGAAATACCTCCCAGTAGCTGCGTACCAAAGAATAAGGCATTAATTTTCCTGAGCACATGCTGTAGCACTGAACTGCAGCAGAAAGGAAGTTTACTGAGTTCAGTTTGATCGGTGTAAGTCTGCGCAAGGGATCACTAAGCCCCAGTAAAATAACATTGCAGTCCTTAGAAAGTGAGCTTGATGAGACTGCAGCGATACCACATCCCAGTCATCCCCTTGATCATCCTCAGTAGGGCATCCATCACTAGAAAACGCGTCTTGTCTAAAACACTATCCAGAACTTGTTACATGTTTTATTATTACCTCACCAATTATGTCATAGGGTACGCTTAATAAAATACTTTGGGGAAAAAATTTAGCAATTTTAATATATGTGCAACACCTTCACTGTACTATGCCTCTTGCTAGTTTGTGATCCACCGGCTTTTGGTGTGATTAGTATTAGCAATAAAAGCCTTCAAGGCCATGCAGCTGAACCCAGAGACTGGCTACAGATATGCATGGGAGGGTAAAAAAAAAAAAGTGGTTTTTTTCCTTTACTTTAGCATTATGGCTCTTAAACAGATGCTGAGATTCTCCAAGCATCTCTGAGTCTTATTAGCTTCACAAACAGGTGTAACAGCAGAAATAATGCTTGATTTCAGAAATGGTGTTTTTCTTTCTTGGAAATACTTTATGTTTAAAATTTATAACAGTTTTTTTCTGGGATCTTTGAAGTTTTGGAGAAAGTTAGTATTAGTCCCACGTTTAGAACTAGAATTTGATCTTTGTAGTACTGCTTCCCGTGAGTTGAATTATCTGGGAATAAGGCAAATAATTTCTTGTTGGATTGTGCCTGGCGCTGAAAATCAAATAGCTTGGGGGTGAACTCCAAAGGAAAAGGTTTTTTCATATCCTGGGTGAAATTAACCAAGAATAGCTTTAATTCAAACACGATTGTCAGAACGCAAGATTTTCCTTGGCTTCTGACAAAAACAATTGTAGAGTACTTTGAAAACTCAACATGTTATTAAGATGTGTCAGTCTGAGAAATAAAAATGTATAATAATTTATTCTGAAACCTTTGTAGTAAAATGTTTTAAATAATTTTACTTTTTCCATTGAAACACTTCAGTGAATATTCTAAATTTATTTAAATTTTTAAAGTGTTAATAATTTAAATAAAGTTCATTTACCTCCATACAACATATGCCATGTTCACAGTTTCTCAAATTTCTAGACAGCAGACACAGAAGCACAAAATTGTTTCTTATTTACTAGAAACTATGTAAAAGCTTAGATCAAGAGATTGCATTTACGAAACGACTTGCAACATGTTACTTGTAATTTTTCCTTAGAATGAAAATATTAATTGAGTAAATTTGGGCAGGAGATGACATAAAATAGGCTTTAATAAAATCCATGTATCTCTGAATAGCTCAGAAACTATGAACTCAGAAACTCAGAAACTATCTATATGTTGTGCACCCTCATTGCAGCTCAGGTAGTGCAAGCTGGGGTCCTTCCCCTCATATAAGTGATCAAAAGAAAGGCATAAATAAACTGAAGATATGACTGCCAGACTCAATGTCGAAGGAAACATTCCTGAGATATTCTACCATCTGAAGCTGGGTGGAAAGGGACCTAGTTTCTTCTCACAAGCTCTCAACAGGAGTTAGCAAGAAGACAACAAATCCGTGGTATGGTTGGAAGACACAACTTCAGCCTCTGCAAGGCCAAACAGTGCAAATTTTATGGGTGATTAAAGGGCTGTGCAGGCCACCACCAGGTCCAGGGCCTCTGAATGAAGGAGGACGACACACTGGAAAAGGCAGTCCAGGAGAATGTAATGATTATAGCAGTCCTAGACCTGGGTTTGTGAGAGGAAACAAGAAGATTACCTCACAAAATAAATATTACTTAAGTAATTAACTTAAGAAAGGAAAGCTAACACCTAGGCATCATGCCTAAATGTAAGAGATTCATCTTTCTCTTAGAACTGTGTTTCTTTTGCCAGAAGTTCTGCGTTACTGCATTAGGTTCTCCTGTGGGTCTACCCTGCCAGCTGGTTCAACCTATTGTTCTAAGGACTTCTTAGATGATGTTTAAGTATCTAACTTACATTCTGTCTGCAGGTATGCCTACAACTATTTGCATGGTTACACACGTGCACACAGTTTGTTGGGAAGCTCAGAGGTTTATGATATGTATGCAATGACCTGTAGGCTGTAGTAAGTGTTCACAAGACTTCCAACCAAAGGCACAGTAGTTCTCCTTATAAACGAAATCCCTAGTCAATGTATGTTTTATTACACTCTTGAAGAATGCATTTTTCTCTCCAAATCTGATTCACTTTCATTTACTCTCTGTTGAAGCATGTCTTTTCAATAATTCAGAGGGACTTGCAAGACCCCTGGCCAGTAGAAGGACTCCAATGAAATCCGTCTTGGGTTGAGAGGGAGAGGCTGCTGCTATAGCCTTTATCCCAGTATACGATAGGGACAAGAGTGGGTATGACTGGAGGTCTGTACGCAAGGCAAGCCACCATGGCTGCTGCAGGCCCTTGTGTGAGAAGATGGGCTTAATAGAGGTGTGCTTGTCTGGAGCACTGAAAGGTGCTGAGAGGCTCTCTTGTGTGCTGATGGGAATTGCACTGAGTCTCAAGATGAATCTCATCACAGTGGCAGGATCAATGCTTTGCTGTCCTTGTTAATCAATGTTAAACAGGGAAGTCTGGAGTACTGAAGTCTCCCCAGGGGAGCTGCAGATGTTCATGGTCAATGGAAATGGTGCAAAAGCTCACAAAATCCAAGTGAAACGGAGAAACGGGTTATCTTGGGACAGTGTCATGCAGGTAGCATGGCTGCTGATGGAGCTAGATTTTCTCCTCACACACATCAATGACTCTAATAAATACCCAACCCATCTTCCACCTGAGAGATCCTGGCCATACATACAAATGCACAACCAAAACCCACCATTTTGATTAACTTTCCCTGGGCCTTGTTCTGTGGGCTTTACTCCTTACGAGCAGGATTCAGTTGTGCAGTGAGCCTGCAGGAGGTGAGGATGCTCAGTGCCTCCTAAGCTGAGACTTTAGCCTGGACTTTTCTCTCCTGACATTTGAGTGCTTGCAGCTACCCATAATTGCACTGCAATTATTTGCAGTTTAACTGGAGTCAAGGTGTTGCTACTCCACAAGACAAAGTGGATCCTGGCTGGGGTCCTGGCTTGTGTTTGGATCCTGGCTGGGGACATAGTTGCTTATAGCGGATTTATCCCTCCAGGTAGAGTCACTGGGGTGGCCCTTTGGAGGTCTGGACAACACGTGTCCATACACAGTGCATCCTTTAGGCATTCAGACTTTAGTTTCAGCTTGAAACTGGTGGTATATGAATGTCATCTAGAGCCGGGGTATGTGAACATTGTCTACAGCCAGGATGGGAGCACAATAACGATCTGTGTGTACACGTGTGTGAATGCAGGCTGGAAAAGCATTCCTCCGTCCACAGATGGCTGTGAGGGGAGTAACCACAACACTGCAGAGAACCTCTTAACGCTGTGGGTTAGGGCTTTACAAGCAAAAGAAAACCCCAGTGAAAACAAACATCCCCCGGACTGATGATCTGCTGCTTGTGTTTTGTGAATGAGGGTGTGGGACAAGGATGCTGGAGAAAGGCAGAGTGGATATGGAGCTGTTTAGCGTGCTCCATAGCTGGGGGTCTTTTTCCTATCATGGTTCCGTCTAGTACAACCTCAGGTTTCAACAGCTGGTTAGCCACATCCATTCCAGGGTTTATTTTATTACATTTTATTTTTATTGTTATTGTTGTTTTGTAACCAGGAGGGCTGCAGTGGTTTCCAGCATGCTACGTCTCTGCAGACCTTGTGAGTCTCTCCTGTGTGAAGTGGGAAGGACAGAGAAAGACACGTTTGAAACAAAAACAAAATAGGAAAAAAAAGAGCGCTGGTATTTGCTGAGGAATGCTCCCCACAATGCTGAAGTTGCATAAGTGCAGTCTTTGTTTCAATCAAAAATCTGCTTTTTGGGTTGAAACAAGGCCACCACTAACAAGGCCAGGAAAGAAATTTCCTAATGGTTTGAAGTGAATTTAGGATTTTGATGGAGCATTTGATTCTGGGTATGGTTCATATAGCTGAAGAAACAGAAATGCAGTCCCTCCACATCAGCCAATACATACAAAAATGCCACAGCTGAGATGCAGCCCAGGCACCCTCACCACATGGCTCAGGGATTTGAAGGGGAACCCTATTCCTCTATGAGCAGGGGAAATGATGAAGTGACAGATAAGGGAACTCAAAGGGAATAACACAAGGTATTTTGCAGCATTTGGGATGAATTTTATGGTGATATGGATTGATTACAGGCGCTGTTATTTGGCCATACAAGTCCTCAATGGCATTGAACCAGCCCAGGCTGAATTTGGCTTAGATAGTGCATTATATAATCCTCTGAAGTTTGCGTGGAGCGTGTTTTCCTATCTGAGGTTTTTCCCCCTTTAATTCCTTCATTTCCGTGGTCAGTTCCTGAAACATTCCCTTCTTCCTCTTGTAACATTCATCACCATGAGAACTAGTTTGGGAGCAACGGGCAGCCTGTACCAGTGAGTGAGATGGTTTTTCTGCTGTATTTCTGTGTGTCAGAGCATCCCTCTGAGGTTCCAGGAGAGAAGCAGGTCAAACTGTTTGCCACAAAACACAGGTGCAATGTTGCGCACATTCATTATTCAGCCTCACATCTTCTCTAGCCGTGGGTCCATCCTGTACGCAGCCTGTCCCTTGAGCAAACCATGTCTCTCATTAATCCAGGGCTGCTTCTTGGAAATGGGTGCGTTTGCCACTATCATGGTGTTAGTCCGTAAGAACTGAGTCAGATCCCACCAGCCATCACAGAGGAGCTGGTGGTAAATTTGCAGCATGTAAGTGCAGTGATCTTTTCCCACGTTTCTGGCCAGTTTGGGGCAGACAGGCATTTTGAGAACTTCCTGAGTTGGAGGCTACGTCTGTAACAGATAGGTCAGGCCACTCCCAACAGTAAAAAATATTAGACAACTTCATCCTGAAGTGTCTCTGAGTAGCCCAGGTTGGCTTTCCCAGCAGCTGCTAGTCAAATTACACCACCTGAAAGCAATGAAACCCAAAAAGAAAGAATGGAGAGAGAACAGAAAACCACTATCCATCGCTTCCATAAGCAACTCACCTTTTCTTCCTGTAGCAATAGTTCTTTCTGTCCCAGGTAATTGAATTTGACACATTTTAACCATGCTAACCTTTGGCTTTCAACACCTCTCTCATATTGTGGTCAGTTATTTTTTGGCAAGGCAAATACCATCTGCAGTTACACTAGTGAAAATGAAATCACACGGGTCATCAGTTCCTGTCCTCCAGGCATAAGCTCACAACGGTTGAGGTCAGGAAGAAATCATACCACTCATAGCAGATTGAGGCTTTGACACCTTCTCCCGTAGCATCTGGAAGCGGCAACTGCTGGAAGCAGGGTAACAACCCTGCTGGGCCAAGTCCTGCGATAATCAAGAGCAGGTCTTTATAAGGCTTTTCCGCTACAGAGTATTGTTGTGCATACTGCTTTGTCTTCCTCCCTTGTGACACTAAGCTTACGTGATTGGCACTGATTGCTTTTCATTCTTTGCTGTGCAGGCAGCTGTAGCAAGAGTAGGTCATGCAAGAAATGTATGGCAGAGTCAGAGATAAAAACCCAGCTGCCTTACCCTGGTCATAGGCAAAAGAGCCAAGCCCAGCTTTCTGTGTCAGAAAAAAAAGCCATTTTAATGAGAGCAGTCCAGAGGGGTTTGCATGGGTGGCAGATGAATGATTCTTGTGTTCCAGTGTTCAGTGTGTTCCAGTGCACAGATTTCCTGGACCATAAAGCCAAAAAGTGAGGATTCCCTATTGCATGTGCTTTCTTCTGTGAAGTTTTGTGCAAATTTCTGCCTCAGTTTCCCCACCTAATGTAAAGCCTGATGGTCTTTCTCTTCTTTTGCTCAGTAAATTGAGATCTCTAGTACAAAACTACTGAAGCTTGTTACATTGGTACTTTCCTTAGGGGTGGCATACTGTGATTTGCGTGGTTTATTGCAAGGAAGGAAACATGCCTCTTCTTCTCCCAGCTTCATGTCCTGACAGGTTGTGCCATGGCCAGGAGGAGCATCATTGCACCATCAGCCATGCCAGAGGCTTCTCCTTGGACAAAGCCAGGTGGACTCATGAGGTTCTGCCTGCCCCTAATGACTGCCCTTGGATGACATTGGCAGATTTCCTCCTCTTAATCATGTAGAAAGGACTTGACATTCTGCATTACAGCTTTACAAGAACACAGGGAATTTTATGGATGAAATAAATCTCTTTCAAGGAATGGCAAGACTCTAGGACACTTGAGATTTGGGGTTTGAGTGTGTATATATTTATTTGTGTATGTTTGTATGGTTCTCTGTTTCCACACGCCTCCCTCTGTGGAATAGTAATGATCTTGTTGATTCCCTGCTGTCATGGCCACCATGAAATGTTGATACGTTAAATTGCCTGAGCAAGATGCTGATGCCCTCCATCTTCTCCTCTGGGGAGATAATACAAGGAACCTGAACTTAATGGGGCAGCCAGGTGGTGTGGTGGTGTGAAGCCATTACTTCCCCAAGGAGTGAAGGTTACAGGCCTAATGAGCATCCAGCAGCAAAATGTGGATCTAAGAGTTTCTGGGTGGTAATATTAACACTTTGGTAATGGCTCAGAGGAAAGCCCTAAGTCCTCTTGGACCTGTTTTCTGCCTGCTCGAGAAACTGTGGAGCTCAGATGAACACTGTTCCAGCTGGAACAGAGCCTCCAAAATGCTCCCTCTTGGAAAGGGGGAGAGGCAAAGGAGAGAAGTGAACACAGACAACAGGGAAGGCAAGATGGAAATATCAGAAGACTCGAAGAGAGTCATGAACCTCTCTTGCTCTCTGGATGCTGGTGAGCGACCCCTTTCACATTGATCTGTTCTCAAGAGGAAATGGGAGGGAATCCAAAGTTGTGCTCGTGCCTTCACAGAAGTTCCCAAAGGTCATCTCTTTACATACAGACACAAAGACACACATGCACATTTCCAGATCCCTGTCTTGCACACTTCACATGCTCAGGAATGTCTTGCAGGGGTCATGCTGTCAGTGTTTCCAACAAAGATGGTTAATATTCCCATGCTTGCCAAGCCAGTGTGTGGATGGATGTAGCTAGGAGAACACCGTTTTTGTTTAAACAGCAAAACAAGCAAATAGGTTCCCCATTCCTTCCCTCCTCCTGTCTGCAATTCAAGTGGACTCCTAGTCCTGGGGTATTATTCCTGGCTGAGAGGGAAAGTTTATATGAGTCCCTTGTTACTGCTCTTGGCAGCTCATCACACTATTCCTGTAATACTGCAGCGCAGGTCTGGCCAGGGAGCAAAATGCAAAAGATGAGAATGTGGAAGAACCAAGAAATGCTTCAGGTCAGGAGCAATATACCATGAGGGGAAATGGAGATGTGGAGGTGGGGTGAACAGATGGGCTCCTTCAAGCCTCCATCCACATCATGCCCTGAGCTAGAGAGGGAAGCACAGAGCAAGGAGAAGACAGCAGTCGCCTCTTGGAGTGTTTTGCCCAGATAAACCATCTTGTGAGTATATCCATTTCCAAATACGAAAGTCCCCAGAGCGGGGGGGGGGGAACCCCAAAAACCAAAAGACAGGGAGTCAAGACCTGAAGTACTAAGCTTTAGGTACAGCCAAGGAGAGTCAGGTCTGACCTCGGCAAGGTCTTGCCTAGCAGGAGAAGGGGGAGAGGTTGGGCAAGATGTCAAGCTTCCACTGCAGGAGATTTTTCAAGGGAGATTAGGCATGCATCTGTCAAGAACTGGCTTATTTTCTGAAATTCATATTAGACCTAAAGATATCTCTGCATTACAGATCTCAGAAGACTAAACTGTAGGCTCCTGGCAGACATCATGGTGGTGGTTCCCACAACAGCAGAAGGCTGCTTAGGTGATACACACCTAGATATGCCTAACAAATCATTCTCCACCATCCCAAGCAATTTGACCAGGGTGAGGTAGAGGGACATCATTGTATCTGAACACTTAGACCATGCGTACTAGTCAGGCATTAGTTTTCTATACCCAATCTGTAGCCACTGACCTAGGCTGCTCAAACTCTCCTCTTCCACTGTTGTAGCCTCTGGTGCCTCTACAGAAGGTCTAGAGCAAAAATAACCTCTCGACAAGTGTGTGCATGTGTATGGGGGAGGAAATCCTTCCTGATCCTGAAGACATCTGAGTCCTGAAACAGAAGAGTCTGTTATATCCATTCCCTGCAAGGAGGGTGGGAGCTAAGACAAGAGTATGTCAGAGTGAGTCCAAGTAACCCCATTCTCAGACAGCCCCATGAAAGATGAGAAGGAAAACACCATCGTTCCAGTTGCAAGACGGGCCATGATGATCATCCAGCCTGATGCACTGAAGCTGGTTTAAAATGTGCTTTCTCAAGAAGATATCTGCTCCCTGGGTTTATTTTTTGACGTTAAATACACAAGACAGTAACTCCCTGGCCATTAAGATTAGCTGCATGTTTCATAAAGAATGCAGACTTGAGACATTTTCTCCCGAAGTGTTAGCCTGTATAGTCCATGAGTCATATCGTCTTTAAACTGGCATAATCCAAAAATCACTCTTGTGATTGCACCTGTGAAGGATCTGGCCCTGGCTTTGGTTCCTGTCATATGCACATCGAGTTTCTGCTTTGAATAACACAAATGGGAATCTAGAAGCAATCACTGAATTTTGAAAGCGTTGCCAGCAAAGGTCTTAAAGCTTCAGCTCTCTACCACCCAAACCTCTAGTCCGTGTCTTTGGGAAGGATGCCTGACATCCTATAAGGGAGGTTTGCCTGGGAATAATCCTGTGAACTTGTGTAGCTTTCATGGTAATTAATTTTAATAAAACCACCCCTGTGTATTTGCAGAGCTGTAAAAATATGATCAAATCAAAAGCATTAGATTTTGCCTTTGGATGAATGCTGAAGCCAGCACTTTAGGGAAAAAAGAATGTTGGGTGCGCTCTGTGCAATCTTTGCTCCTTGTATAAGACACATCATGAATATTGAGTGGTAAAAGGAAGGGCTTCCCCCCTCCAAATTTCACTCCCATGTAGATGGAGTGATTTCAGTTGTTCTCATGAACCAAGGATGGAGCATGAAGGGTTAATCCTTCCTTCCTTCCTTCCTTCCTTCCTTCCTTCCTTCCTTCCTTCCTTCCTTCCTTCCTTCCTTCCTTCCTCCCTCCCTCCCTCCCTCCCTCCCTTCCTTCCTTCCTTCCTTCCTTCCTTCCTTCCTTCCTTCCTTCCTTCCTTCCTTCCTTCCTTCCTTCCTTCCTTCCTTCCTTCCTTCCTTCCTTCCTTCCTTCCTTCCTTCCTTCCTTCCTTCCTTCCTTCCTTCCTTCCTTCCTTCCTTCCTTCCTTCCTTCCTTCCTTCCTTCCTTCCTTCCTTCCTTCCTCCTTTCCTCCCTTCCTCCCTTCCTTCCTTCCTTCCTTCCTTCCTTCCTTCCTTCCTTCCTTCCTTCCTTCCTTCCTTCCTTCCTTCCTCCCTTCCTCCCTTCCTCTCTCCCTCCCTCCCTCCCTCCCTCCCTCCATAAGGCTGCGGTTCGTGCTGGACCCCAGGACCTGCGCGGGTTAATGTCCACATTGGAACTCTCGGGACAACCTGCCCCGTTGCAACGTGCTGACTTGCAACTTGCAAAGTGGCAAAACCAGGCCTTGCTGAGTCATGGCATGGCAGCTCAGCAGTTCTGGGAGTGATGACTCAGCAGTTCACATGGGTGAGTCCCAGCAGTTCTTGAAGTCACGATCCATGTAAGCCTAATCCTTGAGGACGCTCAGTTCCTACTGTGAGTGGCCACATCCTCCTTTCCCACTGGCTTAACTCCTTTCCCATGGTTCGCCTTCTCGGATTCTGGGAACACAGGACCGGCAGAGATCTCCTCCGTCACTGCATCCAGGCTTCTGCTTTCTTTAGCAAGCAGACTAATTATTTTTAAATAATTGCTATTAAAGCTATTATTATCATTTAAGCATATATGATATATAATTATGCAATTAGGGTAATAATGACACTAATAACCAACCCTATAACACTACCTTCTCCCCTCCCACACCCGGGCAAGAGAAATGAGTCAGGTCCCATATGAAAGAGGAGGAAAAGAACAAATCTGTCTCTCTCCCCCTTCCTCTGCAAAGTCCTGTGTTGCAGACACCTCAGGCTGAGCTTGGATTTTCAGCCCTAAATCCCGTTAAGCCCCTGATCCCTCAAGCAGGGAGCAGCAATGACGCTGTATCCCAGGGCAGCGGAGCGGCGGCTGGGAGCTTCAGGCCTGGGGTATTAAATCAAAGCTTTCTTGTTGGGTTTAGGTAATCCAAATGGGCACCGTTCCCTTTTGTTCACCAACAGGCCTGAGGGGGCCAACACTCAGTTATTTTACTGGACTGAGAGTACAAGAAGATTTTTAAAACAACTAGTAATAGCCATATTAATAATACATCTGGAAAGTATGTCATAAATTACAGGACCAAATACCTTTGGAGTGGGGCTCTTCCCCATGTGAAAATTTCTCTGTTTCCTTTCTTCATCAGAGGATAGTTTATGCATTTGAAATAAAAATTAAAATACTTCCTGCTAGGAGGGAGGAGTGCAGAAACCGCAAGCATCCCAGCTACTTATCGTTCCCTTTACTGCAGCAGTGGGTGGTCATCTGTTAAAACTCGAAACCTCACTTGTGGCTGGGAGGATGATTTGAAGCCATCCCTGGAGAAAGCCATGTCCATGGCTTCCACCCCCCACTTCGGAGGTTGTTTTAGGGCATTTCCAAATGAGGAACCACATGCTGCACTACTGGAGCTCCATAAGGAGCCAGGGGCATTGTGCCTGTATGGACTATTGGTCCTACACATGGTGGTGGGCTCCATCTCCCAGATGAAGGTTGCTTCAGCAGCCACATGTTCACACGTGCCCATTTACATTCTGGCCACTTGGGAAGGACAGATGATGTTAAGCTGAATTTGGGAATGTCTGAAGCTAATGCTCCAGGAAGTTTAGGTGTTCCAAAGACAAGTCTTAGACCCAGGGGGAGATCTAACTTCAGTGTTGATAGGGAGTGAGGTGGGATTGACATTTCAGGCTCCTTTGCGCTGCTCGCCATCTTTCTTGTCTTGCAAAAATTTCTTGGGAACTGTGATGGGGTATCTGATGGAAGACTGGCATGTTCCATGTCTCCAAAAATCTTTCCATCTCACAAGATACCCACAGCCAACACTACTTCCCGACTCCTAATGGATCACTGGGTGGGAGGGTTGTCTGTCCAGACAGCTATACTGCATGTGGGTGTATTTGATGTGCTGCCAGCAAGTGCCTTCTGATCAGAAGCCAGCTGAGGATCTATAGAGTAATTTTGGCTTTATTTTCTAAGGCATCATTAACAACAAGTCTGGCTTTTGCCAGAGCTGGACGTTGCCTCCAGCTGGACGTGGGAGAAAGCAAAAACACAGGTGATGATGGTGACAAGACAGAAGTTATTTTAGGACAGACTTCCCTTGGAGCAACTTGTCTCTCCAAAGTGTGTGGTTATTGGAGGAGAGAGCTGCTTGTCAGCTACCAACACAGGAAAGTCTTGAGCTTGAGTCTCAGTTGGGCTGCAGCCAGGCTGGCTGGAGAGGATCCATGTGTAAGGCAAAGGTGGAAATCCCCTCAGTGTCACAGCAGAGTTCAGCTTGGAAGGCATCTCCAGAGGTCTGTAGTCCAATCCATCAGTGAAAGCAGGGCCAGCTTTGAAGTTACAACCCCTCTACGTGCTTGCACGAGCATCTGAGCCCATCTCAGTCCAAGTAAGCGTGTTATCTTTCAAGTAGTGGATGTGAGCTAGCTCTGCGCATTTGGAGAACAATAGGTTTGGGAGTGCTCTAAGGCACAGCTGAGCTGGCCAGTCCCAGCACCATCTCCAGCAGCGTGGCTGTGCATCTGCGAGGAGGTCATCTCTGGGCTGGAGCAGCTGCAGCTGGAAGGGAATAAGTGAGCACAGCCATCGGGACCACCCTTACCCTCCAGGGACTGGAGTTAAACCGCCAACATAGGAAGACAATGTGGAAGGGGAAAAGAGAAGGCAAGTTAACATAGTTAACTGTTTTTGTTACACAGTAAACACGGTTAACACAACAAGCAAAAAGTCCATAAGAGCTGGGAATAGAAAAAAAACCCAGGTTTTGGAACTCATGGGCCAGGAATTATCCAGTAGGCGAGGTCATCTTTCCAAAGTGGCATGCTTTGGCCATGCTCTTCAACGTGAGCACTGCCCTCATGTCCTGCTTCCCCATGCTCATCTGCCCTTCAACACACAGCTTGATGGCTTCAGTCAGTGGGCCTCCAGGGAAAAGGCACAGAAATCCCATCGTATGCTCAGTTCCTCTTCTTTTTTTGAGGAAGAGGCTAACAAAGTCAAAGAAAGAAAACAGGAGGTGTGGGAGAGCATTACCTGGGGCAGTGCTGGGCTGGGGCTCGGCAGAAGTGGTTTCTGACGCTGGCCAGGTGTGGGCATGTCACCATGACCTGCCGTGCCTCAGTTTCCACATCTCTTAAACTAACCCCCTATATGTTATTCCTGTGTATGCTCGCTCATGCCATGCTGGGACCTCGTGTTTCATGGCATTCAGGACCTCTTGTCTCTCCTGCAGTTCAAACTATTGTCGGACCCTGGCCTAATAAAGCTTGATGTTGATTTACAGGTGTCAGTTCAGCTGTCAGATAGAGATCAGCAGCAATACAGCCGAATAAAGGCATGGACAGGAGTTTCCCTCCATGAGGAATGACTTTGGGCTAGGGAGCAGAGCTTGGGCGCAGCAGGGACGGCCGATGTTCCTGCAAGTGGCAAGGAGAGGAGATGTTTCTGCTGGTCAGTGCTGTGCTAGCTCTCTTGGGGAGGGCAGGTTTTTGCCTCCAGTGCCATTTCCAGGAGAGCCCCTGTGTTTCTTTTCCATAATGGAGACAAACCATTGCAATGCATACATTTTGTCAAGCTGTCACCATCTGATTCTCTGCTGGAAGTGCTTCACTCATCCCTGCGTGCTTCTGCTGTTGTCCCTAAACCGCAGAAGTGACACCTGGAACTACATGGGGTGGCTGCAGTCAGAAGAGAAAGTCCCTTCTCCCTGAAATCTGATAGCATGTTATCAGGCACACTGACAGAAAACCTTCAATACTACCAGGAGACTAGAGACGTCGGGCACAGGTCATCTACAGGGATAGAAAATGGTAATATAGGTAGTTATCAGGGTTTATTTTTTCCTAGGCGTGTACTGGTTTTCTGAAATGTATATTCTGCCCTGGGAGCACTGAGCGGTGTTCACACGAGCCCTTTCTGGTAGCTGCACTCTGAGCATAACACTGAGCAAACACAGAAATCACCGGTGGTGCTCGGTGACCCTCGCTCCGGCTTGACCTGCCGGGCTCGAGATCTCTTTGGTGAAAGTCTGCTATGTGTTAGCAAGTAACTGTTCAAACACAGATGCTGCCTGTGTCAAGGAGGCTTTTTGCTCAGAAAGTACAGACAAATATTGATCCTCTATTGAGCCTGGAGAGCAGGCTGCAGCAGCACCGTGACGTGAGACAGGAGCTGAAAGAGGTCCCATAGCACAGGAATTGAGGATACTAAAGGGCTTGTTATTTGCTGATCGGGCAAAGCTTGACATGCGTCTAATCCCCCTGGCCAATGTGGTCACGGGGGTTTAGCTTTAACCAATTTCTAATTAAAAGTGTTTACAGATGAGCGCTTTATTTACCCAGCATTAATTATAAAGGGCTTTACTCTAGCAGGGAGCAAACGAGTTTCCTGTCTGCTGTAGCAAAACCCTTGCTGGGAGCTCACTTTCCCCAGAAGGTCCATAATAAAGTCATTATAACGACAATCTTTGTGATGAGATCCTGAGCAGATGGGGGCAGGAGAGGTGGGAGCATTTCCACCACACATGCGCCTGCTGTCATAGGCTTAGAAGGCCCCTATTTCCATGTTTTCTGCCTGGACGCTTGCCAGTCACCATCCAAGGTCTTCTGGGTCCAGAAGTCATTAGTTTAAACCCTGGTGTAATCACGTATTAAGTTATACATGTGTAATATGAAAGCAGGAGGATATTGGCTAGTTTAAGGTGCTCTCTGTGGTTGGAAAAGGGCTGGGCGGGAAGACGCGGGATCACAGCTCTGCAGGTCTGTGTGTGTCCACAATAAATGGCAGTGTGTCTCCCAGCAGCTCAAAGTGGGCCATATGCTAAGTATTTTTTCATGTTTATCTGCTTTTTTGTTTGAGTAAAAACAAGTTCTTTCCTCCACGTCATGCCTATTTTGTCAAGATTTCTCAGAAGGAGAAAAAACGGTTGGGAAATTTTCATTGCAGAGCAATTGTGACCTTTGGTTCTGAAAAAAAAGAAAAGAAAAAAAGAAGAAAGTTCATTTTAAAATATAAAGTTAAACGCATTATTCCTTTTTTTATTATTTTCTGTATAATTTATCTATATTTCTCTACTGTTTTTCCTACACATTTTACTGTGTGTTGTAACAGCCTGTAATTCTATACGCATTTGTAACAAAAAAACTTCCAGAACTGCTGTTCTTGAGAAATTTGGGTTCCTGGGAACACAGGCTCCAAGATGTTGACATTTCCCACACAACTTGCTGTTCTGGCAATTTTAGTGATAGCCACCACTGCGTGCAGAACTGCTAACAGGGTACGTGGGAATACAGGATCAGGTGGTAAGAGCCAGCTTCAGCCTCCTCTCTCTCCAGTAATGTCCTTTGATTTATTAAATAAGGAGTTTTGCTAGACTTTTTATCCCATTGTCAGACTTTTTGGTGCTACTTAAAATTCATTCCTTAACTAGTAATTAAATGGTTTCTTTAAAATTCAGAAGAGAGACTCCAGATAGCATAGTCAAGAACTGACACACAGAAAAAAAGACTAATTCTGTGTATCGCTCGTATACATCTATACTGAATTCAACTTTTTTTAAAAAAGCTGCCACAACATAATGCCCAGCTTAAAAAAAAAGTTATTTATTCCCTTGTGAGTGTAGTTTTGTGATTCAGATGGGTTTTTTTAAAGGACTGAGGAACGTTCACCGAGAGAGAGACATTCTGGTAACAAAGTATATGTGATCATGCATAGCACATGGTTTTTAGGAGCAGTCTGTAAATCAGGTATCTTCTGCCTTGCATTTATTTCATACCCTATATATGATTTTGTTCTTACCATGATCCAGTACACAGCCTTGCAATGGTTAAGTTTAAGACCTCTCAGTCTTACTGCAAAATATCATCCTATAATAATAAGGGAGAAGAAGGGAGGGTCCAGGAAGCATCATTAAAGAACCTCATGAATCTGTGTGTTGCAGATCATTTTGGCTCGCTGTACCCCAGCTGCATTTCCTACACTGTGGACCAGTTCCTCCCCATGCCTCTCTGCCAGGAAGGATGCTTCTAGTGACAATGTCAGCTTGGGGTGAGCGTGTGGCTCTTCCTTGCTTGCATACCTCTCCCTGTGTTGCCTGGGCACACCTGGAGAGAGGTGCTGGCCTGTAGTGAGAGCTCTCTGCATCTGGGATGGGGGACTTCCTCCAGGCTTTACCTTGCTGTGAATTTGCATAAGGCTGTATTATTCAGCTCAGCAGTTCCCCAGCGATCCTTAGGGTAAAGCTGTGTTCTAGACTGGTGCCCTGTCTGTAATGAATATGCCTGTGAAAGCCCGATTAATGCCAAATTATACTTAAGGGAAATCTTTACCTTCAGCTATGATATTGTAAATTATTGAATGCTGCAGAGAAAATTACCACACAGTCCTTCTAAAAATACCTACCTCTGTCATAGTCATACAGAGCTTCAAAAGGTTTATTGAGGGGGACTGGGAGATTAATTTCCGTTAAAGATGCAATTTCCTTATTTAAAAAAAAAAATTATAATTTAAATGGTGCTGTAAAAGCTAAGTTAAAAATAAAGGGGAATCGTATGAATTCAGGGCCATGTGCACACTTCAAAACTTGCTAGACTTGTACTATTCTAAAGCAAGGAAGCGAAGGAGGGATTAGGGACCGGTGACGGCATGCGAGACCTCTGTTTGCTCCGGTTGTGGTGCAAATGATGCACTTCATGTCTTGAAACCCACCGGAGCCAGCGATCAGCCTGCAAAACCAGATGATGTGCTGGGGCCGAGCAGTGCGGCTCCAGGTGTGACGGGGGCAGTGGGCTGCAGGCTCTCCGCCGGCGAGCTGGGCTGTGAGCCCAGCCTTCAGTCTGCCGCAGGATCCTCTCCAGTGTCCTGCGTTGTGTTTGTGTGATGTTAAGTGTTTTAGTGCCTTCTTAGGCATACCCAGAGAGGCTGCCCACAAGCAGATGCCTGCAGATGGGCTGTGGGGGGTCCTCAGCTTACCAAGGAAGTCCCTGCGTGGGTGGGAAGTGCCCCAGCAACAAACAGACCTCACTTGCTTCTGACCATCGCTCCAGGACTGTGTCATCTGTGCACCTACTGCAGGGCCTTAGAAATTACCTGAATTGCAGTGAATTGTTCAACTCTTTCCAGAGGATTGCCCGTTTGGTGAAATGTGTGCCATGAAAAATACCGCCACTATTCCTGGCAGCAGCAGCCGGGTACCAGTATGAGTTTGGGACTGGAGTAGTTACCAGAGGGGCCCGAGGTGGGACTGTGCTCAGCCCTAATTCAGAATGGCAAGGGAGCTGTTTTGCCTGGCATATTGTCCCCAGGAGGTACAAACCTGGTCTGTAAGGGCAGACCAACAACCAGCTCTCCATCCCACGCCGAATGCAGGCAGGCTGGGCGCTGGCTTGGTGAGCGAGCTGGCTTCGAGCCTCTGGCCGTGGCGAGCGAGACGTAAGCGGATGGGAAGAGGTGGTGAGAAGCACCTTTGCTTTAGGGAAGCCCTTCGCATAGTGTTAGCAACACAGGGTGCTTTATTTTTTACCTCCCTAGCAGCCAGGCATCTTGGCTTCTTTATGTGTGAGTGGGACCTCGAGTCCCCTAGTGAGCAAAAATCCCCAAACTCTAATTCCACGTATCTTCAGCTGCTATTTTATATCTTTAATCTGGCATGGAGGCCCTTTAGCCCATGTAAGCCTGCAGATCTTAAAGACTTAGCCCACCAATTTACAGACTGTAAGTAATGGTTTTGTCAGTCCTTCACTGTAGGACCTCAGTGAAAAATTGTTTCGCATAAAGGTCCATCGTATACCTCAAGCGTTGCCTGAGGCTAGCAGGGTTTCCTCGACCACCCTGCGCTACCTCCCCTCCTCCCTCTTACTCAGTATGTGATTTCATTTAAAATGATGGTGAAAGATGTGAAAGAAGATACGCACAGCAAGATGTAAAGCCCTCCAGTCTGTCAGCAAGCCTGGGGAAAAAAAAAAAAGAGCATCACAGGCAGGAGAATTGTAACCTGAGAATCAACAAATTCAGTATCTTCAAAATTAGGGTTCAGCTTTGGTAGGCAGAGAGAAGTTTGGATGGTGGTCGAAGGTTTTATTAACAGGAACACTCCCTGACGATGGCAGCATTGAGATCTTGGCCCCAACCAAGAACCAGGCTCCTTCATTCTGCAAAACCAAACTGGAAATTTGAAGAGGCTCGTAATGCTTTACATTTTGACGGCACTTCTTCAATTCAGACACCATCTAGGCATTAATAAATGAGACCTCTTGACATCCTTGCTGTGAGTAGAACTACATGGCAAATGGATTTTCCAATTTGTTTAGGTTTTGGGAAGCAAGTGGCAGAAATTCTGTTCCGTGTTGGAACAAAAAAAGTGGAATTGTTTTGGGTCATTTGAAACATTTTCAATATATTCAAAGCACTTCATTCAGATTTCAACCCCTTATAATTTAATAGAAAGTAGAGCCTATTTTAAAGAAAGTAATTTTATGGGAAGAAACCAAACTTCTCAGTGGAAGTATGGAAACAGACCGTTTGAATCTTAAAAAAAATTTCCCTGAATTTTTCCAGTAAAGAAATATTTTCATAATGACTATGATTTTATTTTTAGACTGTTTAATTAAAACAAGAGCTTTTCTAAACAGAACTGGACATCTGGTTGATACCTTGTGTCAGCTCTGTCCATTTCTTGTCTTCCCAGGTTGTTCCCCTTCTTACCAGATCTAATTCACAACTGTGGCTAAGGTTAATCCCTTGGGTTTCCTTTTTCTCCCAGGGAAACATCCTGCACAGCCACCACAATTAAGAGGATCAACTTAGATGTCCCTTTTCCCAGGGGAGAGCTTCAGGCATTGGCCTGTGACTGTTGAAATTCCCTTGTTGGCTTCAGTATATTTTATGATGAGAGTTTAATGAAAAGTGATGCATTTCCATGGAAATTTTCCAATGTTAACAAATTGGTATTTTCTAACAAAGAACATCTTGTCAAAAACACTCCTGTCCGGTTTTCCTGCCTCCTACCTCAATTAGGTCTTTAAAAAACACAGATACAAACAACACGTGTGTAACTGGATAACAGCATTTCTATAGTCTAGCAAGGGGATGAAAATCTGAAAAAGATTAGGGGAAAGCAGGGAGATCGCTATTATTTTTGAACGAGGTGGGGGGACGCACTCAGCACTGTGCAGCCTGGAAGATATGAGATCCACACTTTTCTGTGTGCACGTTTCTGTGCAGGCTGCCACGTTGAATCAGAGAAATCACCCAGGTTGATGAAATTTATGAAGTTGCCCAGTGATGGGTCTGCATTGTAAATAAAGGTAAATTAGCTGGCAGTATGTTAGCACATATTTCACTTGTGTCACGGTGTAATAATGAACCTTGTATCAAAGTCTGCAACACCATCTGAGTTTTATATGCCCCATTTCCTACATGTTTTGAACAGTGGAACCAATTTATAATGTAATGATTTTTCCATACATAATTTCTTTCTTATGATTTCCATAACTCGGAGTTTTTACTATGACTAGGGCTGAAAGCAGCCTCGTAAAGGATAT
Source organism: Phalacrocorax aristotelis (assembly GCF_949628215.1). NCBI lineage: Eukaryota > Metazoa > Chordata > Aves > Suliformes > Phalacrocoracidae > Phalacrocorax > Phalacrocorax aristotelis. The sequence continues at coordinate 48,409,383 of NC_134281.1, forward strand.
GAAAAGAGGGCTGGCTAAAGTGTCTCATAAAAAAAAAAAGCTTGAGCGATTTGCTAGTGACTCTCTACGGGTTTGATTGTGCCTTGAATTTTGGACCACGCCAGGAACCAGCAACCTGCCTTTCCAACTGTGTTCACACCGTGCCGCCTCTCACACAGGGCATGCAGCGTTGCTGTTTGCTGGTGGGAGACGGGAAAGCGGGGATCAGTGGGCCAGGAGGAAAGGGGGAGCTTGGCTACCTTTACTCATTGACTGGCCAACGGGGAGGAACAGCAATTTACTCCTGGTTCAAGCCGATCTGAGGGTGTGTTGATGAACTGGTTAGAAGAGCTCAGTGTGGAGCCAGAAGCGCGAGTATGTGCCCTGGTCTCAAGCTGGTCTCTGTCTCCTGTCAAAGATAAAAATAAGCTGTAAAAGCAGCTGAGTATTAAAAGGGGGTTGGATATGTTGTTTGCCATGTCACTTCGCTGGGTACTGTTAATACAGGAGCCAGATTGTCCTAATTGTGTTGGACAACTGGATGGGGCAGGTGGGGAGGTGAGCACACTTGCTCCAGGGAAGCAAACAGTTTTCTCTGTCTGGCATCACTTTGTAAGCATCTTGGAGTTGGTGGATACTAACATACCATTTTTAGGCAGGTGAGACAATTTAGCTATAAAAGCTCGCCTGGTGGCCAAAGAACATCCTTTATTCTAGGAAAACAAAAATACAGAAAAGAGGGGGAAAACCCCAAACAGTTGTTTCCACCATTTCGAAACAAAATCCTTCCAGTTTTTGTTTCCAGCTGGAAATAAGTCATTTAGGAAGAGTTTTAATTTAAGCAAGGTTAGAAAAGTAAGACTTTGAACACTGAAGTACTTCATTTTAGGCTTGAACAAAAAGTGTCATTTGCTTAAGTTTCAGTGAGGGTCCCCCATAAATCTCCTCCAAAGCCAGCCTAGGCTGAAACAAAATGCTCTTTTCATTTCCATCTGTTTCCACCAGCAAATTGAAAAAAATGTGCATTAGCTGTGAATCACAGTGTCTTCTGCCGCTGGTCCTGGGATGATGCCCTATATCCACCATCCTTGCACACAGCTGTGCTGAAGGGCACTTCTGGGCCCTGTATCAGGACTTTTCAAACATTGCAAGTGAGCTGCCTTACCCCACCTCGCTGTCCTTTCTTCCTGGACCCCAACCCCAACCCCACATGCAGTATAACAGAATCCCTGCAAAAGCAGCCTCTCAGTCAAAACCACTCTCAAATTACCATTTTGCTTTGGGAACACAGTCCTGCCTCTGTCAAAGCCCTAACCTGCAGTAATACCAAGGGGAACTTTTTAAATATACATGCTTTCTTTTCCCTGCCTGGTAAGAGGTTAGTTAGAAGCAGGTCTTTGGTTAGCTGATGCAGATCTTCTGCCTGGTGTCTCCTTGTGGAGGAGGATGCTGAGGGATAAAGTGGAAGCAGGGAGAAGCAGGTGGGAAACCCAGAACACCTGGCCTAAGAAACACGTTTCATAAATCTGTGACATTAAATCCTTTGATCTGTGTCCTTCATATCTCTGCAGGATTGCTTCCACCATGGGCTCGGCGTCAGGTTGAGAGTTTTGATTTTTTCTCTCTTTCTTCATTTGATAAACTTCCCTAAATACAGTTAACCTGAAAAAAATAATTTGAAGGACACCATTTATTTCTCTGTTCAACTCCCTAAGTCTGGTGACTATTTCAAAAGCGTATCCTGCCAGTACTGCAGCCTAAGCTTGTCACAGGCAGAAAGTAAGAAACTGTCCATTTAACACATCAGATAATGCAGGTCTTGCCCACACTAACCAGCATCACAGAAAACAAAATAACCGTGTGGTGGGCAAGAACATGTAAATATTGCTTCCAGTCGCTTCCCCCATTTTTAAATTCTTAAGTGTCCTTTTGGAAGAGGATAGACCTTTATCCAGGTTTTGGCTATTAGGTTGCTTATTCAATTAGGGAGAAAAGACATGTTGATAGGAACCACGTTTTGGGCGTGGATGTGGTTGCACAGTGATGGCGATCTGCTCTGGAAGCTTCGGTTCTGCCCAGGTGGGTCTGAAGCCCTTATAGACCCCCGTGCAACAGGTGAGTAAAGGCAAAACTGCCTTAGAGAAAATACAGGGTCTTAAGTAATCTTCTCTGCTGTGTTTAGAAATCAGTGTGGACAGCGTGGCTGTATGAACCAGGCATTCCTCCTAATCAATACATCTGCCAGACGCTAATGACGTCCTTTTCCTAGAAACGTATTACTTTTAATCCAGAGAAATTAGTATTGTGGGTTCACGCCATGTGACTTTTGTCTCAGCTGGATAAATAGCATGAATCACTTTCCCCTTTCAAAGCCTCTCAGCTGCTCAGCTCCAAATAGCCATTTAATCTGACTTTATAAGTTAATAAATCACTCACGATAATTAAGCATTAGTTCCACGTGCCAGCAGAGGACTGGGGAAGCCAAATGGATTGGTGCAGTCCTGTGTCTTACAAACCTTTTTGCACCAGAACCATCTTCCCCAGGGGCTTGAAGCCTGGCACTGCCGTGTTTGCTGGAGTTAAGATGTGATCATTTGTAAGCTGATGGCTGGCTGCAAAGCGATGGTGTATCCTCCTGGGGGTTAGCTATAGCTGTGGCTGTTTGCAGGGTGAAGAGCAGGTCCCTGAGTGTGCTGAAGAGGGGAAAGCCCTGGGCTTAAGTGTTTGCTGGTCACAGAGGTGCCTGGAAGTCTTGTTGTAGTTTAGGCTTAAAGGTGGGAAGAAAGGGGACTGTATCTCACCTGACTTCAGCCATTTAGGAGCTAATACAGTTGAAATGGCTTCCTCAGGGGGCAGTGAGAAGGAGACCCCTATAGTCCACATACCTAAGATACATTGACGGTGCGTTTGCTTTTTGCTGAGTGGAGGTGGGGCCTCGATAGCTAATCCCCCGTGCCCATGTTGTGTTTATGCAGAGCCAAGCTGGGGTCCTGTACCTGTGATTCAAAACTGCTCCTACCTGGCAGTGTAGGTGTGCTCAGGAGTTGGCTGTATGGGTTTACATATTTTGTAGCTATCCTGGTCTGAAGTCAAGATGCATTTGCGGAGCCACTCTGAAGCTCTGTAGTACACTGCCGGGTTTATTTGGGTATCTGAGCTGCTATGATCTGCAGATTTGCCTTCCGATGTTTTAGAGAAAATGGTGCAAATATGTCTTTCACGGGCAAGCCCGTGCATACCTTGAGCTCTGGTTGTAGCAGCCAGCTCAGTGTCAAACGTGGCTTGACCATCAGTGGCTCTTTGCTTTCTCTTATTCTGCAGTTGCTGCATCTTTGGCCACAGGTTTTTGAAAGGGAGCGTAACCTGTCCTTGAACTCTACCCTCTCCCTTAATGTGATGGTCTGTACTGGTTAGCAATGGGCAAGTGATTTGTTTTTCAGAGATGCTGAGCATCCTGCTTTGCCCTGAGTCTCTGAAGACTCAAAGCTGTAACTGTGGCCACAGTGGCTTGTGCCTCTGGCTTGGGCCTCTTCCCTGCAGCCCCAAAAGCTGTCGTGTAAAATTGTAGGTCACTTTTCTGTCCCCAACCTTTTCCCTTGATATGCCTCGCTCCTAAACCACACTCTTCAGCTTTGCTGTGAGCAGAGGTTTATACACAGGAAGTGGAGTATATGACATTATGTTTGTGCCGCTGTACATGTGTAATATCTTTAATACGAAACTAGTTGCCACTTAATTATACAGGCTAAAGACCTCCATTCAGTGTGTTGTGTACAATTTATGAATCTCAGGTCTCCCAGACACACATCACAGCCATGTGGCAACACCCAGGTGACTAACATTCCTTTTTAATTTAATTTCCTTACATAAATAGCTTCATTAAGGATCAGTTATTTGGGCAGAGAAAATACTATTTGAATAGGTCAGGCTAGGCCATTGAATTTAGGACCCTGCTGCTGTTACAGCTGAAAGCAGCACCAGACCTCGGCATCGCCCTCCTGTTTAGCAGTGTGCTTTCACCTTCAGACTGGGAATCTCTCTGGTGTACGTGGTGGATGTATTTCAGAGTTAATTCAGTGTGAAAGGTGGGGTTGGAGCTTTTATGGGAGCAATACTAAGGAGGATGTTTTCAATCTCGTGGTTGAGATCAACCCTTTTGCTGGGATTTCCAATTTGTTCATTTCTATCTCTTTGATAAAAAAAAAGGTTCCCTTGCTTGCTAAGTCAGTTCACACAGCACCTGGAAAATCAATTACCGTCTTTGAGCCTCTAGTTTTACATCTGGAAACAAATGGAAATCAATGAGATGTTGCTGAACTCCTTTGGAAGCTGCTGACGGTCACCTCTAGGAATGGCCATGCTGCTCTCTGTAAGCATGGGGTGTAGATGCCTTAGGGCTCATGGGACTCAAGTCCCAGGCTTCAGGCAGAGAAGGGGAGGGAGAAGCCCTGGAAATGGGCTGAACAGGGAGTTATCTTTTTTCATTCCCTGCACCCAGATTTACAACACTTAACAGTGCATAGCTGCTGTCAAAATATCTGCTCAGTCTGCAAGGGCAGATTAGACCAAAATTCCTAACTGATCATGGAGTTTTTCCCTGATACCACATTAACTTACCCCTTTCACATGAGCAGAAATATAGTTCATGTATCAAATTAGCATAAAGATCACTGTCTGAGGTAACTAAGATTTTTTTCCCCCCAGAAATGCCACCACATTGCAAGGCTCCAGGCTTCCTGCTTCCGCCAAAATTGCAGAACATTTCCAGAAAGGTGGATATTGCTGGTGGCTTTGGCATTTCCAGGCTATCTCCACAAGACTGTACTGTTAAAAATATATTCCGGGAACGTGGGAAAATGTGAGGAAAATTGGACATTTACATAGCTCCGCTCACTTACATGACATTGTGTAAATGTTTGTAAGTGGTATAAACACTCTTTGTCTAGGATATAAGCCAAATCCTTACTGTCTACAGGTAGGACGGAGCACTCTCAGTAGACACACTGTTATATCATTATCTATTATGTAGAAGGATCTGATTTTTATTACTCTCCAAGATAGGATATCAGACTCGCAGGACTATCTCTCTGAATGCATGTGCAAGACACAGTGATGGCTGTTTCTTAAGACACTGGCCAAGTGTAAATCTTACAAAACCCTTTCGAGATGGGTGGTCTTGCTTGTTGGACACAGGCTTTTGCTTTTCAGCAGGGGAAGGGTTGAGTGATGATTATCTCTCACTTTTTCCCATTCCGTTTCTTTTCGAGATAAATAAAACGAGCCTTGCTTGAAGTGATTGCTTTCTAATGATGCATGTCAGACGTGAAAGCAGTATCGCTCCTGTTTGAAAAGGGCATGTGATGTAACAAGCTGGCTGAGTTTCATTCCCAAATCACCACCGTTCCCTCTATCAGCATGGAAATAAATGAGTTATCGTTGCCTGCGGAGGCTGGGGGGGGACTTACCTTGCCTGCATATTACCTCCTTGTTCTCTGTGGGGCAAAAGGGATATAAAACAGCAGACCCCCCAACATTTTTTTTTCTGATTGCCAGACGACCTCCAAGTAGAAAATATGTGTGATCCCTGAAAACCTGTCCAAGGAATTACATTTCTGTGAGGCTCATAACACCATTAGTAACTGCACTAGGCCCCGGTGGGGCTGTCAGCTCTCATTTGGGTATTGCTGACCTAAAGAATAGGTTGAGCAGTTTGGAGAGAAAAATCTTAGAGGCAGCTGAGCCTGTGGAAGAGCCTTGAGTAGGTCTTTTGTGTTGTCTCAAGGTTGTTCATGTGGACACCGGAGACTCAGAGCTTGTTTCTACTTGTTGGTATTGCTAGTCCATGGCAAGTGCAAATTAAAGTGGGTTAGTTTGAACCGCTCTGGAGGACTATGGAATGCCACAGTGAAGAGGAGAAGGGGAAGGCTACCTGGGGAGGTTAATACCAGGTATGGGTGGCAAGCGTGTTTGTTGTCTTCCTCAGTAATTACCCTGTGTTGCATGTGGAAGATAAGCCCAGGCTTGATTTGAACCATGAGCTATTTTCAGCCTGGAGAACAGAAGGCTCCGGGGAGACCTTATTGCGGCCTTTCAATACATAAAGGGGGCCTGTAAGAAAGATGGGAACAGACTTTTTAGTAGGGGCTGTTGTGATAAGACAAGGAGGAATGGTTTTAAACTAAAAGTGGGTAAATTTAGACTAGATCTTAGGAAGACATTTTCTATGATGAGGGTGGTGAAACACTGGCACAGGTTGCCCAGAGAAGTGGTCAATGCCCCATCCCTGGAAACATTCAAGGTCAGGTAGGACGGGGCTCTGAGAAACCTGATCGAGTTGAAGATGTCCCTGCTCGTTGCAGGGGGGTTGGACTAGATGGGCTTTAAAGGTCCCTTCCAACTCAAAATATTCTGTGATTCACTTTGCAAAGCAGGTGATGAAGACACCAAGTCAAAGAGGCATAGATGTTCCAGCTCCACCCCTTCATCCTTCTCATTCTGTGTAGCCTCCCAGAAACTAGGATGCTTTCCAATGCATTATCCAGTCCAATTTGAAATGACCTGAGCGGTGAACCAGCACTTCCCCTGGCAGCTTGTTAGGATGTTTTCTCCTCCTGTCCAACTCATATTTCCCGTTCCTTTATTTCAGCTCATTACTTCCTTTTGCCTGGCTGAGGGCAAATGTGCTTTACCACTAAACAGCCCACAGCAATCATGACTTCAGTCATGTACCATTAATCCCTGGAGCACAGCATTACTTCTTCACTCTGCTGCATGCTCCAGGAGACAGTGAATGATTGACACTGGTCATAAATGCTTATAGTGTTAATTCTTTATTGTGTTGCTAATTTTAATTTGCTCTGTTCAGGTTGGGAGGGGTGTGATAAGAGATGCTGGACAGAATACTGACTGCCCCTTGTCTGCTGCTTATCACTGCTGGAAACATGCCTCTCGTATCATAGTTTGCACAGCCCCAAGGCATGGAACAAAAATGAAGGCTATTTTCGTATAAATAAACACCAAACTGCACAGAGTTCTGCATCTTTGGTGGCCAAGAAAAGGGATCTGTGTGCTGGAATCTGCTCCATGAAGTAGGCATAACCTTTCTCATGCCCCTTATTATATGCGAGGGTTTTGCCTGGCTACTTAAACCCAACCTCATTTTTAGAAGGCCTTTAAGCACTGAAACCCTTTCACGTTTCAGACTGAGCCTTTGCCAAGCACTTAGGCAGGTGGAGCATGTTAAAGCCATGGGCTGCATTACGTGAGATGGTGCTTGTACTCATTGTTGCTCTGCTGGAATGTGCTCTGAATTCTCCCAAAGAAGGTAGCTTCGTTGGATTCATCTGCTCTCTCAAAACAAATCAAACACTCATTCCACAAAACCACCTTTTTGGTTCACATACGATGTCCTGTACTCCTGGGAGAGAGTGGAGTGGGCTGCGTAGTTCAGGTGGAGATTGAGATACAGTTGATGAAATGGTGGAAGCTGGAGCAATCCCTCCCCAGCTTTTGGCTTGAATTTGCATCCCTCAGGGTCTGGCTGCATCATTGGTCATGGCATTTCTTAGCAGGCGGCATCGTGACACTGAATTCTCATCTTCATGGTTGTCCATGCCACGCTTCTTGGGCTGATGTCATTAGTGTTGCACTCAGGGCCTAGATTTCAGCAGACTTCAAGCCCTGTCAAAACCACCAAACTTTTGCCAGTGTTTTGAATGAAGTGGTTAGAGTTGAGGGTGTTTCCAGTGTGGGCAGTGATTAGCAGAAACTTCATTTGATGATGGCTGAAATTCATTCATCTTGATGCAATGCTTAGGAAGACAAGCACCCCTGACATGAGTAGGGAGCATCCTCTGACAGGTTCACAGAGATGAAAACACAAACGAGTTCATGCCTGGCAGGTTGGATACAGAAATATTTTCTCCTGTCCCTTCTTTTTGCTTCCAATTTTATAACTAATCATAGATTTCCTTTGTATTTTTTAAAATACCCGTTTTTAGGCTAATTGCAGACAATAACTCAAACCTTAAAGTAAGCAAGAACATCTGACTGTCAGGAGTTGCAAGGGGTAGATGTGACAGCAAACTGCCCTGTCTGACCAAATGTAGGTTTTTAAAAAATACATGGAAAGTGGTGGGATGCAACGAGAGGTTAATTCCGTGGGTCTCCCTGTACTCATCTTTCCCTTTGACCAGCATCTTGCAAGTGCCAGGGGTAAAGAAAACATTCTTTAAAAGCCAGCTGCGAAAAGAAAGACCCACCGGACAACTCTGACTTGTACCTAATGGGGCTGCACAATTTCGGGAGGTTGTTTGATCACCTGGTTGCTCCGACAAAATCTGAAGATGGCTCTCTGTCGGAGAGGATGAGGGAGCTGTTGGCATCACAGCGTCCCTTACATTGTGGCTACTAATGTACACAGCAGAATCCAGTGGAAATCTGTTCCTGAGACCAGGTGGCAGTGAATTGTACTTGGTAAAGAATGCAATCCAGATACTTACAAACCCGAGGGGAAAGCCATGAAATATTCATGAAGTCTTTCTTATGAAAGAGGCCTATTCATATACATATATAAAAATACATATATGCACACTTTTGAAATCTGTTCAAACCAAATAGGACTTTCTTAGTCACCTTGTGTAAAATAGGAAAGCAGATGATTTTGGTTCTACCTCTATTATACAGTCATCAGGAGACCGAAATAGCTCTGGAAAAGGAGCCTCTGGTGCTCTGCCGCCTTCTAAAGATGTGTGCCTTTCTTCTGGCTCTGCTGGTGCTTTCAGCAGAGCAGCTGCTCTGGGGGAAATCACTTGCTGCTACCTTGATGTAGTAAATCAATCAGCCTTTATAATTTATCACCCTCTTTGCAAAAATAATGAATAACTGTTCAAATGTATTAAGGGATGAAGCTTTAAAATATCCTGGGAATGGCAACGTTTATGGTACGGTGGAGGCCAGGCTGAGACCGTGAGCTCACTGCTGGCATCCCTGCCCTCTGCAGGATCATCGTTCCCATCTCGTCCTGCCCGTACTGGGCCTGTGCTGTAAATCAGATTGGTGACTCCAGGAGCATGGCTGTGTCCGCACGGCTAGGAAACCCCAACAGAAATGTGTCCCTAGGTAGCGTGCCCAAGCCCCGCAGAGATACAATTCCTTTGCTGAGAGCCTAAATACAGAGAGAGCCACTTTCTGTACTTGTATTTCTTATACTTGATCTATCAATAAATGCTCCACTTTTTTCACTATCACTAAAGTTCTTTTTGAAAACAAGAAAGAAAAAGAAGGGGAAGAGAGGAGACTGTAAATAATAACAAGATGATTATTTTAGGAGTTTTGCTTGATGCCTGAAAATAAGTAGCTCTAAATTAGACTTTGACTTGCCTTTTAAAGCAGTCATCTGATTTAGAAAAAAGCCTTTCATTCTTATCCTTATTGAAACATAGGAGAATGTGGTTATGTTTGCCAAAGTAGCTTTGGCATTTTCTTTTCTGGGAAATTCGTAAGCAAAGTTTGCCAAATGCTCTCCATATATAACGGCAATGACAGAAATAGCAAGTTAGGAAGTGAAATCACTGGTGACATTACTTTAATAGGCAAGAAACAGCTGATTTTGTTTCTGTTCGATTCTGGTGAGGAATGCTGTCCCGCTCCCATTCTTTGCTCCCGAAATGTCAGGTACCAGAATAACCAAAGGCTTGCAAGATGGAAGGTATTTTAACCACGCGTATCGACGTTTTCCTTTTTGATCACAAGCTTAAGGGTGTCTTTTCCCTATTTGGCTTTATTCTAGACTGGAATCAGTTGGCACAGTTTTCCCTTTGCACCTTTGTCAGTGATGGGAAACCCTGCATGGGGGAGAAGAGAGAAGGAGCTTCTGCCCAGAGTCGCTGTGCTTGGTAGGGCAATTTGCCATGGCCCCACATAGCTGAATTTTTTTTTAATCTTTTAGGTTTCATTCTGGTCTCTGTCTTTCTAGACCTCAGCTGGTAAATACTTGTGGAGTTGTTTTAATGCCTGCTAGCAAGAGATATGTCAACTTGCTGTCTAATTAATATATTGTAAATTCTGCAGGAAGAGACTGTTTCTCACTGCATTTGATGAGAGTTAGCACAGTATTTTCAGTTCCCATGGGAGTTGCCCTGCTCGCTGCAGTTAGACATCTGGTCTATGCTGGTCATTTGTTTTTCCTTTCTAATCCATGGAGGCACCTGGAGCAGAAGCTCACTCCTGCAGCGCAAGGATGGGCAGAGCTGCCAGCTGGGGTGTTCCCTGGCTCAGGTTAGCTGTGTAAAATCCTGCAGCTGATTTCAGATGGTGCTGTCACAGGTCGTGCAGTTTATGCTTTTATCCTCTCTTCAGGAGGATGTTCCCTGAATGATGACGTCAGGTCAGGCTTGGTTGGGTTGTGAAGCTCTGGCAGACACAGGGTGTCCTCGTGTTGAGTGCCTTCCCGGGTCAGGGAGCCGGCACACAAATACGTGGTGTAGCCTTCCTGTGCCAAGAGCTGCCCAGCTCTGGCTGGTGGTGGTGACTGTCCTCAGACCCGCAGTGGCCGAGGCTGCACTTGTGACCAAGAGTTTGAAAGCTCAGCCCGTCACACTTGTGGCTGTAGCAAAGGTAAAAAGATGCAGCAAGTACGATGGGTGCTCCTGCCCCAAATCTGACAGGGTTTTTGTTTGGGCAGAATTATGTAGAAATTATGTAGAAATCCAAAATGCTTCCTTCCAGTGTTTCAAAGACACCAGCCCCACCAAAGCAAAGCCAAACCGTACCAAAACTCCATCAAATGGAGACGTTGTTCATGTGGTTTCCATTTCAGTGGGAGGCAATCTGTTCCTTCTTACTTTCTGTTGTTGCTGGAGAAAAAGGGTTTTGAACTAAAAATATGAAGCTCCTATAGTGTAGGTACGTGCAGTTTGACTCAGATGCTGTTATGTGTCTACAGAGAGCTGGAGAAGAGCAGGATCAGGGAAGAGCATAGCAAACTGAATTTGAGAAGTAAATTCCTTGCCTCACCAGATGGGATCAGGATGTTAAGGGTCATGCCTGGTGTAACTTCAGATGTGAATTTCTTTGTACACCTCCTCATTAGCTGCCAGCAGGTACTTAGGCAGGGCTCTCAATGGCCACGGTGATTTCCTTTCCCTCCCCAGGTATTCTTCCACGCACATTCCAGTCCACAGGGTTAATATCTTCATCATGTTTTATCTATGGCCAAATTTGGCAGCCAAACATTCGCTCTCACCTGTTTCTTCATTTGTTTCACATGGACTCCTTTTGCAGAGAAAATATCACTGGCAAAAACAGTGTCTGACATCACCGTGCCTGGGGTCTGTTTATTTATCCTTTCATCACCTAGTAAGTATCTAGGACAAACAATATTGAACTGGAAGACACGTACGTACCTTTCATAACCTCTTCATTTTGTTTAAATGCCCCAGCCTTGGGCTGTATTTAACATGAAGCTCTGGGAACTGCATTCATAAACCAGATACTCAGCTGTTGTAAGTTACTGTAGCTCCATTACAGTCAGTGATACTAGGCTGATTTATAGTAGCTGACCTGTGCAGGAGCCAAAGAGAACACATATAAATGGCAGACATTCCAATAACTAAATTAAACATGGGAAAATGCAGACTGGCTCTTTGGAAAATACTCCTAACCAGGTCTGTAAGTGCCTGGAACAGGTACCCAAGCAAAATGTTGGAAAGTTTGCCTTTTGTGTGTGTTGCAATATGGCAGGGATGGAGCGTTTGGAGAGCTAGGAACTACCCAGAAATATATTAACCAGATGCTGCACATGCCTGGGTAGAGAGCATAGTAATAAAATGACTTCACTGCTGAGAAAAATGCTCGGATTGAAACCTGGCCAGTTCACAGGTATTTCTGTACCAAGTCACAGCGTTTGCTGTATGCACCTCCTGACACTGCCTGATGGAGCATATGACAACATAAATACAAGGTAAAGATTATCAAACCGGGTCTCGGCAAGGATCTGGCTAGTTCAGCATCCAGTGGCCAGAAGCACATTTGTAGGCAGATGTGTGGACATTGTCCCCATCCTCACCTACCTTCTGACGGTGTGCAGCTCACCTCAGATGAAGGCCATGCTTGCATTAAATATCGCTTGATGGCTTTTTCCCTAAGGCCTAAGAGTTAAAGACACCTCTTTGCTCAGCCTCCCAGCGCGCCCGGGCACCGTGCTCCACCACTGCATTGTGGTGTTGTGTTCAGCTGTCCGCGCGTTTCACATCTGCGTGTGACTGCAGCCTGCTGACAGCTTTTGTGCCTTAGGATGAGGTAAGAGTAAACCTGTTTAGTCCATCTTACATGACGTCATCCGCAGTCCCCTCAGGCTGGCGCAGTTTCTTCTGCTGTTTGATATTTTTACAAGTTCAGAATTCATTTGTGCTGAACTTTGTATGTTGTATTCCAGCATCCCTCACATGGATGTTGGAACTGAATCCAGCAAGAGGCGTGAGGGTGCCTGAAGGTAATTAATTTAAGAAGTGAGGGAGAAAGCTCTATCCCTGTCCTGAGGCTAGACCTGGCCTCCATGCCCTATGAGTAAGATCCATGCCGGTCTTTCTCCCAGGGGTGATTTTCATCTGGGCTGCATAGTCCTGGGGAATATTCTGCAGCATTGGCTTGGCTCCAGATGGTTCTTGCCTGGGCTCTGCCTCATGCTAGACAGCGATTACTTCCATCAGGATCTTTGCTGTAGTTGCTACCTTGCTCCATGTTTAAAGCATTTGGTGTGGGTTCTCTTATGTGTCATTATCCATCTTGTCAGGTGTCTTTTCTCATACTGGTCACCTTGTGCACCTGATGTGTGTCCCAGGAGTGCTGCCGGAGTCTCCTGCTGCCTCAGCACAACCTCCTAAGGTTTCTTGAAAGAGCATTCCTTCTTTGGTTTCAGCATTAAACACAGCTGGGGACTTAGGAGGAGGACCTGGGGCTTTTTTGGCATTTTCATTGAAGTGTCTTCTGATGCCTAGGCATGATGCAGAGCTCCTTCAAAGGTCTGAGCCCTTAGTGGTGCCCATCATGTACTCAGTTTTATAAGCTGCCAGAAATCAGCCTGAAGAGTAGCATGTACATAACTCGAGCCCTCAGGCCGCTGTGCAATTAGTAAATAAGGCTAACCAGTAATACCGTGCAGAGGTGTTTCGTCTGGCCCTGCTCTCCACCGGTGTGGGTTGTTCCAGGGGCACACCATTTTTCATTCCCGCTCTCAGCCGGGCAGCATGCAGTCGAGTTCTGTAATAACAAACAGTGAAAAAGGACTGGGCTTTGTGAGCTTTAGGAAGTAAGGCAGAGAATAAAACATGGTCCATTAACCTGCCAGAAAAGATACATGAAAGACATAGGAACAACTCCTAAACCACCCTACTAGAACATGAGAAATTTTTTTTCCTAAACTGATTTCCTTATGAATTATTTTTTTACTGCATAATAACTACCAAGAAAAGTATGTTTTAGTTATTCACACTGACCTTTTAAACTTCCAAGAGAACTGCATATTTTCTGAGGCCCCATGTAGGGCCTATTAATAATTATGCACTCCCACTGAGCTCCATTGATTAGTTTGGGTCCTATTTCACACTGTAAAATGAAAAAAAAGTCCCCAGTGTTTGTGTATGTTTTTTTCTTTTTATGTTCAGCTCTCCTCGGCTATAGATCAAGTTTTGCTCTTAGCACAGGTTTCGGCTCGTATTGATGCGTTGCTGTGCTGTGGGCTGCAAAAACCAGGGAAATGGCAGGACTGGATGGCAGGAAAAGGGGGAGAAGGTGCAACCTGTGATCCAGCAGTGACAACAGAGTTCAGCTGGTGTGATAAGGGGCAATGTGAGTGACAAGACCATGCATTAGTATGCTACAGCCCCACTCATGCCTACACGTTCATTTCTGCTAGCAAACATTTCTTTGTGAATAAATCTACTTTCTTGGCAATGCTGTGTTAGTGCTTTAGTTTCATTAAAGAGCTGGAAACACCCCAGTGGTTCAGGCTGAGATATATAATACTGCTAACACAGATTTGTTTCATAACCCACAAACTATTAAAAATATTAGTGTCCTCCTGGGAGTTGCCTTTCAAGATTCCCTTTCTCTTTCTCTCTCACTTTCAGAGCTGGGCTAAGACAGCCAGCAATAATGCAAAGCAAGCTCAATTTATTCAGCTAAAAAAATAGATAACACAGTATTTTACTACTTCTGAGCACTTTCTTCGTCTGAATGTTGCTTTGTGTTCCACTTCTTATCCAATGTAAACAGCCATAAAGGAGAGTTGCTGAGACAACATGTGGACATTTCAAAAGGTAGACTTTACCCGTCCAAAGGGAGACGACTTTTTGTTGGGAGTGAATTTAGTCTGGGACTTTGTAACGGGATATGTTGGTCCCTTCAAGACTGAGCAGGGAGCTCCAAGTCCCTTCAGGAATGAACAGATCTGTGTGTGTGTTGGGGGTCTTTATTCCACCCATCTGACAAAGAAAATAACAACTGAAAGAAAAGTTAATGGTCCCTGGAGGGAACTCGAGCAGTGAGTAGTCCAGCATCCATGGTGAGGGCTTTGGGATGTAGGGAGAGCAGAGGCCTCCTCACAGCCACAGCCAACAGGGCTCTTGGGACCTGTGGGTCTGGGAGCAAGGACAAGAGACTGGCTCCAAAACCCTTTCTCCTGTCAGCCAAGGTTGCTCAGGGAGACAGAGCTGCTGGCGGTTTCTTCTTGGTGAGGAGACATCTACCAGCTTATGTTTTACTTTTGGTGCCAGAACTGTGTGTGGGAAAGAGTCTGGAAAGCCAAAGGGGACATGAAGAGGAAGGAAGCTCCAGGAGCCGTTAACCATTTGTTAATGCACTTACTGGGGTGGGTGGCTGGACTTTGCTACCAGGCATCCAGGAAGGAGATGAGACAAGGAGGACAGGGAGCCCACAGTCATGGGGTGTGGAAGCAGCCTGGCTGTCCAGAGCGTCGGACAGCATCACAGATGAACTGGAGCATCATCTAATAGAGCTGGGCAGTAAAGCCCGTATTTCAGGAACTGAAAACCCATTTCAAACTTTAATTTGGATGTTCAGTAAGGTATAGTGAGCATCAGCTTTCCCCTTTGCTCACCGCCTAGGAGAGTCAGAGTTAGGTGGAAATTGTTACAAGGAGCTCTTCTTATGCTGCTTCTGTTATTAATGTCCATCACAATAACACCAAGAGGTCCCAGCAGAGATCAGAGCTTCCCAGCCCACCATCCTCTTGTGGTTTCTGCTGCTTGCTTATGTAGAACAGGCTACTCCTGTCTAGTTAAAGAGAAGAAAGGGTGCAGGAAAAGTGGGCTCTTTGTTTTACAAAAAGGGGATGGAAGCACAAAGAGAAGCAATAACTTGTGCAAAGTCACCCAGGGAGTCACAGACAGAGCTGGGAACTCTGATGTAGCTCTCTTTCATCCCAGTCAGTATCTTACCCGCAAAATAATCCAGTTTAGTTCTGCTGAAAAAGCAAAATTCATAAATATTTGCTTAAATCCTAGCTACTTTGCATAGCAACCTGATTCATGTAAAAGTTTTTATATAAGATTGGCAAGTCAAAGTTTGAGATTTATTTTTTTTCTGGGTCGTTTGAAGAAAGTGTGAAGAAACTTCTGAACTGCCGAATCCAAATCTGAACCAAATTTTCCCTGCTTTGAACTCTGCTTATTGCAGACTGTAATAACATTCATCCACATTTCATAGGGTATCCTTGCAGATGGAAGGAAATACAGTAGCGCTGTTTGACACAGAAGAAATTAGATTTACGTGAAATTCCCTTTCCCTGTGTCCCTCACTTTATTTCCAACAGACCTACAGTTAACAATCAGCAGTGTTTCAGACAGTGTGGTTTTCATTACAGAAGCTAGGGGAGTTTAAAATATTCTCCAAGCACACAGCATACATAACATCCTACCCCATTTCTTTTGATTTCCCTTTGCGGCACTTGCGTTACAGATGCTGTACAGAACGTGTTAGAGGACACTGCTTTTATTTGCCATCATTACAAGGAGGAAATATATTTAGAGACATCTGTTCAGGCTCTTTGATTTCAGCTGAACGTAAGACATCTTTGATGAAGAGTTGGTTTTGGAGCAAGGTTCCGTCAAAGCCTGGCAGCCATGCAAGCTGAGGGAATATGGCATCGCCACATGCCTCCAGCCTAATCGGCAGGTGTGGACAGCACGGCTTTACCAGGAGGGGGAATTTAAGATCTCACCTTGTCAGAATTACCTTTCCTCGGTGGGAAGTTCAGCTCTGTTTGCGTTTCACGTGGGGTCAGCTCTGCTCAGTGCCGAGGGAGAGGAACCTCAACGTGGGGAGTGATCCTGTATGCTGGAGGCTTCCCCCTGTGCGGCAATGCAGCAGTGAGGGTGCAGTGCCGCCACCTCCCCCTGTGAAGCACAGGCATCCTTTTTTTTTTGCCAGATTCAGAGCCTGAAATAAAGTAGGCATGGTGTTTTTGGAAAGTGAAGCATGCTTTTCCTAGGATCTGAGGTACTTTAGGAGGTGCTACTGAGACTGAGCTGGAGAGAGTTCTGTGCCTGTTTCCAAAGAAATGGCGGAATTTCAAAGACAATACTGGGGATTTTGAGAAGCAGGGAGGGTTCTCGAGAATGATCCCTGTCTGTTGGCTTTCAGATCCATGCTTGGGTAAAATCTGGGAGCAGTTGTTTTCCTCAGAGGGGCTGAGATACGTTCACACATCAGATTATACCTTGCAAGAGATTGTTTCCACAATAGCTCCTTACAGGATGCCAACACTTGTGAGAATGAGTTATGTGGCGTTTCTGGGACCATGAAAGGCTTGTTCTGACTCTTCTGTCCACCTGTTCTTTGGGCCATATTACTGTCAACTACTCTCAGCCCTAATGGAAAAGGGCAAAAAAAAAGATCTTGGAGATCAAGTACTTTGTAAATACAGTTTAAAGATTTTTCCTTCTACCCATTTTAAGAGTATATCCCTGAAAGGAAAAGTTAAGTCTTAAAGAAGATGCTTTCTACATTTGGATTTCCATAAATATGACAAGCAATATTTAATTTATGTAAACTTCTATGTTGCCATACCACACACCGCAGATATCATATGGCATATGCTTCATTGTAAGACTTGATATAATATTTACATCTTGCTGTGTGAAAATTGCATAACAGCACAAATAGCATAGCTCAGTTTTAGTGCTGTGAATCCATGATAGGTGGCTAATGCTGCACTCATTTGTAGTCAATATAGGTAGAAAATCAGGCTTTGCCAGTTAAAAGTCATCAGAAACACACTTTGTTTTGTCAAAATAAGACAATATGGGATAAGGATAAAATTAATTTTTAAAAGTTATGTAAATCTAGGTTTGTATCTTTAATTACCACAGGTAGGAAATACTGGAAGCTTCATAGTTCAGACTTTGCAGTGACTGGGGATGATCCAGCTCTTCATAAAGCTTCCTTTTATTCTCTAAAGTGCTAAGCCCATATATTGCTGCTTATAAAAGCAGGGAAATCCTCAATGAAAATTTATAACTGCGTTAAACATTTTCTGGGGCACTTCTTTATAAACAATAAAGAAAATCAAACACTTCAGAATATATATATATATATATATATAAAAATACACACACACATATATATAAATTAGCAACATTAGAGCAAAGTAGTGTAGGTTACAGGTTTCCCTGGAAAATCCTCATCAGCAGAATGCCAACTGAATTATAGATCAGAAACGATCCCTGGTGTTCTCTGTGCTAAATGCTTTATGGTGGAGTGAGTTCATTGACTCTAGTGTCAATACTGGTGACATATTCAATACAGCTCATCTAAAAAATGCTATCAAAACTTTTATGGTGGACAGCTAAGTTCTTGACAGTACAGCTTGTTGGGGTTTTCTCTTTTTACCCATATGTGTCTGTTTTCTGTGAGAATTTGGATCCATATTGAAAGCCCATTGGCCAAACCTAATATTGTTCATTCCAAGAGACTTTGGTGGGTGGCCAAGGGATTAGGATTTTTCAACAAAAGTTGAATATTTTCCATTAGAAAAATCCCCTACGATTTTCTGGGAAACTCTAGTACTTAGCTTCCCATGTATCTTCTTTTTGTCATCATTGTCAGAAACTAACTGGCATTTCTCACTGACATTTTTAGAAAAGAATATTTATACTAGAAACAATGCAAATAAAAATAAGTTGGCAGAAACAAGTGACATTTACAGTATGATATAGTACTGACATTTTTATGCCACCAGTGGGAATTTCGACTGTTTGATGACTGATTCTGTCAGTCTTCCATCATCTGGGTAGATCGTTCAACTCAATACAACTACTTAGCTAACATCCCCAGTCTGCTGTCCAGTGAAACTCGTGGCTGGGAAAGGAGCTGAAATGAAGCCTAATGTTGTAGAGAATGAGCAATGTTGTTGACCAACTGCGCTGTGATGAACCTCAGTCACCACCCCGGTTAGAATAGCAAGGTTTGGACCAAACAGCTTATATGCTATTTAATATATAACTAATTATGTGTTCCAATTCAGGGGAATAATTAATTCATAATCTCTATGGAATGGGCACAGAGGGTCCTACAGGATATTATTACTGCAGGGTTGTCAAAGTCCTGCTCTAGAGGTGAAACTGTCCTTTGTGCCGAGGTCTAGCACAAGGCATGTGACTGGTGACAGGCCTTACTTGGAGATCTGAATTTCATTTGAAGGATTTTCTGACATCCCTCATCCCTGTTGAAAAAAGGAGGTTGAACATTTGAAGATGGCAAAAAGAAACCATACGAAAACAACAATCTGAAACTTGGGAGGATTTCTTACACTGGGAGACATGAAGAGCTCCATCTGTTTAGCGTGCAGAGTTGGAGATGAGGAGGTACCTTGATTCCATGACCGGGTAGAAGTACCAGGTACCAAGTGATGTTTGTGTGTAACCAGGAACAACGTAACTGGCACCAGGAGCAGGAAACAGATGCTGGTGAAACTCTTTTTAAAAATAGGACACTCTTTCTGACAGCTGGCATGATTACCCGCTCTGGGACCAGTCACCAAAGGCAGGGCTGGGTTCTCAATCTCCTGTTGAGTTTTCGAGTGGGTATTTTTTTTCATATTCAACTCAACACCTTCCTGGAAGAGACATCGTCCGTATCTTCTGTGGCCTCAAGACCAAACTGAAACAATGCAATCAGTCTAAGAGTTTGTGATATCTTATGTTTAGGTTATTTCAGGTTTAAGCATCTGAGGGGAGGTCAGATCAAATAATCTAATAATCACCCCTGACCTTAAATCTGGGAGTCTGGGAGGAAGGAGGGATGATCGCCAAGGAAGAGTTTGGGTGCCCAAATGCTTTGCTTATTTTTTCAAAGTACTGCAGTTGTTGTAGCAAAAAGGTATTGCCTCTTCCAACAAATCTTGTCCTGCTTATAAACCCTCCATGTAGTTTTGCAATGTTAAAGAAGCTTAATGCTAGCATTATTCCATTAAGACACAACTAGGTCAACACCAGTGGAATGTGAGAAGTGCCGAGAATTGAAATTCTGACTGAACAGTTTTTCTTAAAAACTAGGCACATCATTCATTGACACTGAGTATCGTTCAGTGGCCTGTGCTGATTTTGATGGCAAGTGAATTACTTCATATTTCATTTCACAAATGGTGTGATATGGCTTAGCTTTGTTGATTTGATTGTTTGTTTTTTTTTATTTTGATATAAAATATCTTAATCTATTATACTACAGAATTAGAATTAGATTATGTTAGTCTATCAAAGGAAAAGGAAACAATTTTGTTGTTACTGAAATTAAACGCTACAGCAGGTTCAAAATGCATTGTTCGTTGTTGTGTTTCTTTTTATTCCCCAAGTTTTGCTCCAGGAGAAATTTTGAAAACTTGCCCTTTTTGTTTTCAATTTGGAATGAAGACAGGCTTCGTGCTTGGTCTCCAGCTGAATAGAAGTGCTGCTTCCTTGCACTGTGGAGGAATAACAAACAATAAAATGATCCTGACATCCCTGGAGAAAAAGCCCTCCAGGTGAACAGATTTTAAAAGCTGGAAAAAAGCAACATGCTTGTAACGAGAATTATGACACAAATCCATTTCATCCACATCTGGTTACAAAAGAACCCCAAACCCCCTATGTTTTGAAGCAATGGTCTGCCGTTCCTTGTCCCTTTTGTTCCACTCAGTGACACAAAAGACGTGAAGAGTGAAGCTGAGGAGGGAGACAGAGATACCTCCTGGCTCTGCAGTTTCAGTGACGGAGAGAGCAAACAGCACTGATTTTTTGAGGTCGGTTCATAATCAAGACAGACTGGAAAGAGTTGTGTGAGTGGAGGAAAGGGCCAGAAACAGGTCGGCTGAAGGCAGACTCCCACAGCATGTCATTTATCTGGTTGCGAGAAATTTCTGATTTTTTCCAGGACATCTGAATGTACCCACTTCAGTGAGACAAAACAGGACACTTTGTTTTTTTGGATGAGAAATTTCTTCTTCTCAGCTGATGAAACGCTGGAAAGAAAAGAGGCCAGCTTCCAGTTTCTGAAGCAATGAAGAAGTCAGGATCTGGAGGTGGGGGAAAGACAGAGGGTGTTGGTTCAAAATAATTCAGAAAAGGTCAAGAGTTGGTCTTCCTTGGCAGGTGCTGAAGGTTGCAGGGCTTTATTTTCATGTTTCTCTCAACAGAGAGAACTGCATGTTCAGTCACAAATTTTCAGAGGAATTAGGATTGCTGCTTTTGACCTGCACATGTTCTGGGAAGAAAGAGATGAATAAATTGCAAGTGTCAGGCCAGTTAGGGTAGCTGGTTGATCAGCCAGCAGAAAGAAGTACCCCTTTAAAGCCAAAATCTAGCAAACCCAACCATTTGCTCCATAAAGCAACCCACAGCTCCTAGTATTCTAAATTTTATAGCCTGTAGGAAAAAAAGAAACACAAACACAGGAAGGGAGGAATGCCACAGAAACTGTTCTGTTGGGTGAGGTTTGATTTCTCTTCCAAAGCACTGTTCTTGGTTTTGTTGTTTAGTTTTTAGATTATTTTTTTCCTCCTTGTGGTAATGGCACACATAGCTGATTTTGTTTTCTACATGCCAAGTAGTAATTAAAATTAGCATTTTGGTAATCAGCATCTTGGCCTTAGGCACTAGAAAGATATGTAATTAATGCCAAAAGTTGTTTCAAAACCAAAGGAGACTGATGGTGAGGACCTCTACGGAGGCAACTGCGTTGAATTCAGTGCATCCAGTTGACTCATGTGGGAGGGGATGACGCCCAGCATTGCAGTCAAGTCTTGTCATCTGCCATCCCAGGCAGAAGGTAACAGGTTGGTGAACTTTGCCATGACTTGGCCTGAAATCTTATGAGTAACATCTTGAGATGGAGATAAAAGGTCGTGTTCCCGAAAGCTATCTGTGGAAATTAACCAAGCCTTGCTACACAACCCCAGCCCTGGAACACACAGTGCAAGCCACTTTCCACTCTTAAAGTCATTTAACTCTTGTGCAATTCTGCAGTGGGTGAAGAAGCTCTGAGGAGGCTTAGTTTACTCCAGAGAAAGCCAGATCAACATCAGCTTCACCCTCACCGAGGAGATCAAGCAAAGGGAGTACAACCTCCACCTTCCCGTCCTGCTCGGCATCTTCTCCCTCCTTGATGGGAAGCTAGGCATAGGGACACAGTCAGGCAGACCCAAAACATCTGCAGCAATGGCAATACACACCAGCCAGCCCCACACACATATCACCCCTGCAGGAAAGCCTAAAAAGGGACCCAAATCTTGATGACTCCCCATTATAACCTATCCCTGTATTTCTCCTGCCCCTGGGTCCATGCATAAGCTTGCTGCACGAGCTTGGTCTGCACGGACAGCAATGGGCGTGGGGCAAACTGGGGCTGCCATCATCCAGGGGTGGAACCTTCCCTCCCTCCCCTGCAAGCACTGATGTCCTCTCCACAGGCCTCTCCTCTCCCTCCCCAGGAGCCGGGAGCTGGTCCAGCGAGGTCAGCCAGTGCTAAAACCGAACTCTGCTTTTTTACTTATTTTATTACGGTCCATAAGAGTGGGCATTGGCTGTGTCAGATGGCTGTGGTCTCAGCAGATTATGTTTGTGGTCGGGCACTTGGGACTCCTGATTTCCAGTCCTGGCACTGCCGTTTGCTTGGTGTGTGGCCTTGGAAGACTCACTTAGCTCTGATGAGCAGCAGTTTTCCGTCTGTTGGATGGGAAAGTGACACCTGCGTTGCTGAAGGGCCAAGCTGCAGCTGGGATAAACAGTAGTGTCTTGCTAATGAGTATAACTTCTTTCACTAGCAGCTCAGAGGGAAAACATTAAAATAAAGGGTGTTGCATGTGAATCCTGCAGCGGTTACTTTCTATCCCAGGCGCAAAGATGCTGAGTTCATGGGCCGTTCTTTGCCAATTCTTTAAAAAGAAGGTGTATCATCAAATTGCACAGGCCACTGAAAGTTCATGTATTGGCTTATTTCTTTCAGGGCAAGCATAGGCCTAATCTACCTGATAGAAAAGGGCTGTGTTAATAACGGTGTGCTGCAAGGCAGCGTGGGGGCGAAAAGGGATGCAGCTCTTTGGCTCCCCCTTTCTCTTTCCACAATGCTCAGGAACTCTGCTTGGAAGTTAATTTGCTTGGCAGGCTCCTGGCTCTGTCCAGAGCTGGTTCTGCTACTGGGTGCGTGTTTCATGATGATGAAGGACCCTGTTCTGACTCTTGGATGTTGGAGCTGCTCATTGTAGTGTTGTGTAAAGCTGTCAGAATCTGACTGTTCCCTCGGTTAGGAAATTCAGGGGAACAAAACTTTGTCGAGGCAGCCTCTGGACATACTGCTTCATGGGAGACAACATGGTTTCCTTGATACAATGAATAGGGCCGCAAATGCAGAGCTGTGTGCCTCTGTTTCCCCAGCTGTAAAAGGGAAGGGATTTTTTAAATTGCTCTAACGAGGGAAAGAATTACTGTGGCTTAGATGATTGCCCAAGCTAAATCCCTGGGTGGAAACCTCTTTCCATTCTGCATGACCTCTAACAAACCTATGTGAGCCTCTTGCATCTGAGCAGTTGAGGGTATCTGAAGTCCTGAAATTTGATGTGAATGATGTGAGTGACAGTGCTGATGTCTCTGTAAGGATAGAGGTCTCAAGTGAAAAACCAGGTGGGGGACGATTCCTATGTGTGCCCACACGACTTAGGAAGGAGTTTGCTCCTTTTGCCTCAGGAATGAACTGCATGAAGCAAAAAGTGATTCCACCATATTTTTGTCTGAGAGTCTTAAGTGTGTGTTGGCCTGTTCCCTGGAGAAGTGGGAGGAGGGCTGAAGAGTCCAGGTTCTCATTATACTTGGCTCCCTCCATGCCCGCGGCAGTAACCTCAGCAGAATCTACCATCAGCGGCTGCAACAGGAGATCTTTGTAAGGTGTGAAGGCATCAAGCTGAAGAAGTATATGGTAAAACAATACCACATGTTGAAAGCACAATAGGAGTAAGTCCATTTTGGCACAACGTTCCACATGAAATCCCTTTTAATTTCAGTGACGTCACACTCCCGGTCTCAGGGAACCTATAGCAATATTTTCTGTGCCATAAATAAATCCACTCAGGGACTAATAAACTAAACTGTTGCTAATTTGTAATGTGCCACTTTTGCAGCAGTATCCAAAATTCATACGCACTAAGATTCCAGGGCTGGAAAGAATGAGGTGGCTTGTCCCTAACCACTGCTTAACTTTTTAAGTTACACTGGTGAGTCGGGTGCAGTTTGGCTTTTAGTGAGACCCCTGGGGAAGCAGGGCCATCTTAGCCTACAGTCTTAAAAAAAGGCTATTAAAATAAAAGCATACCTATAAATAAAATAAAATTCAGGGAAATGATGTCTTTGTGACCGAAGCAGGAACAGTTGCGCCATTCAGGGGCCTCGCTTGTGCTTCTGACTATCACCACTGATAAGCATGAGCAACTTTGCCTCGTAGGCTTTATAGACTCAGGTGGGCCCTCTTGCATTTAGGGTCTCTCTGCTTAGCTCCCGGAGGCCTTTTTGGTCTGAGGTCTCACTGTGGGCAGAGGGAAGGGGAGCATGGCATTTCAGCAGGGCAGGTTGGTGCTTTCTGGCATAGCCAGTAGCAGCTGGTCATTATTCTGATTGCCCGTTGCCCATGTGTACCCCGGTCTCCCTGTTTCAGTGTGTTGTGCTCTGCTTGTTGGGGCTGATCTTAGATTATGCTGAACTTTTACCAGGACAAAAGTAATATTCCAGGAAACACAGAGATGCTGCTTCTCCAGGGCAGATCTGCATGAGAGCTCTCAGGAGACTGTTTTGAATTTGCCCCTTTTGTTGCCACCAGAGGAGGTGATGTTCTCTGTTTTGTCACACCTGGGAGTGGAAAATTTTGCGCTTTCAACTTTTTGGGCTCATATCAACATGAAAGCAAGGGTCAGAGGACTGGGGTTTCTCTCAGGACACACCACCTTTTTTTTTGACAGCTCTTTGGGTGGTTCATGACTGGGAATGTATTCAAAGCAACCTCAGACAGCTGAGTACCCTACTGTTATCACAGAAGCATCGAGTCCTTGCATAGCATTGCTTCCTCTTTGAAAAGCCTTTCTGTCCAGGACTGGCCCCATCCTTCCATTATACAGATAATATGCAGATCTGTCACAGAAAAGCATCACTCTCTCCCAGGGTGAAGCTGATAGATCCTCCTGCATAAGGAAAACACACAGTAGACTAATAATGAGATACAGCAAGATTGTAGTTTGCTGTACTGTGAAAATAAAGACTTGACAGTTCTCTCCTGAAGCAGTCATTGCATGAAACACATTCTAGGTGGTTCTGGGTAAATGGGTTAAAGCATGTCTCTGTTCTCAGAGGGAGGACCTCAGATCATCTTTTCATCCTCATATTGCCATTAGAAGGGTGGATGGACAGCTGAGGTTCGCACATTGCAATGGTCTTGTGCGTGCAGTCTGTAACTAACGCACTGGGCAGCAGACAGCCCCTCGAGGTCTTCCCAGCCATGCTAGCTGGCACACTGAGCTGAAACCCTGATAGTGAAGGTCGTGTAAGCACCAGAGACAAACAGTGCCTGACAGCCTGAGCTTCGGCAGTGTTGGTTTTGTTCTGTATTTTTACTAGATAAGAGCTCATGTCCTGTTGCTGTTTCCCTGGGGCTGTACGTCAGCCTGTGATTCTGCTGCACCGTTTGTATGGGGAGGGCATTGCAGCCCTCCCCGAAGGCTGGAGGAGATCTCCGGGTGGAACAGGTCTCTGGTTTTAGCACCCTCTGATCTGTTGTCCACAAATAAATAATTGACATCTGTCTGGAAAACCTTCTTATATCTTCTCAACTTGATCTTCTCACTCAGAGGAGACCCACCAAATGTGTAGGTTTAAATAAGTCCTAATAGGAAGAAGTATTGTTGAGTGTTTATTGCAGGGTTGGATCTCTCATTAATCTTTCCTTCCAGCACTGGCAAGCCACCCAAAAGTAACATCTAAGAGTTTAGGTATATGGGACCTTTGGGAACTCAGTAAGTTGCTGCCTGCCTGCAGAGCTACCCTAACAGGCTGCATGAGCACTCTTAAATGATGACTAAGTCAAGTTACCTTCCTGTGCAGTTGTGGCAGGCTGAGGGTTGGCATGTGGACAGCTATTTTCACTTTATCTGACACTAACTTGCTACATCACAGTAACTTTGACTGTGGTTTGCATTCTTACCCCATGAGACTCCTTCCTACCCCATCCCTCCCCAAAACGCTTATAAACCATAGGGAGACTTAAACTAGTCTCCACATGAAAATAAATTTGGGGTTGTCCACATCAGCATTTAGTTTGGATTAGGAGCTTGCTTTTGAAATATATCCCTTAGTCTTACCCCTCTTGCACCTTGGTGCTTATTGTGGATTCAACAGGCATTCAGTCCATGGGACCAGCCTCGTGCTAAGCCAAAATAAACCTCCCAAAATGTATATAATATTTATATCAGGCCCCGCCTCTCTCCTGATCCATTCCTGTCGAGCCACGCTACTTGCCAATGTATCCAATTCAGACTTTGCTTTTTAACAGCTTCCCCCAACCCCTCCTCCATCTGACACGTTATGAGAAACCCTTTTCACACTGTTTCACTGTAGTAGGCACGAATTGGTGCAACTCACAGGGGCAGGGTTTACTCACGTGAGCAGAGCCTGTGAAGTTGGACTATGAGCTCTGGAAAATTGTCAGCATTGCATCTTTTGACTGTTGTTAGCTGGCCTAGGCTGACTTGAACCAGCTAAGTCTATTGTTACTTCATTAGCTGTATTTTCATGTTCGCTCCTATTTACCTGTCAATATAGTTTGTGCTAACAACATTATTGTAAGGCCAGAGGATTATATTATCCAGACTGCTGGAGTTTATCAAGTCTTGCAATGCTTTTAAATCCTTCCTTATTAGTAAAGGATCCTGAGTGATTAGCTAGTATGTGATTGCCATAGCCAAAGTAAAATTTCTTTCCCTGAAGTTATTCAGTACACTGAGTAGTGGTAGAACCTTTTCCTTTCTTTTTTCTTTCTTTTTTCTTTCTTTTTTCTATCTTTTTTCTTCTCCCTCTTCCCTTTCCTTTTCTTTTTCCTTTCCCTTTCCTTTTCCTCCCTTCCCCCTTTTATCTTTTCCCTTTTTCTTTCTTCTTTTTTTTTTTTTTTTTGTCCCAGCCCTGCCGTCTGGTCCTTGCTGGGCTGGAAAGTCACAGAAGCTGTTTTCTGTCAATTTGTTGATATCTTCTTCCTCTCCTAGCCTGGCACAGAATCTGCTTTTGTTAGTTTTCCTTTCAGGAATACATGTGCACTTCAGCATGAGGTCTGACAACCTTGACCCCCCAGGCATGACTAATTCCCATTTACAAGACCACTACAAAATCCATCAGATCAAAAGTGTCAGGAAGTCAGGAAAACCCCAGTGTGTACGGCAGGCTGGAGCTGGTCTCCCTGTGCTGCATGACAGAGTGCGCTCGGTTGGCCGTGCTTTGCTGCGATAAGGTCAAGGAGAAGTGGCATTTGGAAGGAACAGGAGGTGGGCGGGAGGCAAGGAGGGTTTCACAAGCAGCCAGTGATGTATTGTTTAATACTGCCCTGTTCATAGCCAGACACCATGGCTCTAGTAACAGCCAGGGTTAAGGCAGTGGTATAAATTGAAACTAAGGAATTACAAGATGTCTTGTGGTGTTTGAAAGCCTGGGGGTGGAGACTATTGTGGGGTTGAGTTTGAAAGTAGGAAAATAGCAGTACAAAGCTGATAACAAATTTTTTTGGGAGTTGCCTTCAAAACTTCATGTTTATGCTGTTCAGGATTGGTTTAGTGATAATCCCAACTGGTTGTGGGTTTTATTTGGGTTAGGGTTTTTTGATAGTGTCTTTTATACAAGTGTGTCTTAGAATTGAGAAGGAGGATGAGTACTGTGCCCCAAATATCTCTCTGGTGGTCTTATCCAACCACTCCTTTTCAGCCAAACTCTCAATGACTTCAGCATCTTGTGAGGCCAACTCTGAGTGCTCCTCAAAAATCCCACCCAAAGAGACAGAAATCAATGTTGCACAGACAGTCTGTGGGTCAATCTCTTGACATGTTCAGTCATAGCCCACAAAGCCAGCACAGAAGAGGAATAAAAACTTGCACAGATTTGAGGTCTGAAAGAACAAGAGCACTCCATGAACGAGACCTCAGGAGGCAGGCGGTGGCCTTGAGTCACAAAACTGAGGCTTGTGTTTAGTTATCCAAAGGGAGCTGGAAAAAAGAGTGAGAGAGAAAGACAGGGCCTGGGGGAACAAACCCTGGCGAGAGGGCAATAGTGAAAATAAATGAAGGATCTCGATTTCTGTTGCAAGCATGACCCTTGGACTTCAGCAGGGCTGTAGCAAATAGAGTTTCGTTTTATGGACACAACTGACATACAAATCTGGGCTGGAGCACACAGGAAAATACAGATAGCTGATTCAGCAACTTTGCTGGCTTTTTGACTTGGAATTATCTGACCCCCTTTTCATTTTCCCCTTTGGACTTCAGGATGGGAATTTCAACCTTGTTGAAAACTTTCTCAATCACATCTCTGAAACCAAAACCTGTTGTGAACTATGGGAAGGTGGTTTTGTAGAGCTTCTGTTCTAACCTGGAAAGTGCTGAATTCTCTCTGTGTGGGCCTGATCCAAGATCCATAGAAATCAATCTTAGGCTTGCTATATACTTTAATAGAAATTGGACCAAATTGCAGAAGTTTCCTATTCCTCTGGCCCATTTCTGTGGATTTTTGCCCACTCAATTTAAAAGAACAATTTACATAATGAGAAACAAACCACTTTTGTTGTGTTTTCTGTGTTTGGATTTTTTTGCTTAATGTTCTTTCCTTACTGTTACTGACGGAGAAATGACGGCTGTGACTTTTTTAGTGTTTTAAAGGGACATGAGAAGGAAAAGTGATTCAAATAGTTGTTAAAGGAAGTCTTCTCACTCACCTTGAAAGTGGAAAGGTTGGTGTGAATGATGCCCCACTTGAGTACTCAGAAGAAATGAGATGTCCACCATTTGATGACCAATTGCTGTGCAGTGTCTGAGGCTTTAGCCTGGAAAGCAGCAATGCCATGGCAGAAAATACCATGCTAATTGAAGACAGCTCCTCTCCGTGACTGGCTCTTCCTACCTCCATGCATCACAGTCCTTGGGGATATGGGTTCATGAGGCTGTACTAAGTGACTCATCTCTGTTTTCCTGTCGCCCTTTCACAAGAAGGAAACCCATTGTGTCTCACTCTCCTCTTACCAAAGGAGATTTATCCAAATCCACATCAGGAAAGCTAGGCCACATCTTCTAAACACAAGTTAGTGCCTTTGCCACTGGGCACAAACTTTCTTTCTAGATCCATTGCAAGTCAATACTGAGATACATTGGCAGAGTTCTCTTATGAAATAGGGCTGGAACAGCAGAAAAATTGTATGGGTGGTTGAGCTGAGGTAATTGGTTTTTGTCAGATGAGTCTGTAAACCTCTGGCATCCTGCAGTCTAATGGGATTTTCACAGCCTTCACCACCACGGATCCTCAGCACCTACTGCAGCTCTGGGCCACCTGTGCAGCTTCAAGCTCTGATGCATGTCAGGATCTGGTTGTGCTATTACATGTGGGCAGTTTACACAAAATGTGCCACCTGCTAGCAGCCCACCCGACCATGCTTCAAATTTAGCCCCAGCTGTGAAGCCCAAACACTTTGCCTGTGCAGAGCAGAGCAAGGGGAAGCATCTTCTCTCCAAGGCTTGTGTCTCTAGGATGAAACCCTACATGGACTCCTTGAGGGTTGAGTTTACTGCTCAGCCTTCCCTTCATGTCATCTCTGCCTCGTCACCTTTTTTCACAGGACTTGTGGGAACATAACTGCTTGGAGACCTGTACCCTGTCCATCACTTGTTGTAAGAACAGGCAATAAATTCAGTAGCCTTGAATGAGAAAGCTGCAAAACTAACACAGGGACAAATGCATTCTTGTCCCTTCAGGCTTCCAACACCTTATACACTTTATTTTCGAGGGTGAAGAAATATGATGGAAATCATTCACTCACTTCAGCAAATACAAAAGTTGAAATAAAGTCAGAAGTGTTTCATCTTTTTCTTTTTTTTTCTCTAAACCTTGTTTAGTTGATGAAGCTTGTAGTACACGTCACATTTTTGACAGCTTGTACTAATAACTTTGTACAGCCTGCAGGATAAATGTCTGCTGATGGAAATGAGAGTGATCATTTACATATCCAGCACATATGCGAACAGTAGTCCAAGACCCTTACGCTCAGCCGCTTGCAGGGATGCAAGTGTGTTTCTTCTTTTGGGTTTAGGGTTTGGAGTTTTATTTTCCATCTTAATGTACTAACTCAGAAGTAATAAATATTTTAGAACAAAGTTGGAGTGGCTCATTTAGGGTTAGATCTGACCATAAGCATGTGATGAATGGGCTTCAATTTAAATGCCAGTGGTTGGGATAATGGCAGGCAGCGGCTGCCACTCGAATCCTACAGCATCTACATGTTCCAGCCACAGTGGACCTCATTTAACGAGGCAAATTTAGTAGGGCTTTAGCCTGGCCTCTGGGATTTTTGAAGCTGCATTTAAGAACCCCCCACTAAGGAGAAAAGAAAGATGTCTAAGTAAATGTAACCCTCTGAAGGTAATATCTCCATCATCCATGAGAAACTGTTAAAACTGGTCCTTCTCAATTTGTACCTTCAGTCATTTTTGAAAGGTATAGGCAAAGGCAGTAGGAGTCCCTCACTTTCACAGGGTAATCGATGGAGTGGTGTAGCTTGGTGCAAATCCATTGGCTTGAGAGTTTCTGCTAGATTATATCAGTGAGAACCTGAAAAAATATCACCTGTAAATAACTGATATAAAGACAAACGTTTGAAAACCTCAAGGATACCAAGTTCTGATTTAGCACAGCTCAATTTCAGCCACACCAATATTGGTCTGAGATGAGTTTTATTGACATGAAGCTGCTCCAGTGAATCAGGCTTCATTTCTCCTTGCTGGCAGTCAAGCAAAGATGTGTCTCTGAGCGGTAGGCTCCACTAAAGTGTAAGTGGTGGAGTTTCTTACTTGACCCTTTCCAAGGAAATGCTGAGTGCTGCTGGGTTATATGGACCAGGCCCTTACAAAGCTCTTCTGATTTTAAGGTTTGTCATAATCTTCATTTAAAAGGGTTTGGGATATGCTGCACCACTGACCTGAGAGAGTACAGGACTGTGCCCTGGCTGAGGATCTAGTTCAATCTACCATTGTTATGAGTCAACATGATATTAATCAACAAAGTGGTGGTACTGGGCAGCAAAGGATCTAGAATGTAATAATCAGTGATTTAATGCTTGTTAAACTGACTATTGGAGGAAGATGAGCGCTTCCTGAGCCTGGCCTTGCCATTTTCTATTGAATAAAACACATTTTCTAGTGTTGCCTTTTTTAATTGAAAGCCATATAAGCCTTTTGGGAGCTAGTGGGGAATCCAACAACTGTAGATCTTTTAAAGAAAATAAATAGACTTTGTCATCTGTTGCAGCACTGTCACATTGGTTTCCATTTACAACTGAAAATAAGAGGCTAAAGACTGTTTATTCCTGTTATTTTCCCTTTATTTGTTTCTTTCTTTGCTTGCATGTGTGGGTGGGTTTTTAAAGTTTTTGCCTTGCTTCGTTTTGCAATTTTTTATGGCCCACATTCTGATGTGTTGCAGCTCATCTGCAGGCTGCGAGGCTGGAGCGCATGAGGGTGGGGAGTGTTCAGCTTCTTCTTATAACTCAAGCAGGTAGTAAGTGGGTAGGTTATAATTTAGGGAGTGGGAGGAAGACAGTAAAACTAAATGTTTGGGGATTTTTCAAAATGTCCAGTGACCGCAGTTCCTATGTAGGAGATGTCCTTCCCATCCCTCTCCTCCCCCTGTTTCTGAATGGTTTTGCAGAGCGGCTATGACTAAGGCTTTGCTAAACTGAAAGTGCCACAGCCTGGAATGATAATCAAAAAAGATGCGTGTTGTTATAAACACTCAATCATTTTCCTTCTTTCTTGTGGAGTTGTTATTAAGCCCAGAGGTTCAGAAGTTCAAAAATATAAAGGAATAATTTGTACAAGAAAAGAAAGGAGTCTATTTCACAAGCCATTGATGCTTCCACTGGGAATTAGCAGTAGCTGTTAGAGTAGCCGGGGTCATACAGAGCAACCATGCATTCTGCTCCCACTTAGGAAGCCCCTAATTTTTAACTTTTTAACAGCCACAAGCTTAAGTTTCTGGCAATGAAAAGTGGAGGGAATGTTTGAGGAGCTCTTATTAAAAAAATAAACTTCAAATGATGATTGACTCCCCGTTTATGTCTCTAGAATGGGGCCCATAAATCTCAACGGTTTTCTCTTCAATGGCTACTTGTTCTTCTTGGTTGGTGACAACTTTTATTTTAAGCAAGCTCAATTCTTAAATTAACCCTTGTGTTGACTCAAGCCTCCTTGTTTGTCTTTGCTTTGCCTCCCACGGATGGAGAAAAGCTTAGCACATGGTAACCGATCCATTCCCATTTCATGGTTGACATGAAATGTGGGCATTGGTGTGTCGCTGGAATAGGGAGGACCAGACTTCAGGAGGTCTGCTTCCAAAGAAAGCACTGAGACTCCCCTTTGGGTCCTTGACGTAGGACTTCTGATAGGCAGATGAGCACTGAGGGTTTAGCTCATTGGAACACAAATATTCAAATTCAGATGCAGTCATTCAAACTCCCCATCCCATCCAGTATGGATGGGTTCTGGCACTCCCTTCATCATGCTTTTCATAGCAGCTATAGGGATATAGCTGTCCAGTGGTCCCTGGATTTTTCCTGTGTTTAAAACGAAATCCAACCTTTAAAGCCTAGTAAGGAAATACCTAGTATAAAACCCATAAAAATCTCAAGCAGCATCAGCCACTGAACCTACCAGAAGACACAACTGAAAAATGGGTTGACGAGCAAGAGTGCTATGCCCGTGGGTGTCCGTTAGCTACCGAGTCTCCTTCACAGGTATGCAAGCTGTGGGAGCCAGCAATACTCGTACTCCAGTGCCTGCCTGTGTGTGGCCAGCCAAATTTGGAAGCTCTATCTTATATCTTTCTGTCAGTGACCTGTTATACAGTCCTGGGGCCTAATGCTTGTGTCAACATGAGGTTAGGTTTCATGGCATCCTGAGCAGAGCAGGAATGTCCTGGCCTATATTTGTCTCCCCAGGAGAGGGAGAGGGTGGGAGAGAAGCATTCAGCAGCTACTGGGCAATCTTCTGCCACCTCTTGACAGGTAGTGATATAAATCAGGGGCTTGAGTGGGACACAAGGCAAGACCTCATTGCTCTGTTTAGATCCCTATCAGCCATGATTAATTCAGTGCTATAGGTGGAAGGATAAATGTGGCTTCCTGTAAT
The DNA here is from genome assembly GCF_949628215.1 of Phalacrocorax aristotelis. NCBI lineage: Eukaryota > Metazoa > Chordata > Aves > Suliformes > Phalacrocoracidae > Phalacrocorax > Phalacrocorax aristotelis. The sequence continues at coordinate 48,442,315 of NC_134281.1, forward strand.
CTTAAGTGTTTCCACCAGCCTTTGAACTGATGCATCCATCCGGTAGCATTTAGTTGTGAATACAAAGGGTCAAACTATGCCCAAGACTGCATGGTAGGCAGCAGGACAAGTTCTGAAAAATGCCAGTGCCAGCTGGGAATCGGTCTCTTGGTCATGCAGTACAATTGAGGCAAGGGAACATGAATTAGTCCTGAATGTGGCTTGCAATATCATCTGGAAACTTCTAGGTGCCAGAGCTTCTGAATTTATTAGAGAGGAGACCGGCAAAAGTTCCATAAGATGGCTAGGGTTGGATTGGAGACTTCATATGAGGCTACAGGGACTTCTTCTGTGCCATTCCCAGTGCTCTTACGACAAGTCCAAAGAGAAGACAAATGTGGATTGCTTTTCTTGAGCAACTCCCATTGTAACTGAAAAACATTTTGTGGATCCTTTGCAGAACTACTATCTTCTTGCATTGGGAGTCCTTCCTGTCCTCTCAAGACTCTAATGGCTTAGGTCTGCAATCTTTGCAAGTAACTGACTCATACACTCATCCATCCACCTTCAGTGCTGTGCACAGGGCTTGACTTTGCTTTGACATTCTTGTGAACAAAGCATTCCCATGATAATAACTTGAAAAATACCATGCTAGTTTTACTCCCTCTTTAATGTCGCCATGTACCTGTGGGAAATTCTGAAAAGGGCAACAATCTTGATATATTTGGTGGAGGGGGCGTGTTTTGAAAGCAGAAAGATCTTTAGCAAATGCAGCCTGCAAGGAACAGAACTAGCTTATTTCAGCTGACAGCTTTGGAGAAAACCAGCATTGCTAAGTTTCAAATTAGCGTGGGTAGACACTAATGAGGAAATTTAGGGCTAGCAATTCAGATGGAATAGTTTATTGCTTTTTGGTTAATCCCTTTTCAGTTTCTATCAGCATAGAAAGAGCAGAGCTTTTTCTCTCAGTCATTTGTGCCCAAAGCAAAATGTGATGAAAACAGGCAAAATAAAATGTAATTTAGCTTCCTAAAAGCAAAGAGGAAAGGTCACCCCATCAGAAGAAAGTCAGAACTTGTAGTTTAAACAAGACTCCATGAAATCTTAGTAATATTTGTATCCTAATGCTTTGAATCCAGTAACTTCTAGTTACCAGAGCACAGTAAAGAATGTTTCCTGGGTAACTTCTTTTGCAATCTATTCAATTTTTGCCTCTCTCTATTAACTGTCTGACATTTTTCTCAGATGTTTGCATGGTTTGGAGTAATTTACTGAATAATTCCAGACCTGCAGCTCATTTCTAACCAGTCCTGAGCATTTGCTATTCAAAATCCAAGCTAAGTTTCTTAGATTTTGATAATGCTATCTCAAAATTTGAGGAATGACTGGATGGCAAGCATAACTGCCCTTGTACAAAATATAAACACAGGGCAAAATTCCCTGTCAAGCGAATTAGCAAAACATGGCTGAGGCAAACTCACCTGACCAGCTTCCATCTGCAAAGAACTTGGTCTATAAAACCACCTGAACCTACTCCCCATCGTACCTACTTTAGGGAAGGTAAAAAGATCATGAGCAGGGAAGAAATGCGGAACAGATGTTATCTTCAAACTGAGCTGATCCCCCACAAACCTGTGGGGGATGTAATTTCCTACCCCCTGCATCCTCCCCTTCTCCTGGGTGTGCAGGCAGGATTTCAGCGGGTATAAATCATCAAAATGATGCTAAATTACACCAGCTGAGACTGGATCTGAAAATCCTTGTGCTGCTAGGAGTTAGGCTTAGGAAGTTGAGTCAAACCTTGAAGTGATTCTCTGGGCTCTGCTTAGTACCCGCACTACTGCTTTGGGATTGCTCATTGGATGGCGTCCCTCTGTCCTGAGGTAGAACAGCTGGCTGAAGCCTCTGAGCTCTGGCCCCACAGTCATGACTGTGCAAAAGGCTGCTATTCTTCTGTATTATTCCAGGGCCACAGTGAAGAGATTTGCTTTGGGGAGTTGCTTTTTTTCACCTTGGGGTCTCCAGGACTTGTCTGAGCTGTGTCCCCATGTGCAATGGCTTCAAATGGCTGTAGGATTTCTGGGAATCTTCCTGGTGCAGCACAGCTGTAGAGGGAACAACCTGTTGAGCATTTACAGAGCATTTCAGGAGATGGCAGTGTGTTTTCTTTCTTACATGTGGGTGATTTACAGAGCTTCAGTATTAAACAGGCAAGGAAAAAGAGGGGAAGGGGAAAGGATTTTTTTGGCTTTACTTCTGGGAGTACATCTAAGGAGTGGGGAGATGTTGCTAAAGGAGCAGGAGGTAAACCTGAGGCTCATCTCTCTCTCAGGTATTTTTTCTGCTGTTTGTGTGTATGGACCAGAAAGATGCCTGAAAAATTGTATTAATTACCTTTTTTATGATTCTTATTTATATATGTGGGAAAATATCCCACCTTCAGGAATATTTGAAGCTGTGCAAAGAATATTCTTCTAGATCCTTTCTTCCTAATTAGAAGAAAAATGAAAATCAAAGTGTTACTTGAATGAAGTACTTCCTTCAGAGTTTGCCAGTTTATGTCAGTGTTTTACAGCAACATCTGATTCTTGGCTCTAGCCAGGAGAGCAAAAATCTGTGAACACTCTTCTTGATTCCTTAGCAGCATAACCTCTCCAGTGGCTGGTCTCGTAGGCGTTCTCTGGCTGGAGTGGAAGCTGTTTAGCCCAGGCTTAAAGAACTTCAAGCAATATGGTCTTTTAGTCCCAATGATAATGAAAATGTAGTATTTATAGCTGTCTCTTGAAAGATAACCTCCCATAATTCATAAACAACAGAATTACATTGAGAGAACCTAATACATAGTAGAAAATAAAGTGTCTGAATTTATCATTATGACCTTGAAAGCTAACAGAGTAGATTGTTAGAAATAATTAATTTTATAAATTTCTTCTCTTTTGGCAACTTGACTGTGAATAGATTGCCATTTCCTTGAAGCTATTTGTTAGCTGAATTTATTTCCTGAATAATTGATGTAAATAACTCGGTGAATAGTAAGTAATTATTCTTGGCCTCCACTTAGTTTGAAGGCAAGTGCTTGGCTACAAGTAGATGATATTAGAAATTTGAGCTGCTGTGATTTGATGGGTAGGTCACCTTCTTTCCCTGGATAACTGAATTTTGAATAATTTTTATGTAACGTGCTCCTTCCAGGCAAAAAATCTTGTAGACTGCAACAGGGCTGTAACGCTGTACAGCACTCCCTGGGCTATGAGGGCGTCTGGATCTGATGCCTCCTCCTCTTCCCACAGGCAGTCTTGCCCATGTGCCCTGAGCTCTGAAGTGACACTTCTTTTTGTAGAGGCAGAGATGCCCAAGACATTTAACCTTTGCTCCGTCTCCCTCAGAAAGGTAGCTGAAGCAGGAGCCGCTGCATTTATTTCTTGTTAAACTCCTGCCTGTGTCTGTAGCTTTTCCTAGCTGTCCCTTTGGACAGAGGACCTGGGGATGAGATCAGTGGTTCCCTGCAGCAAGCATTGCAGCTCTGCTTTAAAGCATCCTCATATCAGCTGCAGCGTATGGATCGGTGGCAGCATTTTAAAGGGTCCATTTTTGGCGGCAGGCTGCTGCCCCACGGAGGGACCCCAGCAGGCTGCCTTTGAGGAGTACGGTGGTGTAGCCCCAGCCTTGCCCCCCCACAAAGTGCCCGCTTGTCTTCCCGGTGAATTATAACTGACCACCTTTAGTGCCCTTTCCTGGGCTTTGATAAAATACACCTCTGAGCAGTTGTCTGCAGGATTTTTGTGGCCATGTGTTGTTACCCAGGACTGTAATGTCACCACCTAATCGCTTTCCAGACAGGCTCCTTTTGAGCTGACTTTTTGCTGGAGGAGAAGGTGGCCTAGAGCATGGGCAGGCTGCTTCTGCACCCAAAAGCTCCCTTGCTGTCAGCAGGAGTGTCGGGGTGAACTGTTCCTTCTAGGCCTAGGGATGCTTGGGCCAATTCACAAAAATCATGCCATTTGTGCTTGGTTCTTTCCTTTTATACTTTTAAGGAAATGAGCTGCTGGTGTGGTGGGGCAGTGCACCCTTGTCAGGCTCCCTCTCCCGGAGCTGCGACGTCAAAGCAAGAAAGGCTGGAGCCGCAGACGGTGCTCCCCAAATTGCATACTTTGCAAGGTCTGCATTGCAACCCCAAAGCTGATCCTGAGGATATAACTATGAATTTCTAGCAGGAAAGAGGGGTTGCCCTGGTGAGGCCACCTGGGGATCGCTGTGCCCCATAACAGCTGGCCCAGGTGGGATCCCATCATCTGTCCTGATTAATGATGCGATTTTTCCTCTAGGTGAGGAAGACCTGAAGTGAGCAGGCTGCAAGATCAAGCCCTGTGTTTGTTAACAGACATGGGGTACCCCATGCTTGTTCACTGTCTCCCCCAATAGTAAGAACATTTTGCATAGTAAAATTAATTCAAACTTGAGATAATGCTAAGCTAAAAAAACCCAAAACAAGTGTTTAGCCCTGATGAATTCAGCTCCCTGCTTCTTCTTGAAGGTCTCCTTTTCTCCTGCTGTTCCAAATCTTGACTTTTTTTTTTTTTCTTTCCATGCTGACCTCATGAGGACACAGTCACCTTCAGGCTTAGGAAAGGTTCCCTTTTCTACAGCTGCTGACTCAGCTGTGCTCACATGGAGACTGGAAAGCTGAAACAGTTGTTGCCCCAAACTCTTTGTCCTTGGCAGAGGTTGTAGCTCCATCTGGCTTGTGGGAAAGTGCTCCCCTTCCCGACGGGCTGTGATTTATGCTCCAGCATGCTGATGTATGTGGCAATTGGCACCTGTTTGTGCTGATACCCAGGGCTGGACGTTGGAAATTCAGGACATGCGTCTTTATGTCCCCTTCAGCCTTTCTTGCTGCAGGAGCACCAGTCTGGAAAAGGGCCATGCTGGGATCGCAAGGTGTTAAGCTGGGATGGCTGAAGGAGTTAATCTGCTGCCTCACTGTAATATAATAGAAAGAAAAACATGCCTGTGGGGCTAGTACATTTTACTATGTAGCTTCAGCTGGTAATTAAAAAGAAACAGTTCAAAATTAAGCAGTAATATGAATAAAACCCCAAATTAAATATACCCAGGACACGTTGCATTTTTCAGTGGGTGGATGCTTAGCATATCATGAAGACAAGCTTTTTAAAAAATACATCTCAGGCTGGGTGCCTAAAACGGGGACCTCCCCAAACTCCCATAGAGCTTTGCTTTTTTCCATGAGGGTGCCCCTTTTGGTGCAGCTCGCTCGTCACTGGTACGCTCTGCCTGGGGTATGTTCCCACATTCCCCTTGTTACGGTGGAGGCAAAAAAGTAAAATCTAAACCCCAGATGGGCCCGGTAACAATTTTACTTGCGAGTCAAAAGCACAAATGTGGTTTCAGGTTCTTGGGAAGGATTTCACATGCCCATTTGAAGGTGGTGATCCTGAAAGTGAGGACAATGTGCCCATTGAAGGTGGAGGAAAGCGATCGTGGGCACTGCCCTTCAGGCATCCTGCCAGGCATCCATTTGGGGAATGTAATTGCTGAGCAAAGGAGCAGGCTGTAACCTTCTCTGTGCGTGTATCAGGCATCTGGCTACTTTTAAATGGAGTGGTGTAACCAAGCACAGTGATAATTTTGAGGTAAAAGCATGGGGGGGCAGGGAGGCGGGCGGGAAGGAGCAATAGAAGAAAAGGTATTTTCAACCACAAGCTCCCCAACTGGCAGATTTCCAAAAGATGGGAAGTGTTGTCTGAAAAAAGCTCACCCTCTGTTCACCTCGTTTGTTACATTCTTTCCCAAAGTATCTGTTACTGGACACTTTTGGGGGGTGTTAGACTTATCTGGGATGGCTGCTCTTGTTTCAGTGACACCTTTGGAGCAATGTGCTACAACCCCCGTGGCACCTCTCCTTCAGTGCTGCTCTTCTCCAGAAACCTTCTCACAAACTTCTAGTGCCCACAAAACTCCTTAGTTACATGGAGAGATTTCCCTGACATTGAGGAAGCGTTTGGGTTTCTGACTATAGAGGGTTGGTATTGTCTAGTAAGTGGTGAGACACCCACAGGATGGGAATAAATGAGCAGAGCCTGAGGCCAAGCCTGCCTTGCGAGGGTGATGGCACAGGAAGGGACAGAGGGGACATGAAGGGGAATGCAGGAGCTGCTCTTGCAGCCCTGTCCAGGGCATCACCAAATAGGTAGCAGGGACATGTGCAGTTGGTCCTGCTGGACCACTGCCTGCTTTGCCTGGGTCAGTACTGTCTCTGCCTTCCTCTACGCCTATGGGCTTCACGTGGTCTGGTGTTACTTTAGACAGCCATCATCTAGTAGCACACAGTCCACCTCCTTTCTCTTTGTGGAGTTGGGTCCTTTCACGTCAGCTGAGCACCCCAGCGTTTTGTCGCCGTAATGGTCTTTCTGGTACCTTTTATTTGAAAACCAAAATGAGTCTGTTTAAAATCAAACCTAGTTGCCAGCTACTCAGTCCTGGAAGAGCTCTTATTCCTCTGCCACAGATTAACATGAAGGGAGTAAAGAAAGAAGTGGAAGGAAACAATTTACACTATCATGTCTGATTTGATTAAAAACTAGCATGGGATTTTTACATTACTAGTAGGCATGGGCATTGGTTTCATACACAGGGTGTTGTTGTCAGCAGCTTAACAGTCCTCTGAGTCCCATAACTGAATAGCTGAGGTGAGTTCCAGGGAGAACCCGTTTTCTTCTTAACGACTCATCGTTTAGCTATAAACAAGAAAAAAAAATACTGTCTCCCTTCAAGAGTGCAGTTTCATGCCAGAGGTATGAATTGATTTTACTGTCTGTTTACCTTTTTGTTGACAAGATCCAAGACTGCAGTCCAGAAGTCTAACTGGTGGCACTTGGACCTGTGAGCTGTCACTACCACGCAAGGTGCTGGTTACTGGAACTTGTTACACTTCAAGCAGAAAAACACCTGCAGAAATGGCTGGTCAGAGTATAACTCTCTTGTTGCAAACATTTAGCCTTTTAGGTAGGTTTAGTCATCAAAATTAATCTACTGAACTCAGTACAACTGAGAAACTGGACCTATGCAAGAGTACTGGACGCGAGTAAACCCCTCATACAAAATCCACAAAAGCCATACAATTAGGCTGCAAGTTTAACAGAGGTAATCATATCTCCTACAGTGTTTCAGTTCTGATTAAGTTGCAAATCCTTCCTCCTGCTATTTATTAAGTTATTTGCCTAAGCTTGAATTTGGGCATCGACCAAAGCAGAGAGTTATCCTACAGAGTTACTGCTCACTTGCTTACACCATTGCTGGTTGAACATCAAGCTGAGTTACTGGTGAAAGAGCCCATACCAATAAAGTGGTGTGGGCACTGAAACTAAAACATCCTTCCACTGCCGTGTGGTTGTTCTCAAAAGGGGAAAGGATGGAAATTCCGTATCAAAGCTCTTTTACCCACCCCCCTTCCTTCTAAATTAACCTCGACTCTAAGTACCTTCAGAAACTAACACAGTTCATTGCATTTAGAAGAAAAGTTTTCAGTCTTATCCTTCTCCCAATAGTGCCTGTGGTACAGCTGCTGTTCACTTCAGTTTACATATTTAAGACCTAGTTTTGGTGTGTTTTGACCTCTTTAACGTGGGTGTGGTACTTCTAGTATATGTACTGAGAATGTTTCTAAACTGCTGTCAAGATGGAAATTAACTGAGATTGGGTTTTTACTCTATGGTTTTTATTTGTTGTCTTAATGGCTTGGTGCAAGGGCAGACATGTATCGAGCACAAACTATAGCTAGCTTACCTGTTCTATTGGATGGCCCACCAAAACCCCCAAACAACTGCTCTTCAGGCGCTGAGTTAAGGATGTGCCTGCCCCAGCCCTGCTGAAGCCAGGAGCTTGGTGCAGAAGCAATAGTATAGTAGGGGCAGCCCAGGGAATGCATGAGAGCTGCTATCAACCAGATAGTCCTTCTCTGGATTGGGGGTCTTGGGGCTGAGGGAGTGGGGGTCTCATCCACAGGGCAGTGTTTTCTTTCTAGGAATTGGTTCTGTTATTTTTGAATGCCTTGATTTGATCAAACACAAAATAACAATAACAAAAAAAATTTGACCTTTTCACTTTTATCATCGGAACTTTGTATAAAGAGAAAACTCAGGGGGCTGAAATCAAGCTGTTGGAAGTCAACTTCAGCAGCAGCTTTGGGTGTGCAGGGTGGAAGGCTGGAGCCCTAATCTCCCTGTAGCTTTCTCAGCATCAAGAAAACCAATCTTAGTCCTAGGGCTGCACATTAGTAGTAAGACTGCTCTGCCCCAGGCCGTGCCTGCGTGTCACCGTCGTGGTAAGGCGGTAGGATAGGTGGTGTTTAGGGGTTTCTCCAAGCACCTTGGTCAGATTCAAACTGTTTTATTAAACTGGTTAATTGACAGTTTGAAAGGGAGGGGGTAAAAAGCGAGGTCCTTAGGTCTCCCTGGTCAGTGCCAAGCCACAGACTGTTAACTACTCCTGCCTTTCAGAAGCAATAACTGTGGGTTTGGGGAACATATGGAACCAACTAGCCGAAAGGCTTTTATGAGGAGCTTTAACAGGGGGCACAGTTTTGTGAGCAGAAATTCCAGTGGATGAGTTAATAGTTTCACTTTCCTTAGCTGTCCCTTTATAGGAACAACAACAACAAAGTCGGGCGCGTTCCTCCCGCAGCCCTGGCTGTACAATGTGCCGATGCATCCAGGATTTCGTTTGGACACTGGGGGAGTCCTTTAGTAGATCCCCCCGGACCTGTTTTTTCGGAGCTATTTCCTGATGCTGACCTCATTAGGTGAGTTTCACAGCTCACTAATTCCTAGCAACAGTGCAAGAGATTCAAGGAAAGGGAAAACCCGTCTTCTGGAAACCAATGGAACTGAACAGATTTGGGCAAACACTTTTATTGCTTTTCATTAATCTGGAAAATCAGGGACTTAGGTTTTTCTTTTTTTTTTTTCCCAAGCCACTATTTTGACCTGAAATTGTACATTTGATTTTCTGTTTCAGTACAGAGAAGGATAACAACAAAAGAACCGTATACCTCGATATTTATGTTGTGGTTTGTTTTGAACCAAGCAGAAGAGTGGGCATTTCTTTTCCAGAGTTGCAATTTGGGCACTGACAGAATATAGTCACTTAAATGGTTCCAGTAATGCCCATTTAGTATTTGCATTGTGGTGGCACATGTCCAAAAGAGAGAGCAAAGGAAAACAATTGTTGCCTGCTCAACACCTGACATCGTAGCATGAAACTTAAGTACTTGTTTTTGTGGTATTGTTATTAATCGTGGCTTTATGCAGGGGTCATCCTGTAACTCCAGCTACTGGAGTCCTGTGAATGCAACGTTTGTAGTTCAGCTGTGGTAAGTTTAGCACTGGAAAGTCGCTTCTCCCCCATTACCTAAGCATGAAGTTTTTTTGAAAACCAAAGTTAGCTCCAAGAGTTTTCTTCAGGTTGCCTTTTGTTCTCAAGTCACTTACAGAGCAAACACACCAGAAGAACACAGGTCCACTTCTCTTCAGCTTAACATAAAATTTGTTTCTTCTATTGTCATTTCTGAATTTGTTGTCTACTTTATTAGCAATATAGTTCATAATAAAGTTTGGGACTGCTCAAGTATTTTATCAGGTAATAAGGTTTCCTTGTCTTATTTTTCGATGGCCTCTCAGATGTCCCCATGAAGCTGTTCTTCAATTGTGGCACCATTTGGGACCATAGTCAGACAAATGGAAGAGGTGGCCCTGGCAAGCTTTCCACTTGGTTATAAATCCATAGTATTGCCTCCTAGAGAAGGTGATAGGCTCAGAGTTTGTCCGAAATTGATTTCTGACAAATCATGTGAGCATTCAGGGTAATCAGCCAAAGTCAACTCACTCGCCTATGCAAAAATATTAAAAATATAGAGCTGAAAGGATGCAGCCAACTCTGCATCCTTGAGCTGATGTTCAGTGATGATCATGGCAAAGAGCTCATGTACTGAATAACATCTTTTAGAAAAGTGAACATCTTATTTCTTCTTTTATGCCATTGAGGGCCTTATGACTAAAAGACCTTATAAGCAGCTGACATAGACCAGGCATGATAGTGTATTTGATGAGGGATAGCTTGTTTTTTGTTTTCTGGGCTTTTTTTCGCTCTTCTCAGCTAGGGCCAAATGCACTTGCCCATATACTCTCTTGTACAAAGGCCATGATATCTCCTTTTTGGCTACTACACACAGCCCTAACATGCCACTGGCCTTCAGGAGCCTTCAGACGGCCAGTCTGAAGTTGCAGGCTTGTGGTAAAATAAAACACAATACATGAAGGTTTGTAGAGTACCTTGGAACAAGTAGGATTTTTATCTAGCTTTGCTTCTAAAACCAAATACAATGAAGAACATGATTTCTGGTGGAAAGCCTCAAGTGTTCCTAAGCCCAGTCCAGGTACGTGTCTATTCACTTCCCCTCCCTGTTTGAAAAGGTGGCAATGCTTTCATAGATCTGTTTCTGTGGATTGGGTTTACTTGCCTAAAAGCCAGATCTCATTAAGATCTCACATAAAATCAAACCATCTACTCCCATGGGCTTGGAAAGTGAAGTTCAGACTGTCCCAAAGGCTGATACTGTTGAGTGCCAACAGTTCTCAGCAGTGCCAGGCCCCTTTGAAACCCTGAGATCCAATGCAGTTTTGTCTGCTTGCTTCATATGCGTGGTTTGGAGGTTTTCTAATGTTTCATCTTTTGAAGTTGAAAGTTAAATGGCTTAAACATTCAAGGTGATTTGTATGTGAGGTAGACTTTTGTAACCCATGCCTTCCGTTAACGTGTGACTCCTGGCTGTGTAATCCAGAGGTATGTGGGGGAGAAAAACTGTTTTAGTGTTGAGGAATCAGTAAAGTGGTTTGCTTTATTGGTCTTCATTGGGCTTCTTTGGCCCTTGTCAAGGCCTGGAGTGAGCTTGCACATGAGTGTCAAAGGCTGGTCTCTGCAGATTTGGTTGCAGCTGAAGTGCCCAAGATCATAAAGGTAAAATAGCAAAGGTTAAAGTGAGGCAGCAGCACAGATACTCTTGGGGGGTGGTGGAACAGTTGGCATGAATGTAAGAAATGGCCCAGTCTTGTTCACCAAGAAATGAAACTTGGGGTTTCTGTAGACCTCCCCCCTCCTGGGGACCCTTCAGTTGAAGTCACCAGTGATATAAGAACTGTTCCCCTGCCCAGCTCTGCTGCATCCCCTCTGACCTTCTTGTGGCAGAAATGACTGGTCCAGCCCTTTTATCCCTGAGGTGACCACCGTCTGTGCAAAAAAGCTGCTAAAGTCTGGCCTGGTGGTTCCTGGTGCTGTGTGGAATTGGTGGTACTTACTCGCTTTGGCAGTAAAACAGGACCCACAGGCCTGCCCTATCTGCCTGTCTCCAAACACCCAAATAAAATCTGTGCTGCGTTGCTGCTTTGCACAGGAGAATGACACCACTCAAATAAAAAGGCTTTCCTCCTGGTGGAGTGAAAACCCCTTTCTGTTGTCCATGGTTGATCGGTCGCAAACGGGGGCCAGAGACAGCCATGCAAAAATTGCTTTCAAAGCGTGCCGATGTGAGGACCATAAATTGTGGGAATAAAAATGCACTTTCCCAGAGGTGAAGTCATAACTTCCCATCACTTCCCAGAACAAATCCTGTCTGCTGTATTTATTAGGTGGGACTGTGTATAGGCAGTCACTCTAAGTGTGTTTATTTTGAAGTCATCAGTTGTTCAGTAATCTCAGGCACCTCTGGGAGATTTAACTCAGATAGAGGTTTAGGCTGGAGGTCGTGGGGTCACTGATATTAAGATAGAGAGAAGGAAAGGAAACAGCGTTGTTTTTGTGGCGTTATCTGAACAGTAAGTTAAAATAAATTTGGGTTTTAAGATGGCTTTAACCTGACTCCGAAGGAAATGGTCTACAAATCCAGCCAACAAGCAGGCAGCTGTGATGAGACCCTGCTTCTCTTTGAGTTTGTTTTGAGCCACCTGACCAAAAACCATGGTGGTTATGGCTTGATTAAGCAAGACTTGTCCAGAAATCTGTTTAAGTGGTTACACTTTTCCTTTAGCATATTCAAATGTTTGAGTTTCTAATTTTAACTTCCCTCCTAAAATAAAATCTCTTGAGTTGCTTTTTGGGCAGTAGTTTGAACCCAGCAATGAGCTCCCCAGCAGTGGTAGCAGCGTGCTGGGTTTCAGCTGGTGGCCAGTATCACTTCTAGGTCCCAAAGCTGCTCAGGGGCAGAGAGCAGGGCCACGAATGTCCTGTCACTAATGAAATCTGGGGTATGGTGCTCAGGGGTCCATCTACTGTTATAAACTCCAAATAACTCGTCTGTCCTTTGTGGAGTCTTTGATGTCTTGTAAGAAGTGAACTCGTACTGTGTGCTTTTCTGCAGCCCAGCACTTATTTTCAAGGAACATATAGGCAATTTTCTTTAAGACCTCTAAACCTCTGCAAATGTGACTGAAATCAGCTAATAGGTTCCAAATTTATTAGGAGGAGACAGACAGACCCCGAGCTTTAATGCAAAGGACTGTTTTCCCCAGGAAACCAGAATTAAGGGGAAAAAAAATGGCATGGGGGAGTAAAGGAGTAATTTGTTTATTGCCGTCTTAATTTTTTATCATAAAACACACCGTCTTATCCTCAGGGTTTGTTGGTGGTTTGTATATGAGTGTGCCTGTGTGTATACATATTTTTGTATATAAAAATCCAGCAACATCCATTGTTTAAAAAATCAAAAATGAGAAGGATTTTACTAAAAGCATTTTGGGAAAACCTCTGCTCTCAGTTTTCCTGTCAACATTTTTCTAAGCTTTTATTTTTATTAGCCAAAATGTTTAGAATCCCCAGGAAATCCTGGGATGAACCATTTCCTCTTTGAGCTGTAGCCCTTAGGGGAAAAGGAAAAAGCTAAGTTCCTTTCAAAGGTTAGAAATTTTTCAAACTGTGTTTTTTGCAGATTTTTTAAATTAGAGAAAAACGAAGTTAGGAAGATGCTTAACTTCAGACTGTGATCCTGGGAAAGATTGATTGCTTTGTAGAGAAGTCTGAAGAGGCTCTTAGATCTGGGCAAGGAAATCTTTCAGGCTTGGATTTTACTGGGGAACTGATTGCCAAATTGAGGTATATGTTGAAGGTTCAGTTGAAAGACTGTCTTTATATTTTTTAAAAGTAAATTTAAAAACAACATTTGCTTTTCCTTGACCAATTTGTGTATGTTAGTTAGCACGTAACAGCTTTGTTTTAAGAGGCTGTTTATGCCCTAGAGATACTTTTTTTTAAAAAAATATCTCAGATCATATTTGTTATATACCTGAGGTTTTGCAGGAGTAAATCCAATTGACTGCTTCCTTTCCTTCAGATAAACTTCAATGGGAATCATAATTTTAAACTAGTAAGAACTTCCATCCTGCAAATCCATATGTACATTGTTAATTTTAAAATCCTCTGGGGTTCACTCCTTAAAGTGAGTTCAGTTGCTTAAAGTTAAGAAGGTAAGTAAGAATATGTGTCACAGACTGCAGCCTACCTGGCCCAGCCAGAGCTCAGCATGGGTTACTTTGCCCTGATTTTAAGATGATGGTTATTCTTTGAGATGGAGAGGGAACTGCTGTTATAAATGAGAGAAGCTGAAAATGTGGTGAAATGTGAGGCTGAGGGATGCAGGAGTCTTTTAATGAAAAATGATGCATCAATATAATTTTTCAGAACTCTGTATTTGCAGTCACTACATGTCACTTTATTTTAGGAAAAGTGCATTTGCTTGTTTATATAACTTGTGACAAACTGTCTGAACTGCTGTTCTTCTGTTTCATTCATATACTTTTTATCAAGTTTCTTTGGAAGGTTCTTGGAAAGCTGAATATGAAAAGCCCAGACTTGGTGGTTCAGTAACTGGTATAAATTACTCCCACAGTCTATCGCAAATATTAAAAGGTTTGTGGTAATTCATGTGAAATATAGTAAACTTTTTGGTAAAGCAAGGGAAAAAAAATCATTTTTAAGGACCTTTTTTTCTTTTTTACCTAAATGTACATAGTGAAGAGTGCTTCTGCTTTCTTGGTGTTTTCAGGTGGGGAATGGGGACACTCAACTAGTCTTCTGGGACAGTGTTACAATTCAGTATCTCTGCTCCCTTTGCAAAAGGGTGGGTGAAGGTGGAAAGACTCAAGGAGGGAGACTAATAATGAATTTCTTAAGGTTTCTGCTACTAGAAGCGTGCAGAATGTCCCAGTACTACAACTGTGACTTAGAAGTTCAGAAGACTTAGATTTTTATCAAAAACCTGACTGAGCTTGGACTTTGGATTTAAGCTAGTGGACAGGAAACAGTCAGAGGCAAAAGTTTCCTAATTTAGGGTTTTTTTCATTTCAGTGTCTCTCATGTAGACAAGTAGTCAAGAAAGATAGCCTAAAAGCCCTCAGACCATGATCTCTGGGCAATATATGCATGTGTTGTGAAGTTATACTTTATGAAGAATATTAAAGGTCTTATAACAAGGTCGTGTACTAGTAGTGAACTTTACATCTGATACTCTTTCCAGCTGGGAATGCCTAAAGACCAGCCCTTGTTACTGTGGGCCAGGATGGGTCACTAGACTTCAGGTGCAAGAGAATTTCAGTTTGGCTTTTTAGGCTTTGCTGTTTGATTGATTGCTGATTGATTTGCTGATTTGATTCCTAATATCCTTACTTCTTCCTTTTTTTTCCTGTCTCTATTTCTATAGGTGCTGTTTGCTCTAAACCAAACTCTGCTCCAACATGAAAGCCTCCGAGCAGGTAGTTTGCAGGCCCCATATACCACTGAAGATCTCATCAAGCATTATAACTGTGGAGACCTGAATGCTGTCATATTCAACCATGACACTTCTCAGGTAAGCAAAAGCATTGTGGATGGGCCAGCTAATTGAGAAAAATCCATGTCTTTAATAGTGATGGCCCTTACAGATCCAGGAAGCGTCTCCTACCGAAGCCCTGATCTAAAATTTCTACACGGGATATAATGATCTGTACTCATTAAAACTGAGGTGAATTGAGGTACAGAGATATTAAGAGCCTGACATAAAGCTTATCAGGTGCTTATAGTACAGCAATAAGTAAAGCTTTGGTCTCAGGGTCATCACTTCATATTCCTCTTTCCCCTCTTCCTTTTGATGCCCTGTGTTTTCTTTCCACACACGCCTCGTTTGCTTGGTGAGAGAGTGGTACTGCTTGGGCTCTGGGGAAGGGGCTGCCTGGAAGACTTTCTGAGGAATGTGCCTGAAAAAAAGTTAATTATGGATGTTTGTAGGGTTGTTGAATGTAGTCTCCTCATGAAGGAGGGGAAAAAAATCTTTGTAATATTTGAGCTTAGATATGAAGAGGAAGTGAAACTTATGTAAATACACTATAAAGTAAATAACTTCTCAAAACTTCAATAATTTTGTATGTCTCAGGCAACCCTTCAGTCTCTGTTTATCTTGGTTATCCAATGCTATTAAAAACCCTCAATGGAGCAGAAGTCTGCTTTCCAGACGAGTTTGATAGTTCATGGCAAACTCTGAGATTCTCATTTAATGCATAGGTTCCTCTTTTCCCTTTCCTGTTAATTCTATGGAATATGGTCTTTGGATGTCATCTCCTACCTCTCCTTTTTCTGATAAATGTTCCCAGGTTCCTGTCTCAGGTGCAGTGACTTACTTGCCGGGGACCTGTATAAACTTTGGCAGCCACAGTATTATATATGTTTTGCCAAAGAAGGTCTGTAAACCGTGACAGTGGTTTACCATTATCAAATGCAAATCAAGGATAACTATGTGACTTCAAAAGAGAACTGAGATAGGGTAAGCTCAGTCTGTTGGTTGAGGCAGAGGTCTCTGAGACATCTTATCTTGCCATTGCTATCTTGAGTTGCACAGGGCTCTGTGGGTCACTTGTTTCTCAGAAGAACAGCTGGGAAAGTAAGGATGGCCCCAACCCGGCTGTAAGGTAACAAAGTCTTCCAGCCGCGCTCCACAACATGGGTGTTTCCCCAGAGATCTTCTATGCCCCTCTGAGAAGTTCCAGGTAGAAATGTAAAAGACAACCAGCAGCAGCTGAAGCTGTTCTTCCATGTCACCTATCACAGAACTAGCCTGCCCCTCCACAGGAGCAGAAAGACATCAGCTTGGACTATCAGAGGTCCTTAAATTCTGGACAAATGGTCACATGTCCTCTTTTTCCCTATCTGGTTATCATTTTCAAATAGTAGAAAGACTGGTAAATGGTAATGAATGGGATAAAACCCCTTTGCTGTCCCAGTTAATCCAGTCTTAGAAAGTGAAGCATTGTTTTAGCATGACTAAGCAGGACATACCAAGGCAGTTAACGTGGCAGTACTGAAACAGAAGCGTGTGTAGTACCAAAGCTGCCAGAGCAGTTCCTTCTGAACAGCCTTGCGCTGGAAAGTAAAGGGAGAAAACAACACAGGTAGGAATACATCTCTAATGGTGGGGTGTGTGAGTTGGAAAAGGTAGAGAGCTCATGATTTTAGAGGGTGCTGGAGAAGTCAATGGTTGTAACTGTTCCTATAATATCAAGGCCCAGCACGTGAGATAAACACATAATGATTATGGAGAAATAGCTCTTGCAAGGTGTGGTGGTATATTTGCCATGGATGAAAAGAAAGGAGTAGTATCATGAAGACAGTCCTAGCATCTGAATGTCCTGAGTCATCTTTTTAATCTCTGTCAGTGTAGTTTCTCCAGCAATAATGCCTTTGTCCCTGAGACAAGTTGTGGCTGTTCACACTGGTTGCATTGACTCACAAACATCTGTGGTTTGTTGACACAATGTCCTATAACAGACCTGTGAGTTAGACTTGAGAGGAACAGATTGCTGTAAAAACTTCTTTATCCCTGCGAATTCTTGGATCAAATGTGATCTTTAAAACAGTGTTAAAGAAAGAAGAAAGAAGTCAACAACCAATCAGAGTTCAAGCACTGGTGTTAGTCATGGTCCCAGAGTGCACATAGTTGATAGAGATTATAACACTTACAGGCCATGGAAAATTAAAATCCCTATATGTATACTAGTCCCTGCAGAACTCTAAATGTTGTGGGCTATTTTCCTCTCATGGGTTGTTGTTTTTAATTTGGGTAAAGAGGTTTTTTGTTTGGTTGTGTTTTTATAAACCAGCTTTATACCATTTATTTTTAATTGCAAGCAGAACAAAATAGAAAATTAAAACCTAAAATAAACTGCCTATTCAAATCAACTTTTGCCAGTTGTGGTAATTCCAAAGTTTATTCTATGTGTTTTTTGCAAGGATGATAGACTCTCTCTGCCATAGGAAGTCTTAGCCATTTGGTTACTAAATAAGATTAGCCGGGTTTAAATATTACACATGAGATCCCCATGGGATCTTTCTCTTGAGCCGTTAAGTGTAGGCACAAGGATTTATCATGGGTTGAGAACGTATTGCAGATCTCGTCAGGTGACAATGAACGATAGGCCTGCAAGTGCAGAAAAACCATAAATATCCCAAGTGAGATGTATCATCACTTAAACTTCAGGGCAGGTACCCATGCCAGTCTTGGGAGACAAGAGTGTCACAGTGTTTTTAGAAGGTCTGCCCATTCTTCCATGATATCCAACTGCTGTCCTAGCACTTCAGAGGTCTGGTAAGTTCTTGCAGCTGGTACCTTTAATGCAACTTTGAAATATTACATAGAAGGGACAAAAGATCAGGAATAGAGTCGTGAGACTCGTTTATGTGAACAGCGGAGGCCAGGGATTCAGCACCGTCCTGCAGGGGCATGGAGACCTGCAGAAGGCTGTGACTCCTACTCTTTGTGGATTCATTTGGGCGCTGTTTATAAGGCTGCTAGTGCCTGCTTGGCCCTTGAAGATTAGCAGAAGCTGCAGAATAAAGGTGAACCTGTCCATCAGTTGCCTCCGTTCAGAGCCACTGGTTTACGTCACTGTAATGAACTGGGAAGTAGCTGAGAAGGTCTGACATAGCTGTGGGGACGGTGGTGGTGGGGAGTATATATCTAGGTGCAGTAACTGCCTAAATTCCTCTAGTGTGAATCCTGGCAGACGGAATGTCTTCAGTAGCCATCTGCAAGATGCTGAGATGCCTTTACAGTAAAACTCATCCTGGAGCGGAAAGAAGGACCAGAAGTGGCAACACTAATACTGCTGACTTGAGGTGTTATGGATGAGTTTCTTGAGCCCTCTTCAGCCTCTGTGAGGGAGTTTGGGAAACCTGCAGTTTCTCAGTGCCAGTCTGGTTGACTCCCACAGCGTTTGGGAATAGAGGGCAGAGTTCCCCTGGGGCCGAGTCTGTGCAGCCCCTTGTCACAGAAGGGACAGTGCTGGGAGGAAAAGTGCAGGGGAAATTATCTCCTAGACTGAAGTGGGAGCTTGGACACAGGTCAGAGGACGGATTCTTTGGCACCTCGGATGGGGGCAGGAACAAGAGCGCCCCAGGGAGATGCTGCCCGCCTTGGGTTGAGAAGCCTGGCTTAGCCAGTGTAAGGTGCTTGAAATGGAGGGGTGTGAACAGGCCCTCAAATCCCTGCCATTTTCCTGTCCCGGAGCCATCAGCACTGATGACAGCAGAGGGCTAAAGAAATCCTTCTCAGTTTTAGGGTTGGAGCGTTTTTTTATTATTTTAATTAAGAACAGAGAAAGAGGGAAACACCTCTGCTTTCCTGTGGTTATATTACATTCTTCATTCCTTTCTCTCTCTTTTTTTTTTCCCTTAAATTTTGTTTCTGAGCACCATTTTTCCAAACGTATAAATCCTTATTTAAACTTAATACATTTTAAGGGGGTGAGTTTATTCAGTTAGACTATAACTCAAAAGTGGAGTAGGAAACATCTCTCCTGCTTCTACAGCCTTCTGCAAACACTTGATTCTCCTGTGACTTCTGCAATCAAGAGGCTTATGTTGGAGTTTCTGGGCAAAGACTCAAAATGATACTGAAGGGAAAGTATTCTAAGTTAAAGATAGGATCGGCATATTTTCTGTTTTTTTCAGACTTTTTTCCCCTCAAAGAAGTCATAGTTTTTTTCTCTCCTTTTGAAAAAAACTGCAAGTGAAGAGGCATCAGAGCAGATCAGCAGCTTTAACGTCTGTATTCTGCTCTGATGCTCTCACAAGGGAATTGAGGTCAGTATGTCCAGGTATGTTAAAATGCAAAAAATCTGTTAGTGCAAAATCAGAAAATTATCTACCTCCAGAGAATACTTTTTCTTACCTGAGACAGTGAAAAAATTGCCTAATGACCTGAAGGCTTGGTGAGGAAAAATTAGGGTGCAGAACAATTTATCTTGTATTTTGTTCCCTAAATCTGATGTAAAAGTCTATATTTAAACACTTTGAACTGATAGATCTGGAGTTTTGGGTTCAGGGATTTCTTGAACCAGTTACTTCCTGTGTTTGGTTTTGAGATGTTCAAGTTTTTAAGGACAATTTTGTAAAGCAGATTCATCTTTGACAGCCTGGAATTAGCTGGCTCTGTGTTTCCTTGTATTCCTATGTACACTTTATTAAGAGGGAAATTGAAAAGCCAAGGCTGAGATTTTTCTCCTTCAACCCTTCCCAAAAACTCTACCTGTGGTGTCCAGCTAGTGTTTCTCTGGTTCTGTCCTGACGAGAGGCTCCTGTGCAGGAAAAGATGGTTTCTCTGCCCTTGTTGCTGATCTGGTGTATCAAGAGGCATGCAGCTACACTGCTTGCTTTATAGACAGTTTTCTGCAGGCCAGGTCCTACTGGTTGCGTACTTGTTATTTGCCTGTCCCACTTAGGGTTAACAATACAATCCAAGAGTCATACCTGCCACTCATAAAGCATCTTTCATCCAGAGAGGCTTTATGTTTTGCATGTGTTTTAGACTGTATTGAAAGCCCTTTGAAATAATGGAGACTATTTTCATGCCTTCAGCAGGCTTTGTATGAGTCCCAGTGGGCCCAGCCATCATCTGGATATCGAAATGAAGAAATCAAGTTAGGCCAGTGAATAGCCCAGTTTACAGGCTTTATGCTTACCTGAGTATAATGATCTTGTTGCCAGGAGAGGTGAGGTCTTGGCTTCATCCTATGCAGAAAAGCAAGCTACACAATGAAGTTGCTTGGCCGTCACCACAGCCTGTAGACAAGCCTCAACCCCTTTTGAGTGCTCAGGTCTTGCTGTGTCTCCTTCAAGCTGTGCCCCTCAGAAACAACAGAGCTTTTTGTATAACTTATTAGAACGATGTCACCTGTATCCTGAGTTGCCTCTGCAACCTCAAAATACCATGGATTCATGCTGAACAAGACTGCTTGTCGTCTGAAAACGATGTGATGGTCCTGACAACAGGACTTTGGAGAGCCATACACTAACACCACGTCAGTAGTCAGCCTCCCTAAATTAAAGAAGAAAAACTTCAGTGCATCACTTCACAATACCCTTGCTGTTTATAAATCACCAGGTTGTGTTATGTACCCCTTTAAAAATGATATAATCCTGCATTTAACCCTGTCCTTGAAGATTTAAGGGCCCTGATAATTCTAATTACATCATTAACTTGCACCATTCTCATTCTGGATAAAATACAACTAGATTTCTGGCTCACTTCTCAAATCAATGAAAACTATCTGTGGAATGCTCCAGCTTCAATAACTGCAGAAACATGCAGCTGAGACCATTAGGTAGAGTGTTGAATGACAAGCAGACCTAATTTGTCCAAGGAATGGAGTTTTATCTAGGGCGAAGGAAGATAAATCCATAAACCGAAGGCACAGCTATTGTAATGCAACGCTTTGGAAACATCTTATCACTTTCAGCTGTAACGAAGTGCAGGCGAACTGGCACAGCCTCCTGTTCTTCCAGGGAAAATGATTATAGGCTTTCCAGTGAAGCAACTGCGAGGTTGTCTGAGGCACCAAGGGAGCTGGTCCCATGAGTTTCTCATTCTGGGTCCAGGTGAAGGGTCAGTAATGCTTCCACAAACGTGTGTTATGACTGACATTGAAGGCAGGCCTGACGCTGCCCAGGTGTTTGGCAACACACGTGCTCGTTGCCCTTTGTGCCCCAATAGCAAGCAGAGGATGTCTCCCAGTTTCTCTTCTTTGGGCTGTAGCACAGGATGCTGCTGGAGAGATGTTGCCTTCCCATAGTTCAGAAGAGCTCCTGATCTGCTGGGTTGGGATCATACTTTCTTTCCACTTGCACCTGAGTTACAGCTTTGTGTCTTGGTATATTGTGAGCACTTGGAAGTAAAAACCCAGAAGTGCAGCCAAAATTTTCAGAGTCTAATTTTCATATTATGTCAGAACAGGATTCCAGATTGGAGCAATATTATATTTTGGCGTATGTGTTTCAGAAAATTGGTTACAGATCCAGGCTGTGAGAGTTAACCCTACTTGTTGATGACAGTGCTGGGGAAAACACTGTGGAGGTTATTTTTTTATTAATAATCTGGAACATGCCCAGATAATTTTCATGCTACAGGTTTTGAAAATAGGTTCTTGCTTGGAAATTTTCATTACATGTTTGCGTTTAGAGTGGTCTTACCTTGGAATTTCATTTCTTCCTCTTTCCAGTTTCCATGGAGAAAGCAATGGGAGAGGGAGAGAAAGTCAGAGAAAAGTTGGAACAAGGCATTTAAAGGCAAAGATTTTTCTTTCAGAGGCTGCTGCGTTATTAGAAAAGGAACATATTCAACTACAGAAAAGGGCTGATTTACATTAAAAATGTTTAAGGATTGTTGACTACCTGTATTTATTAGTAAGGGAATAAACTATAAAAGAGTATGAAAGAGAGATTGGTAAAAACATTTGGAGTTCAAGGTGGTAGCATGCTGCTTTCTGTGCATTGCTGTATGTTTGCTGTAAAGCATTTACTGTCGCTTCTTTATAAAGAGCTGGTTTATGAAGTGTTTCTTGGAAAGACTTGTTCAAGAGAAATGAGAAAGACTTGTTAGTTTTTTAAACAATATCTTTTGGGTTGAATATACAAAATGCTTTTTCTCCCATTGTTTTATCCACAAGCTGTATTTGTCACCTCATTATGACAGGGAGGGGAAGAAAGTGGGACAAAGGGGCAATTTGGTTGTTTTTGCTGACTTGGCAGGATTAATAGCAGACATTATCCAAAAAGACTGTGTTCTTGGGTACTCCTTGACACAGCATTTCTTGGTCGGACGCTATTATTGCACATTACCAAATAGCAAACACCATAGATCAGGCTCTCCGGTGTGGTTGCGCTCTCTGATGGTGACTTCAGACCAGGATCTTCTCTTTTCTCCTCTGGGAGAGATGATTGCTAATAAACCCAAAGTCAAGGCTTATACAGTTCCACCAGCTGTGACACAAGGAAATCAGTTTCAAGGATAGCTTGATTTGTCTCTACTTCACTGACCTAATCTGAATTATTCCTTATTTTTCTCCTGACTGGTCCTCATTCCATTTCAAAACGCTTTCCTGGAGAGGTGCTGCATCTTTACACCCTATACTAGACCTCTCAAACAACCCTACCTTAAAAAAAAATAAAACTAGTTCAAAAGTCATCATCCAGTTTGTTCCAGATGCCAGGTTAGAAAGCTGAGGCTGGTTGGATTGGGAGTAGCCTGGAGTTTTGCTAGGACCGAACAGGAGGGCAGGGGTCAGGGCTCTCTCCACACAGCACTGCCTTGTGGTGTCAGCTCCAGAGGTCTTGTGTCCAGCCCAGATGCTCTTGTGTTATTAAGCAGCTTTTTCCTCCTTGCTAAATTGTGTGATATTTTGCAAAGCATATCTTTTGGATTACACTCGTCTCAGGTTAAAATTATATTGCAAAATTCACGAAAACATTCAGGCTTTCCCTAACATCTTACTAAACAGGGGTGGGAAGAAACTCACCAAAGAGCCCTGAACAACCAAGCCTGAGTTTGTATCCACTACTGACCAGCTGTTCTCCCGCTGTGTAATGGACGACAAAATGAAAAATACCTTTGGAAAAAGAATTGCAACACTTTAATAAACCAACCCCCAAAACCAAACCTTCTGGCCCCATTTTTTTTTCAGTTTATTGCCCTGCTTTGCCCTTTGATCATTATCTTTACTTGGGTGTCATGGCAATATAATAGGTGATGGTTTTAGTGTCAGAACAGGAAAAAAAAATATTCTTTGTCAAAGGAAACAAAGCATTTGGAAGGGAACTAGAAAAACTTGAACTTTTCCATATGTTTGCAACTCGTGAAAGCTGGGGTCAAAAAAATCCCAATGTTAAAGGGGTTTTAAATGGGGCAGGAGTATCATTAGGTAGTTAAGATTTACCCTCCCTACTGAAACCCAAACCTTTATTTGCATGCACTGCAGGCTTGTCATCCTTATTCAATTAATGAACAGGTCCCTGTAATCTGGTCCTAAATATACACTGCATAGTTGGGTGAAGCTTGCAGAAAGGAGGCCGGGATCATTGTTCTGACTTTGTTTTGTTAAGACTTCTTTAATCAAAACATTCATTCAGATAGAGAGGCTGGCTGCATATTTTGGCATCACTACCAAGGGGAGCAGGGACAAGGTTGGGGTGGGGAAGGAGGTTGGTGTTGCTTGCTTTTGTTTTGTTTTTTTTCTTTTTTTTCCTAAGTGTTTGGAAAGCAACTATTTAACTGGTGTGGAAAAACAAATAGAACCCATACATGGAGGTCATGACTTCTCAGGGATTTGGTGAAAGTCTTTTTTTTTTTTTTTTAACAGGGATAAATGTATCACCCCCCAAGTGTTTGTGAGATGCGCAACCCATCCCTGTGGCCCTTCTGCCTTTTTCCCCCTTTATCTATATTTTTTTTTAAACATGCTTTCCTTCAACCCAGATGCATGGGAGAAGGTAAAACCAGGTAGTGCACGTGACTGTCATTTGGCCAAGTACCACCTGGGAGAACAGCAATGGCAGGATGGGTTTGGGGCTCCCAGGGGGTTCTCCAGGCAGGTGAGCTGGGGGCTGAAGCTGCAGGGATGTGGGTATCGAGGCGCTCTGGCAGCGGTAGCCCACCCTGCCGGCAGGGAAATTTACCCTCAGGCCAGCAATGACTCCTACAGCTTTTGTGTCACCTGCAGAATTGTTTTATAAAAGTATCATGCACTATTTGTAGAGACTTCCTTAGCTTTCAGCATACTTTTCTCCCTCCCTGTCTCCTCCTGTTTGTGATTTTCCTCTGTTTATAGATTTAGATGCTCCAGTTGCTCATAGAGCTGAGCTAGCTAATTTGAAATTCAAAGACCTACATTTTTACATTCAAGTTGCAACGCCATCCTGAGAGGTACCCAAGCTAGCTTCAAACTGGGTAGGGCAATTACAGAAGGCTTGCTGGTGTGAACTGCAATGAGTCTGCAACATATATGGATGCCGAGCAGTGATGTGGGTAGACAAAGATTAGCTCACAGACAGGAGTGGCTCCCCACAGCTGGTCCCAAGAAATGTGCTTACTCTTACACTGGGTCTCCTTGTGCTCTTGGACTTTCTTCTCTCCTTTACTTCCCTTCAAGCAAAAAAGCATTTTTGCTTTTATTTTTTTCCCTCCATCCTCATCAGGATATTTTCTGTGGGTTTCTGATGCCGTACAATACTGGGTTTGTGAGAGGAGACTCTTCCAGCCATTGTTATTCCCGGGGAGGAGGGTGCAGGCAGGCTGCTGGGGTAGGTAGCCATGTGTCCTCTTCCTCTGAGGCAGCAGATGGAGAAAACAACACATTGAAAAAGAGCAGGGCTGGGCTTGCTGGCATGGGGCTGTTAGACACCCCGACCTCAGCCACTGCCCACTGATCAGGGAAGCTTGAACACCCCTCACGGGGATGGGAACAGGGGCCTTATCAGTGCAGCTCAGCGAAAGGAGTCGGCAGCCTTTAGCTCAGAGGGGATTAGCTATGCCTAAGCGGCGCAGAAATGCTGGAAACTGCAGCATCACACCCCACTTACAGTGAATTGGAGCCAGAAAATAGTTCAGGGTTCCTAAGCCCCTCTCCATTAAGCTTCTGGTTCACAAGACCACACTTTCCACTGAGGGAGAGCTGGCTGTCCTTTGCCTTGCAGTTTTTCAGGGCTGATCCGTGCTTTTGGAAGTTTGGGACACTACAGACTCTTGCTAAGCCAAGGGGCATGATGGAAAATCCATTCCTGCTGTGGAAATGCTAAGTTGATCCAAAGCGCAACTGCACTTTCCAAAGGGCTCCGTGGTACAGGGATGGCTGTGGCCAGGCAGCGTGGCTGGTGGGTGAGCGTGGGTGGGAGAAGTGCGACTGGCTTTTTGATGCGCGCTCAAAACTTGCAAGCCTCCGGCTGCAGTGAGAGTTGTCCCTGAGGAACGGCTCTGCTTTCTGCAAAGGGGTGGGAACAAAACTGGATGAGCACAGACTGGGGATATGTTTAAGATTTCTGTGACTTCAAATCAGTCTGAGTCTGTATCCAAGTTTGGTGTCAGAGTATGCTTCTAATAAACCATTTTAGCAGCCTAAAATCCACCAAATTGACATACCTATTCTCGCCACAACCTCCAAAATGTGTTGGATGTGCGTGTAATATATTTTCAAGTCCCATCTAGGGTAGATGTTTGCTCTGAGAAAGGGAGAGGAGTGATGGAACTGACTTACCCTGAATATCAAAGACTTCTTTTACAGTCCACTCGGGCTTCTAATATTTTATTCCCAATTCTTTAAATTTTGGTGCTTGAAAGAAAGCAGTAATGCATTAATCACAACGTGGTTGAACTGGACACCATTTTGCAGAGCTCCTTCCTGGTTTCCCTTTTCCATAAGAAACTGGAAGCTCGTCTTCTTGGCAGCTGCCAACTTTGGGCTTTGGGCTAAATCAGATTCACCAGACATCCCCCCTCTTTGGCCAGTGAAGTTCTCCATCAGGATGGAAGCTCACGAGCGCTGGAGGAAAACCAGTCAAGTCGGCAGCAGCGTTTGTCTCTGCAGCAGCCACATCCTCCTTGCGGAGATGCTTGTTCTTGCAGCCCATTCACTTTGCACTACTTGAATCCTTAATATCAGAGGCTGCAGTAAGTGGATATTGCTCTCTCAGATGCCAGAAGGGTCCATTAATCAGAAGAAAACAGGTGTCTTCCAAGTCCAGAGCAGTATATTTTGCAGCACTGCAGTAAAAACCACGGTGCCCTGTCAAGGCTGGTTAATGGGAGGGTATCCTCCCTTTATAAACAAATGATAACTTGAGCTCAGATATCAGCCTCTGACCCAAGAAGGGCTGGTGTGAATTTAGGGCCGTTCAGTTTGTTGAAGGAGCCAGCGGGTTTTGGGCTGCTGCTTTGGCTTCCTGGCAGCCCCTGTAAGCTGCGCTGTCAGCTCTTGAGATCCTTATCATGCATAATGCTGTCAACCGTACAAAAGTTCCTGACCTGCGTGGTACAAGCAAAATCCTTCAAAGCATGATCCCTTACTTGTTTGCTGGCCTCTGCCCACGTAAAGCTCATAAACTAGAAGACTAATAAAGAGAGCCCAATCTTAATCATGTTTTAAAAAAATATTAATGTAGTCGACGTGATCTGGGAACAACTCCCTGCTAACAACTGGAGATAAGAATTACTAGCATGGAGGATGAGCCCTCCTGTCAGGGAAAGATGGATGGTATTTGTATTGAGGTGCTAAACTGGAACCCGGGAAGCTGATGGCCAACTCTCCGCCTTGCCATAGACGGCCCTTGTGACCCTGGGTGTGCCTCCTCGTATTTTCTCTATTTAGCCTGTGAACGCTCTGGGGAGAGGAGAAATAAAGCATTTTCATTATTAAGAGATTCCCCTACAAGTATTAGTGATGATACTGTACTTGCAGCAGTCTGGAGGTTGGACGTTGCACAGGAGGTAAGGCTGGAAAGCCATTAGTTATCTGCTGATGAGGAGGCAGTGGGAGAGAGGAGTCTCAGAAGCCAAGAGGGTTGACCAAGATATAGGAAGGTAATGGCAGGAAAGGTTTTAGGATCACTATATTTTCCATCGCAGGTGTTGGCTTCCCATTTCCCTACCTCAGCATCCTCTTCTCCATCTGCAGGTAGACTTATGGTTGAAGACCACCTCTGCCTGCACGAAGGCAAGAAAGGGCATGCAGCCCTGTGTTCTAATGATGGCAGTATTGGTTTTTCATTGACATCATCTTACAATTTGAATGCACATTCCAGAAATAGGCTAGCATCACTGGAACAGAACAAGGCTTAAAAAGGTTATCAGAGGATTAGGAAATGTAGTGTGTAAGGAGTAGGAACAATAATACTATTCCTCCACATCTGATTGTGATTTGATACTGGACTGAATCTAGAGCAGCTCCACCGTAGCCAATAGATCCAAAGCAGGAAAGAATAATGTTAACCAAAGTTGATGGTGCTTATATGTGTCCAAAAAAATTATTTGCAGATAGATAATCACAACTCTGGCATCGTGCCTCTGCCCAGAGTATTTGTCCAAATATTAAACGGTAAATAAGAAAATATATTTAAATGCAGTCTGGTGTTTATGAATGTGCAGCTGAACTTTGGCAGTAAGCCCTAAATGTGATAAAAGTCTCTACACCAATATATTTTGCTTTGCTTTTCTTTTCTTTTTTACCTCCATTTCTTCCTCTCTGTCTCTATAGACAAAGCTGACAGCATAGCATAGATCTTGAGGTACCTCTGATGCATTTTTCTAAGCTAAAGTCTGTTGTTAGATCTTATGATGGTTGCAGCAGAATCACAACCTCCTTCCACAAAGTATTTGTAGGAAGAGAGGTTACCGCTAAGCATCATCTTGGACTTCGGATCTTCTTTGGGTCCTTCAACAGCTAGATTCAGTCAGTGCCTCGTATGTAACATCAGGTCGGAAAGTCTTGCTGTCCCCATTTTACAAATGGACTTTTGAGAGACAGGAGGAATAAAGCCAAATGCTTCAAAGATACTTAGTTGAGGTTAAGTGCTGATTTTCCTTTGAAGGCCTAAACCCAAATGACATGCTTGTGATCATGCAAGAGATTTGTATTGCCCATGGGAACAGAACCATTTTTTCAGGGTAGTGTCATAACCACTCCACAATCCTTCCTCTTTCTTCTTCCTAGAGCTCCCACTGACTTCAGAGGTGAAGAATTATGGCCTGCATCCCACAGCACTGTGAGCTCAGACGTATGTGCAGAGCTTTACCCACACATATATTCCATGAGGGATACTGTCTCAAGTAAAATTACACAGGCGGTGTGGAGGGGAAGAAATTTCTGCAAGGCTGGGACTTCTTTTTTGTTCTCATATTCTCTTCCTTTAACCTCAAAAACTTAACTGAGCAATGCAGGGTGTACCTAATGACTGAGTTTGGGGTTCATCTATACTGTCCATAGGAGAGCTGTAACCCAAAGTAAATAGAAAGAGAAAAAAGGAAGAGTTCTAGCTGATTCAGCTTATTCTTTCTTTTGAACATGTCTGAACGAATGAAATATATTATTGAGTTTCCATGGGGAATATGTAGCACGTGTGTGTGTGTGTGTATTTATGTGTGTGTATATATTTATGTATAAGAGTTGGTTGGAGTCTCAGAAAACTGCATGGCTTGCAGAGACTAGACAGAAAGAATCTATTTATCTCATGTATATTACTACAAAGTGAGCACACCACAGGTGATGGGTAGCACTGTGTTTTTCTGCTGATCCAACTGCTACTCTCCTAGAACAGCAGCAAAATTAGAAGTTAGGACTTTTCAACAGTCACATCACCCACCCCACTATATATTTAAATACTAGTAGCAGTATTCAACTATTATCAGGAGGTCAGTCCCTCACCCATTGGCACAGCAAATGTCTCATCCATTCACTCTCAGTTCAGAGCAATACCTCAATACCTATCATTAAAATGTTTACATTAATATTTACACTGAATTGAAACAAAAATATTTGATAGAGTGGAAGAGGGAAGGCGCGTCCCTCTGGTGCATTCTTTAGCCTATCCTTTTGAAACAATTTTTTTTTTTTTTTTTTCAAAAAAAAAAAACAACCCACCTTAAATTCTGGCTGCAGTTAACAGCTTTTTAATTGCATGTGACTGTTTCTTGACTTCCTGATCCCTGCCTGGTGGTTAGGAATCCAAAGGGTTTCTTAAATCAACAGGAGCAGCTGCCTCCTTGAAGCCAGGCATGGTGTATGTCACCGACTGTGGAAAGGAGCTGCGATACAGGGAGGAGCAGAGGTGATTAATGGGGCCAGTGTCATAGCTCAGAGTGTGGTTGCACTACTGTGTACAGGCATACTTATTTCAATCATTCATCTTCTGCCACACACACAGAGAAACATACGTGCATGTTTTATTTTTGCCAGTGATGGAGCAGTCATCAGAAATACAGGAATAAACAAGGTGCAGCAGGACCTGTAGCTTATAATGTGCCTCTAGAGGTGATGCCTTCCTTTGTCTTGTTCCTTGGACAAGCATGAGAAATGTCGAGAAAACCCGAGAAAACCCAGTCCTTGGTTTGAAATTTCTCTCTCTGGCATTGGTAAACAGGAAGGCAGGCAGGAAGGAAGGAAGAAGAACTGTGGGTTGAATGTGGATGTAGGATTGCTAGTGATGGAGATGCACAAGCTGAACGAAGGTACTTTCCTTCTTGGCAAAAACCCTCTTGCGTCAAGGTCTGAACACTTCTGTCCTTGGGCTGTCTAGACCTCCAGTGTCAGAGTTTTCCCCCAGTTGGAGTGGGATGCATAAAGGCATTTGATCCCCCAGCATTGCTGCTCCTGCTTTGTGTAAGAGCAGGTTGTCCTCACAGGTAATGCCATACCTTGCTTTACCCAGGGTATCTCAGGTGATTTGAGACCAGGTCCCATTAATTCCCAGCCTTCACCTCCCTTCAGTCAAAAGTGGGGAAGAAGAGAGTTCTCTTATGTGGGTGTTGAGCCTTCAGATGTTCCCAAAAAATTTCACTTTCCATTTCAGTCTCTGAAGGCTCCCCTGACTCCTGGCTCAGCTACACCAACCCATTAAAGAGAGCCTCAATACAGATGAGATATAAAGGTTTGTGATATTTGCGTGGACCATCTGATTTACAGCTTTGCATTTCAGAGGTTATTGCAAGTGTAAAATGGCTACTCATTCCTCAGACTTTATTCCTACAATAAAAATCTCTCCCTGCCTTTCACCAGGAGTCGAAGCTGCTATATCCTTTGCTGCTGTAGCCAGCAGCATTTTACTCCTCCAACGCTGTCAGGCTGCTCCCACGTCCCTTTGAGACAAACGCACGTTCCTGCCAGACATGGAGGCCGCTTCCTTGTGTATTAACAGGAAACTGGTGTCTCCAATAGGTCTGGCTTAATGGGACTTATTATTTGTTGAGTGCTGGCAAAGGGCTATACTGAGAACAAGGTGCAAAGTACTTGCATGCTCTGAGGAGTTCACAAGATACCTGGCAAAGCCAAGCCATGCTGGAACGCCTGGAGGAAGGAATGACTCAGGGTAATGCATCTGAACCCTTAAGGAGGGAGGTGCTGTGAGAAGTACAGTGATTTGGCAACGAAGGTTGAGAAGTCATTTGTAAAATCAAAGGTCCACATGCCCCAATAGGCTGGGGCAGGGTGGTGTCAGCAGCAGTATTAACTCCTGCCGCATGGGATTCCCTGGCTCAGGAGATGTGGTGCTTATTTCTGTCTCACCCAGCTGGGTACAGCCTTTGGTGGGAATCCAGAGCAAGGCCTAGACTTGTCCTTCTGCATAATGCGTGCTGAGAAATCTCTGCTGCTTGGTCCTGGACATGTTAGGAGAGCTGTAGACGAGGCTGCAATGAAAAAGCATTAAGGAGAGCCACTGGGAAGATGGAAATTAGTTCTTTCCCTAAGACTTGCTGAAAGCTTTTGGAGAGGCAGTATGAGTGAAGAGGGTGGGAAGAAACAAAAATTGTTGTGATAAAATAATGTGGCCAAGCGGGAGGGTAAAGAGATGGGCTGAAAAACAAAGACTAAAGGCAAGTTTTAGAAAATGAGTACAGGAATTTCATATAGTAGAAAACCAGAAAAATAATTAAGTAACAGAGTCCTTGCTTGAAGTATTTCAGCACAGTGAGTGAGGGATGTTTCCCTTATGGGCTGTGCATGCAATATCATTACCACCAACTTAGATTAACACTGGAAATCCTGGCAGCTTTACATGTACCCAGGGACTCAAAAATCTGAATCCGGGTTTTGCAGCTTAAACTGCTTTCCAGTGGTGAGGCACAGAAAATCACCAGAATGTGCCTAGGTACTGTGAGCAGTCATCAAATCCTGCCCGCTTACAGCACTTCTCGCTGCAGGGCCCGTAGGCTCCTGAGCTGTCATGGTAGACCCTGGACCCTCACTGTGTCAAAACAGGTTGCCTGTCCTAATAATCAGAGACTTCTGGCTTGTCTGTCCATTACAGCTTGGGTTTTGGCTCATTCCTGGGTCTGCTTCCCTGACTCGGATGGTCCTTGGGGTTTCAGCCTTTCTCTGTGCCTGTGAACGTCTCTGCTCACAAAAACAGGGACTGAAGGAGCAGTTCTCATGGAAATCCCTTCCTCAGAGATATCAGGAAGATTCCAGGGATTTATGGGTTGCAATACATGGTTTCCTCTGGTGACACCTAATAGCATCTAAAGCTGCAAGAAAGATGAGGGGGTTTACCCTGTTTACATCTTCCTGTATCTGGATTTGCTAACCTTTCCTACCTTTCTTAAATTGTGAGGTTATTAAAAAGGAGTGTGTACAAGCCAAATCATGCAGTCCTTACTCAAGTTCTTGATGACCTTGGCTGAGAAGAGATTACAGGACTTGTTCTAGTATTAAGTAGCCAATGAACTGTGTTGAACAAGCAGAGAATAAAGATTTGAGTAACTCACCCAAATGTAATGCTTAAAAGTACATTCCGCTGAAGGAACAGAGAAAAGTAAAACATGAACTTAAGTTTCATTTAGTAAAATATTAAAAAAAAAAAAGTGTGTTGCTGTTTTATTTTTTTCCTTCGTAGAGATCCCAGTAACCTCACAAACTCTCATTGTCTAGTGATTTATTGGTTTGGTTGGTTTTTTGTTGTTTTTTTTTTGGGAGGGGGGGTTGGGGGAGGGGTGTTTATATTATAGTGATGCTCAGGTCGTTTAAATAAGGCTAGATTAAAACATACAATGTTTGGGGGATTACTTAACCACTGTCACCTGAACTAAATTCTCTCTCTCTCCACTTCAGGTCCCTAACTTCATCAACACAACACTTCCACCCCATGAGCAGGTGACGGCTCAGGAGATAGACAGCTACTTCAGACAGGAGCTCATCTACAAGAGGAATGAGAGGATGGGGAAGAGAGTGATGGCGCTTTTAAGGGAGAACGCAGACAAGAGCTTCTTCTTTGCTTTTGGTGCAGGTACAGCATTATTTTTTCTGTTTTACTCTGTTACTGTGATTGGAAGTAAAGTGCTTTGAACACTTCAGGATTTTGTCTCTGGTCTTGTGGGAAGATTCCTTAGGGGGCTTCCCTTTGAAAAGGTTTTTGTTTGTCTAAACCTGCTTCTAAAATGTAGTGAGTTGGTGTAGGAGGTGGATCTGGGTCCAGCTGGGCTATGGACAGGCAGCACTCCTTGGCCTTCCATCTGACTGTAGAAATGTGAAGCTACTTAATGCTTTTCGTGCTGTTGTGTTTGTTTACTTCCCAGCCCAACCAGTGGGCTGCTTGGGTTACATTCACACCGTGGTTGTGTTTGTGGCCGCGGGTGTAGGAGGTGGTTGGAGTGCCTTTGAATTTGCAAACCTAGGTACTGATGGCAGTGACTGTGGTAATACAGACCTTGCTGTGGCATAGGGGTGTGTGTGTGGCCCAGGGTGCTTGACTGGGGTTTCAGACTTTTTGGGGCTGCTGTAGTTGGACTTTCTTGATGGGTGGCTTAGCTACTTCGGTGTTGTGTCCGTACAGACTGGCTGGTTTTGGACCTTGCACAAGTGCATATGTTATGTATGTAGCTAAATACCAGTATTTTAAATCATTAAGTAAAAATCCAATGTATCTCTCTGCGTGTTTAAATTCTCTCCGTGAAGTCCGCAGAACAAAGATGTCTGTGCTACTTCTGTCAGCCTGCGACAGTACGTGCTACTCTCCTTTTTCTCCCTTTTTAAATTTTTTTTCCCTTTCTAATGGAATTCACATTTCTGTGTGATAAGAGTATAAATAACAACTGTTCAGGCCCCAGTTCAGCAGAATCCTGAGTGCTGGCTTAAGTGGCTCTTTGAGCTCCCTCGACTTCAAGGCAGCCTGAGATTGTCATGCCGATCTGCTCCTCCTGCTCCCTCTCCTTGACAATTTCTCATTTCTGACAGAACTTTGCTTCTCATCCCATGGTTCTTGCTATGAACTTTGGCAACAACTTGCTTTTTGCTACTCACTTCGGAGGTAATTTTGATTAAAGACTGCGGGATTTAGCAGAGATACATGCGTTTTGATGTATTTATTTTTTGAGTGTATCCAGACTGAATTTTCCCAAGCTTATTTAATCTCAACCTTGCCTGATATTTCTGTCCAAGAAGTTTTGCTTAACTGTTTTTACAGTAGGAAAATATATCATGTGGTTCATAATTGGACAGGGATTAATAAAAACCAGCTTGTCTAACCCATGGAGTTGGGTTTATTAGAAATTATTGAACATGATGGTTTTGATGTAGTCTCTGGTTTTGAAAGTCCCTTAACCAGTATATACTGGAGCTGGGAGGACAAACTGGATATCATTGCCCCGCTGTGTACACACTTTTCCTGGGCATTAGTTACTGACCGTGCCTTGAGACAGGCTCTTGGACTAGATCGGTCATGGATCCAGTCCACGGCAGCTATTTGTATGTGTTAACAGAAACGGATTTAAGCAAATGGATACTAATTACACATTGCTTTCCATAGAAAGTTACATCTAAGTTGTGGGAGGTTTGAGCTTTCATTCCCCGGCCCCACTGGAGAGTATCTACCTGAAACTCCCAGGCAGCATCACTTTGGGAAAGCTGCCTTATAAAGAGCAAGTCTTGTTTTGTCCCTTAATCTCCATTTTGGTGATGTTGAAAACTGCCTTTGTCGTTGGATTATTTCTTTTTCCCAGCACTGACTGCAGCAGGACAGAACAGACACATGCAACAGGATTTACTGAAAGCTGGGGCACGGGAGATGCCGAGGAAAGCTTTTTTGTTTTGGGTTTTTTGTTCCAGCATCCCTTTGGCCTTTCTCACCAAAGCAGGCCATCCCTGCAGGCCATCCCTACTTTAAGTTCAATTAATTCCTTCTCTCTTCTCTGGGGTGTTTTTTTCTTTGTGCAGTAAGTACTGAGAAAATTATTAATTTTTCAATGCCAAAATTTTATGCGGCCAAAGTGCAAGCAAGTTCATTTTCTGTTAGGATTCAAATGCAGTTTTTTCTCCTGAAGGTTTTTGTTGTTTTTTTCCCATGCACTGTATTATAAGAGTGGCTTTTATTGATATATTTTGTATTTTGCGTTCTTATATCTACTTCTTGAGTTTTAAGGAGGCTTTTTGGTATGGGCTTGGGTCATGAATTCAAATTGTTTTCTAAAACCCTGAGGGTTTGGTTTGGCGTTTTATAAAAGTGAAGGGTGTTTTTGGTGAAAGTTGAGGCTTTCACCTATTCCTGCGAATTCTGAAGTGCAAAGTTTTAGGAATGCACCTTTGGTTAGAACTGGCATGATAGGGTCCGCAAGAGTGCATTTGTTCTCAGAATAGTGCAAAAGTTATGTCACTTAAGATTCTGCATACTTAAGACTAACATGATGGACAGGAAATAATTTAAAAATAATATTCTGGATAATGTACTCCAAAAGGTATTGTTCTTATGTGAAACATAATCTCTGCATTAATCCATTTATTGTGAAGATATTGGAACTAATGAATGAATAATAACTTTATATGTATATTATGAATTGGTTTCCAAATTTCATTATCTCCATCTTAGTTTCTGGGAAGGGAAGAATGAGATAAAACTCCGCTGGCATACAAAATTAGGAAAAAAAGTGTTTTCCTACATAAGAAAATAAGCTTGCTATGAGAAAAACACCTTGGAAAAAATTCACCAAACACAATATTACAGACCAGGGCTGCTGTAGAAGGGGTTCCCAGGCCCTGCAAGATGGTTCATTTGGACTCAGTGCCATCCCGTAACTCGCAGGTGTAAGTGGAGCCACAGGGCTGGGGGACAGGGTCCCACCCTGAAAACATCCCTGCCGAGGCAGAGCCCTGCCTGGTTCCTCCGGCGGCTCCCCCTGGGGAGCCATACCTCGTGGAAACTGCTATAGTGAAGTTTACCTGGCTTTTGCACAGCTGCATGTAGCAACTGAAGCTCTGTTGGTGCACCATCTTCAGCTTGATTTAGGATTCTAGTGCTATGGGTGGGTAGTTCAGTGGTGTCTTAACACTGAATTAGTATAATGAACTTGACTAAGCCAGGAGACACCATGCAGGTGTCTCTGCAAATTGCAGTCTGGTTTAGTTCAGCATATCCTTTTCGATGACTGCAGCAGCAAGACATTTTATAGACTCCTCCAGGAATATGTACTGTTGTTTAGAACAAAACAACAACAAAAAAAAAAAACAAAAACCAAACCCAAACCATGCACAGGGATCACTGTGACCAAAGGCAGTAATTTGCGGGATGAAAGCCACGGCTGGCTTCAGCTATAAACAAGGTGATGATATCCTGGCTGCCTGGTGGTGCGGGAGCCCAGTGCTACTGAGCTGGAGGACGTCGGTGCCTGTCAGCAGAAAGTGTAGTCAGTGTTGTGGGTTTGGACTGGCAGAAATGCCTTTTGGGTTGAAGCATGTTAGACTGTAAAGCCCTGTCCTCATAACAAAGAATGTACTTTACCATCAGAAAAAACTTAAAGTGTCCAGGGTAAGCCGAATGCCTGCCTGGCTGGATGAAAACATGTGGCTGGAGAGGAGTGCAGGTGGAGGGAGACATGGCAACTCCTCTCACCAGATCTAAATAACTTTCACAGAAGGCAAGATCCCACACCTTGGTCCCACCAGATCTGGCAGGTGAGGTCACCACTGGAAGCATCCCTACTGGTTTCAGGTGGAAAAGGATCAAACCCAGGGAAAGGTGTAGGAAATAAAAATTGCATCGAAATTGGTGCAGAGTGCCACTTGGGTACAGCAGGAGTCAGCCTGGGAAAAGCACTGCTGGTTTTCTGAAGAATGCTTATTTCCCAGTAAAGCTGTGGCCATTGGGCTGACTGGAATATAGCAGGCAATTAATTTAGTTGCTTGTGCAATTCTGCGTGCTTATGGTCTGGTTATTAGCTATTTTATACATAGAATTTCTACCTTCTTTATCCTGCCTTGCTTTTAAATGAAGGCTGACGAAAATCATTTAGCTTAATTTTTTTTTTTTCCCGGTAGAAAATTGAGCATTTGGGGAAAACGGAATTTTTCTGTTTGCTTCTGAAAAAGCGAGTCCACTTGCAGGTGCCGATCAAAACCCCAAGTGCTTGGGTGTCGTCATTCTCCTCTGTAAACTGGGATTAAACTGTTCTGCTATGTGCCATTTACAGCCCAGCATTGTAGGAGAGGTGGTTCCGAGTCTGGTCTGTAACTGAGCAAGAGGCCGTGACACATTGAGCAGACAAGTCCTGGGGCAAAGGAGGGGTAAGGGGGCAGGCATTTGAATATCCATGCAAGCTGAGATAAACCAGTTCTAACATCCACAAAGTGGAGCAGAGCATTTTTATGCTGTTGAAAGATAGTTTTTCTTGTTGTTCCAGTCAGCAGTATTAAAACAAAAAAATTACACAATTCTAAATGGAGCTCTTCAGTTTTCTGCCATTTTTAAAAGTAAAAAGTAGACTTTTCAATAGATTTCCCCCTTCCCCACCTTCCATGGCGTTACTCACAATTTAAATGCATTAGAGCAGTTCAGACTTTTAATTTATTCCTTTATAAAACACATAGAAGTGAAAATAACCATTTATTCTTTTTACTTTCATTTCTTTCTCCTCTCCAAGAAAAATACAGGCTTTGGGTAAAACGGGACCCAGCTTTATATCCAGCTCTGTATACTTCATTCTTTTCCTGCCAGGGTTTACCGTAATCAGACTTAATGTGAAAATCTCACCATACCTATATTCACAGTAACTATACTCTGCTAATGAAACAGCGGTTATTGTTTGTACAGTTAAATGATATTTTTCAGGTAACAGGCATGGTAATTTTTCCCCTTTGAATGAATAAAGGTAGCTAAGTAGACTACTTTCAAGTAAAATTTGGAGCTTTGCTTGCATGTTCTGTGTTTTGAAAATCCATCCTGGATTGCCAGGAATTATTGATCCGTAATAACAGTGAAGCGCCTTAGACCTGATATGTACAGGCAGTTTATAAAGGTCCATTTACAGTCAAGAAAGAGAGACACAGCCAAGAGCACATGGGCCATTAAAAAGAGTTAATATTCTGGCAACTAAGACTATACACATGAAGTCAATGTTTAAGAAAAAAATCACTCTGGTTTATTTCATTTTTATGGGCAAATAATTTTTGAGTAACACTTATGATAACAGATGGATAAATTTATGTCTGCAGTTAATTTGAACGATAATTTCCTTAGGATGTTTTACTTACTTGCATTTCTTTCTTTTATGAGAGCTGTCAGTTTTGTAGCTGAGAGCTGGATTTATTGCTTCAGAAATTCGGATGCTGCTCCAGTTCATGATGTTTATTAGCAGCCAAATCAGTAGGCTTTAAGACAGTGGTTTTGGTTATTTAAAATAATAAATATATCATGGAGAATATTCTTTCACTGCTGAGAGAGAGTTGAAATGCAAGTACCATAGCATCCACC
This sequence comes from Phalacrocorax aristotelis, assembly GCF_949628215.1. NCBI lineage: Eukaryota > Metazoa > Chordata > Aves > Suliformes > Phalacrocoracidae > Phalacrocorax > Phalacrocorax aristotelis. Next base: position 48,480,091 of record NC_134281.1, read on the forward strand.
ACAGCAAGAGGGGAATCAAACTGTCTCTGGACCATGGTCCTGTGGTGGAAAAAATCACATGTTTTCCCACCCCACCAGGTCCATGCAGGTCCCTGTGACTGAGAGGCTGGAGAAGACCCAGGCTGTTGTCCATGTTATGGTGGGAGCCAGACCACAGCTCCTAATGAAGTCAGTGCATGTTAACAGGGATCAGTGAGTGTGAAAGCCGGACCTCTCTTCCTCAGCTGTAGGTTTAGGTGGCTGAGATTAGGTACCTACTTGTTGATGGATTAGGTTTAAATTCCTGAGATGTTCTGCAAGGAAAAAAAAAAATACAGGCTCTGCTGTAGATGTCTGTGTGCTCCCATGAAACCAGAGGAATTTGTGCCAGAGTAGGAATAGCAGAAGTAAACTTTGATCATTTCTATGCTCAGAACAGGTGAATTCCCTCCCCATCCTGCAGAATTTTCATAGTCAGCATAAGGCAAGCAGCATCAGCAGTAATGATTCTGATCATCATAAATTAGACTGTTAATAATCATAGAATAGTTTGGGTTGGAAGGGACCTTTAAAGGTCACCTAGCCCAACCTACCAAACAATAATGTTACATGTTGTTTCCAGTGTCTTTTGTAAGTGTTATCTGGTGGTTCTTCATAATGGGACTCTGAAGTGTTTTCACTCGGCAAAGAGAATTGTGCAGCTTTTCTATCACATGGAGTTGGTGTGAGCAAGAATCTAAAATCTCCTTTTCCTAGTCCTCAGCTCCGGCTCTTTCCCTTTTGTCCTGTCTACAAAGGATTCCCAAGGGGAATTTCAGCACACATCATTTTAGATACTGGAAATACCAAAGATAGGAACAGGCTCACCCTTCGCCTTCTGAACAGACTAGGGAGTGACAGACATCTCCAAGGTGACTCCGATCTTGCGTGGTCTGGATCACCACTGAGATATGCTTTTTTTTTTCCCCTCCCCATAAACTAAAGAGCACCTGGGGAGAAACTCGGGATGAAGCTGTCTTGAACATGTTTCATCCATGGCTAAAAAGGTAACCACAACTGAGATGGAACATGATGGCTGTTCAATTTGGCGGGGGTTGGGGGGGTGGAACAGGGGGAAGGGGAGGTGGGATTTTTTTACTGGAAACAGTATTTCTACTCAGTAGTTTGGGAGAGGAAAGGAAGTGATGGATGCTATATGCAGCTTAAACACAAGTAATTAAAATCCAGAGAGCCTTTGTGAAAGCCATTAGCACCTGCCACCAGATCTGGCACTCAGGTTCACATATGTTACTTGAAAGTGTTTTTTTCAAAAGGGAAATGCCTTGAGGCCGCCATCCAACTGCACACTGAGGACTTGGGATTTGCAGATGTTGGATATGCAAATAGCTGTTTTGCACTCCCAAGTGATGCAATCTTGTGTGCAAATTGGGCACGGAGTTACACCCACTGTTGTGTTGCTGAGAACCAACTTAGCTTGGCATGGAAGCGCAGTCCTCTGTCTTCCAGAACTTTGTAGCTCTTTTTCGTTTCCAGTCTTTGTCTTGGATCCTCTGTAGAACATAAAAGAAGAAAAGGAGGAAAAAAACAAACCACTTGCAGGCTGGAATATAAAGAGACTTTATCCCCTGGGTCAGGCGCCCTGGTCCAACACTGATTAGTGGTGCTACTGACATCACTAGCGCAGTTCATCAACGGGTTGTCTCAGTGGAGCAAGAAGTTGGCGACCAGGAGATTGAACTTGGCGAGCCTACAAAAGAGAAGAAAAGGGTAAATTAACAGTTTGCAGATGCTAGAATTCCCTCTGCTCATGTTTATTTGGGCATCCAGATGCTTATAGTGAGGTCGGGCTGGTTTTGTGTATGGACTTCTTTTACTATTAGTTTTTAGGGCAAAGTATCGCTTTGCTTTTAAAAATATACTTGCATGCTAATTTTGACCAAAGCCTTGTAATTGATTCATTTAAAAGTGTGCATTAAACAGGCAATGCCTGATTCTTTTTTCAGACACTCTGTTGTAGATCAGGAGATACTCCACTGGGTAAAAGCTTGTTCCAAGTGCAAATCCAGCCTGTAGCCTTTTAAAATAAAAATAAAATCTAAAAAAATCAGGGTAACTTTTTTTATGTACATTGATCTTGTATCATGTGGAAGTTTGGAAGCCTCTGAATATTTGCTTTTCACCTAAAGCTTGAATCGGTAAAGAGAGGGCGCCTGAGTTAGGGAGGCCAAAATAAATGTGCCTGCAGTACCCTATTGTGAAAAGGGCACTGCCGTTCTGAAGGCTGATGTCTGTAATTCTGATTTAAGGAAAAACTCCAGTTGTATAACAAGATCTTAATCATAGAAACAAAGTATAGCATATGCAATGGTGAGAGCTATCTTGAGGCTGCCGTCACCTCTACCAACCAAGGAAGGCAGGAGGCATAGCAAGTGAAAGAACAGATCATGTAATTGGGCTTGCGCTTTGCTTTTTTCTCCTGGACCCTTTGGTCCAGGGGAGAATTCATCACGCTCGGCAGGAAGTCCTGCCTAGCCACTGCTCTTGCTTTCATCGTTCTGCTCCACAGAAGTAGGGTATAGCCCCAAATCCAGGCTTTTATGTTTGTTTGCTGCAGGTATCCAAGTAAATGTTAAAGGGAGTAAAATGTGCCTTGCAAACCACAGTGTATACATTTACCATCTCTGGTGTAACTCTTCCAGTGATGGATGGGGAAAGTTGCCTGTATGCAGTAGGATTTTGGTTTAAAGAAATTCATACATTAATGTCAGCTCCTCCGGGTCCCTGACATTTTCATATCATATTTATTATTATGCCTGTGCCAAGTTCTACTGTGTAAGTCTAATTCTGCTTGCCTGTTCTCAAAGAAAGCTATATTGGCCCCTCCTGTCCTATAATATAGAGGTTTTGGCTATGCCCTTGCTGTATTTCTCTTCAACATTTGAGATGTAAAAATGTAGACATAATTCAGGAAAATTTCTCTTTTCAGAACTGCAAAGAATCATGAGAGATTTACACCCAGGCTTAAGCACTCTGCTGAACAGGAATGGGCTTAAACATGAGATGAAATACTCTTTTACCCACACACACACGCAAGAACTTGCTGTGGATCCACAGGCCACCCTGCAAGCTCTCAGGAGACCAGGCAGATGTCCCGTGTAACTCCAGATTTCATAATAGGGGTGTTGAAATCAATATACGGATGCCAGGCAATTCATCACTTTCTATCCCAAAACTGTCTCATCAGAAAATTCCCAACCAGCTTGAACAGTGCTGTTGGGAAGATTTTAAAAGGGCAGTGTGGAGAACCCAAAGACTGGCAGTGTTCCTCTAACACTGAGGTTTCAGTAGGATGCTTATGTGAAAAGGTAAACAGGATACCGATTGCAAAGGATCCAAGGATCTTGTCTCAGCTGGGATAGCTTTGAGTGCTACCTGCAGTGATTAAGATGTCTCCACACCCGAGTGTAATTCCAGTCACGCTGCTATGTCGTGTTGTCCCAGAGGAGGGGGAAATTTGGCTACTCAGTTTCCTTAAATTCGGAGCCTGGTACGCTAGTACAAATCCTTCAGTAGTGTTTCACGTTAATGAAACTTGACAGGGTTGACATGGGTTCATATTCCTCCTGCCAGGGTGCTTACCTCTCATGGAGGAGCAGGGATGTCCCAAGGCATGCTAGACCGCCATAGCTGTATCTCCTGCAGCTCCACTGTCAGAGCGGGAGCTGGGAAGGGAATTTAGTAGAGCAAGGAACCAGTTTGTACTGCTCATGGTGTTGGTCTCCTACAGGTTCAAGCCATTTCTGACCAGTTCTAGGGCCAAGTTGCAGGAGGACAGTGTTATGGAGAAGAACAAGTCTTTGATGGACTGGAAAGACAGGGCATGACTGCTGGCTCGAGTTAGTTGTTTTGCAAAAGTAGATGTGAAACTGAAAGCCTTAAAAAGCCTGGCTGTAAATTATGTGGATTTCTTGAGGATTTTTACTGGTATGGAAACTGGGACTGGAAATCTCATTAAACTGGGTGTTCTTGTGAGAGTTCCAGGTTTTCTTGGTCATGGTTATGCCAGGAATACTGTCAGAGCAAACTTGCTGAGAAAGGATTTATGGATTTGGGATCTGATCCTATTCTCACTGAATTAATGGTAATTTTGCAACTGACATCAAGGTGACTGGTGTGTGCACTGGATGAGACAATATTTATTTCTCATTGCAGTTCTTTAATCTAGGCTGCTACTTTCACACTACTGGAAAACATCAATACCCTCTTTAGAAGCCTGTTAAGTCTCAGTTCCATTGTTATTTTCTCTGGTAGATCAGAAGAGACGTGTCAAGGAAAAGAAAACATGTGCGCAATATACCTCTGCCCAAAAAAATATTTAAATATCAGAAATGTAAAGTGAAGGTAGAATTACTTAGAGAAGCAGAAGGGAAATAATTAGAGCTCCAGCCAGCAAGAAGAGATGTCATAAACTTTAGTTATTCACCTCTCATAGACATTCAAAACACAAACTCTGCCACTGTTCAGCCATTTTATAGAGGCCTGTAGAAAGCAGCAGAGGTCTGTTGGACAAAATTCTTCTGGTGGCAACCAAAGCTGGGCTGAAACCCAAGACCAATAGCTAAGATACCATTTGAATTTGGAAAAAGTCCGGGTTCACGCCTGAATCTCAGCTCCCTTTCTGCTCTGTGCAATAGCCCTAATGAAACCCTGAGTCTGGACTTTACTGACGGGGAGTGAGAAGCAACTCCAGTCATGGAAAATATTGCTGTTTCAAATGTTTTTTTTAGAGAGATTAGTAACAAAATTTGAAAATGTGGAAATTCTTAGCGAAAATGGAGAACACTGGGGTGCTGCTTTTGGTAGAAGCTCCAGAGCTGTGGCTGCTGGAAGCCCCCAGGTGACTGGCTTGGAGGTAGCCCCAGAGCTCTAGCTCTTGGTAAACCAGTTTGCTGAAGAGTTGTGAACTGAAAAATGGCAAAATATTGTTTCAGAACTACCAGGCTTTACTCCTACCAACTTCCAGGCAGGCAGTGGGAAAGAGAGGGCAGGTGAATAAGCAAAAAGCCAGGTGAATACTTCTTGGAACTTCTGTTTTCAAGTGATATTCAATGAGACTTACCAAATGCTTTGATGCCGATAAACTGTTATTCATCAACTGAAAATTGTTCTGCCAGAGAACTTCCAAACACCTTTTTAATCTAAACGCAACATTTTGGTGGAGTTCAGCTTTGGACCTATCCCTGGCAGAAAAGTGAAACCTCCATCATTTTCCAGGAGTGATGTTGCAGGACTGAAACCTATGTGACTTGTATCTAAAATAAATAACTTGAGTATTTTTAGTATTCTTCTGTACTTTATTATTGGAAATACCTTAAATACTGAGGTTTGCAAACTTTTAAAAATTGTATTTATACACTGAAGGTAATTGGAGAGAAAAATCAAGTGCCACCACTGGGTTAACTCAGTATGAAATTCGGCACCTGTTTTCAGTATTTATACAGAATTCACATTCACTTTGCGTTTTTCCTTGAGGTGTTTGAGGTACAGTGAAACTGCTGTGAGGTTCTTATCACTTAGCAATCTGGTCTGGTTCCAGATGAAAATTTTGCAGTACCTCTCAGTGGGAGGATTGGTTTAAAAGGAACAGAAATCTGCCAAAGAAATAAAGACTTCATTATTGACATCAATGCTATTTTTAATCTGGTTTCCTAAGGAAATGAGGCTTAAGCAATCACAGTGTTTTTGAGTATATGTGTGTGTATATAGGTGTGTGTGAATAAGTCTTTCCCCCTCGTAAATTTTTCATCTGTTGACTGATTATAACCGAACTTCACAGATGCCTAGGATCTTCAAGATAATAAGTTCTTGCATGCTTCATGAAAATAAGTGATTGGGTAGAAGAAAAAGAAATTCATAGTGCTCATCCACTGAAAGAGCACAGCATGAGTTCAGCTTTTATTAGATCTCAAAATCCCTATGGGAGGGGGAGGTGAGACACATCTCCCTAGGCAACTGCACTTTATTGGCTCCTCTGCAAGCAGGATGATGTGGTGTGTCGTCCATATATAAATGATGGCCTAGTTTGAACAGAACAATGATGTTTAGAGTAGTTATTATCTACAGTATCTCAGGAGCCACATGTTACCTCTGGGCTGCCCTCTAATGAGGTGTTCATTCTCAAGGCCAGAGCAATATCAAGGAGCCGGTTTGTAAATGTGACCGAGGCATGGCTCCAGGACTCTCTATAAACCTAATGAGTCGTGGGCACTCACACTGTGCAGCCACACTACTGCTAATAGGCCAAGTGTGCCATCAACCATGCCCAAAAATGTTCTTAAGTAGCCAAGGGGTGAAAAGAGCATCAGAAACTCTTGTGAGTCCAGGTGGCAGCCTGGGGCAGCATTCCTGTGTGCAGAGTTCAGGAACGCTTTCCCCAAACCGAAGGTCATTCCCTTGAGAGCTGAAACAGCTCGCTGGCAATGGGGAACAAAATTAAGAAACAAATGAGAGAGTAAAGCACGACCTGGAGGAAAGTGGGTTTGCAATGTTAGCTTATCAGACAAGGGGGTAGCTGTCACTTAGCAGCTGGAGAAGATGCTTGGAAAACATTGTGATGAGGGCAGTACTTGAAACCTTTCCAGAGTGAAATACAGATGGGGATCTGAAAAGCCAAGCCAGAGTTAGTTCTTAATTCTTTTTTTTGAAAATCAAGTATCTAGTATCTTGGTAACGGTGATGACTACTGGGGTGGGACTCTCCCTCTTGAACTCTAGGTGCCTGAAAGTTCAATGCATCTTCTGTGTAAGATCATCAAGTTCCTTTCAAACACCCAGAGGATGAATCCTCCCCACTTATCTCAGATACATATTTTAAGGTGGAAGGAATTGCCCTCTGGAGACATCTTTCCCCTGCCTACAGAGGAAACCTAGCAGACTGGCCTCCAACAGATGCCTGACTTTTGGATGAGTGAGATTAATTGAACCCTGAGAGCAGGAGTCAAGAATTCAGGGTGTTTTGTCCTTACCTCTACCTGACCTTGAGCAAAGCTGCTCAGCGTACTACAAGCTCCCTGAGCAATGTTTTGCATTGCTGCCAGTAGAAGAGCCTTTACTAGTCCTGAGGAAAAATTGCAAGCAGAAGACTGACACAGGAGTGCTTTCCATCATGTCTTGGAGGGTACCTTGGCATGGACCCTAGCAAGAAAAAAGCCCTGTGCCACCAGCTACAGAAAACTCATCCAGGGGACAGGTTTCATTACTGTGTGAGAGGGAGAGCTGTAACCCCTCTGTAGCAGTGCACAACTTCTGCATCTTATCATGTGGTATGGTTGAAGCCCAAGGTTGGCCAACCATTTTGTTCAGGGTTCAGGTCCCCCTGTGAGCCCCAGTGCTCAGAGCAAGCTGTCCATCTTTGAACAGAAGAGATGGATTCAGACATACAAAAGTGTAAATCATTTCCATCTTTCCTCATCTCTTGGCTGTAGGGAGAGAAAGTCACTTTGGTACAAGCCTGACTGGAGCTGTGCAAAGGAAAGGGAACCGCAGATGAGAGAGCAGGCTGTCGTTTCTGTTCATCAGGGATGGTTATCCTTTCTGCAAGGGAATAAACAAGCAGTCAAAACAAAACAAAAAAAAAAAATTATTTGATGTACCATGTGTCTGATTTTTTTTAAATTGTTCTTGTAAAGCAGCAACCAGGCCAAATGCGTTAAGTGTCAATAAGGAGTGATTCAGACCTGGAGACCCTTTGAAACAGCTTTCTGCTATAACTTGTCTTTTTGCATGCAAGACTTAGGGAAAAATAGGAAGGTGGGTGGGTTTTTAGTTTTGATTTTTTTTCTTTTTAATATTATGAAAAGACTCACCAGACAGTCTCCCCTGTGGGACCACTCACCGATTCTGTAGTATTTATTCAGCATCTCTCTGAAACACCAGCATCTTAGAAGTTGTCTTCCTGAATTTACATTCCCAGTTCAATCATCTCCCACACAATAAAAGCTCCAGCGTTGGCTTGCCTTTAACTTCTGCATTGCGCAACACTCCATTGAAAGGGAGCCCTTCCTCCTAGAGTTTTTGCTTTTCTTAATACCTGCCAATCACCCTCCTTGCCTTTGCCCAAAGTTTGTTGTCTTTGCAGTTGGTCACAGCATGAGCTACCAAAAACCTCGCTGAGCTTGACGGGGTATTCTGTTAGCCTAACCCTAACACACGATCTTCCACCTCCCCGGCACACAAAGGGCCTTTTCACCGGCCCACCACAGCTCGAGGATTTCATTTCATGTGTTACAATTAATCTGTATTTATTGCCACTTATCTTAAATGGCTAACAATATCAAGAGTTTAAAAAGTGCTTTTAATGTCAAACTGGGTCAATTAAAACCCTACTTAAAATATTTGCAAAACTTCTAGCCTGAAAGTTGCCCCCTCACTCTGCTGTTAACCAAAATGTTTTAAATAAATACACGCAGCTTGAGGAGACTGACATTTGGTAGAATTCCCCTTGATATTTTAGTAGAATCCAAGATTAATTTCCTTACTCCTACATTCACTTGCTTTTTTAGAGAAGGAGAAAAATGAATAATAGTTAGATGGTTATAAATATTTGAAAGATTGTTTTGATCAATTAAAAAAAACCCCAGGACATAGCCTCAAAACTTTTAAGGCCAGAAGAGACCATTAGATTGATCAATCTGGTCTCCTTGAATTTCGTCTTCTTCTTCTGTGACCCCTAATAGCATGTGTTTAATTCTGAGCTTCAAACCATGGGCCACAAATAACGATTTTATTTCTTTTAGATTCCTTTAGTATAGTGTGTGGGCACAAGAAATAAAGTACTAGGACATATTAAAAAGTTAAATAATGAAAGAGCAGCGTTTACTAGTGTATGTAGGGTTTTGCTGAAGGTCAAAGATGGCTGGAGCAATCCCCTTTTCCCCTTCTAGAAAAGCCCACAGTTTTGCCTTGAACTCTTTTTGTTTTTTTGTTAAAAAAAAAAGCACTTCCATTTGCAGAATGGCCTTAATAAATTATGTGAAAGAAGTGCTGGTGTACTGCCCATGAGAACGCTCAGCTCTTCTGTAGTTCAGCCAAGGTTGCACTGTGTTAGGATAGTGACATACATGACAAGGAGAAGTCCCAAGAGGGACCCCCAGTAGGGCTTAGCTGCGTTGGATGCAGTAGATGCATGGAGTAAGCGAGATCCCAGGCTGGGGGAATTAAATACCTAAGCTAAAGGCCAGTCCACATGGAGCTATTTGGACTTTAAGCTCTGATCCTCAAACACACTTTCCATGAACAGTGACATTAATGAAGCTTGGTTTCCTATGGTTTTAGGTCATTTGCTTGGATTCCCAACGGTCTAGTAAGGTTTGAACTGTAGCTGAGGCATTTCTGTTAATTAGGGCATTCGTATTATCTTTATGGGTCTCTGATGTCCCTAATAAGGCTCGCCCCGCAACTTCTCTTTCCGCAGGAGAGATCGGTGAGTCTCTATCCAGCCATCTGTTTTCATAAAATATATAAGAAAGGACTGTCTTGGAGACAGCTACTCTTCTGTCTAATAGATTTGAAATTTGCCTGTGGGTTCAGAGTCTTTCAGGGGAGGTCATAAAAACTAAAGCATATGCACAAAGGGGCAGCAGGATCCTCTAAGCCTCGTGTTCTTTGGAAACAAGGTTAAAATGAAGTTGTCATATTTATGTAGTGTAAGTATTGAACAACTTGAGGCCACCAAATAATTTTGATCATTTCTTTAGTAATTTATTCTTATAGACTATTTAATTAAACAAATCTGGCTTTCTCATATGATCTCTAAGTCCATTTTTATGGTTAGGGATGGAAACATATCATGAAGAATTGCCTTTGTGTAAGAAATAACATGAAAAAATATCTTTGCTGCTTGCCATCCATAAAAAGAGTGTGATTATGTTAATTTGGAATAAAGCAGTTGTTCTTTGGTTATGTTCCTGTTTGGAAAGAGGTAGCTTTAGCAAGAGGAGGAGGAAGTTTCTGTTAATGCTTCCATTCAGGAAAAGGCTGTGATGTTATCTCAAATTCATTCCTTACTCCAGGTATCAGAAAAGGAGCTCATTCTCCAAACATGGATCCATAGGAAAACACACTTTGGTTTCACTGATCAGGAAAAAAATTGTATTTTAATGCTGTTTTCTGCTAGACTCAAGGGTTCAGGATTCTGCAGACTCTCAGCTCCTCATCTGCTTCCACTGGATCCAGAGAATGAAATAAGGAGGCTTTGCCAAAGCTTGACTGAAATGAAGGAGATGCTTGATTGAGTCCCACCAAGGGGGCCGGCAGAGAGGAGGCTGGGTACCAGTCCAGTATGGCACGGGCACCAGTCTAGTATTAACAAAATACAAACACAATTGTGTTGAAAATCTCTTCCTGCTGGGTGAGAAAGGGAAATGAATACAGGAAAATAAAACTTGAGTCTTAAAAGGGAAGGGGCTTTGAAGTGCAGTCTAGTTACAGCCTTGTATCACTGTAACTGTGGGAAAATGTGATGAGACAGTGTACCCAAGCACATTTGCTTTTGTTGGTTGGTTGATTTTTTGATTTGGTTTTGTTTTTGGTTTGGAGGGGGGGTTGTTAATTCTGCACTGTTGTGCGTAAGCAGGCAATGATGGATTGTCCTGGAGTTCTGTGCATAGTATTGAAGAGAGCTGGATTTAATTGTCCTGCATTTATTGTACAAAAGGAATGAATTATGAGCCACTTTACAGCATCTCCAGTGAAAGTGATTATCAGCACTGCTCCTCGCCAGAGATATAACTCTGTCAAGCAGACTCCCTCCTCTCTTGGGTTCCTCGGAAAAAGCTCGTGAATTTGCTGTCTCCTGCCAGTGAAAGCTCAGGGTGAAACACAAACCCAAAAGCTGCCAATAGCTATATATTCAGTTCAGATGTTGTAGGAATTTCTTTTTCCTCTTTTTTTTTTTTTTTTTTGTTTCTTTTTCCCCCAAGTGGAAGATCAGTCAGGATTTTTGGAGCATGCAACTGAAATAGTGAGCAGAATCTTTTCCCAGTTGATTTCTCTTTTGATTTTGTAGGTGAACTGTGTGGTTGAGAAGTCTTGGCTGTTGGCTTTAATTAGCTTTGACCAAGGCTCATGCACACTAAGAATACAATTGGTTGTGATGCCGTGGAAAGGCATGCTTCACCCCCCCACACACAACCATATCTCAGCTGTTTTCACACTGCTCCTCCCAGCAACACACAGATAACCCCAGAAATAGGTTTAAGCTGAGGTGGATGTATAAAAGGAACGTTATGAGCTCTGCCTGTGAGACTGTACAATAACTCAGCTGCAGGAGAGCAGGGAGTTTTGCTCTTTTCATTTTCTGTTGACCACTGCAGTGTAATAAAGGGTAGCAGGATGAATTACAGCGACCATAACGTTGCCAGCCTGAAAGATATTTTGGGAGGATGCTCCCCAATGTTGCAGAACAGCACCTGCAAGGGGAGATTTGTGTTAGGGTTTGTTCAGATCTGCAGAACTATTTTCAGTACCTTCAAGCGAGGTATTACTTCAAGTGAGGCTCATGCTGTGTGCTTTGGGGAGCTATGGGTCCTGTTAGCTCTGCTAGCAGGCTGCTTGTGCTGCCTTGCAAACAAACATGAGATTCCTGTGTGCTCACAGATGCTTTTATGCCTGGGATAGCCCAGATAAACAAGTGCAACAGCTCATAGAGATAACAATGTGTATGCAACTGTACAAACTCCTATAAATGGGTGCCTTTCTGCACCCCTCCATATGAACAAATTTCACATGGATTTATCGACAGGTCTACAATTGTCAGAAGGTCTGTTCTTCTTGAAAAGAAGAAGAAAAAGGGAAGAAAAGCCAAACTGTAAAAAGCCCCAGACCCTAATGGCACTACCAGGTAGCATGTGCAATTCATTTAACTATGAGCCTTACAAATGTGTTAGCTCATAGCTGTGGTAACACTCATGGCAGCAGTCCCCAGGCTGAAAACTGTCCTGCTAATTAATAACAGCTAAGAACAGAGGTTATGTGGAGTGTCACAGTGACAGGTCATGAATTAGGAGGGGAGCATTTGTGGTCACTTCTTCCGTATACAGAGAATTATTTTTGAAACAATTCCCTATGTAACTGTGTTCATGCATTTTGGAAAATCAGCTGTTTAACGCACAAACCAGTGATGAGTCCTTCCCTTCTTCCACTCTGTCATTCAGTTGATTTATTTGCAGTCCTTTGACTGTAGGTCAGAGGAGTATCAGCTGCAACAAAGGAAAAATTTAGGTAAAAGGACTTGGAAATTCACCTTGTGTTTTGTGGGCTGCAAAGATTGCCTGAATGTTGAACAGAGTGGCTGGGAAAAGTTGTGGGTTTAAATGGCTGGATGAGACTTCCATGTGACCTGGGAGTCATGGGAGGCCACTTGTCCGTTCTCCAGAAGTGGGCCAGAGTCCACACTCAAAATGACAAAATGGTCCTTCGCTCCAGAATGCCAATTGGTGGTGGCTTTTTGAAGGAATATAAGGGACAGGTTCATGGGGGGGGGGCGCAGGAGGAAGAACCACAACACAGTAGCATCAATATTTTATTCAGTGAGACTTTTTTAACTTTTCCTTTGCAAATAGCTGTTTGGTAGTTGCCAGATTCATCTGAGATGTGGGAAATAGAAGTTCATGTCTATTCTTGAGTTAACATAAGGAACTGAGTGTTTGATATGCTTTTTGAGTAACTCCTTCAGGAGGAGGATAACGATGGATGGAGCATCCCCAGGAAGAGCTATTCCAGAAGTATTATTGCATAGCAACTTATTGTGCGTTACCTATCATGGCCAATTTAATTGGATGGCATTGCTCTTCTTAGGATTCAGTACATGCAGATCCAAGGGCTAGATATTCAAGTACCCAAAATCTTAAGATAATTTGGCTTTTTAGTGAAATAGAAGTTAAGTGCTCAGTAACCAGAGCCTCTGCTGAAAGCTGGATTTTTCAAAAGGCCTAAGTCCTCAGACAGCAGTTTTGAAAACCTGGCTGAATTTCAGTGCAAGCCTGGCTTTAGAAACCTTTGTATATCTTCACTGAGCACAAAGGGACAGACTGTCTTGTAAGTTTGTGCCTTCATTAGGAGGAACCGAATCCTATTGATTTCAGCATGTATTATGGCTGGATCAGACCTCTTAGCGTGTGACCTGTTAGCACCATACTTAAAAGTACTGCCATGGCAACAGGGCAGCAACCCCAACGGCAGAGGAATGGGAAATGGCGCAAGGTGAAGAAGGGACATCCTCTTCTTATTGACGGAGGTTTTCCCATAATGGAAAAGGGGGACAAAAGCTTGATAAGTCAAGTGGCTTGATTCATAAGTGAACTTCGCCTAAAGTAAACACAATGTCGTATGTCTCTCATTTGCCAGTGAGATCATCTGTTTCTTTGTTAGGGAAGAAAATGTGTTTCCCTTCCAAGTCCAGGGCCACTCAGGCAATTTACATGAACAAATAAAGATGAGGTTTAGCAGCACTAAATAAATAAAATACAGCTCTAAGTGGCCACCAAAGAACAGAGCTGCTCGAATGGAATAGTACTGGGACACGAGCCAAGTGGCTGCTGTTTGCCATGCCTGCTTATGATTCCCTATCCAGGCACTGCTCAATGCTTCTTGCTGAGGTTGGGTTTGCGGCTGTAGCAAAACATATACTGGGAGATAAACAAGCTATGCTACAGATGAACAGCAGTCCAGAGAACATAAAGTAAATCTGTGCCATAGCCTTACAGAAAGTAGCTGGGCTCTTGCCAGAGCAGAGTGGATCTAGGCTGAATAGGGCAATGAATATTCTTCTCTTGGTAAAAGAGGTGGACAGCTTGTTTCTGATGTCTTCTACCAGCTGCATCCTATAGTTGTTCAAATGTATTAAATTGAGTCATTCCTAATTTTAATCTCTTTGAGATTAGGATCTGGCCAGCCTTTATTTTAATGCTTCTCACCATGAAACAGATGCATAAAATATCTCACACTGGGGGAAAAATCAAAACACTCCACCCAGATCTGCACTTCATCGGGCATTCAGCTAACATGTAAAGGCTCTAAGTGCTGTTGGTTCATTGCTATTTCCTCATCGCATTAAGAACTGATGTAAGTAAATATCAGATAGATAAGACTCTCTCCTTCCATCTCCAACTCAAACTGCAAATCTTCCAGTCTGGCACAGAACTGGCCACTGTGAGTGGGTCGTTGTGACATCCCAGGTGTTTTTACTACAGTTCAGTTTTGGGAATGAGGCTGATGCACCCAAAAAAATATCACTTATGTAAAACTGTTACCAGTCAAAATGCCTGGTACCACTCGCGACCAAATCACTCATTATGTAGCTTCCCCATGAAATTCCAGGGTCAAGGTCTGAGGTGGATTCACATGCAGAGCATTAGTCTGAGCAGAGACATGTCTTTGTTCTGTAGTCATGATGTTTTGGGAAAACTGTATGTTAGCTCCACCCATAGTGGAAGAGGCCTGAGAGTAGGAGATAGCTCTTGAACTGACAGCTTGACTATGGCTTCTGAATATGTTGTTATTTCCAATGAGTGGGAAGATGACTCACTTTGCTATGACCCAGTAGCTGAGCTAATGCAGAAGTGGTTCTCTGGTTTGCTCTGGAGTGAACGCCATAGCGCTTACAAATTTAAACTAGAGGAGCAGAGGTGCTGTAGGGTTTAGTATCAGTTCAGCATATGTGAACATAGCTGAGTGGTAGAAACACTGCAGTGGAGAATTGGTCTCCCCACCCTGTCCACTGCAAGTGAGATGTCTCCTGCTTTTGTCAGGATCTCACGTCCACAACTGACCAAACTGTTTCTGCAATGGATTTATCTCAAAAGAGTTATCTACCTGAAATGCAAGTGTTTCATCAATAGCCAATGGAAATGGGCACCTCCAGAGTTACTTCACACATCCTAATACAGTTCTTTAAGATGCCAAAACTTAATTTCTCTGCATTTCAGTGCTTCCTTTGACAATGGAATTAATCTCTCCAAAAATCTCCTGTAATCTGAGTTTCTTCTGTACTCATAGTTGTCCCTGACTTTCCAGTCTGAAAGTCACTGTGTGCAATCTGAACTTAGATCAATTACAAATTCTTCTGTCAATGTTGTAGCTGCAGTGTCACTCAGAAACTGTCTCAGGACTTCTTACGGTATGTTCTCGCCACAACAGAACTGCTGTGCGGGCAAGCTGCGCTGGGCTTCCTTTAGTTCCTTTATATCCTTATTTATTTGCTCAAGGTTCAGGAGGAAGTCTGGTTTGACAACCTTATCAAACCTCTATGCAGTTACATATGGAATGTTTAAATAACTTATTTTAGATCCCATCATTCTCCTTTTTCCCTTTCTTGCCTTCCTTGACCCCGTCTCTTTTGTGCCTTTGCACCCTGACCCCAAAAACGTGAATTTAACAGAAAAACACCTAAAGTGTGTGTATAGCATTTGACTGTATAGATAAGCTGTAATGAACCTAAACCAATGAAATCTTTCAGAAGTTGAGTTACTGTAAGATAAATGTAACTAATGTGGAAGCTGTGGGCTGTAACCTATGTGCAACGCAAGAGTTGGATGAGAATATCCATGGGAAAGCAGCGTGATGCAAGAGAGGCCAATGCTTTGCATCCCGATGCATTTGGCCCTTGGGTTTCACATCTGCTATCCTCAAGTGTTGCCACGAATGCATATTTGAGTTGCAGTTACCCATGTTGGTAGCTCAGCAGGTAGGATGTAGTTGCTCAGAACTGTTATTAGAAGTATTCTTTATATTAGCTCACCATTTTAAACACTAAGACCTGACTCCAGGTATTTGAGCGAGGCAATTATATTAGTTATTCAGGCATTGTAGGATTTCTCATGTATATCTCGGGAGTAGGAAGTATACCTCTCCAGAGAAACAGACAACTTTCTTAAGAGATTGATCTCACTCTCCAAGCATCTGTCTCTGCCTTGACTATAATGGAGCCTAAGTAAAGTGCTGTAGTGAAATACCTACAGTTAGGCAAAATCTGGGCTGGGAATTGGTACATCCCAAGGACCTTATGAGGGGAATGAACAGTGTAATTCTTCTTAGTTGACAGATAAGAGACTGAACTAATGCGCCCAAAGCAAAACAGAAAGTTTGTGGCAGATTTAGGAACTGATTGTGGGTGTTCTGAAGTCCAGTTATGGCCTTAACCATTTGCACACCATTCCCACTGCACTCAGCTGATGTTTTACACCCCTCTGAACAAAATATGTATTTCTAAGATACTGTTAAGATATCTCTATATTTTTAGGTATCTATATAAAAATATGCTGTTAAGATACACTTGCATTTCCCTGCCATACTACCAGACTGGTGTTATGGAAATGTAAAATTTTTCACAAAAAGGCTGTTTGGTCCAACCCAGCTTTGACTGATGTTGTATTGGAAATAAATCCCCTGAGTATTACTGAATCCAAAGACCTCACCTGTTTCAGGAAGCCCCTGAGCTGCAAAAGGCTGGAGGATGGGAGGGAATCAGGGGAAAGGACCCCTGCAGAGCTGCTCTGGAGTTTGTTCTCCTCACTAGACATCTGCCTTGGCCATTGGCAGTGGTGGGATGATGAGTTATATGGGCCTTTAGTGTGATCCAGTACCTCTGCTCTTAGGCTGTAGTGGTAGAAAATATTTATTGTCTGGTGAGCTCAGCCTAACCCTGATGGACCCCTCCCATGTCACAGCAAACAGCTACAAGTTGACAACACAACTTACTCCAGAAAGAGCGAGAAGAGCCTGGGTGGGCTTTTACAGCCTATCAAGGAGCATGAGGCATGAATTCAAACCTCTGTTCAGCTTTCCAACAACTGCAGTGCCATGAATGCAGTCAAGGATCTGACATAGTCTCACGGGATATTGTGATGGTGCTAAATTTAAAACCATAAGACTATTTTTAGTATAAACAGTTAACGGTATCCCACAAATCATACTGAGAGGCATGGTTCTGATTATAGATCTGTAACACGTTCACCATGATAAAAAACAGAGCCGCATCAGGTGATCTTGTTAACGCAATATTTGTACACTTGGGTAATAGATGCAGCTGTGGCCAAAAAAGTTTTTTAAAAAAAACAGTGGTTCTATTTTACTAGCAATTATTCATTTATAAACTGTAGCAGAGGAGTAGCTAGAATCAGGCAAGACCTGCTAGTCTGGAGGTCGAGAAGGACTATAAAATGAGAAACATGTTCCACTCTCAGGACAGACGTCCTTTCCCCTTTGCTGACTCTCCTCAACACCTGCTGCACTTCAGACATATGCTTACCTTCAAGTTGACTTAATTTTGACATAAACATTGCTTAAAGTTTAATATGTGCACATGGGGGTTTGCTGGATAAAGATGGGCTTAGGTGTGTTCCTAAAACGTTTCTTAAATTGCCCTTCTGAGTAGTTTAAATGTGATGAGAGAACTTCTGCTATCAGACTTGCTGATCTTGGTTTTGTAAGGGGCTGAGTGTGCTGGGAGATGCTGGAAGCATAGATCGTTCTCAAACGTGCGTTACTGCCAGGGACCGTAGTTGGCTATAGTGGGCAGCTTGGTGCGGGGTGAGCCACTATTGGCCCCAGGTCACTGGGCAGTGTGGGTGCTCACAGGGTTCACCACAACCATGGATGATGGGACTTCTTTGGAGGGTTAGACTAGATGACCTCTAAAGGTCCCTTCCAACCCAAAACATTCTATGATTGATTCTTACAGCATTGGTTTCCAATTCAATTTGTTCTGGTTCCCTTTGGCTCCAGTCAGCTGTTTCTGCAACTTCAGTGTGTGTCTCAACTAACTAAGACTGTGAGCCCTGAGGTATTTTGAGCTTGGGAAAAATACATGAAGGAACATACTCATTACTTACCTCACCTGTCCAGTCCCCAGTAGGTCTAAGGATTTACAAGGAGTTCTCCCAAGATTAGACATCCTGGTTTTTATGGGGCTGAGTTCAGCGGTTTGTGAGATCAAACAGGGAGCACTAAGCCCTGAATTTGTTTCAGATACTAAATTTAAAGTCTGATGGGGAGCTTGGGGACCTTGTTTTTCCTGCTGAAGAGTTTTATTATTTTGCAAACTGAAAACAAGACCTGGTGCATAAAATTCCAGGTAATCATTTTCTCTCAGAATATGTCATTTGCTTAAAATAAAAACTATTCATAGGTTTAATCTGGCAAAATTATACTTTGTGAAAGAAGACCGGTTGGAGATTTTATATTCCTTTACTCGGATAGCAGCACGAGCAGTTCTAGTTTGTAATTGTAGAATGATCTTTTGTCTTGAACTTTGATTTTACAACATCACATACAAAAGATTCATTCTTAAGTGCACATCAAAAGCTATTTTCATCCATTGGGGCCTTTGAGATGCCTTTGGCAATTAGACATCAGTCTGGTTTCTTGGCTTTTCATTATCACCCACCTGGCACTGTTTAGTCAGCTGCTCCCTCCTGTGATACATCCAAGATAAGCTCATGTTATGGAGAGGCAAAATTGCACAAATTCCCACCATCTTTGAAATGCAGCTTGTTCTTCCAGACTGGACGTGTCTTGGGCCCACTGGGCAATGTCCTGGAAGTTCACTTAAGGAGTTTTACCAATAAATGCACTTTCATCTAGATCACATTTGAAGAGGCATTTTTTGCTTCTCCTTCCCTTTGTAAGTCATCTGCATCCCGCTTGTATGAGCTCTGGTAGGGTGATCTGTGACTTAGTTTTCCTTTCTTTAGCCCAGATAATACTAAACTGAGACCTGCAAACCTGAGCACCCTCAAGCTGAGAGAAGCTTGACAGTGAAATCTAGCCCAGCTTCTGTTTTCATAGGTGATCCCAGAGGGATGCAATGAGTACTCCAGGTGTCTCGTTGTCCTGCGGGAAGGGAATTGTCTGAAAATGAAGTCCAGGTGTGAGTTTGGGGCTGTTTGCAGGTACTCATTCAGGTGCAGACTGTGTGGCTGGTGGAGTTGCTGATACCTTTTCAGGCCTGTGACTTTCCATTCAGTAAACATGCTGTGGCCTCCAGCTGTGCTGAATTTCATCTCTACTCCCCTTGTCGATGGCCTGGAAAGATGTACCGGGAGCATTTAAAACCCCTTTGGGATGATGCCTGGTAGCTCTCCATCCCGCAGCCTCTGAACCAGAGACTGCAAGCCAGTTCCACCTGAAGAGGTAGCCCGCCCAGCCTCAAAGAGGCCAGTAGTGGGACTTTGAGTGGAGGGAGATGGATGGGACTGGATGGACCAACAGCAAAGTGGCCTGGGGGAGGAGTAAGGGCTCCGTGGAAATGGGATGTTTCGTTCAGGACACATGGGGTCCCCACCATCAGGCAGTGGCATGGTGCCAAGGGGATACAGTGAGAGGTCCAACAGCTCGCATCTGCTGAGACAGAGCATGAGAATCAACAGTGGAGTCAGCCTCTCCCCCTTCCCATTTCTTCTTCCAAAAAATGGCTAATGTAAATAAATTGTCTGTTCACATGTGTTTTGGCATCTGAATGGAAACACTTGTCTGTGCGCCCTCATCAGCCCCGCTCCCTCCCTCCCTCAGCGCTTTTGCTAAATGAGCCTTTCTTGCTCAGCCTCAGCTCAACCCAGAGTTATTCTGTTGGTATTTCCCTCTTGGACTGATAACGAGCTGAAGGAGCGGGCTGTAAAGCTGGTGACATATACCAGCCCTAGTAATGTCCAGGAGCTAAAAAGTCCCCAAGCCCTGGTTTATGCAGCAGATAAACATTGGGCAGGGACCCAGGGGCTGCCCAAAAGCTGCGTGTCAGGCTCTGTACGTACTCTCTGCTTGCCCTGGTCTCTGTCGGAGCTCAGACTTGTTAAAAACTCCTCCCTTGGTGCTAGGAAAAGTATGGCAGTATCCATGGTTTTCCCTGGAACACCAGTCTTGCATGGAAACTCCTGGTGTGTCTATACCTTAACATTGTTGATAGTAAGTTACTGAAGGGGAAAATAACATATATTTAATAATAGAATTTCATTAAATGATGCTACAAATAGTTTATTGCAGGGAAAAATACTGATACAAATTCATTTTGACCGGGTCACTCTAACTTCGGGTTGTTTTGCACAGACAAGGAGAAGAGAGGTGGTAGGTCACATGTTGCAAAATGTTTCAGATGCTTCCAGTTGGAAAAAAAATATTCAAGCAATTACAGTGCCCCTTGTTAAAGGAGGAGATGGAAACATATTGTCAACCCCCTCACGATGCGCATTTCCTGTGCTGCAGGATAATCAACCACTGAAACATCCTTAATCTTGTTGGATTATTTGTGGCTGCACCTGCCTGAACTTTATCTCTCCTGATTAACATTTGATTAAATCCACTTTTAAAATGCCAGTGTGACTGCAGCACTGGGGGGGCACTCACAGAGAGTGTTTTGCTCTCCAACCTGATTGCATCTGAATTAATTATGCTAAGTGCAGTGACAGGAACAATATTGATGTAACAGAAGTTTATTAGGTTGATGTGGTCATTCAGACAAGAGGTCTGTAAGTAGCTTCACATGCTTCAGCTGTGGCCTCCCATGAGGAGAAAATGTCATCTCATTATTATTCAGATTGGCCTGATTTGGGTAATTTCTTTGTGGGAGCGAGGTAGTTTTGGCATCTCATTAGCTTACCGACATTTGCATGTGTTAATAGAGTTCTTGCTTGTTTTTTACCTTCTCTTCCTTCCTTACCATTGAAAATGGGAGTTTGGTGAAAATCAAGGAGTTGGGTTGGGAGGCTGAAAACTTTCTAGACTGCGTTTTGGACCTGCTGTGCCATCTTCCGTGTGCGGAGCCCGGATGCCACACACCAATGCGGGAAGGTGTTTCCTCTCCCCACGAACCAGGGAGCAGGGCTCCTGTGAGGACACAGGGGTGCCGCTGCCTATGCCAGCCCTGCCCCGCTGCATCAGCCATTACCTGTGCCAGAGGAAAAGGCCTGATGTCATTGTAAGGACATGTAGCATTCATCACATGTGGTTTGGGTTTTTTGTTCTTTTAACCTGTATTGTACACATAACCACCAGTGCCTCAAGCCTACCTAAGTTTGTTTGCCCTGGTGTGTGAAAACCCAGGAGCAAATCCTGCCAGCAACAAATGTCTTAACCATACTTGAACGTGGATTATATTCTTATCTCCAGTGGCAGAGTTAGTGGGCTCCCTTTTTAGCAGGCTGTGGTGCCATGGAGGGACTAACCGTGAGCAGCTCTGCTACGCACAGACATCCTGAGGTCAAAGGGGGATTCTTGGGCAGTGTTTGGCAGACCCTCGTAGAGGGAACAGGAAGCCGTATAGCGTGCAGCAGCGTGCTCTGGGTTGGCAGGGTTTGCTAAAGCCTGGGACCTCCGAATGCCCATTGTCACACTGACTGCTGGATCAGGCAGAGGATTGCATCCTCAGCAGTAGTTATATTTTAAGTTGTACAACTTAACCATAAAAATCCAAAAATTGCACTTGTACTGATTTGCATTGATGCAAATCCAGTTAGTCTACCTTGACCGTCTTTAATGGAGGATGCCATGAGGCACTTCAACTTCTCACAATCTAATATACAATATATAAGTGCTTGGAAATCTTACAAAAGAAGAGTGTTAAAGCAGTTTTCTCAGGCCTTGTGAACATCTGTATGTTGTGATTCTTCTCTTTTTTTTTTTTTCCACTAACAGGTGTTTGTGCATGATTTGCTTAAAGAAGTCACTTACCTGCCAGTCAGCCCATTACGGGGATGCGAGACACTGAACAGATGTATTTTATCTTGCTCTGGGATACCTCTTTCTGTTCTTCCAGATCCTGTGGCCCATTGGTATAAAACCATAGCTCCATAGCTTTCTCTGGAAACTAGACAGCTTTCCTCTCCTATCAGTTGATGTTTTGAACCTATAATAAATCAGGAAATGGAAAGGGAAAGGTGTGCTTTTTGATTAGAAGAACTCCCCCCCCCCCCCCCCCCCCCCCAAATGAGTAACAAAAACCTTTTCTCCTAAATATTTTAGTTTTTTTTCTTCCCCCACTCCCCTTTCTGAAAAGGAAAATGAAAAGTCCATTAACTCATTAAAACAGAAACTTGGGGGAAGATTCCTGGGGAAGCTTTCATGGGGGAAAAGGGAATATCTTTAAAAATCTTTTCCTGAAAAATGGCCTACTCTGTAACACCTGTGCCTGGAATTAAAAATGAATGTTTGTTTGTTTAAAGAATGCTTGGAAAAATCATTTTCAGGCCAGCTACAGATTAAAGGTTGGGTGTTTTGGTTTCTTGATTGTTGGGTTTGGGTTTTTTTTTTCCCCTCATAGCCTTGCTGTTTGTTTGCTCTACACTTATTTGCCTTTCTGCAGCTTTTCTCTCATTGCTGCACCACACCAACCATGTTCCTCCCGTCATCTACTCCTTACTCAGACAGAAGGTCCTGCAGTGGGATTCTGAACCTAATTTTGTAGGGTGATGCCTAGTTTGCTCCTGCAAATCTCCACAGTGACTCAACAGTTATTTCACTTTTTTCCCATGAATTCCCTGGACTTTTTTTAGAATTTTGGAAAGGAGTTCTGCTGGTTTTTTTTTCCCCAAAGTGTTTTCTTGCCTGATTGCTGGAGGCCAAATGGGTGAACAGAAACATCTGGGCTAAAAAAAATGAAAATAAGTTCATAATAATCCAGATAAGCTTGTTTATTGAGCTTTGAGTCTCTGGCAAATAGCTGACTGTAGCTGTATTAAATTACCTCTGCAAGTATCTAGTCTTTATTTGTAACCCAGCCTTATAATTTGCCCCGTACTGATTCTGCATCCAGTCCCCCTCGCACAGTTCCCATTTTGAAACATAGGCCTTTTGCTGAATTTTTTTCTCATGGTGATATGGCCGATAATAAATTTTATCACCGTTTTACCTCTTAAAGGGGCCATTTGTAGATTGGTCCATACTTTTGTTATATTCTCTGCAGGTATTTTCCTCCTGCATAATCAAGCAGTGTGTTTTTGCAGTGGGTAGATTGTTCATGGGATAAAAAATTACTGAAAAGAGAAGTAATATAAAGAGAATAAAACAGGTGACATGTCAAAGCATATTTACTGCGATTGGTGTATTTGCAGTATGAAGTCAACATTACTGTAAAAAGGCCTCCTGGAACTCCTCTGGAGGTTACTTGTCTGCCTACAGTCAGGGTAGCAGTTTTCAGATTTACCCGCAGACCCTTTCTTTGCATTTATAAGACAGTTCTACCACGTGAAATGGTGGAAAAGCATCTTATGGCAAATCAATAAGTTACAAAGCTCTCTCTTGCTTGGTTTTCCAGCTTGGATAGTTGGGTAGTTCCATCCTTGTCTGAATTTAAGGGTAAGTGCTGCCCACCTTCATTTTCTCTATACTGTCGCCAGCTTTGAGATAGCTGCTGTGCTTTCCTCAGCTTTGAAGATGAAGAGGCTTCATGACCTGGATGACTATCAGTAGGACATGAAGGGAAATTACTTCATCAAGAGGCAAGGCCTCATTCTTCACTGCCTGTATCTGGACCTGTCTAGCAGGGCTGCCCATGGTTGAACTGCTTCTCATTGACTGGGAAGCCTGAGGAGCCTCACTTTGAAACACCCAAGAAGCATCTAACTTGGTGCAAAAATTCAGTGTGAATAACCTGAATAAGGCACCACGGCTCCTGTGTGTTTTGTTGCTGGCATCCCTGTGCCCAAATGCAGGAACATGCCCTAAAGGGGGATGCTTTTCCATGGAGAGCTGCTTTAGTTCACAGGAGATGTGAGGAAGGTTCCTGTGCTGGCCACAGGCTTTGGGCAAACCTCTAGGCTGCTCCCCTTGTCAGAAGGGTTGAAACATTTCCGATCTGCCTTGGCTTTAGGATATGCACATACATTTGTAGTGTAATCCAAAGTCATATGTTGAGGTTCAAGGAATTACTGTGGTGTAGCAGAGTAATAATTAAAAGGCCGCAAAGTCCTAACTTTGCATATAAGTTCCCAGTACAGGAGATGGGCTGTACCTCTCTAAGGAGCTGTATTAAAGGACATAAAACTGCAGGTGTCCATTAGCTTTGGTGCATATTCCGGAGGAGTCTTTATGGTTGTGCCACCAGAGGTTGTGCTTTTCTAAACTCCTTCCAAAACAGTGGTTGAAAATCGGCGGAAATGAATGCCCTTATCATCACCACACACACGGGATGTTGAAAAGCAGGATTTCTCTTCCAGTGAAAGAAATGTGTTTGTACTCTAAGTTGAATCAAACAAGCAATGTTTAAAAGGTTTTGGAACAGAAATTCCAGCCTGCCCCAAAATGAACCTTAGCAGAAACCCTACTGTGTTTCCCTCTTGAGGATCACCAAACGCTGCCAAGTATTGAAGACAGCAGATTAGCCACCATGCAAAGGTATGATCTGTGGAATCATTTTAACACTGACATGAATTTTTTAACAAAACATGGCAGTCAAAAGTGAAGGCTATTCAAAAAGTAAATGAATACTATTAGAAAAAAATTATGAAAAATCTAGCAATGATATGACGAAGTCCGAATGATTGAAACCAAATTTTCCCTTTCAGTAATTTTGTCAAAACTGACATCTTCTGCAAAATGTTTGGGAGCTGCAGCAGCATCTCCCAGCAGAAAAATATTGCTTAAAAATATCGTTTAATTAGACAGATTCAATACACAGTATGAAAATTAATAGCTGTTTAGGTTTGTAAGAGAAAAGTAATGTGGAATTTGATAGCAGAATGTTCTAACGAAGTGCATCTTTTAATCAATAAATTACTATGATTCTGGTTCACCAGCTTTCTCCCCCTCCTCTAGCAGCTGAGCACCAGCTGGTTTGGAAATGCTCTCATTGATATAACTGAATGCAGACAGATAATTTGGTAGTGTTTTAACCTACTTTGTATTTGTCTTTATCTTTACATTCATTTTTGCATGGCCTCCTGCTACAAACCATCCCCTAGATGGTAGGACAAAGGAAGATCTGACAAACACACTTTCTTTTGTGGGTTTACGAGGTTGAGTAGCTAAAGGATTGTTTTCATTACTAACATCCTGCTGTAGTAAAAGATCAAATTTAGTACATGTGACAATTATTATATTACTTAATCCACTGTTTGCCTTCTAATTTAGCTTGAGTTTGCCTTGTTATTTGGTATGTTAGAGGAAGGCTGCAATTTAGCTGTTTGGCACACCCTTCTTATCATCATGTGTACTTTATTATCGCATGCTGATGGAGCCTCCAGCCGTAAGACGTCACAGGATAGCAATCTCATCAGCTTGCCCTAGCTGACTTGGGAGGAGGGTGCAACTGATGTCAACTTTGTCAGATGTCTCCATCACAGTTTGGCAGTTCTTTTTGTTTACAGAAATGCAGGTACACGAGATGTTGTGTGCTGTGCCAGGGAGGCAGGTGTCTGGATACTGGGTTGTGTTCTTGGTGCATGGAGATTATAGAATGAGTGCATGTCTTTGGGGACCTCTGGTCACATGGTGGTGAACTGCATCTGTGCTGGTTTGCTGCTGTCCAAGAGGGGACCTTCATGCAATGCCTGCTGCAGTAATGTTGGAGAACAGCAGAACCAAGTGCTGTATCCATACTGCTTTCTGGGAGCAGTTGCCAGCATAGATGTCTCCAGACCCGTGTAGCATACTTGGAGCAGAAAAAAGCAGGGAAGGGAGCGAGCTGACTGCTACCTCGCATAGGTGACCAGGTGCACAGCGCTCAGGAGAGCTGCTTGGCTGGTTTCTGTGCAGCAGTGCACGTGTAACCTGTAAGAAAAGAGCCCAGTTGGGAAGCACAGAATCACAGGCTGGCAGGGGTTGGAAGGGGCCTCTGGAGATCACCTTGTCCAACCCCGCTGCTTGAGCAGGCACACCCAGAGCAGGGGGCACAGGAACGCGTCCAGGCAGGTTTTGAATGTCTCCAGGGAAGGGACTCCACAGCCTCCCTGGGCAGCCTGTGCCCCTGCTCTGGCACCCGCACAGGAAAGGAGTTTTTTCTCATGCTTAGGTGGAACTTCCTGTGTTCCAACTTGTGCCCGTTGCCCCTTGGCCTGTCACTGGGCACCACTGAAAAGAGTCCAGTCCCATCATCCTGACACCCACCCTTTAGATATTTATAGGTATTGATGAAATCCCCCCTCAGGCTTCTCTTCTCCAGGCTGAACAAACCCAAGCCTCTCAGCCTTTCCTCATAAGGGAGATGCTCCAGTCCCTGATCATCTTTGTAGCTCTCCACTGGACTTGCTCAAGCAGTTCCCTGTCCTCCTTGAACTGTGGGGCCCGGAACTGGACACAGTGCTCCAAATGTGGTTTCACGAGGCCAGGGTAGAGGGGGAGGATAATCTCTCTCCATCTGCTGGCCACGCTCCTTTCAATGCAGCCCAGGATACCATTGGCCTTCTTGGCCACAAGGATACATTGTTGGCTCATGGTCACCTTGCTGCCCACCAGCACTCCCAGGTCCTTCTCAACAGAGCCGCTTTCCAGTAGTTCAGCCCCCAGCCTGTACTGGTGCCTGGGGTTGTTCCTCCCCAGGTGCAGGACCTTGCACTTGCTCTTTTTGAATTTCATGAAGTTCCCCTTGGCCCAGCTCTGCGGCTTCAGAGCTTTGTGCAGCAGACATGACACAAAGCTTAGGAAAAGCCATCAGACTGTGTGGTAAAGACCAGAATTACAAGCAGCATGACTGAGGAAGCCCGTTCATGGATATTCGGTGATTCTGGGAGACTGCTTTTTATTAAACTGGGTTTTATTATGCTAGCTTGTCAAACCTGAGAGCAATGGAGAGATTTTCCTTTCATGCTTTAGAAAGTGTGAGAAAGATGAGCCAGGCATTGCGCTAGTCATCGCAGAAGAGCAAGTCACACCTCCAGCAGCAGGTTATCTAAGCAAGCTTTGCTCTGCATCTTCAAGCGCAAATCCTATGGACATCTTCCCCTGCCAAGCAAGCTTCACAGAGGATAATTTATGTGTAAGGTCCTTCTCAGGGCATTGAGCATCATCCAGTCCCTGCAGAGACAAGCCTGGCTACTGCTGGTAGGAGAAATTGCCATGGAGTAATCTGGGGCATTGTAGGACTTGAAGTTGAAGGAGTTCGTAGGTCGGTATCATGAGTTGCTAGAAGTGTTTTGAATGGTGCTAACTGTCTGCTTGTCATCATTTTGGAGTCTAATAAACCACTTGTCTAATTGTAGGCAGGCAAATTCTAGATTCATTGAAGTAGATTGAGCTCCTGTGTCACTATTTCTGGGTGCTGTCCTGGCTACAAAGCAACGGGCAGTGGAGCACCACTCCAACTCAGATCACATCCAAATCTCTTGGGGGTGGGGATGTTATTTAGTTAGATACAGGAATGTTTAGGAAATAGCTGCTGGGATCCAGGATAATATTACAGTATTTTCTTTGGGTTTTTCTGGGGTTTTTTGTGGTGGACAAAATGATTCCAGTGGTGTTTTCGGAAAAGTCACACTGCAGAAGTGAAGGTAGGATTATCAGGCTCCCTTTTGAGAGGAGATCAGGTCCCCACTTTTGAGGATAAGCAGGATTCAGCCCATCAGAGGCAAGATGTTTGCATGTGGCCATTCCGTTTGTGTGCCACACATGTGATCAATTTAACCAGGGGAGGATTTAGGCAGGGTGGGGAGGCCCATGTTTCTTGTGACATGTGGAATGTTAAGCCACAAAAATGCAACCACAAAATCAGCAGATTAGAATTCCCATTTGTAAGGAATAAATAATCATTATGGTGAGATAGTCCACGAGGGATTAACACGGCTGCTTCCAATTCTGTTGCTCTGTGGTCCGATGTACTGTGACATTTTTTCCACGCACATATCTCCCTCTTTTTTGCCTTGATATTTTCCTTTTTTTTTTTATTTTTTCCTAGTTGGTATTGTAGTTGTCAAGGTGATTTATGGGAATGAATGCAACTTTGCAAAGTTTGTCTCTGTACATACCTCTTGTTTTTCTTCTTGCTTGTAACTATGTTATGCACCTGTTGTTCCCCGTTGGGGCCCACGTGCTCAGAGAACCGATGCGCGCGTTGCAGTTGGTTTACTTGGTTTTACAACATTTGTTAGTCGCATCTCATAGATCTGTTCTGGCTTTGTGCCGAAGAGCTGCCTGGCAGCATAAATCATTCTTGGACTGAAGAGAATAGCATGGTATCTATTTCAGGTTCCCACCCACCAGAGCCTCATAAATCCACACAAATGTTTCAAAAAACAGGTTTGATTGTTTAGAATGAGCTAATGCTGCAAAGCCCTTCTTAGTCCTGAACTGAGTCTGAGACTCTGACTCCCCAGGCTTATAGGGTTAACTTAGATTTATAGGATATGTCTACATCGCTCTTAAAAAGCAAACTTGAGAGCAGTGGAGAGCATGTTGGCTTCTCAGCTCTACAAGCTTCTCATCTACGCGGAGGCCTCCCTGACCACATGTCTTCGTGCTGAGTACCTGATGTCATGTTAACTGCTCTGTTAACCTGCCTGGCATACGCAGTCGTGTGTCTGCATCCGCCAATCTGCATCTCTAAACAGGGGTATTGAAAGCATCCCCCTGCCTTTTCTCAAAACACAATGTGTGTGTATCCTCAATTTGCCCTTTTAGCCCAAAGACTAGGGAAGAGGCATAGGCTGCTATATTAAACAGAGGAGAAAAATGCACGTTTTTGAGGATGACGTTAGAAGCTTGGAATTTCCTTCAGAGGAGCCTCTCTTCTCCAGTGAAGGGAGACTGGCTTTCTAACTTAGACCTGTAGTAGGTGGTGCAAATGAATTAGGTGGTGCTACCTTTTGCAAGTCTTCAGCATCTTACAGGACATTTTAATCCATGGTGAGAAATCACCTGTGGCTGTTCGTAGCTCGCAGCTCTTCCATGGCTTTCTGTTCCAAATTAATAGCCTAACTCCATGAGCATGGAGTTAGGCTATCCTCTATCCCACATAGAACCTATCTAGTTTGTCCTCAAGGTAGTCACTCTGGGTTTTGTAGATCTTTCTTCTGTGCTAAGGGAGTTCTTTGAACATGACGAAGTTTTTTGGCTTTCAGAAATTTTCTGATCATCCCTTGACCAAAAATTTACTTGATGGCAGAGTGTCTCTGTTCTCAACATTTTACAAATGGGCATATTGTCTCTCCTAATAAGGTTGCTGTAAATATTCCCAAGTGAGTAAGGAAGTCACTCTTCTGTGTATCATCAAGGAATGCATCAGCAGTTTCATAATTGTCTTACAGCTGTTTTCTTCTAAACTTTACAGGGGACTAGTGCAGGAAGCAGGAAAAATGGGGCTAGAGTCTTTAGGTTAAGTAAATCAGCATTTGACAACGTCGCTGAGCGTGATTTCAAATGTAATCTATAAGCTAAACAAGTCTTACTGTGGAGAGAGCTATTACTGAAGATCTGTTTGCAGCCATAGTGATTTCTCTGATACCAAAGAAGAGGTGGTCTCATTTGCTGCAGAGAAAACAGATCAGTCCAGTCTTCTTTATGTGTCTGTTTAGATTAAACTGTTAATATTTAATGTTACTGGAACTTCTACTCTGTTTTTAAACTTTGAAGTGACCAAATCGCTTGAAGGTCCCTAATGAAAACCTGGGGAGAGCACGAACACAGGAGCTTCATGTCCATGGGAAGTCAGACTGAAAATAGTCACACAGTGGGCAGCAGTTTGACATGTCCTCACTGCAGACGGGAAGCACCAATTTGCAGCTTCCCCCACCCCTGGCACGCAGCAGTGAGGTGGCACCTCAAGGTATTTGAATTTGCAAAGCATGGGCGAGCATAAGTGGGGCAGACACTGCATATATCATCTTGTAACATTAGCTTTCCAGAGCATAGATGAACTTAGAACAATCAGAAGTTTCATGCGGTATCCATCTCTCAGACAAAAGCATGGCAATCAGCAATAATTCTCAAGGCACTCCTTGGAATTCAAGATAATAAAGGATTAAAAAAAACCCAAAAAACTTGCTATTTGCGTATCTTTAGCACTGTCTGATTTTCCATGTAATTGATGAGGATTTGATTCAGCAAAGTGCTTCCTGCCATGCCTAACCCCGAACGTGTCAGGAATCCCATTGACTCTACTGAAACAGGAGTGTTGCGCTTGGCACGGTGTGCGTTGGAAGTGTGGTATGTACTAACCCGGCAGATCTGTGCGATTACAAAGCATTTCTGCATGATTGGATCCATGGTCAAATGGGGGCTTCAGGTATTTCATGAAGGCTTGAAACTATGTCACTTGTGTTGGCAGCAGTGACTTCCAAGACAAGATGCATGAGTGGTTACAGTATTTGCTATAAATATCAAGGACTGGCTTTGACATTTACTCTGGACATGTATGAAAGGCCATTGCTTAAGCTGTAAGCGTGCAGGCCCAGGTGCAGTGCCAGATATGTCACTCCATTTTGCACTCTAGATTGGTGCGTTTTAGCGATGCTTAAATGAAAGAGGTTTTGGGTTGTAAGCCTTTAAATAATGTAGCTCCTGCATCAGAGATGCGAAGATTGAGGTATTTATATTTTATAAACTGTGTCGGCAGTATGTTCATTGAGGTTGGGCAAGGGATCATGGGTGCTGAAGCACCCTTGAACTTCGCTAGAGAGGTGGGACTATGTAGTCAGAAACCAGGTAACTACATCTGACCGCTGGCCTCCAGAATGAAGGTGGCAAAAGAGGGAGCAATTGCCAGCTCTGATACTGTGAAAATTCTGGAGTCCTAAATGGAAGAATATTCTTTTTAGGGAACTAGAAATTTTACCTCTTGTGCTGCATATGCAAACCTAAGCAAAAGAGGAGGACATGTGGTTGCAAACCATCACTGTTTTGGGATAGCTGTGTCAAGGAACGAGGACGCTGGTGGACCTTTTTCTATTAATTGCTCTCTTTAGTGGATACACAGCAAGTTTTGACACATTCATAAAAGACAAGATCACCAGTCGCTCATGAAAGTTATGATGGAGGTATAACCTCTGGTTCAGCAACTCCCTAAAGCAGAGAGAGTGGAAGGATTTGATGAGAAGTGTTCAACTGTGACATACTGTTTCTCTAAGCACAGAGAAACTGTGTAGATCCTGGGCTAGAGAGGCTGCTGGGGAAAATGGCTTGCTTGTTGATTTTTAAACTATAAAATCCTCTGCGTGTCGTTTATATTCCTAAATGCAGTAAAAGAATTGCTGGCTATGTCTGTCCTGTAGCCTCTCCTGTTTACAAACAGATGTGTTACTGCCTTAACTGGGGATTTGGTATAAACTGATCAAAAAAACCTCCTTCCAAAATTAGCCTTGTAAAATTCCCATAACGATTGCGTGACAGAAAGCTGGCCGAGTACCTCAGTGATGCTCCCCAGCATGTGATTTGGAGAGGCGATTAAATGAAAATGTGGCCTGGCTTGTTTAAGTGTAGAGGACTCTTTCCTCTGCATGCAGTTGTTGCTATGTGAGAGAAGCTGTGGCTCTGTCTCTGAGGCCATGAAGCCAATTTTTAGGCTTCTCTAGTAAAATACTTCATTACTTAAATATGCATTGTCTTTGGGGAGCACCCCTCTCCTCTCCCCTCCCTAATATACTTCATCATAAACTTCTGCAAAAATGTATAAATAAATAAAATAATCCAGGTTCCTTTTTCTTAAACAAAAATTTAATTAAATGGAAGTTAGATCCCTTTGGAATACAGAAAAGCAACTTTAAAGACACTCTAGACATTGGCTTTAAGGATTTCCTTCCCTCTTTTTACCTAATAGACTCCAATCCTAGGATTGTATTTCTCTGCTTCGGTGCTAAAAGACTTCTTAAAAGAAGCAATATTCAAAGGCCTAACCCAGACATTTTATGGGATGTCATACATTTTCAGCTGTTCATAACATAAAAAATAAAATAAAATACTGCAGGTTATTTTATCAAAGAGAAGGTTGATTTGTAATTCCCAAGGTAGAATTATTAAAATACCTTGAGAGCATTACAGGAACAGACATTTATGAGAAGTAATAAAATTAGCTGACTGCAGTACAAATTTGCTGAATGCATTTGGAGGAGAAAATATGTTCCTTCCCCCACTGCCCAGAGAAAATCAGATGAAAACTGTCAGTTTGTGAGGCCTTTTCTGCAACAAATCAAAGCCATTCTTTAGCAGAGTAGTGTTTCTGCAACGTTACCCTGGGAAAATGATGTAGACCTGATCTTCCTCCCACTGAAACAATAGAAAAAGAGCTAATGGTATCGACAGGAGCAGTACTGAGTATTAACAGAGCTTCGTGTATTGGAATAGGGCTGTTTTCTGGCAATCTTCTGTCCCCAGGCTGTTGTTTCAATGGTTGGGTTGAATGGAGGATGAAGGGGGGAGGATGGGAAGACTTAGCAAGGGGTCAAAGACAAAATCTTAATAGGGGCTGAATGCCTTCAGGTCTATAGAAAATCCAATCACAGAACTAGCCTGTTGAGAGATCAGTTGTAGAGCTTGTCCTATCTTCTCTTTTTGAACATACATCACAGAATCGCAGAATGGCAGGGGTTGGAAGGCGCCTCTGGAGATCACCTTGTCCAACCCCCCTGCTTGAGCAGGCACACCCAGAGCAGGGGGCACAGGGCTGCGTCCAGGCAGGTTTTGAATGTCTCCAGGGAAGGGACTCCACAGCCTCCCTGGGCAGCCTGTGCCCCTGCTCTGGCACCCGCACAGGAAAGGAGTTTTTTCTCATGCTTAGGTGGAACTTCCTGTGTTCCAACTTGTGCCCGTTGCCCCTTGGCCTGTCACTGGGCACCACTGAAAAGAGTCCAGTCCCATCATCCTGACACCCACCCTTTAGATATTTATAAGTATTTACGAAATCCCCCCTCAGTCTTCTCTTCTCCAGGCTGAGCAAACCCAAGTCTGTCAGCCTTTCCTCATAAGGGAGATGCTCCAGTCCCCTGATGATCTTTGTAGCTCTCCGCTGGACTTGCTCAAGCAGTTCCCTGTCCTTCTTGAACTGTGGGGCCCGGAACTGGACACAGAACTCCAAATGTGGTTTCACGAGGACAGAGCAGAGGGAGGAGGATAATCTCTCTCAATCTGCTGGCCACGTTCCTTTCAATGCAGCCCAGGATACCGTTGACCTTCTTGGCCACAAGGGCACAGTGCTGGCTCATGGTCACCTTGCTGCCCACCAGCACTCCCAGGTCCTTCTCAGCAGAGCCGCTTTCCAGTAGTTCAGCCCCCAGCCCGTACTGGTGCCTGGGGTTGTTTCTCCCCAGGTGCAGGACCTTGCACTTGCTCTTGTTAAATTCCATGAGGTTCCCCTTGGCCCAGCTCTCCAGCCTGTGCAGGTCTCGCTGGATGGCAGCACAGCCTTCTGGTGTCTCAGCCACTCCTCCCAGCTTGGTGTCATCAGCAAACTTGCTGAGGGTACACCCTGTCCCATTGTCCAGATCATTGATGAATATATTAAACATCTCGTACCACCTCTGTCCCGTTCCACAAGGAGGAGGCCTGTAAGAGTCAATGGGAGTCCCCTGTGGAGTTGCACATATCCCGAGTGAGTCAGAGTGTGGCCCTAAAGCTAACAGATGCCACAAAAACATACTAGAACCAGGTGGGGCACTGTCACTCGCTATTGCCTTGCATATAACCAGTAATGTGGAGTCCACCAAAATGTATCTTCAAAGCATCTGGAGTTGTTTGAAGAATGTTGAGGGATTTCTTTCTACTTCCCTTTGATAAGCTTTTCCAGGAGTTTTTACTTGCAACTGGCAAAATAAATAAATAGATGAAGTACCTTCTTTGTTTTAAATGTCTCATAATTTCTGAGTGATTGAGTTGTGCCTTTTTCTGCTAAACTGATGAACCCTTCCACATTCACAATTTTTCCTAGCAAAGATGTGTATAACCACAGTCAGTGCATCTCTGTCTTACGCTAAATTGACCAAGCTACTTAAATCTCCTACTGTGAGGCCTGTTTCCTGGTCCTTGAATTATTCTGTTGATCTTCTTTGTATTTGTGGTTTCTTAAGAAAACAAGGCTTATGTGGATATACTGAAAGTGGATTTATGTGTCCGTCTGCTCCCCTCCTTCCCCCTTCCCATTAACCCTTGACTAATTTCACAAAGGCAGGAACAGTCCTAAAGATCTTTAGGCTGCACATGTTACCTGAAGAAGCGGGAAATCCTATTAGTGCTCTAATGAACAGCTGGAGCATTTGTACTCAGCCACTGTTAGGCATCCAAAAATCTATACTGGAGCAACCTGCCAAAACTTGTTTTCATGAGTTACGCTGCTGCTGACAATGCTTCTTTTGAAGGCTGGTCAGCGGAGCTGTGAGTGATGGTCATGGTTTCGTCTCTCCATACTGAGATACCAAAGCAGGTATCTTGCATATCCAGCCCAGGAGAGCAGCACACCGAGAACTGGGGTCTCTGGTCACCGATGAGCATCCAGGCCCATTGTCTGACAGCTTCAGCTGGTATTCCCCATCTGCAAAAGTCTCTCTCAGCATTGGCTGTGTTCCTGCCTGCCTTGTTTCAAGAGGCAAATCTGTTCAGATGGCTCTATGTCTCCATAAATCACCACGCTGACAGCCTGTCTCGTGCGTGTGGATTTTATTGGCAATGTTTTAAGAACTTCCAAATCATGGATGAAAATGTTGACTAGTGTTGGGCTCATTATCAATCCCTATAAATTTTTTGCTAGAAAAAGTTACAATCACAGATGATTCTCCATTTTTAACGCTGCTTTTGAAATCTTTCAGTATAGTCAGTTTTCAAACTATTTGAGGTCTTTTCTGTGAATATTACATAGTTCTAGTTCTATAAGCAGAAACTTAATCTCCTTTGGCTTACTACTGTAAATTGATGCAGTTTTACCAACTAATGCTAAATAACCTCAGAAAGGAAAGGATTTTTTTCTTTGATATGACTATTTCTCTAATGTGTTGTTGACCACCACAGACGACCTTACTTCTTTCCTAAGGATCTTCCCTGCTCAGTGAGTAATCTAGCCCATGTCCCTGTTCTTCTTTGAGGATTTATTCCAAACTAATTCATTCAACCAAAGTAAACTAAAATGGCAGGTTTTGTACCTTAAATTTGAATTTGTTTCTTTGTTTCCCCTGTATTCTGAGCACAGTTTGTTTGTTTGTCTGAACTCTATAATGCTATAGATGGCATTGGGGGCGGGGCGGGACGGGGGAAGAAAGGATTTGCAATATCAAGTACTTTAACAGCACAAGAAAACTGAAACTTAAATGCATTTCCTTTTCTCAGATCCGGATTTAATCTTCATTTCTGAGTCTGTGCCTAATTTATTGCAGAATCTCTCACTTGCTCGATTAAATCATGAGGTCTTAGCAAAATTACTTAAGTGAGAGAACATATGTCTTCAGGATATGTATGTGTTCCCTGAGCCAAATATGATTTCCTTTTTGTCTTCCATTGATTAATCATTTTGGTTTTCCCTCTCTTTAAATCTAGTTAATGAACCCACTTTCTTTAATCCCATGCGAAATTTACTGTACATCCTATCAATAGCATTATTCATAAATCTTGTGTTCCCCCGTAGCTAATAAGAAACAACAGTCCAGATATTGTCCATCATCTCCACTGTGGGCTGGAGCTTTAGCTAGAGCAATGGAAGGAGGACAAATTAGTCCATCTCAGCATCTTAAGCAGAGTCATTTATAAACAAGACTGAAGTTAGAAATACAGAAGGCAAACTTCAGTCTTTGTCTGAAACATGTATGAAAGTAAATTATTTTTAGGTTTGAGTAGAGAACAGACTGCTGTTAGAACAAACAATACGACCAACATGGGTTACACCTTCAGACACTGACTTTTTCTAAATTCTTTTGCTAAGCTGGGGAATTTTCATCTTCGGATGCATCAGATGCACTGTATTTCTTATTTAGACCTCTTGCCATTTTAACTCAATTTACTGCTTGCCAGATGGCTACTGTTATGGTTTTGTTTGGTTTTTCTTCCCTTGGTAGGAAAGCATTTTCTGCATGTCACCCTTTTTCAAAATAACCTTTGCAGCTTCTTGGAAAAGATACACTCCATCTCTACAACCCTGTGGGACGCGTAGCGTAAGAGGGAGCACAGTGCCGTATTTGTAAAGCGTTCAAATGCTTAATCCATGAGCATCTTCTGACCAATACCAAACTGAAGACCTAGAAGACAATTCATTTTAAAGTTCTGCTCAAGCAGATAGGACAGGCAGGGAATATATTTGCTACAAGCTGAAGAGAGGAGAACATTTTTAGCTCAAAGCCAGCTGTAACAGAAGAAACAAAGGATATAGATTGGCCAGGGATGAAGACAGACTGGACGCTTTCAGCTTTCACTGGCGCAGGGATAAAAACAGATGCCTTTGGGAGAAGCTCTGAGCAAAACCAGGTGGATGTCAGCTTAATTATGGAAAAGATTGTATGAAGCCATGTCTTTGATGGTAAGAAACTGGCTTTGCTAATCTGGAGGGCCTCTTGCATCTGAAGTACAGCCCATTTTTGAAAGGTCTCCCTGCTCAGAACAAAAAATTTGTATAGCATTCTCTAATCTTCAGCTGAAGCTTTTCCACCTCTTCCTCAGTCTCCTCCACCTGCCTTTGATGCTGGTGTATCTTAGGAATAACAGAGAAGAGTAGCTGGGTTTCTCTTTCATTAGTGAAGTTTCAGCGAAGGACAATATCTGAAAAATAGCTGGTAAAATTTAGAGGCACAGTCTTCACACATCTTCTAGAAAAGGTCAAGTGATGTGTACATATTTTTTTTGTAAAATATATATGTGGATGTATATATATACCCATACATAATTGTTTTTATGAATGATATACGCATGCAAAAACAGTTGCAGGAAATGCATTTTCTCACATTGTCAATTATCTCACACACACACCCACCCACCCCCCCACCCCCAAAAAAAAAAAAACTCCACAAGAAATTAGTTATTTCCTGCATATTACTCCTTTGCAAATCTGCTCCTTTTCAAAAGCATTTAACAAGCTTTGCTGCTTTCCCCTCAAATGGAAAGCAGTAACAAAGCCTTTCTACAGAACAGCAAAACATAATCCTAAAATTTTCAGGAAAGGCTTTTGAAGTTCCTAATGTAATAGTGTGCTTCTCCAATTTTTTATGGGTTGCTTTTTTTTAGTGTCTTTAAATTATTCCCATCAGTTGCAGATTTAAGCTGCTCAGTTTTTTTTTCTTGATGCACAGTGTCAGTATTTTAGATAACTTATGTTTTCCCTTTATTCTAGAGAAAATTCCTAAAAGTAACCAGATTCAATGCCAGTGCTACTCAAACAACATAATTATGGTAAAAGTAGAACTAGCTCTCTTTCCTAAAAATCTTGTTTTGATGCAACGAAAACTACATAGTGACTTGGGTCAAGGGTGACAAACAAATAGGGAAAATGCATCCCTTCTCCAGTGTTTTCTGTGTCTTGAAAAATCTGAAGATTTGTTATGATGTATTCAAAGTGAGATCCCTTGGGGTTTTTTTCTCAATTTTTCAAAAGAAAATTCCTGAATATATTACATGGAGAATATAGAAACCCAAGAACAAAATATTTACCATAACAGTTGGCTGATCCAAAGTAAATTTAAAAATACATTTTAAGATGTTTGCCCAGAACAAACAAAACCAGTATTTTTATTTTTTCTTTTCTAATTGATTGATTTACTGAAATAGCTTGTGAACTGGAAAAAGAAGAATCAATATCTGTGCACATCTATCTAGAAGTGCAGTATATTTCCTCGTGAAAGAAGCAATCAGGATATGGCAAATTATTTTCCTTTTTTGTCATTCCTCTTTATTATTCTTCCTGCTTGACATGAGGGCTAAACTAGTTCATGGCTCCATTGAACTTGGTGCCATACCATGCAGAGTAAACTGTGGATCCTGTGCTAATATGGTTTTGAAAGACTTAAGCCAAAGTGTGTCAGATTTTACAATGCCTTTCAGTAAACTAATTGTGGCTCGTTCTGTGGTCACAAGGAAAAGCGTTTAAGATATACATATAATCATACATATTTCTTGACCTAGAGGCTATGGGAATGAGGCTTTAATGCTGTTTACCACCTTGGGGGATATTAAAATGATGGGGCTGGAAGGGCTGTTTAGGTTATAGTAATCTAATTGTACCCAGAGGAGAGAGTACCACAGCATTCAAAACCAGCTGGTAGGGCAAATCTCCTGTGGATCCAAATTACCTTTCCCCCCCCCCCCCCCCCACCTTAGAGAATAAGTGTCTTTCATTAGCTAAGCAACTAAACTGTGACAGTTTTAAATGCAGTTCATATCCACCAAAAGCAGGGAGTTTTGTATTGGGTGAGTGTGTTCAGATGCATCAGTATCTCAAGAAGAAAACTCCTTGATTTTCTTCTTTTTTTTTTTTTTTTTTCTTCCCACTTCTGTAGCTGCCAGCAGCACCGTAGGTATAGAAGAATTACTCTGTCTCAACACAAGCAGAAAGCTTTGTGTTGCATCTACACAGTGGTGCAAATATTAAATTGCAGATCACATTACCTGGTGCATCTTAAAATACCTGTTCACCCTTCCTCTCCACAACCACTTCTTGTTTTGTTTCTTCTCAAATTTGACTGTGTCACCTAGGTGGAAAGTCTGAATGAAAGGTGAGACTTTGGCATAATTGTCTGCTCAGTGTTAGACCAGATAGAAAACACCCAAGACACTGGACATTGTACTCTAATGAAAATAATAAAATATTGTAGTTTTTTGGAGGTAACTATAAGAAAGGAGAAATAAAGATTTATCTTCTCTAACATGTTAAAAATATTTCTGATTCACTTCTAAACTACATAAATTAATCTAAGTAACCAAGCTTAGATTTAGCTTTGTTTTTGAACACTTCCCAGGCTTTCCTCGGGACAACGACTGCATTTTATTGTGTGTGTTTGTACATGTGCATAGATATAGATACAGATTAAACATCACCAATACCTGGTTCCCCAGGTCATGGCCTGCTTAACAAAATGACTGTTCAATCTGGGAGTGCTTTCTTTAGGATAGGGTTTCTGCCTGTTTTCAAGGTAAGACAGAACAGTCAAATATTTATGAATGTTACAACATTCCAGATTTCCTTTCCAAGGCTACTTAAGGCCACTTGAAGAAGTAAATCTGTCACGGTGATGGAGACAAGCTTCATTTGCACGCTTCCTTTCATCTCTCTCCAAACAAACGATTCATTCACACTTCCTAGGTCAATGGTAGCACCGTGCTTTCTCTGGAATGAGCAGGACCTATCGTGGGCATTTACATGATGCTGGCCTATTAATGAGGAAAGGATTTGCGCAAACCAGGCACAAGTTCTCTGCTCTTCTTTTCATGCATTTGATATAACCAAATGGACCGCTAATGATTGAGACCCCATGTTTACCCTGGGACTCAGGCAGGCTGGGCAGCTATCTTCCTTGCACAACTGTTCTTCTGCAGATCTCTCTCCATTAAGAATTATTCAGGGACTTTTCCCTAACGCAGTCACAAGCTACTGCAATGACTAATGAGTTCTGGTTGCTGTCTACAAGACCAGATTTGGACCTGCAACTTTGAGCTGAAGGATGACCTTTTTAGTATCTCTCTGGTCCTCCCACCTCTGTGCCTTTCATGCTTACATTAGTGCTTTCTGTATTCCTTAATGAAGTGACAACTCCATCTATTTCATAGTCATTTTTCTCTTGACCTCCCACAGCTGCTGTTGAGTTCAGTTTGACTTTGCTGCAGATGGGGCTCTGTGCCTAGAAATCTCTTTCTAGCCCTAAAAATTAAGTCCCTCAGCTGCTGCTAAGGAAGTTTGGCTGGATGCTGCGAAACTTCCTCCCAGCTGCAGAGAGAGCGAGCAGGCTGGTTTGTACCTCCTGTTTCAGACTCAGAACCCCATCCTCCACATCTCTGAATGCCCAGGAGGATGCTCATCCCTCTCTCAACCAAGGCCAGCTGCCAAGACCAGACTTGTGCTGCTGTCCTCCTGAGGGTGCGATGCAAGGAGCTGTGTGCTGACCTAAAACAGGTTGTCCCCAATCCACCAATCCTAAGTCAGGTTTTTGTGTTCTGGCCAATCATTGGCCATTTCTGACCAATCCCGTCCAGCCATCCACCCCCGGAGAGTATATGGTAGGCCTAAGTAGAGGCAGATGTGGGGTTGCTCTGCTAAATGCAATGCCAGAATTTCTGTGGGTTTGGGGCCTTGTTTTAATCCTTCCTGATAAGTAGCTGTCAGTGTCCCATGCAGTTGTGTTTAGTGGTTCCTTGTTAGCTTTTCTCGGCAGGGGCTGCTCCCTCCTTGGGGAGCACAGGAGACGGCTTGAGCGGCTGTAGTTTTTCATCTCCGGAGCTCATCTGGAAGGCACCTGCTCCATCGGGCTGGGGACCAGAACAGGGTTGTGGGTGGATGGAGAGTTATGATGTGACTTGAGAGCAACCCGTGCTCTCTGGTGAAATCCCAGGTGTAAAGAGGTTGCAGTTGAAGCCACGAGGAAAACTCCCATGGATGTTGATCATCTGAGCTCCGTATCCGGCACATTCCTCAGGGAGAAGGTGGCCAACTGTGTGTCCCATCAGCTTTAACGAGAAGTGAGCAGATAAATGGGGGGGGGGACGGACGGACTGTGCAAGGTCAGCTCCTGGCCTGCCCTCTCTGGGATCATGTGGATGAAAGCAGTTGAGTCATCTCTCCCTGGAGGTGTCTGATGGATGTTAAGCCAGGTCTTGGCACCAAAGAGTGAGTTGGGCCTCGCTGCCCAATCAGCATTCCCAGCTGAGGCACAAAGTAATGTCTTAGCCAAATGTTCGCTCTAACACACCATAGCTGCTTAGCTTCTTCTGTGTGAAAGAACTTCCTTCCCTTCAGGGTATTCCCTTGATTTTTAAAAAGTCAAGCAAATATTTAAGAGTGGATTAAAGTCTAGCTCAACATATCCATCATTCACCATCAATTATCCAGGTCATTAATATGATTACGCTCAGCTCAGGACTTTGTGCCCGAATGTACTAAGAGCTAGGAGGAACTAAAGGTGGAA
Source organism: Phalacrocorax aristotelis (assembly GCF_949628215.1). NCBI lineage: Eukaryota > Metazoa > Chordata > Aves > Suliformes > Phalacrocoracidae > Phalacrocorax > Phalacrocorax aristotelis. Next base: position 48,521,054 of record NC_134281.1, read on the forward strand.
ATTTATAGCAAGAACCTTTCCCTCCCCCTCCTTATTTAATGGCACACAAGCTTTGACCTAAAGTGTAATTTTCTGCAACATTTAAGGCAGATAAAGTGTCTTTAGCAGCCAAAGGAAAGCTCAAAGGTAACATTATCTAACTAGCAAACAGATGGAGGATTTAACATTCCTGGTAGCTGAAATTTTGGACTCTGGCCAAACTGTGTTAATGGATTTTTTAGCAGTCATTCTTTTCATATGAAAGTGCATCTAACAGTACAGGCAGGAGCAAGGAGAGATACCAGCTTGATCATGAGCAGTATGTTCTAAAAACTGGGGCATGGCGTGTAGGATTCAATTAAAGAAATAAGATAGTTCACCTAAGAAGCCCCAAATCTTTGGCTTAATGGAGGAGATAAGCCTGATGACTTCGCTTTCCTATGAAAACTGCAGAGAAAAATGATGTCCTTTGAAGAGCTCTTGTTCCAGTTGCATTGCAGGAAACAAGGCAAAGTCTAAAATCCCTGATCCACAGACATGTCCAGCTCCTTGTATGCTTGCAACAAGCCCTGGTGCTCCCTTACAGTCCCTGGTATTTTGCTGTATCCCAAAGGGCTTTCCCAATTACCACAGCCATAAGCTTTTTTGGTCCATAGCATATTGTCTCTGAGTTTTAAACATGACAGACTTGGCCCTGAAAAAGCTATGTAATGGAGACCACAGGGCTCAGGAGACAAGAATGTGTTTTACAGGAATTATTGGTGAAAACTCTCTGTTGTACAGAAGGCAACTGTGAGGGGGTGTGAGCCCTGAGAAACCTTGATAATTTGCCATAATTTGGATCTACTAAATCCTATAATCTACTGTTAGTGAATCTTCAAAACCCTATGAAATTTGTGAATTTTTCATATTTTATGATAATAGCTTTTATCTCAACCCTTTCTGGGTGAGTTTTGTTGTTATGGTTTATAAATTTCAGCTTCTCTAGCAGGGAACTGGGAAATATCATGTGGCTCAACTGATTAGTAATCGATAAGAGTCAATATGCTAATTCAGAGGACTGGGTTGAACTGCCAGACACCTCTGCAGAGATCTGGAACCACTCATTTGACAAAGAAAAAAGTCTGACACTGGAAGGCTGGGAGGCATTTGCTTTGACTAGCCTTGCTCTTTTCTGAGCAGAGGTTTGGGAAAAAATGGATGACATATACACTCTACACTGATTACAAAATGCTGAATAAATCATACAGAGGTCTAATTCCACCAGATCTCATTACCACTGGATTGAACTTTTCACTAACTTGCTTGTCTCGAGTGATCTGAGTCAGCACATCAGCTCTGAGCATCCCAGGATTTGAGAATGCTGGAAACGGATCTGGTTCCAAACACTGGCACTCAAGAGCATTCTTACAAGTCATTTTCTAGCAGGCAAAACCTAAACTATTACAAAGAGAGAGTCGGACGCCAGCAGAAACTCCAGCTGAGAGCTCGGAGCTGCTCCAATGCCAGAGAATCCATCTTTCAAAAATTTAATGAGATGAGTTTCCATCAGGCGCTTTCACAACTGGGCCACCAGCAGTGGCCTTGGACATGGTGTCTTGCTCCCCATGGCGTCTGGACAGCAGGAGCTGTGGTTCAGACCTCGGTAAGAAAGCAGGATGGTGAAAATTTGTGAGAGCTAGTTAAATGAGACAAGATTTTTGCCTGGCAGGGATTCATGCCAGATATACTACATCCCAGGAAACCATTTCAGGCTTTGCCATAAAGTACTTGTGGAGAGAGAGCAGAATGTCTGCCAGACTTCACTTCAAATATAGTACTACAGCTTTTCCTTTTCTTTGTTGGAATTGGTATGGTCATAAATTATCTGCTTAGCACAAGGTTAAACACAGGTCAGCATGAGCTGTGAAGTCTCATAGATGAAAGGCCCCAGCATAAGCGGGGAAATGGTTGACATAAAGTTATCAGGCCATGCTTCATCTGAGCGTGCAAAGCATAGTCCGAGAGCTCAAGACATGACTGTCAGTCTTAGGAGATCTATATTCATATTCCTGCTCTGCTACTGGCCACCTGTTGGTCTTGGGACAAGTTTTTAGCTCTTTATGCGTTGGAGTCCCATTGGTTAATAAGGATGGTACAACTCCCTCCTCTGCTATAAAAAGACATGAATGTCAGACTGTGTGGAGACTGCATTAAGGAAGGAGGCAGGGACCTAAGTAGTAATGCTGTCCTCCCATGGACCCCTCCACACCAGCAAGTCCTAGCTCTAACCTGGAGGCTGCAAGGTCTTGGGCAATCGCCCCAGCGATGACTGGTAGGTGAAACATCTGTTCATTTCTTCATGAAGACCCAGCCTCGTGTCCTAACTGAACGAGTGTTTGAAGTAGTATTACCAGTCAAGCACGGGTGAAAGAACAAGCCCTTAGCAGAAGTCTGCCCAGACACCCCAGCATACCTGCAGCATCAGCTCTCCATTACCACAGAGGAAACACGACTCTGGTGGCTTTATCATTAAGTCTAAAAAACAGTAGCGGGATGCGAGGAACAGGTGATGTTCCCTCATTGCTCCTGGGGTACGGACAAGGCTTGCTCCAAAACTGGCCTCTGGGTTGGAGCCTGTAGTCTGGAAGTGGGAAGTGATGGTATTTGCAATTTAGGTCCATTTTTAATGCCTTGTCAGATCTGTGACTTAGGGAGAATTCACATAAGCAATTCTTTGGCTCAATGCTGAAGATTTAGCTGATACTGAGGATGCTTTCCATTGTGGTAGGCACTAACTGAGCTTTCCAGAGAAATTACACTAGTACTAGTAGAAACTCTTAGAGTTAGATATTACTTAAGTAAGATTGGGGCAGTTAGAGATATATTGCAGTTGTACTTGTATAATCTGGATATTGTTTCTGTGCAGAACTGTACTTATCACGTGCCCCAGCTACCACCAGCCTTTGGAGACCACTGTGTACCCTACCTTTCTATGTTAGAAAGTTACAGTTGCCTTAGTTACTATATTTTTTAATTCACCTGTTTCTACATCACATATAATACAATTTAATTAAAGCCAGAGCTAAGGAGAGCGTCTTCCAGAGAAAGAAATTTGAATGCTTCTGAGTACTTGAATATTTCTGAACTGTATTTCAGAGGGAGCAGTGAGCAGGTGTCAGGAAAAGAGAGATGAGTTCTGAGAATAAAAAATAAAGAGGATTGGTCTGGAAGAGTAGCAGCCTACAGATGTGTTCACTGATTCATTGGAAATTAAAAGCAGATATAATGGTTTGGAGAAAAAGTTCTGCAACACCAGGTCTGCCTCTGTGTACAGACACTTACGGTATTGTTCCCCAGTTCAGGAAGGAGATGTTTTTGATGTTGTATGCCAGTCTAGTCTCATCCAGCCTAGATTTTAGTCTCTTGTGGGTAGACATCAATCGTAAACAGATTGGAAAACTTAGACAGTTTTCTTGGAAGGAAGTGTAGGGAGTTTTTTGTTGGGTTTTTGGTTTGGGGTTTGTTGTTTTTTTTTAAACACACCACTGATTTCAAAGCTGTGTGGTTTGGGTGATAGCCCAGAATTCTTGGTTTTATATTCTCCTTGATCATCTTATAATGCATAAATATCGTATTTCCTCTGCAGGAAAATATATACATATTTGTCTATCTGTGTGTATAGTACATTGGCATTTGTGTGGATGTGGAATTGTTAATATTATGAGTCTTCAGGATCAAGGTACTGGATGCTGAACACATCAAAACAGTGTTATGGAAAAGGAGCTCGACATTGGAAAGGAAACTGATCCCTGTTGTGGCAATCCCTTCCTCGCATCCTCTTTCTGCCGCCCCAGTGCCAAGGGCTGGCAAGTGGTCTTTAATGCTGTTCGCTAACTGCTGTCGGTTGGCGCAAGCCATGGGTGGAAAAAAGCCGCAGCAGAGTAAACCAGGTGCTGGGGGAGCTGTTGGCAGCTCAGGAGAAATTCCCTGCCTTGTGCATCAGCGCTGGCCGTTCCCCCACACGCCGTCAGGGGACGGTGAGGTCCTCTCTTTTGCAGTGACTCAGGAGCCTCGGGCAGGGGTTTCAGTGACTAATGGTTCGGTAGCACGCTCTGCAAAGAGGATCCTTTGCTCTCATGTCCTGGCCAAATTCTTTCCTGGAAAATTGGATGGGATGCTTTTCCCCTGCAATTCCAGATGCAGAGAGTATTCCTTGCTTCTCACCATCCTAGGCTGTCAGCTAGTCAAGGTTAAGGTATGCTGTCTTTTCTATGATCAGCTAAAGGATTCTCTATCAACTATGATAATAATCCTTAGAGACAATAATGGAAAGGAACCTTAGTTTGCTACTCCATAGTAGTACTGTACTCAGGATCTTTTGACAAAGAAAACATGTTGTATTTATTAGCTACTGAAAGATAGTCTCATTCCCGTCTTCATTTGCAAAAGACGCGTGCTGCAGAGAGAATGTTGCAGTTCCCCATAATGAGTGAAAAAACTGTGGGATCTGATCTTTCCCATACGCACAGTATTTACAGGACAACTCTCTTTTCAAGAAGGAAGCAATAAACACACAACTCATTGAATCTCAGCAGAAAACAGCTGAAAGAACTGTCTTTCCTTCTTTGACTGTGTTATGTGCTTAGAGAGGGCTGGAATTGGGCTTCATCCAAATGGTGGCCAAGTGATCAGAAAGCGGGATCGGTGAGTGATGGGGCAGAGGGTGCCCGCGCATGGGTGTAGCGTAACGCACAAGTGCAATGCAAACACTCTCACCGAGCTCTTGCACTCGGAGGTAGGCTTCAGATAATGTGTTGACAGCATCAGTCAAAGAAAAATAAAATTGCCAAGGGGTTGTGAAAGGCGCTCTCTGTTGAAGTAAAATGGTGTACATAACCTCTGCTTTCTGCATGCAGTTGCAGTGACATGGGATGGAAGGGATGCATGATAGTACCACAAGAAAATCCCGGCAACTCTAGTCATAGCAGTAATGATACTGAAAAACAGTAGTTTAATACGGTTAATTGCTATAGGGATTTTTACTTCTAAGTTTATAGTTCAAATCTTCCTCTTTTTTATGAGCAAGCTGGCTTTGCCTGTTGGTTCAGGTGAGGTTGTATGCAGCAGAAGCTCTGGTTCAGCTCTTGAATTGCGTGAATTTAGGCTACTTAACAACACATAAGTATATTGTAGGTTGTCTGCACATCTGAAAAAATTGTTACTTGTTGGTTCCAAAGTAACTGTGTAACTGACCAGCGACAGGGTTTTCTGGAATAGGAATGCTCTGTGTTTCAGTTGCTTTAGGACAGCACCAGGAGATCTGGTTGGGCTGTGGCTTTGAGAAACAGCCACAGTATAAATTAATTATTTTATTTTATTCTTAAATTGCACGGCTGCACATTAGAGTTCTGCAAGCAACTCTGCTTATTTCAATGGGACAGCTTTCTAATTAGCTCACACTTGTTAAATAAGGGTCACAGCATTGGACCCTAATTTCTGTCCTTCAACGGCTTTGAGATCTTTGGGGCTGCACATGAAATTATATTGCTATGTATAATTTACAGGGTGTTGTCAGTTGAAAGCTCCTCTGCATTTCGTGCATCAAGCACTGTCCAGGCCAGCTGGCAGTTGGCTCAAGATAATGATACCATGATAGGAAAGATGGTCAGACATTGCCAAGACTCTTAAACAGCACATCTGCCTGCTGTACGCCAGGATCGACGTTGCGCTGCTGGTGCCGATCTCTTGGGTAGAGATGGAAATGTTCTTCCAGTGTAGGTAATGTGGGTCATAGCTCTTCAGAGAGACACAAGCAATGGCTTCGGTTGGCATCAGGGTGTTTCCACTGTGCTTTGTCTTATTCAGGTTAGTATCTCTCGTAACAGCAGTAATATGTGCAAGATGCACCAAAAATTGTCAAGCCTGAGGCAAACCTGAAATGTCAACTTAGTCTAAATGGTGTTTATCTCAAAACATTTTGATGTTTTCATGGGTTCTGTTTGGCTGATGGCACTGAGAGCAGAGCAAGTGTAAGGCACTGAATGAGAGCTGGTTTTCATAGAGAAAAATAGATGTTTTCAGCTGTTATGCTGAGAATATGAGTTCCCAGTACTGGTTGTTAGACTAATACTGCTGGCAGAGTGAGAGAAACAGAGAGACAAGAGGGATCATGTTTCATGGGCCATAAACTGGGGCACACTAAAATAATCCTCTCAGATATGGTCAACTGAATGTGAATCCGTGTAATCTTGAACACACTCTGCATGAACTCAGAATTAATCATCAGAAAAAATGAACCCATGAACACAGAGCTAGATGTCAGGAGGAATATTTTGTTCTCATGGTGAAATATTCAAGATCAACTCGTGGCATTGTCCTACAAAGAAGATCATAAAAACTAACCCAAAAGATGTCATTATGAATTATTTGCTGGAGTCCTGACTATCCCTTGCTCAGTATATTATGATGCCATGTGGCATTTATTTTCCAAAGAGATTCAGAAGTGCAAAGTCCATTATTAAATAAAGCTCAGCTGGAAAACAGTGATGTGTTTTGCCCCAGTAGCAGCCTCGGGCCCTCGAAGACCGATATCCTTTCAATTAATACTTCAAACAATTTGAAAGGTGAGCTTCAGTTCTAATACTGACAAGTCTGCAGGTCTGATGTCTACAAGCATGGAAAAAAGAGGTGTCTGTTGTTTTGTGGAGCTCCTCCTCCTCCTGGACGTGGAGTCAATGATGAGCATTGTGGCGATGGCGGGGAAAGGCAGCAGTCACGGTATCCTGAAGTTCATTCCAAAGTTCAGTCATCAGTAATTTTATCAATATACAGGCATGTAAGAGGACAAATACATCCGCCTGGGAGGAAAGTGGATTATGCTTCTTTTAAAGATGGGGCAGCAGAGGCACAGACCAGTTACTTTGCCAGGAAAACAAGTGAGTGCTTCTTGAGAGAAGCAGTCCCAATATCTCAACCACAAAGAAAATAATTTCAAATAGAGTTCTGATTCAATTTTTTTTCTTTCTTCAAAAATAAGAGAAACTTTGCAGCATTACTATAGGACTCCCCAACCCTTGGTTCATTGTGACTCTGAGTGCCTGAGACCACAGTATAGATCTCTTGACTTATCTTCTTTCTGGAGCCCCATGATCTACCTTGGAAAAGAATGAGAGACAGAGGGAAAAGTGAGACTCTTAATGTGCCTTGGGAATTCACAACAGATCTCGAATCTCTCTAGGAATGTTCTTGTTTCACTCCATTGGGAATTGGCTCTGACATAGTAAAAAAGATTTTCAGAACAAGTCCCTTTCATTTTCTTGGCCTCTCTATTGCTCTTGTCACTGACCCAAAGCCTTTTGATTTTTTTTCCCCTTTTGACGTTCTTGAGCTAATTGGCCTCAATGAAAAGTGTTTTGTTTCCTGCAGAAACTTGGCTGTGAGAAAAAGCGTGGAGGTTGAGAAAAATCTGGGACAGGCCAGTGCCAAAGGGCTTATATAATAGCCCAGAATAGTCAGCCAAAATATAGTGTGAGAGCTTTATAGGTGGAGTTCGGTGGGATGAAAAGTACTGCAGGGTTTGGATAAAAAAATGCCGAAAGGGCCAGCAGTGAATTTCTTATTTCAGTCAAGGATGATCTCAGCTTCATCCAGTGAAGGGAGCAGATAATTATTGGCTGAATTCCTGCAAGAATGCATATTCTTCTACTGCTTTTAGAATCATAGAATCATTAAGGTTGAAAAAGACTGTTTAGGCAAGACGATCTTGTCTCCTATTCACGTTCTGCTCATCTCTAAATGCATGTGCTCAGTGCTCTGGAGCTCCGTCATCTTCAAAGCAGCTGAAAGTAAGGACCACAGACTGCACAGGAGATGCCTTCTAGGCTTTTTTTTCCTGTTGATTTCAGTGCTTCTGAACCAATTGGACACAAGGGGAAACTTTTAAGCATTGTAAATAAGAATAAAGAGCTGGGCCGGACAGGTATGTAGCCCCAGAAGTGAATTTGAGTGCTTTGAGTTGAAGACAAAGGAAGCAGAGTTGCCTCATGTATTTTTCTATAGCATAAAGCTCTGATCAGCTCCCTTGAATTCAGTAGGAAGAAGATGGGACTCTGTGAAGAGATTTTTTGGCTCTGCCAAACACCCATCCTGGCCCACTTCTCCATGGTCAGACATTGAGTTGGCCTTAGCATGAACAACTTGTACATGGATATGTCCTTAACAGACAGAGAAGGTCCCACACTGTGCTCAGGCTTTAAGGTACTGCCCATAGGTCTCGCGGAAAAGAGAGGGGCTGAAGTTTGGGAATTCATCTGTATTAACAGAGACCTGGGCTCCGTCTAGAGCTGTTAAAGTGATTTATGTCTTGTTTTGTTGGCTGAACCAAACGATTGAAGGAAAAGTTATATTGGGTCAATGCCGAACAAAAATGTTTTCATTCTCTCACCAAAACAAAAGCCTGGAAGAAAATTCAGGCTATGCAAAGTGTTTAATTGTTTAATTTAATGTCCCTGTTTGTGTTCTTTTTGAAATTAAACGTACATATATTACATTTCAGTAAATTATTTCTGAATGCTTTGAAATAAAACTGTGATTTTTGTTTTGTTTTGGAAATATCAAAAGACAATATTTCAGTGCCCTTAAATTCCTCATCAGTATTCCTCAGCAAATGTAATTTGGGAACTGTTTTGGTTGGTTATCCCAAAAACTAATTTTTTGGCAGATAAATTACACAGTCTAAACCATCCCCTCCCCATGTTCATCCAGTTCCCAGCTCAATCATGAACTCCCTGTTTAAGCCTGAGACCCGTTGACTTATCTGTTAGGACTGGTACGCATACACAGACACGCAGCCTGAGCACATGCGAAGGCATAGCTGTACCCTTAGTGTAACAGCTGACAGAGACGAGGGGAAGGGAAGATGGGACTGCTCAGTTCGTCCTTAAGGAAGCTTTCTTTTTACAAAAGTAGAGTCTTAACTGGGGAGGGTTTTTTTTTTTCAAAATAAAAATTCAGTACTATATCTTCCCTGTTCCTCTAAGTGATTTCTTTGTGTTCTGTCTTTTGTAATCTTTGGGCCAGTTGCAATGATGGTTTAAATCAGTGTGACTCAGCTAACACTATTTAGCTTCTAACCCGTAATGCCTCAAAACACGCGAGCCCTGACTTATCTCAAGCAAATGACTGCTTCCCCTGGAGTCGGCTAAGGCTGCTGGTGTTATTAAAGTTAAGCAGGAGTCTCTGTGTTCTGCTGTGTTCAGGTTTAAACAGTAAGGTGATGACACTTCTCTTTTGCTTTTGTTATTTCTTGGAGTTGTTCTCCTTCCTTTTGGTATGTGTGGTTTAAAAGCAGTCCATCATGTTGCAGACTCTATAAACTGTGGGTTGCTTAATTTGTGTGATTCATAACGCAAGAAAAAAAGAACCGTCATCATTCTTGGTATTACATCCAGCTCTGTTACCCAGAGCATTGACCTTGACCAACTAATAATAGGCATTTAATATATGTGCGTGTATATATACACAGATATAAATATTCATTATGTGAGGTCTGAGACCGTAAGGGAATGCTGGCAGTGCCAAGTTTTGTTCAGTACTTCAGGCCTCCAGCTGTGCCAGACTCTGGGTTCCCTTAACGTACCATTAAAAGAAAACCCAGGCTTTGCTTGAGTGTCATCCAGCTTTATTAAGAGAAAGATCAAGCATAATCTTATTAAGCTTGTCACTCAGAAACCATAAGGGTGCAGCCTTGGTGTGTCTGTTTGGTCCACATGTGTGAACAATTTTGCCTCGTGATACTCAAACAGGGGCTGTTATTCTTTAATGAAGGCTATGAATAACAGAGCTGCAACTTGCAATGCAAGCTTGGTGATGTGTGCACACACTTGTGTGTTAACAGAAGCGGGGCAAAGACATAGATTGTTTGCTTGGGTTTTAACATATTCCTCAAGCATGCTTGAACCCACATAACCGCAGTGTTTTTCAAAATCTGTTGTGTGTATTTTGAGGTTTCCAAACTTCCGTAATAACTTACTCAACTTTTGGATGTGACCATGTGTCAGAGTGGACGGCTGTGTCATGGAAAACTAACAGGGTCAGTGACTCTCCCTCTTTTTGGTTTCACTAGAAGTCTGCTCACTGGGCCAATATTATGAGAGAGAGATTCAGATAAATTGTGCTTATCTTCATTGTTGCTCCTTTTCCCCAGCGTTCACAGCTGGGCAGCAGGAGATAACAGTTAAAACCACTAGTGTTTATACCAGTGTAAAGCCAGAGTAATGCAGTGGTGATTCAAATCAAGTATTTCTGCTTGCTCAAAACATGGATGTATATAGAAAATCTATGTGTTTATACATTTATTCAGGAAAAAAAAACCTAAATTGAAATTGGTCAGGATGTTTGGCCATGTGGCTGAGAATAGATCTGTGTGGGTGGAATTCACAAAGTAATGAGTGGAATGTAGATACACATTTGATAGTCTAATTAGGAATAAATTTGTAATAAAAAAACCCTTCTCCGCAGGCACAGCATGTACGAGTTAGTACTTCAGGCATACAGCTTTCCTTGACTTTCGGTCAATTAAAATTAACATCTGTGAGCAAAGTATCCTATGTGCACAGGGGAGTGGAGGCTTGATACGACTCTTTGCATGCACATAGTAGCTTATGAATGGAAGCATTTGCAAGATGGAGCTCTTCACTGTTGGGGTGTGACAGGCGGTCTCCAAGAGTGGTGGCGTATGAGCTTGGGAGTGACCATTGTTTGTATTCATACAGCACCTTTGCAGCTGAGAAATTCTAAATACCACAGGACTATTTTCTGGTTTTTTACCACTACACAGATAATCTCTTTGACAGATAAGATTTACTGACCCTCCTAGTAGAGTCTTTGCCATTGCTGGCTAGAAACCCCCACTCCTTCCACTAGAAGACTTTTAGCCAAAGGACTGTCCATCCTCACCGGAGTGTTTCTTTCTTCCATTTTGCTTTTAAAGAAAGAAAAAATAATGAAGAAAAGACACAGCCAAGGAATCTCCTAATGCTTCAAAAATCTTGCAAAGTGTCCTATGGAGATCCTTCTTCTAATTTATACCAGCATCCTTAGGGTCAAAGCTGATCTGATCCATCATGCCCAGGCAGAGTTGTTCCTAACTTATGACGTTTAGATGGACTAAAATGGGTACTTTCTAGCCTGGTTTTCTATTATTCCACAGCCTTGGGCATGCTTTGCACTTCAAAAGAGACAGCTCTCCAGATGTAGGTACTCGAGATCTCTTCCCACACCACATGTATCTGAGGGTCTTGCAACACCATATTAAGCAGCTTAACAAATGTCTGCAGTGTGTTCCTGCCTTCCTTCTCTCCTCAGGGGCAATAGTTCGTTGTTTTGATCTGCCTTGTTTTCTGGGTTTGTTTCCTGGTGTTAGAGCAGGCATGAATCAAGCAGCAAGCCTCAAACTTGGAGTGTAATGTAGGAAGCAAGTCCCGGTTTACACCTCCTGAAATGCTACAGCAGCACCATCTGCACCTGGTGACACCAATCTGAAAGGGTTTTGTGGACTCCTGGGGCTTGTTTCTCCTGCTTTCACAGAGGGAAGGGCCTCAGCCTGCAGCCTCAAAACACTCCTTGTAAAAGTCCACTGGTAAGGCTCACCATGATGGTGCAAAGGTGTCCTTAGCTGAATTAAAAGGCTCAGAAAGGTCTTTTAGGTCAGGTTTCCTCTGTGTCGTTGAGTGGGTTTGGAGATGCCTGGTGTAATTCAGAGGAGGCAAATTACCTACATAACACAAAGCTGTTTTCAATGGATGTATTAGCTCAAACCTTGGAAGTCATACAACTAAGCTGACACTGCTGAAAGGGCAGTGTAGCAAAAACCACAGCGCAGAAACTATGTGTAATTGCTTTTAATCCATGATTAAGGACAAGTTTGGAAATGTGCTTGCTGCAGTGTGCTCGACTATATGGCAGAAGAGAAGGGGTTGAGTCCAAAGAGGCTAGGTTGGATGAGTTATGCAGGCCCAGTTGCTCACTGGGGACACACCTCAGCAAAAACAGAGAGGAGCTAGCAAGAAGAGGGGACACACATCTGGGCACAGGTGAGTCAGGGTCCATGAGCTCATGGAGGACTTTCCCTCGGATGGCGATGGAGTCCTCAGCACCACTGAGTGCGCCTTGCCTCCAGTTGCTCACTCTGTGAGGCAGCCTCCAAGCGCCACCAGCACTGTGCTGGTTAACTGAAAGAAAAGGCCATTTCCAGGTTTGGGTGACTTACCTCACCTTATTCGCAGCCTGATTTGTGAACTTTCTAGTGTGTTTTTCTGCAACAACAGTGACATCCAGTGGCCAGCTGGATTTTTCTGGGAAAAGCATGAACCATCAACAGTTATAACAGTGTGAAGCTTTTATATTTAAGAAGATACTGACTCAAGAGGCTGGGTTTTCATTTTCTGGAAGAGTTTCCTTTTCTTGAAAAGTCTGGTAAAATAGCTCCCATTCTCCTAAGCCAGCAGGGCACCGCTCGAGAAGCGGGCTAGAAAGCATCGGTACTCTGCTCCAGCACAGAGTTTGCCCTAAGTCCGTAAACTTCAGGGGGCCAGCAATTTGCTGAGGAATCACTGTGTTTTGTGCTATGGCATCACCTTGTTTTTCACTATGAGACATCCACAATCCAAATAAACCACCAGAAAGGGGCTCCTGGAGAAGATGAAGAAACCAGTGTAGTCTGTAAAATAGTTGACTAAGGTCAAAACCAGAAAAAACACACAAGGATCCATGTCAACTGGGAACTTTGATATGTGGTTTTCAAACTCATTTTCAAACAGAAAATGACAGCCTGTCTTGTAGTCTTTTGAAGTAATTTCACAGATTTGACAGACATTGCCCCCAACTAACTTTCCTGGAATGGTTTAATCTCACACTAGAGCAAGATTTTTTTTTTCCCCCAGTTTAGACCTGTGCTTGTGCAAACTGGAGAAACTGGGGAGAGCCTAATGAAACTATCAGCAGGCAGGTTCAAAATAAACATGGGGAAGTTCTGTTTCATATCATGCACAATTACGCTGTGGCCACAGGACATTGTGGAACCCAAATGAATCCTTGAGGCCAAAACGGGATTAGACAAACTCAATAGTCCAGCTCTGGAAGTCACTAAACTTCTGATTCCCAGAGCCTGCAGTTATATACCAGCATCCTCACCACTATTTATTTCCTACAGCAAGCTACTAAATGCATCCTTATTACCTGCCAGAAGCCTTTGCTAAAGCAGGCAAAGATGCTGCATACATAGTATGTCTGTGTCCTAAGAAAAGCTGAGGTCCTACAAGATCTGGTCCTTGCTGGGATATACCACAGAGATGTCTCCATAAGTTCAATGAGATACTCTGCATGCAAAAAGCTGTTTTGATGACCAAGGAGCTTTCCAAGGCTTGAAGCTGCCCTGAGCTCAGACTCCATGAAGTCATTGTAGGTGTTTTAGCAACGTGTTCACAGTTACTTTCTTTGCAAAGTACGAGCATGGAGCAGGGAGGTATGGAAACAAGTTTTCTCCCCCCATCCCATCCCTTGCCTGGCTTTGGCAAGCAGGTCCATGTGCATTCCAGACTAGTTCGGGATGGCTTGGGGGATTTGCAATGGGATATGAAACACTTTGCTTGGAGGCTACCTGCCTAGCACCAGCTGTTGGGACTTTACTGTGGCGGCTCTCCTGCAGTGGGGGGGCTGGCAGTGGCTTACGTGAAAAGAGCTGATAACTTTGGTTCAGATGGGAGTGTGTTGTCTACTTCAGCAGGGCTGTAAGCACGCTAATTAGGTGCCTTGGGCAAAAAAAGAGAGATAGCATTTCCTTACTGATTTCCTCACTGCTTCAGGTGTTGATGACAACTGGCGAACAGTAATGTACATAAAGACAGTGCATTTCATAGCAGGCCATCTGCACTTAGGTGATCTGGTGGTCCTAGCTGTCAGTCTGAGAGAGGTCTCAGCACCCTGAGAAGACTTTTAGAGATGCTGGTTTTTCTCTAGATTTTCCTCAGATTCAACACCTTGTCTCCTGCTGCCGTGCTGGGGATGGGTGAGGTTCCCAAGATTTTGTACATTGGCCCTGTCCACTGGAGAGGATCGCCCAAGGGACACAGAGACACGTTCCCTGTCACACAGCTCCATGGCTGGCACGCACCTCCAGTCACACCTTACCTCACAACTTTGTACAGAAAGGTGTGTTCCCAACAACATGATTCAATGATGAGCATTCAGCTATAGAGGAAAATGCTCATAACCATCGTCCGTGCAATATCTCAGACTGACAAGCCCTGTCTTCACTCACAGTAAAACCTGGGGACAAAATAACAGGCCAACCTTTACTTCAGCCCTACCCATGTAATTTTCCTCCTTCTACAGATTTCTGGTCCTGGTAAGTTGTTTCAGCTTATACCAGCGAACACAACAAATACATTTGAGGAGATAAACACTTCAAATCTCTAGGCTTTCTTGTTTACCCACCAAGGGACATTTTTCCTTAGCATAGTCAGGAAGGGATTGAATTCTTCATATCTTAGACATAGTGGGCTGAGGTAATAGGATATTGTGAGCTACTCATCCACCTCCCTCTGCCCTTTACACTTGGATCCTTGATATCCAGTGAATTATTTCTTTAGGAATATGTACTGAAAGGGTTGTCCTCTGTTGGACCTTCTCACTGTGGAAAACTACTCTAATGCCATCTAAATAAAGCTAGAACATGAAATAGCCCAAAAGGTCCCATAACCAACCAGAGCACCTTGTCCAGCACAGATTGACACAGCTCCCCCTCCCTTGCAAAATAGCATGGTAAGAAAGGTGGCAGACAGGGCAGAAGAGGGGAGGATGGGGAGGAAGGTTGGGCTCTGTGCAGTGACCTTCTGGGCAGCGGTAGGGTAGCTTGGTGGGCCATCATGCTATATCTGATAGATGCTGAGGCTAAAGGAGCTATTTAAACTCACAGGGTCAATGGAGAAAGAACTGTACAGAGGGCTTATGTTCTTACCTAAACCTGGTATCTGAGATGTTGGAATGAATTGCTCTGTGGAGGCGCCCATCCTCTGCAGTGAGACTGACCAGCTTAGACTGGGCACTTCATTTTGAAATGTCTGGAACAGCTATGAACCCTGTTGTTGTGTTGGTCTGACACAACTCAGTTGTTGCTGTGGTCTGACACAGAGACCAGAGGAGATGCTTGGGAGGTGACCTCACTTCAGTTCTTTCTTGTGTTGTTTTTCTTAACCTAAGTGAAACAGCTGGTTTAGACTCGAAGAAAATTGAGCTTTTTGTTTAAAAAAAAAAAAAAAATCATCTTATTTTCCTCATCATTTATTTAGGGCAAGTCTGCTAGGGAAAGTGTGCAAAGGCTTCGAAGATAGCACAGAACTGAGTGGCTGAGCCTACGTGATGGCACTATTTTGGGTCTGAAAGCAGACAACTATGCCAACATGGCACAGGTCCCAGACTGGTAAGTCTAGTCTCATCTCGTGCTGAACCTGTTGAGGGCCCTGTGCGTTGCACTCCAGGCCACTTGCAGAGAAGAATTTCCAGTGTGTGACATTTGGGTGCTTCCAGAATAGCTCCATGCCCTCAACAGGAATGCTCAGAGGGACTAAACAGAGAGGAAGAGCAGAAGGGGAGAGACATGAGGGGAGTGGAGTTTATTATATCAAGGGACAGCAAGAAAATAGAAGGCGGCTGTGGGATTCTGTCTGTCTTTCAGACTGAGATGCTCTGAGTATACTCTTGCACTGCAAATCTCTAAGACACCCCAGGGAAACACAAATCTGTGCTCCATTACACTGGCCTCAATCTTGAGTAACCCCCTCAACTTTTGGCCCCTCATCGCTCCATTCTCCCCTTGGCTACGGTGTGGCCTTTCTCCAGAGCATATTCTGTAAGTGCTCGTGGGTGAGAGGGGAGAGAGGTGATTACATGCAAGGAAAGAATGAAGGAGAGCCATGGGAGGATTGCTGGATGTTCAAAGCGCTGCATGCTTTGGCCTTTTATGTTTTATTGCTTCGCTTCCCGTGACTGTCCAAAAGTGGCTATGAGTCAGTTCCTCACAACTGCGGAGAATAACAACATCAAACAAGGGAGGGAAAATGATTTCTCCATCTGCCTTGGAGAAGGGGTGGCATGATGTAAGGAGGCTATGATGAAAGCCTGCTTTACAAGACTGTTGCACGTGGCTTGTACAAAGTATTTTTTAAGGCATGCTTTGGGCCTGGATACTCCTGCCAGAGGAGGACGAAAGCTCATTCCCTGCATCTCCAGTTCTCCTCCCCAGCTTTTTTGCATAATGCTGAAATTTCACAGTGTAAAACCGTGTCCTGCAGTGGAGCAAAAGCCAACAACCTGGGTGACAGACTTCTCTGAAAGGTGGGGTACACCCTGAGCACCAGCCATTCTCCTCTGTGGCAAGGATGCATCAACGGATTAGTGGGGGTGGTCTCTGAGGCAGCTGAGTTTCTGTGGGGTGCCAGTTCACTCAGCCATGAGCTTGTCTCAGATGGTATCTGCTGTCCATAGTATTTGGGTGCTGTTACTACCCAGGAGTTGCCCCAAGGCCCTCTCATTTCTGCATCTTCGAAAGTCACTTTCTCTTTGGAAAGCCCGCACGCATCTCTTGATTTGAACCTGAATAATAGCCTCTAGTAAGCTTCTGTTATATCTGGTTTGTGGGTAGTAATGCATTTGGGATGCTGATGATACATACACTGCATATCTCACCCTCTGGCACAGAGTACGGCTGACGTTGTTTCATACTAACTGGGTGAGGTGGAGGAACACTCTGGGGTCCTTGCAACCATTCCCAGAAAATTCCCATAAAATTCTCCTGCTGGATCCCCATGAGCATTAAGTTTGTTCATGTTACTAGTAAAATCTAAAATAAAAATTTTCAGGCAGTCCTAATATCATACGCATCACTAGATGCTGCATATCACCTACCTTGTCTGTTACCTGATGTCACTTTTTATACTCTGATAAGACACTTCACATTAGAAGGGTACTCGGGCTGGAGGAAAATTTTAGATACATCTAGATCCAACCTACAAAAGCAAGATCTGTGTGCAAATCCAATGTTTGCTCCTTGTCAAAGTGCACTCAAGATACAGATTCAATGCAATCCCTACCACTAGAGTGAGATTTCAGGGAAGTAAGTGGTTTAGGAAAAAAGAGGAGCAGTCCTCTGGCAACGGTAGCGGTCTAAATCTGAGTTGTTATGAGAAAGGGTGAAAGAGCCTCCAATTTTTAAAGGATTATATTCATTAGCAAGGAATGGCTGGGTGCAAGGATAGAAACAGCTATGATGCTGGAGGAGGAGTGGAAGGGAATTAGAAATCTCGAGAGTTTATCCACAAAACTGATTCCCCATCATGGATCTGGGACATCTGCCATAGCAGGAAACAGTAATGTGGGATGTCATGTGGTTCCCCCTAGTAAATTCATGCTGTTACCCAGAGACTGTTGGGTTAGCGTGGAATGCTATAATGGAGAAATTAGCGAATTAAGATAAAATTCATTGCCTGAGCTGTTTGCTGTAACTCCTTACCACAGCCTCTTCTTGACACATTCATCATTCAGCTTCTAAAATATTCGGTTTGACCATGCTCATTATAAGAGAAACAGAGGCATACTTTTGGAGGCAGCAAGCAAAGGAACCAGTAAGTATTTGCCCCAACTGTGAACGTGCAGCTTTCAGCATTTGCATTTTTGCCTACACTAATTCTTGTGAAGCCTAACTACCATAAACATTCTGGTGGTGCCAAGAGCCTTGAAAATCAGTGTCGAGAGAGGAGGAATAGAGACTGCCGCCTCCTGATTGCAAAGCAGCCCGAGGTCTAAATGGCAACAAAACGTTATACATAACGTCTGATTCACTGTGTGGAGAATGTAAAGAATTGAGACCTCCCGACACAGTTTACATTGGCCCTTTTTATGACTAATTGTGCAGAAAATAGCTCTGCTTGTAGTGTGCATGGAAACAGTTCAGGTTTCTGCTGTGTGTCAGCTAATGGGCTAGCAAGGCTTTTTAGCACAACTTCAAAGGCTCTGGCCATGGAGGTCCTTTGTGAGGGAATTATCTCCTGGTCCTTTGTACCCCTTTATCCTTCTAAGCCGTGGAACAAAGGAATTGTGAAAGAAGAGACAAAGTAATTTGTAGTAGATCTCTAGACCTAGATAAAGTACATAACTTTTGCTTAAAAACATTTTTTCTGCTTCTGTCACCAAAACAAGATTTTATTTTTCTGTGTAGGAACACCCAAATTCATTTCACTTTTGAGGGATGCAAGCTTACGTGTAGGTGTACTATTGATGGGGGTCATCAGAATGTCTGAAATGGTAAAGGAGAGCTTTAGTTTCTGTGGTCAGTTAGAAAATACATGGCTGTTACTGTTAGAGTTGGCTGAGAGCTGTATTTCTCTCTGCCTCAGGATATTCCACTAAGAAAGGAAGAAAATGCATTTTTTTTCAGCAGCATGTGTGCATGCACATGCTTTAGGGAAATCATGTATTTTTCACCTTTTAGTAAAAAAAAAAATAGTTTATTCTTTCTTTCTTCCAGTGAAAAATGAAACCTTGGGGAGATAAGGAAATGCATTACATGCATCTGCTTTGTGTAGTCCAAAGCACAGTTCTTAATTAAAAATCAAAAAGCAAACCAGGGATGGAAGGTGTTTGATTAATGTTAGCAACCATGCTGTATAATGTGTTCCTCCAGTGTCTCCAGATCCTCTGGCTCAAAATGACAAGACATGAATGAAAGGAGAATAATCTTGGCCTTATCAAATCTAATGAAGAAACACCCCCAAGTGCAGTGAGCCACGCTAGCCGCTCCACTGCATTTGTGTTCAAGCTACAAAATGACTGTGTTTAGCAGTTGGTCTTGTCCTCAGGCAAATCCCGTGAGTATCTCCTTATCCTTAGAGGGTGGAAGGACTGCATCCACATCTTTTTTTTTTGTTTGTTTGTGTGTGAAAAAAAGTCTTAAACTGTTAGGAGAGGCAGTACTGCATATCTCTATGCCCAAGTACAGACTTTCACTTCAGGTTCCTATCTAGGAAATCTTTTTTGTCTTCCTTCTCTCTTCTTCCCATACTTGTGTGGATTTCCCAAGGCAGTCAGTGTTCTGAGCTATTGGATCTAGTTTTCATCAGCTGTCAAGGTAAATTTGGTTAATACTGCAAGAATAGTTTATTCAGGTTTTCAGGTTTAGACTGAAGAGGGTATAGTGACAGGAAAGCAAGAGTATTCCCCTGTCTCTCTAATCTGTCTGATATATCTCTAGATGCGCTAACTTCAATAGTTCATACTTTCTTGATGTCTTTTTTTAATGAACATTTCCAGGCCAGGCAGAGAACTTTTTAAAAGTTTTTAGCAGAATTATACGCCATACACACACACATATATAAAAAGTTCTTTTTTTTTTATATCTATAAATAAAAATCAATCCACTGATGTTATAAAAGTTCTGGCAATTATTACATATTCTGTTTGCTCATATAGGCAGCCAGAGGCAAGGATTTGATGTTTTTCACTGATGCTGAGCTTAATTGTCTCTAATATACAGGTTAAATTGGTTTTCATTATGTGCCATAAGCTGTCAAAAGTATTATATTGTTGTCAATATCTAACAAATGAATGTTTATCTCAAGTTGTATGTGACCAAGGAGAGTAATTTCATGTAAGAAATTTCTCATATAGAAAATTTTCCTGGATTTTAAAACTGGGAAGGCTAATTATGATGGACTTAGCAGCAGGAGGCAAGCAAAGACATTTCTTCCAGGAATTCTTTAACCCTGGAAGTACAGCAATGACACAAGGGTGTTTTCATGTTTCACTTTACCCACATGCACTGGACCTCTCAAGTGCCACCTTTTTCCTCAAACCTTCCTTTTCCATATATCTCTGATCCTGAGGAGCTCCTTGCCATGAGATGCCATGGATCACTGTTGGGAAGATGTCTGTGTCGGGTGGGAAGGCTGCTGGTCGGAGCATGCATGTTTTCAGTTTTTCCATCACTGAGGTAGAGCATGACTTTAAGTTGCTTGTAGTGTGTGCATAGTGAGATAATGAGTTGGCCACAACAGTGTTTCTGTGATGTAAAATAAACAGATGGATACAAAATCAATCACAACATGTGATTTCTCACTGAGCAGAGAAGTTAGGACAAGTAGAAGACAAAGACGGTCCGTATAGAAATCTTGCAATCAGGTGGAAAGGATGTATTAACAGGGCAAGCTGACATTGTTGACGGTCCTACCGTTTTGTGGATGAGGAATCAGAGCTGTTGCGTAGTTATGTTTTTCCCTGGGTTTAAAGCAGTTAAAATTGAGGGGTTTTGTACTGCCATGATGTCAAAGATTTGCTGGATTCAGGACGATTGTTTACATTAAGAAATCTCTTGGCATTTAAGACTCCGGTTCAGGGAAAGTAGAGTGTTGTGCTACGGACTCAGAAACATCTCTGACTTTGACACCTTTGACTTTGGTTCCTCAATGTCACTTTGCCAGTGACAGAATGGAGACCTTTGTTTGCCTTGGCGACTGCATAAAAAACCAGGATATGATCAAATCCAGTTAATCACTCACAAATGTCTCATTTCTTGAATCTCTGAGGCTGTGTAACACATTTTTGGGACTGCACTCTGCTCCTTTGGCTTTTGTTGTAAGTTAGTTAGGGGAAAATCAAATTTTTAGTTTTCTTAAAAGGAAGTGGAGGAATCCTGGAACACGCTAGGGCTCTGTAAATGTACGTTTAATCATTTAAAGAAATGTCTTTTGGCTAAAAGCTCTTACCAGTGCTTGCAAGTTGCACTAAAAGCCATACGACTACATCATTCCCACAACTGATGCTAATTAGCACCCTTGTTGGCAGTGTGAGCAGAGATGCAGCCTTAGCAAATACTAGGGGCTCAATTATAGCAACTTTGTGCAGTATGGGTAAAGTGTCCTAGGGGTGACTCTGTTGACAGTTATGCCAGCTCCTTACACAGTGGCATGCATGGAGAGAGACCTGGGCATGACCTGCCTGTCTTGGGTTTTTTATGCAAGGCATTTGGCTCTGCTATGGAGCCAGCCAGTTACAAACATCTCCTGCAAACACTTACACCGTACTTAAGGCAAGCACACACCCCCCAAGCAGCAGCAAACCAGAGGAGTGCGTTTTTACATGCAGCACATGGTAGAACTCCCTGCTGCAAGGTGTCACAGGGCAAAAAGTACATGGAGGCAGAGGCTTGAGCACATCCGTAGTGAATTGGTCTATTCAGAGCTGGCAGTGAGATGCGATGACCTGGGTGTAAATGGGGGTCACCCAGCCATGCAGAGCTGGAAGCTAATAGGCATTATGGAGGAAGATTATTCTGTCCTTTCTCGGTGTCATTCATGTGTATATTTCTATACCTTCAATATTCACCACGGGCTACCGTTGGAGACAGGTTACTGGGTTACATGGATTTTAATAAACCTGTTAGTGGACTTCTTGCCTCTTTATGTCTAACCCATCCTGAAAACAATGTGGGACTCTGACAATAAGTTGAAAGCTTTGGAGGGATTACACTGCCTTATTGAGTCTGTACCCAAAGCCCTTTGAGGGCTCCCGTTGACTCCAATGGGATTTGGTTCAGACCTCAAGTATATAGGACTCCCTTAAGTAAACTCTTTCAAGGCCCGTACATGCTGCAATACTTATTGGGCTCTTTGTTACTTCTGTGAACAGGAATGCGACCTTTACTCTTCTAGCCAAGAGCCCTGATCTACAGGACTAAATCCTCATGTTTTGGGAGAGATAAGGTTACCATCCCAGCTCCTCCCATCCCTGTGCAGGTGGCTGAGCAGATGATGAAGCAATTCCTGAATCACTGCTGTTTTAGGTAGATAAGCACTGAGGGTACAGGACAGCAGCTTCAGAGCTGCTTCATAAACAGATATCCATGAACAGTGATGAGCAGAGTGGACATCAGAGTTGTATGTTGTTCCAGTTCATGAGCCAAAGCCCTAGTAATGTTATTTTTGCCACTGCAGGGTCATTCTGATATCATCTTAGAAGTTTATTTAGTCTGTTCACATACTAGAAATGGCCACAGTGGAAGATGAGACTAGCAATTCATCCAGGTTTTCTTTTATCCACCCAGTCCCTTGGCCATGTGAGGGGACGGAGGGGTAAATAAGGTGGAAGAAGACCGCATCATGCTATATGCTGTCTCATCCTCTGGCCGTTGCCAAAGGCTGCAGCGGGCTATGTGGTGAATAGCTGAGCCTGAATTACAACAAATTGCATAACGTGCCTTTCTTGCTTTTGGAGCTGGTCTAGCTTCTGGTAACCTTGCCTCCCAAACCTGTTGTTCCAACAGACGAAACTCAAGTGAGTGAGAGGAGCAGTTTGATTGACAGTGCTATTTTCTGCCTGTATTTTAGGTCACTTCCTGGGTAACAACACTGTGATTGATGTGCTGAGACAAGCAGGATTTGAAGTGGAGCACACCCCTCCTGGACAACCAATTGGAAAGTAAGCAGCTGCCCACAAATTATTAATCACTTTCTCTCCTTTTTTCTCTCCCTTTTTTCTGTGACTAAGCAAGATTACTGCATTAGTGTAGGAGGTGGGTGAGGAACCTCCCTTTCTCACCCAAGTTCCAGACAAAAAGTGCACTATAAAGCATCTGGTGTGTGAGTTTTGAAACATGGAGTCTCAATGGCTGTTTTCCTTTTCACTTGGGGACATTATTTATATCACAGCTGCTTCACTATACCAGATCAGAAGTGCCACTTTTTCTTTCTGTTTTCAAGAAACATCTTGTTCCGCTCGTTTTCCACAATAGCTGTTTTGTGTTTTTCTCTCCGTGGGGTTTTAGTTGCTTCTTGATTGCAGGGCAGTAGACTACCACCAACTTCATTTTTTGGGCCTCTCTGTCAGGCTGCTCTTCATTAGGTGAAATTTCAGTTTTGCCTGAAGGACCGGATTTAATGTAGTAGATGCACCTTGGAAAGTGTGGTGGGTAGGTAAAAAGCAATTCATTATTCCCTGAGTTTCTCCATCTAGCTGATTAAGTAAAGCAGGCAAAAAGGATTGATTACCAGGGTTTTGGCACTCTTCATTAGTATAAGGTAAAATATGACGCAAAATTGTCCTCAGTTGGTGAAACAGACTTCCTACCTCCCCTAGACTTTTTTCTGGCCATTTAGATGAGGTCTCTGTCTAAAGATATCATAGACAATGAAACTGTGAGGGATGGTGAGAGACCATCTAGCTTTGCAAAGTTAGCCTTTCCCCTGCAATCTGCAGATAAAAATTGGCCAAGATTGCTCTGTCATAGGATTGATGTCCTCATTATGAGAAAGTGTTAGCAGCATGCCTCTGTCCCTGGTGGGCAGACATGACATGGTCCAAATATGAGGTGAGTTTCAATATGGAGGATTAATCGCAGGGCTAGTAGACCATGTCTGAAAAAGCTATGTTTAATATAGTTGGAAAATCTGGCTGATCTAGCCTTGTTTCTGAAACATCCGCAATGATTCATACAGAATATAATATGGCTCAACTGTACATAAGTGTCTTTGACAAAGCATTTATCCTAAATGCTTCTTGGAATATGTTGAGCAATAAAAGCAGAGTCTTAAATAACAATGGGGAAAAGAGGAAGAAAAAGCTATCAAACTCAAGGAAGAGCATATATTCAGAGGAGGTTTAAGAAGCACTTTGGCAGAGGGAGAAAAGTTGACATGGCACAGGGAAGAGCAGTAAACACTGTAACTGACTGGAAATTTTGGCTAAAATCGACAAAAATGCCTGTGGTCTAAAAATACAACAAAGCAGAAATACCAAGCAAACTGCACCAAAACAGCTGAGGGTATACCATTCCTAGGTTTCTGACAAAGAAACTTCCCTCTCAGGGAAGTAGGCACATACCTCAGCAATTTTCATTTAGCTGAAAGTATCATCTTCCCATGAAAAGTATTTCACTGAAAATTGTGAAGCTTATTAATTTATTGGCTGTTTGCAAGCCCCTGAGAAGAGAGAGAGATACAGTAGTGTGAGAGATGTCCAATAATAGTCTCTGCTCTTTATGGTCTTGGGATATGTCTATACACATCATCACAGACTTGAAATAACGTGATAGGGCAGGAAACTTGAAACAAAGCCACTGCTTTATGTTGGCTTATTTGCAATATGGGGCATCTCTGTGTATGCATTCCCCTGCCTTGGCAGCAGTGTCCCTTGTTCATGACCTCTTCGTCCCTGAAATTGTCAGTCACTGGGGGAGATGTAGTTGAAAGCAAGCACACTTGGGCTGCTGCCTAGAGCGATGCATATGTCCTCAGTGGAATTATCCTACACTTGGTAGCTTCTGTTCCCAGCTCCAGACCAGAGCATGGGGCAGGTTGGTCCCTTTGTCTGGACTAGTACCCTAATTCCAGAGGTCTGAACATTGGAAGTACAAAATTTTATTAAAGGATATACTGTTGTGCATGAGTACTGGATTGACCTGAGAGAGAGCATATGGTTGTACTCCATAAAGATTAGATGCTCTGTGTGTTTTCCTGTGGTCTGATGATCCAGGCAGATCAGCCAGTCCTAGATGAGGATACAGAAAGAAAAATAAATGGCATGGTAAAGAAATCAAGAGTTGCCACTAATTTGCATTACTCACGTTGCAGAAACAGTAGAAGATTATAGAAAGTTTAAATAAAGAGAATTTAAATATATTCACAGGAAACAGCTTGCTGCCTTTAGGAAAAAAATAGACTCCCACACCTGCACATCTGGGACTGTATTTTCATCATCCTACAGCTGGGGCTGCAGCCATCAGAACTGCTGGGGGCTCCCCCTTAGAAACCAGGAGGCTGCTGCAAACCGTTTTGTCTCCCTATTTTGCAATTTCTGGGTGAGCTGCAAAGGACAGTCCAGTCAAACACAGTTATGGCAGAAGTCAACAGCATATTCAGAAAACATGGCCAGTTAATTGTTGATTTTGGGGTTATGTTGCTGTAATTGAGACTCTTAAGGAACCTTGCGTTTTTGTCTACCCTTCCTTTTTTGCTCTCCTCTCTCCTTTCTAAAAGATGAAATAAAAGCATTTGAAAACAGTTAGAAAGTCCCAGAAGAGGAATCATTTTAGGGCTGTGGCTATACTAACCACATGTATACATAGAATAAACAAGTAGAAGCCCAACAGATTTTGAGCTGCTTGTACATAGGCATTGTTTTATGGATTATAGAGATGCAGGTGTTTTGATCTTGATTCTTGTGGAGCCATATGTGAAATAAGAGGTAGTTCTCTCCTGTGCTTAAACCCAAAAGAGACATTTCTGATTTACCTCCAAATAAGTTGTATAAGGGAGTCAAGCCCACTGTATTGCATTCTGGCGCTGACAACTGAAAAATTGGATAGTGTTCAGGGAAGATCAGCTGGACTCTAATGTAGAGATTGGTGGGGGTGGACAGCACGTGGAAAAAATGCAAGGGTTGGAAAAAACTGAAGCAGCTGCATGCTTACGTTTTGGCCAAGAGAATTCAAAAAGGATTGTTGTGGATGGATTGTGTGCAGAAAGAGGAACAATTTGAGCTGGCACATAGGAATATTTGAAGGTGTATCATACTGAAACTGAGGATGGTTTTGGCTGAATATCAATGATTTCTTGACATTAATTTGCAGGACAGCCTTTCTCAGGTTAAGTCGGAGGTCCCATTATTTGAAACAGTGAAAGTAACTTTAGCAAAATGCTCGTGCAACGTCCTGCTTACTACCAATGCTACCTTGCTGCAAAAGCAAATACTATTTTTTCTTTAATATCTCTGTTCCTAAAACATTATTATTATTGAAATTATTAGTAATCTGATCTTTATTGTTCAATAACAATGAAGCAGTGGTACCATAAATAGGTGGGGTAGTCTGGTATGACATTTAAGCTCTGCCATCCATTTCAGTTTCAGAAAGGACAAGAGAATGACTTTTTCTAAAATAACTAGTATGGTTCCTGTGTATCAGAAAAGCCTTGGAAAGAGTGAAACAGGACAAAGACCAAAGCTGTTTATACTTTGTTACGCGCAGGCTGGCTAAAGCCAGAAAATCATTGGCTTCCTCTGTCCAAAATGCTAAGCATGGGTTGAGAAATGGCTGCTCTTTAAGCCGACCAAAATGAATATGTCGAGTCTCACATTTCTTTGTCTAGTGACAAGCACAATTGGAGCCAAGTTCTCCCTTTCTTAAGGTACTAGGGAAGAGTAAAGTGAGACCTTGGCAGGCTAGAAGAGATAGCCAAGACATGGAGCGGTTTGATGGCTCCAGAATCAATGAACTGGCAAAGAACAGTTCATACAAAGTACACTTAACTGGTGTGGAGCTACTTGGGAGCTCTCACTGACTGGATTTCTGAAATTCCGTAGCTCCTGTTGATCTGCCTGGTGGCCCAGTGCTGACCTTTCTGAGCCCCTTCTAGAATCTCACCACCTGAGTATTGAAAATACCTTCTTTAAAGCTCGATCCCTTTATGTAGAAGAAACCCTGTCATACTCAGCATGCAGAACAATGCCATAAACACTTGAGAACTTATCCTCGCATTGGCTTCATTAGTTTATTTTGTTGCCTGAGAGAAAGTGTCCCAAATTTGTTTGCCTGACAACCTTCAACAGCAACCTTCTTATTTTGCTGGCTGTCCTCCTTGTCCCCAGATAAAAGCATTGGAAAATGAATGGCTGAATCAGTATCTCATTGCTTTGCCCTGAGATAAAGAAGGCAACATTTTTTGGTGGGGCCTCTGCCAACTGGCCGTTCCTGCCCCTCTCTGTCTTCAGAAAGCAGAGCTGCATGCTTGGGGTGGGGAGAGAGGAGGAGATGGAAGAAAGTTTCCCCTCAAATGGATTCCAGTGACTTGAGCAGATAAAGGGCCACAGCTGCTTCACATTTAATTGGAAACAGCCAAATTGCAAGATCAATCCCGGAAGCACCTGTGTCTGTGATGACTCTATTGTTACTGGGTTCTCAGAATCGGCTCTGACCTTCTGCCACACGCCAAGCCCTGACGTACTGCGCACCATTCTCTCGGCCAGAAAAACATGCAGCAGTGCTCTTTTCCATCAGACTGCTCTTTCTGGTATTATGCTCAATGCTGCCTTCTTTCAGAACAGGAGAATTCAGGACAACCTTTTATTTCTGCCCATCTGAGAGTTTATTGTAAAGTCTCAGAGCTCTGCTGTAGAAATTAATTACCCTTCCTCCTTATGTTTGAACTTCCTGCCCCAGTTGAAGCAACATGTCCTTGCTGTTGTAGCTTATTCCTTTCCTTCTTTCTGAAGCAAAGAGCTTGCTCTTTCACCTTTCCCTACAGCATCCTATAGGTGTGACCCTGGCTCTCCTACTCAGTATTGTCTCACGGTGGAAGTCTTTGCTTCACTATGAATGCTTTCTTCTTCCCCACGGGATGAAAGCACACCCGATCCATACAGTGATGCAGCCATTGCACTCCATCAGGATCCATAACCTTCACGAGGTGATATGCAGAGATGAGAAAACGTTTGGCATAACATTCTCCACAGCCCCAAGCTGGTAAAAGTACCAGTTCAATAGATTACATCCCAGAAACTTATGGATGCCATCAGAGCCCTCAGGAGTCTCCCAGTAGTTGCCAAGGTCCTTGGGATGCCCGAGCAACTTCGGCTTTCTGGTGCCAGCCTGGCGGGGTTACTCTACTCTGCTTAGCCGTTAATGTTCAGGATGTGTTTGGGAGAATGTTAAAGTTGTAGTGAAATAAGTAAAATTTTATTTAGAAAAGAGACAAGTGAAAAAAAATATGAGAGATGTTACACTCTCATTGGAAACAACTGAGTTAACTGAGAAAAAAAGAAGAGCTGGAGAGATGTTAGCCCATTCTGGATTCCCTCTCTTCTGAGACAGAGAAAAATGCGCACTTTTTTTTTTTCTGTGGGTGGAATAATCTCCCTGTTGGGATGCTGCAGTTCTTAAACCTATTGTAAAGCTTTGGATCTTTCACTTGATCTGAGCCTGAGGATCATACTCCCCTCACTAGCTTCCTTCCCTTGGAAGAAAAGCAAGCCCAATATTTAGGGGGGTTTCTCTGACAGCAGAATTAGCAGTAAGAGGTGTATAGGGATTAAATGGGGTTCATCTGCATGCATTGGCAAATTTATTGCCTCATGTAATATTGGAGAATATGACTACTTAATGCTTAAAATATTTAGTCATGAATATATACCCATTACATTTTCAAGGGATTCCCACGTGCCTTTAAAGTATCCTCCTTTCCAATTTAATTGTCTTTGTGTCTATAATTACCTTACAGCCACAAAGTCTGAGCTATTCGAAGTAACACTTAGGGGGAAACAAATTGAAGAAAATCTCCAAGGTTTCGTAGAGAAGCAAAGTCAACTTACAAGTTCTCAGCCATAGAAACTCAATTATCCTGTCACTTCCTGAGCAGCACATTACTTAGGGCCAGTGCATCTGCATGCTCTTTAGGCCACCTTTAAATGCTTAAAACCTTCTGAAAGAGTGGAATTTAGCAACTTGCTACAAAAAAAAATCTGGGAAAGAGCAAGATAACTCATGGTGTGGGTGAAAGAATATGGAACAAAAATCAGGAATTTTTGTGCTTGACTAGCTCTCCCATTGGGACCTTCACTTGTCTCTATAATCAGATTTTATCCTTGCCAAAATTTCTGGTTTCTTTTGAAAAAAAAATTTCATAATCCGTACCATTCTGTTCCTTGGGAACTTGCACACAGTGCTGCTGTGGAGCCTGAGCGTGCTTCTTTTCGCTCAAGGGCAGCTTGCTTGCTGAGCTGTCCTGAAGCCAATGCTACGGTTTCTAGGGCTTTTGCAGCTCTGCAGCCCATCAGTTTTAGGAGATCTGTATTCATACGCCATAAACTATCTAATAGTCAACTTACAGAGCCTTGAAGACTTCGGAAGTTCAGAGCTAGTTCTTACTTTATTTCCTAGGCAAATACTGGAGTTCTTGTTTCCAGAGGAGAAGATATTTTTTCATACTCTTTCTGCTTCCAGCCAGTTCTAATGCAGATCTTTTCACCTGAGGTCATTAGTGTAGGATGAAAATTCTAGTCTGTAGTTACCAGAGATAAGCTGATCCAAACTGCACTGAAGTCAACAGCAAGGCTTCCATCCATGCCAGTAGCTTTAAGAGGTCATTGTCAGTATGAGATTGTTGCTGATTCTCTCCTGTCTTTGGTTGTTGGGAGCCATGAGGGAATTGGTAGAAAACTAAGAGTATGTTCACATAGTTGTGCAGATGCTTACTACAGTCAGTGTAAAAGGACTGGCTTTTCCAGAGACTGCTTATGGTTGTCTTACACAGCTGGCCCAACTTGCTTGCAGTAGGTGTCTGGCTAGTTTTAGATGACTAATCATTTTGTGAGATGAATTCCTCTTCTATTTGAAGGCCCCGTGGTCAAGTTGGGCAGTGTCACTAGCTCATTTAAGCCTTTGGAAAAACTGCAACATGCCCTCTCCACCGTTATATCTAAACGGTGAGATCGTGAGTTTTGTGTTTGTGTATTCAGCCTGCACTTGTCCTTTGGATTGATGGCCTCCGTCCCAAGTGATATCAATCTGGGCTGAAGTGCAGCTGCACTTTGTAACAGCTCAAGGGGCACAAAGGTATCAAGTGGTATTGTGTAGTTTGAAAGATGTCGTTTATCTAAGGAAGTTTGTGGTCTGTTTGCTGTCACTCTGTCTTTGCAGCGCCGACTTCCTTTACCTTCGCTATCACGTTGTCAGGCAAAGAGACCTCACACGTTAGGGCAGATAGCTTTTCCACTTCCAGAGCTGACTTCCCCCAGCAAGAGGTCTGTGGGTTTTGTTGCACTCAGTAGAGCTGCTTGATTCACTGTGAGCATAATTGCTGGTAATTTTGCTTGCAAGGAGCTCTTTTACCTGCAGGAGTTCCTAAAAATTGAACAGGAATAAAGGGAGTCAATTACCTTTTTTCATTGACACTTTCACTTAAAATTCCTTCAAGAATGGTTTTTTAAAAGAAAACAGTTGGGAATACAGTTTTCGACATAAGAATACACTGACAAGTACATTTTCCATCTTTCGTGAGTGATCAGGTGTTCACAAGGACAATCTTCACAGGTTAAACGGGATTAGAAGCCCTCCAAAACAACATTGTGTGATTGCTGGCATGGCCAAATGACTCCTTGTGGGTGGGTCTTGTTGTGGCAAGCTGTGAAATTTACCTAAACCTTTCCGAATTGCCGCCACAAGTAGAAGGTCACTCGTAACATACATATGTGATGTGATCTTGTGCCACTTCTCCACTTCAGTGCAAAATAGTCTCTCTTTTAACAATGCATGGTATCTCAGCCAAGCCAGGTGGCTTCACACTGGCTGCAGCCCAGCTGTAGGTCTAAAATAACTGTGTGGGTGTCCCTTTAGGAGAACCATGGTGAAGGGTCAGACTGAGAAGCATGTATATCAGCTGCTCCTCCTAGTTAAGTGCCAGTAGTAGGAGCAGGAATGCCAAAAATAGTAAGTTCTTACAACAGGACTGGTAAATTAAGTATGGTGAATATATGAAGCACTTGTCCCAGTAAATAACTTAGAAGCCAGAGTACATTTTCATGTTATAATCATTGAATCATTTTTCTGAGAAGTCAAAGTAAATTCATGTGTAATCTGTAAAGTATGTAAAGAGTTTAATTCGTCCAGTAAATCATGTGTTGGGAATACTGTACCCAGCTCCAGATCAGATATACTTCAGAGAAGCTTTAAGGTTTTAAAATCCTTCCACAAGCTAAACTGATCTCCAGAACCTTTGGAGGTTTACCCTTCTCTGGAGCTCATTCTCCATGCAAGTGAAAGTCATGCCAATATGTTTCCCATTTCCTGGGGATTAAACTGCTGTGTTTGATGACTCAGGACTTCCCAAGAAAGCAACTCAGCCACTCACTCTGTCTGAAGCAGCCTCTGGTGTCTCAGAGGACATGTCTTCTCTTGTGCAGTGATTCATGATTTCAGAGCAGAGGATCAGCTCTCTCTGTTTTTTTTTATTTTCCCTCAAAGTTAATTAATAAAACAAATTTCTATTAGTGGGTGTTGAAAGACTTTGGCTTTCCACCTACGCTCCCAAATGCTCCACATTCCAGAGAGAATGAAAAATGGAACTGTGAGTAGAAGCAGGAGGGAGGAAAAATGGATCAGATGCTGTATATGGATATAGACACAGTGGCTGTCAATTGATATGATGGAAGAACACCCTGAAAGAAGACAATTTCCTGCAATCGTGATTGCTGAAAATACACTATTACAATAATCCCATTTCAGAGTTAATGCATGCACATTTAGAGAGAAAGATTGGGGCACAGGGAGTGTCTGACAAACTGAATTATCTCTTGGGCCTCCACCTTGACCTGTTGTTCAGGTGCGTGGCTGCATGGATGGCAGTTGTTCTGCTTGTGAAAATCGGATCGTTTGCCACTGTCACAGACCTCTGAGACTCCAGTTGGTCAGGAGAAGCACCTGGAGGATTTATCCTGTTGTGGCCACTGTGGACCTGGCTATGCCCATCTGTCTGCCTCATCTGCAGCCCCACCGTAGAACAGAATTTTTCATCAGCACCAAAAATTAGCCTAAATTTACACCAAGCATGGTCGTAAGTCCTGTTGACTTGAGCAACAAAACATTTGGGCCCACAGGGGACCAGAGTTGACAGAAGGACTAGATTTGGGGTATTTCCCCTTTCAACTGCTGCGTGGGATGTCAGACAAGCTCACAATCTGCAGTGCCACTCTGCTGGTGGCAGCTTGCAGAGGAAGAAAGACCTAATTTGGTGCTCTGGTTTGTGGGTAAGAACGCACTGAAGCCTTTCTCCACTGACTCCCAGGACATGTGTCAAGTCAGGGTACTAAGATTTTTCCTGCTAACTTGCAGCAACTCAGGAGCAAAGTCATAGTCAGGCTCCAAGCACTTTGGTGTCCAGTGCCCTGTCTGGCCACTAGATTTGACTCTCCTCTCATCTGACCCTGGGTTCACATTTCCAAATTACTCATGCAAAAATAAAGGCACTCACAGAAATACCTCTGTCGAGACAGCACATCCCTGTTTATGTTTGAACGGCTGATATGAATCTGGAGTCCCCAGCGATCAAAGTGCATATTCAGAGCGATGAGCCCCATGTTGTGTTTGAAGTGAGCGCAGCACTTTGAAACAAGGATGAAGCAGGAATAAATCAGGATGAAGGATGTGGGGCACTAACTACTTTACATGAAATCCCTGCTGGCAAGACGTGGCCAGTGTTCCAAAGTTTTCCTTGGAGAGTGCTCGGAAGTTGCATACCAGCCTATTTGTGGAAAGCTAAACAGTCCCCTATTGTCCTTGACGTGAAATGCTTCCCAGATAAACACTTTCCTGCTCCATTGAAGAAAAACGATACAGCCTGTCCAGAGCTCTAACACAGAGGGCTACACTGGGCTGCTGCTCAGCCTCTGCAAAGTTGCTGGTTTCTGTTGGCACTAAGCTGTGCTAAGGGCTGTAGTTCATATACACACCAGCATCGTTAAGAAAAGTCTAAGCTATTGAGTGAGACTGAGATAATCTTCAAATCTTTAATAATATTGTGTGCCCACATCTTTGCGTCCCTGGGTTCATTATACCCCTGGAATGTAAATCCCAATCCACAGTGGGTAAACAAGGTTTGCATGGATCTCAGATACTTTTGTGGTGTTGTCTCCTCCTGATTTCTGAAGGGGAAAGAAAACATTGATAGCTGAAATAAACTCACATGGTTCTCTGCAAGGAAAGCAGTAAACCCCTGCTGCTGTAGTGAGTTTAGGTTGTAACCTTGCCTGCACTTGAAGCATTTTAAGTCATTTTAAGGAGTTGTTCCTAATACCCGTAGAGTCAAGGCATCATATTCTAGCACAAGGGAGACTCAGAAGTCCCTGCCTGCACTTTGAAGAGAAAAAGCTGATTTCTGAAATCAGCAGTGCTAAGAATCAGGACTGTCTAACACCAGGGTAATACTGGTGGTGGTTTGGTCCAGGTCAGTGGGTGGGTCTTCCTCTGCTTCTTCCATCCTGGCAGATGCAGATCTGAAAGACCTTGTTGGTCCTCACCTCTGGCTCCAGTTTGGGTGTTTTGGATGCCTCCTTCCTTAGTCCACAGAGCCACCCAGGCCGAAGACCTCGTCCCAGGAGCAGCAGGTCATTCCACTCATTGACCTACAGTCAATGGATGCAACAGATGCACAGATTGGCTTTTTGCCATCATTTTGTCAAGGCAAACCTTGCTTTTCATTTGTGACAAAGGAATTATCTTTCTTCCCCAAGAGGCATGTGATTTCTTGCTAACATTAAATGGGAATTTTGCACGTGTATGAAACTTATGTGTAGATTATGCTTTAGGTGACAAATGAGACTGGGAAGCGCAACTTCCATTGACATTTAGCAGGCATTGAGGTTTTAAATCCCCGAGGCAATTTTAGAAACATCCACCTCAAGGAGAAAGGACATTGACTTGAAAGAAAGCAGAGTTAACAGGGGTTTTGTTTGTTTGTTTTACAAATGCAGATGTGAATTTAGGGCAATTTCCACGTACTCAAGCATTCATACTGATAGCATTATTGAATCACAGAATGGTCAGCAGTTGCCACTCAAATCAGTGAAAGGCAGCAAATGAAACACTCAGGCAACCGGAAGTGTTTTAAATGAGATGATGGAGTAGGAGACTGATTTTATTTTCTTCTTCTTTCGTTATTGGGGTGCACTGTCCCACTTCCCTCCCTCTTTACATCCCCTGCCTTTCCAAGAAACCCCTGGTCGGTCTGCGAACAACAGACCTGACGAGGTCTAGGGGTCCTATGGGTTTTCTAATTGTTGGACTCTGGTATCGGGAAAGGGCTGAGCTCCTACCTGATCCTTTCCTCATAAACCCTGACTCCTTCCTGCTTACTTTCCTATAAATAAGGACAAACACTGTTTATTGATGTCTGTGCTACTTGGGATAATTCAGTTACAACTGGCTGTCAGATTGAGTCTTACTGGAGAAGGGAGGAGGCAGAGGGACAGACAGGCGTGTGTGCAGGGTGTCATATTTTCCTCAGAAAAAGAGCATTGCTTGAGTAGCCTGTGCTTCTGTTCAGAATTAATGTCTCCGTCTCAGCGGGCCCGGTGGGGCAGGCCTAAGCACTTAGTCTCATTGCAGAGAGATGAGTCAGATGAATTGTTCTGCGGTTTTAATGAAAACATCTTATGTGGGCAGCATTTCAACAGCACGAGGTGGCAGTTTTGCAGTCTGGCCCACGCTTATCTGTCCACAATGCTGATATGACTCCACCAGCACAGCTTCTCTGAATCTTTGCTGTATTCCTTCTCACTGTCTTCATGTGAGGTTTGGAGTTATCTCCATGGGTGGATGGAAAACTGGGGCATAAAGAGTTTTTTAATTCCCTGAGAGAAACTATGACAGCACAGCTAGTTTAGCGTTATTTAAACTACTATCCCCTAAACCACTGAGACATCCCTCCCGTATTGGGGTTTGATGGGCAGCTGGGAAAGCACGGGCAGCACTGTGCTGCTCTGAATAAATATGAGACACATCTCAGCCACCGCAGAGCATGATGCAGAGGTCATCTCAGTCTCCTTCCCAGTACCTGAGACTCACCCACTCCTCAACACTTTCTTGTACAGATGTTTCCTGTGTGGAGCTGCTTCCAGTGAAAGTAGATGATTTGTATGGGCTTTATGTTTTTGTGGGCTTAATGTTGCCTGGTACATGCCTGTCAATCTCACACTTGTGGTATGGAGACATCACCTATGCAGGATTGATCTTAGCTGCCAGGTAGACTGCAACAGCAGAAATAAAAAAACAAGGGCTTTCTGAGTCTGATACAAACATAAATTCAGCTCTACTAAGCAGATAGCATAGCAGAAAATGGGGTTCCCTAGGGGCCGTTTTGGCTACGGCAGTATCCCTGACCTGTGCTGTCAATCCAACACTTCCAGTGGAAGGCGGTCTGAGACAGAGAGGAGTCCTCGCATGCTAAAAGATTAAGTCCTTACAGGAGGACTAGCAAGGGATGATATTCAGTGTGGATTAAGAAGCAGTGGCAAAAGCTGAATGAAGGTTGCAAGCATAGAAGTTGAACCCTTGCTCCTCCAGACCCTTTGAAAATGAAGTGTGTATTCCAGTGCAGGGCCATGTTGCAGAGACAACCTGATCCCATGAAATTGGCAGGAGGACACACTTTCCATGGATAGAGAAGACAGTTCACTTTAATAATGTATACAAAAAACACTGCACTTTAAACTACCAATTTTTTCTGAGAATAGAATAGTGATTTTGAGATAAAAAGCCCTCTGCTAGCAAAGGAATATTGGCTTTTCTGTAGTTGGAGCAAGATTCCAGCACCACCTCAGGAGGAGTCCTAGTGTGGTCACTCTCAAAGTGTTCCAGCTTTGCATAGTGATAAGAAGCTAATGTGCCTGCTAGAACCTGTGCCAGATGCCAGGCATAGTTTTGATGAGTCTGTGACGTCTGTTAGGCTTGTGATACTACATGCTTTTCAGTAGATAGGTAGTGCTACAAATACTAGACTGTGATACCCTCTTAAACAACTGGCACTTAGTTAAAGCATTTCTAGGCAAACAAATTAATAAACACAGACTAAGAAAACACACGTGCACATACAATGGAGGGAGGAGGCTTCCTAACTGACTTACTGTGCTCTGGGGAGCAGCAGGACCAAGTGGGTTTATTTTCCTGCTGTTTCACTTACTGCTATGTGGGGTTCTCTTCATGGGAGGAGAGCTGGGCTTTGTTCCTGGTTTTGTGGATGTTTGTGTGCGTGTGTATAAACAGTTTATGTAGAAGTCGGGTCTGCTCAAGCTTCTGACAAGAGCCATTTGTCATTCATGTTCACAAAGCATCCCCAGTGAAGGTTTCAACCACTGCCAATCCCCAGTCTAATTTATTATGTTTCCTTGACAGACTAAACCTGCAGCGATTACACAAAGGGCAGCTGGGGATCTTGATACCTCTCTGGTCAAGAGAGCCAGTGGCCTAATTGTCCTGCTGCGCCAGCAGAAAGCCCCTGGTAGCCATATATGGACATTCCTTCCCTTTCCTCCATCGGAAGATGACTGGCACCAGAATTGCTCTAAAGACCTATCACTCTCCTCTCCCTTTTCTCAGCAGAGGCTGTTAGTAGGGGACTTAAGTAGACCTCCATGACTCCTGGTGGCCAGTGCTAACCAGTTCACACAGGAGGAAGGAAGCACTGCCTTTATGCAGACCCTCTTCCTCCTGCATTTTTAGCTGTGTTGGTAACTCCTTGGACTGGGTGAGCCCCCAAAGCATCTTTGCAGTGAGGTCTGTGGCAGAGTTTAGGCAGGGAGGCTGCAAAGACTCCCACTTTTGTACGGTTGAGGGCTGTGTCATTGTATCCTCATGATGCCCGGTCGGTATCCGTCCGTTATCATCTCATACCTTTCACTTGTCAGCTTGCTGAGGTGGAGCTTTTTAATATGTGCATAGTTTATTTCTGGATTCTTAACAATAAAAACGATTATACTAATAGATATTGCAGTGAAGGAGAGAGATTTGCTGGGGTCAGTGCAACTTTTCCTGTTGTAAGGGGAGAAGACCTGGGTCCTGTTGCGTGTAACTAGTCAGTAATATTTGCCTGAGTTCGTTAAAAATCGATATTTCTTGTGGCCTCAGGTGCCTCCTAGATGTTTAAGCTGTAGGTCAAGGTCTAATCTCATAGGTTTCAATTAAGCAAAAAAGATAATATAAAACCTTTTCTTCCTTAAGGTTTCAGCAGCAATGTGCATGCTTCATTAATGAAGGATGGATTTATCAGACAGAAATAAGTATTTGGTATAAGCAGTTTCATCAGCATGAGTTAATACAGAGAGGGAACTCAGGTGAAACCAGGCTAATATGTAGAGAGACGTTATGTGAAGTCTGTTAGCATTAGAGTTGATAGAACAGTATTAGACATTAAAGCAAGCGGAGTCTGGAGGAAGAACTCTCCTGCCTTCATCGTGTTTCAAAGGCTCTGTCCATTACCACACAGTAAAAATGCCCACAGACAGGCTGAAGGGTTGTCTGAACAGGGTTTCTGACAACTGTTTTGTTCTTTTCTTGGAAACACTCGGGTCCTGTGATAAAAACAATGCCGATGGGCTATAACAGTATTTTGGAGAAAGGCAGACTGGCTCTGTGTTCCTTTTTTTAGCTCAGCAGCCATCAGTGGCTAAGCAGATCAGATGTTTTACAGTGTCAGCTACAGAGAGGAAAAGTGGATTCGGTGTAAGAGAGATGTGGGATCTCTTGCAAGTGTGGTCTTGTGGCTCTTTGGTTCCACACTTCTGCCTGCTACTCAGTTTAAGTGGTCCATGTCTGTCCCCTTCTAGTGATAGCAACTACTTATGTGCCTGCGTTATCTATCATCTCGCAATTGTAAGAGCCTGGACTGAACGAGGTACTTAAGGAAGGCAAGTTGCCATGCTTGTACAGATCTGTGATCCACCCAGTATCTCATCTCTGCCAGGACCCAGCTTCAAGAGCATCAGAGGGAAGCGCAGGAAACAGTGCCAGGGATACATTGAATAATCTGCCCTAGTTTAAGTCTGAAGTCAGTGAAAATGTTGTAGTCCCTCAAGCTAGGCATTTGATACCTTGCTCAGTTGATGTCTCTGTAGAGAGACATAATGGAAAATATGGACTTCTGCAGATGTTTCTTCTCTCCAGAGGATCCAGCAGAGAAGGGAAACCAATTCCCAGAGGAGACAATCTGGGAGCAGAATTCAGTTTGGATTGCAAACAAGTAAGATACAGACAACAGTTGTGTATTAGCTGTAATTCTGCTGAGAAGTCAAAATAAAGCAGCCGGTTGGGTGTTTTTTTTTGTCAGCCAGCTTCTTAATCTTGAAGCCTGTGTGGATGACAGCTACTGGGATGGAACAAATGCATCCTCAATTTCTTTTCTATGCTTAAACTGAGGTCAGTTAGGAATGCTTTGGGAATAGCAATGCATGAGATGAGAATAGTTTTGTAACTGAGTTACCAAACCTGCCTTTACGTATGGCTATACAGATCAGTGTCCCAAAAGCTGACGATGACTAGAGAGGAGCAGACAGCCATAGGCATCAGGAGCTCCATTGACTGTAGGAGAAGTAGGGAGAAATGGAAGTAGGAGAGAGACAAGTTTTGGTGAGTATTTCTAGTTTGATTGTGGCAGCTGGAGGAGAAAGGAGGATTTGTTCAGCCCTTGACTTGCCTTTCAGTCACTGGAGTCTGAGATCGTAACTGCTGAGATGAGATGAGATGTGGCATTTGGTCACCATTGTCCAGTTTCTCAGACACTGCCCAAACCACTGTAAATACCTTGTAGAATCAGAACTGGCCCAAAACCTAAGCCCAAACCAAAACTTTGGAAGTATCGCAAATAGACCTGGAGAAACTTGGTGTTGCAGATTGGGCCAATGTGGATAAGAATTTTATGCTCTGCAGAACCCGTTGAATGATGGAAGTGAATTTCCAGCACCTGAAAAATCTACTGTGTATAATTAATATGACATCACCTCAAAGAAACATAGAAAGATCATAGAGTTTATAAAGAGGAAGAGAGATTACATTGCCCAGTAGTAAGTCCACTGTTGTTCTTTATTAAAGCAAAATATATATGTTTATTTAAAAGATATTAAAAGGAAAGAGCAATATATTTACTCTTGTTACTAACAGTTTTCAAGCAATAACACAAAAAAAAATGTGGAATAAAGCTTGAAAATGTTCCAATTCGATAAAAATGCAAGTCTAGAATCTTCTTTTGTGGTATAATACCATCACTTTAGATTCATTAGAAAGCTTGGTATTCTTGGCAAATTTGGGCAGAAGTCAGGATTTCCAATCCAGAGGTAATGCTGATACTCCACCTTCTGTTTCTGTACAAAATCAAGGAGGAAAAGGAGAAATACTGGAAATTCATTGCAAAGCCAGCATTCAAAAATTTATTAGAAGACATTGAAACATTTCAGTTAATGTGATGTGGCAAGTCTTTCAGTGGTACATGGACATATAGGAGTTGTAATTTGAATGTGAAGCCCTTTCTTCCCTCTGTGAAGGAGACTTCCAGAACAAACCAGATGTCTCAGGATAGATGCGTAGCTACGTGCTCCCATGTTGAACCAGGATGCTTGAGCAGAAAAGAGCTCACCTTTATCTATGGGATAGGTATTCTGCCCAAGGAGCTTTAAGTACTACTTCCATAAGACAGTGAGGCACCAAAGGCAGGTATATTATGAATATTTTGCTTAAACTAAACTACCCAGGTGGAAATAGCTTAGCACTAAATGGGTACGGTTGTAGTAAGAGAGTGAAGATTTAGGGAATAGAGCCTGAGGTGAAGCTTTGCATGCCACGAGGAGAGAAGGTTCTTATTTGCTATTAATGTGGGAGATCAAAGTTGAGACTGGAGGGTCGACCCATCCTTCCTTTGTGGGCACAGCCCATCTTCTGAGGCTGAAGTGTGCGTCTTACAGAGTTTACACTAAAGATGCGTGAACAAAGGATTATTCAGTTCCAGAATTGAACCAAAAAGTTGAGAAGGGGAAATAAGTTCAGAGCAATCTGAATTGTAACATTTTGAAGACACTTTTGAAGGCAGGGGTTGGGTTTGTTGGGTTTTTGTCATTTTTATTTATTAGTTGGGTTTTTCTTTTTAATTGAGATCAATTTTTAAACAAAAAGGCCACTTTGTATCATTTAAGTCTTTGAAATCAGAAGACTAAAAAAAATTAAAAGCTTTGTTCAGAAAGTGCTGAAATGAAACATTTTTAATTTTCTGAAATAAAAGAATTCATATGAAAATGTGGGAATGGCATGTTACAAATGTTTCAGCTGTTCTGTCTTTTTTCAGCAAATTCAACCATTCAAGTTGCGGAAATCTTGCGTTTCTTCTCCTATGCCCTAGATCAACTCCACTTTTAATGAAATGGAATAGATAACAGAAGTTTCACTCACTTTTCTTATTTTAGTTTCTCAAACTGGGAAGGAAAATGTCCATTGATGGGAATATCTTGACCTCACAAGCTTTTTACTTCCTTTATGCACAGAGTTGAGGGTTTGCATATATATATGTGTGTGTGTGTGTACTGAGGACCAAATTGCCTTCCAAACTAAGGCTACAGTTCTTGAACAGCAATGTTTCTTCCGAGAGTAGTAGTCTGACATGGATTCTGAGTCCAGAGATACCATCCAAGTTTGGGGTGGACTGTAATCTAATTTAACTACTTAACCTAATTTAACTGCTCATAAGATGTAGCTGACTCTGGTGCAAAAATGAGAAAACAACTTTGTTTCCAAAGTCTGTTAAGAAATATATGTGCTTTAATTTTAGTGTACAGGCCTAAGGCAACTGCATCCTAAATAAAATAACCTCATTATAACTAAGCCAATCAGGTGAGTGAATAGTCAGGAATTTCACAGGTATTCTATTTTGCTGCCTCTTGAGCCCAAATTCATCCTCAGTAATTTATAGCACTTACCTGAGGCAGCTCAGATAAGTTAGGTGTGGGGAGAATCTAATTCTCTAATCTCTTCTTTGGAGTTACTCTCTTTTGCTGTAAAAAAATTATATTTTTATATATATATATATGCATATATATATATGCATTCATCTTGAAGGAGATTAACTCCATGGTGGTATGCACTGGTGTCACCTGGTTATGCGAGAGATCACGGTCTAAATCCATGCTTCACATCACTAGTAAGAGGCCCTATGAGCTATGCTGGGGTGGGTTAGGATTTCTGCCTGTTCTCCTTTTGTTTGCTGCTCTCCCAAGAGCTTTGAAATTTGGAGTTTCATCCTAGCGTGGAAGAGTAAAAAAATGTAAAACTTCTTGTGGGACAGGACATTCTGGTGCCCGTCTCGTGGGTGTGCATGACTGCTCTCTGAGAGATGTGTAAGGAAAAAAAGGCAAGAAGCAGATGTGTCTGTGGCCTGTGGCAAGAGGAGCAAGGATGCGTGTAAGGGACTGACGAATTCCTGCCTTGACAAAGACTCCCAAACTGGAATTTATGAGAATCCATCTATAATAAAATGCTCTTAAATTAGTGTCTGGCTGTCATCCGGGTCCACCCCAAGAATGGTGGCGTAAGGATAAAGCTGCTACATCACACATTCCTTGCTATCACCACAGCTTCTCTCATGATGAAACAAAATCTTTCCTTGTCTGACAGTTCTGAAAATTGAAGCAAGAAAACCTCAGCGATGTTGCTGTACTTGAAAACACGTGCAAACCATGGCAGTCTTCTGAGCAGAACTTTTCCATTGCTC
This sequence comes from Phalacrocorax aristotelis, assembly GCF_949628215.1. Taxonomy (NCBI): domain Eukaryota; kingdom Metazoa; phylum Chordata; class Aves; order Suliformes; family Phalacrocoracidae; genus Phalacrocorax; species Phalacrocorax aristotelis. Next base: position 48,562,348 of record NC_134281.1, read on the forward strand.
GCGCTACAAAGACAAGATGCAAATAACAAATTGGCAAACTTGCATTTTAGAAGATTCTGCACATATCTGAGGGAACAGAACCGTTACCGCAAGATTCCTGAAAAAATAGATTGCTGATTTAGTTGTGTGGAAGATGTGTATGGTCAGCAAAGGCATATCCTCTGTCATGAGCTAAAGCAAGGGTAAATTCCTGGCCCTGCCAAAGCCGAGGGGAGGCTTGGTGGGAATCACCCCAAACGTTATTAACATTACTCTGGCAGGGTCAGTAGGCAGAGGCGTTAGTGGGGTCTGCCCTGCCTGTTGCTCCCCTCAGACAATTGTCAATGAATCGGCATTTGGGAAAATCCCTGTTTGTGGGGACAAGATGTGCTGCAAGGTGTAGTGTTAACACCAAGTAGCCTCCATTGGTAGGGAGAGGTGGGCTATTCGCAAGGGTCCGTCAGAGCAGGAACGAAACATGGATGCTCTGATTTGCCCTACAGAGGAGGTTATCAAGCCTGGAGATGTTCATGGCCCTCTGAGCTGCAGAAATTGGGTACCTGATGTGAGGGGTAGGAAGATGCTTGCCTGGCAGGGACAAAGGTACCATGGCCAGACTGCCAGGTGGCTTGGGGTTGAATGAAAGTGGGACCTGGGCAATTTTAAGCCTGGGTATTGTGAAAAGAGGCTATTACAGGACTTCATGATGTTAATGTCATTTTTCTGACCAGATCGACTCAATAACCCTAGCAAACCCCAATGATGAGTCAATTTTCTATTGTCAGTGCCAGCACAGAACAACACTAGAGATCACAAGGCAGAGAGAGAAATGCTGAGACAGCGTAACTGAGCCTACAGCTCAGGCTAAACTGCTTGTGTGTTTTGTTTTGGTCTTCTAATTCTTGAAAAGAACTAGAAAAGGATGGCAAATTTCACCAGAAGTGAAACAAAACCAGAGGGGTCTTTGTGGATTAAGCGTTTTCAAGAACTAGCAAGAATAAATGTCTTCCTCTTTTCACTGTGTTTTCTGTACCTAAGGACCAAGCCACGTAGGACTCCCAAGTTTTCTTATTTGGACTCTTGTTATTTTAGAGAACTTGTTTTGCAGAACTGTGCCTCCCAGGTCAGAGATGAGAAAAACCCACCTAAGGGCCTGAAATGCTTTTAGTTTCTCAAAGACCACCCTGGGTGGGAATGATAGATTTAGAAACGGGTGGAACCTCTAAGCCTGGAGTTGTATCAAGTTATTCATGAAAAATCTCTGAGATCTTTGTGTGGACCAAGACATTTGGGTGGTACTTTCTCACTCTTTCTTCAGAAGAGGTGATGTGGCCTCACAAACTGAAAACTAGCCCTGCTTTTTCTCTGGTTTTAAAAATAACCACGTATCTTGAAACGCTGTCTCAGCAGTAGTGAAGGAGTGGGAAAAAACAATGTATTATATCCCCACGGTTTCATACTGTGCAGCTGTGCTAACAGAGTACATTGAGACTGAGACCAAAGGAAAGGCACGAAATAGTCCATGAAATGATCAGTTGAATCTAACAGTAAAGCTTCACGCACCAGGGAGATCTGTTGTCCAGGTATCCTATTGCAGATGGGAGGTTTTGTCCTTTGGTTTGTTTTTTTTTTTTTTTCTGGTTTGTTGGGGTTTTTTTTGGGGGGGGGAACACCCAGCATATTAATGAATCCAAGCCCTTTGTATTAATAAAATTTTTACTGAAATCAATTAGAAAGTTATCTTCTGATATGAAGTCTACCTTACTTTGAATTAAACATTCTTAACATATTTTTATTATAAAAAACTTACAAATATGTTTTTATATCCGTATTCTATGGGATTTAAAATTTTTTATTTTACTTCTGGTTGAATGTCTGTAGGACGATCATCAGATTTGAAAACAACCAGTCTCTAGATCTATTAAATCAGTTTTTTAAAAAATTCATTTTTTTGAAAGGAGCAAGCGTGCATCAACATACAGCCTTAAACAGTTGCCCCCCAGGTCTTGGGGTACTTAGTAGTGGTACAGGAATAATGGAGCAAGTATCAACCAAAAGTAACATGCAGTTGCCACAGTGGAGCTATTCCCCCTGCATCGACTCTAAAGTACAAGTGGTTAGTTTATAACCCTCTTTAGGTTACAACATTTTAATGTTTCTTCAGTGTTTATTCACTCTCTTCCCAAAGAATGTTCTGAAATATTGAGTTTACAACCTGTGGCTCATGTGATGGTAGTGGAAACAATTAAGCTAGAGCTTTCAATGCCACCATTGGGATTTTGATGCCCAAACTCATTAATTTTAATAAGAAATGAGCTGCCAGTCATCTTAAGTGGGTTCTAAAATCTCAACCCATAAAAACACCTCTACTGGTTCCAGTTTACTAGGAGCTCAGAGCAAGGTAAACACGTGTAACAAACTAGTAGGTGTTAAAAGGTGGAAAATATGTGTTCAGGTGTCTCTAAGACCATTCAAGGAACCAAATGGCAGCCCCTGCCTTGAGCTGGCAGATGTGGGCTGACGTGGGAACTGCTCCTACCTTCGGCATCTCGGGGAATTACTGACTAATCACAACATGAGGCACGGTTTCAGTGGCAAAGAGAAGAAAGTCAATGGAAACTGAAATCCTGGCAACAGCTCAGCTGCAGCTGCGATGATCACGTTGTTCGTCTACTTTGGGCTCTCGTGTCTGGTCCATGCTCTTGCCTTCTTAACATCTTTCTGCCTGACACAGCCTTGTGGCCAGGGTAATGTTCCTCTCTCCAATGTGCAGATGGACAGCTGGGTGGCAGGAAGACCTAGATGAATTCACACCACACAGTGAAGAACAGAGGTATCCAGAGCAGTACCAAAACAAGCTGTCTTTGGGCAGTATCAGCTAGCTTGTATTCCCATTGCTTTGGCATAAGTGCAGCAGGCAATGAGGCCAGGGCTTTCTTGCTACCCATTGCTGCCTCCCACCATTGCAGTTACCCACACAGTGTTTGTAGATGCTTGGTCCAGGTCCTTCCTACCTGCCTAACCTGTCCTATCAAGTTCACACTGTGTTACCTTCTAAGCTGCTAACTGGCTGCATTTGTGTGTTGATACTTAACTGATCCACCGTCATAGTTGGATAAAAATTAAACTGTCTGCTGTGGCCTGAGGGACCCACCCAGTGCAAACCTATGAAAGCCTTTCCTTTTAGCTGAGTCTGGACATGGCTTTGCTTCGGCCATGAGCCTATGTCACAGCCTAAGGAGTCTTGAAGGCTTAAGAGAGCACCAGGATCTCTCAAAGAAAGTTGCTGCCCTGACGAAAACTCATCCTCAACACGAGTCATAGAAGAAGGACTTAATGGGGAAAAAAAATCCAGAACCAGCAGATCTCTCTGTGATGTAAAACAGAGCATGGAGTGAGTATGAATGAGTTTGAAAAGGACTCACTGAGAGTCTGAATGCTTGGTAAAAGAGGAAAATTATGGGATTTTCTTGTGTCTTTTATTAATGAAAACAACCTTGGAGAATTTTATAATTAGTTTAAACAAAGGTCTGTCTTTTCTGTATCTGTCATATGGTCTCTGAAGGACTTCAATAATGTTGGCTACAAGAGATGAAGTTACTGTAGTTTTTGCCAGGGAGTCTTATAGTAGCAATGATTAATTATCAGTAGCTATTGGAAGGACCTTTGGGTGAAACATGATGTAGTGGAAATAGAGATGACCATCTTGACTGCTATTGTAATGGACTTCCAAAAAATAAAAAAGAAAAAAAGCTGCCATTAGTAGTAGATGTGACTTTTTTTGAAGAGAACAAAATGTTCCATAAATGAAACATGTGGTTTCACTTGCAGCACATTTTGTACATTGTCACCAATGAAGGTTTAGGCTTTTTTATTACTTTTTCATTAAAATGTCTTACTGGTTTCACTCAGGAGGCAAAACTTTTCACGTGTCTTTAATTGTTTCTGTCATAAAAGTCATAGCATCCATGTAATAGAAATAGTTTTGCAGACCACAGCTTCATATTGCCTATTAATTCTTTTCCATTTTCTGTACCTCCAACTCGTTGGGCCATCCCAGAGACAGAAAATATTCCTGTCTTGCAATTAAGACCAAACAGGAACTTCTACTGAAGTTAGGAGGAAAAAATCCCTTTGTGTCACTACTGGTTTACGAGATTTTTGTTTCAGATATCTTAGCTCACAAATACAAGTTCATATGGCCACATATCAAAGGAGAGAGTTTGTACTCACTTTTTTCTAAAATGAGTGAAACACTAGAAGATGAAAACAGTAAAAGGTCTTTTTCTGCATAGTTTCAGTCAGATGTAAGATGTGGTAGGATTTCAAACAGGAGTGAAGAGCTCTGCAGTATTGTTTCAAGGTGGCTTTGGACAGGTCATTTACCCCCTTTTTTGCTTCATTTCTCCATTATACAAAAACTGCTAGAGTTCAGGTGTCACGTATCCCATCCCAGCAGCCTAGCTATTAGACCATGCTTCTGTCATCAGTCTGGGCTTCCTTGTCACAAGTCCTAACTCAGGTGAAGGAACATAATTATCATTACAGTCAAAACAATTACTCGTTTTCCACAGATGATTTCCAAAGTTGGGATAAAAAAAAAAGGGAACTAGTGTTATCTCATTAATTTAAAATCACCTTCTGTTAAGGTATCTCTTTTCCTCAGAGAGTCACAGTTTTGCCATCTAACCTTCAGCCCAGTGGGGGAGGTGAAGTTGACCCCTACCACAGGCTCTAAAGCCTGTAAGAAGTCATTAATATCCTAGAAAACAGCAATAGTGTATCAACTGCCTTTTCCTCCTTTTTCAGCTTAGTGTTCATTTGAAAGCTTGCTGGGAAATGCCACTGCTGTCTTTAGTTGCTGCCCCAGAGCAAAAGCCTTTCTCCTTGTACACCTTCCTAGCAATTAGGAGCCCCACCAAGTAGCGTAGTCCTCTGCTTTCACTTTTTCTTAGCATGATCCCTCACTTATTCATCAAATGTTTAAATGTTGTGTTTTGCAGTTCAAGGACAACAAAGACGAGCCCAGCCTTGGAAGGCACCTCAGCAACAGCCCTGCCCGCTGTCCAGCTTTCTGAGCAGGTCCCACTGACATCTCCTTCCCTGAAGCCCCTGCAGATGGACGAAGAAGACAACCTGTCTCCTCACCTCCTGTTGCCAGATAGCATCAGCCAGCTGGAAGAGTTTGGCAGGCAGAAGAAATGGCACAAGAAGCAGCACAAACACCATCGCCAGAGGCAGTTCAATGACCTCTGGGTTCGGATAGAAGAGAGGTGAGTCATAACTTTTACGGCCCCTGTCCTCTTCCTGCTGTCTCCTAACTAATTGCTCTTTACAAATCCCAGCTCTTGTTGATTAGACCATAAGGAGGGTTGGAGAAAGGCTAAATGGGAGAGGTATGGAATAAGGTGATGTTTTTGGAGCCTAATGAAGAACTAGGAGGAAGACTTTTAAGTGTGTTTGATCTAAAAGTAAAGAGAAAAAAAGCTAATGCTTAGAATATTTAAAATATACAGAAACAATACTTGTCAGAGCAAAAACAGGGAAAAAATGACAATGGAAAATATTCCTTGTTTGCCCTCTTTCTTCCAGTAATTATTTTCCAATCTTTACTGTCAGCTTTCAGCTCAAAGACTCACCCATTTTCCAACCACATAGAATATTCCTGGGAGTTTTTAAGATTCTGACATATCTAACTTTTAATCTTCTTAACTGTGTTCTGAGGCTGAAATGTTTTAACATGTCACACTGCATTGAAACAGCAAACTGAGGCAAAATGAAGTACTTAACTAAGGCCTCTATGCGAGGAGAAAGGAGGTAGGCACATTTCCTTGGCCATTCCAATCTTAGTCCAAGGTTAAAAACTCCCATTCAGTGTTTGAATAAGAGCCTTTATGTTTGACCAGGGCTTCTCGAAGTGTGCTTTAAGACTCCTGGGCAATTTATTCTCCCACCACTAAAACTGGGAAAGCTCTTAATGCCTTTATCTGGGCCAAGTCATGGGCAGATAAATTGCCACAATATTTATAGACCTAACAAGTAAAAGGAATGAAATAATCCGTTGGGAACTGGCTGTTCGCCTACACATGTAATAATCATTGAGTAGTCTTTGGGCATTACTCTTATTCCCATTTTCATAGCACCTGAATTCCGTGAAAGTAAAAAGAGTCGAGACTCTCAGAGGCTTCTCCCTTTGCTAAGGAAAAAAGTCCACATATTTGTGGTTTGGGATTTTTTTTTTTAATTTTTATTCATTCTTTTTAATGGAGCAGTTGCCTTTTTTTTTTTTTTTTTGTAGTTTATTGTATTCTCAGGGTGAGTGCTGTAAGCATTGTTATTGAGGTGGTGCATATTGACATAGTAAGGCTATTTCTGAGTTTAATGCCAGCCTTGGTAAGAAGGATTCATGTTTTTCTTCTCAAAGTGTGTTCAGTGGTTGGACCCTCTCCACAGAGGATGTTTAAGCATGAACTAAGAAGCATTTCGTTCAATGTAGTTGATTGCCTCAAGGACAAGGGACCTTTCTATTTTTCTTCTGCCTGGTGTCCCCTGATGTCCCAGCATTTCACAAGGGTGTCTGGTCCAGCTCACCATGTGTGTCGTACAAATGAGGTGCTTAAATAGAGCTGGTTGGAAACTGGCAGTCAGGCACAATCCTCCTACCACTGTCCTATCTGACCAGAAAGGATATTGGATATTGGGCCTGATATGGCTGTGGAAATGTGTGGCTGGGGGCTTAAAGCAGCGGTGCTTGCATAGCTTTGGCAGACTTTTGTGCTTTTTGCTGGTTTTATTTCAGTAAGAAATGTTCCTAGGAAAAGTATTTAAAAGGGTAGTTCCCCAGGTTAGAGTTAAATTATTCACTCTGTGCTCCTGTGAGATTTCATCTGAATAAAAACCTTTTTCCCCTCTACTTCCATTTCACAAGGATGGAGATTGGGATAAGGAAATAAGTTTCCGCTCCTACCATGCTGGTGATGAACCAGACGCTGTGTGTCGCCTGCCTTGCTGAAAGATCCCAGGGAGATATTAGTGGGAGATCACAGCCCTAGAAATGAGGAAAGGCTGGAAGAAGGGAAGTCTGCCTTAGTGCTTTCAGATGGTTTTAGTGCTTCTACAGTTCTGGACTAACTTCTGGTATTTTCCTGGAAACAAAACAAAACAAAAAATACAAACTGTTCAGCTAAATCAGAGATTCACAACCAGCTCTGGTTTCCCCATAAATTGGATGGGGTCTCAACTTTCATAAACCAGCTGCTGCATGTTGTGCTTTTGGCAGTTGGGTTTCATCAACATTAATTGCAAGCTGGACCTTGCACAAGGCAGTAAACAGTGAGTTCTCTCTAACTGGTTCCTTTCTGATCGGCAGGAAAAGAGCAGAAATGTGTGCCTGTCACCAGACTTTGTAGAGTGATCTTTCTTGGGAGTAAGCAGCTAGGATGGGTAATGGATGTTACCTGTGCAGGAGAGAAGCTTGTGAAGTTATATTGTGTTGCTTCAATAATGTTCACCAGCGCTCAACAGTGAGACTGTCAGCACTCATTTTCGGAGGATACGCAGTGTACTAGAAGTTCACCCTCTGGCCTGTCCCATAGATCCATTGTGCATTTGTATATACTTAAATTGGAGCCTTCTATGTTCTATACAGACTGAAGTATCTGCATATAGTATTACCTTGAGCTATGGCCCCATATTTCCAAATGGTTCTTCTTCCAGTTTGAGTTTCCTAACTCACCTGTTGTCACCTGAAACTTGACTTGTTCACCTTTGAGACAAAATAGAGGGATTTAGGTCATTGTAACAGCTTTTGGGTGAAAGCTACATAAAACTCATTGTTTCCATGCGAGGTCTCCAGAATTCAGCCTTTCAACCTGAAAAGTCAAAGAAAAATACACAGGTGGAGGACAAATCCAGGCAAATTTAAACCAGATTATTGATTCTTGTATGAACCTCATTGAACTGTGAAATGACTGTGGTTCATACAGCTCTTTTCCAAAGCTTTATTGACCGTGGATTAGAGGACTTTATGAGCCATGAATTGCAGGGCTTTTATGGACTACGCATTTCTAGGCTATCTCATACACTTCCATGGAAATCTTGGGGTGTTTTTTTAAGCTACCAACACAGAAACGAAGGAAATGAACACAGGAGAACAATCTTAAAGGAACATCAAAGGTCCGACTCCAACCTATAAAAGCCAGGAAATCTATAATTAATGGTTCCACTAAGACTTCAGCTCACACAGTCGTTCGGGTCTGATCTGAGGTTATAGCTACAATCTGAAATGGCCTCATGAAAAATGAGTCATCATTTAATGTCACACATCATTATTAGTATTTACTTTCAGTTATACCTTGGAGATTGTCCTTTCCTTTTTGTTCTGTCTTAACAGCTGAGGCATTTGAGTTGGCACCCCTGAGTGGACAGTGTTTAGATTTGTGTGTTGGAGGGTTAGTACCGCTGTGGAGGATGAGAAAGCTTCTGCTCTGTCTTCTCCCTGTCTTTGACAGAGCTAAGATTTGCTGACCTCCTGGGTAATCAGCTACACTGAAATCTATTAAAAAATAAAAAATGCTGATGAAATGTGTGGTTTCCTCTCCCTTCTGCCTCTTTCCACCAAAATCTAAACAAAATGAAAAAGTCCTGCCTGGCTGCAGTCTGTGTTTGAAATTGTTTGTCAAGAATCAAAATTAAATGGAGATTTCAAGTAGCAGGACTTTTTCTTAACTACTTGATTTTTCAGAAATATGCGGATCTGAAGTCTGTCTTTGGGAGGAATTTGAACTTAAACAAAACTTAAACCCTAGATAGCTCTCATAGTCAAAAGCCAGCTGGGGCAGCAGGGAGGGGAGGCAAAACCCTTGGGCTAGAAGGCTGCAGTTAGACATACAGACTGTGTTATTGTTCCTGTTGACTCTGTGTTAGCTAAGCTTCCCCTTGTAATATAAATAATTAATTACAAATCATTCACTGGCTTTTCATGATGAGCTGCTCAGTTAATTGAAAGAATAGAGAAACGTCTGTGACATTTGAGAGTAGTCAGTGAAGGCCAGATCAGGACTGCATCTTTGTTCTAGCAGGCAAATGGTCTAAGGCTACAAAACAAAACCAGCCCCAAAGAAGAGAACCTCTCCCAGCTTGAGGGAAGCATTATAGCTCTGGGGGCCCTAAGGCAGGGCAGGAGGAAAGTTCCTGGGAAAAGGGAGGGAGGGGAGTTAGTAACTGGGAGGGTGTATCAGGAGGTCTGAGGTTTGGAAGTAGTGATAGCAGCTGGGGGATGTGAGAGGCAAACATTGGTGGGAAGAAAGAATTAGAGAGGATGTAATGGGCAGATTCAGAGGTTCATTCCCACTGCCAAAAAGGTCTGGGTGAAGATGGTGTTTGGAAAGACACTGAGGACACACAGATGCTTCACTTGCACAGGAAAGAAATTAAAGGAAAAGAATTATCAGAAGAGAAGAAATTCTTGTCTCAGATGTAAGCTCAGCCCTGAAAAACCTGCCATTAGTGGGAAATGAAATTAATTCCCCCTGTAGTTGGGAATGGCATTTCTCTGATAGCCCAGTGCTGACTATTCAACCCCAGATGAATGCAATAACATCACAAATATCAATTTCTTTTGGAAACAACAGTTATTTTAGGCCCCCCCCAAAATTATACCAGTGATGGATGAAGGGAGACTATGTGTAATAAACTGCACTAAGTGTGCACGGTACAGAGCAAACCTTATCAGTTTGGATGGAATTTAAGCACTTAGTCTGTTATCCTTTCTTTCAAGACAATGCAGTGATGGAAAACAGAACTCTGTCAATTCAGACAAACTTTTAATTTCACTTAACTGCATCTGAAAGGTAAATTTCAGTAAATGAATCCAAATTGCTTCCTTTTCACAACACACGGTGCTGAAATACAGTACTTAACTTCATTAAAGAAAAGACTGCTTTTCTTTAGAGGAGACCTAGACACTTTTGAAGTCTAACAGGTAAATTGTGGTCAGATGATTTCCCTCCATATGGTAGCTTTGAGCTTGAAATTTCCATCACTGGGGCCTTGTTTGTTTAAATTACTCTATCCGCCTCCCTGGTAAGGATACTGGTCAGAGAGTGCATGCCTACTGATGCTCATGAGGAGCGTGGATCACTCCCTCCTCCAACCTGTCTCAGGGCAACCAAGTAAGCAGCTGCCACCACTGCATTTATTTGCCCTGTGTTCAACCAAAGATGAGGATGCAGCTTCAGGACCTTTCTAACTTGTTATAGTGAACCTGTCTCCCAAAGGGATCGCTCCAGCAGCCAGGAACAGCAGGAGCATAGATGTGATGAAGTCCCACCTTCCCTCCATTGTCACACCTCATTGCTGTTTGGGGCTTAGTTGTGTTGCGTGGCCCCTTGGCTTTCCTCCAGCACTTCTGTCTACCATTTCTGTAGCTGTTCTCCTGGCAGGATTTCCTTCTCAGGAAACTTTCATGATCACAGTCCCTATCACTGTCTGCCCCCAGTCTCCAGGGCATGGCATACAAATATCTACTCATCCGAAAAATCTAATGGTTTAACAGCTTGTGTACAAGATGCTTCTGCCTCACTGAGTGGTCTCAAAACATCTCCTGGACAAATGCCCCCTCCTGGTTCCTTGGTGGAAGCTGAACCTTTGTATCTTGTACTGGCCTAAAATCTGCTCTTAGTTTGCCCAGTTTTTCATTAACTCTGGTGGATTTGCATTGGCCAGAAGACAACATTTTGGGCAGTGAAGCAGTGTGTCAGTTGGTCCTTCTCCCTCCCCACATTACGTGCCTCTCTTGAACCTGCAGCCTTGCTTCTGTGGACATGTCCTCAGCTCCTCCTGATCAGAGAGCGAGCATGGGGAATACTGCATTTTCCCCATCTTAGTTTCTTACTATTTCCATTTGATCCCCCTTTAAGATGAGCAGATGGCTTGATGCCTCCTTTAAACAAGCACTGACGTTGGCAATTCTTTCATCATGCCCTTTGCACAGCTCCAGGTACACAAGCCCTCCAGTGGAAGTAAAATAACAGCACTGTATAACTCAGTGCAGTATAAACAGAGGCAGATCTCCTGACTGTAACATATGATACAGTGATGACATATCCTCCCTCCCTAGATGGCTTTTATTGAGGCTTCTTGGATTATCAGGTTGGTCAGAGTGCACAGAACGTATTAATTAAACCTGTGAAACCTGGGCTCAGCACGCAACTCTCTCGTGCATTGCCATAACGGCTGGGAAGTCCTGATGTTCATGTCCAAAACTCTAGCATCTCCATGCTAATAGACCCGCCCTGTCAGCTGGCTGTGAGTCATAACTTCGTTCCCCTTGTAAAGTCAAAGAGTTAATTTGTTATCCTCCAGATGGGGCTGAAAAGATGCGCAGCCTGCTAGACAGACGAAAAGATCTGTATGTTTTAGTTTGTTCTGTTGTTGTTCTCTATAACATGCTGCCACTGTGTGATGAAACAAACACAGATAAACTTAAAAGAAATAAGCAAAAGCCTTGCATATTTACTTTCACTATTGCTTAAATGACTCACCACCAGGATGAAGAATCAATATGAAGCAGTATGCAAACCCTGTTTTAATGAAAGCTATAAATACCTGAAAATAAAATCATTAGATATAAAGAACACAGAAGTATCTTGGAAATAGAGACATAGTTTGTGTATAGATTTCAACTTTATTTCACGAAACTAAATTCTTTATTGGTAATGCATTAGGTATTTTATTTTTGTGAAATTTAAATCCATCATGAATATTAAATCCATATTTTTGAAGGCGAGCAACTAAGAAAATTGGAGCACACAAAATCTAGGATTTTTGAACAGTGAGGTATTTTTCAGCACTGGATATCCAAGAGCGCTTTCTGCTCCTTCCTCCTCAATGCCGATTAAGACTGAAAATACAACGCAAGATGTTTTATGGAGCCTATTAAGAGCTTTCTTTTTCTTTCTTGTTTTCTATTTTTCATTTGAGATACGTTGAGTAAAGGTAGTCTATGTTATATATTTTTGTCTGTCCCAGTCTGGTGTGTTCCTGACTTGGGCTGAACATAGCCCTGCTACTGCTAGCTTTGTTATGCCACCTAAGATCTGTCTGATGCAGCACAAACAAAATGTTTGCTTAGGATTCAATTTCAAGAAGGAGCAGCTGCTGAGTTATAATAATCTCTTCCTCCATGATGCACGTCCCCACTGCTGCTGTTTCTCAGCCAGCACAGTCTCATTTCCTCACCCAGTACCGGGACTCCTCTTGATTTTGGACAACCTGTTAACTTTTCAGTTCCATGGTTCTCCATTTTCTGCTTAAATTTTCTCTTTCTCCAATACTCTTTCTACCTGTCCTTTTTAGCTCTGGCTGCATGCATTTCACATGGGCCTTGGAGCAGGGAGTAGGAAGGGACCCCTCCAGCATCTCTATCTTCATCTTCCTCTGCACTGACCTCCACCTCTCTGAGCTCACCTTCCAGGAGGCTGTGATCCTACAAACACTGCACTTCACTTTGCAGTCAGTCCATGCCAATGGAAGTGTGGGATTTGGGAGCCTACAGCCTTCAACAGAACCTCTTTGAGATGGGGTCATGTCTCACTTGAGGCTGGCATGTCTTTGTCATCTGGCATTACTGCAGACTGCAGAAGGTAGGAGGCATAGCTGGGCATCCTTTTTCTTAATTTTTTTGACCAGGAGGTAGATGTCCTCTATGTTATTTCGTCGTCTTTGCTTTTCCTACCATTTTCACACAGATGTATATGTGGCCAAGAGCACTGCAGACTGGACAAGACAGTCAGCATTGGCTCCATTTATTCTTTGCTAAATCCATGGGCATTGTAAAACAGTCCAGGCTCCTTCTGTTGATGCTTTTCCTTCTCTTGAAAACTTGGCAGCCTCGTGGCCAGTCTCTGTGGTGGTGTCCAGTGCCAGAAGCGTTGAGGACCTGTTGGGGGCAAACTGTAGTCTAGACACCTACAATAATAAGTCATTAGCAAAACTTTTATTCTTATGCATTGGATCATTTTTTTTATTTCTCAGGCGTCAGAAATGCAGTTACAGTTGGCATTAAGCTGGAGAGAAGGTGCCCATGGGTATAAATGTAGAAGCAACTTCATTTTATCTACAGCTTGTTTTAATGTAGGTATGAACTACTACAGTTGAATAGGTTAGACTCTATTTAAGTCTTGAGATTCCCATTCATAACTACTTAGTCATAAAAATAAGGTTTCAGGACTGGACCTGTAGTACAAAGTGTCTCCTGTAGAGCAAGGCAAAAAAGGAGGGTGCTTATTCCACTGAAAGAGTTAACACTAAGTGAGTTTGACTGTCTTCTGTGTTAATGCAAGGCTTTTTCTCCATTTCTCTATTTTAAGTCTGTTCCAGCAGTGTATCCCACTGTGGTCTGGTATGCAAGAGCTTTGCTGTGAGGTTTGCAAACACTTGTATTTCTGTGTTGTGAGAACAGAGCGTTTGTGTGTTATTGGAGCGTGTGTTCCTTTGGCGACTGAAAGGAAGGGCAGACCGCGCATGTGATCCGTGCACATGTTTATTGTTGCCTGTGAATAACCATGTACAGCAAATGGGCTCTGGAAGAAAGCTTGTTAGCAGATGTCGTCATGGCCCTTCCAATTTATAAATATGAGCCTTGACATTTATATTTTCCATATCCAGGGCTTTCACTAGCCAGATGTTCTGAGGATTGGCTCCTTGGAGCCTATAACTGTGGCTCCTCATGGCATGTTGTCTATCGCACACACGCAAAAAATAAAACCATATTTCTGGCTCCTATCAAACAGATAAGAAGGGAAAATACACCAAGTGCCCTCAGGTAAAGGGAATTCCTCTAAATCTGAAATGCACTTTAACACAGCTCTACAAAACTCTTCATGTTCACTCAGCTGAAAAATAAGTCATCTGGTTTAACAGGCAGAGAAAATTCAATGCACAGTAGCGCTTTTACCCTGCTGTTTGGGGTGGTTGAAGAGTGTGGTTTGTGTTAAACGTGCAAGGCTGACTGCAGTTGCAGACACTATAAGAAGTGCTGAGCGGGCTTAGGCCCAGGGTGAGCAGAGTTCCTTAAACACAGAAGTGGGTAGGAAAGCACCTGCGCTCCCTAAATTGCAATTCTTGGTACAGGGGTTTTTCCTTTAGCAAGCATTGTGTTTTCCCTATCGAGCGGGGTGGTGGCCAGCTCTACGTTCAGACTCCTAACTTAGAGCACTGCTTGGCTGACAAAATGTGGCTGTTACCATCTTCTTCAGGGTGAACTGAATTGCCCTCTAGAGTGGTACAGCCAGCACTAACCCTGCAGGGAGGTTGGACCCCTGTGCACATGAGGTTTGGAGCTGTTGGGGTCGGGAGCAAGAGGTTTCCCCACTGCTCAGGCTATGGAAGCAGCAAAGACCCATTCGTGCCGAGGCTGCTGTTGCACTGCACCCATCAGGGAGAAAAGTTAATAGAGTCAGCTGCGTTTGGGTTGAAGATGGGACCTCTGAAAGGACACTGCTTGCTGTGTTAATGGCTGTCTGCCTCTCTGCCCCAGGGATATGCAGATGTGTTGAAGGGATCACTTACCATCTAAAAGCCAGAACAAACCTCAAACACAGCAACCCTAAGTTAGACTTAATATATGAGGGATCTTGGATCTTTGTACCTAGCATTACCTAAGCCCCAAAAGGTTGGAAATATGCTGTTCCTCAAGGTAAATCTCCAGACTTAGCAGGGCTACATGAAAGCCATAAAATGTAAAAGCAAGTGAAGGCACTTGAGTTACTGTAAAGAAAAAGAAATGCCATTAAAATTCAGTGGAAATGCAAATATGCAACACTGTCAATGCTAACCCAAAGGAAAGGGGTAAGGGTTAAGGGATTTATTTCTGGTTCTGCTGTTCCCTCTTCTGACTAGTGAGTTTCATGCCCTGTGAAATTAAGTGAAGAAAAGTATGACAGGGAGGAAGATGACATTACTGTTGTGGTGGGGAGTTGGTTTATAAGAGGGGTTTAACCACAGTTATACTGTTGTAGGGGGTTTATCTAAGAAGACAGATTCATTGTGGAGTGAAACAGGAGGAAATTTGACTCCCTGATACTCCCAGCAGTGTGGGCTGCGCTACGTGCTGAAAACCCAGCAGCACCCCAAAGGGCGCTGTGTTCTAAGTCCAGTTACTCACTGGGATGACGGAGAAGTAGGATTTATTTAAGTTCATATGGTTTTAATGCTATAAAAGCTGGGTTCCTGCAATTATGAAAATGCCAGGCCAAATTCTGATTTCACTCAGATCTTCTCTTTACAATTCCTGAATAACTTAACCGAACAAAGTAAGCATTATACCTGGGGCCTGAGCCCACAACACTGGAAGGCGAGGGAGCCAAGCCTATTGCCTGTGAGCTGCTGGGTGTCAGGGATGCCTCACATAGCAGTGCTATGGAGCGACGTCATGTGGACCATGCTCACAAAAGCTCAGTTCTGCAGTGACACTTCAGGTTCTGGGTTATGACACCTGGCAGGGAAAGCTTTTGCAGCCTTTCCAGCCCTTCAGGCCCAGAAACAGCCATTTATGAGCCACTGATGGAATAATTAGGCTTTCCGAGGGTTGGGAAGTGCTTGGGGAGAAGGAGTTTATGCTGTGGCTGGTGTCACCATAGTTGCTTTGCAAGCAGCAGGAGGAACCCAAACCTTGTGGGCAATGCAGCAATTTAATGTCCTTGGCATTTCTGCCTGGTAGATATGCCCTGTGAACCTTTTTTTTTATTTTCAGAGTGAGTCTGTTGGAAAGAAAAAGAAGCCAGTGCTTTTGTTCCATGGAACAAGCTTGAATTCAATACTGCTCTGTGCTGGTTTTGGCTGGGATAGAGTTAATTTTCTTTACACAGCTAGTATGGGGCTGCGTTTTGGATTTGTGCTAAAAACAGTGTTGATAATACAGGGATGTTTCGGTTACTGCTGAGCAGGGCTTACACAGAGTCAAGGCCTTTTCTGCCTCTCGCCCCACCCCACCAGCGAGTGGCTGGGGGTGCACAAGAAGCTGGGAGGGGACACAGCCAGGACAGCTGCCCCCAACTGACCCAAGGGATATCCCACACCGTGTGACGTCATGCTCAGCGTATAAAGCTGGGGGAAGAAGGAAAGGGGCATGTTCGGAGTGATGGCGTTTGTCCACCCAAGTAACCATTACGAGTGATGGAGCCCTGCTCTCCTGGGGATGGCTGAACACCTGCCTGCCCATGGGAAGGAGTGAATGAATTCCTGGTTATTCTTTGCTTGCATGTGCAGCTTTTGCTTTACCTAGTAAACTGCCTTTATTTCAGCCCACGAGTTTTCTCACTTACACTCTTCTGATTCTCTTCCCCGTCCCGCTGCAGGGGGAGTGAGCGAGCGACCGTGTGGGGCTTATTTGCTGGCTGGGATTAAACCACGACACGCTCCAAATAACAGGTTCAAAGATTTGACCCAACCTTAATTATTCTTACTAAGAGAGATTCTGGAAAAATACAATCAGTGAGCAGGAAAGTGAGCCCAGTGAATTAGAGAGAAAAATGTGATACAGACTAAGCGGAGAGAAAAACTGTTATGTGGAGATGGAAAAAGAACAGGGAGAAGGAAAAAGAAAATAAAAATCGAATGGAAAAATGCAGTATATTGGACATCCATTCAAGCCAGTTTATATTTTGGTAGTTCATTCTGCTCCTTAACACACTGCACAGGCATCTTCTTAGCTGAAATAATTGTGTGTCTTAGAGAACAGTCTTGGAGAAAATACTTAATTTGGCAGGACATTTTAGGTATTTCCCCACTACTGCCTCTTCTAAATCATTTTAAAATCTGGAGGGGAAAGTTGATATCTTTTACAGTGTTTAACAAGAAAGTGACATGGTCAAATATATACATCTTTATGAATGTATGTGTTCCCTAAGCACATCTAAACACGCGTGGTTAATTCTGTGCATCTGCAAAAAATATTTGAGCCATAGGACCTGCACAATACCGAACAATCACTTGAGTGCACATAGGAGAGGGCAGACCAAGTCACTCTGGATCTAATTAATTGAAAGGTTGAAGAACCCAAGACATAAAATACAGATTATTATTTTGACCACCCAAAAAAAATGCAAATTGGTTTGCATGTTGGGCTGTACTGGTGAGAGCAGGCAGTTTGCAAAATACAGACAAAAGATAGATATTCTGCTCATGCTTGGGATTTGGTTCAAAACCACCTGATTGCAGCACCATCAAATGAGCTCTTTACATGTTGTATATCAGTACGTTGCCCAAAAATCTTCACAGATTGCATCACTGGCAAGATTTTTACAATACTAAGCCCATCTGTTTATGCACCCTTGATGTGTTCTTACTTTGGCTGTAAAAATGGTAATCATTATCTGTCCAAGGACCAGTGAAACAAGTACTTGGTTATTTGAGCCGTGGTGATGAGTGCCTTAATTGCGCATACAAATCAGGTACACAGCCAGATGTGTGCAGTGGGTGAGGGTGAGTTTGTGGATGTTTTTGAGCCCACATCACTCTTTAGACTATTGTGAACACATCCTGGCTCAGATGTCTGTGCAGAATTGGTGAAACAAAGGGCTCTGAGCTATCCCCTCTTAGCAAGGGCCAGGCCCTGGGTAAAACTGGGATGCATTATCCCGGCTCTGTGATTGCCTCGTCCCAGTGCAGAATCACGGGGGGATATTCTTAGGATATTAGAGAATCATCAAAGCATTTCTTAGAAGGGCAAAGGAAAGAGCTAATGTTGTCATCTCCTGCCTCAGGACCACCCAGACACTCTACAACAAATCATGGGTCTTCAGCTACAGTATCTTGAATCATTGTTCACAGGGATTTTAAAGAATTTCATTTCTTTTTTTTTATCCTCTTTTTTTCTTTTTTTTTTTCTTTTTTTAAAGGATGACATGTAGTTTCCTGACAGGCTGGTTTTAATAAGGTCGAAATCTTTGTTGTTGCCAAATCAGAGAGGAATATAACATCTTTAAGTCATTACATGGGAATGGGGTAGTTACTCAGAGGGTGTGCTTCAAAGGTTATTGGTTTTTACAATGTTCAGTGTTTTTACACCATTCTGCAGTTGTCTAGAAAGGAGCGGTGGGCCTGATTCTGCCACTGAACCATGTGTGGGTACAGGATTTGTATTTACAGGGTTTTCCTGAAGGATTTCAGGGCAGGCAGTTGAAAAGGGCCATACACAGTCTCCTCTGGGGATGGGGAAAGCTAAACCTGACTGCGAGGTGCAGGAAACTTTCCCACACACTGGAAGGTCACTTCAGAGATGGGTCCTGGGGCTGTGCTGGAGTTGCTTCTCACCTGCTAGACGCATCCTTGTGTCCACCTTTGCATCACTGTGTCCCTGTGCCCAGGGGACCTTCAGGCTGCATCGCTGTGACAGCAAACTCCCCTCCTCCTCTTTCCCCTGTCTCTGATGCAGCACTGCCCCCATCCTTTCCCATTCCATCCCCGTCCCTTCCTCTGGCCCCACAGCAGATGATACACTTTCCCTTAGCAACGTGACCCACCTGTGGCTTTAGGATGTCCCTGCTCAGCCTCACTGCAGGTCAATGTCACTCCAGGGCTGAATTTGTCATCACAGAGGTATTTTGCAGGTGGCCTGGGCAATCGGGACCTGCAAATCATAGTGAGAGCCTGCAAAACACTTCACGTTGGGTTAATGCTGGTGGTGTCACACTAACGCTTCAAGGTCTTGACTCAGATCAGATTCAGGGGAGTAATAGAAGTAAAGTGATTTAATGAGGTTTTGATGGTTCCTTGGTGGGTGACACAGGGATAAAAAACAAATCTCCTGGCGTCCAGCCCATGGCCCATCCAGAGAGGGGGTCAAAACTGCACCAGAGGCATTTGGGCTGGATTTCAGTGTTAAGCCTCCTCCTTCTTACAGCAGCATGGCCTCCCTCCCTGGAGACACTGGGTCACGTAAGCCACCTTCTCCTCCTTTATGTCAAAGCTCGGAGCTAAGAACCCAAAGAGAGGACACCAGGCCCTGCCATGCCCATTGTTGGAGAGCTGCTATGGGACCAAGGAGGGGAGCTGCATCCCCACCAGCTGCTACTTTTTGTGCTGCAGAATCAGCAGTTTTCCTCTTCCCCACTCTGTGGCCCTGTCCCAGTTTAGGAACCTGTCCTTACCAGTCAAAATCCTCACTGCGGCTAGAGCTTGGCTGGGGTTCAGGATACCTGAATTCTAGAGACAGAGATCTTCAGAAGCAGCTCATCTCACCTACCTTAGAGATATGCTTTTGAGAGGAAAGGATTGTCCTCTTGAGATATCTTGTTCTCCACGAACAATAGTGGGAACACAGATAAATAACTCCAATTACAAGCCCGCATCTGAGATAGCTACAATTAATCCCACCTTTTAAAGCCTATTAAAGGCCAGGGTATCTGTAGGACTGCCTGTGATTCTCCTTGATGGCACCTTATGCACTGACAGCCTCAAGTCCTGCATGTTCAGGAGGGGATGGTGCCTCACTTTACTTCTCCAACCCTCCCATCCTTGCATGCAGTGTCCTGCTCCCCGCCACCCCCCTTCCTGGGCTTGAGCACATGGTGACAGTGTGGCTCAGCATTCTGGCATGCTTGGTCACAGCTTTATGTCATTCCAGAGTCAAAGCATGGTGGAACTTGTGCTTCCCTTTCCCTTTTTTTCCTCCATACCTTCATCTTTCCCCTAGCGAAAAGCCGTGGCAGACATAGTCCTAACAAAGAGCAGTGCTGGGGGAATAGAACTCCATCAGCGGACATGCACTGCCTTTTGCCTTTGCATGGGGGTTGGAGGCTCGCAGGTGCCCGCTTCAGGGAGGGGAATTGTCTGCTGTCAGTCTATAGAGGAGCCATAGCACTGAAATAAGGCTGGATTGGAGCTTGACATTTCTCTCGGGTGGAAAGATGGTTCCTATTTGAGTCTTGTCAGGAGGGAAAGCTCAGATTGACAGCGACGGGTTGTTGAAATGCTCCCGATGTTGTTGCCTGACCCCTCTATCAATAGCGTGGCTGCAGCTGCCCCCCCGCGACTCTGTGGCTGTGCGGCTTGCGGAGAGGGCGGATGCTTGCAGTGTGGAAAAGGGCCAAAGATCTGGGCTCCCAATAACCCTGGGGTGAAGGGAAAATAGTAGAGATAAGACTCTTCTTTGGCTCATCCCCTGCCTTCTCTGATGGCCATAAACGTGTGGTATTGCTTACTCATTCAGACATACAAAGGCAGTTTACTCTACTACTGCAAATAAGTAGTGGCCTCCTCTGGACCAAAACTGGATTCCTTAATCAGATCCAGGTTGGATTATTACTTTATTTTAATGAACTGAACCTTGGGAAAGCATGATCCTCTTGGCCTTGATCCCACAAAGGACTTTAGGACGTGCTGAGTTGTAGTGAATACTAGCCTTGCTGGAAACACTCATGCTTGCAGTGCTTTGCATCCTGCAGGATTTATCCCTCAGGCTGCAAGAACAGTGTCCATAAGGAAGGCAATGATGGAGAGAGAGATAAGCCTGGGGGGAATGGAGCCTTTGCTGATCTAAAGAATCCCTTCCAGAAACACATCAAATAATAACCTGAAAATTTCAGGAGATGGGGACTTCACATTCCCTTTAAGAGGTTACTCTAGTGGATTTCACAGTTGAATCCTTGTGACTTATTTCTAGTGTGATTTTTTTTTCCCCCAATGTACTCTTTCTTCCTTTTGGTTGAGCAGCTATTCTTTTCTTTCGAATATGTGGCCAGACTTCTTGCCAGCCAGCTTGTTTACACAGTGCAGTGGGTTGGTCCCAGCACTTCAAACAGATGTATTTTTCAATTCTTGATTAATAAATTTTGGTGACATAAATAGGTCTGGTTAGTTCCAAGAATAATTGTCTTCACTAGCAGAACATTATTTCTGATCACCAGAAAAATAACATGATCAACTCCTTTCACATCTGTTCATTAAATGAAAACGAAAAAAATAGGGCAAAATTTGTTTGAAAAGAAACAGGAAGCATATGCTTAATATCACTTTAAAAAAACCTAGGCATCATAAGGTTAACATCAAATCACAAATGCAAAACAGCCATTATTGTATTTACTCAAAAATTTTCTTTCAGTTTACTAGCTCTTTAGGTTTTCAGTTGAAACATGCATTTTCTCAGGTTTCAGTCTATGCTGGCACATTGTCTTGATAAGCTTCTTTCATCAGATGCTATTGTAAGAAAGGCTGCCTGGGTCTACATTTGTTTACATGTATTAAAAATAGTTGTCATGTGTTTATGTAGTTCCTTTGATCCAGAAAAATCCCCAAATAGTTATGCTTAAAAAGTTATGTTTAAAAGGGTCACTTCTTCCACCCTGAACAGAGACCGAGCTGGGACCAAGGCATCGCAGCGGATTAAAAATGCGTAGGAATATCACCATAATTCAGTTGGGCCTCACCCCCTCAGAGCACCATCGATTTTCCATCAGCTTCAGAACAGTTACTGGGGCCATAAAGGTGGTTTGGACTTTGGGAGCAAAACGTAGTGAAAAGACCATCTTCCTAGAGAGTACATATTTTTATGCACTTTATTTTGCTTTGCAAATAAAGAAGCAGTGGTACCTACAAAGCCTAGGGCTGGCAATATCTCAGCTAGACCTGCTGTTTCCAGTCTGGGGCATCTCACTCCAGAGAAGACACAGATCAGCTAGGCCAGGGGAGAGTAGAAGAACGGATGGAGGGAGAGCACCTGAGGACGTGCGGAGAACAGGGGAGGGAATTGTTTGTTTAAAAGACAGAAGGCTGAGGTGAAACATGGTTAAGTCTTCAAAACACATGAAAGGCTGCTGAGAAAAGGAAAGGAATAAACCTGTCCACAGGGACAGAAGAAGTCACGAACTTGTGCTGTAGCAAGGAAGACTTGGTGAGACATTAGGCAGTAACTCTGGATGTCAGGAGTGGTGAGATGCTGGAATAGATGTCTGCAGAGACTCTGGAATTGCTATTATTGTAGGGGGTTTTTTGAGATTGGATTAGACATAAACGTCAGGAAGGGTTTAGATCTTGTTCCTGTCTTTTGTACAGATGGGCCAGAAAGTCCCTCCTGGTCCCATCTTCTGTGATTCTGCTGTAGTGTCACATGTGGTCAGATGAGCCCTGCTTATATGGATAAACCAAGTCACGCTAAAAATTATTTTGTGAGCTCCTTGCAAAGTCCTTGCAAGCTAAACCAGAACAGAAATTCCCCCCAAGGTTTGCATGTGTGTTTGTTTTATTTTTCAGTTTGAAAATGCTCCCAAATCATCAAGGTGCTTCAGCATGCCCCCAGTGCAGAGGACTTGAATCATGTAATTGGATTCAGTAGGGTCTGTTCACAAAGCCTCTGCCTTGGGCCCCTTTTTTTGGGAAAGTTTTACCTGTTCTAATGATGGTAAGACAATGTATGACTAATGCACTGATTTGAAAAACTGCCCTATTATCTGATCAAAAGTACAAGCTCATGAATATGATACCGCAGGTAATTTGGCTAAAAGATACCTGGAGTCTTCCAAATTTTTAAAACTATCCCATGCACAGAAGCAAAAAATGGGGGTATGAACAGTGGAGCGAGTGGTTGCCTGTTCACCACAGATCATGTGGAATGTTTTATTAAAGGTATTTTTGTCAGACACAAAAGACTGACATACAGAATATCCTGGGCTGGCAAGAGAAGGCGTGATAATAATTTAGATTATTATCCCTCAGACCTGTGATTCATTTTTATTATTCTCTGTGTTCATTTCAGGAATGATCAAAACCTCCCTGAGGACAATGGAAAGTTTCCAGCTGAGTTCAGGGCACTCTGCTGCTGCTTTCACCCTTAGGGAAGGTCTGAGGGTCAGTGAGATCCTATGTGCACATGCAAACATGCTCAGAGGGAGTTTGGAGAAGTCATCTCCTGACACCAGGGCTACCTCTAAGATTAGATTGTAATCTAATCTAGCGTGGCTGTCTAGGGCCCCTCTGTAACCTCTAGGAAGAGAAAGACTCCGAGCATGAGTAAGTACTCCGTAGAGACCTGCAAGGTGTCTGGAATGAGGTGGACCACCTTCTGGAGAGGTTTCTCTCCCCATTTGCTATAGAAACAGCCTAGGAACAAACTTGGAGATTTTACAAGGAATTTTGTAGCGTTTGGTAAAAGGGATCATTCTCTTTAAATATCTCTAAACCACCTTGGCAGTCAGCTAGGATGCTCGAGTAAAGTTGCATTTAAGGAAATGTCCTATATGGATATACTGTGATTCATTTACTGCTAGCATGCTTTGCCCACATTAATGGAAGCACACTGTTCTTCACTTGTAAAGCACTTAAGCATTTTTTAAAAACAAAGAACCCCAACTAACAGTGTTTATCTTAACAAGGAAACTTTATAGAAATCTAATGTCTTGAAACCAGAAAATTGCCTCACTGACTGAGGAGAAAAGTGGTCAAAAATTCTCAGGTCTTTTGACAGGAAACCCTGGGATTTTAAGTAAACTGCAGGGTTCGGGGGTTTTTTTACCTCCCAAAAAAATACTTGTTTTCAAGGGAGAAAAAAAATATCAATAAAAAAGCAACACAACATTTCTGGCAGTTGACTAGGAAATGGAAACATCATAAGGAAATGTAAAATGTTGATTTAAGGCTGCTTTAGGAATCCCTTAGAGGTAGTTGGCTGATGAACGGACTCATGATTCTTTTATGGGCTCCCTGGCCAGCCTGTGTCCCCCGTCAGACATCTCACACAATACATCCCTCAGGTGCAGAAGGACAGTCTGCACAAGGGACCTTTTAGCCTCACTGGAGGATCAAGCCCATAAAATGTGTCAGGAGCAGGATACACCCAAACTGCAAGTCTCAATGGCATTTTGGCAATGATTTTTAAATTGAAATTGAAAACCAGACACTCCTTGCAGTTTAAAATTTAATTTAGGGCCAGATTGTGTGATTCTGTAAAGTGACAAACAGTAACCAAAAGATGAGTACAAGCACCTACCCATACTTACCTTAGGGAAAACTGGTACGGGGAAAACCCCCAAAATTCTGATCCTACTGTCAGTGTTGCCAGATCTGTGCCCCACAGCATCACTCAACAGGATATATGAGATCTGGATCAGAAGGTGGAGCATGACTGCATTTCTGTTCAATTACTCAGAGCATGTAGTACCTAGTTTTGTTAGAAGCATGCTTTAATGATGCTTTGTATTCGCTGTGGGGAGGCCATTCATATGTGATGTTAGGTGTATTACAGGAGCTTGGATAGACAGTGCCTAATCTGGTATCATTCTTACCAGCGCTAAATTAACTGCTAAAAAAAGATGGACAAATTTGAAACAGCAGCATTAGCTTATCCCAGATCAACTCTTTGTATTAAGCGACTGCAGCGGTTTTGATGCAATATAGCAGAAGCTCTAAAGCTGTGTGTCTTGTGTCATCGGTTCAAGACATAAACCAACCACTCACCATAGGAATTTGAGAGTTTTCTCTAGCAAGGCTTGATTTCAGAATTTTCTGTTTACAGCAGTGTGTTCCTCTGGAATAAGCACTGCTTCTCGCTGTCAAAGACCTGTTACTGGTTAGATGAATTATCAGCTCCCACGAAGCAATTCCCATGTCTTTAATTCTAGATTGCCTTTTCTTTTTACTCGAATTCATTGCACATTAGTTAAGGTCATTTCTAGCTACAGAACAACTATCCCACCCAGAAGATGTGGTGACAGTATAAAGGATGAGGGAAGAAATTAAATTAATCATCCCAAAAGCCGGGGTGAAGTGCAGTGATTGTCTATTGAATTTGAAGTCGACCCGTGTGTGTGTTTACCAGTGCCCTCTTCTGGGTTGACTCTGATCTTCTTACATTTTGCGATTGACTCAACACATTTGAAGCACCTGAGCTAAAAGCTATCTTGTTATTGCTTAGACAGGAAAAGACAAAAGCCTTCAGTGCTACTAAATCCTAATTCTGTGTAAGAGTTTGGAGCAAGGAATTGTTCCTTTTATCTAATATTATGCAAGACGTAGCCTTTTTCTTCCAAGGTCAGGATCTCAGATACTGTATCTAAATATTTATAGGACTGCATAACTTCTTACCCCTACCCCATAAAAAAAATTATTTGACAGTCATTTTCAGTGCCTTCAAATCCCCTTTACGGAAGATTTAAAAAGTAACACAGTGAATCTGCAGGTATTAGTGTCACATCTTGTTTTCAGGAGAACTTGTCTTTTTTCTCCTTGCTCCACAGCAGAATGCCATGCTTTTCAGTCCAGAATCCACCTTGCACAGTTTGCATGCTCGGATGTGCTGCTCTGTGACAACTAGTGGATTATGGCTCATCCAATAATGGATGCAATGGAAGCATTTTATGAAATGGTGGTTACAACTAAAACTTCCAAATCAATTGCAAATGGACCTTTTTGGCCTTCAGTGTCGTGGGAATCATGATGAATTCCAACCTGCAAATTCAAATCAAAGTACTAACTCAAGTCAGTAAGTAATCCCGCTGCTACTGAGGCAAATACATAGACAGGGAAACTTCACACTGAGTCTGGTTTTGGCATTGTGATTTGATCAAAGATGGCTTAAAGCCCGGAAAAGAAACGAAGCTGCTTGGTCTTCTGTGCTGAAGGTTATCAGTTTTGTAAAGAGATCTGAGAGATTCTTTATGGCTTGTGAAACAGGGGAAGGGCGTGTTTTGTGGCCCCTCCTAGACTGAGTATCCAGCCCATGGTGAGTAAGACACGTCTCCCAGACATGACAAATTTTGAGACCTTCGGCGGCAAGAAGGTACCTACGAACGTAAGAATGAGGTCATCCTGGGGCAGCACAAAGATACATCTGTCACAGTCTCTGATGCTGACCAATAATGGATGCTTAAAAAAATCAGTGCAATAAGATAGATATATCAAGAGCGATCCCTCCTTTGGCATAGCATCCTACCAGCAGTCAGAAGCTGAGGGACATCCCACATCAGAGCTGTTTCCAGTTCATGACAATTATCAGCCCATGGGACTCTCCCTGCATGCCTAATGCATGCAAACAATAATAATAATTGTGACTCTCTGTTGTTTTTCTTGCCACATAGAATAACAGCTCACAGAATAGAGATAAGGGTTCTCCTGTTTAACTTCCTTTTCTTGTGTTTTCTTTTAGCACCACCACGTTGCCTTCCTATATCAGGGTAACCAATGGCTACATCACAGTCAAACCTCCCATCTGGATTTCAAACCGGCTGGATCAGAGACCGCGTTCAGATCGCCCATCCCAGCCTCAGCCTGCAAGCTCAGCTTCAGCCAGCATTTTATGGCCAACAATAACTTCTCTCTGCGTGGCCATAGCTTCTTTTCTCCTGAATCTACTGCAGCCTTCCTGACCACATTAGTATTACGTGCAATCCGTTGGAATAGAGAAGAGAGATAATTTATGAACGAATTGGAGGTTAAGACAACAACAATTACAAGCTGGACCTTCTCAGTGAATCAGTAGTGCCTTCTAGCTGATTTTGTCTCTTTGCCCAGATGCATTTTGAAACTCTAAAGCTTTATTGTAACACTGACTTACATCTTCTTTTTGTAGAAGGATCTTTATTTCCCATAGTGCTATGGGGTTTTGTAAAATATCCATGTTCATATAAAGAAAAAAAAGAAAAAGAAAAATGTATTTATTCGACTGGTAAACTTATTTTTCTTGTTGTATATGTTAATAACATCCCTATTAATCAGTAGCGATGGTGAAACAGATAAATTAATATTTTCTATATTTGTTTTCTAACTGACAACTCTGCAAATGTCTGAACTGACACCAAATGAATGGCTTCTTTGTTTCTTTAACCATTACTTTTTACAGCAACTGTCCAATAAGTACATTTCTGCTGACCAACTTTATTTTACTCTTTTTCATCTCATTAGCATAGCTTACACTGAATAAAGCAGATCCTGCTCTCTGTGGCCTATGCCCATTAGAAAAATAGGTGCATTCTTAACTCAATTTAGCTGCTACGACCTGAAATCCCAGTTATTTTTATATGACTTAGTAAGTCATTAGTCAAGATAACCCTCTAAGTTCCCCTGTTGTCTTTAACTAAACTATTTAACTTCTTTGGAAATTACCAATTTCCCTCTTTGCCCTGGGATTAATTCATTAGCTAATGCAAATTAAGACAGATTTTTCATAATAAAAAATTGCTTTTAAAGTCTGGAATAACCCCACTGGAATTATTTTGTTCTCTCCCTCATCTTATATAAACACAAGCCTACAACCTTTCCCAGCATAAATGAGAACAGAACTTGGTCTGTCCATAGGGTATAAAGACATAGCATCCTGTTAGTCTATAGAACTTCTTTGTACCAGTTGTACTAATGCAGATGGACAACCTGGAGGGCAAAAAACATCTACAAATGCCTCTTCATCTTGCTGTTATGATGCTTAGAGCCGGTATCTCCATTCTGAATTATGGCTTGTCCAAAATCTGTTCAATACCACAGGAACCAAATTAACCCCTGTGTCATGGAGACGTACAGAACGTTCCTCCATTTGTAGACTGTGGTACTTCTGTTGACTTCGATGGAAACGTTCTGACACCTTACACTCACTGAAAAATTTACTCCCTATCCAAGCAGCTACTTTTCGTGAATGCAATGAACAACAGCTATGGGAAAAAAAACACGTCCACCTTAAAAACTATAATGTTTAATAATGCATGTTGATTTTTTTCCCCAACCAAACGTGATGAAAAATCCCTTTGGATACAAGCGTTTCAACCAGAAAATCAATTTGGTTGAAATAGTGGTTTTTTTTCTATGTCATCTACAAACCAAAAATCCAAAATATGTGACGAAAACATCTTAGTTAAAAAGGAAGGCTCAAAAAACAGGGAAATGCAATGCAGACTTTACTTTTCAAAAAAGCAGTGCTTTTTCTCCTTGAAAAAAAATATCGGATGATAATGATGATTACAGTAATACTGATAAAAGTCTGACTGAAAACAGTCATGTCACTTCCCACCAGCCCTACAGCTTGGTCTCCAGGGCTGGAGAGGTGATTCCATGCAATCTTAAAGTCTCTGCAGTGAGAGGTGGTTTAGGGTTCACTGTTTGTTTGTCATTGTACCAGTTGTTTCAGGAAAGTAAGTTAGGAAATAATTGGACTACGAAAGGCACATAGTTTTGTTTGAAACCACAATGAAGTACTGAGCTTTTCCATCACGCAGCCCAACCAGGGAGAATACAGATAGCTTCTTTTTGACTTACTGCACAGCATGACCTCCAGCCATTGCTCTATTTTTGACAGAAGGTGGTGTAGATTTGCAGTCAGTTTAAGCTGGTTCAGGAGACAGTGCTGTAAGCTACCCCTGGTTTTTTCAAGCACAATAGTTGATAAGGCTGAATGGAAAACTTTGAGCTTTGCTCCAAATGTGAGCTTCAAACACGCCCTGTGCATGCTTTTATATTGTGTATTTTGGCTAGAAGGAGATTAGAGATGTTAGTTTTGGACAGAAGCCACTCACCTTGATAATATTTATTGCATGGGGCTGGATATTGGAAACATATTTTGGGAACTTTCATTTTGGTTTTATTTGAGTTATTACCCTAGAAATGCCTTCATTTGAATATAATGGCTTAACAGACCTTCAAATTAAAAAGGTGATTGGTTCGCCTGCTGTATTCAAGACAGCGATCAGAACTGAATTCTAATATCTTATTAACAAAAATAGAGCTGGAAATAAGGTAGGCAAATCTTAAAGGTGATGATAAGTTACATAGTAAAAGTGAACAGCCAATGAACCAAAACCCATTGAATTTTATTTGTTGTACTCTGATCGAATCCAGAAATGATTCTGTGGTACCATCCCAGAAATAATTCCAGGTGTTGGAAAACTTGCAGTATAAATAGACAAGACCACATAAAGATAAGGGAGAGAGAAAAGAGCAGAAAACAGAAACTTGTCCAAGACTGTAAGGAAAAACACCAATAGGACCAAGACTAGAAATTACAGTTCTACAGTTTCCCAACTTGCGGCTTTCTCCATAAGCCTCCAGGGCTTTTTTGACTATTAGGAGCACACAGATATCTCCACACTCACAGCTGTCATTATAGCGCACAGAATAATTACGCCGTTCATCACTGATGAGGTTTTTTTCTGAGTCACTCCTCCACTGGACAGTAATATTCAATATTCATCAGCTCAGATATTGCAGTATGTTTGAATATCACAGTAGTATGTAAATAGCTTGGCTATCAAAGTATGTTTTGATGTATTTGCATTTCTTGTGAAATGAGTGAATGTTACCGGAGCTCACTGCATTTCCCTTGCGCTGCTGCCCCGTGTTTGTCATTCTGCAGTGCAGGTGTCAAAGCAAGGTGTCGCCTGCCTTTGGGGTCAACAGACGACTTCTGCCACCTAAAGGCGCCTAGCTCACCCGGTCATCTGAGCTTCCTCTGGTTAGGGGAGAAGACACAACTTACAACAAATATAAGATTAAGCAGCTTCCCGTAGATCCTAGCTCAGGAACCCCACATGAATGGCTTCAGCACAGTTCTCTAACCAAATGTTTATTTTATTCTGTTGTCTAACCCTAAGGTATGACATAGGGTAACTTTTTTCAGTTTGTGGCATAGCAATACTAGAAGATGAGACCCTCACTGTGATTGACAAAATGGATTATTTATTAATCAATCAGCTACAGCAGCTCGGTATTAACTAAAATATACACTAAGACTGGTTAGCACAGGTCTATGCACACCCATTGCAATGGATCATTATTATATTCACCATGAGTTTAAAAACTGTGCATAAGATTTGATGGTACATGCTCTTGAAGTACCACTGCCTACCAGCTTCATGGGACTTCAGTGTTCTCTGTGGGTTTCTCAGAAAACTAGAAACCGACTGTTTACTTTCTCAGAGTCCCACATATTCACAAGATTCCAGTAGCAGGAGATTTAACAAAAATATGCATGCCTGCTGTACTTAATATCAAACACAAGTGATAATAGTCACCTCTGAGGAACACAAAGAAGAGAGTCACGCAATGTCTAGCGCCATGATTTTGGATGCGTCCAAAGCTGCATGGTCGTAAGAGTCATCTTTTCAGTGCAGCTACAGCTGACACCAGTATGCTTCACATTACATCTAACTGTAGCATTATAAACAAAAGGTAATTATCTGCCAATCTCTTGCCCTGGTGGCATGAATATTCCATACCACCAGCAACAGATCTAACATCCACTCTTTCATTGTGTTAATGCTTTTCTTGCCTATATTTAACTATGGCTGCTATATTAACGTGCATTGCCACTTGGAGAACCAGTTAGCAATCTGGGACAGAAGGTATTTTATATTTTATGACTGAGGAAATTTTGCTGCAATCCCTTGGGCTGTTGAATAATGCAATACCTCTTCTGGCAATAAATGATGACCATGATTTATGATAACTATGCTTTATACAGGTGTCAAAAAAATCTGCTTTGTTGACCTTCCCTTCCCATTCCTCCAAGCTCCACTGTAATTTAGGAACACCCAAGGTACAGAGTTGTTTATTTATCTAAG
Organism: Phalacrocorax aristotelis; assembly: GCF_949628215.1. NCBI lineage: Eukaryota > Metazoa > Chordata > Aves > Suliformes > Phalacrocoracidae > Phalacrocorax > Phalacrocorax aristotelis. The sequence continues at coordinate 48,592,860 of NC_134281.1, forward strand.
CTCTTCAATATACAGTTGTGGAGAGGAAGAGTGTTGGAAAGAGGGAGAACGTAATCTGTTTAGTGCATTGATTAGTCGAATGATATGAACCAGTCATTACCATATACCACTGTTAGGGAGGAATTTCCCATCATATATTTATGTTAGAGAAACCAAAGTGCTGCAGTTATTATCTCAGCATAAATGGTATCATTCCAAACTTTGCTTAGTACCATATTGCTATATTATAGCCAAAAAGCATATGGACTTGTCATTTCTCTGATGTGATCACTGTTCCATGGTGTGTGCTAGAGGTCAGCTTCAATTTAAGCTTGTTTCAGCTTAACTGAAGCAGAAAAATAATTTACTAATTTTGAGAGCATGGGGGTGTGTGTGCATGTACATGCAGGCAGGTATGTATGCTCATATGCATGTTGTGTGTGCTTTATCCACCCCAAATGCAGCCTTTCCTGTGACTGGCTTTTCAGGAAGTACCTTAATCTAGCTGAAGGCGGAGAGGTCTTCCCAATAGGCAATACTGTCCATCTATTAAGGATTAACCATCCTGCAGATTCATGCTCACACTGAATTTTAAATTGCATGTTTGTCAGTTTTCAATTCAAATGTATTTCAAATATTTTTTCCTGTTCCGCCTCCTGCTTTCGTGAACTGTTTTAAAGAGTGTAATAAAAAGATGCTTTCTAATATTATTTTGTCAAAATATTTTTGTAGCATAATATATTAATAAAATGTTATTATAAATCCATAGCACAAGAATCTTGTATGTCTAGGTTCTTTCCTTTGCATAAAAGGTAGAGAAACACTGGGAAAAAAGAGACATTCAGTTTGTAAAGCTTATGCACGCTGCTCCTCTTTTGCCCAAGACCAACATGAGATGGAGGAAGTCATACTCTGGGGAAGGTTCCTCATAAAATGATGTGGTTTTTTTTGTCAAGGCCATTGCTGCAGAGATGTGGAGACTCTCTTTGTGTACCTTTTTATTGGTGAAAAGCTGCTTCCCCTGGTGTGCAACAAGCCTGGAGCAGCCTTAGCCTCCAATCTGTGTCACTCGCGAGAAGCCACTGCATGAACCGCCTGGCATGTGTTGAGTGGGATTTAGGGCGAGGGAAAGGCTCCAAATGGCAGATAAAGGCCCTGGGAGCTGAGCTTGCCCCTGCCATTTCAAAGGCTCAGTGGGAAAGCACAGGGGAAAAGAAAAAAAAACCAACAGCCCCCAAAGCCTTTTTGGGAGTGCAGGAGCAGGAGTCTTAAAGGACATTGACCTGAAGTCTGGGGGAAAACTGGTATTGGAAAACGCTGAGGCTAAGGCAGAGGTTTGGGGTGTTTAATTCTTAGATCTGCTCATTTGCACACTGCCCAGGGTAGTGCAGGGTGAATCCCGCAGCATTTGGGCCAGACTCAGTGGCACGTGGGACACAGCTGGGAGGTGGAGCAGGACGAGCACATGGCCAGCCAGAAGGTGCTCCACAGGGCTGTGGACAGTGACGTGGCCAACATGGCAAGGCCTAACACCAGTAGGCCACACTGCGCCATGGGCTGCTTCTCCTCTCCTTCCCAGGCAGCAAGGAACAGGCAATAAAACACCCTGACAGCCTCTGCAAGATGTTATTTCCCGCAGCCAGTGGACCTTTGTCAGCCTGAGTGAAAGCAGAATTCAGCTCTTTTCTTTTAACGACTCCCTTCCCTCACTACTAAATCCATTTGCCTGGATACTCATGGTTGTAAAACAACTTTGCAAGACGCGGTGCTACACCAGCAACATTAGTTATTGTCGCTGCTGTTAGTCCTCAAGCACTGCCCTGGGAAGCACAAAGTCAGCTCTCACGTGGGGCAAGGGGCAGCAGAGCAGGAAGCCAGTCTGGAGCGTGTGGAGAAGCCCAGCTGAAGCATATGCGGTCACTCCTGGCGGTAGTGGGAAGGGCTTTCTGCAGCGCAAACAGCTCATGTCTTTTGAACCACTGTCACTGCTGCTGGCAGATAAAATAACCCTGGAACTATGTCTCCATTGGGGATGGAGCAGAAGCTACCTCTCCGCACCAAGACAGAGAGACACAGAGATTTACTCATTTTCCTGGGCGTATTCCTCTTTCTTGCATCCAAATCCTGCCTTGTAGCTGACATTGCAGACTTCTTCCTGATCCCAGCATCATTGTTTGCTTCTTAATTATGTGCTAAATCATTTGCTCTTTAACACACTATTTTGAGAGGACTCCACCAGCAAAGCTGTTTTAGAAATACCCACTGTAGGAAATGTAGTGGGAGGTATAAACACTTGGGCTGGTTTGAACCTAGCTAACCATGGCACAGGAAGGAATTGCCAGTGCCACATAGAGGGGACCCTCTCTTAAAATATAATTTAAAAAGAGCCCATCTATTGAAATACCAACCAGACAAAGCTGCTTACAATCGCTACCTTTGGACTCGCAGCCAGCTTGGGAAGTCCACGTGGCCCAGCCATGGTCTTAACCCTACCCCCATGCTCCCTGCCCTGACCAGGCTGCACTGCCAGCTGGCCCTGGCTGGTCCCAGTCTGCCAAGCCTTTTCGCTCTTAAGGGTCCTGTTCAGCCACAGGTCTGAGCACAATACAAACCTCCCGACAGCAGAACCAGATACTGGCTCAGTGGTGCTGTTTGCTTAAGCTTCTTCTTCTCTTGACCTATTTCTGTACTCCTAGACTGTAATTGCAGCTTTTTACTCTAATGTGAGACTTTCCTGTTTATAGATCTGCACCAGAAAGAGGGGAAGATGAGATGAGAAAAGTTCAGACAGAAGATTGGGTTTCTTGTTGAATAGCTCAGTATCTGCGTTGCCATCCAGCAGCCTATCGGCTTTTTGGCTCAGTGCTTTCCAGATCCCAAACCACCTGAGTGCCACCCACAAGTGCTCCCCACATTGAGTGGGTTGGAAGGATTATTTAGTAAAATGAAGCCTCTGCGTGCTCTCCATGTTTCAGTCTGCTCAGTGGTTTCCAATTGCTTCAGCTTGTGACCTTCTACTATTGCACTGATTGTTCCAACCCCTGGCTGTATTTGTAATGTATATAACACCTTTCCTCAATCTATTGCAGACTGTAGAATTAAGCCAGGGCTCCCCAAGCGCCTGTGGACCACAGCCAGATGTCTTTGAGTGGAGGTTTGCACCACTGTCCTGCACCCATCCAGGCCAGTGCAGAAGTACCCAACCACAGTCTGCTGCCGTATTTGTTTAATTATTTATTTTTATTTTAACCAGTTTGGGCTCATATTAAAATTCAGAATGCTGTTGGTCCTGTCTTCCTGATGAGCATTTAAATGGGGGAAAAATTCTCAGGAGACATTTTGTGGGGGAGGTGTGTCTTTTTCTAGCAGAGAACTCAGGCATAAAATGCCTGCCTGCCTTCCTCTTTTGGTAAGTCTCATGTTTTAATTTTTTTTAAACATGTTGAGCTGCAACCAACAAACCTAACGAAGGCTTTAGGGTTTTTTTTAGCACATCTCTCCCCTTCACCCCATTGCAGATTTGCCAGTATTTATTACCTATTGAACTTATTACCTCTCCCTGAGCAGAGGTATTAATAGATCTTCCCTGTTATCTATCGCCTGCCGCCTATTCTCATGAAACTCATAGAAATTATTATATTTGAGACCTCCAACCCCATGTGAGCAGTTTCAAAAATTTCTAGCCAAAGGGCAGCTCCAGCACACTGTGATCCCATAACCATCATCGGTTTAGAAATGATGCTACAGTATGGCTTACAGGCAAATGTATTTGAGGCAGCACATCTGAAGGAAAACACATCATTGCTTGTGCACTTAATCACCACTGAATCAGGGCTAAGCTGTTCCTGCTGCACCTGATTCATGGAGGGATTGAACATGTCATACCAAGCTGGGGGAAAGCTGAGTTCAGCTTAACATTATGGCAGGCTGTGCCTCTAGCTCCAGACTTACTTATCCCAAAGATGTGCCCATCTAACACATCTAACAGACACACAAAGGAGCTCCGTAGGGGCTCAAATGGAGCAGAGGGGACCACTGAGAAATGTATTAAAAGACCAGGGCCCAGCTGGATGTACAGGTAGAGCCAAAGGAACACCAAAAATTACAGAGGATGTCCAAAGACAAAAATAACCAGACACCCACAAGTCTGCTGTCAGTCATGGAAACAACAGTAATGGAAAAAGTAGTATGTGTTTAGATTACTAAATAGCAGGATGGTAGGAATATGATTACTTAATTTCACTGGGGTCTTAAAATATAAAACGCTGAAACTTTTTATTGAGAATTATGAATTCTGTATTAGTCTTTTTTAACACACGGTTTCTCCCACTACAAAGAAGGGGCTTTTAATATCTCCCTGTATACTCAGTGAGTGAGTTTCGGGTATTGGATTTGGAGGGGCAGAGAGTAACAGCAGTGCAAACATGTGCAGACTGGAATAACAAGGTGTCTAGCAGCCACATGAGCTACATCCACACCAGCCCATGCCATCTCATGCACCTAAAGATGCTATTTGTGTCAGCACAAGAATGTCTTGAGAGCACCACTGTGTGAGGTTCAAGTGCCAGAACTTCAGGGTGATGGGGCAGACCTCAAGGCCAGGCCTCTGGCATTGGCACCATACTTTTGCAGATGTAAAAACAAGGAGTCAGGGCTCAAAAATCCTAACAGGTACATCTTTGAGTCAACCTGTGCCTACATAACAGCCCCTACACCTGGCAAACCACTCTGCCCTATCCCTAGGTTTAACACCTGCTAGACTGTACTATGTGTGCAGCTTTGGTGAGAGTTTGAGCCAACATCCAGTCAAAATCCTTCCACTGACTGTCCTGGGCTTTGCATTAAGTCCTGAACACCTGATTCATTTGAGCAGCAGGTCCCAATCCTGCGATCGCAAACACCTTGCTCCACAGCATGGCAGCACTTCATCAGGTTAGGTTGTACTTCTGGGTACAAGCCATCACCCAAATCACTGCACTTTATTCCATTTTTCACATTTAAAACAGCAGAACAAATTACACAGAGCCAAACCTCCATCAGACTGATTTTCGGAGGAATGATAACAATAATAACTGCAACAGTGAGTTCATGCTAACAGCCCTCATTCACACCTGGAGCTCCCTGCGTTCTTGGAATGAAATACAGTTTAAATGAAGGGACCAAGATAATGTGAGAAAACATCAACAAGAGGCAGATAGAGGCAAAGCAAATGAAAGACAGATGTAGGAAGGAAAGTGGGAGCTTTCTGCTTTGATTTGCACAGGCCCCATATCTTTATTGTCCTAAGGACTATCAGTTCGTTGCCGTAATGATATTAGTTCTCCAGTCCTCTTGCATGATTTATGATGCACCTTTTCTTTCTTCATGCGAAAGCCATTGGTTTTAATTATAACATGATGGATACACAGCCCCAGCTAGCTCTATGTGGCTGAATTATTTAACAGCAGTGTAGTAGGGCCCTTTTTCTTTCTAGAGATTTCTGCAGCTGTTTGTCTTGGCAGAGGTAGGTTTGTCCCCAGCTTCATCCTGCGTGAAGTCCTTTCCACCCACTCAAGTTAGCTGGAGCATTCACCTCATTTTTAATGGGAGCATTATCATCATCTATTTTGCACTGGCAAAAATAACTCTCAAAAGGGGAAGAGGCAGAAACTCACACCTACCCATCTTTCTTGAGCAAACTGTCTTCATCCAAACTGTAGGAAGCAAGCACTTCGAGGAGTTTGCCAAGAATTGTTTTTCTCTTAACAACACTCCAGACCAAAAGTGGACACAGAGTCTGTGATATCATCTCTCAACCAGAAGGATGCTCTTGAACACTTTAATTCAGATAATGTGTGCACTTAAACACAATAGCGGTGGCTGTGTGGCTGTAGGATGGACAATGCTGGTTGTGTTCTCTGGCTGTGCATGGGCCAAGCGTGGCCCTGAAGGCAGGATCCAACCCACACAATAATTTCATCCTGCTGCTGCCTTTTCCTCCGAGGGAAATGCAAGCAGTTCAGGAAAAGCCAAACATTTTTTCTTGATCCTGTTTGTGGCTATGTGCATTGAGTCTGATCTGCCACTACTGAGTCCATGAGGGAGGCCAGATGAGGACATCTCTTTTTGCAGAGCCTGGGGCTAGAGATAAGGCTTGGTTCCTCATCGCTGCAGGTTTAATGATGACACACCAACACCTGGGTCTTTCCCTGTGGCTGAGCAGCCCTGTAAAAAGACAGACAAAATGAGATCATGATGCATATGGAGAGAGTAAAATTCTGAGACCTGGTTGGTTTCTCTTCATAATACTTAACTTTCCTTGAAACCTCAACCTTCCTGGGCCAGCTTTGTCCAAAAACATTAACACTAAGGTGGAGGGAGGAGGGGAAGGCTAAAGTATTTATATTAATGGAAGACCAGACATGTATACCAGGTTTGGAGCCTCTGTAGAGTGCTGCCAGTAACAGGTTCTGCTTGAAAGGAAAGTACCTATCTCAGCATGCAGTCAAGAGGAATAATAAAACTCTAGTCATTCAGAGGCAGGGAAGAGGAGAAAAACATTCATAAATGTACTGGCTTATGTTTCTCTTAAACTTTCAAAATAATTTTTCTCTCCTGCCCAGAGATTAGTCACAGAAGCAAATGATACTGTATCTGGGAAAAAGTTGGATGGGTGGAAATGATATTTGGGGAGAAGGAGAGGAGGAAGGGAGCAGACACATACACCTCTCACTTTCTTACCTTCCCCTTTCTCTGAGCCTGAACGTACACATGAAGGAGTTGGGGAAAAAGTCAAGTGTTTGGGTCTAACCTAAAGCCAGTTGGGAGCTTTGCATCTAGCCTAAAGGCGGTGAGGGTCTCCCCATTGCTGTTTGGTGGGTTTGGGGAGATGACCTCATTGCTCTGCAATCTCCCAGAGCTCCTACTCTGCAAGAAACTTGATTTCTCCCAGAGGCCCCAGTGAAATGATATTCAACACATTTTTCTGGGCTCAAAATGGAAAAGAAAAGAACTAAGTAACTAATGAAAGAATGAGCATAAATGCCACTCTTACAAAAAGGCTAGCACTCGCTATGGTTTTCAAAATAAAGCCCCAGTTCTTCCAAGAACTTCTGAAGCACTGAGTTAGACTCCACAACACCTGGAGGTGTCAGGTAAGGCAACAACCTCAGCCCCATCTTAATAGGGTGGGAAAATGAGGTGGACAGTGGATTTTATGACATGCCTGAAATCACAAGGGACAGCTGTGGGAGCAGGATTCAAAAGGCAGCCCTTCCTCTATGGTACACTGTTCTCAGAAGCATGGCTCATTTATTTCAATTAATAGAGCTCTATAAGGGCTCCCCTGCCTCCTTTTCTGGCACGAATAACTGCACAGACAGTGAATTAAAAGCACCAAAGGGCATAATTTTCATTTAGTATTTGAAGAATCTGTTTCCATAAAAGCAGAATATGTGAAATTTGCCCAAATGAGTAAATTTAGGAATAACCTAGATTATTAGAACAAAAAAGAACTGTCCTAAAAATCTTTTCTCAGGCAAGGCTCATCTGACAGTTCAGTTCTGGAGTGGTCTTTCCAGTCAAATGGTTCAACCACGGACTGGTTCCTGTCTCAGTGTTCACTCAAGCATTGCAGGATTATGGGTTTCTCCAACCACATGAGATTAAATTCTTTAAAAAGCATAAAGCTGATGCATGTAGTCCACTGCCTCCTCATTTTCTGTCTTCAAAAACAAGCAAGGTGGGATTCAGTTCATGGCCCATGCCCTGTCCGAAAGCTGTCACCCAAGCTTGCTTCCTTCAATGGTGCCACCCAGACTGACTCTTCCCTTAGAGAAATATTTCTAGCTTATGTGACTTGCCAGCTATTTTGACAGATGCTGTTGTGATTGGTCCCAGCCAGCCTCTGCCCTGAGAATGCAGTTACATGTGTAATGTTTGCAAAGGCATTTCAGTTTGTCTCCCATGAAGGGTGACCAACTCCAAAATCATTTTAAAAAAAAAAAAACCAACAAACTCAACAGTGGCTGACTCGTACTTAATCCTTGTGCAGCATCACTGTTTGCTGTGACCATGAAAAATATCTCTGTGTGGCAGGGATGTGTTATGGCAGAACTTGCCAGGAAAGCTAGGCATCGGACAAGGTGCAAAATGAGCTGTAATCTTCACCTAAAACACTTCCACTGCATCATATACCCAGAGCTTGACCATGTCAAAATTTATCATTTCCCAGAATGAGAGACCACCATCATTGTCCGGATAACATATTTTGGCCAGAATTGCAGGACTGAGTGATGCTGAGACATTCAGTGAATGCCCCAACTTTGGCTGGCATTTTAATTAAAAATATATATGTGTGTGTGTGGTGTGTGTATATATATATATATCAGGTAAACTCAAAATGGTCCACTATGAGACAGAAATATGCAGTGTTTAACTTTGGCTTGGGATGACTTCTTTTTACAATAAGAACATTAGTTCATACTATGAGTGCAGAATGAAAAAAAAAAGCAACACGGTTTGGCTTTGTACAAAATAAATAGCCTTCCATGAAACCACCCAATTTTCAATTTTAAAAAAAAAAGTTTTAAAGCGCCAAAATGTTAATACATCTGTCATTGATAAACAACAGAAATGTTTAAACGTCAATGAATAGAAAAAAAATCAACATTTCTACTCCAGATGAAAATGTTGCTCACACTGTTGATGTTACAGTTTCATTGTTGACTTGTACCACCCCTCTCTCCTAGCAGCATCATTCCCCTGTTTATCCTGGTTTTGAGGCCAGGAACTGGACTTTGCTTAGCTTTTGTATGGGCCTCTATATCTAGGGCCTTTTAAGTACTCCTTCCTTCTGAGCTTATAAGGCCTGTTATTAAGAATAATTGCTAATAGATGGGCTCTACCCAAATCAAACATCTTGTAATCCTCCCATGCTTCAGACTGCTGAAGGCCTCAACTCAGCTCTCACTTTTAGCAAATTTTGCCTTGAATGCAATCACTGTGTGGAGCAAAATGTCATTGCAACGTGATAATTTGATGATGATGATGCCGAAGTAGTGGGCTGCACAAAGTAATAATCTTTGGTCAAACCATAATCACAGCACTGGAAACCATTGGTTAATCATTGAAACTTCATATTCAGTGTGGTCTTCTGTGCTGTTCCAAGATATTATGAGAAATGGCCATAAGCAGGCTGACAGGAATGTATTTATGCTATTATTCACATCTTGTGGCACACGCACCACATCCCAGAGGTCATCGGCTTGTGGTTTGTTTTGAAAAACAGGGTTCATGAGTAAGAACCACTGTTTGAAGATGAAGTCTGCAGCCCTCTGTTCTCTTTATTAGGAGAAACGAGGCACCATCTCCACCTTCATTTAAATAACTTGTATTCTCTTTTACCCATGATTTTTTCCACAATGGTAGTCTGAAGTAACACTTAGAGCATCACGTTGGTTGAAATTAATAGGTGCAGCTAACACGTGGTACAGGAACTGAAAATACTGCCTGACTTGCGCAAAGGCAGCCCAGGTACCAGCCTCTCACCAGGAAACGAAGCCTGGTGTGGCACCAGTGGGTGTTGAGCTGCAGCCTCAACATCTGGGGAGAACTGGGGATCCACAAGCTGTAGAAGATGTCTGTAATGGTCTTGTTTTACTCTGAGGTCTCTGTGTATTGGGACTGAGCTTTCTGGGGAGCCACGTGAAGGGCTATGGATGGCCATGCTGTCCGTCTGGCCATCTGGCCTCATTAGGGTTTCTCAGTCCATGCTGTGGCTAACACTAGCAAAGCAAGAACCCTGGGCCAGCAGTGGTGGGGAAACAGCAGAAACCTCACCTGAAAGTCCCTGAATGCTCAGGTGCAGAGGTTTGAGGGTTGCATGCTTGTGTTGAAGCAGTGGTCTGATATCCGTGGAATGATCAAATGGGACCCACCTTGAAAGACACCTCTAAGCAGTGGGGGTGAGTCCAGGTCTGGTCTGTCTTTGTTGATCACAGGGCAGCACAGGCAAGCAACATCCACTCTGCACCAACTTTCAGACACTGACATGTTGTGGAGCTGAAACTCATCCACAAGAATGCTCTGGAGCAGTATTTCACCCAACCATGCTTGCTTGTGCTTCTCCGCCCTGCTGGAACACACAGATGCACAAAACCAGCTCAGCACTGAAACGGCAACACAGTAAACTGCCTCTTGCTTGGGTAGTTGTTGAACAGCTGTTTCAGCTATGACATAACTGCTTTAAAATACCAAAATAAATCTATTTCTGAGTTGAAAACATACAGATTGTTTCACGAAAAAGCAAGGGTGAGATATTAGCAGGCCACAGAGCAGGTAGTGGACACAGCGGAATCGCAAGGTACAGATAACATTCTGTCAGCCCCGTCTTCTACCCAGCTTTCACTCCTTAGGGGTCCAATCCTGCAAATTTTTTCTCAAGCAATAACCTCATCCATGCCAACAGAGTCTGCTATTTCATCTGCTGTTAGCCACACTGGAATGTGTTTGTTTTGGGAGTGATTGTATTCTTTGCTTGTGGGCTCAAAGGACAGATAAAAGCTAGTGTCTGGCTCTGCGGAGTAGTTTCTATTGATGAGAATGAACTCAGTAGTCAAAGATTCCTCTAAAAAGCTGGGCTTTCTGCAAAGCCAATGCGGATTAGACCTTTTGTGGGGTGGGTAGGTAGCGTTGAAGCACAACCAGGCACAGCTCAACCGTTTCATGCTACCTGCTGCCCCGGTGAAAATTTTCTGATGCCAACTGAGACAGGCTGACAGAGTGCAAAAGTCACTGAGACTGGGCTTGGAGGCCTGGAAGTCTCACAAAACGCAGAGGATGCCTTTCTTGTTCAGACAATTTTGCTGCAGCAGGTCGCACAGATGCTCTGTGACACTGGAGCTGTACCTGAACTGCTCACCAAAAATAATGCAAATGTTTTGCTGCAAAACCCAATTATTGTCTTACTGATATGTGCAAGGAAGAGGGAACAGATTTCATCAAAAACAACCAAACACATTTCTGTCTGGAGCTACATCATCTGTCTGTCAGACCCCAACCAAGTTTTCCTGTTTCACTTCCATGGGAATTCTTCCCTTTCCATGAATAGTGACTGAAAGCCTCTTCTTGCAAACAGTGCTCTGAATTAAATGGCTACCCTTGAATTAAGTCATCGATGCTGGCAGCTAGAACACAGCAATGGAAGAGAGGTAGGAGAAAAAAAAAGGAGGTGCTATGTTTAAAAACAAACGAAAAGTCTCTTGACCACCAAAACCACAGTCAGTGGAGGGATGTGGTGGTGGTTCCAGACTATGGCAATGAAAAGCAATGACTGTTTTGCTGTTTTGGGGGACAGGAAACACCCTCCAGCAACACCATTACCCAATTAGTCCTAGTGACACTGCTGTGGAGAAGGAGCACTCTCATGAGTGTCTGAAACAGGATGAGCTCCTGACAAAATGGACTGCAAACCTGGAAGAGTGTGATGGAGGTGAGGACCAGCAGTCCTGGTGGGTCCTTCCTCCTGAGTTCGAGGGGTTGGAGGTATCTCAGGCATATGAGATTAGGTGCCTGGGGATCTGCTGTTTTGCTCCTGTCCTGCAGACCCGCTCCCCAGGGAGCAATAGGTGGTCCCATCTTTCACCTCAAAGACACTGGGGACCACAAATCAGACAGTGCGGTCTACTGAGTATAAATGGTTACAGCTTAAACCAAGAACTGGTGGTACCGGTATGTATTGAACACATAACATATAAAATCCTTATGTTAGGAAACACATTAGTGACTAAGAGAGCTTGAGAGAAAACTCTGACATGAGTCATCTCAGCCACTGTCGAAATCCTCATGCCACACCGATCAGCTCTCGGATTTTTTAAGGGCAGATTCATGAACTAGGCATCCAGTGCTCTGCTACGAGATGAGCCAGTGAAGAAAACCTCACACAAGCGACACAGCCTTCAGGAACAGTGCCATTTCAAAAACATAATGGGAAATATTTCCACATCACTGAAAGCATTTTCCTGGAAGTCTTGCACTGGGTCCATAATTACTGTCAGGTATTGCAACTCCAAAAGAAATGTAATTAGTCCTCAGTTAAATCACGCTGCTTCTAGATTAAGGGTTACACTGTACAACTCTGTCCCGTAGACTAAATATCCTCGCATAAATGCATTCTGGCATCAGATATTTGTGTAGGTGGGTGGCTTGAAGAGGAATTGATGGTAAGTCCAGAGCCGAAGATTGTGTGAAGAGCTATCCCAAACACACACTGTCCTTTGCAAAAAATAATAGAAAATTGATGATTCTCCACCCCAAAACCACAGCATTCCTCAAGCCTAATTCCAAAGGGCAGACTAACTGCTGCTCTTTAAGCATGTGTTGCTGCAAGGCAGGTCAAGAACTGCTGCTGGGCAGGGCTGTGGCACAGGAGCAGGAGAGGTGTTGCCCCAGGGGCTGCCAGGTAATTTAGGTCCTTGAGGCACAAAGTGAGCAGTGGGAGCTGATGGGGACAGCAAAGCACATGATCCCCAGCCCAGGTAATAAGGTTGAATCCCCAGTGCACTGCCCTGCAGGTAGCCTTTAACCTCTGCACCTCTCATTTTTCGCTTGCACTATAATAGTACAAACTGCAGCAGCCCTCAGACAGCAGATATCAGTGTCTGCATGCCCGCATGCTCAGGTCTAGCACCAGGACTGGAGCAGGTCAACCCAGACATGATCTGTATCATGGCCTGTGACATATTATTTATCCTTTTGGTTATTGGTGATTGGTATTATATTAATTTTCCCTATAAACAGTGTGTTTTGTGCAAGGATGGGACTTGACTGTTGCAACAAAGTTGATACAGGTTGCAGCAAAAGCCATAAAATAAGCACTCCAAAATTACTCGACATAAATACTGCACTGATGTACAGCAAGACTTTTTTTGTATCATGTGCAATTTTTTACCTTTTGACAGAAGCGTTTCAGTCCAGAGTAAGAATGAAACACACACAAGCAGCAGGAGGCCACAGGCAGAAATGCTCCCTTCATCCAGGGAAGAAAAGGCTCTTACACTGTGAAAGGGAGCCTCCTGTTGTCTTCCAACTGGCATTTTCTGGCCAGCTGAAAGCTAAAATAACCCTTCCTTTATGCTTTCAATACTGTGATCTAATGGCTAAATGGATTTTTAGTACAAAGCATAATTTCCTTCTTTGGTTTCACTCATCACTTAATGGAAAATCCCCCTAATGTATTGATCACCATAACATTCTGCTTATGTCCTAAACAGGGGCTGCTCAGTGGAACTGAAGAACAGATCGTCTTATAGCGCTGGAGTTATATTATAATAATAATAATAATAATAATAATAATAATAATAATAATAATAATAATAATAATAATAGTAATGGCTGCATTGCAGCTGGCTGCCCGAAGCGCTGCACACTCACACTGTGCAGGCAGTTTCCAAAGACCAGTGGTCAGCAGGCAAAATTAATTTTTTGCATGGTACGTGGTTCACCTCTCCTCACATTTTGCTGAAAGGAAGGCACAGTACCCGAGCTCCCCGGAGTTTAGCTAAAGACCAGTGATTCTCGCTGCACTCTTCAGTGGCATTGCTGCAGATGACCTGAGAGCGAAGCCACGCCGTAACCTTTTGAACAACTGCCTCCTTGCTTTGCATTAGGCACTTGAGATGCCCAGGACCTGGATGATGGCTCCTAGCAGGCTGATTCTGCCAAGAAAAACACATGTAGCTTTAGGCATGGAGAACATTGGTGCGCTGAGAGGGTGAAGAGCAGTACAGACCCTAACTGGGCCTAAGCTCTGCCCTGGGGTGATGACCTCCAAAGGCTGAGGAGCAGCAGCAGTAGGGTATGAATGTAAAGTGGGCGAAAGCAGAGGATTTGGGTGCTCCATTCTCCATGAGAATAGAACCTGAAGGCACCCCGAACCTTAACTCATGTGCACAAAGAGATCCTATAGACACAACCTGTAGTACGTCAACATGGCTTCTGGGGACTGACATAGAGCAGGGTCCAGGGCGGGACAGTGATGTGGACAGACTGGGGGCTCACAAGGACACGCATCCCACAGCATCAACCACTTCCATACATGCTATATGCACTTGGGGCTGTCTTCTTAATTGCTTGGGGCTGTCTTCTTAATTATTTTCCTCAGTTGCCTCCATTGTAGCAGAAGCACCAGTGCTCTGATGGAGCAATTGAATGTCAGAAGTGCAACACTGCTGAAAGGGGGGGGGTGGAAAACCACATACTCCTTGGGAAATTCAAGTAACACATCTGGAAAGGGAAGCTGTATATTGCATGTTGGACTAGATAATCCCTGAGGACCCTTCCAGCCTGTGATTCTGTGATTCTGTGGTATGTTTCACTATGGAAAGAAAATGTCTTTTAAAATTTAAAATCTAAAATCAAGAAGTTTGTGGAAAGAAAAGTCCTGGAAGTTAACTGAATTAATATCTTCCACTAGCGTTCCCTATAAAAAATGTTCCTGCCTCTTTGCTCCACTAGTCATGGGTTTCATGCCAGTTTCAGATTTGGCTGTTGACTTCTTCAGGCAGACTGATGGCTCAGCTGAAATTAAATTTATGGGCACAGCCCTCCCCTGGCCAAGGCTCACCTCTTCAGACAGATCCAGGTCCATAGCTCCCACTGAAGTGCAAGGGAGAAGAGGCACTGAAATAATTTGGCACGACCTGAACTTAGGAAGGAGGATGAGCCCTTTCTACCTTAAAACACTGACTTTGGATGCCCTCACCCACTATCAGGAAACATCGACCTGTGCACATTAATGTTCATATTTCAATTAGATACGTTAAACTGGGCTGTGAGAACACCTTGAGAAAAGTTCGGCATCCCAAAGCTCATCACAGGACATTGAAACTAAACCCATCTCTGCTGCCGCAGTGGCGAGCCCTGCAGCTGTTAAGCCCATCATGCCTTTGCTTCCTTTGCAGGGTAAAGGCCCAAGGCAACAGGTCTGCTCATCTGCCCAAAGGCAGGGCTGTGCTTCAGCTTCTTGCTTCATCCATCACTGAAATTAGCAGCCAAGAAATAAGTTTGATTCTTTTTTTTTTTCTTTTTTTAATTATTAGGAAAGAAGTAAAACAATTCATTGTTCTAGGGAGAAAACATCCCTTGAGCTTAACTACTGAAAAATCAAACAGCATTTGAAAAGCAAGACAATAAGGCTAGCTTGAACTCACAGAGCATTAGAATTGCTCTGGCAGGAGCACAAGTGATTTCCTGCTAGATGCAATAACAATGCTGCAATTACATAAAACAATATGTAAACTGAAAATGCAATACCACCCTGCTATTTGTACACTCCCTGTTCAACTGTCACCCTCTTATTGTTAGCCCTTTAAGTATTGTGTCTCTTAGGTTTTTAAATACTTAATTAGCATGAATTGCCACCAATCTTTTTGTCTTGAACAATATTTTCTCCCACCAGGGCTTCAATGAAGCCAGCTTTTAATGTGGGGAATTCAGGATTCAGTGATATCTCCACGCTCTTGATGGTTTAAGTAGAAAGACACAGAGAAGCACCTGATACCAGCAGAAAAATAACACCTGAAAACCTGATGCAGGGTGGGAAGTATACCAAAATTAACTCTTCCCTGTGGGGAAGAGTTTATGGAAAATTTGTAAAGGGTGGTGATGGTGAAAGGGATTCACCTCTTCCCTACTCCCACCTACCTATGAAGCACATAGAGATGCTGTAAGAAATTAATCTCCAGATCATAAAACTAGTTTTAACCCCTGAGGAAAAAAAAAAAACGAGTTTACTTGTTGTGATTGATGTCTTGTGGAGCACTCAAAAAATGATACGATCTCTTTCCCCTCCAGCCCAGGAACATCATAGCAGAGGCCAGGAGCCGGCAGCCTCCTGACTTGTTCCCTTCAAATTTCTCCTTGTAAAACTTCTACTGCCATAGTGCCATCTAGAGACAGTTAAATAAATTAAAGGGGGTTTGTTGTTGCTAAGGACAGCTTTTAGCATTGTTTGAGGGTTTATATGGTCATATTCCAGCAATGATCATTGATAACTAGTCCAGCAGCCCTTAATTTTAACACTGTGCCCCACCGGTTTGATACCAAGCCCCACCGAGGCCAATGCAAAGACATCTGCTGGGTTCAGGGCTGTCAGGATTCGTCTTGTCCTGCTTCCACGGGACGGGCCTTTCATCATAGTTAGCTCTTTATTAACATAAAGGTACTAACAAAGTACCCACCGCAGCAAACAGCTTCAGATGCTTTTGTGTGTCACTTCAGGGACGGTGATGCCTGAACCACAAAAATAACATTACACTATTGGAATTACCACTGTCTTTTCCCTAAAACCCAGTGCAGACAGAGAGAGAGAGCACGCAAACACTTGCTACTTGTTCTGGTATCGCAGCATCATCATGTTGCTGTGACAACCTGAAGAAAAGCAAGTATTTTGAAGGGTAAAAAGGGGATTTCAAAAAAGTAAAAATTAAAAATTTAGTCACACTGGAGGGAAAAATAGCATGCTGACATTTAAAGCACTGGCGTCTAGAGAAGATACAGGTTTAATTCAAAATTTCCACCTGTACCATAGATACTGCAGGACCTGGAAGATTTGTGCTCTAGTTTTCCTGTTACCTATGCAGAAAGCTGACAATGGCTCCTCCGCTCTCTCTTTAGCTCTGTTTTTTTTCCTTTCTCTTCGGATCACCGTGTTGTTGCTCTGTACCTCAGCCATGGCTTGCACTGTCAAAAAAGTAATGAATAATATTAATAAAAAATATGGCAACTGTGTCTCCACATAGGAACAATTTAAATGAGATGTTTTCTTACGCTTCCAGGAGAACAGATTTACAGGCAAATTTAAGCTACTAAATCAAAGGCAAATTATGAAATGTTGTAAAGTTAAGGACAGGGAAATTACAGGAGATAAAATTGATGGTCATCTTGCAAGCGCTGAAACACCTCCTCTTAATCATAAGGCCAGTGGCCTCAGATGGCAAAATAACCATGTTCCACTGCAGCTGGGTGTTCCAAGGGAAAGCTGGATTAAGTAGAAGGCAATAAAATACAGATCTCACTCAGCGGCTGCACGAGAGCATCTTTCATACATCCCATAAATTTTCCTATAAAAAGGGTTTGAATGGAAAATACCTTTTTGGCCACTTGGAAAGAAAAGACAAGAACATCATTATCAAAATCCTACTGATGGGCTTGTTTCGCTGGGGAAGAGGAAAAGCTTCATTGTTCTAGAACCGGTATCTTGTCTAACAAAAACAGGTCCACAACGAAATATCTGTCTATCTCTGTAGGTCAGCGTACATGGAAACATGGTAAAGGATCTTGAGAAGTTATTTTGGGCCTGCTTTTGCCTGTAAGGCTTACGTGGGTGGACCCCCCTGCTGTAGATGGTCATCTTGGACATTCAAAAGCTTGGCAGCTGAAAGTGGGTGGGCCTGGTACTGGCAAACCACCCTCCTGAGATCCCTTGGCTAGTAACACTGGTGTTGCAGAGTCCAGCAGGGCTAAAAGGAACAGTATTAAATATTTTGCTTTTCAGCACTTTTGTCATTTTAACTACATCTTGCAAGTCATCCTTGAACAAATACTCTTTTTCCAAACAGGTCTCACTAAAATGTGGCACTGCAAACCATCTACTAAGCAGTTACAAGGACCATACAGGAGACTTTAAATTACCATTTTCTTAGGACTGTGTGGTTAAAAATCACTGTCTAAACAGAGGGTCTGTTTCTGAAACAAAAATGTGAATCACTGACATTCATGTGTGCATTTATTGTCTTTGTTCCAAAACCTCCACTGCAAATTATACAAAATTAAGAAACCAACCAAATGATACTTCCCCACGTGTGGATGGGTGATCCACAGAGAACAATTCCTAAATAGCAACAAACCTATGGAGCGTATCCTGCTGCTGAATCTACCCCAAATCGAAGGAGAGGTGGAGCTGAGGATCTGGAGAGTTCAGAGCATGACCTTGAGATGGGTCAGAGGGACTGGTGGGGTATGGAGAAAGCCTCCTGCCCTGACAGAGGGATTTTTTGGGTTGAATCCTGCATACTCCTCAGCCCTACATGAGCAGGGCTATGGATAAAACAAGCAAAAGGTCCATGAAATCCTCGGGGTTGAAGAGCCCAGGGCTGAGGATGAGGAACCTAATGGGAGTGAAAGCACAGCAGACCCAAAGAAGGACTGTCACCATGGTCTCTTCTGATGTGGGGCTAAGCCCTGGTAATGAGGCATGTCCCAGTGCACCCTGGTGAGCCAGGTGGGCTGCCAGGGCACCCTGCCCACAGCACTGCTCTGACATGGCCTTCTGCAGCAAGCCACGGGCCTGGCATAATCATCAGAAAGGCCTCATCTCCTCCCCAGCCTCCCCCGGGTAAATGTCCCCCCAATGCTAGCAGGGCTCAGGTCAACAGAGAAGCATTGCGGTAGGGAATAAATTCCTCCCATGTATTTTCTCCAGCACAATTAAATAATGTGGGCCATGAATCTGACACTCTGCCTCTCATATCGGAGAAGTAAGAAGATAGCTGTGTTTTAACATTAGCTCCTAAGTATAATTTCCTGTAATTGTAAAGCACTTTAGAGGTACTCGTGAACTTGGGTGGATAGCTCCTAACTAAGCTGATGAATAACCCAGGACTGACTCATCTCCTAAACAGAGCACTGAAGGAGGGAACGTGCAGAAAGGTTTTGCCTTCCATCAGCAACACTATCCAAACAACTGACCCTCTCCCCGAGAGATTAGTTCACAGCAGGTGAACTATAATCTTCTCTGATCGGCAGGCAAGGAAAGCATTCACTCCAACTGCATTAGAGCTAGGGCTTTTCTTCTCTTTTTTTTCCACACATTGTGAGCTCCCAACAAAGGGCTCCAGCTACCAGATCAAATAAACATTTTGCCACTTATTTGCAGAAATGGTTCTGATCCCAAGTTGGGATGGTAACCAGCTAAAGACTCTGATGAGTATTTTATCCTGGCACAACTATCAGCACTTTCCCAGCTGGAAAATGGTCATTTGATAGTGTCCAGACTAATAGGCAAGTTTTTTGTTGAGGTTAATTTTGTGCTGGGAAGTTGTTGCAAATTTATGAAGCTAGAGATGATCTACGGGAAATTATTATTTGAATGTTACATTATATTACCATCCATCTAATGCACTCAGTTTCCAACTGGAGAACATTTTTCACAAAACAATCACACTATTTCTGGCTTTCTGGTCCAGAGCCTCATGGGAAACCTACAAGATACCTTTAAAAGATAAGTTTAAATTCCCAGATCTGCTGCATATTAGAACTCATAGACTCACTAGTTTTTATGGCACATCTATTTCCCTAAAGCCAGAAGCAGTAAAGCTTTCATTATCTCACAGCCAGTAACCATCCACCTCTCTTTTCACCTCTCTTTCTCTCTGTCTTTGGCCAATAATCTTATCGCTTCTCTCCTTGCTAATGCCATTGCCTTTATTCCACAGGTATCAATCAGACTTTTCTCCCCATGAATCTGAATAACTAACACAATCCCATTAGACCCAGAGCAATTGTTCTCAGCTGAGATTTAGTTTGAAGATGGCCGTTCTTATTTTTGGAGTGAAAAAGGCCTTGTGTGTTTGAAAGCTTAGCCGTTGTGGGTTGGAGGAGGGGGGGCGGCTGGGGTTCTCTCCCACCTATACCTACAGGTTTGATAAAAGGTATCACCTCTGCCTACACATACAACTTTGCTCTCCAATCCTGTTAGGTGCAGCAGGGGGGATGTTTACCAGGGATGGTGCCAGCTGCTGGCCCCAGAAGCTTCCGCGCAGCTTGTGGTCCAGTGTGGGCCCGGTTACCAGGCTGGAGTCACATACGGCTCAAGGAGACATCTCGTGGCCATATCATATACTGCAAAGGAGTTATTTTGTGCATGAAACATCCGTTGTGTGCAGAGGACCAAGAACTGCCTGAGTATAATGACTTGCTACATTGGGCCAAACAGCAGAGGATGCCGAAACAGCGTGCGCCTAATTCAGCCGCCAGCCATTCTCTCTGGGTGTCTTCAGAGAATGAAGAAATTGGAAATATAGACATATGATGTCCCTGTGCATTTATATGGGACTTTTAAGTGTGTAAGAAAGAAACAGCTGGTAGGAGATGGCAGAGACCTACAAAATCTGAGTCACTAGGAGAAACCAGAAAGGGAGCAGCTGCTCATGCTCTTCCAGCACAGGACTCAGAGCCACAAGGTGAAGCTTTTGGGAGCCACATTCAAGCAGAAAGAAGAGGAGGTGGTTCCTCCTGAGCAGCAGTGGATCCGAGGAAGTCCTTGCTGAAGGATGCTGGGGATGTAGAAAATCCACCACGGTCAAAGGAAAGATTGGAGAAACATTAGGAAAACAGAGGTCCACGAAGGGCAACTAGCAGACAAACCACAGCAGTGTCTGGAAATCCCCTGTGCTGTAGTCATTCTGGGAAAGCACTTGGGGGAAATATGTCCTTGCCTCGCTGTTGCTTTTTCCGAGGCATCTGCCCATGGCTACCGCCTGCAGTGCTAGGCAGACCTGGGTGTGACCCAGCACAGCTGGTTTTATACTCACACGTAAAGTTACAGAGAAAACTGGGAACATCCTGGGAGCATGGAGCAAGTGCCAGTTTGATCCTGACTTCTCTTTGAGAGCTGACAAGGAAAGTGAGAAGTGAGAGCACATTGGCAGCAGGGAGCCTCAGCTCTCAGTTTAACACGGGTAAGGTCAGGCTCAGATCCAGGTTTTTCAATTGAACTGGGAGAAGAATATCTCAAAAGAAGGAAGCCAAGGGGCTGCCCACACCAGCTAGGAGGATGCTCTAACTCATCAGCAGTGAGTGGTGAGGCTTTGGTTAGTCTGTGGCTTGCGACTGTTGCGCAATGAAAACCTCATTGCACATTGCTCCATACAAGAGTGCTGGTGGCCAGTCAGGGCTGCATCCTGTCCCCAGGGCGCGGGGACACTTGCCAGCATAAGTCTGACATGCTGTTGTGCATGGGACAGGGAGAGCTTCCCATCTCACTGGGAAGGGACCACTTCCACTGCTTGCTGCTGCCAGTACTACTACTCTCCTCTCAGCGAGTAGCCCCTTGCTGTCCTTCACCCGCACAGCCCCTAGCAATCACCCAGAAAAGGACAAACACTGCAGGTCTGTCATACCCTGTGCTGGGAGTGGGATCCATTGCCCGCTCCCAGCCGCTGAGACAGATTAAAATAAGTCTCATATATCCCCATTCCCTGACTCTCCCCTTTGTTTTCTTTAATTTTAAAATGTATGGCAGGACTCTGGCAAGCAACCTTCCTCTGCCCAGACTTGTGACAGTGAGACCCAGCACTAAGGTGAAGAGATTTGGGTATTTGAAACAGTGCCACCCCTCCCAGATGCTTTCAATCAAGATGCCACATGGAAAAGCTTCCACTGATGCCAGGACACTCTTGATCATCAGATTGAGGCATGATTTGAGAGTGACAACATCACTGACTGAGGCAGGAGGAGGGGGCTGGACACCAGGAGACCCTTGTGCACCTCCCCACCTCTGCAACCACTGGTGAGGCAGACCTGCTCCCCATGGCTTTGCTGTTTTGGCTGTACATGCTTCAAGTAAACAGCCATCTTTGGGACCCTGGCTGTGGCTATCACCTCCTGCAGCAAGCAGGATACAAATACACAGGAGTCGGCATGCCAGCGTACACCTATAAGGGAAACACTCCTATATAGGGTGATGCACAGACACTGACCCCCACCTACCCTAATAACATGTTGCTTGGTCTTGGCTTGCTATGAATTATCTCCTCTTGCTCCCTTGTCTGCCTGGGCCCCCACCCTGAAGTCCCTCATCCTGAAGTTCCCCATCCCTGGGCAGGGGAGGACATGAAGCTGAGGCTGAGCTCTGGCTTCACCTCCCATATTCCTTGACCAGTCCCCATCCCCTTCTGAGCATGGTGAAATATCCCAAAACATATCCACCCCCCACAGTTGGAAGACCTGGTCCACCACCGTGGAGCCTCTATGCGCCACTGCTGCATGAGTGATGCCCCAGGTTTCAAGAGATACACAGCTCAGTCCCACAACTAGCTAGGGAAGGGGTTTAAATTAATCTTTGTTGGCTCCTGCTAAATGCTTCCTCCATGATTAACACCAGAAGTGATTCTGATAGCAGGATTCATTGTCAAAATAGCTTATAAAACAATTCCATAAAACTGTGTAAATCTTGTGTTGATCTTACTTTTTACAAGGAGTCTTAAAGCCATATATCCCAGTGCCATTTACAAGGTTGTTGCAGGTGTGGGACCAGCCTTAGAAATATAGCTACTACTTAAACTGTGTATTTTACAAGCCTGGGGAAACATCCATTTGAACTGTAAAAGGATCTTTCCAGCCCGCTTGCTTCTTTGTGCGAGAGACTACGCCATTGCCCATCGGACTTCAGTCCCTCCCTAGCCACAGCTGAGGTGCAGGGACAGGATTCCTTTGTCAACACACCATAGCAAAGTTTTCCATAATGTTGAACTTTGGCTTCAGGAGGAGCTGGGCTCCCCAAGCCCAGGTTTCCCTGCAAGCCACTGAGCACCTTAGAACCACTTGTGGACTTGCAGGCTGTTTTGCTGTGGGCTGCAGTCATTCCTCCAGTGAAGCTCGCAGGCTACTTTTTGGTATTCTGGAGTGCAAAGGAACAGGTGGAAAAGGGAAGAATGAATAGCCCAGTCATGTAAATCAGATGGCAGAAGGCATTTAAGTAGGCAATATATACTGTAATTACATAATAGGTATTTAATAGGTATTGGGCTGAGCCTGCTTGGGATAAAGGAAGAGCCAATGGAGATTTTTCCCCTTGAGTTAAAAATTATCAGGATTTTAACCCCAAATAAGCACTCAAGATTACATCCCATCCTCCATGCCCTCTGAGCTCTCCTCCGGCTCCCAGCGCAACAGTCCTGAGACTGCTCAAACCACAGGAACTGAGCCTTCCTCTGAATATAGCTTCTATTAGGTCCCAAACCATCACATACCTCTGCTTTTCAGGGTATATGGGCAACCAGCTGCCATGCTGCATCCCAAAGAGCACTATGCTTTTCAGCTGGGTATGTGGGCTCCCCGTTTATAATGCTGGGAGGAAATAGCTTGCACTTGGGTTTGAAGTTCAGGGACTCTGGGTTTTAATGAAGATTTGTTCTTTGACCTTGGCCAAGCTGCTTATTCCTTCCTTTAAGGATCAACAAGGCTCCTCCACCTACATGTGATCTGGCAAAGAGAAACACTGGTGACCTGCAAACAGTGCCACCATTGCGACATGGGGTTATGGGCAATCCCCTGCCCCACTGTCTCCACCTTCGTCCTCCTCATCAGATGCCTGGCCTCGCCTTCCCAGCAGGTGTGTCCTCAGCACCCTCTTATCTCCTGCTCATATCTTCTGTGTAAGACCAAATATTGACACTGTTCAGGAACAGCCCTTAGCTGTGAGCATATCTCCTAACCTTTGAGATAGCCCTTGACCTCTTCCCTGATCCCTGAAACGCACAGGATAATTGCAGGAAAGGGTCACAGTGACTCACTTAAAAGCTGTTTTACAGAGTGGGAGGGTTAAGCCCAACAGATGGCTTCTGCTTTGCAACAGCTCTTTCCGAAGGGTCTCAACGACACTGAGTGAAAGACGCTTGGATCAGTACCATATCATCATCCTCAGCTGAAATTAGCTTTTCTTTAGCCCTGCCAAAACTCCAATTCATGATGTCCCTCAGATTTAATAAAAACTGAAGAAAATCCTTCCCTATTTTTCTAAAATAGGGCTTCCAAAATAGCTTTCATCTCCTGAATTTGACAGCCTCATAAACCAGTACAACGGCTATGGCATCTGATGCCTGAAGAAACACCAAGCTGGAGGGGCTGGGATCATCTGCAGGTTACATGTTTGTACAGCACCTGAAACCCTGAATCTCCTTCCTAACCAGGGGTTAAAATGTTGTTGCAACACAATTGATAATATAACATTATATGAAACGTTTTCTAAATTTAACATACTAATTATCCATGATAATAACAAGTAACTTATAGTTGAATTAATGAAAACCCATTATCTGAATCTCATTTGTATATAGATTCACTGGGACTCCATAAAGTGCTGGGCTCATTCGACAATGTCCCCTTCAGCCAGAGTAGTGATCTGGGATCCTTTCCTCCTCCCTGGCTATTTATTTCCACAAAACACAAAGGGGACTACTCCACACACAAACCTGGTTGAAACCTACCTGTTTGAGTGATTAGGCTGGGACTGATCAACTGATGTGGGCAGAGCAATCACACAAACCCCCATTTCCTTTGGAAAGCAGGCTAAAAATAGGGGACAGGCAGTAGAAAACCAGACAGGAAGGCAGGAGTGGATCTATCAATAGCTCCTGCCCTGTTTCCTGCTCATTAGCGTCTCTTGGCAGATGTCAAGAGACATGTTAGAAACCCTCCAAAGAAGCGTTCATTTATCAGACATTTCTTAAATTGAGATTTAGAGATTTGAGGGAATTTGGATCCTGTGCATTTATGGGCATCCCAGGAAAAAACAAGGGAAAAAAAAAATCTTTTCTGAGTGTATCATTGGATAGCACAGGAAATTTTCTTTCTATTCTTAATACAGCCGCAGACCACCTGTGGACTTTGTACTACGTATATACCTAAATGGCCATGTCACGCCGATCTGTCCCGCAATTTCCTTGGTGCTACCATTGCTCTGACTGCAATCCCAAGCACAGCAGGGGAGAAAACACATGCTTTAGTACCAGTGGTCCTCCCAGGAGGTGAAATGCTTAAATTCTAGGTAAGACTAATTTGCCGTCTACCAAAGATTGTCAGCAAGATATTAATGATAGTGGGTAGGAGAGTGTGATAAAGATTTCAACTTGGTATGTTAGTACATTCTTCCAGGGTGAGAAAAAAGATTTTTCATCAGGGCAATGGATCAGCCTTCCTTCGGCCGCAGCCGCCGGTGATGGTGTGCGTTGCTCACTAGATGGCGAAGGCTGCCTTCCTCCCTGCAGACCGACTGCCCCGCAAAGCTCCTACAGAAGCAACCAGGGATGCTGCTGGGGATGGAGAAAAGGATTTTGATCGCAGAGGGGAGGTTTAAGGGAGACATTTGGAGTCCACTAAAGGCACAGGGGAAGGGAGGGTGGGTTATTAAGGTTCAAATGGTGGTAATGTTCTTCTTGAAGAGATGGTGCCATGTGTTTGAGGATCTTCCTCTTCACCTTATTTGAAACAGATCTTTAGGCAAGGTCCCAGCTACCAAGAACTGGTAGAGAAAGAGGTATCCCAGTGACCCTCTCCTGCAGATTTTCTCCAAACTTCAGGAGTCTCCCTGTCTTTCCGCCAGCAGGATCAAGCTGACATAACCCACATTTGTCCCTCAAATCTATCTAGAGAGGACACAGGGTGATAGAGACTGGCATTTTTTCCATCCTGAGTCCCTGAAGTGCTTTTGGGGCAAAAAAATTTCACCCTTTAGAGGTGACAGCTATCTAACAGAGATGCTACCTGACAATGTCCATCAGTCACAAGAAGTGTCAGTGCAAGGCTCCTGCTGCTGCCATGGGTTGAGCCCTGCCCATGTAGGAAGCTGTGTGCCACCTTCACAGCACCCTTCCTCTGCTGTCCCAGGAGTGTTCAGCAGATGCAGGATGGCAACAGCAGGCACAGGAACATGACCAAGCCTGCTTTAAGTCCTTCCACAGAAGCTGTGGTGTTAAAGCTGAACAAACCTCATGACTTGCCAGGTTGGGAGACTTGGCTGCCCCAGGTACTTGTCTCTCATCCACAACTAAGGAGGCATGAGAAAGGACAATGCTCTAGCTAGGGTACTCAGCTACAAGCCAAAGATGTCATTCTCAAAAAAAAAAAAAAAAGACAAAAACCCACACGAATTAAAAAAAAAAACAACCCTCAAGTGAGACAAAGACGTGAACCAAGAAAGACTGCTTTGGAAGTGTTCAATTGCACTAGTGAGTCATAAACCAACACAGCAGCTATGGAAGTGAGTTATAGGAAGGTATTTTCAGTCCCATTTTCAGCAGCAGCTGGCTCCCAGGAACATCCTGCTCTTGCAAGTCATCAGTGTTTACACAGCAAATTTTGCACCGTTGTAGCCAGAGCGTGTTACACATCCTTAGCTATTTGCAACTAGCTCCTCATTTTCAGTAACACCAGTTCAAGAGAGGAAGAAAGCCCTCTACCAGGTGTCTGTGCTGTCAGGTGAAAAACTGGCTGAAACAAGCTCAGCCCTGTTATTTCCAGGCTCCCCATCTGCAGTGCTGCTTTACTTTGGCCATGGCCAGTCTAGCTTAGCTCTCAAGCAGCCACATTTAGGCATGAGCAGCATCCTACAGTTCTTGGTTATATTGAGACTGAAAACCTCAGCTCAGCTAGTCTTCTGGGTGATGCTGGTTACCTGGGCTCAAATTCATGTGTGCTCTGTCTGCCCAGACCATATGAACCTGCAGTTGAAGTCTGCAGAAAGGGGCAGAGCATGTGTGCACTCTCACGGGCACCAAGTTCCAACATGAGTGTGGTAGTTGTGGCATACAGATGCCAGCTCAGGCATCTGAAATGTACTTGTACATAGAGGAACATCACCCATTTCTCCCCATGAGATGCCCTTGCGAGACTGAACCTCTCAGCAGCAGCACTAGCAAGTCCACACCTGAGCCTACAGACATGTGCGAATGCACGTGACTAGCGTTACGTGGAATATATGCCCAGATATTAATAGATAGGACAGCAAACAGGTTTTTGAACATTGCTCACAACCATTTGGCATAAAATTAGCCCTGAGGGTAACGTTTAGCAGCCTGAGTTTTTTCATTGCTTTCTCCAACCCAGGGTCCATTATACCCCATACTACATCTTTTGCAGAATAATGCAAACGTATTTCTATTCAGAAACCCAAGGCTGTTCCTTCCCAGCTCACTGGGATATGAAAATACCTGGAAGGTGGTACTGACATTTTTCCTGATGCTCTTTTCTATTTAACAGAAGCAAAGTCACGTTGCTGAGAGACCCCTTAGTAACAGGAAGCCGTTGTCCGGTTTAAAGAACCAGCTAAAAAGCAAACAGCTTTGCCTCCTTTTTAAAGCCCCTCAGGACAATATTTACTTTTCTAAAATATCATTGTGCCACGGCTTTGGGACTTTGCTTGACAAACTTGGGGGTCTCTGAGCAGTTCAAAGTGGGCTTGACCTATAGCTGAGCATGGAAAACAGGAACTGCATATAAATAACTAAATTACAGAGAGATCAATTCTCAGTCAACTCATTAGCAATGCCCGGCGTCTTTAAGTGATAACTCCACTCTCTAAGACCTTTACGTAATTACTTGCACAAGGCACATTTTACCCTTTGGTTCGCAAGTTTCATAAATGAAGGTTAAGTTTACTTAACCACCCAGGATTTACCAGCCATGTTAAAGCATAAAATGCGCATGCTGCCAGGTGTCTCTGCAGAAACTGCCTTGTTGATTCAGAGACTCCAAGGTTAAATGATGGCTCCTGAGTCCAAGTTAGTTTCCCACTGGGGAACGGGAGGATCTGCACTGTAACATTGTACCACAGTTCAGCCGAGGTTGATTTAACGAGGCTTGGAGTTAAGATAGCAGTGATTGCGAAAACCTGAATGAAAAATCAGGGGTTTGCTGTGCATCGCACCTGTAACGAGGATCTTGAGTGTGTCACACTCCAGTCTGTTACAGAAAGATGCTACACATTTTTCTTAGCCAGATACCTGCTTTTATCTTCTATCTTTCTATCTACACTATTTGCACACAAGCATATCTGTAGGATGCATGTTTATACAGCCTCCATATCTCTTACCCACAATTGAGGGATGGGTCAAATTTTCAGCTGATGTGAATCAGCATAGCCCTATTAATAATTTGGGCAAGTCACACTAGCCAAGCATAGATTCAGTGTTTTCAGTGTGGTGGGTCTGTACCTGTGTGTTTGATTGACTCTTTCTAGGCAGCATTTTGGATGTCCTGGTTGTACTCTCCCCACTTTCACATACATTCAAGTTTTTCAGCCACCACTGGAGCACCCAACGACTTAGTAAAGTTGTTGGTGTGCCAGGAGAAACTGTCAGAGGCTGTGAAGCCGCTGGCTTGTGTAATGCAGGAAAGCTGGGAGAGAGCAGCCAACAGGACATGTGTTTTCCATCCACCAAACCCCACTCTTCACCTGACAGCAAAGCTGCCCGAATTCTGCACCTCAGCCCAGATATACTCCACCAGAGCAACACAATGGGACATGATGCTGTCTTCCAAGGAAGGTCCTTAGGTACAGCCAAGGCTGGACCCACCACTCCAAGGAGCACTTCAGCAATCTCTCTCCACTGCTGCCTCTCCCAGAGGTTCTGCACTCCCTCCTTCATCACACAGACAAAACAGGGAGGTGTCTCCTCATGGGTGACACATGAACCCAGGCAGGAGCTGAGAACTGGCATGCACCCCAGGTAGTGCAGAACGATCTGCTGGGGATTTTTTTAGTCCCATCTGATGACGGGGATGCCCGAAGTCTGCTCACCTGAAGCTTGCTTAAATGTTTGGTCACATTTCTAGGCACCTGACAGAGGAGGGATTGGTGTATCTCCTCTTCCTCTGTCTTCAGATGGAATGAGCTAGACCACCCTGGTCAAAAGTTTGGCTCTCTCAGCCATGCCATAACTGCTCTGTCACCCAAAGCAACACACTGGTGTTCTGACAACCCCTTTATCACCCTCTAATCCTAGGGAAAGTGCATAAAAGCACATGGTAACATAACTTGCCACTCCTTTTTACACTGAAATAAGCAGTGACCGCAAGTCAGTCAGTGTCACATCGTGAGAAAATTCTGCTTTCCTCCTTCCCCAAACTACAGCCTGCCTGAACCAGCAGACGATAATCTGTTCAGATTCCCACTGCTGTCCTGTTTCTTCTAGAGACCAAATAAAGATCAATGAAAGAGGCTCCCAACACATTTGTTCTTTCGCTGTCATCATCCACAAGGTTGACTATATGGGAAGGTCTGCAGTCCTAATGCTCCTGTGTGCCTGGAGTCATGTCCAAAAAGTTATGCGTTAGACATATAATGGCAAAAATAGCCACACATTGGCCTATGGAATATCACAGGGAAATCCATACATGTACAGTAATTCCTACCAGCAATACAGAAGAGTGCTACAAAGGTCTTACCTCTACCTCCACCTTCCCCAAGCCTCATGGAGTTGCAGAGTTGTCACTGAAAGAGAACATCTATCCTCAGGTTTCAAAGCAAAGCAGATAGATGGCCACAAAGCCCTGTGTGAAGCTCCTCCAGGTCAAGGAAAAGAGGCCAGAAGATTTTGGATTCCCCTGTAAAACTTGGCTTTGTGACTTAGATCTAATCAGTACCCAGATGCTGCTGAGCTTCTAAGTTATTTGGAAAGGTAGTATTTAAGCCATGGTGCAGTTGAATAGTGATCAGTGTTTGCCCACTGCTGATTTGGAAATGTAAGCTCTACTCAAGCTGCCAACACAGGGTTGGAGCTGTAGGTGTCAGTGCACAGATGAAAATAGCTTGAACCAGTTACGTCTACATCATCGTTAGACCTGAATTAAAATGTGAGTCAGCCCCATTCTGACAAATTTTCTTGCAGTCGACCTAGAGGCAGAATTAGAGCTGAATATATATTAATGTGAACTAGTATAATGGTCTTGTTTCTTACACACCAGTAGGATAGGTTTAATACCCTTTTTACATATTTAACAATCTATAACCGTTCCTGTTAATGTGATTATAACCACTGATAAAACATATTGCTTTGAACAGGGTTAAAGCATCTCTCTGCCACTGATTATCCACTTTTATCAATGGAAACTTTTTAAATGGTCAGCGGTCAAACTACCAAAACAACCAATGGTGACAGGTCAGAGCTTCCACCCTCTACAATTTTGGATGCTTCTGTGCTTCATATTCTTCTTGAGGGACTGTTGCTGCAGCCATGATGGTCTGGAGGTATGAACAAGGCAATGTTTGCAAGGGGAGGTAGTATCTTTTATTAGAATGCACATAGTTGGAAAAAGTAGGTCAAGCTTTAAAGCACATGAGCCTTTCTTCAGGACTTGCCTAATTAAAACCCTCTGACCATTCTTCTCGCAAACCTAAGTGCGATTTTAAAGGCAGGATAGAAGTGGCAGCGCAAAGATTTTGTAAAGGGCTTAGCACAATAGGCTATACATTGCAATAACTAACCGTTAGTCTTGGGGAAATAGCTCAGCCTCTGATCTGACATTTTAGCAGCTAAGAGCTCTGGCTAACGGATCCTACTCTGAATTACTCTCTCAAAACCTTATCAAAAGGAAATGGAGCCTTTTGAAATCACTGACATCTCTGGAAGACTGGTTTATCAAATTTCTCCCGGTTCAAGCAGAAAACCTCTGTTTTCCTCTGCTCTTTAACCTCTTATTTAAAATGTCATTTTACTTTGAACTGTCAAAAGAGGCAGTGAGGGAAGCAGCTAGCTCACCATCAGAGGGAGGTGAAAGCTGAAACTTTACCCGTCCTTAGTGAGTTTATCCACATATCAATGGCATGCTACACCAATGTGTTTATTTTTATGACTAAAGCATATCCCTTAACCTCAGGGATCTGAACATTTCCCTGGAATGTACAGACGTTTTGTATCATTTATTTCCCAGTGGCCCTTCCCCACACCAGCTACACACACACACACAAACACACACGCTTCTATTCACATTCTCTTGACCATACTGGTGTACACAAACAGACATCAGCTTAACACCAACGCACACACACATTCCTAGCCATAGCACCAGTCTTATCTATAGCCCTCTGCATAAAATATAAACGTATGCATTCATGTATTTAGATGTACG
Source organism: Phalacrocorax aristotelis (assembly GCF_949628215.1). NCBI lineage: Eukaryota > Metazoa > Chordata > Aves > Suliformes > Phalacrocoracidae > Phalacrocorax > Phalacrocorax aristotelis. Next base: position 48,623,724 of record NC_134281.1, read on the forward strand.
TATGTACAAGACAGATATGAACAAAAACAGCTCTGATTTGTGTGTGCATCTATTTATGCAAGCCTACATGCACATGTGTGCACCCAAATGTTAGTGTGAAAATGTACATATATGGAAAACCAGGACTGCAAAGGGCACTAATACGTGCCACCAAGTCCCATGGATGCTCAGGACCTTCCTGGCTGGCTTCCATAACCAAGAGAAAGCATTTGGATGGGATCCAAACAACTTCCACTGGCTGAACACATGGATTTCACTTACCTCTGTCTCTGTGTCATTTTTAAGGGGAAAGATACTGCCTGGAGCTAATAACCAAAATGATGGACCAGGTTCTCCCTCAGAAGCCCTGCAGCAATTAGGATTCCGTGAAGCTGCTGCAGCTTTGCTCTATTATAACTATGTCCCTGTACCATATTGACTCAGGCTCTAATGAGATATTACCAAGCACTGAGGTTGCATTCAAGCTCTCATATAAGCAGCCAGCTGAGGATTGGACTCTTTTATCAGTTTGTGCTGCTTACTGTGGGCCAAGGCCTTCAGCTGGTGTAAATCAGTGCAACTCCACTGAGGCCATGAAAAATGAGGTGCATAAGTTAAGCATCTGTCTCAATGGCTGATGTTTATCTTTGCTCCCATGGCCTCAATTGCACTTAAGATGAACATAAACGCATGAAAACAGTTTAATGGGACATGGGCTTTCTGCTGATCATCTGTATGCAGTTGAATTTTACTCCATTTGATTGCTAAACCAAGTTCAACAGATATGCATGTTACAAATAATTTGTCATGCTCTTAGGCGCGTTCCACCCCAGGCCACAAAATGTTCGCAGTAATTGAAATATACAGCCAAATTCCAAGCTAGCATAAATCTCCACTGATGTCAAACCATATGGAAATCCATACGATTTGAGGGCTGTAAAAAAAAAAAAAAACACAACACCAAACCACCATGCCTTCTAGTGAGAGACTTATGCAGCTCAATCTGATTAGTCTATCACAAAGAAGATTAAGAGGTGACTTCACTAAGATGTCCAAGTACAGCTGGAAAAAGAAAATACCAGGTATGGAATGGTTCTTTAATCTAGCAGAGAAATGCCAAGCGAGATTCATGGCTTGGAAGTAAATGCCAGACAAATTTGAATAAGCAATAAAGCATAGATCTTTTTTTAACACAGAATCACTGGTCAAAGACAAGGTGGACTCTACCATTGCAAGTCTTCAGACCAAGGTCAGGTGCACTTCTTCACAAGATTCTTCTGTCTAGCATAACTTGTTGAGTTCAATATAAGAGTAACAACATCATCTGTCGAATCTGAAGTCATCTAAGAGGCTGTGACTATTTCTAAGAAGCCAGTGAATTAAGATTGAGACAACCCACTGTACTAATGATAGGATTAAATTTACTACAGATTGATTTAACTTTCACTTGAAAATGCTTGGGGGACTGCTAAGTAAAAAATTAGTGCAGAAACCTTTGAACTTGATAAAATACAGAACTGAAGGACAAACTAATGATTCCTTCTCTACGTAGTTATTTATTTACTTTAAAGCCCAATCAGTTTTCCCTGAAATCACAACATTTTTAGAGCTGCAAAACTAAATTCTGTTAACTTCCTTACAGGAAAAGAGATGAGCCCTCTCAAACATGAAAGAAGAAATATTACTGATCTCCGAAAAAGAAATCTGTATCTTGCTAGAGCTGCATTCCTCTACAGCAAAATCAATGGTTTCCAAAGGATCCCAACCACCAAGTGCTGCGGTTGCTCCAAGTTAGAGCATTTATCCTAAGAAAGACTCAGGTGCCAAGTTCATTTTTTTTTAAAAAGTTTCCAAATAATGTCTTTGCGCCATCTGTTCTCTAGCAGTGGTACATTCCTCAGGCCACGATGTCATCAGCTTCTCATTATTATTTTTAACGTTTCTTCGAAGTCAATCAAAATCAAAGACAGAACAACAGATTTGGGGTGTTTGTGCTCTGTTTGCACGCTACATTATGCCAGAGGTACACGAGGTTATTTGGTTATTTCCATCCATGGCTTTTTGACAGCAGAGCTTGAAGTCAGAACCCCAGATTGTCAAACAGATTATGATTATCTCTAATATATAATCATAATAAAAATGAGATTTTTAGATGAAAATCTAAAATTGGGACTGGGTTGGAATGAAACCAGCTAGCTCCAGGCTGCCTTCTAAATTCAGTCATTGGTTCAAATCCCTCCCAGAACCCACAGGACAATGCAGCATCCCTACGTGTCTTGGGAACCAGTCCCATACTTTCACTGAAGTCAGCAGGGTGCTTTGTTGTGCCTCTGCTGGAAGCTTGGGAAGGTTTTAAACCAGGGATGTCCCAGTTCTGGATGCACACACACTCTTTGCAGTTCATTACAAGCGGTTACTTCAAAGCAGAACTGGGGCTGTTGGGACCAGGAGGATGCATTTGCTGACTATGCATTCGCCAGTGGCAGTACGCGCAAAGGAGAAAATGGTTGAGGGAAGCCATGCTCCAGATGCAGAAATAAACCCCGCTTCCCAGAGCAATGAGCAGCAAAGCCCAGAAGTCCAGATCTCACTAACACATCATTGGCTTCCCCGTGGATCTGCTCAGCTAACAGCTGTGTGAGTAGCTGCTGCTTTATCTGGTCATGCTGCTTAACTGTGATTTAGGAAATAAACCTGCAGAGACTGGGATTAAACAGACAGGGTGGAGGGGCAGGGCATTTCCCTGGGATTAGCAACTGCCTAAGAGATTGGTCGGTGGCATTTCAATGCCAGGTAAGGCTCAGCAGCAACGCTGCTAGGGCTGGAGGGAGACTGGAGCCAAACTCCAACCAGGAGAAGTACCACCACCCTAGAAAAAGGCCTGGCCCCTGGGGACATTTTTGTGGTATTTGCTGGCCCCTAGCAGTGATGGATGTTGTTGGATAGGGCCATAGAGAACGTGTTTCTGGTGTCAAAATAGATTCCAGCCCTGTCTGATGTGCCTTATCTGGTCTTATCACTGATGACCTGTGAGTCATGACCACAGGTGACTGAATCATGTCAGGTCTCTGCTCTCCAGGAAGGTCACTAACCTGCAACGTAATATCAGAGAATCATAGAATCATTTAGGTTGGAAAAGACCCTTCAGATCATTGAGTCCAGCCATTAACCTTACACTGCCAAGTCCACGACTAAACCGTGTCCCTAAGCACCACATCTAACACAGCTGATAGTCAAAAGGCTACAACAGTATTGCAGCCTCAGATGAGGTTATATCATGCTGGAGTATTAATGATGTCATTATATGCCCACCAAGTCATCTTGCCTCTGTGGCAATTCTCCACCCTTGCAGAGGCTGAATGCAAGTAAATGTTCTTTAATTCTGGCTGCTATACAGCCCTGGGTGTTTTCCCTCTCAGAAAGAGTAGGGGGAAACAAGAGGTAATTAATACAGAATTGGTATGCACATTTTCCTCTAGCAAGCTCAAGGGCAAAGCAGCAGTTTCCCCACTACATGGTGCTAGAAACCAGAAGCAGACAGAAATCTCTGTAGAGCAGAGACTATGGCTTGCACTTGGCAAAGAGCTGATCTCCAAGCACTTACAACAGTTTGGAGGATAGGTCAGGCTTCCTGATCCTACTCTTTAAGCCCTTAAATAACAGGAAGGTGATAATCGAACAAGTGTTTTTATCATGAATCCCTTGTTCCTGAGCCTCTCAGGTGGATAAGCACTGAACACTTCATAGTGTGTAGCTGAACCGTAGCCCCTTGGGGGATCACTACATGGCAGAAAATAACCCAAAAGGTTTGTGAACCTGCAGGAAAGGTGCTGCACAAACCCTCTTCGTAAGACAAACAAGTTAAAGTCAAAGGTTGGAACAACTCTCTGGTTCCCTCCCCTTTCCCCCACCAGTTTGTTTCTGATTATTTTGCACACAGATCACACGGCAAAAAAAAAAAAAAAAGTGTCTTATTTCACTAGGGAGGGGGAAAGAAACACACTTGACGGTACTTTAAAGAAACTTCTTTCCTTTCAAAAACAACAATTCAAGTAAATTAATAGGCCTGGTCTGATGAGTATGAGTCATTTTCAGTACAAACTAACCACAAAAGCTGGAAATCTGGTTTTAAATTTAGAGGAGAAGGCAGAGAAGGGAAGATTATAAAATAATTCATGCATTTTTTCAAAATATGCAATATTACCAGTGATCAGAAGAGAATAATAAGCTTCCAACATCAGAGATCATAACGTAACCTCTGAGCCATGGCCAAGCAATAAACACAGCTCTTTAGTGACCAAATAATTGCAGAGTTTGAAAATGAAGTGTTATATCATCTAACTAATGCAGAGAATAAATTCCACTCCGCATGTGTTTTTACAGCTTGATACTCCATTAACATGAATAGGTTTTTTTCTGTCAATTTGCATAGATTAGCCTTTGAGAAAGATCTCCCTCACTGTCTTCCCAAATTATTTTTTTAAGGCTGTGACCAGTTGATGTGTCTGTGTCTACCCCTACTCTATTTTTCTGTATTTCTCTCACATACAGATACCCTCCCCAAAATGCAAACTGATTTTCTGTGGACGTACACATGTTTCCTATTGGCGGCTGTGGGATCCATGTGGGTGTTTGTGACTTACAAACACGCACATGCAGCCTCATATGCACTGGGTATGATAATTCTGGGTGGAAATCCTAAGTTTCAATGATTTCTTCAAAAATCATGTAAGAAACACTAGCAGAAGTGAAAAGAAGATAGTTCTCTAATGCAAAAGATGTTGAAGACTACTACTTCTTCCTACAGCCCTGAACAGCTACAACAGAGAAAACCAAGCTCCTAAGGACAATTGTAATGTGCCTCCCTGGCTTCAGATCACAGTTGCTTTAGCAACATACCAAAAGACACGCTAGCTCTTCTCTTCGCTGGCTTAGCTCCCATAGCTTTCTCCTCCATGTGAGCTAGGTCACTAAGGAAGCTGGAAAATGAAGCCTCCAGCTTTTTGGCCAGTCCTAGCATGGGCATCATAGCCCAGAAACGCAAACCAGCAAGACAGCCTTGCCCTGGCTCAGCTGCAGCTTAGCTCCATAATGATTTTCCTTTCCTCTCTGGGCTTTTAGCTTGGGCAGCTCTGGGTGTATGTCAAAATCATGCACATTCCTAATAAAAAGACCTTGTCAACATTGAAATTTTACAGTTTTACAAAGAATTATTATACATATACAGTGACTACACACACACAATACAGATTTGCAAAGAAACTGTCACTGTATTTTGTGACTACACACACACACACGTACACACACATATATATACAAAAATTAGGGACAAGACACAGCATTTTTGTGTGTCTCAGCTCCAGAAACACCTGATGTATTAGGGCTGAAAGATTATATAGCTATCGACCTGAGGCAGCAGTAGTGGGGGATAATTTAGCCCCAAGGGTTAATTGACTATGAATGTTCTTAAGATCACCAAACAACCTAAGTAATAGCTTGTAATATGAGCTTTCCATACAAGACTCACAGGAGACACAGCATCTTGCAATATCCCACACATTACTATACACCTCCCACTTGTGCAGATTCAATATTATATGAAATATGGTGGTTTATGCCGTGTAGTGTTCCTAATATATATTACATATCCTGTGATACATATTTTACATTATATTATGTATTGTGTAAACTCATATGTAAGCAAGGACTGGATGCCAGACCGTACTGCTGGCAAGCATACAATATCCTTTAAAAGCAGAAGGCCAGAAGCCCAGCGGCGCTGGCAGGCACTGTTGGCATTGGGGTGTGCGGGGGAGCACGATGCTGACGAACAGAGTGGGGACCATTTTCTCTGTCCTGAAGGAGGAAGCGGGGAGACGACACGGGTTTCTGGCTAAGTCGCTTGGCTACACGCAGGTCACACTTCAATTTTTCCGAGTTTCACCTATCAATATGCTAAAATAAAACCTGCAAGTGGCTCTCACCTCTCCTCCGCTCCAAACAGCGTCTGAGCCTCTAGAGGCTCAGGTGGGCAGGAAGCCTCTACAGACACAAGGTGGGCGGGCAAAGGCAAAACGCGTGTGCCCAAGACCAGAGATCAGGAGGGTCCGGGGCGGGACAGCCCGTCGCCCCCCTCCCCTGCAGCAGGCAGCCTGCTCCGGGCTCGGCTTGCGGCGCATTTAGCGGCAGAAGCTAAACTGGTTTCCCTCCCCCGCGCCCGAGAGATTTGTTGGCTGAGGGACGTGCCAACAGCCAGCCCGGGGGGCAGCTGCGTGGGAACTTTCTGCCTCGCTGCTTGACGCTAAAGCACCCGAATTCAGCATAAATTACTGTTAAGTCCTTGGGGAAAGAGAAGGGGTGTGGGTGTTTTAATGATTTCGTGATTTTGGGGACCCAGCAGCAGCGGCAAGCGCACAGCTCGCAGGTGCGCTCGCGTTCCTGGTCGCCAGCACAAGCCGAGCCGGTGCCTCTGGGTTTGGAGCCGACCCCCTTCCCTAAAATAACGTTTGCTTAACGCCCACCGCTGGTCGCCTTTAGCCTTGAGGCTTTGCTTTACTCGCTTCCCCCCCGCCCCTTTCCCCCGGCGCGGCGGCCCCGGCGGGGCTGGGCACGGGCTGTACGCACAGCCCGGGGCCGGGTGGCACTGACGGCGCCGCGCCGCACCGCACCGCGCCGCGCCGCGCCGGGCCGGGCCGACACCGGCGCCCCCCCGCCGCCGCCGCACGGAGCGCGCCGGTTTGCGCCTCGCCGCGGCAAGCACCGGGGAGCCCACCCCGCCCGCGGCCCCCGGCGGGTGCGCGGCCCCGCTCCGCTCCCCGGCGCCCCGCACGCCGCCCGCGGGCAGCGAGCAGGAGGAGGAGGAGGCGGCGCGTTTCGGTGCGGGCAGGTCGGCAGTCAGCGTGGGGCCCGGCCGCGGGGGGCGGCGGGGGGCGAGGACCCGTCGTCTCCCTCCCGGCCCCCCTCGCACCGCCCCGGGCTGCCCAGGGCGCGTGTCCGTGTGCCTGTGCGCGCACACGACTGCCGGCGGGTCCTCGCGGGTGTGTGCGGGTGTGTACCCAAAGGGTCGTTTCGGTAATTATGTACAGCTCAAAGGTCGGTTAGCCGTAAAAATTACACATCTATGTATATATCTGTTTGGAGGCCGTTTCTGTATACACGGACCTACGCGTGCAAACGGCCGTACCTTTGACAAAGTGTTTCTGCCACAGCGTGTGTGCAAGTACTCACCTGCGCTGTAAGTCTAAGATATCCGTAATTGCGTGTATCGAACGAATATGCCACTTTTGTAATTTATAATTCTAATTCTCATTTAAGAACATAACTCATCGAGATATATGTACTAAATTTAGTTGAAGGATATACTTAAATAAATTTACTTAGAAATATTTTCTACAATATGCAGAACTGTATATACAACAATTTCGAATTACAAGTAATGGGTACATAATGTGCCTCACATGCACGAAGCGTATTTCATCGTGTGTTTCGCAAATGTATCGCGTAATGAATTACGGATTTGTCATGTGTGTCATGTACATAAATACAGGTATAATTGTGTGCGGGCTGAACTTGTACCTGACGGGGGAAGGAGCAGGGCGAAGCAGGAGGCAGAAGCCCCGGGCAGCCATCTATCAAAGGAAACCCACCCCGGAGGACATAAACACGCTGATTTTGTTTCGGAGCCTGGCTCGGCTCACGGGGAGAAATGTCATTACGAAAACCCGGGGCAGGCGAGCTGGTCCCGCCGGTGGAGCAGCCCCCGGCCGGGGCGGGAGGGTCCGGGACCCCCGGGGTCCCCCCCGGCCCCCGGGGCGCATAGCGAGGGCTGCGGGGCTGCAACCGCTATGTTTCCACATGCTTGTCCCGGGAGGAGGAAGCACAAATGTCTGCAAACAAGCCTCTGCAGAGAAATGAAAATAAAGATGCAACAAAAAAAAAAAACCTCAATAATAAAACAAAAGTCGTAGTGAAGCGGCCCCCAGCAGCCTCCCCCGGTGGAGCCAGCCCGAGCCAAAGCAGCTCGTTCTCTGTAGCAAAAATCAATCGGGGAAAAAAAGGGGAAAAAAAAAGGCTCGTTTTGTTTGATTCGGGACAAATGTTTTTCGACGGTTTTGTAAAATGATTTTGCATCAGCCGATGTGATTGTGTAAAAAACCTTTCGGGACCCGGGCGGCGGCCGGCTGCACGCCCCTGCCCCCCCCCACCCCACGGGAGCGAGAGAGGAGGGCCGGGGGGAGGACGAGAAATTACAGAAGGTGTGCGGGGATGTTGCTAAATAGAAAGATGAAGACTGAGAGATGCTAAAAGAGGGGCGGGGGGAAGATGGTAAATTACGAGGAGGACAGAGAGCGGCTGTGCGGTGGAAGGGGTCAGGGTGATTGGGGGGGGGGGCGGGGGTCCGGAATAAGACGGATTTCGCAACAGCAACCCTCCGGGGGGAAGGAGGGGGGTGGAAGGAAAGAAATGTAAAGAGAGCTGGAGCCGGGGGCTGGTGGCCGGAGCTCCCGGCGGGCGGGACGCAGCTCTCGGCCCCGCAGCCCGGCTCCGGGGAGAGCCCGCCCGGCTTGGAGGTTTGTTGCCTCGCTGATTATCAGCATCTTTATTTGCTAATTAGAAGTGCCTGGCGATGCCGGCGCCTGGGCGCACGCACCCCCCCCCCCCCCCCCCGCCGGAGACCACCCCGTTTGGGGCGTCTCTGCCGGTCCTGCCGTGGGGGCCGCCTCCCCGCGTGCACCTGCGCGGGGCGGGGGGGACGGACGGACGGACGGACACACACACGCACGCACGCACAAACACCCCCCTTCTCCCGCCTTCCAAAACCAGCAACACCATCCTGACACTGCGCTCCCGAAGAGGGTGCTGCGCTTGGACAAGTCCCGCAGGATCCGGCCGTTTTAAGCTAATGCAGTGAGATTTAGGTTTTCCTTTAAAAAAAAGAATATACTTTTTATTTCATTTTTCGCACCCGAGAGCAGCGCGGTTCCCCGAGGGCTGCCCGGGCGCGGAGCCGGTGCACTTCCCTCGGCGGGGCGCAGGGGGTGCAGCGGGACCGTGCGGCGCCGCGGGCCGGGGGGGACCGGGGGGTCCCGGGGGGCCGGCGGGTCTGCCCGCTGCGGTCCGAGGCGAAGAAGAGCCGTCGGGCTTTTACTTGTGCTTTCTTTCCTATTTCTTGCGCCTTTTCCTTTTTAACCTGTCCGTGGAGGAGCTAGCTGAGCAAAGCTGCCCCGTGCATTTCCCCCACCCCCCCACCCAAAAACAGCCGAGAAGCCCCCCCCCCCCCGCCCCAGCAGTCACCTTTCCCCTATGTCTGAGCCCCGATATTGCCCCCCTGGAAAGACGGGGGGCGGATGCTGAGATAAATGTCTCCAGCTCTGCCGCCGAATTCCCAGCATCCCGAATAAACAAACACTGCCACCTTCCTGCTCCGGGACAGGCGAGTCCCCCTGGCCCCAGCCCTCCCACTGCCACCCCAATGAGGGACACCCCTCACGGAAAGGCAGATTTATTGTCCCTAATCAGCAAATCGTTTAGGTCATTACAAGCCCATTACCGAGGGACAGGCGGGGCGAGGAGAAACCTTGGCCACATCGTGTGAACCACTGCTTTGAAAACGGGAGAAAAGGATTCCCGGGAGAGCCCCCTGTTACCCTCTCCTACAGCGATGCCCCCCTGCTCCTTTGCTCTCACCTGCTGCTTTCCTTCAGCCTCCTGTGGCCCCCTTGAAAGAGGTCCAGTCCCCCTAAATCTGACAATCCCATCCTTGCCCAGACCCCTTCCTGCATCTTTTGCAGCCAGGGCAAAGCATCTTCCGAATAAGGCCCAGGGGACGAGACTGTTTAACTGGATTTGGTGGATTTTTTTTTATACCACCCCCACCTTTTACAACCTTTTCCTCTTATTTCTTTTCCCAGTCCCCCTCAATGACATGTTTTCAGTAAAAACGCCAGAGATTTGGTGCTGCCTGTGCTGTGGGTAATCCGGAGGTGGTTGTTCATGTTGGCAGCCCACCCCACCAGAGAAGAATTTGGGGCAGAGCCTCTTGGATCTGCATCTGCTTGGGTCCACATTAGGGATCCAGCTTAGAGAAGGGAAAAGGGGCGACTCAGCCCCCTGAAAATCAGGACTCCTGTACTACCCCTGATGTGGCATGCTGCATCATCCCTGCTACCTATGCCAGGTACTGGGGATAGCACCAGCTACACAGAGCTGGGGGGTTGCACAGATCTCCAGCCGGGGCCAGAGAGACCCTTGTCTCCCCCCTCACCCTTTTTACCTCCACCCTAGTAATTATGCAACCTCTCCTGACCCTGCTTTCTATCCCTTTTATCCTGGCCTCAGTGCCTGTTCGCCCAAGCAGGCAGGGCTGAGCCGTTGGAGATTGCTCTGAGGTCCTTCCATCTGGCACTTTCTCTCTGTTTCCCCACTCAATAAGTAAAATAAGGGTCACCCTTTTTTTTTTTTACTTTTTTTTTTTTTTGGATCACACACCAAGGCCCATCACAAATGAGACCCCCGAGGCTTTGATGCCTGTGTTTGGACACAAGCAATTATCTCTAATTATTGTTTTGCTTTTCAGTTTGCCCAACTTTCCAACAGCCTTGAAAAGAAACTTCAAGGAGGGGGCTCAGCAGACTGAATGAGACATTTCTCCACGAAAGCCCCTCCCAGAGCCCCCTCTTGCTTCCATATTGAGAGACACAAAATCTTCAAAAATGTTTAAGTACAATATGGGTTTGGCGAGGGGTTTTCTTTTCTTTTTTTTTTCTTTTTTTTTTTTTTTTTTTTGAAGATGATTTCTAAAGACACAGGAACATTTGTACAAATAAGGCGCAGATGGGAGTGGGGTGGGGGAGCACACTGGAGCTGAATATCTGGGAAGGGAGGTGAAATGGTTTTCAGCTGGGAAGGAAGTGGAGAAGCAGAGATTAAAACCCCCTTAGACTTTCCCACCACTCATAAATAATACATTAAATTGCACTTACTGCTTTCTGCTCACTGAGGAGCACTGGGCAAAGGCCTCAAGTCCTGAAGAAAATTCACAGTCTGGGGGAATGGCAGGATCGGGAGGCAGGAATGGGGAGAGAGAACATTTTGGGAAGCTGTCTGGAAGGATGGGAAACAACTACAAATAACATGTCAAGTTTCTGCCCATGCATGTGTCATGCACCTGCATATACATACACAAATCTACATATGTGGGTGTTCTCCTGCTGACATATGGATACGTATACGCACTTACACACACATATATATCCATACAAACGTGCAGCCCAGCTGCAAATATGCTCACAGACTGAAACACATCTATGCACACAGGTATTACACACACACACACACACACACAGACAGAGAGGGTACAAGTGTGCACAGAGGGATGTGCATACCTACGTTCACATCCACAGGTCCATCACATCTGTGTGCTCATGCACGCAAGGAGGTGGGGGAAGGATGTAGATAAACAGGTAGACACACTTGTAGTAATAACCATACCCCCCCTGCAGTGTGTATATATATTATAATTGACTCAGAGTCACTAAAGTAGTCTGAGAGCCAGGATTTTACTCAGGCTGCGTTACACATCTCTTCCAACTTCTTAAAGTGGTGATAACACCTCTGCAACACAGGTTTCTCACCGAATACCGAAAAAATGTGTTTTAACTGCTACCCCACCATTTATTTAGCAATCCTTCACAGTAACCAGAGCACGCTATGCAAAATATGTCCAGCCTGCTGAGACACATCTTTGGCTGAAGGACACCAATCATTTTTCTGCAGCTAAAATTCCTCTGCAAATCAATGCCATCCAGTCATTAGTTCTTCACGAACTAGCCTAATGGGCCATCACATCTCCATCCAAGTAAAGGAAAATACAGCCCTGCCCTTACCCCAGACCTCATTGCACAGGCCAAGGGTGGCAAAGGTGGGGGAGCTTTTTATTGCTCCCCTCCTTCGGTGGTAGCACTGCAGAGAAGTGGGGTTACAAATATTTGTCTTTCTGCCTGGCTGCCTATCAACATATATGTCTAAAGAAACACTCTAGCTATACATGTATAAACATGGAGCAATAATGCATGTGTATTTGTATACATTATGCTTATATATGGCGAGTGTATCATTATATATATGTATGTATCATACACGCATATAAATAAACCCAGGCATATACATCTCTTGGGTATTTTATTTTACCACTTGATTATTAGCAGCGGTAGCAGTAATAGATGTATTTCTGGCAGATCTAGACTAGTAACAGAAGAACATATTATCCTTTTAGGAAAGTAATTAGCGTCAGGGATCTGATTCCTTTTGCTACCCTTCTAATTAATTATACTTGGTAATGCCATCATTAAGAAGAGCGGAGTGTTTGTTCTTTTAATCTCTGTGTAAGGGACATGAGTTGGGAACAAGCTGCTTTGGGGTAGCTTTGCTGCACTCTTTATTCCACCACTCAGCCCTTCTCTTTTTTTTTTTCCCCAGCCAGGCTTTTTGCACGCCCCCAAACCAAACCCACACACACACATACACCCCCCCCAAAATCGCCATCAGACTCCTCCCTCCAAAAAAACTAGGAAACATAGTGAATTAAAGAAGTCTTGACTTAAAAACGACCCATATGTTTGCAAATGCTTTCCAAATGATCCCTTTCTGAATCCATGTGTTGTGCATGGGGTGGCGGGGAGGGGGACGGGACACCCCGCTACAGATTGTGGCTCTGATCTCTGGGTTTTTCCTGAGCTCGGGGGCTGTCTGCAGCACGGCGCGACCCTTTGCCAGGGGTCGGTGCACTCGCCCGGAGGGCGGCTGTCCCCATCGCTCCGGCACAACCGTGGGTCCCGCTCCCACACGTGGGGTCCCGGATCTAAACTGCTAATTGCACGGGTTCACAGATCCTCCAGCCCAGCGCCTCACCGAAAACCAGTGCCTCGCCGGGCCTGCATCTCTTGGGGACCACACACAAGCACCGCACAGAGCTTTTGTGTGGCAGAAAAAAGGGGACACATAATAGAAAGGGCGAGAAAGAGAAAAAGAGTTGGTAAACACATTGGCTGTGGTACCTAGAAACCAAGGCAGTGCAACAGGTTCCCAAGAGAAGATCAAAAGTTGGCCTTTGGGATAAGCAACTGAGCAAACTCAAGTATGTTTCTATAATGAACTGCACAAAAGCAGCAGAGGGAGTAGCAGGCTAAACTCAATGAGCTGCTCATAATGCACTGATATGTATATTATATAGATATTCCCGTACCTGCCGTACCAGCCCTGGCCAAGGTAGGTGTGTGCGTGGGCAAAGTACAGCACATAAATCTGCCAAACACACCATGTGCCGCATGATCTATAAATAGATAATGCACCACAAAGATACACACAGAGAATTAGATCCAAAAACTCGGAGCTCTGCCATGAGACCTTGACGCGGATAATTACACAACTTTACCTACAGGTACCTGCAGAGACGTGTGAGTTTGTGGGCACAATGACAGTGCTGAATGCACAAAATATGTGCCTGTACATCGCATGTCATTCTGCATGTATGACAAAATAAATCTATGTGTTTAGATATCCGCGTTATGTATTCATATAGTTCTGTGCACATATTTCGGTTGCAAAAATGTACCATCAATATGGGATCTAACAGGCACAGATAGCCGTGCGTTTATTATTGTTGTACACGGGCTACTTTTACATCTAATAAAACAATGACACTAATATGCTGCTCAAACATATTATCTTTTTACTCAAAAATGTACTGTGAGAATTTTCTTAAGAGGGTGGGATGTGTTTTTATATTCTAAAAGTTCAGCAGCCTGGGAGATCATTAATACTCATTTATCTGTCACCTGACATGACATCTGTCATGTAACTGAAGTGAACTGCTCCCTGTCACTTCCATTAAGAAGAACATGGAGCAGTTACATTAAGTTATGTCCCAGCTATCTTCTTATAAAGAAAATACCCGGTTTGTTCCAGGAGCTAATATGCTGGTTTTCTTCACTGTTACTCACTGAGGCAGTAAGTACAGATGTGACAGCCAGACGGCTGATATAAATGCGCATGGACATTTAAGGTCCAAAAGGAACATAATACAGCATAATCCCAGTTTAACATTATTTTAAAATAAGGGGGAAACACTTGAACTCTCCCTACATAGTGACATGAATTTTGCCCTGGATGAGATTATGTGTTTTTCAGGCATGATTAGCCATATGTCTAAACTGAAATGAGACAAAAACAAACCAAACAACTTTGCAGTATCTTGTGCTGAGCTCAGCGCTTTTTAGAAAGGACAATATGGAACTCATTCATCTGAAGTGTAGTCATAGCAATTGTTTCACTGAGAGAAATATGTTGTTAGAAAAACTAAGGGGACAGAGCAGCTTTAATTTGTCCATTGCTTTAGAAGGAGGGCACCTGATGTAACTTAATTTTTCAGCTGATAATACGAGTTGCAATCAGTTTGAATCCCATGCAGTAAATCTAGACAGACCTTAATCAACAGTGGTTTCTTACAAAGTTATTTAGACAATCTCCTGTCTCTCTTAATCCATTTATCTTAACAAAATAACCAATATGAATTTGTAAAGAAATAGGCCAGTGAAGACAGACAAGGGTCAATCGACACATACATGTGTGTGGAGAGTCTGTGATGGAAAGGAAGGAAGAATACCAATTTAAAGCTGTTAGTAGCAATTATTTTTGCTTGTATGTTTACACTAGTGTCCTTCCTCAGACCTCCCAGAGAAGGTGGACAGGGAACAATGAACTCTTTCTCAGTTTACAGGAATTAGGGACTAGCCGAAGAAACAACCATGTAGTAGGTTTAAGACAAACACAAAAAGCTTTTCACAAGGTGTGTTGTTAAACTGTGGAGCTCACCAACACAAGAACTGAGAAGAGTTCAAAAAATAATTGGAGCAAATCCTGGAAGAAAAAAGTTGTCATTAACACAAAAATGAAGACACAACTTCTGGCTCCAAAAGCTGTGCTGGTGGGCTGCAGGAGAAGAGGGATGCAGGTGTTCCACTGAAGCTACCACAGATTTAATAGTTTTTGGTACGTTCTTCCAAGCTGCCCCTGGCTAGTGGTTAGAGCAGTCCCTTTGGACACACATCAGCAGTGCTAAGGACTGAACTTCAGCTGTCCCCATCACTGGCAAACACAGTCACTACCCAGATACCACATAAAAACAGAGGATGGAGACATGTTTCCTCCCTATTCTCTGCATGTGTTTTAACAGAAAGGAATAATTCTCTACCTGGCCACAGAAAACTGACTTTTAATCATCATATGTAGCTAAAAGCAGGTCTCAGTCTGTTTTCTGGAGGGACATCCCTCCTAGAAGAAATGTGTAAGACCCCAAGGCAGAAAATAGCACAAGTTTACAGGTACAACCCTAATATCACCATTGTCTGCATGCTCATTTGGTGACCCACTGCTCAGTGGGCTGGCTTAGAGGGACAGTATTTTAAGATGTCCTTAGCATTGCAGAGGAAATTGCAACACCTAAGTGGGACTCTGCCAGAGGAATGAGTGCTTAAGTCATCATCTCCAAAGTCAATATGTCTCTCTCATCTATCTGGAGGAGCCACCTCCCTCTACATTGACTTTAGAGGAAGTCAAACTACCTGACACTAATCAAGCACTTTCTGATACCTTTTGAACTTGCAGATTGACAGGACAATAATTTCAAGCCTCCTGAGGATGGACCAGCCTCTCTCAGATGGCATTTGAAATAATCTCAAAGTAGCCTCTAGGATCTTCACAGTGTGAGCGGAAAACCACAGGAGAAAGATGACTCCTTCGCCAGAAGACATGATTTGCTCTAGCTCTGCAAGTCAAAGGTTTCACACTGCACACGCTGAGCCAAGGTTACTCCTTGCACTTGCTGGCTGTCATCTTTCTATTAATAAGCTCTACAGGTGAGCTGAGCTGAATGCCAGCAACCGTACAAAGTCCATCCTACTAAGCAGCCTGGAAGCAGCCCGTGGTTGAAGTACCGTACCACAGATTCAGCAAAAGCCACCTGAGAGGTCTCTGGGCTTTAGGTGACCAGCTTTAAAAAGTGGAGGACAACCAGTGCCCTCCTTGCTGCATTGTCGCTGTCAGTTGGGTGGTGAGCAAGACTGATGCTTCTCTGGGATCTTCCCTGGGGGAACTGTGGGGATTGGGGCGGGGGGTGGGGGGGCCACAGCAGAGTTTAAGTGCATTGAAGCAGCTGCAGTGGCACTGAAACAAGTGCTTTGGGAAAGAGCAGCTGTGGGGAGTGGAGGAGCACCCCTGGGTCTCACAGATGCGATCTGGGGTAAGGCTACTCTCATGCAACCCTTGGAAGGCTCACATGCAACACTGTTGTCTATTTACAAAAAATAAGACTTTCTGGTGCGGCTATGTGCCTTCCCCTTTGCTGACGGCTGAAAAAAGCAATGGAGGTCAGACTGCCAAGAACCTGGAGAGGAATTTTAGGAATGTGTCGATTAGCTCGAGAGAGTGATTAGCAGTGGTTTCATAGCGGCTTAGTGTCTCTTCCTTGTTGCTTTCTGACTGCGTGATTCGGCAGGTGAGTTTGCCCAACTTGAGTTCATTTTGGCCGTTTGAGCCAGTTTTGCAGCCGATGACTTAAGAGGTGAAACTTTCCCAGCAGTAGCCGGGTGTGAGTTCAGCCTGGGTGTGAGTTACAAGCTGAGAGGGAAGATGGAAGTTATTCCAACTCCAAGTCCTCCCGAGTCTTTAAATACTTCATTTCACCTTGGCCTCACTGAATGCAGTCCCTTCACTTGGCTATAGCTTTTCTGTCAGCCTCCCACACTCTGTATAAAACCAAACTCCATCCCTCTGTGTCCTTTAAATTATTTGCCTTTATTGTACGAGCTCCAAGAACAAAGCTAACGAAAAACAATGAAAATAAACACATTTTAAACACAACCACATTTCATGCCCATTCCTCAGGCCAAGCTCTTATTATTCCAAAGAACAGGGCCACAAATATGAGGGACAAGAAGTGATAAATTAGTTCCTCTGACAACCAGTGGATCATGGTTCTTGCTCAAGAAAAAGTAGCTCACAGTGCTCTTTTTAGGTCATAGATATCATGAGACTTCATTAATGACTCACAAAGTGCACAGGGAGCTTTAAATGAGAACTATTTTCTTTGTGTGCAAAATAAACTGATATTAATGGCTGGAGCAGGAACAAGTTGGCAAGGTATAGGCAGACCACAGTGTGGTCAGCACAAATTGCTGTCATTTGCTAGAATAATTGCAGTGGCAACTGTTGCTGTTGTTGCTAAGTGGGTTTTTTTTCCCTGCGTGTCTGTGTGGTGCACACTATTTATGGCCAGATTCTGCCATTCACATGGAGTTAATGCTGCCCCCTCTGAGATCGGCATCATCCTGGCTTGGTCTATTCTTAAGGATGGGCACAACTTCATTCCCCCCAGCTACAGTCACCGCCCGAGGCAGGTAACTCTATTGACATCAGATTTTGCACAGTGGTAGGAAGATATTATGGTCTATTATATTGCAACTTAGTGGCTACAACCCCAAAGTCGGTGAGCAGGAGGGGGCAAATGATTTTGCAACGTGCCCCATGTCTTGCCACGTGATGGAAGGACACCCTCTGTCACTTGGCAGGCATGGGGCATGGCACTGCTTTCAGGCGTGTGCAGAAATGCTGGTTGTCTCCAGCTTACTATGTCTGCTATGTAGGACCTTGGACTGGGGAAGACTTGTGGCACTGTGCTGGGTTCAGGTGGCTTCTCCAGGTGAGCATAAAGCAGAAGTGAAGGGCTGGGGCTGAAGCATCTTTTTCCTTTTCTGTCCAACAAAGTAACTGAATTGGGCATGACCAAAAGCTGATCTCCAGAATGGAGGTAACAGGGTGTTGGTCTTAACAGAAAGAATGGAAGAAAAGCACAGAGCAAACCAAGGAAAGGGAATAAAGAGACAAGAGTGTAATTTTTTTCCAGTCACTAGAAGCATTTTAGATATGGTGAACCAGAGAGCTGGTTTATTAGCATCCAATTACCCTATGAGAGCAGAACAAAGAGCTGAAGCTGTGCCTGAAGGGAAGGTGATGCTTTCTAACATGATCGGCCCTGAGCTCCCCCAGAGAAGCATACCTGATAATTAAAATCAAAGAGGGCCAGGTGCAGCTTGGGTACAAAAGGGAGAACAAAGAGGTGAACTGCTCTTTGAGTGAGAAAGAGCACGTTTTCCCTGTTGCCTTTGACACAGCTTTGTGCTCTCAAGTGATGTCTAACTTCTGATGTGCCAGGACTCTCCATCACACATTATATGAATATGGGAGATGCCACCTTTGAATGTTTTGTGCTCACATTTAAGCTCACAATGACACCACTCATGAAGGATGGATGCTGAGTTCCCTTGTTTTATGTACCTTCAAACCTTTCCAAACCAAGTCTTGTACTGAGGGGTGCAAGGTCAGAGCAAGAATAAAATAGGTCAGGTCCAAGCTGGGAGGCTCTTACTACCTCTTCAGGGTGTGAAAACGCAAGATCAGAAAGACCTGAACCATCTCATGACTAAAAAATACTAATATCCAATAAAGCATTACAGTACATAAAAATCATATCCAACATGACACAAAACGGAATAGACCAGATCTCTCCCGTTACTCCAGTGTCTGAAATTGCCTTCTCTGTACTCCCTGGAGGATCTGTGCTCAAAACCCTGTCATTTGGCCTTCAAATTTGTCTCTCTGTGAAAAACAGCATTTAGACATGAAGCAAAACAAGCCTCTGGTGCAAGCTGTGTCTTTGGACCCTTGACTTAGTCCCAGCCCTCTTTTAGCAGCAAGGAGTGAAACAGTTTCTTCATGCAAGAGATCACAGAAATTTGGCTGCAGTGTCCCTCATGATGAATGAATTGGTCAGTTCGTATCAGCAGCGACAACTACGCCATTGCTCCCTCTTCTTTCTCCTCCCTCCTGACCTAGTTTTATCCACATAAATATTAATACTGCAACTCCTAATTAAATCCAGGAATACATTTACCTTCACAGATGAGCTACTTAAGCAACACAAGAGGGGCCTCTTGTTTCCATGAAACTTTGCAGCCTGTAAAATGCAGTAGTTCTTTCCAGGGTTATTGCTGCTCAGTAAATAATGGGAAAAGATGAGGAATATTTCTGAAATAGATCAAGTGCACTCCAAACAGAAACATGCTAATAGGGGGAGATGTAAGAACAATGTCAAATGTCAATGATCACAAAGTAGCTCCCAAATATATATTTACCGAATGCAATGCTTCGCCGCTGAACAGAGTTGACATAATGACATGCTCTTAGAGGAAACTTTCCAGGTTATTTTACTAAAGATGTTGGGGTTTGGGTGGTGGTTTTTTTTTTGTTTTGGTTTTTTATATTTTTTGTGTGTGTGTGTGTTTTTTTTACTGACGCGCAACTAGAAATTTCCTATTCTCAGAAAACAGGATCTTTGAATAATAATAATAAAATGGCCTGGAAAAGGCGAACAATGTCTGGTTTTCTTAGAATGGTTTTTATAAAGCAGTCAGCTTAGCTGCACTTCTCTCCACACCCAGTGCAACAGTACAGCCGAACTAGTACTGACTGAACTGTTATGTTTACGGGAACATCATGTGGGCTGATGCTAAAGTCAAGATAAAAGACGCCAACTGCAGCTTCCCTGCCCACAGGAACTTATTTCCCTGTCAGATGAAAAATCTAGACTAATGTGACGTGAGATTGGATAAATCCATGCTGTTTTGATCTTATCAGCCTTGTGCGTGTAAGCAGTTTGGCTGATAACCTGTTATACTATTTATGCTACAACCAGCTAAAAACCACTTCCAGAGTGGACACTGGCAGACCCATGTCAAACAGAACATACTGAATGGCGTTTTGCAAAAGTCTATCTGGAACCTGGAAAATTGCTCTTCTCGAGCTGGGTGATGCGTGACAAAGCAAACCAGGAGAGCTGTTTTTCCAGTAAGGCTGTGGGCAAAGTCCAACACTTGCACAGTCCCTCCCTCTCTTCTGTTCCATTGCTCCTGACTGATAAAAAGCCAATGTGACAGGTCCAAGAGAAAAGCTCAGCATCACACTGTAATTAATAAACCAGGGAATCTTAGGCAAGACACACAAGCTAAGCCTGTCCCACTGCTCACTACCAGAAAGGTCTCCACTGTGTTTATCTTCTGCTACTGCTTTAGAAGTGTCACATCCCAAGGGATGAATGGGAAAAAACGCCATGGGTTTGTTTGCTTTGGATCCAGTTCAACTCAAAACCACAAAGATGGTCCATATAAATGACTTTTGATCAGAGCTGATCAAATCCAGGGATAGTCAGACTTGGGGGAGGTCCCTGAGTCAGGCATGGAGCAGCTTGAATCCAGTGGAGTGCAACAGCCACAAAAAGTGGGTCAGAAATCTAGAAAACATAATATATGAGAATTAGCTGAAAATAAGTGGGTTTGTTCAGTCTAGAAATGGCAAAGAGGACACAGCCTAACAGTCCACAAACCCATGAATGAGAAGAGGGAGGTTATAGAGCTGTGTCTCCTCCTACAGGTAGGAGACAAGGAGTCTTGTCCTTGAGCTGCAGCAAAGGGGGAATGATATTAGACATTACAGGGAAAGCTGTTCAAGGTGAAGATGGGAGTGCTAGTAGAGGTTGCTGAGGGAGGTAGTGGTACCTCCATCATTAGCGAGTTTTAAGAAGAGGTTTGACATGCATATGCCAGGAATGGGTTACGTCTGAATGTTTAGGTCCTGGATGAGGAGGACAAGTCAATTCCTTCTCAAGGTCCCTTCCCACCCTGCCTTCTGGGGTTTGGTAATTCAAGTGTACGTGAAATTCACTGGGCACACTTCCTCAGACACACTCACAGTTCAGTTCATTAGCTACAACCTCTGCTCTTTGGAGAAGGCCTTACCCAAAGTCTCAGGGAAAAAGCACCAGGCAGTTTGGTCACTTTTGACTACAATCCACCTTGGTGCACCAAAGACGGCTTCATAAATCAAAGTGAGGATGAGCAGATTTCTTATCCTGGTAAATCAAACATGGGCATGCTGATAGCTGGGCGTCCAGGAAGGCCTAGGAGAATTAGGGTTCTGGGGTACAATGTAGACCTGGCTCTGTATCTGAGCCACCCCCAGCCCTAAGATGTTTACATCTAAGCTGTTGGTTAGGGCCTCCCTGCAACTTTCCCACATCGGCAGCTATTGTGAAGCGCCACATGAGGAGGGATTCTTTGTGCCGAGAAGCCTTTCAGGGATCTTCATTTTATCTAAATAAGGACAAAGAGCTTGTGCAGTGCCAGTGCTGCCCCACTGGAGTCAAGAGGCAGCTCTGTTCAAACACCAATGGTGTGAGGCCTGAAGACGTACAACTCCGGCGAGGAGGACCCAGGAGGTGATGGTCTGCTCCTGCCAACCAGCAACGTGGCTGTTTATCCAAAGGAGCAGCACTCTGTGTGAACAATGATAGGTTTATTTTGCAGTCAGCGTCAGAAATCATGGCGCTTTTCCATCTATTGTCCTATATGCTAAGTAAACATCATAAACTATTCTGCACTATGTGCTTCTGAAAATCATAACGCAAGAGTTTTACCATCGAGGAACAATGAAAGGGCAAACAAGGAAGCCAAACCATATAAGTTAGCTTTGTTTTCCATACGGCGGAGTAGTGTATAACTTGGTTTCTCCTGCCATGTCTTTTATGGTGTTTTTTTAAAGCTACTATGCCGTGTTACACGGCTCCATTCATAAAATTAAATTCCACGGGGCAGGAAATCATTCCCTTTTTCCTGATCATATCGTCTGAACCCATGCTGCAGGCGACAGGGAGAAATTACTAGTCCTGACGCACATTTAAGGAGTTTCTTCTGCTGCACGGTTCCCACATCAATGAGAAACTCTGCACATGCAGCAAGGCAAAAACCCACTGGGTAGGCTGAAATGATTTTTGTGTGTGCGTGTGTGTGGTTTGGTTTAATTTAAAGATGTGCAGATAGAGTTTTCACTCAGCGCGCGGTATTCATTAGTGCAAGGCAGCAAACTTGCCTGGAGATCTGAAGGCCCCAGAAATCAAGCTGTGGGCGGGTAGTGATTCGAAAGGTTTAGAGGGTGATGATTTGATAATTTCCCTAGTCCAGAAGCCTGCAGAGAACACACACATACAAAGCCTGGTCGAGGGCTGCCCCATATCCCAGCTGCCCTGGACGCAGGTACTGCAGGGCCATGCACTGGTCCGTATGGATATACTGATGTGGGATGGACCCACCTAGGGGCATCCTGGGCAGGGGTATCTGCAGGCAGACCCAAGTAATGGGATGTGTCTTTTCAAGGCCTTTTTGGCCCATAAGATACAGAGGGCTCACAATTGGCTACTGAAAACTAGAGAAATAGCTCTTAAATGCACAACAGCAGTTTGAAAATGAGGAGATGAAAGATAATGCCCATCCCTAGATGATAATGCAGCTGTTTCTGGGTTTGCCTTGATGAATGAATAATGCTCGGATCCTGCTTGGACAAGACTGGCAGCCCAGGTGGGACCAGCCTACAGGTCTGCATAAGGCTCACCAGTGTGGACCCCCACCACGGTGCTGGCACATCCCTGGCACTGTCACTGTGCTGGGGCAAAGATGACCAGGTGATCTGCCCCCCCTCTCAGGTAAGGGAGAGCTGGTGGACACCTCTGTAGCCTGAAGGTCCCCCCCCTCCCACTCCATCCCATAAAGGACTGATGGGAATCTTCTCTCAACTTCTGCCTCCAAACCACCCCAAAGCTCAACCTCCACCTGACTCGTCTGAGTTTATGGACTAAGTCTTGTGGCTGTCAGTCACCTCAAAGCCTTGTTTTGCTCTTCTTGCATAGAATGTGCACAGCACACAGGGATTTCAGAGACATCCCACCACAATCCAGGCTGAAGCTGCATGAACTCAAGATTCATCCTAATGCAAAGATTTCCTTCAGAGGGAGGGAAAAAATGCCCCTTGTTTTTTATAAAAATATCTTAATGATTTTTCTTACCTGTCAGTTCTATCTATTGGCAAAATATACCACCAGACTGAAATACTGCCTTTTAGAAAAGGGTGGTAAATCATAAACAAATGCTGTTGCCAGCACCATAATAGGGCATTTGGAGGGTTGTATGAACTTCCCATATCCCTGACATGAATGCAGCTGTGTACTCACATAGGAAAACAAGCTTTCAGAATTTAACTGCAGAGATCATTTATTATTTGGAGTCCTTTCCCAAGGGAGCTCATTATATTTAATTTAAATAAAGAAAAAAAGAAAAATAAAAACAACAAAACCTTTATATTTCAACTCTGCTCATTTAGTATGACAGTGTACAAAAAGACTGCAGAGCTTTCAGAGTAATATAGTATATTATCTTTATACTTTCAAAGCCATTCTCCTATGGCTTTAAGAAAGATCTAACTCCCTCTTCAAATGCATGTAGCACATACAGAGTCAATCTTATGTTGTTGTATACTATACATTGAATATATCTATATATGCACAGCTGGAAATACTAATTCTCGAGAGTCTGTATATGAGGAAGCATACTTTAAAAGCCTATATATTTATGTATACTATATATTTGTAAATGCACATCTTTCCCTATCCTGCAAAATATACATACAGTTTGCTCTTCAATAATTTTTCTAGCTGGTATACCTGAGAAAGGGTCTGTAATTATCCAGTTTCCTAAGCTTTCACTTGGCTTCTCCTGCTGTTGAATATCCCACCAGGCCCTGGCAAGGAGCAGTCCCAGTTGTCCCAGTCCCAGGGTACAAACGTATCTGACCCTCTTCTACAAAAGTCACTTGGGCACTTCACTTGCTGACCCCCACTGGCCACGAGTGCATGTACTACCCCCTGTAAAGCACTGTGTTTAAATACTTTCCTCCCCCTGTGAACAGCAAAACCTATGCTATGCCATGGGTGTTTTGCCGAGCAGCTTAGTGAAGCCTTGTAAAAAACATGCATATTAATACAGTGATGATGAAACCCCTCCTGCAGGGTTTGGGCTTGTCACCATTTAATCCAGCTTTAAAACCCCACTTAGCTTAAAGTGAGCAAGATCCAACCCTAAAGTGAAGGGTGGGGGAAAGAGGAGGGAAGAGGGTGAATGCTCTTTGTGCTTGGATTTGGGAGTGCAGGGATGGAAAGGGGATGCAGGGATGGGAAGGGATGCCCAAATTCTTCCCTAGATATGAGAAATAAAAAGGAAGTGTAGCAAAGCTCTTCTGCATTCCTACTGTGCCCATCTTTGGTGTAAATGTGAGGAGCAATGCACAGACCTGGGAGAAACAGCTGAACAACTTGTGAGATGGAAAATGCAGCCCCCAGCCGCCTGCACTCATTGCCTTCCTCTTCGTCTATGTCACTTGGGGGCTGAAAAGATTTTTTCAGCAGTTTTGCACCTCTCTTTCTCCTGGAAAGTCCCATATCAGTGCAGGGGGATCTTGGATGGATCCCCTCCAGGGCGACACAAGCCCTGCTGCTCTCCACAGCTCTGAGCATGAGGATCCATGCAGCCAGCGTCCCTGCTCTCCTGAAACCCAAACACGATGCTGACAGCCGGGTTTTAATCACGCAAGGGCCGATAACCATCAAACGCCGCTAATTTCCAACAAATTATCTAATCCAGATGCTTGCTGGATTTGAGTAAACACTGCACCCAACAGGATCATAAAGCAAATAAGCAGAAAGCAGTTTAGAGTTTCAGCTCTCCCCTCCCCTAGCCTGGGACCCTCAAATGGGGAAAAATACAAATCAGGTGATCCAGCACTTGTATTTGAAACCAGATCGGTTCCCATGGGATTGCATAAAAGTCCCACACACAGAGCAGAAGAGCAGCCCCCTGCACAGGGCATTGGCAGCAGGGGACACACAAGTGGGTTTAGGATAGCTGGTGCTCCGAGCAAGAAGGACGATGGCCAGTATTGGTCTTGGCAGGAGCAATGATTGTGCTTGGGAACACAGCAGCCAGGAGGCATTTAGGGATGTTGCCACCTCCCGGTGAGTGGATGAACTCTGCAAAGCCTCTCTGGGACTGATTCAGTCCCTCTCCCCTTCCCATGCCGGGAGATGGCACAGCTGCCCTGCAGCAAACACCCCATCTGCACAGGCTGACACCCGCAGCATCACCCCAGCAGGAGGAAAGGATGGCATGCAGACGGAAAGAGGAGGAAAACACCTCCAGCCTGCGTGGGTTGTGCATACAGGCAGCTGCCTGCAATCTGCCTGCCCAAGGAAGGAGGCACGGGACTGTGCTGCTGGCCCACTGGGGTCAGGTTGCCTCAGAAATCACCCCAGCTGTTTTTTTAAGGCAGAGGAGAATTTAAAATTCAAGTGTTTGGAGAGAAGCACACACAAATACAGAGGGAAACATGTTTTCAGCTGTTTGAATCATTTCAGGAAATGGTTGATAAGTTTTATTCTGTCTTGGGACAAGAGTTAGATCCCATCTCATGTAGGATCCCCTTTAGACTTCAGTTTTGTCAAGGGCTGTTGCCTGGTGAGACACACAAAGTTGTATGTATTAGCACACAAAGTGTATGTATACACACATGAACACACATAATTATAGGTATTTTTTTCCCTCCTTCAGCACCAGCCTATTTTCTTGAATAATTCTCCTGTAGTATCACATATAAGACATCCCTCTAAAGGAAAGACATCTTTTCTACAGTCATATAATATTTTCTCATGTACAGCCATGCCTTTTGTACAGTGTGTAGGCAGGGCATATATTTAGATATACACTACATGCAGTCATGGACCGATACTGTCTGAATGCACATGGCACAACCATGCTCTGCCAAGTCTGGGGACTCATGTAAATAAAGGATTTATTTTACAAATTTCCTTACACGCAAATACACACACACAAATGCACTGGAAACATATGGGATGGAAAACATTCTTTTGCATAAGTCTGCAATATTGGATTCAAAGATACAATTACCCGGAGGTTATGTAAGCTTTGAACAAGGAGGGGGGAAAAAATGTAGTATGTCTGAGCAGGCCTTCTGGTGAAACAGGGGAAATGGCACCTCCCCACTTACAGAGTATTGTCTATTCTGTCTCAGATTGGGGGAAAAAAAAATTAAATGTTTTCCGAATTCCATAAACAACAGCCACCCTTCTTTCAGCAATTCATGGTGGTCCTCGTTCACAAATGTTTGTTAAAAAAATAGCCCCAGCTATTCGCCTTCCCGGGCCCTTTTGCCATATGAAGAAATAAACCAGCCGTGTTGTCTGTTCCCGAGAATTTTCCGTCTTTCCCCTTTGCAATTAAAGCTGATCTCTCCTTGCAGCTTCTCTCCCCTCTGCTCCCCCTCCACCTCCTTGTCCGTCTAATCCCCCTTCCCCTCCAAGTGCATTATTTGGTTTTGGAATTATATCTATTTACCCAGGGTGGAAGTTGCACAACGGATGTGTTTATGTGAGAAAATTATATCACTGACAAATGTTGATTGGCATGTGGACATTGGGAGAGAAAACTACAGAAGACATTTTCATCAGCTTGGAATAACACGATGATTGTGTTTTCAGCAGAGCTAATGGATCACATACCCCTGCTCACTCTGATAGCTGTTTACACAAAGGACGGCTTCCCAGATGCAGCCAAAAAGAAAAAAGAAAAAAGCTTAGAATAAGAAAGCCCGCCCCAGCAAACAGAGTAATAATAGTAATAGCGAGCAATCAGGGATTATCCATTGGAAGATCACGGGTCTAATTCTTGTTTGCACTAAGATCCCTTCACACGGTGCTGCTGGGGAAAGGGGCGTTGAAGTGGATGCAAATGATACGGTTGTGTGTAGGGAGGTCTTCACCCTGCCAGGGTGGGATGAGGCCCTGGGGGACAAGGACAACCCCTTTCCCCTGGCTCTGTGCTGGCAGAGGTGCCACAAGGCACGGGTGCTCCTCAGTGCCACTGCGCCTGCCGCAGCCCCTGGCTTTGTCTGGGCTTGGGGAGGAGGATTCCTCACGATGGAGATTTCGGTGATGCTGGTGTTTGGGGTAGGGCAGGGAGCTAGCTCTTTTGTCTTTCAGGCGAGCAAAGTGGAAGTTGGATTTTTAGCACAGAAACATGATAACGGAGATCATCTGGTCGGTCTCTGCCTGTGCCTGCTTCAAAACAAAAATAAGGAAGGGGTCAGAAGGGTAGGTGGTCAGGGGAGTCAGAGCCCCTCCCTTCTCATCGTGCATTTGACCTTCTCTAGAGCTCACCTATTTTGCATGCAAATATGTATATCAGGGAACAAAGCTCTCAGCCAGGGAAAACACTACACAAGCTCTCATCGCTCATAGCCAGGCTCTGACAAATGAGATCAACAGATCGAAATGCACAGTTTTGTCAGACACTTTCTGGAGACCAGATCTGCAGCATCCATTCTGTCTGTCTGTCTGTCTATATATATTCTCCCTTCCCTCTTTTTTTTTTTTTTTTAAGCAAAGATGCTGTTCATCTAAAAATCAAACAAATGACTTGTTGGAATCCAGACTGTTCATCTACCGCATGCTCCCAATTTCACATCTATTTGTGCCTTTGAGAAATCTAAATCTGCCACATGCCGTCCAGGGAAACCTGGCTGGTTTTGCTCTTTATTGCTTCTTACATGCCTCAGTGTTTAAAGAAGACCCGTCTTTTGAACAGCAGCTCACAATCTGATAATATTTCTCTTTGAAAAGTCAACATACTATCATTGTTTCGAATTCAATTGTACAGCCAGCTTTCTCTCTGTGGTATGCAAGCACTATATTTAGGTTATATTAAATTATGTTTTAATAACATCCAATGGCTTTTTTTTATCCACCTCAGCCTTTAAAAGTCTTAGTCCCTCCGAAGGAGGGGGGGGAAGCAGTTTATTAATGCATCACTTCAGAATTGTTTTTTAATTGGAAACATTTTGCAGAGAAAAGACCATTAATAAAATTCGATTCCAAATCAAACTTCTCTGTGTATGTTATTTTTACTCTGCAGTCAAATGCTTTTATTAGATTTAAAACTTTCACTGTTCTTTTTTATCTCTAGCTGTATAATGTTCTACAATAAAAAATAAAGGGCCTAGCGACTCCAAAGTCTGGCAAAATAATATACTTTTTTGGATGTCTGTGTATGTTGCCAATTAGTTTTGCTGTAAATACAGACCTCCATCCATCATCAGTCTCTGGGTGGCTATAAGAGATCTAATTTGTTTCAGATGCCTTGTGCTTGCCGAGCTATTCACCAACTCTGCTGACCTGCTGCGAAGACCAAAAGCTGCAGAAGGATGACTGACAAGAGAAACTGGAGAAAGACCTATCTACTTAGGGACGGATCCTGCCTCCCAAATGGGGAAGGAAGCTTTCCCCCTTCCCTCATCCCCTTTTCTCTTCTCTTTACAGAAGCCTGCAGTTTTGGAGAGGAGCTCAGAGGCGTAAGACCTGCATTAGGGAGGCTATGACAGGGTAATGGAAAACTCTCCTCCTCGATCCATTCTCCCACCTCCCCTCTCCTCCTTTTACAAGCCATGCTTCAAACCTCCCATTCCTGAGGAATTTTATGAATGTCTGAGCCCAGCCAAAATAAACTCGTAAAGAAAAAGTTTCAAAAAAAGGTCACAGACCCATACGGCAAGTGCGAACCGGTAAATATCAAACCTTGGGCCAAAACGCATCGCGCAGGAGCCGTACTCAGCCCAGTCATGCGTCGTTTGTCACTCTAAAGAGTATTTGATTCTCTAGGTCCCACACCCAGGTTCTGCCAGCATTGTGTCCCTCCCCACAGGCATCCCAGAGTCCCCAGGAAGGCACCTACAGAGGTAGCAGCACCTCCAAAACGGAACAATGCAGGGACACCTTTTCCTCCAGAGACCTTCATGGGGGGGGGGGGGGGGGGGGGGGGAGGAGGGAGATCAGAGCCATCAGCTTGGGGCTCATTGCAAACAGCCAGAAACATCCACCTACACTGTTTTTCCATAGCCAATTAGGATTCACACTAACAGCACCTTCTGTGTGTGAGAAACACGTCTAGTGTTTTGTGTTTTGTTTTATTTGTTTGTTTGTTTGTTTTGTTGGCTTTTTTCTCTACAGGAAATAATCCTTATTTGTTTAGGGGGGAATAATTATTTAAAAAAAAAAAAGTTGCCTTGCTAAAGAATGCAAATTCTGCTGCCAAGCAGTGAAACCTTCTTGATGCCTGATGCCAGTGGCGGTTTATTTATCCCTCCCATTCTCACTCCTCTCCTGGAGTGTGGCGCACAAGGCTGGCGTGCAGCTGGGTCGAACAGTGCAGGGGCACTACTTGGTGCAGCAGAACCCCAGCTGCTCGCTTACTGCCATGGCTGGGATTCCTCTTCCCCCATGCAGCAGCAACAGTGCGGGAGCTGCTTCTGACCTGCTCCCACAAATCGCACAGCCAGATCTCTCACCCCAGCCTCATGGTTTGGGCACTTGCACTGGAGAAGGGAGATTGGGGTTTCAGTTCCCACCTGATCCTAGAGAGGCTCAGACTTGCAGCGCCAAAGGCACACCAGGAGGGACAGGGTGGGAGCATCCCCAGCCCTTTCAATGTGGTCATATAGGAGGCAGCTCAAGAGCTGCTGGGATAAGGGATCGAGCAAGGGAATTTGGCTTGGCTGCATCTGCTCAAGGGTGATGGAGAAGAGGCCTGGGTGCTGATTGTTGCTGCAATTGCTAAAGCATTTTACATGGAAAAGTTACTGGATTACAAAAATCCTTGGTGCTGAGACCAGAATAACTGACAAGGAGCTAGGGTCCTGCAAAGGACCTAGGGAAAGGAGAGCATGGCAGTTGCCTCCTCATGCTCCTACTCTTGCTCTCCCAGCAACAGACGCTCCCATGGTACACGCACTCCACACCCAACAGATCCTTTCCCCTGCCTGTTTTACAGTTCTGCCCCAGGGATATTTTTGTGAGCTCAAGGATCCAGAGCACTCATGTGCTTGGGATCAGCATGCACAGACTGCCCCTGAGGGGTCCAAAAGCCATCCCAGCTCACGAAGCCCTGGGCAGTGATTTCCCAAGTAGCAGCGGACAGGCTGAACCAGCCATGGCCAGCTTTTTCTGCAGCCACACAGTGAAGAAGATAGGTGAAATGACCTGTCAGAAAACAAATCCAGCTACAAAGAGTGGGGTTTAGGGGTGCATCCACCAGGAGAAAGAGCTGGGAATACTTAAAATAGAATCTTTGCTAAAAAAAAACCCCTGTAATAACACAGAATCAGCTTTGACTATACAGAAGGGTTTATAAGCACCTTACTGTGTCCAAGGCCAAGATGCTAAAATTTCTTTGGGGAAAGGGATGTAGGACTGGAAAGGCTCAACAGCCAAACTACACCAGGACAGTGGAACAGGTTCCCACCGTCTTGCCCAGGTGGTTGCTCCCCTGCCCTGGCAGACATGGAGGAGTTATAGAAAGCACCACGTGCCCATGATGGGGGACACTACCAAAGGGCCGCCTCTGGTGGCAGCACAAGCAGAGTTGGGCGTCCTGGGGGTACCATCTGAGCCCTCAGCACATGGCCAGGACCTGCTGGGGCAGCTGGGAACACTCATGTTCTAACCCACGGCAGCGCTGCAGCCATCTGCCCACGTTATGGAGATACTTGTGCAAATGTGACGCTGCTTTTCAAAATGTGCATCATTGTTCCGGTGCTCAGGGAGGGGAGGGAAGTGAGGGGAGGACCATCCCTTTTCAATTGCAAGGCATGCTTAGTTTGCTTAGTTTTTGTCATGTTGTGGGGGAGGGGCAATTACTTTTACTCAAAACCATATGTAGAGCATCAACAAATGCACATCCTGTGAAGTTGGGCGTGTTGCAAGAGGGATTACAACGCTGGCAATTTATAGCAGCTGCCTTAGTAGCCTCTTCTTCCACGCATTATTCTGTCAACATTGTATTTTCCTTGGAAAAACATCTACAGTAGTTTAAATCTTTTTACTGAAAACAGATCTACTACAGGTGCTTTAGAGTTCATCCACGGGATATGAGAAGGTTGAACGTCCCCAAGAAAGGGAAATTTATGTCAGTAATGACTAATTGATTTGCTTGGCTTTAAAATCCCTAATGTATTTTCACATTTTTCCCTGCCTTCTTTTTTACAGTGCTAATAAAAGAAGCTACATCATGTATTTGTGTTATATGTGGGTTTATTCTGGGAAATCCTTACTTTTGCAATGTGTTTATGTTTTCCCTCATTTCCTTTTACCTTTCCTTTATAAAAGGGCTTGTTTTTATAGCAAATCAATAGGTTAAAGGTGAACATTAATGAAAAAAAAAAGCGTGTTTGGAAAATATATGGTGAAAACAAGGCAGAACTGGAAACCAAATCTTTGTTCACTGGAAATTAAAGACACACTTTCCACATTTGAAGTGGGATAAATGCAATATATTGTGGTAGAGCATAGTGAGAGCTGCACGCTCCCCTCCAAAGGCTCCCAAACCCAATCCCAATCCCCAAAGTTTCAAGAAACATTCTGATCTTCATAGGGATGAGGAAAGGGGTTAGTGCATCTCTGTTGGGGGTCGTTTATGGAAAAGGTTCCTGCAAGGTCCTTTGCAAAAATAAATATTTTTACTAAATCCCTGGAGCAGCTTACAATTCCCCCTGCTCACAATTACAATTTCCCCATTAGGAAACTTCCTTGAAAAACCCACTTTGGCTCAATTGGAATGTGTTTTTTCAACAAAGCTGAAACATTTTGATTTGAGCCTATTTTTTTTAACTTTGCTGTGCAATCATTCATCATCCTCCAACACTGAGTATTCAACAAGACAAAAATGGCAAAGTCACACAGAGGAGTCAAATGTGCTGTTCTGAAAGCGACAGCCCATTTCATTTGGGGTGAAATATTGCTCTGTTTTGGGGGAGGGATACAAAAGAAAACAGTAGTAATAGCAAAATTATTGCCTTAAACATTGCAATTTCCAAGGCAGCAGAAAGCGGTTCCACCAAGGGTTTTGTTAATATGGTTGCACTGTGTGCCAGCCTGTCCAGACACCTACCTGGAGATGCAGACAAGGGCCCGCTCCATGCCCTTCGAGATCACTGGAAAATTTCAACTGAGTTTAACACACGATTTAGTAGCAGAGACAAAGGCACCAAATTAGTACAAGCATCTTTAAGTCCCTGAGCACCATGGGCAAGGAGGCCAGCACAGGTTGGGGTACAGGAGGGCTCTGGGGGTCTTCATGGCTCTGCCAAGGCTAGAAAAGTCCTGTTGGACCAAATCTCATCACTCCGCTGTGCCTCAGTTTCCATCAGTACTCTGAGGCAAGCCACAGGAAAAACCTTTTATAGCATGTTTTGAGATTTACAAGTGACATTGTATCACAATGAAAGTATGTGAGCATACTACAGTTTCCAACTTCACACTATTTACAAACTGGTATTACTAGGAAGGCTGCTAACAGATAAAAGCAGAAACTGAAGCACTTAATTAGGACTGTACTGAACCCCACTTATATCAAGTAAAGAATACAGCTATTTACAAGACTACTTGGAAGGACGTCAAGTAAGAAATTTTGTTGCCTTATAACGAATTCTTCAGTTCTGTGAAATTAATGTCATTCTGCTCACAAAACTGTCCCTGCTAAACTTGCATTCCGATTTTAAAACAAGAATCCTGAAGGAATACTCCATGAATTACTAAAAGACCAGCTAGGAACAGAGGCATTCCTTTAAATTAGGAGTTGTATAGGAGAGCCTGGGCCAAGGAACACGAGGTCTCCATATGCCTGTATATGTACAGGCTCCTACATACGATTTATAAACACCCTATGGAGCAGGGAACCTAACATGCAAGCTGACAAGAGCTGTGGAGGTTACAGAATGGATGGTTGCCCATTTCCTCCTGGGATCCTACTGTCAAGATCTTCTGGGATGCAATCTGTTCTAAAATCAATTAATTTCTACAAGGACCACTCCCGCTGAACCTTGCAATATCCATCCTCTGCCACTGTCTACTCGAGTTATTACCTACAGGTCACGGGAGCTTTGGCACACTGAGGTATGCACATGGTGGTGTATGTTGCTGGAAGCTATTATCCCAGGGAGCTCACAGGATACGACAACTTGGGATGTTGTTTCTACTGAGAACGAGAAATCACTTTCTGAGCTGACTGATGTTTGAAGAGGGGCCATCTGTGCTGCCCAAATTGATGTTGACGACTGTATTTGATGTCTCTGTCTCAACTGGTAAAAAAAAATCACTGTTCTGCTTTCTTGACTCCGCAATTTCTGACTTTGCGTCAGTGGAGGATAAGATGAGGAGTGTTAGGCTGATCTGCAGGAAAAGAGTTTAGATAAAATATTAGGGAAAAAGAACAGCTCTTTTAAACAGGAAGAACTGCGAAAGCCTGGAAGAAGTTGTCTGGGGAGAAGGTGGGATCTCTGAAGGTAAGGGCCGTTAAGAACAGGTTAGACAAACACCTGACCAAGTGGCTTAGTCAGAGCTGGACCATGCTTGGGGTAGGAAGTGGACAAAGATGACCTCTGATGGTCGTTTGCAGCACTATTATCTGTTCCTAATAATGCTCAGGTAACCTGTAGTGCTTTAGGTTGAGTGTCTTTCTTAAAAGGTGCCTACTCAAAATACTGTCCAGAATTAATTAATTCAGACCCAAGGGGCTGGAATGGGCACACCAACCACATCTCCTCCACCAAACCGTAACCAAAGCACAACAAAGGGAAACAGGCCCACATCCAGGGTTCATGGAGATCCGAATAAAGCTCCTCTTGGAGCAATAGACTTCACGTCAGACATGAAATAGCCTGAGTGAAGAGAATGCTGTTCAGGAGCAGAAAATCCAGAGGGGTTATTTTTAATTATTGTGTTAGGTTTCAGCATAAATCAGAATATTGGATGCATGTTGGGGACAGCTGCAGAATCACTTCTGTAAAACAACTTATTATAATTACTGGTGAACTGCGGTAGTGAATTTCTTTGGAGTACCTAGCATGAAACACAGACATGCCAGGATTACCTCTTTCATACTTGAAGTTGTTTATAAAATCATTACAAAACCAATTACAGAAGTTCTAGAATTATAATGGATAATATTATCTTTATATTGCAAAGGATTCACTATCTCAGCCCAGAACAGGGAGAACCTACCTTGGTCTAGATTAGTGATGTCAGTGTCCTAAGATATCTAAATGTTTTAACCTGACTTTGGCAGCCATATGTGTCCACCTCAGTTACCTTCAGCTATTTAAAAACTAAACACCTATTTGAAAGGATTCCTCTAGACCCTCCTCTAAAGTCAGTGGAGAAAGGTTCACAGCTCTGGAGACCTCTTAATTCCTTCCTATAGCAGATGACTAGCTACATTGGATGAACCAACCTGTGGAGACACTATGCTCACCGTACAGGTTATAGAAGCAGTCTAGATTATATTAGACATCTAACACCTATACCTTTGACAGGAGGTGATATCCTATCCTTAGGAATATTTCAAATGAATGGGTTAAACTGATCAGTGTAAAAACCCTTTCTATCTCAGTGCTTTATATCCACAATCCAGTTTCATGAGCAATCTGCTATTTGACTTTCCTAAAGACAGCAAGCCAGAGCTCTGCCTGCTCTGAGTCTGCAGCTCTGCACAGTCCTTGCTTTGAGGGGGAAATGCTGTTTTCAAGACACCAGAAATATTTGGTAAAGGAAACACAGGGTATGGATTGGGTTTTTTTGTGCTTCTGTCAAATCGAGATATCAGATATGGTTGTTATTATTTAATAATGATAATAGTAACAATTTCTCAGATGTAAAAGTAATACAATAATGATAGGCTTCATGGAACATATGAAAAAAGACTAACAAATATAATCAGTTGCAGAAGGAACTGAAGAAAATCTGGGACATGAAAAGCAAAGTAACAACTGTTTGTGGTGAGCTGGGCTTTCATGATGGGGGTATCACAGCAGCAGCATAAAATGGAAACAGGGTCTACTGTAAAGCCGTGTGTCCTCCAGATGGCAACATTGATTGGTATTTCTAAAGGAGTTTGGAAGGAGCAATCTTTCCCTGGAATACCCGGATCAGTCTTTGACACGGACTTGCAATAGTGCTGCCCTCAAGACCCTGAGATGTGGCAGGAAAAGGCAATATCTTTGACAATATTCACAACAGTAAAAATAAGGAGGAAAAGTGGAAGTCACTACACAACCTTCGGATTCAGCAGATTATTCCCAGGAAAAAAAAAACCAAACCATTAACATTTATGACACGACTATCTGGCAAAGAACAAAGAAGTATTTTAATCCCAAATATCAATCCCTAAAAAGGGATGAATACCATTAAAAATGAAAAATGACTGTGATCTTAAAGATGCTTGAGTGCCTTCTGAAATCAGTGTATTTCCCTTAGAATTTTGAGTCACCAGGGCTGCTGGTGTGAGGACCTTTCTCATTTTTCAACAGCACCTTAACCTTGAGATGAGAAACTGACAATTGATGGACATGACAGTAGCATCTAGGACTGCAATAGTGATGATATCTAGTGCTCTTCTGAGGCTTTTCATGGAGGATTTCATAACCCTTCAGAAAGGAGATTAGGAAGATGAATTGTAGCTAACTCTGAGACTTATATGCATTTGCCACAAAGGAATTCTAGTCCCTGAGCTAAAGCCAGGTGAAAATAAAGAAGCGGATAAGCTTTTTTGCTTTTATCAGCTTTAGTAAGGTATAAAGCACACGGTAGGTCAAGTTGCACTGCAACCACACAGTATGAATTCTGCCTTGATTCTGTGATCACTGTAATCTCCTGAAGTCCTGCTCTTAAACTGGGCAGGGTGCAGAAAGACATTACACTCAAACACCATGTTAGCATGAGATTTAGGGCCAAATGGCAGGGTGGCATGAACTGGCCCAGTGCAGGTGACTACAAAGGAGTGTCACCCAGCAGGCCAAGAGGAGAATTCAGTCTCACTTTCTGGGTTGGAGGGGTCATTCATGTTGGCTCAAATCTTCCATATTGTTGCCATTTAGAGAGCAGATAAAAAAAAATAAGTTCTATCACTTTCTCACACAATTTCTTTTTAATTTTTTGCTAGTTCATGCTCAAAATGTCTTGAGGTTTTCATGACTCATCTGTCGTCTCTAATAATGTCGGCTATTAATGAAGGGTTTCCTGGAAAACAGATGAGTTCAAAGTTTCAAAAATCCTGTTTTCCATTGAAGTTTAATTTCTAGAATAATTTTCCACTTTCAGCAAGAATGAGACTGAAAAGCAGAGAACATTTTCCGTTAAAGTCTGCAGAGAAATTTCCTTTAGTTTCTCACAGAGGACTGCAGGGCTTGAAACAGCCTCCACTTTCACCACCACTGCCAGGACAAGAGCCAACATCTTCTGCTTCCCTCTTCTGCCTTAAATGAGGCCTGAAAAAAATCACAGAGTTCCCAATTTCTGTGCCATTAGTTCTTCTTTTTCTTCTTCTCATCTACTCAGCCTACTCATGATAGTCATGTGCCAGTCCTCACTTATTTCAAAGTATATGAAGTTGCCTCCATACACTTGGCCCTACTGAAGGAGATGAGGCTAACCTTTGTCTGATGGGGGAGTTAACCAGAATTATTTTGTCCAGAAAAGGGCTAAGACCATGGTTAATTACTTTATTGTTCCCTGTAGCTCTCTAAAATGATACTTTTTGCCAGTTTTGTAGCAGCACAAACAAGAGTTCTGCCTATGGTTTTGGTTTGTTTTTTTTTTTAAAGGTCAGTCCTGTTCCCACTGATGTGAACAAAAAAAAGAAGAACTTAAATACAAAATTCTGTAGATGCTTGGATTGGGTTTTTTAGGGATACAGGATGAGAGCAGGGCTTTAGTTTCTTTGTCCATCAAAAAAATCTCAAAACTACAATGTTTAGTTTTCAATAACATAGATTTTGGTAAAGAGAAAAAAATAGTTTGGCTAAAAATGTGGGATTTAAAAAAATATCTTCAGATGTACTTTTAAAAACTCACACCATACTTTTACTGAACACTGAGAATGGTTGCAGAAAGCTTTTTCATTAATTAAATTTTCATTGAAAACCACCCCGGCAAATGTGCTGACTCAGAACTATTCTCCCCCACAGGCAATTTGTTACCGGGGTCTGAACCAAACCACGGGTGACACATGCCACCTTTGCCCACCATTGGCACAATCTATGCACCAGTGGTGGGAGGGCAGGGTTTGTTTCTTCTGCCTGTGTCATACTTGCCAAAATCGAACCAGCATGATTCAAACCCACAGGAGCTGACTGGCTCAGATATGGTACATGGGAACTGAGGCAGCTTTCCTTCCTTATTTATTATCTTGGTAATAGCAAGGCTGCCTTTAAAATCTGGCTGAATGTGTTGAGAGCTAACACTCGGGTGTTAGAAGGGGATCACTGTCCTTTCAGGAGACACAGACAGCAAAAGACCCTTCTGATGAAGCCACAAAGCTAAAATGTTAATCTGATGAATTCTACCTCTATGGCTCTGGAGTAAGAGGTTAGCAAAATACTTTCTGTGCCAAGAAGCTGTAAAATAAGCTTCAATTTAGATGTGATAGGGGAATATCTTCTTACTAATTGTACCAAGGTGCCTGCTGAATTAGCTGAGATATGATATATCAGCAGTCACTGTAAAACCTCTGTGTGAAAACATCTAATTGAGTCAAAGAAACCAGCACTGGAATAGACCCCAAGGCAGATCAGCTGTGCCTAAACCTAAACCAGGCTCAGCAATGTCCACTCACAGTATACAAACCCCATGGCTGTAAGGAGAAGAGCTGTGATTATGTGATTATTCCTACTAACTTCTGCCAGCTCT
This sequence comes from Phalacrocorax aristotelis, assembly GCF_949628215.1. Classification (NCBI taxonomy): domain Eukaryota; kingdom Metazoa; phylum Chordata; class Aves; order Suliformes; family Phalacrocoracidae; genus Phalacrocorax; species Phalacrocorax aristotelis. Next base: position 48,661,498 of record NC_134281.1, read on the forward strand.
GACTTCCATCAGTGGGTTCATTCACAGCCCAGTTACCCATCCCTAACTGTATCTTCTGATGCTATTATTGGTACAGAAGCAAAGCTGAGACTGAAACCCCGTTATGACCCCACCTTTCCCTAGTCTCTGTTCTAAAAAACCCTACAGACAGAAACAGCTGGAAATTCTGTTATACCTATTCTACAGGTGAGAGTGAAATGGCACACCTGCAATCCCTGCATTGTCCCATGGAGAGATCATGACCAATGCCCTCTCCATTTAAGAGAGTGATGGAAGATTCAGACCAAGCCTGGTCTCCCTACAGCCCTGGAAATAAGCAATCACAAGGTCCTAAGCAAGGTCTGAATAGGATCCTGGCTTAGATCCCAATATCATATGGAAATCTGTGATGGAGACAGAGGGGAGCTCTGCTGTCCTGACTTCCAGGTCTGCGCTGCTGCCAGTGATGCCATACTTCTCTTGCCTTTTTGCTTTAACCATGTTACAGCATGGACTTGTTTTTCACGCTCATGTTGTATCTTGAAAATTTGGGTCTGGTTTGGAAGTGCGTGTCTTATCTTTTTGCTCTCTAAATAAAGGGTCATTTCCAATGTTCTGCATTTGTCTTAGTGGAAGTGATTTTATAGTGGTAAATTATGATGTTAGTTTTTTCTCAAGCACCAGTAATACGAGGCAATTTATATGTCCAGTGGAAGCCAGCATTTATTTTCAGTAATTTCTCCTAATTATGTTTATCAATAGGCATCTCTCAGCAAAATGCCAAATCTCACAAGCATGTTTAGAAAGTCAAATATGTTTGTGTAATACAAACCTATGTCATGTCAGGAATTAGTTTGACTAATAGCACTTTAATTAAATCCTTGTGGGGTCTTGGTGTGAAGAACAGACCCAGTTTCCAAAAAATTTAATTTATAAGATAAATTGACAAATATATCCATCTTATAAATCTTTCCTACATCCAATATTTGTCCTAGAAACAATAACAGGACAGATAATTTATTAGACTATTTCCTATTGCGTTATAATGACTACACTTGATACTTTAAATGTATTCTTCAGAGCACTGGAATGATGGAGGCTATAACTAATGAAGATAAAGATTTCCAGGGTGCATTGATCCAGGAGAGACATACTTAGTGTAACTTCCAGACTTATATGTAATCACAGAAATATTTCCCTAGAGAACACAAATTATAGATGACTCTAAAACTGCCACTGGAGATATTTTGCAGAAACCACAACAGGAAATGTTTATTTTCTCAACCCTAATAACCCTTTCAATACAAATTATTTTGGATTTTTGAGAAAACTACATTAATTCCCAATTAATTTTTTTCTTGCAAGATACTGCACATTTATAAATATCCATATTTTTCTTCACTGTCTTTTCTTAAGTCAACTCCTTGATTTCTTACTTAAAGGGCCATTACACAGGAAACAAAATGCCATGTAAAGTGTCTCCATTTTTCTTCCCTCAGAGAACACCATGCTTGCAATGCCAATGAGCACAGCAATGGGTCAATTCTACCCTGGTGTAAATGCATGGGAATCTTAATAGCAGAGAACAGAATGGAAGTGCCAGTTCTAAGATGTAGTCCCAGCGACAGAAATACCGTTCTGGTACTTGTAAATCATTTTCAGAGAGTTAGACCTATCCCTAATCTATCAAGCTACCACCCCTCAAATTCAGATAGATCAGAGGAAACATGCCCTGTTGCCCTTCTCCTGCAGCATGCCTGGTTGGAACATAGTCTTCCTCCAGTGGCAGAGGTCCCAGGTTTCCAGGTTCTTCAGAGTTTACTTATTTGATTTAATACTGACCATAATATTAATACTAGCTTTTCATACCAAACAAGTCAGTTCCAGGTAAACCTAGCGAGAGACCATATGTCTGCCATGGAAACTGCACAGCCCTTCTCCTCATGTGAACAGAAGGATGGCTTCACTTAATTCAGGCTGAGGGGGAGGAAAAGGAGTGGAATACAACAACTGAAGAAAGAGATGCATTAAGTTTTGATCAAGCTTGCTGGAAGGCTCATAAGGGCTTGATTTATTCCTAATTGTATTGGATATAGTTCAGCTCTAAACGGCCTTCTCAGCATCGCTCCTGCTCAGTAGACAGGTCTATGCAGGTCCAGTTTTTGGGATGTGCATCTGTGGTCAGGCAGCTGCTCTGACTCAAAGGCTACCAAGCTGAAGTCAAGATAGACACCTCCCCAACAGTTTGAGAAATAAAATGCATCAAAAAGAAAATGCCAGATTGGTTTGCTGATGATTTTTAGAGGAAAATCTGATTTGCAACCTGTGGTTTGGTCTGCAGCATTTTGTGTGAATGGATTCCATAGCAGTGGAAATGAGGCACTTAGTAACCATGGCTAGTGCTAGCCCCACTCTGGGCAGATGCTCCCCCAGGAAGTTTCACATCTCCTTGGTCCAAACACCACCTCTGCTCCAAAATCCTTCAGATGGTATTGCAGGCAGAGATCTTTGGGCAACAACGACTTTTCCAACCTTAATAATTCTATAATTGTAACATAAATTTTCAACACTAAGGAGTGTTTTGAAGAGCAGGGGACAGAAATAAGATGGTAAAGCTGTTTCCAACTGGTTTAGAAAAATCATCGTGCCTGAGAACTTGTACTCATCCCTAATCAAACAAGCAAAATGTGCGCTTGGTTTTTCACACACATCAGGCACTAAGCCCCCAGCACAGCAAAGATCAATGTTTCTGTATCATACTGATTCATTTCCTGCTGCAAAGTACATTGCTACCTAGGAACAGAGGACCAAAATGAGATCAAGTCCCCTGCAACTGCAAAAATGACAGAAATGTAGGATATACAGCGCTTCTGCTCCTGTGTCCCCACTCGTACACAGAGAAAGCTGCAAAACATTTCCCCAAAACTTGTAACACGCTTAAAACAAGCTGCAGAAAAGACCAAAAGCCACAAATTACAACATAAAACAGGAGGAGAGCAGGAAAGATTACAGGCACTGAGATGCCATGGGGTCCTGCAAACAGCAAGGGAATTTGTTAGGTGCTAATCCCCAGGTGATCCTCAGCAGTGGGCTGTGCTCTGTGCTGCAGCTGAAGACAAAGAAAAGGTGACAGGTCCCTGCCTCTGTCACCTGAAGAAAAACTTACGCCTGACCCTAAGCTTGATGATTTAGTGCCAGTCGCGTGAGCAGGACTCCCTGACTAGGTGCCAGAGAAACTGCTAACACCAGCTGGAACACCAACACAACCAGCTCTGTGTCCTGCCTCTGGCTGTGGCCAATTTCCAGTGCTCCAGAAGAAGGCAAAGAAAACTCTCAGAAGCCAAGTTACGTAACATTTGCACAATATTATAAACTAACACAGTTCTGGTTTGTTTTTTTGTTCCCATGAACATGATATGACTCAATGGAAACTACTCTGCGGGAAAGAGGCGGCACATTTTGAATCTTAAGCTTCCAGAAATAAGATACCACTCAAAAGAATTTTGAAACAGCATACCTGTTGGAGGGATGAGTCCAGCTCAAAACCTAAAGCTGAAGAAACCTGGAGTTTGGGAACAGCTGAAAAAAACCCCACCCTGCCTCTGGTCTGACAGTTGTAATCGTGGTAGCACTGGACGGAATCCAAGCCATGCATCTACGTAAGCTGTGTGTCAGTACAACAGCATTCATGCTTACCTTGAAACAAAACAGAATAATCCTATAGTGGAACTTTTTTTTTCCGTTCTTTCTGAGTACTTCTTAATGTTTGTACCAGCATTTCTTAAACGCTGTTTCAGCTGCTACTTATAATCCTAAAGTGGTGTTTGAAATCTGTCTCTGAATTTCAGGGTGTGAAGCCAACTTGAATCTCTTGTCTCCCCATCAGCTCTCCTCACAAGGATAAAGGAGGACAAAATGTTATGCAGACTTGTTGACGGAGGTGAAACTCAGTGGTTGCCAAAGATGGTTTCTGGAAACAGTGCAAACCCTCCACTGAAACCTTACTGGCATGCAAGACAATCTTTGCTTTTTACTAGTAGGCCCAAAACTAACATTTTCATAATAATTTTCCAGTATCAAAGTGGTAGTTTTTATCCAAGACAGCTGAATACTACAGAACTGTGTAACAACAATTCAGTGCCAAACATATGCTATGTATATATTTTAACACCTTTGATAATAATAAAAAATGCATGTTCCTAGCAGTTTTCTCAACTTTCATTCAATAACAACATCCTCGAGTTGATGCTTTTTGTTTTCCTTTCATATTATTACGAACCTGTGTTTAATTCTCAGTGCCAGTTTGGCTTTTTAACCTCTCTTTCTACATTCCACTAGTAATGTCTGATTAAGAAATTAGCCTTTCAAGTGCTATAAAAAAAATCCAAGAAATACAGTAACACAATACCATGGAAAACTGATATAATCTTTTCAAAACTATAAAAATTGGTCACCCAAAGGAACATCTGCATGGTAAAAATTTTAAACAAACTGGAAGGGAATCAGATAGCTCATAAAGAACCAAGCGGCTAGAAGAGCCATTGGTCGTTTACATATTTTGCTGTCATCCTGACTTGGAGAAGACTATCATTTTGAAGCATGTTTCTTCAGTTTTAGTTACCAGCATCTGGAATGAATTCCAGGATGGAACACTGAAAGTTTTTAAAAGGAAACTCAACCTTACAATAATTATTCCTTAAATCATTAATATGGTGAAAGTGCCAGATGTAAAAATATGAACAAAATTAAAATATGCTCCAGGTATCACTCAAATCCCTAATGTACATCTGTCTGTTTTCTCAGTTCATTAATATCTGTTGTAGTCTCAGATATTTTCTTTTATGTAAAAATTTCCACTTGCTTGTTATGTCTTCTGTCTTCCATTAGAGTTATTGCTTTACCTCTCAGAAGAACTCTGGCTGTGTACAATGTGGGACTGTGGATCTACTGTAATATAGGCTTTCCTCCAGCAAAAGATAACAGTGTATTCATCTTCTATCCAACAGCACGGGAAATTTTTGGTTTGGTGGATATTCAAGAGGGACACCGGCCTGAAAGAGCGGTTTCGTGGTGAGATGAGGGCTTTGTCAGCATGGAGCTCCTCACAGGGTCCAGGTTTCATTCACAGGCACGAGATATGACACAATGAGTCCTAGGTGTGAGGGACAGTTACGCTTGCTGAGCTCAGGACGGGACAAATTGCCTGAAGACCTGGCAATTCAGTCTATGCCTTCGCTCCCTGTTCACACTTCCGAAGCAGTGGGATGAAGGCAGCAGAAGGAAGGGCAAACATCACTGTAGATTAAAACATATTGATTGACGGTCTGTTCTTTTCAGGATGATGAGGCAAATCATAAGGCAAAAATCAAATTCACTTTTGTAAGTGAATCCACTTGAAATGTAGTACAGTTCAGCAAACAGTTAAACCTAAATCACTCAGGAGGACCCGTTTCACTGAAAACTCCTGGAACACCTAACTAGACCCCACCAAAGCCTCAGCCATTCGTTTCCACTAATATCCTCCCTCCCTCCACAAAGAAGATGTCTCCTCAGAGCTCCACTGAGTACTCCCAGCACCGCTAAGCATTTTTGCAGATTAATGCTTGTCTGAATGTTACTAATTAGGCCATGCGACTATATAATGAGATGCTTACAAAGTTTATTCATCACTAAAAATAAATGTTAAGCATCTGGTTTGCAGGCTATTCCCATGTGCCATTCAGGTCCACATGCTGTAGAACCAGATGGAGCTGGAGGGAGACCAATCACAGTGCAGAGGGATTACATGTCTTAAAACCATGGTTAACTTAAATAAGCAAGTTGCCATCCCTCCATAAATCCCGCATCTACCACCAGATGTGTGACAAGGTCATTGCATTGGGCTTTCTAGCTCGGGCCCCCCTGCTCCGAGGGGGCGGAGGAGAAGCCGGATGCTCATGGCAAGGGCCATCTCTCCCTTGCACAGAGCCCACTTGTCAGCAAAGCCACTCTCTGTTGGTGACCATCTGAAAAGAAAGCCCCAATGACTCACAAAACAGAAACCATCAAATGGGGCTACGCTAAGTAAACTTTCCTTCTGTCCCAGGCAGTGGTGGAAATGACTCATCTCCCAGCTAAACCTGGGGGAGAGCTTCTCTCTGCCATGTTAACCAAATGTTAAGTGGATTTCTCAATATGGTTTTTGCAGTGAAAGCATTGGTGATATTTGCTTACAAGCCCTGATTTGAGTGCTCAGAGTAGCAGTAGATCTAAACAAGGACACTGTTGTCTCCTGAAAGCATTTATTAGCCTGTGTATAGGCTGACAGAGAAGGTGGGATTGACAGCTGGATACATTATTCTCCTTTTTTGTTCCTGAGCAATGCTGTGCAAGAAGCAGCACTTTTCTGGTGCCATGGGTTTCATATTGACTGGGGAAGCAAGATCTGGGAGATCCCAGGTTCTGGAGGAAAGGTCATTCCTCATCCAGAAGATGACAGAAGGGTGGGAGACGACCCAATCCAACATTAGCAGAGAGAAGGGAGCAAGATGGATATTTCCCAGAGCTGGCTGAATCAAACCCTCTAGAGAAGCTGAATATTTAAACTGTATTTCTCTTTTTGGATGGGCTAACAAGCTGCTTTCAGGTTGGGAGCCTTCTTTTGCCAAGCACTGCTGCACCTAAATAGAGGAGCTGATTTCTTGTCGTCCTCAAAGAGCCAGCCATCCAAAGAAGCAATGCAGAATTTTTCAGTACTTGTGGTTTCATCCTAGAAGGGAGCACAAGGTGATAAATTGGTATCTGGATTTCAAGCACCCCAAAATTCAGGGTTTGCAGATTCTGGGGTGTTGGTTGTTTGGTTTGTTTTTTTTTTTATTCAGTATCTTACATTGCTAGAGAAACACAATAAAGTATGTTACTTCCAGGAACCACAGAGTACAATTAAACTATGTAGATGAGACCATTAACATAAAAAAATACTCCTTTCCTCTGAAATGAGAAATCCACAAAGCTATCTGAGTGTGAGAAGGGAGCTAGCTTCCACTCTTTAAACCAGCGCTGAACCTTTTAGCTGACTGTTATTTGAATACTGTTAAGTGTTGCGCTCTGCCACATTTACCAGTTTGCCCCAAAATACAAAATGGCTGGATGGACAGAGTAAGATTTTCAACCTGTTTGACCCCCCCTAAAATACCAAGATTCTCAGGAAAAATTGTGGCACAGAAGCAGCCCACAGTGCCCCAACCTTCAACAACAGTGAATCCAAGCACAAGACACAAAGCTGCAGGACATATGACTCCTGAAGCCCCACTGCTCACTGAATGGTCCAGACTTCATTTCTGTCTGCTGCTGCCCCTGACACTGCAGAGTCCTTGATGTGGGGTGGATTGTGTTAGGAAGAGCCACGCGGGGCCCCAGTGGATATGATCCATGCTTGCTTGTGTGATGATGAGCAGAGACACAGCAGTGTGTCAGGAGGGGTGGGTTTGTGGTTATGTGGTTTGCCCATGGCCCAGAAAATCAGTCTCCACCATAACATTTTTGCTTTGTTGGAAGCAAATCCTTTAATCCTTACAAGGCACTGAGAGCACGAGGCAGCTCAGTGCTGTGCTGGTGGGAGCCATATCGGTGTGACACATGGAGAGACAGGCACATGGACAGAGGAACTATGACAATCTCAACAAATTTCACTGTGTTAGAGCCAGGTTAGACAAAAAGGGATGGATTTTGGGAAATTACAGCAAAGCTAGAACACTTCTGGAGATGTTTAGTAGCACTGGATCAAAGGTGTCCATCTTGGGAAGGAAAGGAGCTTAAGAACATTTTATTTATGGGCAGCATCTCTAGCTGGTTGGAAAAGTGGAGGCTTCTTTCAACATCACCCGGTGCAGGAAGAGAAGCCAGGGAAAACTGGGGTTGGGAGGTAAAGGTGGAGAAGAGTACAGGTCATGGAAGCAGGGTCTTCTGGGGCCAACTATGCACAGGTGGTGAGAAGAAGGAGGAGAGGACACATGCCAAACTAAACCCAGCTGGTACTGCAGCAGAAAAAGAGGTGAACAGCAGCAGGGGGGTTGGGAGGCAGGTTCAGATGATGCCTGGAGAGCCAGGTGTAATTCTCACAGCTGATCCAACCAGAAAGGACTAAACTTTTTCCATATGCATACCCAGGATCACAATCAACTTTCCATATACATCCATTATAATGGTTTATTCCAGCTGGAACAAGCCTGAATGCACAACTGAAGAATGGGGCTGGGGGCGGTGAGCTATAGGATGTTGCTTTGGAGTGTTTAGCAGGATTAATCCATGGTTCCCCAAGTGAAAATGAAGGCTAACAAACTGGTGGGAGTAAATAAAACAGCTGGTGAAAATAAGCACTGGCCAAATGAGATGAATATTAACTAACAGGCATAATGCACCTGCTTGCCTGTGTCCTATTTTCAGTATATTTTCTATATTCAATGTATGTCCTATATTTCACCTTGGCCAGTGACACGCACACATCTCTCCAGTGGGAAATCACCAGAAGTTAATGTCACACAGATAGGGTATGAGTGCAGGCTCAGTTAAAACTCCACATCAGTGCCCCAGGCATGATGTTCTCTCTTCTGGTTTAGGTTAACCCATTGCCAAAGCAGGATTAAGCTAAACCATTTGAAAGCAGGCTTAGGACAAAAACATACATCCTCATCCTGATGCCAGAACTGAGACCACTGCTCCATGGTTTTGAGACTACTTGGAAGAACTGAAGTGAGGAAGAAAGCAAGTGATAAGAGAGATGTTAGGTGAGGACTGCACAACAGTGTAGTTGGGCCAATTTTAGAGAAGGTCAGATTGCTCCTAGCAAAACTATTTTGTGGGTGATGTGAAAATACTCCTGCTGGCTTATGTCCACTTTTATTGACAGAACCATCAGTTGCTATCACCTGGGAATTTTGTTCAAATTTTTAGTTGTGATTTATGGGGTAAGTTTAAAAATCTCAGAACCAATAAATACATGGTATTGGTGTTTTGGTAGAGAAGAAAATTCCTTCCTGACAGCAGTAAAGGATTTTGCCTATTGCTGTCCCTGAACCCCTGGAATACAGCTTTTGGGCTCTGGCTACAGGGAAGGTTTGAGGCTTGACTCTTTCCTTTTAGTCCAAAGGAAAGCAATCTCGCAAACAGAGTCCGGGTCTCGTGTCCAGTACCTAATAAACGGAAGGGGAACGGGAGCAAGACAGAGCACATTCCACAGACTGGTGTGTTTAAGGAAAGGGGTATAGCTTTCACTCTCCTGCTGTTAGACAATAATGCGCTGACTGAAAATGTCAAGCTTCAGTTTAAACAAAATAAAAGACTGGAGGGCCCAGGGCAGAGAATTTAAACACATATTAATTAGGGCTGGTAATATTCTGACATTTTCTGGATTTTTAATAAACTGATGAATATTTCTCCTTCATATTTCAGTGACATGAAATCAGTGCAGCACAATTAATTTCAACAAGTTCTGGTCAGCGGGTGCTGAAGGAAAATGAACATACCACATCACAGGCTTGAATTAGAAGTACCCTCACTTTGAGCGAGCAACGTGGAAACCATCCTCATGAAAAAATTGTAGCTCTGGACCTTGAGAAGAATTTATTTACTTGCAGTAAGTGATTAATAATTACACAAAAAGAAGAGGAAGGCAGAGAGAATAGATGATTAAAGCTACATCAAGAATGCAACAGAATGGAGTAAAAGACATCCTCAAATGTGAAGCACAACACTTATGTTAGTATGAAGTCTTAGCTTCACATGTTCACAAGAAACCAACAGGGAGAATGAACATTTTCTGGAAGACGTTGAAGGTTCAGTTGTTATTGTAGAAACAAGCACTAGAGCAAAATCTCTTTACCAGGTTATAATCTCCTCAGTGGCACTTATGCAAGTGATGCAAAAGGTACCAGTATCTAACCAGATCTGTAACACTTCCGCACAACTAACCATTGAATGTTGTAGGTTGTTGTAAATATTCCCAACTTCTTTGGGATAGTTCCTTCCTCTTTTGTTAGCTACACCAGTATTTCTTTACATGATGAGACGCTTTAGTCATAGACTGGGTCCCTGTTGTGCAAGCTTTGAAACACCCAAGAAGCAGAAGTCTGGCCCAGGGTCACCTGGGAAGTTTAGGCATAAGTTACAGCTCAGGACAACATGTCATGGCAATAACATAAGCCACTACATTGGTACAAATTGAGATACAGAGCACAGTTCTAGTGTCTGAAGAAAAGCAACTGGACAGATGCTAACTCTTGCATCACTTAATGTGTTACAGCACACATACTCAATCACGGCAGCGTTGAAGAAGTCACATACACAAGACCATGTGCTCCTCTTGCTAGTAAATTAAATTTGTGTGCGTGTGAGGGTCTTAGCTTTGCTAAGAGAAACCCTGGGGTGCAGTTATCATAGAAAGAAATAGACTGAGAATGTACATTCTGTAAAAAAGAAATTTTTTAACATTTAAAATGTTAGCTCTCACGCTAAGCACATGGCATTCAAATCCTACACAGAAGAAAGTTCAAGCAGAGAACAGAGTTGGACATCATCTTTCCAAATCTTAGTGAAATTTTAGATTCTGAAAATAAAGCATTCACATTTCTCCATATTTTTTTCAAACTATCAACCTACAAAATTTTGAAATAAAACACTGTGATTCTTGAAACCTAAATACACCGCAGTTTAACAAAAGAGAAATAAACACTAAAAGGGGTGGGTTTTTTTAGTCATTTGGCTTCAAAATGACAGAAGGTGGTTTTGTGTTAGGTTGTGGCTGGTATTATTATTGCTGTTATTATTATTATACTCTTGTTATAGCCAGTATTAATAAAAAGCTTGTATCCATTAAAGCCTAAGAATGTCTATCAGAGACCCATGTGCTGGGTATTTAACTGATGTTTATTTGAAAGACTGTCCTTGCCTCAAAGAACTTCTAATTTACTGTGGCACCCAGGGGAACAGAGAGCAGAAATAGTTGCTTAGCCCAGGAGCTGGATTATCACAGATTCCCAATGTCACGAGCTACATCAAAACCCAGTCCATCATCATCAAGAGTAACACAGGATCCCTGAGGTGACCCAGGCAAGCTCAAAACACCACTGTGTCTTAGTGAGAAGCAGACCTGACCTGAACAGCTTGCAGATTAAATAGATGGAGAAACAGCTGGGATGAGAAGAAAAGAGAGAGCAAAATACTGATTGAGTCTTACAAATCAGAATGTAAGAAACTTCAGCACTGAGCTAGCAGGGCACAGCATGGTGGAAGAGTTTCCCCAAGTCACCCTGCTACAGCAGATGCTCAACGTCCCAGCCTAAAGTTAAAACTACAAGGATATTCTTTGCAGATAACACAGCATGCGGCAAGAAGGTTGTCCACGAAGAACGTGCTCTGAGTCATTTCAGTGTCAAGTGACTAATACATACTAGGACAGTGTCTAATTAGCATAGCTCAGTGAGCTACCACCACCTGGCTGTCCACCATGACCACCATGGTCACTGATTATATGGATGTTCTACTGAAACTGGGAAGTTTTACACCTGCAAAACCTGCTTTCATTGCGGTCTAAGCCAAGGCTTCTTACTCTGCCAGTAGAGCAGGCTAAGGGTTTTGGTACCTGCACAGGCACCCAGACCCAAGCTCTGGTCCCTGCCCTTCCCTGGAAGCAGTGCGCTTTCCAGCAGAGGTCAATGGAAAGGAGTCCTGTTTGCCTTCACACCTCTGGAGCTTGCCACTCATCACTGTAACATCAACAATGTTGATTTCAATTAATACATCAGGCTGGGAACTGCGGCAGGACAGGTCTGCTGAGGAATGCCTCTGGAGAAGGGTTCGCTGCTCCAAGCTGTGAGGGCAGTAACTGCATCTGCCACCATGGCTACCTTCAACAGGGAGCCCAAATCAGTCCTAACCTGCACCCACAGCATCTCTGGGGGCTGTGGGGCTGCTGGCAGCTCCTTACCTGCCATAAGACGGTGTTGGAGATAACCATCTCCCAGACCCTGGAGATCATGCCCACAACCTGATTTTTTTGAAGGACACTTCCTTCAGCTGAAGAAAGTTTGGAGCTTATGGAGCCATGTTTTCTCTCTTGCTCTGTACAGAGTGTGGGGGCAACCTCAGCTCTGCAGATGACAAATGAAGATGGTTCCCCTCCCCACAGCCAAAGAGGCATCCCCAGGGGAGAGCTTTTTTGCAATCAGGCTCATGATTTAGGTTTCATCTAGCCCCTACAACCCCACAGAGGCTGTGCAGAGAGACTCCTTTCAGCCCCTATTGGGCATTACCAGTGTCAGTCCCAGTGCACAGACTAGAGCCCTCCTGTCTTCACTTTTGATTTATTCTTAAAATATGGGTCAAATATGATGGATTTGTAGACAGTTGCTTAGGGAAAGAAGCACTGCAGGGGATTCATTAAGCTACACACCGATGGCTGATGCCCTAAGTATTGCAAAACCCATGGGGTTTCCAGAAGGAGCTTGACATAAAATATGTGGTGAAGGAGCAGTAGGGGTTCCAGAAGCCAGAGGACCTTGGAGAGACAGGGGCAGAATGGAAATTACTGAGGCAGGTGATGGTCACAGAAATCATAGGGAGCTGGGAAATACCGAGCCCAGTTGGAAGAGATTTGGGATGGGGAGGAGCCAAGAATACTGGATCCCAAATAAGAGGAGTTCAGTGCCTTTGCTTCCTTTCTAGGGCAGTCCTCCTTATGAACTGTACAACTCAAGAGACAAGCTCTTTGTGAAGGATGCTGGTGATTTTGGCATTAGATTTATAGCCTGTTTGATAGGAATGGGAGTCTAGAGACCTGGATTCTTGTACCTTAACTCTGATATCAATTTCCTGAATAACCTTAGTGAGTCATACAGCCCCACCTTTTCAAGTGTTGCAGTCTGAAGTTAGGTGGCCAACCCCATGGTCAGCCCCACAGCAAATCCCTCCCACAACCTATAAAGCCCACTTTGTATATTGGGAAGCTGGCCTCAATTCTGTGCGCTTCCTTTTCCTAAACTGTTGCTAACAGTATTATCCTTCTGCGAGGTCCTTCCAGAGGCTCTGTTTATGCATGCTCACAAAGAATAACAAATGCAGGGACAGAGAAGGTACGGAAAAGCGAGCCAAACGAAAGCATTATCTGAAGACTGCATCACCACATTGGCAAGTGGAGCTGTTTCAAAGGGGACAGAGGAAATTGTTTCCCCTACCTCCTTCCAATCCTTCACTCACATCCACCCTTACAGAGACCTGACCAGAAAGAGACCAAGTTGATACTGAAAAACAGAAACCAGTAATCCTGCAGGATTATGTAGGACTTCCCCAAATAAACCCACAGAAAAAGGGCTCATAAGTACTTGGTACTCATTAAGCACAAGTCATCTGATAATCTTGGGGCAGCTTACAATGTCTGCCTAGGGAGCACCAGGCCCAAGCATTTCTGAATATAGGAGGCTAAGTTGGATGACTAAATATGGTATTTTTTTATGAACTTGGAGCACCCACTTCAGAGTTCTTGGCCCAGGATTGATTCCTTTTGAGACCTAGGCCTTTGATCTCACTGCTAGACAAAATAATTAAAGGAACTGAAATAAAATCAAGGTTTCTTTCCAGCTTAAAAAATTAAAAAAAAAAACCTTGGATATCTTTTTTGGACTCTTCAGATAAAAAACCACGTAGAAAAACAACATGGTACCTTTTGAGCTTATTCCATCACCTCCCTCCATTTAAGCTCACATGTGAGGCTGCTCAGATCTTTTATTGGGAGGGAGAAAAATTAGAAGCATCAGGTAACCCCAGGGGGGATGCTCGACTTTAAACCAGACATTTTTCCCTCTAAGGACCTTTACCTAAAATGCTCTTTTCATACTGAATGCCCCTGCTAGGGGATTTTGCTTTGAAAGGGAGCCTTTGTTTGGAAAGAGGGTTTTCTTTGGTTTTGCACACACAGATTTGGTAATTTGGGTGGTGCTTCATTTTTCTTGACCCTGTACTCACCAGCCTGCTTGATGGCTCCACTTGAGTGACAAAGATGATCTGCCTCCCTCACAAAACACACAGGAGATTCCACAGCAGAGCAGGAGGGAGAAGAGCTCCATATCATGAGGCTAGGGAAGGATTTGATGGGTTCCTGCTAGCTCCTGCCACCCAGTCCGAGGTCTCAGGACTAAGTCAGAAGAGCCCAGTGGTGCTTTTTCTCCTCCTCAGTGGGGAAAGAGAGTGGCAGAGTGGGTGAGGGGGTTTTCTGCAGGTCCAAAGGTTCTAACTGGAGCCTCACTTGGATTTTGTGCTATTAACTATCCCAAATTAACTCCAGTGGGAAAGAATATCTGGTAATTTGGAGTAAGGGGTTGAAACCAGATATGACATATTAACTTCATTCACCTCTCTGGAGAGCTTAGGTTCTTGAAGTAGGCTACATTACTCATGAGGACTAAAACAGTTACCTCAGTGTTTCAGCAGCAAATTTCAATACCTAGAGAGCAAGGGCTGAGTGAAGCCTCTAATGCTACCAACAATATAACCTTGTCTCTTGGCTTAAGATAGTTTTGCATCCTCTGACTATAAACTGGTGTTCAAAAGCCAGTGCTTGGAAGTTTAGGGAAAAATCAGTATTTACCTAAAAGGGCACTGCTTTTATCCTTCACACTCACCTTCTACCTTGAGGCATCTTTCTCCCCCCATGATATCTTTTTCTCTTGCTTCCCTTTTCTCCCCTTCAGTCTGAGATCCTGACAAGGTACGAAGGTAGAATACTGAATTTCCTCATCACTGAGCCAGTTAAAATGGCTATTTTGGTGATGCTTCCAGCCTCAGATACTTTGCCAGCACTGAAGAAAACCCAGTGTGACCACACAGTCTGTGAGTCCTGGGCTGGCTTTGAAACTGGCTTTGGAGCAAGCACATCCCACTCCTTGCAAGCATTTTGCATGATATTCCTTCATTTTACATTTTGTTCTGTGGAAGTACATTTGTTATTAATCACTGGCTTGCACATTAATACAGTGCTTTCTAACAGTTAAACCAAATATTCCATCCTAGCAACTCAAATTAATATTTGTTTGAATAATCTATTTAGGATGATGTCTGGCCAGCAGTGTGGTCTGGCTGGCAGCACTCTGCTCTCCCAAGCGGACGTTTTCATTTGGTTTGTTCCATATTTTCTTCCTCTGCTCTTCTTTTATATCATCCCTCAAAATCTGTAATTCAAATTGCTTTCTCCAGCAATGGTCCCTCTTGCATTCAGTCCACATAGGTCAAAGTACGTTTTATGTTGCTTCTCTTAATTGTTTTAGACAAATGGTTCTATTGAAACCAAATATTTTTGAGGAACTTATTTTTCTGGCTTTTTGTGTTATTTAAGATTCAAGTTTAGATGCGTATTCTGGGTACAAAATATATATGACACATGAAAAAAATGTGCTGTTTGTATGCATATATGTGCATCTGTATTTATTCTATTATTTGGCAACATGGCCACTGATTACATATATCTTCCCACTGATGCTGTTTTAAGGACTGTCTTCCACAAGATCAAAGTCCTCCTGTTTTAATTCCTACCATGATAAAAATGACAAAAAAAAAACCCCTTGAGAATAATAAGACACTGATTTGGGATGGATATAAATGCTCTCCTTTTTTGAAAGATTTGAATTCTGAAGCCAACTTTCACAGTTCAAACTTGTCTCTAGAAAACCGAAATGAGCAGCAATTCATGTCCAGTAGCAATTTCTCCACTGAATTATACTCATACTCTGGTCCAAAGTCCTTCTGTGTTTTGAGGAAGTATGAAGACTTTCTTGCTTGGGGTGGACACAGACTGACTTGGAAAACAAAACTTTCAGAACTTTTCATTTTCAGAATGGTTCACTGGTAGAAATTTGCTTTGACACCACCCCTCTGAGGTACTTGGATCAGTGTAATGTGCTCTGACTTCACAAGATGCTGCGAACACAACCAGTGAGGTGGGAATAGGCTTTGCCCTGTCAGCTCTAGACCAGGTCCACAGAGAAGAAATGTATGGAAAGTGGTTATCCAGACCTCAGTATTTTTCAAAACCTAAGACACTATATGTGTTGTGGGGCATTATTATTTCTTTTTGCTTAAGTATGTTTTCAGAAATCTCTTTCAATCAACTGTGATTGCAAAAAACTAGCTGCAAATGACTGCTTCCCAATGAAATGTGTACTAGGAAAATTAATATATTGTAACATATAAAATCTTCCCCTCATTTAAAGAAGTGCTTTCTGTAACACTTTTCACTGAGATTAAAATATACTCTTCCTTTTGCCAGAAGAACTGATTATTTTTCTCCAGCTGCAAAACAGCAGGTAAATATCAATGGTCAGTCTAAGAATTCCCCCCTCAACCAGGGGAAATATCAAGGTGGTTTTCAAAAAATATACTCAATTGATATAAATTAATATCTTTTCCTGAAAACCTGCATTTACATTGATAACCACAATGACTTCCAATAGGAAGTTGCAAAAATCCTTATAACACAGATGGTTTCCCTTTATTTGAAGTCTTCAAAAAAAGTGAGGATCCTGGAAATTATGCGAGTCCTAATTTAATTTATTTTAGTCATACAATCATTGCTAGGAGAAAACAGAAGAAACCAGAAAAGTGATCTGCATTTCTGTCGCATAACAGTTGCCCTATCAAATTTCAGACTGGGATATTTATTCTTGGAAACACAGACTATAGCATATGCCCATCACACATATATTGACATCAACCTACAATTACATTCGTCCAAACACACACTGTATAACTGTTGCAATTTATATGTCTCTTTATTTTTATAAAAGAAAAAGCATTAATAAACTGGCAAGATCCTTGACAACATGACCATCTCTTAAAAAAATCTACTGCCATGCCATCCCAGGTATTCCAGAGGAAGCCAAAGTCTGAGTTTAACAAACCATGCACTCCCCTGACTTCATGTCCACCTCCCCTAGAAGCTCCTAGCATGCTGGGCACAGGGAACCCTCCCCTGTGCTAGCACCTTCCGTGTGTTCCTCCACAGGAAGATGTTGCCTGGGGAATTCACATTTTGCCCCATTAGGGATGCATGAAGGTCAAAAGGCCTACTAAGATCTAGCCCACTTTACCAGGGTCCTACTTGGACATGAGAAGGGGCATGGAGAACTTCTTTCCTGCTCAACACAACACAAGAACTGCTGATACCTGGGAGGGACTCTTCAGAATCTACACTGCAGCTGCAAACCAGCAGTTGTACTATAAGAAGAACCTGCTACAGACGTTGTAAAGAACAGAGTAAACCTCATCTGCTCCAAAAACACCTACAGGTTTTGAAGCTTATGGCTCATTTGTTCCAAACCCATATCACCCCCAAAGAAGTCATTTCAGGCTGTCTGATGGTAATTTCATACTGGAAACACTCTTTTCTACCTGACACAACACTTTTCCTATCATGACATCTTGCCATTTCAAAGTTCAGCTAGGTAAAAAGGTGGTGACCAGAACAAAGATACCCACAAATGAAACAAATCTTTGACAGAGAAGCCAAATCCAGACTATGAAATTCCTCTCCAAAAAGGTGAACAACTATTGGAGGACCTCAGCACGCACAGAAATAAATGAGAAATCAACCTCCTTAAACTGATCAACCTTCAACAATTTCTGTGCATCCATGAAACTTTCACTCAATGAAAAATAATAATAGCAAAACAGTAGCCCATAATTCATATAGCAGGTGAGATATTTTCTCCTGAAGGCCAGAAAAGAGGACTAGGAACTAGAAATATATTTTTACCACTGTATCCATTTGTAGATATGTAGAAGAGCTACAGGTACTGCTGGGCTGTGAGGCAAATTGAGAGATTCAGCCAGATATTGGCAGGCTGGTAGATCACTGAACACAGAACAACTTTACTAGTACATGAGCAGATTTTATGTAAAGGAGACACCTTTTTACACCTGCAATCCCTTTTTATGTACAGCAGTTAGTACAATGTAGTAATTTTATTATACTGTGATTATATGCAAGACCTTGCCTTTGGTCGTGAGATTAGGCCAGGACTAACCCTTTCTATCAGCTCACTTCTGAAACTGAAGAGTTTTCAGCTAATTTTTGTAGAAATCTATTGCAATCAAATTTGCTCAGAACAAAAGCCAATATACCATACTTACTTTAAAAGCTCTTTTTGTCAATGACCTTGGTGTGAAAGCAGAATGCTCCATTGCTATTTTCTCTCCTCTATTGTTTATCTTGAAAAGCAGCTGGTCCTTTATGAATATCCCACCATTTGACTCAAAGGCAGAGTATTTTAACTCCCTTCAGGAGTTATTGTAACTCCTCTTCTAACAGACCCTTCCCTTGACCCCACTGCCACCCTCGTCACCCACAGAATATTTCCAGGAAGGTTAGAATGGAGATTTGCAAAATAAAAATGGTGTAAGATTTTAATTCTGCATCACTAGATGGCAATTCCTAATTATTAGTGGGGTGTGCTGACTGAGCTCATAAAAAAGTATTTATCACTGATTTATGGAACTGAGGGGAGAAGAAGGAAAGGGGAGATTTTTCTGGAAAAAAAATGAAGGCCTGCTTTTTGGTGCTTTTCTTTGTTTTTAATAAAAGTTTTGGAAAGAAGAAATGGGGGCAAATGTTCCCATTTTTTGGAATTAACATTAAACAGTCCCAGTATTTGTTAAAACCACCTCTAACACTAAGCCCTTGCAGCTCCTGTTTAAGTCCATGGCAACTGCGAGCCCTTCCAGGACTGGACCCTCTAAATGCTGGCCTGCTGTAACCGACTTCACATACAGCCAACTCCTGAGTCTTTATCCAGGTTTTACTCAGCCTTTACTCAATCAAAGCTCCCACTTAGGGGCAGTAAATAAGGACTTTAGGAACTGGCCCAATGGATAGGTTCCACAGCATGCAAGACTATTATTATTAAGCGTGGGTGTTAGTCAGCAATAAGCCCTCCTCCACCTCTTAAACTTTTGGTGTTCCCACAAGGGAAGCTATTGAAAGCCTGTGCTTTGTAAGTTCAATTCCCTTTGCTGGCTTATAACACAGCTGCTATATATTATCTTATACATTTGACCACAAAGGTACATTCTATAGGCAAGATTCATCCACTCCTGCCATCCCTTTTTATTCATTCACTGCTTTTCAGTGTAATGTTTGGGGACCCTGTTCTCAGCCACTTGTACATTTCAGTACTTGAAACACACCAAGAGGGACAATCGCTTGACTGATATCTCCATCTTAGTATCTATACCCGTCTCTCTGTTTCTCTAGCTTTCTACCCAAGCCATTGTGTGCGCCAATTGTGCTATCATAAAGCAGAGTGTTGGGCTGTTTTGTGATGATGAAGAACCATGCAATCACAAGCTTTATTGCATACCATCCCATCCAGTGACCCCTGTTCTTATCATGAGAGCCCATTCAAGGGGAAATTACACCAGACTTCAACGGGGAAAGTGTCCCTCTGTTTCCAGGCTATTCAGGACAAAAGGTGAGAACCGCAGAACAAGCCTCTTCTGCTTTAATTGTGAAATGTTTCAAGCAATTGGGGGGGGGTGGGGGTGGGTAGGGGGGTTGAGGGGGATGGGGAGGGAGGAAAAAAAAAAAAAAAGAAAAACTCTATTGAGATCAGGTGGTCCCATTTCCCAGAGATAAACAAGTTCAATAATATACTGGTCAACAGAGTTACCCTACCCTCAACAGGCTTTTGTTTTTTTAAAAAAGGACTAAAATAACCACTTGGAAATGTTAAACCAAGGCATGGCATTTTAATATGAAAATGGAGGCCTAGTATATTTTTGGTCCCTCTGACAACGATTGCCCTCAATTAGATCACTTATACTCAGTAAATTGGTTGCTGCAAGGGGTTTGTGATCATAAAAATAATTCATACATGGGAAGTTGCTTTCAAACCTGGGTTTTTTTTGCTGTTGGTGGTTTTTCTCTGCTTTTTGCTTATTGCCATAGTAACGGACAAGTGCATATTTTGGCTTGTTTCCAAAATAATATTCAAGAATGTTCTTTTTGTCTGTTTTTAAGAGGAATCATTATGAATATTTGAATTATATTTTCCAATTAGGTGAACTGAAGTGTTTTCCAGCAACTCTGGTTTTTTTCCCTCGTTTATAGAAAATGTGAAATTTTTATTACACCAAGGACTTTCAAGACAATAGCTACAGACACTATTTTTCAGTACTGTTTGTAATATCTAATTCAGAGCTAATTTTTAATGGACAGAGGTCCATGGGGATTTGTTTGCAAATTTCATCAACTTGAGTTCCTGCTTCATTTGCTGAAATGCAGCACTTGGAATTGACCCAGTGAGCAGGAACACTCTTGTTCCTTTTAAAACATTCTGTACATTACAATAAACAGTGACTGGTTATCAAAAATAAAATGCTTGATTGTCTGTAGATTTAGAGCACACATTTTTGTCTTGGATGAACTGTCGAGCTAGATTCACCACTGACACAGCTTAAACAAACACATACATTTTATTTTAAGCCTTGCATTTCTTCAGAAGCCAATTGGATGTGCTCGGGTCAAAACAAAAGAGATTTCATGAGGAAACGCTTCTGTGATGGACACATTTTGTACTTAGCTGACTTTACTAAAAAGCATAGCTCAATAAATCTCAGTAAATCTCAGTTTCACAAAACATCGTCATTACAACTCACTTAGAGTCTCCAGTGATATCTGCGACTTGGTCCTTCCTCTAGTACAGTTTTCTATTTTCTCTTCTCACATGGTCTTTTATATTTGCTCTGGTAATATACTTTTCAGCCTGGGTCCTGAGTGGATGAAAACCAACCCAACTTGCCAAACCCACACTTTCACGCTCCTCCAGCAGTAAACTGTCTGTCACTTGAAGAGGAATCCAAAGTGCTCAAATCATTAAGGGATTGCTTAAGAAGGGCTTGATATGCTCCTTTCTCTGGACTCCTCTCCAAAATATCTTTTGAGGTTTTCCTAGTGGACAATGGACATTTCAGGTGAGCTGAATAAACACAAAATAGTAGAAAGCATTTTTAAATCCAGGAGCTCATTTTAGCAGAACCTGTTTCTGATGACTCTGTTGTAGACACCTAGGACTTGCTGGTCAACAGAAATTAACATCTGCAAGCACTCCAGGGTGTAAATGTTAGGACTTATTGCAAAATCAAGTTGTATTTTCCACCTCTAACACATAATCAGAGTCAACCTCTGTATACTTCTGCACAGGGATAGGAATAGCCTCACACACTGAACGCATACAAGTCCCTTTTCCAAAATGAGCTGCAAGTGAAAAAGGTCCTGAAACTGCTGAAGTGTCATCCAGGGCCTCTCAACTTCCTTTCCAGTCTTGGCCTCGATATAGGATTGACTCAGATTCAAAAGCCTTTGAATCTCTGAAAAGCCATATCTACTTATCTCTGTGCCTTTTAGAAGCATCTTGTCCTAAGAAACTGCTAAAATGAAACATAACAGAAATGTCAAAAGAATAAAGCATCATTTACATGGCACTGGGGGAAGGAGCAGGAGTGGAGGAGGGAGACACAGCAAAAGGGAGTTTTAGAATGCCAAAGCATGATGGGCTCTTTGCAAAAACAGGTGAAGGTCTGGTTCTGCCAAGTTCCTCCAATCTCAGGCTATGGCAGATTAGACCTATGGCTCTGCTTTGTAGAGTTTCAGTCTAAGCCGGCAAACTAAAACAGTGTGCTATATCCATCCTCTCTTTCATTACAGCATAAAACAGGCAATTAAAATTAAAAAAACCTATGCAGACATGTTTGATCAGAAAGCACTTAAGCAACACAGAAGGAATCCACAGCTTTTGATATTACATTAATACACTAATATCTTAATCCTTTACCAGTGACAGACTACACATTTAAATCCCTAATGGGACCTGGTTTCCAAATTACATTATTTAATGTTTATTCAGTGAATAATCCAAATAGTATTTAACACCACTGAAGAAAAAACACTCACACCCCCTGGGCGGATTGTCTGCTTTTCCTTTGCTTCGTAATTACCCAACCAAGGGCCCTATTAAATAACCCCATTTTTTATGATCTTAAAGTGAAATGAACCCTCTATTTGAACATTGCGCAGAAGAAGCACTCAGGCACACATGCACACTATAAAACTCAGCTCTGTGTCAAAAACTTTCCGCGGATCAAGATTGTTCTGATCCTTTTGGGGACTTTCTAGCCAGATGCATTTAATACCAAAGGGCCTGATCCAGGACCCATCCTGGAAAGAGAACAAAAGCAAACACCAAGGGAGCATCAGAGCAATAGAAATAGCTCGTCAATGAAATCTCTGCATGTGAAAAAGGGGAAGTTAATTGCCTGCAACATTATACTATAACTGGGACACTTTCAATAGGGTTTGTGCCACCCAGCTGTGGACACGGCTTGTGGATGTCCAAGCTCCCTCACTACCTGGCAGAGAGGCTCTTCCCCTTCTCTGTGGTGGGAGCTCAGGCGGCAGTCAGGCTCAGGGAGGTCTCTGCGTGATGGGGCTGGTGTTGATTGACACAAACACAGGCCACTCTGTGCCATGACAGAATGTCCTGGTGCTTCCTTGCCGGATCCCCATGGTGCTCCCCTCCAAGCCTTGCCCAGCAGCACCCCACTGCCGTTTACCCACAGGGATGGAGTAGCCCATTCACTCCTTTGGGAAAGGTCAGCCCCATGGTCAGCAGAAGTCACTTGTTTCCCTGGGGAAAGGTGCTTGATTTCTCTAATGAGTAGAACACAACACCCTCACTGCAGAGGATGAACTACTTTGCATTTCTAAGAGGTAAAGTGTCTTCTTGCCCCTACGCGTTCCTCAAGTAGAGGAAATCCCCACAGACATATGATACCTGCAACAACAGATGCTCCTGCCGCAGTCCCCACACTTTCATGCCTCTCTCAAACCTGCCTTAAAGGCCAGGCTTTTTTATTTCTTTCATCAAACATCTCTAATTGAAACCTTCAGTCTTTGATATCTAAATAGACTTGAGTAGATCCTGAGGTTGGGAGTTAAAAAGTCTGTGTGGAAATGGTGTGAGGTTGGGGACATGAAGGAAAGGTGGGTTTTCGCCTTTTTCAAGTGGAGAATACTTTGAGGATTCATTTGTAAAAACCACAAAACAAAGCTTTTAGAAGACATCCCCTCAGTTCAGATCTGGTTTATATTTGTCACAAATAGCCAATGGTGCTTGATTCAGGCATTTAACTGTTTCAATCTGCATAGTTAAAAAAAACAATTCCAGAGACATGTGTTTTGACGTCAGAGCTCCTAGTAAGCTGTCAACATTTCCATTAAAGAGCCCTGCGTGGAAAGCTAGACGTATCGACAGCTTCAAGAGTGTACGCCTTGCAACAGAAGGCACATATGTTACTACCAGCTTGGCACACGTGTTACTACTAGCTTGGATGTAAATGAATAGATTCAGGGAGTTATGGACAGACAGACAGCTCCTAATAAACCATCAGCTTCTGCAGTGTGAAGCCCCAGATCAAGACTAGCTTCTCCTAAAAGAGAAGCTGTTCAATACAGAGTGGCCCAGTAGCACCCTAAACGTGCTGCAGAGGGATGGGGCAGGTCCTTCATGTTACTCCACACCCAGTCTGGGAATGAGGGGTCAGTGGAAGACTGCCTACCCTACAGACCAGCGCATGGGCTTTTGGAGGGAGGCTGATTTAAAGGCTGCCTCATGAGTGCATAGCACCTAGAGAGTGCAAAGCACTTGCTCTCAACATGAGACAATCGACTTTCCTACCTTAGCAGTAGGATAGGACATACAAGGAGATTTTGTTCCCAGCATTATCATTTACATTTTTATTACATTATTGGCTGAAAGAATTACAGGTTTTTTCTACAGACCAAGGCAAGCATCCCTAAAACTTATACTCTTGAGAGGGTTTGGGTGGTATGTTTTTTTGACTGTTGACCATAGGGTATATTACCAGAAGCAGAGAAAAGAAGAAATAGCACCCAATTCCTTTCCTTGTAGAACAGGGAACCTCAGTTATTAATGAGATATACGAGGTGACTCTTATACAGGCCTTGCTGTAACAAAGCTGCTCATAATCACCAGTGGATTTCATCCCATCTTTATATGAGGCAGTGAATATTTATCCTTACTACACCAAGGGGTAACTCCAGCACTGATGAAGTAACTCCCACAAGGACTCCCCAGTGGGGCTGGGAACCTGACCTGCCCTTCCCACATCCTGGTCCAACCCGCTATCCTTTAAGCAGCATGGTGTTTCAGTGAGCGGTGCTGGGAGCCAATACAGGGTTGTGTGGACATTGTAAAGGAAAAAGAGAAGCCAAAACGTGTTGCACAGTCTGAAATCTGAATTTACCGGCAGGGTCAGGGAGCTATTTTACTTGCTACCACTGTGAACTCCAGGAATGGAATCAATTAGTATTAGTTTAAAACATCATCTGTTTCAGTTTAACAGAAAGCTTCTGTTCAATGAAATACAGAGTTGGTAAATGAAAAATAAAAGTTGATCTGATTTTAGTAACTCCTAAGGTATTATTTTAGGTGTGGCAAAG
Organism: Phalacrocorax aristotelis; assembly: GCF_949628215.1. Classification (NCBI taxonomy): domain Eukaryota; kingdom Metazoa; phylum Chordata; class Aves; order Suliformes; family Phalacrocoracidae; genus Phalacrocorax; species Phalacrocorax aristotelis. Next base: position 48,686,015 of record NC_134281.1, read on the forward strand.
AGGTATATCATACATCTGCCACAAACGGGTGACAATACATTACTCCTGTTTTCTTCATGTCTTCATAGAAGAATATGCCTGCAAGTCATGCGTGAGTGCAAATCACAAATCTGTGCTTAGCAAGATGTTTCACCGGTGACTTTGCAGATGTGTGACTGAATTTTCTTCAACGATACTGTTCAGTGATAAACCAGCTATTTTAAAATGGATGTATGCCCAGGTAATTAGAACCATCTTTAAAATTACAGTGGAAGAATTCCTTTCAAGGCATCATTTCTATCTTTACAGAGATAAACTCTATGTGGTGGTTTTTTTTTTTTTACCATAAGTTTTGACAGCCTCTGGTAGGAGGATTCATTAGAGAGCTGCGAAATACAAGAGTTTTCCAACGCAATGAACTCACTCCGAGCAATACTGTATTTTTTTCACAAAAGGTTTTTAAAGTACTGTCTTCCTTTCCAATTCAAAATAATCCTAACACAATTTAGTTCCCCAGGGGCACCACCAGGTTGCTTCTTATCTAAGCGTCCTACAAAGCTAACAGCATGTATTACTTTATAGGTAAAACAGGAGCGATGTTATTGAAAAGTGAATACAGTGATCTTACCTATAGAAAAGTAAATCCATTGGCTGCAGTTGCACCTTTTGTTTCCTACCCAGAATTATGAGTTCAGAGCTAAAGGACGCTACAGATACAATCCAGTTTAATGTTACTGTTCCAGCATTACTGCTAAAATGCTTGAATTTCTTCCCAGTTTTTGTCTCTGCCCAGTCCCTCTTTTAGTACTGTTTTTTCTTTTCTTTCTTTACTTTTTGGAGAAAAAGAAAAAATTTTTAAAAATCAGAGAGGGGAAGAGGACTGAGAACACTTCTTTCGTTTTTGTCTCTTAGACCATGTTAGAAATAAAGAGACAGAATGAAGGGAAAACCGAGGGAGAAATAACAAAATATTTTTAATAATCCCATCCCAAAAAAGCAACCCTAAGTAAAAACTATCTGTGCAAAATATCATAATTTTCCAACCATTTAAGGCTTCATCAGTCCCCCAGGTCCTCAGCTGTGCCTGCTCCAGCTGGCAGAGCAACCCTCCCCTCTCAATGTGCCATTTTCACACCACAATAGCCATAACTAGCGATGGTACCACTGCTCATGCTGCACAACTCCCTTTAATTTAGCCTATTGGTTAAGCAACACTGCTAGGAAACCACCGTGAAGATAGGGAGAGAAAAGCAGAGATGAGTGGAGTTTATTTCAGCAGGGACAACTCAACCCTCAACAGCGTGATGAATTGCTGTCAGAGCTTGAGAGGAAAGGCCAGCCTGGCCTCCTGCGGGCACCCAGCGCAGCACAAGGGTCAGCAGAAAAAGCTGTGGAAAGGACTAGGGAGGGAGTGTGGGGCGAGATGAAACAGCTGCTGGGCTTCCTAATAGGTGGAAAATGGCATGGGGGCCCATAGTACACTGCAGTGAGGAAATGCAAAAGTGGAAACTTATAGATATATTTTTACATGGTGATAATGATTTTAGCATCTGCATAACGTGCCTGAGCCAGGGCCTGGATCCCTCCTCACTTAAATCACTTAAAGTCCTGTTCTGCCTGAAGGTAACAATCTGTCTGCTCTTATTGCTGTCTTATAAACTTTCCATCCCAATCTACTAATGAAATGGCATGACACAAGGACCGTCAAATAAATTCTGCAAGGTGTGTGGGAGAGGAAAGAAAGGTTTGGGCTCAGTGTGGCAGGGCAGCAAGAGCATATTGAACATGTGAAGTCCAGGAGAAGAGGATAGTCATTGATCGGGAAAGTGGTTCTTTGGGGTTTCTGAACTTTTGTAGGCCATAAAACTGGCCCTAAAACATGCCTACCAGCTTCCTGCTAGACACTTGCTAGCCCACCAGTAGACCTCACTGAAGGAAGACCACTTTATGCAGAGAGCTGAGACCTCCAGTGATGAAGTATTAAGAAGCTATTCCCTTTCCAGATGGTGTAACCGATGCTGATTAACCTAAATTATGTCATGCAGTGAATAGTATCCACCCATGCTGTGTGCACCATCTCAGATTGCAAGAGAACAATGGGGAGCAAAGAAGGAGACAGTGGAGGCCAGAGGAGTCTGGTACGTGGCAGGGTCACAAGGCACAAAGTAGAACAGTGAAATAGATATTTTCAGCCTGCATTTTCCTTTGCTGCAGATCTGCTTTGCTTCTGTGCTGTGGGAGAGAATGACATGGCATTCTCCTGGATTAAACATGTTACGAGGTAACTGGGAAAGCAGAGATGTGGTCTTGCTTCTGTTATCGTTATTACCTGTTGCTGTTCTCTTTAATAAAGTTTTTAATAAATGTGGACCAAATCTATCCTGGATCTGACCAACACCACACAAGATTGAGTCTGGATTTGCAGAAGTGGGAATTTGTATCCTCCACGTATGGCTCGTCCATTTTGCCATTCCCTGAAATAATCTGATACACACTTTCATATGCTTATAACACAACTGGCTGAGAAAATAATTATTTTTTATTACAAGAAGAATGTTTTTCACAACTCTCAGTAATTCCTGCAGAATGATAAATTCATTTCAGTTTCTTCTACACCCGTCTATCTGAATGGATAGCTGGTGAGAGAAAGAGGAAATAGAGATCTGTTTGAGGCTAAAGACAGTCTGATCTCTTCAGGGGTAAGAACATATGTACTTATGTGTATTTAGGTCTGTTGTTTATCACAGGATTATCTTCTGCGGGGACACAAATCTGGGAAATGGGGGACCAGAGGATAAACAAAAAAATAAGATAAATTATCTGCTTGGACCTAGATCTAAATGACTAACATGGCTCATCATCTCTATGAAATTACTATTATTGCATTATTGTTCAGATAGCTAATCTATTTTATTGGAAAGTCTTCAAGTATTTAATTTCAACTCTAGTCCTGTAGGGACCAGTTGGTCCATTAAACGCTGAATATGTAATGGAGAATGCCAACTACATTTTTGATCAACATAACCAGAGTGAAAACCTCCTTTCATTTATTCCAGAAAAAAAGAAACTTTTAATGCTTATGATTTCAAAGGTCTTATTTTTAAATCCCTCTCCTAGAGCAGACCTGATAAGTGAGTAACCCATGACAGAACAGCACAAAATGGGGGCATTCACAGATCCCAAACCTAGCCATTGGGGAAGAAATCCCGTTTTTTGATTTACATGGCCCTGAATCACCCAGGGTGTCAGCAGAAATTTTAGCTTCCAACAAGCCTAAAATATAAAAGCTGATATTAGACATGATAGCCTTGTTCCTCGTGTTTTGCACCAAGTCCACGCACAGACATTAGAGCTCTGCTTGTTGCATTCCCATGAAAAACCATAACATTGACAAAGGCTAATGCTGCTGTTAGCCTGCACCTTTAGTCAGCAGCAAGCATCTGCTGACCTGTGCGCCTGCACTGGTGTTTGTGACAAAATCCTAAACTTGCATCACTGGGCTTCAGGTTCTGGCAAAAATGGCTCACAGAGTACATGCTACATGTCCTGAGACTTCCTGAGGGGATGCAACTCACTGGAGAGATGGATGGATACTTATACAAATGTATCCAGATCAGTTTAACCTAGAAATTTCAGGAGATCAGGTTACCCAGGAAATTCCCTTGGTTGTTAAAATATGTTTTATCATTTTTTCCTGTTAAAGCTTGTGTGTGATTTTTCATGAAAAAAAGTCACTGTAGCGAAATTGGTTGTCAGAGAACAAAGCAGCAGAGACGTTATGAAAAAGAAGGAAAGAAAACAAAACCAAATAATTGAATGAGACTGTTTTAAATAACTCCCAAATTGTCACAAGACTGCAGAATTCATATACGAGGCTGAAGAAAGGGGGAGCTAATTTTCTCCAGAAAAAAAATGTGGTCCTTTCTCTATATTATGCAATTCTGAATTTTTTTTGCAAGTGTTACTGAAGACTGCATACACATGTAAATATTTGAGTTCAAAATATTACTCTTGAAAAAGCATGTGTGAAAGTGACATTATGGAAATGAGGCTAGATCAATACTACAGTGAAAATGGGATTCAGACCTATTAAGACATCGGTGTGCTTCAAGCCCAGAGTGCAGGCTTTCACTTTCCTTTTCCTGGACTCTGACTGCTATAGCTGAGACCTAGGATCTTTCAGGGGTAGACAGACAGTAGCAATGAAAGTACTCGAAGACTAAAGATATTTAAGGTATTCCCTCCGTCCAACATATCAAAAATTCAAAATTTACCACCGGCTCAGTGGCTAAGCAGCAGAAACGTCAGGTGTTAAAATATTTTTTTAAGGAAAATGAGAAAGGCAAAAGAACCACCAAAGGCTGGGTGCAGGGTCCAAGATAACTCAGAGAGAATTCACACACATATTTGACACACCAGGCTATTTTCCATCAGACTAAAATAGCAAGAGAAATTTTATATTCTTCCTTTTCTTAAGTGTTTCTACTAAAAATCTGTATCAAAACTGCAATAAAAATTTGAGCTGCAAATTTTCATTCACAAGAAAATGCAAATCCAGGGCAACTTATTTAGTAATGCATATTTGTCAGAATTGTTGACCTTCTGACCAAAACTACCTATATAAGACAGTACGCAGCAAGAACGTAGAAGAAGCCAGATTAGAAGCTGGAGATCTATGGATTCTCTTCAAAGATTTGCAGAAGATAAGTCACATAAACAAACTCATATCCAGTAAGATGAAATTTAATATCGCTTTTCTGCACTTCTTTTACAGGCATTTTTAAGATCCAACATTAACAACATTAACAATGGTTAAAATGAAGAAATTTAATCTTTTCTTTTTTCCTTAAAAAAAAAACAACAACCAACCCCAAAACCAAAAAACGCCACAGACTAGGAACTCTGAATGTGTTATTTTATATATGACAAAACCAGTTTAGTCTTTTCTAATTGCATCATACCTTCATATTAATAAAGGCGACCCACTTTTATTGGGTGGCAACAAGTAAGGGAGGGCTTTCCATGTAGAAGAAAAGGAAGAAGCAGTACACTAGACCCAAAGTTGTCTTCTGAGCACATCATTGGCATTTGTAGGCCAAAAGATCTCATTCAAAAACCTCAAGAAACATATTTTACAACTAACACGGTAAGCTTTCATACAGCACCGACGCAAGTAGGAGATCTGGCAGGAAAAGTAGGGAGCAGAGCTGAAGCAGAAATTTGTCAAAATATAACATAACTGGAAAAATCCACATCCCAGAAATCTGTCAAGAGAGAACAGAAAGCACTGGCTTGCTTTGAAAAGCCACATCTTGGAAGAAATTCGAGATCCCTGAGGAGCATAGCAGACACAGAAAAAGATGCTACCAAAGAAAGAAGGTTCAACCTTTACCCATTTCCAGAAAAACTTAATCCATGGATATAGGAACTACAAGGAGAAGAGTATCTGCCTGCTACCAGACCTAGCTGGAATTTTATTTTGGAGAAGCCAAGACAGTAAAAGGTGTGAGAAAATAAAAAACCTTCATTTCAGCAATTTTTAATAAAATGCTTTGATTTTTCTTTTGTGAGAAGCTCTATTTCTCCTTTTTAAATATATCTACTCATTACATAATATGCAATATACTGAATAATTTAAAAACAAAAATTAAAATCGAACACCACCATTTAAATTTTCTTTTTAAAAATCTTAAAATAAGCTAAATAGTGACAACTAGATCAAAAGGGATTTATTTAGAAACCTCATTTAGTGAGAAATTTGAAAGTTGAGAACTTCTTTTACAGAAGCAGAATAAAGCCAGACTTCGAGTTTCAATTTTTTTCTGGACAGACCTGTCCTCCACAGAGCACCAAGAGTCACAAATAATTCATGCTCTGATAAAGCTGTCCTACTAAAAATCCAATCCTTTCATTAAATCTGAATCATTATCAGGCCACCCAAAAAAACCCCAAAAGAAAACCGGAGTTGACTTTCCAAGGATATTTCCTTTATTCCTGGTGGTCTCTGCCATTCTTAAAGTCACATTTTTGCTAAGCAAACAAACTGGCATAAAAAGAAAAGCTTTCCTCATCCATAGATCAATTAGATTAGATCATATCAGAACCCTGCAGTCTGCTGAAATCTGTGGGGTGCTTTTGCATTTGGCCAGTTACGACTGTAGCTGTTGAATTTTGGTACCAAAAAGATGGGGGGGAAAATCAATAAAAGTTTCCTTCTCTTTCTCTGACTGCCTAAATATATTCAATCACATGGTGGAGAACACAAATAAATATAGCGATATAATTATTTAAAGCAAGCTTTTCTACCAGGCAATATTTTCCTTAGAGATGCAGGAACTTTTCTATAAAAAGTGTAATTTCTGTTTATTTTCCTCAAAATTGTTTTCCTTCTATTTATTTTCCTTGAAAATAAAATAGTAGCAACAACAACAACAAAAAATAGCCTGCCATTAGGAATGTCTTCAGTTTTATGCTGCGTTTTCCATCTGTATTCTTTCTATAGAAGTAAACCTCAACACCAAGATGGTTTTTAAGATTTACATGTTTATTTCATTTTGTTTAATATCCTAATCGGTTCACAGTAAATTTGACCACACACACATACACAGTGATCCCAGCTGGTTGAATGTGTCGAGCCAAGCCAAAGACACAGTCAAAAATACAGCCCTGCTGCTGAAAACTTTGCAAAATTATAAACAAGACCCTTAAAGTTATAGCTTGGCATCACACGCCTACAACCGTGATGATAACACCGTTCACAGGAAAACAAGCTAAAAGCAGTTCCCGGCTCTTCGGTGCTTAGAGGGTTACATAAAAGTAAAAGTTGCATTTAAATAGTGTTGATGTATAGATTTGCTTCTGATTTGGCCCAATGTTGTGGTTTTCATAAGCAGGTCTGATGATGCTGTGCTTTCCTTGCAGGTAGGAGAATGACACAAGTTAATCTCTGAACAAACTCACTCTCTCTCTTTTTTCTTTTTTTTTTTTTTTTGGGGGGGGGGCAGTTAATTCATTATCTTTTGCCGCTCCCTTCATTGTAAAGCCCAAAACAAACAAACTCAAGGGCTTGTTTGCAGCCTTTGGAGCTTCTTTACATTTCATGGGTACACGTGGGGGGGAAAGACAACCTTCAAAGGCATAAAACCTCCCCAGTTTTGAAGGCATTTGGTATGTCCTGATCTGTGCCACACTGTTCATCAAAACACAGACTAGAGTGAAAGTTCCTCACTGGAAACACCCGGGACACCAGCTGCGTCACCGGACACAGGGGGGAGGGCTGGTCCCCAGACATGAGCCACGGCCCAGGCACGCTGCAGGAGGAGCAGCCCAGGGGTCTGCCGCTGGTCTGGGAAACCTAGCCCCTTTTCCTGGGGTTTTACATAGAGAAGGTGTTGTGCTGCGAGTACCTGGCTCTCCGTCCTGACATCAAAGATTTGGAGACCGATGCAGCAATGCACAGAGAACCTGGGAAAGGGCTGTGAAGATACCTGCCTGCATTTCCTGAGCCACTGCCTTTATTTTTTATGACACTGAAAGTCTGACAGTAAAGCCAACAGAAACTCAGTGTACGTCTGTCAGTTCAGTCGAGGAAAAAGAGGCAGAATCAGATGACCAGATTTAAAAGTAAAATGAAAGAAAAATAATATTCATCAAATATCCCTCTTTCCCAGGGAACGCCCTCAGAAACAGAGCCTGACTGTGGTGGGATGGACAAAAACACATGATCCGTGTTTCTAAGCAGCCTGGACTTCCCACAGTCCGTGGGTGCTCTTTATGGGAGACCTGGATGAGCAAGGGCGAGATCACAGGGTGCAAAGATCAAATACACCCGCTATCAGAGTGAGATAATGACTTGAGGACACGAAGGCATTTTGTGCTGCCTGCAGCTCGCATAGCTTTCCTTGCTCTGCCTGTGAAGCTAAACACAAGCCGAGCTGCGCTGCCCTATAAAGCTCGTTATCAAGATTTCACATCTGGCCTGCACATCTTAATTTAATGATGATATGACAGCATCCCCTCTCCACTGCACAGCACAAATTATCACGTTGCTTTCTGATGACATAAATCTCACTTAGCATTTCTTCCCCTTCAGGGAGTTTTACAGGCCAGAGAGCAGGAAAAAGATATCCACCCGGATGCACATAAGGAGCTTCTTATGTGGGTAGCGAGTCTGAAAAGCCACCCGTCCTTGACAGATGCTGCAGTTATGTGAGCTTAATACCTCTCCCTAAACTCCCCGTACCAGGGCGTAGGCTGGCAGAAGACCACAGAGGTTGATGTGCACCAGCTGGGAGTGTGGTCTGTTTTGTGCAGAGCCCCTCAAACCACCCGTCTGCCACTTTGACTCCTGTTTCTCAGGGTTTTTTGTAATAGGCATATACGAGGAAAAATTCTGCCCAGTTCCTCCTTTCTGGAGGCCTCCTCCGGTTTAGGCGTTCATCTCCGGGCAGCAGGCATAGATTAAGTGTGTGCCAGAGGTTGGTGGGGCTGGCCACGGTGGAGGCAGAGCAGAGCTGCTTGCCCACCCCATAACAATGCCTGGGTCCTGCCATCCTGATTTGGCGCTTGACCCGAATTCACAGGAGAACCAGTTTTCTGGCTAGGCAAGTTAAATCAATAAGGGGTGTGGGGGGAAATTCCCAGCGCCATAACAGGGACAGTGGTGTCCACAGCCCCATTCTTTCTCGAAACTTTGTTATTATGGGATGGAGTGTTAAGGATCTGTCAGCATTTCTATTACAAACCTCAGTCTTTAGAGGTTTATAAACGCAGCCATTTAAAATAACACTGCATTAAAAAGTAGGTATGTGAGTTGTCAGCAGCGGTGTTTCTGTTTTCTTTAAGACGGTTTAAAGACGTTTTAGCAGATTATTAGCCTTAGAGAGGTCAAAAATAATCAGAGGTGGTTTTTCGGCTACATTTTTGGCTACCTCTGGGTAAATAATGGTTTAATTTGAAAAACATTGAGTACATGATATGAACTGTCTTTGAGCAACAACAACAAAAAAAGGAAAAGCCTCAGTTAATGGCCATGCTATTTATGTTTTAGAAACAGCCCCTGCACATGCACAGCGAATGCTCAGCTTTTAAGACTTTCCTTGTGATGTGGGTAACACGATACAACAATAGTGACATGGACAGAGCGGTTTTTCTCATGTCCTGAGCTCACTCCTCACAACCCTGCGTCACCTCAGGGGGCAGGCCACTCCAGAGCGGGGGCTGGCCCCGAACAAGACACTCAGGATGGGGCACCAGGGGCTCAAGGAGGGGGAGCAAGGGCACCTCAAAACCCTAGCCCACCCCAGCCGAGCCTCCACCAGCTGTTGCTGAAAAAGCAAGCTTTTACCCCCATTCACAGCCTGGGATATGTTGGTCAATGAGGTGGTGCCCTGCTCCCCAGCAGGCACTGCCAGCACCGACACCTCCTCCCATGTGAGGAACATGAATGATAGACATTTAGACCTTCATCTAGGCAAGCATTTGGACCATGTCTTCTTAGGCGAGCAAGGGACACACCTAATTTCATGGCCAGAATAGTTACATTTTGGGGCTGGCCCCTGCCATGGACCTCAACCAGCTGAGGAAAACTCCTGGAGACCCCACAGCCTGTGAAACTGAGGTGGGAAGGACTGGAGGGGGAGGGAGAAACTGCCTCAAAAACTGCCTGTGTGCCATTAAACACTGTTACCAGCAAAAAGTCAAAATGATATTTTTTTCTTTCCCTCCATGAAGAAAATTGCAGGCCTGATATTTTGTTACAGCAATAATTGCCCCTGAGATTGGCTTGCAATTATTTTGGTGAGTCTGACCTTCCAAAGTGAAATGACATGAACAGAACAGCATCCATGAGCCCAGGTAACAGCCAGCTTAACAGCTTCTAATTATTTCCCATCAACTCTTGATCTTCTTTACCTGATTTTTGCTTCAAAGTATTTCAGCAAAGAGAAGATGGCCTCAGCACTCTCTATTTATCTCAATGTCTTGGTGAAAGTTTTGGAGCACTTTCCCTGGGTGGAGAGTAGACACTGCTTGTGCTGCCTGAAACACATTTTTAACTAACAACGCAATGGTTTAGTGCTAAACTTATTATATTGCTCAGACAAGACATTTGAGATTTTTTAATACTTAATTATTAATGTCTTTGCTGGGATATCTATTTTGAAGATTGTTCATACATAGGAACTTAATGAAAATCATGACTGTGGACTAGTTACTTCAGGGTAATTATGTCAATGTAAACTTTGGAGTGGGATTCCCTTATTCTGGAATAAATAACCAATTTCAGAGTGGGATAAAAATAAATGTAATCAAGATTACGTTACAATGTAAAGAGCCTGCTTTGCCTATCCATCCCTTTGCAGAACCCATCACTCAACAATGATGTGAAGACAACCCCTCAATATTCCCAGAGCAAGTGCTACCACTTCCTGAAGTCTTCTCCTAAAATCCAACCACTACAGCCCCCCCATCCCAAGAGATGAGCAGACCAACTCTGGAAAGGACCAGATGATATTTCCTCCTCCATCAGCTCTGGGCACATGCCAAGTGCTGCCCTGATTCCCACTTCTGCTGTCCCTTTCTCTCCCATGTCTTCGGTTCTTTCTATAATTTATTTCTTCTCTCTTTCTCCAGCCTATTATATATTAAAATGAAAAAAAAAATCAGATCTAGCCAGCCAGGATTACTTTACTACTTCTGTTTATTTATGTAGCTATATTTCTGTGAGCCTGTGACCAAAAAGGTAGCAAAAAGCAATGCCTTGAACAGCCTGCCCATGGTGGAGCTTGCCTAGCACTGATAGGGCAGGGTGGTGCCCCTCTCCCGTGTGGACGCCTTGCCGTGACTCAGCTCCAGAAGCTGTTTTCTAACTTTGCTCATCTTTTCTCTCTCCTTTTCATATGTGCTTGTCTTTGGGACTTGGTTTTGCCTTCTCCTTCTAGAAAGGAGAATCAGACTCAGCAATAATATTAACAGAAACAACCCTGAGATCTGTCTTCATTAAGCCAACTTCTTTTCCCAGAAAAAGCAGTTGCACCATCTCAAACACTGTCTAACCATAGTCAGAAAGGAGTTTCTTCATGACAAAGGCTCTGTATTAAGGAAGATAATTCAAAAGCATGGGCCTTAATAATTTGCATTTCAGATGCTTTCATGTCTTTTATTCTGCTTTCTGGAGACAGAGATCTTTGTATTCAAAGCCCCAAACATTATTTATAGCACTTTATGGAGACAGACCCATCAGCACTCAGGCTCTCCAGACCCCTTCATCCGATTTTTGTTAGCATTGTACCACAAGCCCACGACATCTAACAAATGAGAAACTGAGATGCAGAGGCACAACAGTACTGCATCGAAACAAGCCTGGGTCTTCGCAAAGCCCACACAGGCATCCCAGCTGCTCACATAGCCTTCTTCTCTCAGAGGAAATACAGGTTTGTTTATTAACAAAAACCCAGTTGTGCTATCTCCTTGCAGTCATCTGTGTCATCTTCTTCCAACCCACCACTGCAGTTGATTTGATTTTTTGCATTTTATTCCACTGGAGGAGCAGAATTCGACCTGGCGTTTTCACTTGTTGCTTGTACCCAAAGTCACTTTCTCACCCTCAGCCCTGGAGAGCAACATTAATCTTGCAGCACTACAAGGCAGTGATTGCACAGGACAAGGAAAATTATAGGGATGACGGACTCTGCGATGGGGGATGAGTAAGGGCCCTCACGCCTCCACCCCACTAATTTCTGGTCAGACCTTGGGGAAGCTCTTACCTTCTCCCCTGTGCCCCTATACCCAGTCACAACAGGCGCTGGATAAACCCCAGACCACAATCCACGACCCACCTTCTGTAAGCGGATACATTTTGTATTTAATACCATGGTAAATTAAAATATGGCAGACCACATCAAGCTTTTATTTCACGTACAATAAAAGGGTTTCCTCAGTCATAAAAAAAATAGGCAAGGAGAGGGGGAAGAGGCCACCGCACAACAAATTCCTTCTTTACAGTCTAGAGAATTTGTGGGGGTGGGTAACGGGGGAAATTTGCCAGTTAATAAAATGTTGTGTATGAATTATACGTCAGGACTGGCCCCAAACGTGAACCAGACACAGTTTGGTGTGCTGGGATCGCTGCACTGGCACAGCGCAGGATCACGTCCAGTTCTGCAACGACTTGCATACATGCTTATCTCCAAGGTTTAAGCTCCTCCTGCCTCCAGTTAAACAGTGAAGGACATGTGTAAGTATTCACATGCTGAAGGACTGAGTTTTACAAAGACCACTTTGTTCTGCAAAGGTTGCCTACACTGGATGAAATACTAAAACAATACAAAACCTCACAACTCTATCCTCTTCATTAAAAAATGATGTAAGCATCCAAATACATTTGCCTGTTAAATATACTTAGATTTTGCCCCACTTTTTTTTTCTGATGGGTTAGGTGCAGATGTTAGTAATAAATTTCTATACCCAAAATTCACACATATCAGTAGAAGAAAAATCCATTGACTTGAAGCGGATGTGGTAGCAGCCCAGGAAAGCAGCTCTGCCGCTCTTCCAAACTGAAACCAAAAATCACTGCAGCGCCGACGTTGCCTTTGTAACAAACAGTTCTGGCGTAAAAACCCCTTATCGTTGACAAATAAAGGGTCTGCATATTCTGTGGATTACTCACATTACTACCAGCCCCAGGACAGTGCTAGGCACTCTGTCGACAGCAAGAGATACACAGCCCTCATCCCAAAGTCCTTGTAACGCTGTTATAAAACCCCAGCCAGACCTACGGACAAGCTTCTAGGAAAAACAAAACAACTCACATCAAGAGGGAAAGCTGTGTGTTTCTACACACCAGCTGCCTAACCATTTATCTTTATCACACTATATTTATCTGCCGCTCATAACAGTTTGTTTTATAACGCTTTTTTGTTTAGCTACAGTAGCCTTCCAGATTTACACAAGGAAAGGAGCTGGGGCTTGCAGCGAGCATGTCTGCCGTGCGCGCACACCATCAAATTCGCTGCTTCACCTCGCGGCCAAAGCCCAACCAGGACAGCAGGAGAACCGCCACGTATGGTCATCCTTTTATCATCCCTATTTCTCTTCTCCATGGCACAGCAGAGCTCTGTTGAAGCCTCGTTGCGTTAGCGTGGTTGTGGTAATTTTAATACGGGTTACCGCAGCAGAACGAGTACATTTACTGCTGTGCTGCACAAACACCACGTCATGAGCGGAGCACGTCGAGGACTCCCACAACTTCCACACCACATACCTCCCATGCAGCCATCCTGATAAATACTTCAGGGGGAGGAAAAAAAAAGGGGGCGGGGGGGAGGAACAGGATATTTTAATTGACTTGACACTAAATTCTACTCCCCACATTGAGTCAACTGAGCATTAAATTCATGTGTCTATTATGGTCTGTGCAGATGTGTCAGGGTACAAACATAAGTGTTTCCAGTCACTCACTGAGTTATTTTCTTGTTGAACAAAAATAATATGAGACCCATTAAAGGAGAGACCAACAGAATTTGATAACAAGATGCAACAGCTATCTAAGTTTTTTTAACAATCCCAGCAATTTCAGGCGAGAAATATAACTTTTCATCACTTTGTCCTAATATTTACTAGAGGTGAAGTATTTCTTGGGGTGGAACCAAGGGCTTTTTGGGGACTGATTTGTTTGTTTGGGTTTTTTTTAAATGCTACTGTATTAGCTTGCATTTTTCTTTACAGAATAAGATTAAGGGAAGATTAAAAAAATTCAATATTTGCTCTATTGTTTTTTAAATAAGATTTTTAGTAATGCTGGAGTAAAATATTTTGACAAATAAAATGGGAAATTTTGGCTTAAAATATCTTTAATTTTAAATTATATTTTTTTAAAACAGCAGTAAAATTGAAAGGAAAGGTATTAAAATGCTTTAAACAGAGTATTTTAGTTGACTGAATGGAGGAAATTTTTTTTTTCAGATTTTTGGTACATGTGAAATTAAGAGATTTTAATGAGCAAATGCATAACATCTTGGAAAACTATGCCAGCAATGTTCACAGGACAGAGGAACCACAATGCAATCTGTTCAAAAACAAGAGAGGGCCAAATTCCCTGCTGGCCTAATCCCAGCAAAGCAAAGAGCATTAGAGCAGGAGAGGATTTGTCCTCCAGAAAGATCATCATCTTTTCTTCCTGTAGGTAGAGCATCCTCCGGGCTGGTGTGAATCACCGGGATACAGCAGAGGATGTGGCCTCATGCTTTTTAAATGATTCCCATCAAAATGTCAGCAGGAGCCAGCGGAGCTTCACAGCAGCAGAGCCCTTCTCCAGCACGGGGATTTGTACAGACCAGGCTTTGTACTGGAACGAAAGCAACCAGTCCCTTTCAGGCTACCAAAGTCCCTGAAGTCACTGCGTTCGTTTGCATGATGCCCATGACTTCTAAGTTGCTCCCCTTTCCTTTTTTTTTTTTTTTTTCTCCTTAAAAATAGGATTTAAACCACTGAGGGGGAAAGTGCTGCTCCGCTGCCCATCTGTCACCGCGCAGGGGCTGGGGAGTGACGGAGAGCAGTGGGGAGAGCAGCAGGGCCTTTCAAACACGGCACCCGGTCCAACCTATTGTTATCTAATTCACTCGCGGAAAATAGGGTCCGATATTTCCCTTGAATCCAAAACGATCTACCACAGCAATTTTCATTACTCCAAGAAAAAGAGAGCGAGCGAGAAGGGAGGAAAAAAAAAAAAAGACATTACTTCTCTGAATTACACGCCACTTTCATAATTCTCCCTGAAGTACCACACAGGGACTGTGTTGAAGGGAGGAAAATGAAAACAGCTGTGGAGGTTTTGGGTTACACTGCAGCTCCGTGCTGCCTTTGGCCCTTGCCCACCAGTGCCGTTTGTTCTAATCCTGGTCGTGAATGTCCGTATTTGTTACCGCTTGCTAAGGCAAGTCTTCTGCTTCTTGGAATAATAAAAACTGTTGTGTGCTTATCTACTAAGCTTCTTCGGCAGTTGCAAGAAGTCATCAAGTCAGCAATGTGCCCGGCGCTCAGGGCTGTCACTCAAAGGGGCTGCCCACGTCTGCCGGCTGGGAGGGCAGCACTGGTGGATGGGGCTTGTGTGCAGGCAGGGACCGCGGGGCTGGGGGAATTTGGTGCCCCCTCCCATAGGGCTGGCATTGCCCTTGCATCCCAGAGCTCCCCTTTCTCCTCTTTTATTTCTTTTTCCTTTTCATTTCTGCTACACGTGCCTTAAAACAAAGGCGGCGTCTCCATCGGTAAACCAGCTCCTAAAAATAGGTCGCATCGTTTTCAGAAGGCATTTTGGCTCCCAAGACAGATTTTGATGAACACAAGGTGGCTTGCTTTCAGCAGGGCTGTGATTTAGAGCCACACAGCCCTCCCCTTCCTCGCTGTCACCCCTGCCGCGCTGGCCAGATCTCCCCTCCGTCCTCTGCTGTCCCTTCAGGTCCACTGTGCTGCCATACTATTTCCTGCTGTTGGGCTCCTATTTTCTTCTTAATCCCTGACTTCCTCTACACTCTCCAAATAGTTCTCCTCGACCTTAACTTTATTAACTTAAGCTGTTTATTCTTCTGCCACTAGAAAGTAATTCTGTGCATTCCCTTTTGCTCTCCTCCCTGTGTCCCCCTACCCCCATCCCCAACCTCGTTGCATGCTGAGAAACCATTTGCCCCTTTGGAGAACCACGCATATTTTTTTCCCCAATGCATTTGGGAGAAACAATCTGGGGGGGGGGTGAGTTCCTGGCAGCTCCCCACTGGAGGATCATATCTGTTTTTAATTTAGATACTTAAAAATCACAGCCCCTCTGGAGTCTGGAAGAGGAACGTGTGTATGTCTCTGCATGTGTGGTTGTATAGGCGTGCATTGTTTTTGTCTGTATGGAAATAGGGTGACATGTTTATTGTGTGTGTGCACGCGTGTTGTTTTTGCTTATGTGGAAATGGCACGGCGCGTTGTTTGTGGCCTGCGAGATGCTTGTGTCTGCATTACATCCGCACAGAGCTGGCTGAGCCTGACATTTCTATCCGTGCAGGAAAGTCCGAGAGAGCAGCCAACCATGGTATCTACTAAGTATCGATCAGATCCACCACAGTAACCAGAAAGCCTCACTCAGGAAAGTCATCTCACAGCACAGCACTTAAGGGGAGATGCAGACCAGAGAGCAGGAGCTCAGCCACTGCTATGGATTTGGAAATATGAGCACCTGCGCTTAAGCACCTCAGGTCCTGTACAGAGCAACAGCAGCGCAGTGCAGACCGGGGGTACGCTGCTGAAGGACAGACAAGATAGGCAGCACCAGGCCGTGTGCCCAGTCATGGCCAAGGAAAGCCAGCAAGCAAATGGTTTCTACCGATACATCTCTCCTTAGCAGCAATGTTAGAGAGCTCAGCTGTATTTTGAGCGCCTCAGCCCCAAAACCTGAGGATCCTTACTTCTGCATCCAGTACACACACAAATCGATATATTAAAAAGCATATATATGTATCCATGCACACGCACACCTACAGAGTCTTCCATATAGCCCTCCATGCACACGTACAGGAGACTATGGAAAGCACCGTGTTAAGATCCCGAGGCAGCGCGGAGGGGAGGCTGGGGTAATGCCTCTGCCTCTAATGCAGTTCACTTCCTCTCCGGAACCCCGCAGAAGTGACTTATTACAGGAGCATATAAAAATTCCCCTGAAGAATAATTGCAAAATGAAACAAATTGCGCTAAGTGGTGGCCAATAATTTCACCAGGGACAGAGGCTATTAGGCCAGCTGGGAAGGTCCTCGTCTCTGCTCCACCCCCCTCCAGCTGGGACAAGCCCTGTCTAAGGGGCAATATAGTCAGAGCATATTTTTAAGGGGCAATTAATTGTGTCACCATCAAAGGGGAGCTGAAATCACTGTCTGCTCAGAGCTGCTCATGGCAATGGGTATATCCCAGCAGTGGGGCTCACCCCTGAGCAGACAGACAGACACCCAGGAGCCTACTCCCAGTGCTCCACTATCCATTCAGTTAAACAGTTTCTCCAATGGATACAAAGCTGCCTTTCCACAGTTGAATGTTACCCATGGCAGGTGGGGGGCACAGGTTATTCACTTGGCTGCCACTCCCTTGGGATACTTACATAATATTGTTTTTCCCCCCAGTCTCTAAATTACAGAGCACACTTCATCTGTCCACTCCTCTTTGGCCACGCCTGGAAACCTCAGCTCCTTCTTGTTGTATTTTTCTGTGCTGAATTGTCAAGGGAACAAACTCCCTATAGTGTTAACCAGTATTTTTGGCCTCTGCTCAACAGCTGACCCAAGAAGAAATTTTTTTTTGAGATGGAAAAAAAGAAAGAAAAAACCCAGCACGTTCCCTCCCCCTTTTTCCTCTTTTTCAGAAAAAAAAAAAAGAAATAAAATAATCACACAAGTGATGAAAAATGGGCCATGTATAAAGAACTGCAGACCCCAGGGGCAGCTCTGGATTGAACTCCCTATTTATACACGGTTTTACATTATTATTTACTACAGTAATCAATGTAAAAACACTGCCTACCCTAGCAACCCCTGTGTCATATGGTGCGTATACATCACCTCTGGGAAGCAGGTCAGCTCTATAAAGAAAATCAGCCATATTTAACGTGAAACTCTGTAGTTTTTACAATGTTTTTAAAAATGTTTTACAACATGTAGAAATGCTTCCATAAAAGCAGACTTATTAATCCCAGTTTTAAGCTGTCTTTTAAAGTGTAGTTTTCTTACACAAATATTTTCCTTGTCTCCCCACTGCTCCCTGCCCCCCATTTTAAATAACATTAACGTTATAATAGAAAAAGAACCAGGTCCTCAGACAGGGAAGGCAGCTCAGCACCATTCACCTCCACAGATCCCCAGTTTCCCCCCAGAATACAGGGGGGAAGGAGGACAGTTTCTTACCCTGGGGGAGATAACTTTCCTAGGTGCTATCAGTGATGTGGGATATCTGCAGAATTTAGCATGTTTTCTTACACTTATCCCAAGACTGAGAGTCTTTGCACCAAATGTGAGCTTCTCAATCAAGAAGCTTAAATTAGGAACCTAACTGGGCCCCTTTCTCCACCAAGGGAGGGCTACAGACAACTCAGGTCTGAATTGCCCTCTGGATATGCCTGTCCCTTATTAATGCTGGAAAGAGTCTAGTGTAATTACGTGCCTAATTTAGGAATGAGATGCAAAACAAACCCAGACCCTGTTACTGAAGATGCCTCCCTACTCGTTACCCACCACCTCTCCCTCCTAGAGCCCCAAGAGGGCTGCCCACCTCACCCTGCCCACACCCCTGCCACCCCTTGGCCCCACAAAGTGGTGTTGAGCTTCCCACTGCAGTGTTGGAGGTACCACAGCTCCAACAAAGAAGCATCAGGGCTGTGTGAAAGGCACATCATCATCATGCCATGGATCCAGCCAGGGTGTGCATGGGGCTGCTGACAGCAGTGCTTCAGCTCCTAGCCACACGTGAAACTGCATGTCAGTCCTTCACTCGTGGAGAGGAGCAGAGAGACCTCAGGATCACTTAGCAGGGTGACCGTTCCCACAGCAGAGAATATGGGCACTGCAGGTGTGGCTGCAGCGTTGTCAGTCTGCCAGGACAGCCCAGCAGCTCCCTGTATGTATGCCCTGGGAAGGGGCTGTGATATGGAGGTGAGTGCTGTAGCAAGCAGCACAGCTGAGCCCGCGGTCCTCCTGCAGCCTTCCCACCTGAGCAAAGCTGCAGGAGTGAGCCCATTTTTGCCAGATCGTTGCTTAAATCTGTCTGGCGACATCTCTGAGGAACACTACAGATCAGAAAAGTGCTATACAAATGACAGTTCTGTATTACTGCTTTAGCAATGACCAATATATTTAAAAAATCCATTGTGTTGGCATTTCCTTCAGACAGACAAATACAAATTAGCTCTCAGATAAGAGAAGCTGCCCTGTTCACCCCCATTTCTAATCCTCACAGCAATTCCCTTTAAGTAACAGCCATTTTACAGATAGCAAAACTGAGATACGGAAGACTTGGTAGCTTGCATGATGTCACATATTTTTTTCTAAATCCTGACAGACAGTGTTCAAGAATATTACGTCTTTACAGTAAGGACTGGATGCTGCAAAGTTTCAGTGACGAGACACAGGATTGCTCATCCCTGCCATCTGGCTAAACCTATTCACACCCACCACGGGCCTCATCTCTGTAATAAGCTTGACCGCTCCAATGGGGGGAGGCTGTTTATCTTTCACCCCCCACGACCCCACTCCACAGATTCCCTTGCTGGTCCTTCACTGGACCAAGGTTTCCACCCTGCCGGCTGTTTTTCCAGCAGTAGCATTTTGGCTCCTGTCAGACTGGAGAGACATTTCTGTCGGCAGCCCAGGAATTCCCTTTGTGTCTTTCCTGAGTTTAGGCTCACCTTGATGCTAGTTTCTGACCCCTCTTTAATGCAGAGGAATGTGTGAAAAATTTATTCCCCTTTTCATTAAGAACTCATTTAAATTCACCAAAAGGTGACCCCAGCTCCCTGCACTGTGGTTATATTGTTCTCCCCAAAGCTGTTTTATTTCTGACTTTGAGTTCAACAGAAAAATGAGATCTCGCTTCCACTGATCCAACAGTTTAATTCTTTGGCAATAACAATGAATAAAACAACGTGGAGACACGTTTGAGGTACATTTCTCATGCTCATAAACGGTCTGACCAGCTACGAGGAAAGGCTGTGTGTCCCTGGGCGTAGCATCCTTCTCTTACTAACTGTGGTAAGAATGGAAATTTGATTTTCCATTAAAAACTTAGAAAAATATTTGGTTTGTTTATTTGTTTTTCACAACACACAAAGTGAAAGCCAAACCCATCATTTCTACTCCGGTTTGTTTTGGTTTTTTGACAAGTGAAAAATCGACAATCCAAGACTTGAAGTGTTTTGGGGGCTGATCTGGAAAAGGTGCCAATGCAAATAGTGTCATCCTTTGTGCAAAGCTTAATCCAAAAACAGAGAAGCCATTTTTCATCCAAAAAGCACTTTGGAAAATCGAAACCCAATTGTCAACTCACTTTATTCTCAATCTGATTCTTATTAATGTCCCTTAATCTCCTGTGTGCTCAGGGCTGGACGCATTGCAGCAATGTGTGTAGCTGTGGCGCGGCAGTCTGCAGACACACCACTGAGATACGCAGAGCCAGATGCAGCACAGCACATCAGGAGTGGCAGTGAACGCCCTTGCCCAGAGGACCGCATCATCTTCAGTGATGTGAAGGGCAGAGAAGGCAATAGCTTGTCATCCCCCTTACCGCAGGGAAGGTGAGGCAAGGGTAGGGAGGAAAAAGGGCACAGGGATTGTAGTACTCCCCTCTCTTCTATTTAGGTCAAGGTTTTACTTATCCCATACCCAGTCAAGACACGTTCACCAATCTACTCAGCATCAACCCTCTCCAGTGCATTGACCACAAAATTACCATTCGTTTCTCCCAGCACAATGTGACCACCAGGCAGAGACAACCATGGCGATCCTCCCACAAGCACCTTAATTGCAGGAGACCTGCTCCGCTGCTGTCGTCCCCGGCGTGCCAGAAACTGGCTACCCAGTGTAAGCCACAACCATCTGCAGTCTTCCTTATTTGTGTCACTTGTGTATTTGGTTTGCAGAGGCGGGGAGGAAAAAGCCCTAATACAATTTATTTTTTAAATGAACCTATTTAAAACTATGGATGCCGACTTTTCAGTAGTCTTCTGGGGGCTGTTACAAAGGGGCCCTGGTTGAAATCTATCTGAAGGGAGTTAACCACAGCCTTTTGCTCACACATGTGGTATAATGTAGGCTCTTTATTGCTTTTCTTTACTCCACACATACACATTTAAGATACGCAGAGTAGAACTTTTTAAAATATCTTACAAGTGTGTTTGTGTGTACACTGGATTTATGGCAGAAAGGGGAACCTACTTCTGCCCTCAATTAAGGAAACCCGTGAGCAAGCAGGACTCAACACCGAGCTCCACACAAGAGCCAGGAGGGAACTGCTGGAGGAGAGTGTAACACAGCCTAGTGACACTTGGAGATGACAAACACCCCAGTCTTATCAGAAGAATGAGTTCACACCCCAGGAGTTCAGGAGAAAGGGAGACAGTGCACCAGTGAAGGATGCCAGACTCAAGACTTACGCATGTCTCTCCAGAGAGAGAGAAGCCGATCTCACCCTCCGTGTCTAAAGCTGGATCCTGCAAAGAGCCATGGCTTGTATTTGCCTGCTCCAGCTTTTGGGCAGCCAGCTGAGGCACACAAGCTGGGAGCATGGTCACCTGAGACTCCCTCTGTGGTCAAAGCTCCCTCAGGGGCAGGCTTAAGGCCTTATACCATGCCCAAAACATCTGTCGGAGATGTTTCTGCCTCTCCATTGCCATCTCTGACCGCCTGGGCCCAGGCTGTGTGATTGCAAGCCCAGCTGCATGTCCTCCTCTCCCCCAAGCACTTCTGCAACTGCAGGGCTTCAGCCTGTGAGTGTGATGAGCCAGACTTCATCTATCACAGAAAAGCCAGTGCACCAGGGAAGGAATACTTGGACGACCTACCATGGCACCTAGAAGAAATGTAGGTGTCAATGATGACACCTGTGTTCACGAGTGATGAGCAGCTCAAGCCACCTACCACCAGGTGATGTCACATCCTGGCTCCTTAACCACAGGGAAGAGACAGAGAGCTGTGCTTCAGTCATCTAATATTGACACCTAATTTTCACACCTGCCTCTCCCCCTTGACCATCAAGAGCAGCCAGGATCCAGGATCACTGGACAGGAGATCAGCTGAACATCTCCTCCCTGACACACCAGGTGCCCTGAGATGGTCCTAGACCCTCCCTAGCTGCTCCTCACCTTGGCATCAAGATTTGCACTGATTTTCAACAGCAGCCTTTTCAGATGCCTGGGGATGTCATGCATCAGGTGTGTCATGAAGTGACAGGAGCACTGATCAGCT
Organism: Phalacrocorax aristotelis; assembly: GCF_949628215.1. Classification (NCBI taxonomy): domain Eukaryota; kingdom Metazoa; phylum Chordata; class Aves; order Suliformes; family Phalacrocoracidae; genus Phalacrocorax; species Phalacrocorax aristotelis. The sequence goes on from NC_134281.1 coordinate 48,707,974, forward strand.
GAAGTCACCAGTTGAAGACTTAGCCTAAAGTTGGCATCCCAATGTTAAGGATTTCACAAATTGCAAATCCAACCCCATTTTTAACCTTGTGGGTTTTTTGGAGCTCTGCTTTGCTGCGCTAATGTACTTTTAACGTTGTTTTTTCCCTGGTATGCGTGTTATATTAGCACACATGCACACGCGCACCCTGTATACACAGAAAGTCTATAAAACAGGGCACTCGTATAATTTTAAAATAGACAAATCAGTTTAAAGCATTAAAGCAAATCTGGTAAAAGAAAATCTCTCCTGGGTTGACATTTTGTTTGCCAAGTTTTAGCTTGGAATGAATTTTTATGACTGAGTTATAAACCCTCGAAAATAGTGGTTTATAATGGAAATCTTGACAAATCCTTAACACAGGACCCATTGTAACATATTCTGTACATATCCAATTGATCTATGGTAATAACAAGTTTTATATAAAACATTTTAACCATGGGAGCGACGTGGTTATCTTCAGGCTTCCAAAAATATTTTTCGAATAAATAGGTGGCTTTTCCAATTGGGCAAAATCAAGGAATTGAACATTGAAAATGACATCTAAATATTCATCTGGATTTAAAAAAATAAAAAAGAAAAGAAAGAAAAAGAAAGGAAAAAAAGAAATTGCAATAATCCAGAACCCATGATGTTTCTTTGGCTGAAAAGCAGCCACTGACTAAGCAGGAATTCTGCTCTGATACAATTCTCAACACAGGATGGGGTATTAGCCACGAGCAACAGAAATGACTTTCTTAGAGGATTAGCTGTAGGCCTGAAACAATAAGCAACTTAAAAAGCAAGCTATTCCCTGAGCAGGCAAGCTGATAAAACTGGGATTCAAAGGATTTGCATGCTATGTCCCCAAAACCTCCTTCTCCTGCAAGACACCCGCTGTCGTTGCCCCAGCAGCTCCCTGCCGCTGCCCTGTCTTGGGCTTAGCCCAGGCTTGGGCGCCCTGGAATGTCTCACTCAGGAAATATATGCTTTCAGCTCCGCTGAGGCCAGGGACATGATGCTGTAAGGACAAGGAGCAGCTGGAGCTGTGCATTTTATCCTGTCCTTGGTATTGCAGTGGGGGTGGTGGGTGCTTCAGGGATGGGACCAGGTGAGGGGCAGGACAGGTGCCCTTCCCCAGTGCCTTCCACCCTTAAACCTGTGTTTGACCACCATACTTGATACCAGGCCCACAACCCACAAAGTGTTCTCCTAGACTCCAGAACATGGGAGTCTTTAGGCGGGCAGCCTCCCTGGGGGTAGAGAAAAGCAAACAGTAATTTTCAAGGCAATTATACCTGTAGAAGCACTTCAGTCCATTGACTAGCAAATGCTGAGATCGCAGGCACATGAACCCAAGCAGCAACAAAAATTCTGTCTTTTTTTTTTCTGATGGTGTTAGAAGCTCTGTCTCTGACATATTTTTAACTATGAATTTTCCTAATATCTGAAAACTTCTGTCGTCTTTGTTTAGCTTTACATTGTTCTTATCAGATAAGGAGGTTCAAGTTCACAAATGAGAATCTGAGGCATGTAGTCACAAGGAACTAGGGACATCTTGCACTTTTTGAAGATATTTAGATATTGAACTGGACATGCAATCAAGACGCCAAGAGCTTCTTGTGAACTGGAGTGCAAAGGGAGGAACTGTATAATGTGGATTTATTAGCTTTAAGGTAACATAACTTGTCTAAGTGAGTTTTCCAGGCTCTCTTTTGAATCAATTGAAGAATGCACCCTCATGAGATGATTCAGACCATCCTCAAACAGTCCAGGTGAATCACTGCCTGGACATACTTATCTCTCTTTCCCTCGTTACAGAGGGAACATAAATGAGCAACCCTGATAAGTCCCCTGAAGAGAGTCCAATGACTTGTCTTGGCAAAGCAAGAATTTGGATTTGCACCTCCATCACCCATGGCAAGCCTGGAACTACCTCATTCACATACAAACAAAGGGCAAAAATGGATATTTTCAGTGGGCGTAAGTGGGCACATGAAATAAAGCTGCTTTTACACAAACAGATGCACTTGCACACAGAGAAGTAGAGTCACCGCAAGCCCGACTGGCTCTCCCGATAAAAGCAACTTCCTCTTCATGCAATCATCCCAGACCATAGGTCTGAATTCTTCCACTTGCATCCAAGGGAATGAGCCATTTCAATCTCTGATGCATTCCTTTCACTTCCATTGAAACCGATTACTACACTGCCGCTTTAGCATGAACATAAATTTTTCCGACTTAACATGTTGCTTTAGGACTCGGTTCCACTCGACAGTAGACTTCCATATGTGCTGTAATGTTTGTGTTTCTAAGCAATGCCTCGGCAACCACATCAGGGTTGCCGAAAGACGAAAACTAAAAGTCTGCTTTTTAATTTTCTTTTTCTGGCTATCTCAGTTGGAAACTCAAAGTAAAAGAAGGTTGTCTACCTTCCCCAGAAGAAGTGTTACCCATAGGGCCAACATGTTAACACACACCAAAAATAATTTTGTGGCATGCATCTATTTAAAAAAAAAAAAATACATTTCACTGGGATTAAGTTGGGAGAAAAAAAAATTAATTTGCTGACATGTGAGAGGCATAGCAAAATATCTTGTCCTTGTGGAAAATGCCAGCAGGTGCTGTCTAGGGATGTTTCTTTCTTTTTAAATGCCAGAGTATTTCCACACACACAGTCCTGGCAGCATCCCTTTGCATATTTCGTTGAACAGTTGACAAATTAGCTGCGTAAACTTGCATGAATTCCGTTCCCCAGCTATTCATGAGCAAGCAACAATTTATTCAGATGCCTTGACCAGAGAGGATAATGGCTTTGCTTCTCTTCCACCACCACCCCCCCGGCCCCCTTTTTTTTTAAAGGGAAAGTTCTAAATCTCATTGAAGTCTGTGGAGAGATGCAGAGGTTTTAGGATTATTATGAAAATCTGGTCTGACACATACTATAGAATTTCACTCAGCTGCTCCTGTAGCACGCCCTAGAATTTATGCTCGACTGAAGACCAACCCCACTATTTTGCTGGGCTTTGAGAATCAAGCATTTATGCCTTAGTTCTAGAAAGCATTTAAACACATGCTTAAGTCCCTCCCTAGTCAATAAAAGCACTTAAACACATACTTTGTTCCTGCTGAAGTCAACTGGATGTTGACACAGCAAGTAGTTCTCTGAGCAGAGCAGACTGCTAACAGTGAACTGAATTACTGTGCTTTGGAGCTTCGAATTGGGGATGCATTTTTTCATTTTTATAGCAATCAAACAATGGATATTCTATCCCATGCAATGTTTGAGGATGTTAAGGTTTGGTCTTGCCTGAAGCTGGGGTGCAAATTCAAAAATATATATATATATGTATATATTTTTAATGAAGCACAAATGTTCTTAAATACTTCATGTCACTCTTTTTAACAGCGTGCCTCTGCCAGGTCAAAGCAAGTCCTTTCAATGCTTCTGTTCAGCTTCTGTTAGGAGATATTTATAGGCAATTCAGCCCATGCCAGTGCCAAAGTGACCGCTTCCTCCCACCCCTCCCCATCGCAGACACACAGAACTGCCCATTGCAAAGGACACCCAAACTCCCATGACATCTGCTTCCACAACACTAAACTGCTCCAGTGGAAAATATTCCCCCTGGTCCCCTCTATATCAAACCATGGGCATCTCCCTATCAAGCAGACCCCGGTAAAGCAAGCTCCAACTCTTTGCTCTGCCACCCCTGCAGAGGCTCCCCCAGCCCCAGAGCTGCATCCCACCACATGGAGACGTCTCCTCTGTGCCTTGGTGAGACCGTGGGACGTTCTGGCTGCCCCTGCTTTTCCTCTTCCCCATTTAGAAATGTATTCTAACCTCAGTGAAGTGGTTAGGGGCACTTAAGAGCGAGTTATGGCTCATTAGAGGCTGCGCTGGGTTAGTGGGAGCAAGGAAGATGCCGAAAGCTGCTGTGGCCAGGTTTAATGGCATTTTCCTCCCCCCACAATAGTACCTGGATTAAAGGGGGCAGCAAGACCCTTGGGAAAGAGTCTAAAAAGGAGCAGCCAGGTTTTTTTTCCTGGTCTGCAGCAACTGTGACATCTCTCTGCTGGGCTTCAAAGGCGATAGACCAAACCCCAAATGCTGCTCCCTTGCCCCGATGCCAGTGGGGGAGCGGGGTTTGTACACCACCTCCCGCTCCCCAGCACGCACGTCTAGAGTGAGCAGGGCTTGCCCTGCCCATGCTACGGGGCAAAGTCCCATAGAAATGGAAGTTACTGTAATTATAGCTTGCCTGAACATATGGTTTCAAGGATCTTTCAGCGTGTAAAATGCATGAATATGCATCATAACTAGATGTCACCGCTTAAGTTACATAATCCTGCACAAACATATATTTAAGAAGGACCCGACATCCTCTGTTTTTTAAGGGGCTTTAGCCGTGATTAATTCTCTGAGCTTATTAATCACAACATGTGTTAGTGTTTGATAAATTGCCCAAAAGTTGCATTAGCTAATAAGTATAAGAACAAAACGAAATAGTTTCATCTGTTTTTATAATAAGACAAAGAGCATCATGGGAGCATACACGGTGGTCATGAATAAAAGAGAAACATTCATTTATGATAATTGGTTTCAGCTCCCCGTTTGGCTGGTTCTTGTGACCTAAATGTATCCAGTTGTTTCCTTTCTTTCCCGTTGGTTTTTGGGTCACTCCTAATGGTTTAATTCAACAAAAAATGTCTACCATTTCCTGTAACCTCTGTCTTTTTTCATTCCTCCTTCCAAAATGTTTTTTTCTGTGCAGCATCTAGAGAAATCTCCCTCTCTCTCTCTCTCTCCCCCTCTGTTTCCTTCCAAGTGAACAAAGTCAATATTGTTGACAGAGAAAAGGTTTAACTCCAGGCAAAAGAGAAAAAAAAAGTAATAGTCATTTATTTGTCTCCACTTTTGAGTTCACAAGGGGTTTTTGTTTGATCCTGGCGGTCAAGACTTTGACACGGAACATGCCCCCTCTGACCATGAACAATTTATGGAGGGAGAAAGAGACAAAAATCCTCATTCATGTTTAAGAAAGCAAAGGAAATGGCTGTAGATTAATATTTGTGCATTTGTAGCAAAATTTCTGATAGGTCTGTAACACATTCAACCACCCTGGTTGAGAAACACAAGAGGCGAAACTCAGCCCTGGAGAGTTGAGTTTTGTTACTCTTGGACACCTTTCAAAACATCAGCCCTCATTCTGCTTTTCTTAGGGCAGCTTTTTCTTCCAGCAGAGAGTGAAAAACATTGTATGGCATTTGCAAGGAGGTGCACGCTGGCAGGGTTACCTTGAAGCACAAGTGGGGAGCTCTTGCCTTGGTCCTTCCATTTGCACTCACATGATGTTCCCTGAACATTGCAGAGTGGTTTTACATCTCCCATTTGTTCTGCTTAAAGCAACAAGTAATGAATTTTCTAGCACAAGGTCCTGAGTTCAAGCTGGTGGGAGATGTGGCACAGCACAGTACTGAGATGACAGAAGGCTGTTAGCACTCAGTAGAGATACCCTAATATGTGCCATCAGGAATCCCTGCCCCACGTTATGTTGGCCACATTAAAACTATTTGGGCTGAAATTCTCCTTTGCCAGGTGTCTGCCTCCAGCAGAATTTTGTAGGAAATTACAAGGAGGGTGGGAGAGGGGAAGGCCTGGCAGTTTTCCAACACAAGATTAGAGAAAAGTGCTTACTTGATGTAAAAACAAATTCTAACAATTATTTTTTGGAGACACTCTCACGCCTCCAACCTCTGGAAAGGGTACTGGAAATTTGGTGTCACCCTGGGAACAGGGATATGCCTTTTGCATCCAAATTTGGCAAAGCAAAAAGTCTTTGAAAACATCCCACTGAAGATTTATTAGCCTTTGGGAGAAAAACCTCTACAGATTCTGTCTGCCTTGATCTCACTCCTTTTTGGGGCTTCTGGGGCTTGCTTCTGGGGATTGCTCAGGACTTCCCTTGCTATGACTCCCTTCTTGGCTGCTGGACATGGCTGTGGCTCCAGTCACAAGAAGAGAGAGCCAGAAAGCCACCCCTGTCATCTCACTCCCTGGGTCCCCCCCCATACTCCCTTGCTGCCCAAATCATGCAAAGAGGAAAGCAAAGCAGGAGAAATGGGGGAAGGGTCAGAAAGAAGCAGGAGCAAATACCTGGAGGAGAGATTGAGTCTGGAGGGAAACTTGCTACAGCATCAGGGAATTGGGACCAGGCAGAAAAATGAGGCAGGATAGTCTGGCAATTATATGTAATAAAAGCATAGATAAAACATATGCACAAGGAAGCAGATGAAGACCACAGATATGGCCTTAATTCTCACATTTCAAGGCTTCTGAGTTTCAACCTTAAACTTCTCATGCATAACAGTTTGTGTCTGTTGTCTTTTCTGACCCAGAGCTCTCCACCAGGCCAGGGCACCAAACAGCAAAGCACCTCGCTGCTACATCAGCCACCCACTGAAAGAGCTGACAGGCTGAAACGTCACACGAAGATGTAATGAGATGGCAGAGACAGTCAGACTAGAAAATGGCATGCTTTTGAGTATGTTTATGGTATGCACAAGGTGTAGTGAACTGCAGTAGTAAAATCAAAGTCTGCTCTCAAAACTCACACAGCTGTTATCCAGAGACCCCCTGGCTGGAAATCAATTCCCCACAAAATCATGAGTGCGACATAAATACTCATGTGATTTTAACCATATGATATCTAGGAAATTTTTAGCCCTTAAGAATCACCATTCCTTGCAACCTTGAGCAGCAGAAATACTAGTTTTCTGATACTGAAATCTATCCTTGCCCATTGAATTGCACACCTCAGAGGCTGAGGCCTTCAGAAAAGAAATCCAACCCAGAGAAATCCAGCTAAAGGCACAGGCATCACTAACTCTTCATAAACTGGCAGGACTCATTCCTAAGCATTCAGTAGAGGCTGGGAGTATAAATGGGTTCAAGACATGATTGGGCGCATTCAGAGAGGATAGCTCTATCTGTAGCTAGTAAATACAGAGGTCCAAGCACAAATTGCATCATGAGCAATTGCTGGAGGATGCTGGAGGACTACTGCTGACAACTGGGTCCAGGCTACATGGACTTCTCCATCAGGGCAGTTTTCCTCCTCCCTAGAGGGGCTGCCTGCTGCTAGGCCCCAAGTCACAGCCTGGATCTGGGGTGACCAACCCTTAGCTCTTGGGAGTAAAAACTCACTTGTGCCATTAGCAAGGGTCAAGCAAGGACTTTCCTGCCTGTGAGGGAAGAACAGCCACTACTTCCCTGAAATGGTCCCACCTTGGCTGCTCTGGTTTGGGGATGTATTTGATACGCCCACAGGCCGGATCCCCCATATCCTCTGCAGTATTATCCAGCACAGATACAGCCTCGGAGAATTTGGCTGCAAACTCAACATACCTCCCCTACGAGTACAGCAAAGCTCGTGACCGCAGGCAAAATAGTATGCAGAAAGGCAAGACAACTTTTTTCACATCAGAAAATTAAAACCCATTGTCTAGACAAGAGATCAGGAATTATCTCAAATTCCAAGCAGTGCTAACTGACCAAGGGGAAAGGGAAGAAAAAAGGAGAAACGCTTTATTAACAAAGTGGATGATTCTTTTGGGGTATGTCATACCAATAAGAGGAGACTATACGATTTCACTGCCACAATGCTGCTGAAGTCTCATTGCAGCAGGTTTTCTTCCTAGTTCTGCACTTTCCTATCACAGAAGATAGATGTGTTTATCATATACAGTCCTAGTGCCAAAACTTCCAAAGGAGACAGGCTCGTTACTGTATGAGACACCTGCTTTTTTTCTATTTGCGTTAGTCATGACTGAAAACATGATTTAAGGGAACTACATATCATCTTAAAATATGACAGTCATTAAAATGTTATTGCATCCACTCAACAGCTTCAGAAAACTGTTTTTCTCTACCCTTATCAAACCAGGGGAAATGGTGAAGCCAAATTCTATAGGATAAGCGCACAAACAACTACAACATGGACTTTCTGACAGAATGGAATGAGTAGGTTTGTGGGGAAAACTAGCACATTACTGAATGCTCAAATTCTCTATTGATAAGCTTTAACATAAAAAAAACCTCTGCATAATATTAGGAGTTTCCAGTAATCTCCAGAGCAATATGCTATAATCACTTTATATACCTGGTTTCAGTTTTAAAGATTTCTGAGCACAAGTCTGCCCCTTCACTCCCCCCATCACTTGTTAATACGATAATGTCTCTCCTTTGCCTTACACCTCTCTTCATCCGCCTCCACAGTCATAGCTTAAAGATGTTGGGACATACTTTGTCACAAACCCAACCGCCTGCCACAAAAGTGGGCAGTTCAACCTGGTTTTCATTTGAATTTTCTGGCAAATGATATTTGAAAAACTCTGAAAGTTCTGCTTTTGTAAAAAATCACGGTACCAGGAGCAGGGCACAGAGCATAACAAGATTCATATTTTTCTGTAGTAAGATTCACAGCATTCAGTAATAATATTCAGCAAAGTCAATATTCAGTAACAAAACCTTTTGGTAGGACAAACACATCGCTAGTTTGTTTTGGAGGCAACACCTTAATTAATATTGGGTGCCAGTGTTGAAGACTGCCTTTCAGGGTGCTCTTTGTTTCCAGATCTCACCTGGAACTGGGGCCACATGGGAAGCACGCTGCCACTGAGGTGCTGGCATGGAGATGGGCTCCTGCCCCTGGTTCTGCAGGCCTGGCAGCTTCCGTGGGAATGCTGCAGCAGGCCAGACACCAGCTCTGCAATTCAAAGCCTTTGAGGGGACAGGAGACCAAGAGAGCCGGGTGGCAGACACAGAACACAATCTCAACGAGCAAGCAATGCAGAACAAGGTCCATCTGTGTCGATTCTCCCTGTATACGGTACCTCCAAATACCCTGTACATTGACTCATAAATTTCTTCCCTATTTTTTGAGTTCTAAGGGAAACTTTAAACAGCACTGAATTTTTTTATTGCAAACCTAGTAATAAGACTCTCTCCCTATACCAATATTGAGGCCATGTTTTCCCCTGTGGAAATTTAAAAAGTCCTAAAATATACGTGGCTTCTGCAAGAGTAGAAGTCTGAGAACAAGATCTAAATTGGCATCACATGTCCAGCAAAGGAAACATAAAATGCTGTTTTGGTAATTGGACAAACACTTGTCCCCTTAATATCATTCAGTGGTAAAAGATGATGGGTTTGAATACAAAAAGGAAGTGTGCCTGTTAGCTGCTGCTAGACAGGGGGCAAGACTTTGATAAAGAATGACCACTGAGGGTTGGACTAGATCATCTTTAAGGTCTCTTCAAACCCAAATCATTCTGTCTGCCTGACAAACGTACCTGTAGCTACTCCAGAAACATGAAGACATACCTTTAGCAATACAGTCTGGTTCAGTCTACCCCAGTTATCTCAATAACACTTCGAGATGATCTTAAATTCTACACAATTACAGGCATGACAGACAGTTTTGCATTACACAGCATCTTTGCTCCATTTCAGATGAACACTTCTCATTCTTGGGGAGGACTTTTACACATCTCCCAGCTGCACAGAGGTCCCACAGAACTCTTGGTGCGTGGGTTTACTTATGAGAAATGACTGGCTCTAAATCTTATCAAATTATTTCAGTTTCATGAATTGAACAGCTTCCTTGTATTTCCAAGCATGCCCAATTAACCATGCAGCTCAAGTACAGGATTTCCATCTTCTGAGATACTGGTACAGACCTTTCCACCCATACTGAATTGACCACGAAATAAAAACACTCACTCATTCCCTATGTGCAGAGAATTAGAGTACTGTAAATAAGACATGGGGTGGGTCTCTATCTGCACAGGACTCTGCACAGTAACTCAAATCTTCAGCTTACTTTACAAATACTGAGCGTGACAACAGCTGTGCCATTTTTCTAAGTCATTGCACCCAGCCACGTGCTTTTGCGATGATTCCATTTCATTATATCCCTGCATATATTTTCTCCTGTTTTACTCGCTGTTACACCAAATAAAAGGTACCTTTAATAAAAAATAAAAAAAAAACCAAACCCAAGTGACTCTTGCATTAAAGTATGAACACTTTCTACCATATTCTTTTTATTTTCTGCATTTAATGACCTCTCCTCTTCCCTGCACTACTCAGTTCACTTAAGGGTGCGTTAGCATGCGCAGCATGTCAGCATACTTGCAATGTGTTGGGATTTATGTGCACGGTTTTGCATATAAGAATAGGAATTGTTCGCCTTGCAAGCTATGTGGACGACATGCTTCTCATTACGACAGGGTGAGAGATGACCTGCCCTCCCTGTCCCCAGCCTCAGGCTGCTCCAGGCATATGTTTCCTTCCTTCCTTCTACCCAGGGCTGAGGCTTCTTTCAACAGATGCCAAATGGCAATTTGGGGTGGTTCACCTGATGTCTTCAAGCTCAGCATCAACCTGCAGTTGCCACAACCCTATGAAGAGGCAGTGGAGAGAAGCTCTGCTGAAAGGCAGAGTGTTGGGATTTATAAAGTATTTACCAGAAGAGTAAATAACTCCCAGAAGCAGTGCATGCAGCCACAGCCAGGTCTGCTCCAGCAGGGCAAGGAAGAAAGAAGTGTCATTGCAAAGTGGCCTCACAAAGGTGTCACTTTGGTGAGACGAGGTCCTGCAGTAGGTTGCTCTGCTGGCACCACAGCCCCTCACAGACCATGGAGTGGGGGGAAGTCATTCATAGAAAGGAACACCAAAAAACATGAAAACTTAGGGAAAACCTCACCCTCCCTTTGAGACACATGATGGATTCACATCGCAGTATGGAGATAGAGCATGGGCAGTGCATGGCTTACCTAGGCTGGTAAACAGCATAAGAGGGGAACTGGGCAGTTTTACAGAGCCAGTTTCCAGGTCAGGCTCCCACGAGCCTGCAAAACGCCCAGAGGTGATGCCAGCAAGCACCAGCACCTCTCCGTGCTCCCTTCTCTTGCCCTTAACAGCAGAGATGCTGGAAATGGCTCCTGCTGCAGGGAGCCCTGTGTGGGACCAGGGCTATCCCCACTTCACACACAGCACCCATGTTTCAAGTATGGGGTGGGTCCACAGGAGGGACCATCCCCAAGCAGACCCAGGCAGCTGCAGGTGCAGCACCAGCTCAACCCAGAAACAGGGTCAGAGCAGAGCGCGAAGTGCTGGCCCAGCATCTTCACAAATTTTGTTTTAAAGGTCTGTAGTTTTGCACACTTCAATCCAGCCAGGTAGGCAGCAATGCCAAAAGATGGCTGGGCAACCTCCTCTTGCCTGTTGTATGGAGGAACTGGGATTATCACAGCGTGGGCTACCAAATTGCTGCACAATCCTATAGGTGAAGGGCAAAAGATGGAGGCGACATCACAGAAATGGTGTTTTTGCCATCCTACCAACCCCAGGTCAGACTTAAAGCCATAGTCTGAAGAATAATGATAATGCAAAAGCCTCTGCCAAAAATATAGGCAGGACATCCCTGCCAGAATGTATGTTAAAGACAGACACACAATTATTTTTTAGAGTTGCTGGCACAGTGCTCTCAGGAAACCTTTCCCTTTAAACACTAAAATTAAACAAACACATGAAACGCAGGGAGAAATGTAATTACTTTATAGCTTGACTTTGGTCTATTGCCTCGGGTATCCAGTTCCTTTTCTTACTGATGTGGAAACTCAAATTCCCCCCTAACAGTGTCATTAATTCCTTGGCCTGGGGAGCCCAGCTTTCCTGCTGCATTTTGCATCAGGAAATCCCAGCTGCCCGCACCTTGCTCAGAAAAGGAAAGCAGCTCCGCAGGTGATGGTGGAGCTCCTGCCCTGCTCCCAGCACAGCAAGGGGCAGGAGGGCTCCCCTTTCCCCCTAGGAAGGGGGGGCATTAAAACAATTGGGTTGACAAAAAAAACAATTAAAGACCCAGGCGAAGATCTAGCTCCTCTGACCTCTAGCCCTCCTAAAACTCCCCTCGCCTGCCAAAAAAAATGACAAAGGGTGTCTATTTCTGCTTGCCTTTTTCCTAAAAAAAAACACCTTCCCCTCTCCCTCCTCATCCCCCCCGTGGCTGTTCCCCACACACACAGTTGGGGCTGGCTAAGGTTGGTGTTAAATGAACACCCAGTCCTTAAGCACACCCGGGACACCGTCCAAAGGCTGCTGGAGGCTGTCAAGAGACTCCCACTGACATGGGTGAGTGTGGATGCCCCCCATGGACCACCCGCCCTGAGGTAGAAAGCAGATTTATCAACCTGTAGAAAAAGCAGATAGGTTTGGGGAGCGCAGGGAGCCCTGCAGGAGGAGAAGCATCTTGCCTGGGCTTACCTTCCTGCTGCCCTGTGTTCTGGGATGCTGATGAAATCCTCACCATCATGTGCCAGCCCAACCGGGCGGCCACACTAGCTCCTTCCCTGCGCCCGGGCAGCCGCTCCCAAAAAATGCTTTCTTGGGCACTGTGCAGAACCTCCCAGCTCTTTTCAGAGAGAAATCTTTAGAGGTCGGTCCTGGAAGCAGACTGGTAGCAGCCTGCCCTTTGCAAGCTGTCACGTAATTTAGGAGGAATCAGGATGGACTCCGTGAGTATATATACCCCTGTGACACACACACACGCGCACACACACACACAGAATGTGCCTGGCATCTGAAGCAGTCGATGCTGGATTTATCCCTTCCCTTTTTGCCAGTGACTGACATAAGTGCCGGGAACTCTTGGTGGAAAACTGCTTATGAGCTTTGGGCCCGATCCAAACCCCACTGAAGACAAAGGAAAGGCTTGTGATTGCCTCGGAGCTGGCTTCAGATCAGTCCCATTATCTCTGCTTGGAGAGCAGTGTACAAACAAAGCAGGCGAGGGCTGGGGCATGGTAAGCCTGTGCCCGGAGGCCCATCGCATCTGAGGAACAGAGAATCAGAGAGGCACATCTAAGCCCTCCTTAAAACATCAGTCCAGAGCCCTCCTGGGAGGGGGTGAGCCTCTGGAACTGCATGTGATCACACCCATCAGCCCTCACTCCTGGGTGGAGATGCCCTGGTTGGGAGCTGACACCCAGATTTCTCTGCTTGGGATCGATATCAGCCATACTAAACCTTCGGAGCCAGACCTACACCCAGACTTAAATTGTGCAAATAATCCACATCGCAGGTTGAGTTTACTTCTATCCATCAAACACCACTGGTTTGAGCACTCTAACACACCACACCTGTGTGTCTCAAAGGACGTAAGGGTCACCATAAGCTCCTTATATTCCAAGAGAGACTAAAAGAGTTACATTTGCAGACTCCCTCCCACCTAAAATCCACAAGCCCATTTGTTTTGTCAACAATTAAGCAGCAATTTGCATTCTTCCAGGGTAAGAGGCAGCCTGCAGAACTGAAAAATTGTTTGATGCTGTTTCATTCCACTTCTCCTGGCAACACTACCTTTCTCTTCATTTACTAAAAAAAAGCTGAAAAAATAAATTGTTAAGTCATGCTTTTCTATTTTAAGACATTTTTTGTAACTATACAAGGCTTTTTTTCCCACGGGGAGAATAAATGAGAACCATGAATCACACCAAACTTACCTAAGCAAAGTGCAAAACAATTCTCTATCCTGGGATTACAGAGTTGCAGACTCCTGACCCTTTCTTTGCAGAGTTTAGGCTACACAACATTTTTAGCATTAAACCTATTTCCATAGAAGATAAGGGGGTTTTTTAACCAATGCCCTTCTACTTGTGACAACCCTTAGTGTGGATACAGTTGCACTATACCATGACAACTCTTCTGGGGAAACTGGTAAAAAGTTTCCTTGCACCCCAAGTTTAGAAACACATTTGAATTCCCACATTTTAACAGACTACCATGTGTCAAGTGAATGACAATAAACAGCAATGTGTGTGTCCTTCAAATGAGACAAGCATGAGCCAAAATTACTTACCCTCAGCTCTTTTTACTGAGGTTGAAACTGTGGTCTGGCTTGTGTCTGAGATGGGCTAAGACCCTGCACGCAATTACCTGGGCTCAGCGGTGGGTGGGAGGGTGTGACAATACACTGACCTGCCTTGGAGCTCACCCCAAACAGTGCTAGCCTAAGAAAGGCTTGTACAGCTTAAACTATGCTCAGATACTCCAAAGGGGGCACCTCTGGGGAGCAAAGCAGCCCCTACAAGTTTTGAAGCCTGTTGACATTTTTTTGATGCCAAACTCTGAAAATCACAGCTGGTGTTGAGGGTCAGGTACCCTGGAGCTTGAAACACGCAACACTAAGTTACTTTTAAATCCTGGCCTGAACTACAGCCTTGCAAAAGCTTAAGTCTGTAGGATTTCCCACCCTCATCCAAAGAAGTAGAGAAGAGAAAGTGGGGATTTTAAAGGGAAATAAGTTAAACCTCACAGTATGCAAAATGCATTCCCTAACCAGAAGGGTCTTGCCACATCCTCAGTATGGTGTCACGGCTTGAAAACATGCCTTGTTTTCTAAGCTCATTTATTTGCTAGAAAAACTCAGCAACTAAAGCATGTCTTAAAGAAATCCCTGGAAAGGCATCTGCAAACAGTTGCACTGAAACTTCAATTGCTGCTGAACATAATTCACGGCAGAGCGAAACCCTGGAATCTCTGTGAGCGTGGGGTACAAATAGCTCAAGGAGGTGTTTGGTACGAAGGAAATGGTGATGCTTCTTCCATTTCCCATGAATATCATATGCACAGCTCCAGCCATATGTTGTGTTGAATCTGCCACATTCTTCAGTGGTGGGCACAGATGTGGACAGATCTGACAGATCAGGGTCTTAGGGTCACACAGGAGTAAATTGGGGGCAGATGATTTGAGAGTCACAGCTTATTTTTAGAAAAAAAGGGGGAAAAAAGATTGCTAAGAATCATTTCTACCATGTGTCTGAACAAGAAAAGCATTTATCTCACTAAAAACAAAGAAGAGTTTCTCTCAAATAAGGAATTTGTTTTAAGAGGCTAACAAAGATTTTTCTATACACTCTATAGATCACAGGTGCTGCAGAAAGGCATATACTTTGCCATGTATTTCCATGCTTCATTAACGGGTATTATTTTCAGACGGTCTCCAACACTGCTCCATCTTTGCAGGCACAGAAGCAACTCCTTTGACAAACAAGAAAAGTTTCTTCCCAATTGCCTGACAAGCTATCCTCTGGTTTTGCCTCTGATTAGTGTTATTTTGCTTACATTTGCACTGTGGGTGATAAAAGACATCGAGGAAATGGAAAACCCTCTCCCAAGAATATAATCACTACCCGAAGATGGAACAGAAAATAAGGAAAAGGAAAATCAATGCTAATTCAAACGCTTTAGATCACCAAAATACAATAAAAATGTAGCAGACACTTCTGCACGTCTATTATTTATGCTCATAAAACCATATTACACACATACACTCTCTGCCTCCTGCTGTACAGAGTTTAACAGCAGAGTGAGATGAAGTGTCACGTTACTTCATTAGTCCCACAAACTGCACTGCTGAACATCTACTCGTACACTATAAGGCTGTGCAAAACTAATGCAGAATTCAGACCCAAACAGCATTTGCCAAAGAAGAACAAGGAGAGTTTTACAACACTGCCTGCAATGGCACAGGGACCTCCCTTTCCAAGGCTGCTTTGAGAAGGAAAACAGAAGAAAACCCTGGACCAACTGGGCTGATGAGGACAAGATGCTGATGGCAGGACTGTCCCGGCCAACCTGGTCGCCTGAGTCTTTGCATTGTGGTTGTGCCCAAGGCATTTGTGGTGCATTTTTCCAGGCCATCAGCTCAAATTACTGATGGTGAGCCTGGGACACTTTTATTTGCATCAAGTAGAAGCTTACCCGGGAACATGCCATGGGTACGGGCATCCCAAACCAGGCCCCAGAGGTGTTGGAAATTACTCAGAGAACAGTGTTACCCCTTTGCTCCCCGAGCTGAGTGCTCTCCCAGGCCCAGCAGGAATGGGGTGAAGCTGCTCCTTGAAAGCATAGCTGGAGCTTTTCCATTTCCTCTTATGAGTCACTGAGGAGTTGTAGGTGCGATCAGTCACATTTTTTTTCCTATGTTTTTCCTGTCTGTTTGGCTAAGAGTATAAGTCCTGGGTTGATACAACCTAAACTCTACCAATGTCCCTGTGCCTCAAGGTTTCTCACAGGCTGTTTCTGGGTCTTCAGAGGGGTCACACCAACTGGCAGAAGGATTCAGATGGGATTTCAGCTGTGTGATGCTGGGCCAAAACTGTATGAATTGTAGCTTCATGATTAACTTGTTGGAATAGGGATCAGAAAGCTCAGCTTGTCAGGCGAATATGGACATTTCAGCCCAGCCATCCAAGGTCTGGGCAGGGATCATGTCACTTAAATCCTTTTGCCAATTATTTGAGAACCACAGTACTGACATGGGTAGCAGACAGGTGGAGAGGACGGTATTTTGCTGCTGCCATGGCTTGGGTCTCCTTGAGCTCATCAGAGCTGTGTTTTGTTCAGACGTCTAGCACTGAGCATGGCAGCCCGGCCAGGACTGCTGGGAGAGCCAGACAAAAGATGGGATGCTACAGGAGCTGCAGTGACTTCAAACTAACTTTTCTTTTCTGCAGGATTTGTTTTCATCTGGGTCAGTTCCCTGACCTGGATAAGAACAGAAGTTTCCACGTACAGGGGACTGGAGCAGATACTCAGGATGAGGAGAAGGTAGGACCACCACTTCCAGAGGAAATATAAGTTCATGCCAGATTCAATCAGACACTTAACTTGAATTTGTCCCTATAACTTGGTGATTCAGAGCAATTCCCATTAGGCAAACAGACAACCAGGACCTGGACATTTCCCTCCTGGAGAGACATTTATCCCATGCAAAGCTGGCAGAGACCGGGCACTTCTGGGTCAGCGTAGTACCATCAGCTAATGGCAGTGTGACACGCAGCAATGGGCAACATGGAGGCTCCAAAGACAGGCCAGGCTGCCATAGCTCTGGGGACAGACCTAGAAAGCTCAGAGTCCATTAATTCCTACCATCCCTTGCAGAGCAGAGCTGCTTCCCAGGAACTAGAAGTTCAACCAAACTGAGATTTGGGGGGAAGGTTGTTCTTTGTTGGTGGTGTTTCTCCCTGACCAGTGGTTTCAATCACTTCTGTCTACCAGTTGTCTACCAGTTGTTTGCAGCACATCAAATAAGCAAAGTTCCCCTAGAAACTCATGCATCAATGATTTTTTTTCTTCCACTTGAAAAAAACCAGCTACCAGCCTTAAAATGCATCCTCTGGTGGCAGAAGAAAGGTAACACCCTCACTTCACCCATATTCTTATGCCTGATCACTTCTGTACATGTACAAATAACATCACAAAAATATAGGGGTTTGCAAGATTGCCTGATCTATCCCTCTAAGTGTAGGCAAACAGCACCTGACAGATATTTGCCTGGCCTGCTTTCAGAGCCCTGGCTGGAGACTCCAGGCAATACAAACCACAGCTTCACTCAACTTCCCAACAGAAAGTTTTTATCGCCTGAGCCTCCTCAGTAATGATCTGAGCTCCTCATCCTCTCTGCTGTGCAGCCAAGCCGCAGAAGGCAAGCTTTCCTTGCTCAGTGGGATAACTTGCTACCTATATGCTGTTTTCTCTATTTTCATTTCTGTACAGTAAGAGAGAAATGAAGAAGCAGAAAAGATAGGCGGGAAGAGAAATGGAAACCATGACAGGAGAGAGACACAGGTCATGTGCATGGGTGACACCCAACTGCCTTCCTACTACAAGTGACCCCTTCCAAAGGTAGTCCTGGCACTGTTAAGAACTGAGGGTAGAAGAAGGTGTAGTTCAGCTCCCAAGTCTGCCATAAGCTCCCTCGAAGGTCTTGAAAATTAGTATCCATACTTCAGTATGTCTCAGTTTGAGTCAATCTGCTGCTTAAAAAAGAATTCTGCTTCATGGAATTGTTCAAAATTTAAATGAATATTTGCAAAGCTCTAGGAGAAATGGGGCAAAGGGCGCTTTCAGAGAGACAAAGCATTACCATCATAAAGTGTAATCTTGATGGTTTTTATGGGCAAGCATCAGCTTCCAGCAGTAATCTTTAAAGCAACATCCATTATCCAGAAAATCGGCTTTCAGCTAATGGTCTGTAACAAGTCACACTTGGTAAAACTCCATGCTTATTTTCTTCCTTTTTTTCCTAAAAGCACTTGGAAATCCTGCAACAGCTGCCTGAGGAGAACAGCAGAGCCTGGCTGGCCACCGGCAGGTAGCGACACAAGGAGAGAGAAAAGGAGTGCGTGCCCTCCACATATCAGGCAAACCTCCAACCTGGGCACGCAAATGACTTGAGATGCCTCCACCTGGTGGAGATCTCACCCCACCACATCTCGCCCAGCCCCTGGCCAGACACTCTGTTTGGGCTCTGGTTGGAGATGAGGGTCTGTCTCAGACACCTCCTTACAAGGAAATTTGGCCCAGCAAAAGGCAGAAGCGGGTGGTGTTCTCCTAAGCGGATTTCTTTCAGCTGAGACTCCCTGGAGAACTGCATGTCACGCAAAAAAGCCTGAGCCAAAGTGCCTGGAGGTGGGGACGAATCCCCACTTAGCCAGGCTGAGCCCCTCAGCATCCTCAGTGCATTTACTGTTTGTCCTTCTAGAGATCATGCTCTCCCATGTGAGGAGGTCTGGGGCTGGGGTGGTGTCACAACAAGGTCCAATGGGAGCAGGAAGCACCAAATCTTTGCAACATCATTTCACAGCCAGCAAGGCATAGCTCAAAGAATACAGTCACTGATGGGAAAGCAGAAACCTCCTCACCATGGCCACATGGGTCTGGGACTCAGTGGACAAATCTGTCTTCTTTTGTGGTGAAAAATAAGGATAAAATGTTAAAAAGGCGTGTGTTGCCTGAAAACAAAATTGCTCTTCATTTTAATTTTTTTGTCATTTTATGCCTTGCTGCCATAAATGTTATGTTAACTTTTCTAGAAACCAGCCATTTTAAGGTTTTGGTTGCCAAAAGCAATGGAAGCAAAGGGTGTTTTTTCAGCTTTTGAAAACCAAAGTCTCACAGGGAAAAATGAAAATTTTCACTACAGATTTTTTCCCTTTATTTACTTTGCCAGAAAATAACTTTCTACCAGGAAAGCGATAAAAACAAAAACAATCGTTGTGCAGTCATTCATCCAATGTTTTCATGGATTTGCTGGAAACACAGCAGAAATAAAAATCTCACTCATATTATGACAAGTCCTTCCATTTTTCTGAAAGCTTACGCACCCCAGCAGGGCTGGCTTTGTTTTTAAACAAGCAGCAGCTAAATCCTGGGTTTGAAGCCAGCTGATAGACAATCCCAGAGGAAACAACACCACTTTTGTAAAGTGCTACTTTGTTTCCTCCCTCCAAGCATGGATTTAATGGTTTATTTATGATACGAAGGAGTGAAGTACTTTCACTTATTCTAATGACAAGCACAGTCCTGGCTGCAGACTGAGGGTGACCTGGTTTCTTCCCAGTTCTCCCAAGGATTACTTGGGTAGACTGGAAGAAGTTTTGCCCCATAGTCCCAGGCTCTCGGCAGCAATGTCAGGGTGAAGACACCCATCCAGCCACCATGGGGAGATCCATACTCAGTGTCGGGGTAGATGTGAAGGTCAAATATGAAAAGTATTTTCTAGATTGTATCCCATTTCCAGCTGCAGCATCCCTGGGCCCTAATCTCCAAACCCACTGCCTCATAAAATTTGCAAACAGACTATGAACAAATGGGGACCTGCAACAAGACCTCCTAAAAGCAGAATAATCCCAGCTCCCGGTTGCAATGTAATCTAGTGTCTACCACGGCTGCTGTCTGACACTGGAAAAACAAAATGGAGGGGAGAGACCCAACACATTTCCAGCTTTTGTCTCGGTGAGGAAATCCCAGCTGCTTCATGCAAAGCCTCTGAGTTTCAGGGACTCA
The DNA here is from genome assembly GCF_949628215.1 of Phalacrocorax aristotelis. Taxonomy (NCBI): domain Eukaryota; kingdom Metazoa; phylum Chordata; class Aves; order Suliformes; family Phalacrocoracidae; genus Phalacrocorax; species Phalacrocorax aristotelis. The sequence goes on from NC_134281.1 coordinate 48,727,907, forward strand.
ATCTGGGGCCCTTCTGCCTGTTTTGCCCAAGGACCAAGGAGAGGAAAGTAAAACAGCCAATGGTTTCACTACAAGGAGTGACCTAGCAGGCCCCTGGCTGGAAAAGAGATGCACAAGGGGAAATATGATTACATTGTACAAACTCCTGGGCTTGGGCAAGAAGCAGTTGTTCATGATCTCTTCCAACACCAGAATTGGGGTTGCTGGAGTGGAAGTATCAAAAGAAACAAGCCTGTGGTGGGTTCAAAGCAAACACAAGGAAATAGGTTGGGTGGTTCAAATGCAACCTGGAGTTAAGCTGTGGGACTGCCACAGGTTGTATAATTAACAGATAACACAGGTCCAAGGGACAACTGCACAAGTTCAAGAAAAAGAAAATACTGAGGGTCGTTAAAAAAGATTAAGCAACCTCTAGTTCAGGAGTTCCTTGGAGGATGCAGAGTATTTGGAAAAATCCTACATGCTTGCCCTATAACTTTCCTCTTCTTTTCATTACCCACCTCCAGGCTCAGTCAGAGACAAGATCAAGGATCAGATGGACCCTCAGGATGACCACTTCTACTTTCTTAGATCAAAATCCTGAAATGCACCATGGAGGCATGCCCAGGCCTCAGCTGCCCTCACACCTAGACATCCTCCCACCACCTCCAGAGAAGCTGCCCAACTCCAAACAAAGCCCAATGGAGAGCTGATGTGTTGAAGACGTACAGCTGCCATGACCTACTTCTCTGGCAGGCATGGACCTGGACAGAGCCAGCCACTGGTTTCCTGACTGACAGCTTCACAAACAACAAACCATTTAAAATTAACCAAACCAATTATTGAACTTTCCCCATAGTAGAAGATTATTTTTTTATTTGAAAGAGCAGCAAGAAAAGAGCCCTGGGTATGAAGAAGATACCCAGCCTATAGAAGCACTCTCTGCTAGAAAACTCTTTCCATAGGCACACATGTCCCTGCCTCTCCAGGGTCCCTTCAGGTCCAGACTTCACTGTGAAGCCATGCAGGACCACACTGGGGACCATGAGGATTAAGGTTTTCACTGCCGCCTTGTGTATGGGTTGGAAGGAGAAGCAGATGAGATTAAAGCTTTGACTTCTTTCCAGTTTAAGGTTTCCTTCTGCAATTACAAACCAGGATTAGCAGCTTTAGTATACAGGAGACGCGTACAATCCCCCAAAAGCATCTCAGGTGCCATTTTTAGCTACAGGTGATTATCCCATTACTACTCTGCTCCAAGTCCCAGCACTTTCCTCAAGATCCCATCCTCCAAGCCCCACAAAAGACTTCCTAGCACTCCTGAATTCAGTGCTGATCTGGGTATCTCATGCTTTGCCCAGCACACAGAGAGAGGAGCAGCAGCTTATACATGACAGCTTCCAACAGGGCTCAGCCATGGAAGACATATAAAACGATATTAGCAACAACTTGGTAGAAAGGAGCCATGTTGGTGTCATTTAACACAATGAAAAGCATAATTGGTTACAGCTGACAAACACAGAATTGCATTAAACAGAACATTGGATGCTGGGTGATGGTTTACATCAAATTGTCAATCTCAATATGGCAGTCCTCTAAAAAAGCTGCTTTTTCTGTAAACCCTCAGGAAACATAGCAAATCATGGCAACATGTTTATAGTCCTCAAATGCCACACAAGGAACCTGATACGTATCTTTTATGGTGGGATATACTGGAGGGCGTTTCAGCGCGTCCATACTCATTTTCCAAATACATTGTACAGCTTCATTAAGCCTTCCTGAATCTCTCAGAGACTGACTTTTAGATGAAGCCATGGAGTGGACAATCCTCAAGACCAAACTCACTCAATAAAAGTGAGATTACTTGCCTTATCCCCATGTTGTTGTCTGTGTTTGACTCTGGCAACTAAGGCTGGAAACAGCAGCAATGACATGCAGATCTTTACAGCCTGCCCCTGAACTTCGCTGTCCGCTGCTGCCATATAAACCAATGGCTGCTCTTGGACTTTGGCACTAACTTGACACCAGCAACCACAGTAGAAGGACAATATTACTTACGTCCAAACAAAAGGTTTTTTCTGTGCTTACTGTGGCCAGAATTCAAGTTATTCCAAGATAGTTTGGCGTTCCTGCACCTATTTACACACCAGGTCCTTTGGGAAAGTGGCAGGTTTTCACGGTGCCCGGCACAGCCAAATCCTGGTTGCTAGCTGCACCCTCCACCTGTCTGCAGCCCCCTAAGAGGGAGGGGAAGGGGGAGAGGACACCTGGGTTGTGTTAAATGGAGAAGGCGCCTTCAACGCAGTCAAAGCAATTTTTGTTTGGGAAGATACACCACAGCTTGCTGTACTTATAGCACACCCTGCCATGTTAGGAAGTTTCCTGAGAGGCAGAACTTATGAAACCTGGTGTCCTGGGCATTTTGTGGTTTAGATTCTCTGGTCTCTAATACTCAGGCTGAGGTCAAGCCAAAGATCATCTGGGGAGGCTAACAGAGTCTCTTTTCTTCACCCACCTTCAGATTGTCATCAATCTGGTAAGCAGTTAGTCTTCTAAAGACCTCCAGCTCTGTGCCAGTTTTTCTACCAAATCTAGCAGGTCAATGGAAGTGAGGACAAATGGACAGACTGCACACTTGCCTAAGGAAAACAAACTAAAAATCCACACAGTTTAATTTTCAACTTCAGAAGAACAGAGTTACTTACATCAGGAAAAAACATTTTAAAAACTCAAACAAACTGTTTAAAATTATGATCTCAATTACCTACTCTATAGATGACCTACTATGATATCAGCATATCTTCAAGGTTTCAAGATAAGGAACTACAACACAAGGTAGTTCTTTACCGCAGAACGGCAGTACCCTGATTTCATTCAAAGTCCTGGTTTACTACTATGAGTACTTGATCAGCCTTGCAGAAAACAGCTATGAGCTAACTTTATTAAAGAACAAACAAGAAGAAGAGTCAACAAAACTGTTCTCTAAGTTTTAAATACCAGGAGGGGAGGAAGCTTTATTGCTTTATGCTACTACATTACACAGATACAACAACAGCTGTCAACAATAATATTATCTGTATTACAGCAGAGATCCCAACTGAGACTAAGGTCTCATTGTGCTGGACACTTGTAAAAAAACAAGAAATACACTGTAAGAAACCACCCCCTAAAGAAACTCAAGACTAAATAGGCAAGAGGGAAAGAAGGGGGGGAAATTAAAGGACCCCTGCTTTTACAGATGGGAAGCTGAGGAATGCAAAGGATAAGTGACTTGCCAGAGGCTGCAATAAGAAGTCTGTGGCAGAGACATAACTGAGCCCAGATTTTCCAAATCCAACTCCAATACCATCCAAATCCAGTAGCAGACTTGCTTTTAAATCAGCCCTAATAACATTACAGTTGGATCTCGCTTGTAACCTAACTGGAGAATGCAGAAGTGGATAGACAATTATTTTTCTTTTTTTTTCTTTTTCAAGAGCACTCTTATTTAGTCCACACCACATTTTGCTCAGGACTGTAAATTCTTCATAAAATGGGTCCTTTGTGTCTAATTTTCTCCACTTAACCTAGAGGCTGCATTTTTAGGTGCCGTGCCAGACACAAACTTGTTCCAGTGACTGGGCACCCCCCTTCTTCCTAATGTTCCTTTACATGCTCAAGGCTAACAAACCTGCTCCCCTCCTGCTCCCTCCACACAGCATCTGCAGGAGATACGGGAACATTTAACACAACTCACACGCTCCCAGCGTGCTGCTGTGAACGGGAAGCTCCTGAACAAATACCACAGCCCTGTAACACAACGTGTTGGATGAATGCTTAAACTTATGTGGTTAACGAGAGTCAACATGATAATTTGGTGTTAGTCAGAATTACCACGGTTGGATTACCCATTTTTCAGCTTCTCCTGTTCTAAGCCGTCTTAGTGGCCTCCTTGATTCATAAAAGACACAGATCTACCCTTTTCAAATTGCCCCTTCATGTAAATACTGTCAGTACAAATAAAGTAATTACTGTCAAGCCATCTGAAAATGATCAACACGCTTCGCTGCGAAGTAAGCAAAGTCCATAACAAGATAGTAATTTGCACCTTTTTTTTAAATTTGAGGAAAAATTCACTTTCTTCTGTGCATAAGTTAAGCATGGAACATATTATTTAATCCTAATGCAAATCACACCAGCAGGAAATGTCGTAAAGAAAAAAGTAATCTTCTGAAGGAAAAATAAATTATCGACCATGTTAAGAAGGAAAGAAACATTCTCAAATTATTTCTTTCTTTGTTGGTATTGGCTGGCAGCATAATCCTTCCAAGTAAATTGTAATTTCCAAATTAGATTATACATTATGTCATATTAGTTTTATATTAGAAAAACAAACTGACTGAAAGGAAAAATGCCAAAGTCGACTTGCCTAGTAATGTAAAATTTTTGTGTTTCTACTGTGAAATGCTTAATGTTTCTGTCTTTTTTCTTTTTTAAACAAGTTTTACAGCAAACATAAAACCTAAATTAAGGCAAGATATTTGCTTTACCTGACCAAGCCCTGTTTGAAATATAAATAGGAAAAGAAAGACCAAGCATTTTCAGGACACCGTATAACCATAACAGCAGCTATCTCTGTATATAAATACAGATACTGGCACAGAAATTTTTATGAGTTATGCATCAATAAAGCATATAAGCAACTATTTCACTCAAAAATAACTTACATATAGAAAAAAATTAAACCTGTACAGGTCAAGTGATCTAAAGTCAGGAAATGCCGGAATTGAGAATGTCTGTGTAACTTTTGCACAGCTCCTTGGCTGTGTTATGTAAGTCTTCAGATACACCACCCTCTATTCGTTTTTTTCACACAACCTCTGCTTTGGGCACTGACCAGGATGGATGGTGTTTGCTGGATAGGGTATTGCTCTGTATAATCTTCTAGAGTTGATTCTTGGCCCAAGCCTCCTGTACAACGTACTTCCTGAACCCCACATCCAAGAGGGACTTCAAGCCTGCTTTTCACACGCTTGGCTTGCACTTCAGAAAACCTTAGAACACCAACTAAGTGGAGATAATTCTTTAGCTTCAACTTATGTCAAACAAGGTACAGAAGCATGGGCTGACCTAGGAACAAGGCCATATGGCATCAGGGAAGAAAGCAAGGTAGGTACAGGGCCATGGGGAAGATGAGGCTGAAGACATCTCAGCACACATGAATTACTGAGAGCAATGAGTTGCAGAAAGTTTTAGAGACACCCTTCCAGGTGTAAAATACTGTGAATTCTTCTTCATGTGCTAAACTGTCCCAGAAGCAAAGGTGCGTTGTTGTCACTACAATTTTTTCAGTAAGTCTAGACAGTTAAAAAAAAAATTTAAAAACAAGCAATTAATCATGGGTGCTGCAGGAACCAAAACCCCACCAGTCTGTTTCTCCGAGCAGCTGGTTGCAGATGCTCTGGAAAACTGACCACCTAAACTGACCCCTCTTCACTCCTCGCCTGTGCTTCTCTCCCCTTCCCACACAACGCTGTCTCCTTTGTCACTGCCTTCTCAGCCTGGTGTGGGGATACCAACACCCAGGGGAGACTCCTTGGGCTCAATCCCTAACCCCAAAAGTAGAGTAATCGCAGAAAACCTCCAGCTTGGACATTGGGTGGGGAAGATGTTCATATTTCCCTTTGGGGACTGATTTTCATAAATGGAGGCACACAGGGCAAAAAGTATTCCCCATTTATCAAATTTCTACTGAGCTCCTGCAAATTTTTATTTTTTTTTTCTTTTCAGTGGCTTTTTCCTGGCCAAATCCACATGCCCTCTTGCAGCTACAGCAAAATCCTTCCCAATTTCTCACAGCAGGGAACAGTTTGGAGTGCTCCCTAGGGAACAATAATGTCCCTTGGAGCAGCACTTTCCCTTCTCTCTCAAAATGATTGTATCTTTTGGGTATGATTTTCTTGGGGGACAATGCTAATCAGCATGGAAGACTTCAGGCTGAAAAGAGTAAGTTTAGGAAAGTTGAAGGCAATCAAAGCAAGCCTCTTACTGGGGAGATTTCTGGCAACCCTTCCTTGGGCATAAGTTCCTGAGTAAGTTTTTGCACATGCTTTCTTGCATGCATACACACGAACACATCACTGAAAGCTGTTGCTACTAACTACAAAGTTCTGCAGTTAAATGAAAGAAAAAGAAATTTTTTTTTCCTTTTCGGTAATGGGATTCCTCTATTCTCTTATGGCATTTCCAAGGTCAGATCAGCTGATAAGTACAAAATGCTTTTGTGTTAATTAAAGAAACACAGAACGGTAGGGGCTGGAAAGGACCTCTGGAGATCATCTTGTCCAACCCCCCTGCTTGAGCAGGCACACCCAGAGCAGGGGGCACAGGAATGTGTCCAGCTGGGATTTGAATTTCTCCAGGGAAGGGACTCCACAGCCTCCCTGGGCAGCCTGTGCCGCTGCTCTGGCACCCGCACAGGGAAGGAGTTTTTTCTCATACTGAGGTGAACTTCCTGTGTTCCAACTTGTACCCATCGCCCCTTGGCCTGTCACTGGGCACTATTGAAAAGAGCCTAGTTCCATCATCCTGACATCCACCCTTTAGATATTTGTAAGTATTGATGAAATCCCCCCTCAGTCTTCTCTTCTCCAGGTGGAACAAACCCAAGTCTCTCAGCCTTTCCTCATAACAGAGATGCTCCAGTCCCCTGATCACCTTCTACTGAAAGGCAGAGCACATAAAGTGCATCATTATACATAAAAAGGGAAAATAACCTATAACGGGGAAGATATAAGACAGGAAGAGAGATCTGTGCATCCTGGTCCAGCAGACTGACAGCACCTCCGGACCCAACAGCAGCTAATTTTGAAACACTATGTTCAGCATCCTAAAGTTACCTTCGCTGCTAGGCTTCTCCCAGATGACAAGATCACTGAAAACTGACCTAACCCTCTGTGTGCCCAAAGGAATGTCTGGATGTGGAATTGTCTTAGATGTTAAAAAAAAATAAAGAGAAATTTGGCCTCTAAAGACCAGTTTGAACTCAAGTTTTAAATGACCAAAACAAAGGTTTAAATGCAAGTTCCCACTTCATCTCAGCCACAATCTCACTACTCCCATAATATAATACTATAAAATACAACAGGGTGGTTTTAACTCTAATATATTTTTATGTCATCACAGCTACAGCAACATTACCATTATAAAACAGACAAATACGCAGACATGTCTATCTCACTTCCTGGAAAGGTTACACTTACAAGCTTTTTAAAAGGAGCCAGAAGATTATTAATAGATGCAGTAACATGATGGTGAACATGAACACTGTGAGGTACAGACCATTACAAAGCCCGCAGTAAAAGGCAGCTCCAAGTTGTGATTCTACACACTCTGTTGGCTTCCATAACAATTTATAGTCTTTTTTAAAACATCTATTAATCACCTCCTAATCCTCAGCAAACACTTCTAAGTGGATTTTTCATAAGAAGCAACATACACACAATCTTGTGATTTTGTGCAAGGCTGTCATTGATGGTAGTGTAAAGCAAGCAAGGAGCCAAGCTCCATGCTATGTAGCCTCATTTCATTTTTGTATTTGATCACGTTTGATCATGGGTGTCATGGTGCACCTGCTTGGAAAATTTATTCCCAGTTTGGTCTTATTGTGTTACGCCTGCAGTGATTTATGCAGCTTTGTTGGTCTCTCTTAGTCCGTTATATACGTTGTTTGCCTTTAGATGGCTAGAAATGGTTTACTAAGGTGTAACCCTATGATTCTGTCATGTTTCATGAAGGGCCAGAGATACTACTTTCATCTAAACCTCACCACAATGATGCACAGGGCTGATAAGAGAGTTTATAAGTCATTTGGTATGGGTCTGATCTTCCCTAGCTTCACCCGTTTCAAATTTGCACAGCCAGCCTAAACTTCTTACCTAGACCAACAGAGAGGGACTTCACAGAACAAGGAAGAGAAACATTGGCTTTGCATTTACTCTTTACCATCACACCTTAAAAGGAGGGCAGCTGATGAGCATGCAAGTCTGCAAGGTGCTTTACTTCTTGACCCCTTTCTCAACTAACCCATGGGACTTCCTCTCCCATCACATCACCAGGTCCAAGAGTCCTACTGGATTTGAAAAAGGATGACATTCTGACAGAAATTATAAGAAACTCCTCCATGATGTAGCAAAGGCACAAAACACAAAAGATAGAATCCTTCAGTCTCATATAAAGCAGCATTCGATATATGTGAGCAAGAAATTTATTTTTCTGACATCTTGATACAAAATTATCTGCTATGGATTTTTGAACCTTATGTCTATTATTGGGCTCAGTCAAAGAAAGGAATAAATGGGTCATGACCTGATATGGTGGGTCTCACCAACCTCTCTTGTGCAGGAAATCAGTATTTTGCTTTAGTGTGAAGTATCTTTTCATGTTTTCCCCCCCAGGCCTGACCCCAGGTATTCCTTTCTCCAGTGACATTCCCAGAGAGTCAGTCAAGTAAGATGTGTTTTACACACATTCGTCAAAACATCTTTTTTCATCTTTTCTTTTCTTTTTTTCTCCTGTTTTAGACAGAGCTAACAGGGATTTTGCTGGAGGACCAAAATGCAAGTTCAGGTTCTAAACTCCATACTCAGAGCACAGCCCTTCACAAAACCTTTTGTGACACAAAATGCAACCAGTGGCTAAGGAGAGGGGGAAAGAATAAAAGCAACAATTCTGAAAACCAAAGGCTCTCACAATGTCCATAAAACAGCAGTTTCAAGAGAGTCAGAGTCCCAGCCAAGAGACACAAGGCACACATACACATACATATACAAAGAGTCCTGGAGACCATGTCCAGAATGATATAATTGGTTTGCAGGCACACTTCAATCGCTCCTTCATTTTGTGGACTGCCATTATTCAGCTTAATAAGAACTCAAAGAAAGGAAGGCGGAAGTTAAATGAAGTAACCTCCCACCCAGCCCTGATGTATTATACTGGCTTCCTTTATACCAGCTCATTTGTACCTATAGAAACTGTTCTCAATGACACAGAGACCAGGGATTATTATCAATAAAGAACCTGACTTGATCATAGCCACCCATTACCATGAATGCAGCTCAACAGCTACTTCTATTAATAAATAAATAAAAAACCCCAAACCTTTTTAAATACGGTATTTGTTGCCACTGAACTCCACTGGAAATACATATATATTGCAAACATCTGCTTTTACACAGAGCCTTTGTGCTTTGATTTCAGAGGAAGCCTGAAAGACTCAGTCCAAGGTTATCATCTGGGGACACATTATTTAAATGAAGATCTTTAATACACCATGTCAGAAAGGCCATCTTCATCTCAGTGATTCCAGGGAAGTGGAGGCGCTGCACTGTGAAGAATTTGGCGTCTTACCTACATAAAATAAACAGCTTCAATGCCTGTAGGTCTCAAAAATAGCAGTACGGGTTCTTTTTTAATAATCTTCAGTCTACTGTTTCAATAGCTAGACTACACATTGCATCTCCCCACATGTATAATACAGCTGCTTTATGTTGGCCTTCTAACTGTTCATTATTTTTGTTTGTATAATAAGAAATGTATGGAAACAAATGACCCTTTCAAAGTGCCGATCTGTTAAGAGAAATAGCAAACAATACCAAAGCCACAGAGACTCTTCTATTGGCACAAGAATGGTGGCCCTGAGTCATTTCAGGCCCCAAATGAGATAAAACTTTGAAACAACATTCACTAATGTTTGAAATCCCAATACAGAGCAATTTAATTCAACCGGCTTTGTTCTTTAGAAGAAACCTAAAGGGGAAGGCGGGAAGGGTAAAAAGACAGCTTAAGTCATATAAACTTTCACCAAAGAACAAATCAAAACATCTGAGGTTCATTCAATAGGGCTGACTGGCCTCAGCGAGAAGACGACAAACAAAGAAGCATTGTATTGTTTCGTGGAGTGAGGTTTTTCCAGGAACATCCCGTCAGACACTTTCCAAGTGAACACCATGCAGCTGAGAGTAGGTGGATTTGAAACAGCGCAAGATCAATAAAAATCCAGCCTTCTATTTCACGGGAAGTCAACTGTTAAAACAGTAATGTACTTGTCCGTAGCGTGTAAAACAGAAAGGCCACACAGAGGCTGGGTGTCGGGTTACTGCTCAAAGTGTCTTAATAACATGGTACATACATACTGAACATCTTCCCTACCCCACCCTGAAAGCTTCAAGAGGCAAATAGTCCAAGCCTTTTAAGCAAATGAACACTGATAACGTCTGATAAAAGGCAAAATCCAACCACCTTTTCTAAAAGAAAAATCCCTTTTACTCCATTAACCTTGCAAAGAACTTTTTAATACCATCTTTTGTCATGCTGTCTTTAATTCCCAAGGCTCAGACATGGGGCAAACTGAGAGAGTCAGTATCGAGGAACATTACTGATGGTGCCCTGACTCATGAGAAAAGGAAGGGATGGAGAAGGCATCAGTATGAAACTAAGCAGGTTCTGCTGGCCTAGGTGTCCACTGATTTATTTTTTCATGGGAATCATTTTTTGAAGTTATGAGTGGAAAGAGATCTGAATAAAAAGCCCTGATTCGAATGGTCTTTGCATGTATCCACACTTGGACCAGCAACATAACAAGATGGATCCAAGGTGTTGAATGGCTGCTGCATAAGGCGTGATTCAGTAGAGAAGGCCTTCTCAAATTAGAAGAGATGACTGGGATGGGATGTGATAGAGATCTGTGGGACCCTGGCAAGAGTAAGTAGGGTTGAGTTGTTTACTCTCCTTTCCAGCACAAGGTCTGGGAAACAGAGGATAAAACAGCAAGGACTAGACTGAGAACAAGCAAAAGCAAACAGCACCTGGTGAACTTAAGGAACTCCTTGCTTTGGATGCTATGAAATGTATATAGGTTCAAAAAGTGATCAGCCAAATGCATCAGAAAAAAATAAACTCCTCAAATACAAAACACCCCCTTAGTCTGATGTGTCTTTGAGCCTTAAAATGCTGAAGGTTAAAAGAGTGATGATGAAAGAATATCACCAGATGCTTGCCCTGTTGTTGCAGTTTTTCTTTGGCGTACTGTGTTGACCACCATCAATGGCAGAGTACCACATAGAGAGACCTTTTGCACCACCCAGTATAACCGATCTTACATTATGTGAACTGCCACAGCAACTGCCTGTGTGTTCCTAGCCCACAGCAAACATGAGGTAATTTGGATTGATTTAACCCACCCAGAAGGAAGTTTAAGCTAGGCTGAACCGTCTTACATTTGCCAGTGGCCAAAACACATATGCACAAAGTTACCTCAAGGTAAGCCACCAGGAGCCAAGGTACTGCCGATCCCTGCGCCATCAACCATTGACTCTGCATGTTACAGAGTTCACTCTAGCCCTGAAGGATAAGTCTGTCTCTAGACTTGCTTGTCTGTTTAAGCCTCCCACAGATTCACCAAACTGATAATGTTTCAGTCTCAATCTGATCTTTGGCATGCACCTTCCAGCCATGAGATCACAGAGATATCCCTGTCGATGTTGATGAGGTTCTGACTGGTTCATGTCTTGGCCGCACCACTGCTTTGGGAAGTAAAGGTTTTCCCAGAGAGGTAAAAGCAGAAATCAGGTGAAGCAATTCAGTTTTGCCTTGTTGGCTGGGCAAACCAATCAGCTTTCCAGGTTAATTTCCAGTTTAATGTTTACAGATCCCAGCTCAGGCACTGAGCCCAGTGAGCCTAACCTCTGGTTTCAAGATGAATGCTCAGCATTGCTGCAGCCACTTCTCAAAGACATATTGCTAGCCCTGCCTTCCAGGTTTGCTACACACAAGTAAATGTTCTTGCTTTTGAGGGATTAATCAGACCCTCTCCAGAACTTCACGGCAGCTTTTTTTCTTACTCTGGTAACACTGCAGCAAGGAATCCATGCTGACGTCGATAGTCTCCCACAGGAATGCTGTTGTGGGAGCATCTGCAAGTGATTAATAATAACTGGAAAAGAGCAAGACAAAAAGGTTCCATTTGGTGATGAAGCTCCAACAGATACTCCGGGGTGTCAGAAGCATTAAGATGATAGTCATCTTAGCACCGGTTTTTTGCCTTTCCAGAATATGGATGTGAAGAACAGCCTGGAGGCATGAGTGGGAAAGATCAGCAGCCCTGGGGAGTGGACATGAAGTGACTGATCCTTCTGTTTCAATGGCCAGGTCTGCAAGACCTTGCTTGTGAGTCGCATGGATCTTCTTAATGGTAAGGGGAACCAGATGCTCATTAGTCAAAATGTGGCTAATATTGAACCAATAACATGCTGGACTAGATTTTAACCTGTGGTTTGGCTGCCTGCAAAAAGGCAATGGGACCCTCTAGCAGGGCTGTGTGGGAGTTAGTGATTTCAGCACAGACGGATTTGTGCAAACTTCTTGTTAGATTACCTGACTTCTCATTTCTCCAAGTCCGGCTGGATCCTCACCTGGGGGCAACAGAGCAGTCGTCTGGCTAACATGGAATCAGGCTAACTCACACCAGAGGAGGTGGTGAGGGGTTGAAACAAAGCTGGCATTTAAAGCAATCTAAACTTGAGTTTCTCATGGAGATGGATCCTCCAAGACCTCTGTGGAGGGAATTCCCATTGACTTCAACACACAAGGAGAGCTTAGAGGAGCAGACCCCTGAACCTGGGTCAAAGCAATGAATGATACCCAGTTCTGCTGCAAACGACATAAATCAGCCACATTCATTCCAAACCAGGCCCTGCAGCATGACCCTTAGCCAACCTTTCAGTGAACCTGAGATATGGTTTTCAAATTTGTAATGAAACCTGAAACTAAGTGATTTTCACCTGGTTCTGGCTTTCACAGAAAACATTTCACAGCAAGCTTTATTCCCTAGGTGTGATCCCTAATTTCTTTGTTAGATTCAACCGGTTCTTTGAACCAGGAGAGCCAAAGAGTAACCTGGTGACAATTACCTGAAGTGCATTAAATTTTGTGTAGGAATATGAGCTTGTCAAAGTGGATGCCTTCTATGCAGTTCCCCCAGGAATTTTCAAGTTGCGTCATTTCAAAACCATGTGCCTTAAAAAAATTAAAAGGATAAAACCTATGCTAGACTTCCATGTAAAGGTTTCCACAACCAATAGCACCTCTGAGTTGCATCCCTGGGCAGGGAACAATAAGGGAAGATAACAGCAGTGCAGCCATCCATCATCTTGAAAACTAGTCCCACCAGGACAGTGCTGGTCTGCAGAAGGGCTTCCATACCATAGAAAAACCCAAGTCTGGAGCAGGCTGTGTGCATTAATGTGGGCACCTCTATTTCAGATTGTTTCCTAGCAAGAATCCCTGAAGGTCCTTCCTGAAGAAGGACTGAAATGTCCTACCTAGCTGAAGCCCATTAACAAAGTATATGACTAAAGACAAAAAGGATCTGCAGAGATCTAACAGTGACTTAACTTGCCACCCCGCAACACGTGTCTTTAAACGCCTAAACAAGTCAGGACACGAGCACTGAACCAAGGAAATAACTGCTGGAGCAATATCCTGATTGAAGAGGGAGCAGAATAAAACCCAGCAAAATTTATCAGTCCTAAGAAAGGGTACAACAGACCACTGATGCCTCGCGCTCAACATTTCCACTATACTTCTAGCTCAGATGGGGCATGCAGAGCGTCCCAGAGCATCACTGAGTATTTAACTCTGGATCTTCAGAGGTTAAGTCCAAACCTCCACAAACCACGCAGGTGCCCCATCATCCCTGCAAACACAGAGGAAGAGGAGCCATAGGTTAGTGGGGAACAGGTTGAACAAAGTCATTCAATTGTCACTCCTAACAGAGCAAGCCTTGATGGTAGAGCACAAGCATGAAGGAGGCCACTCAGAGGAGAAGCATGCGAATAAACATCCCTTATATCTCTGCTCACCCCAAAACCATCACTCTGGGCAGAATCCTGTCTTTTGACTGGAAATGTAAAAACTGATGCTAGAGCCACACATGAACTGAGTTACCAGCAAGGGAGCTCATACCTTGGTGAATGGGTGCATCAACAGCCACTGGAGAGCAGAGATGCTCAAGAACTCCCAGAGCTTTACATCCCACTTGCTCTGTAAAGATTTGCTCAATACACACGACCCAGTCAACCACCCTTTGAACCAACAATCAGTGCGTGTTTTCTTTCACACTGGACTTCTAGACAGGTAGCATTGCCTCACGTTTGATAATACCCTTGTTATAAAGGACACAAACCCATGATTTACTCTGCAAAAAGCATAACACTAACTGAAAATAGCCTAGGAAGGATATAGCGTCATACCTAACACTACATTAAATGCAAACTGAGAACCTGATATATTTTAGGAAAATTCAGCACACTCTAGACTAATAAACATTTTACAATATTATTGCACATGTTCATTTCACTTTGTACAAATAATCATTCCCTTCACATCTAATAAGTCTGCTTGACACATTTGTGGCCTTATAAAAACACCTTAAAGGGTCTTGTTTTGAGGCATTGATCATTTATTTATACAAAGCTCAAAGACAATGACTAACAATTCTGATGGTGTAAAAGTCTTCAGCTGTGATATTTATCTTGATGTTTGTTATCTCAGAACTCTAAAATAATTTAAAGGAGATTTTATTTTAATGAATGAAAAAATGGCTTTTTTTTCTCTGGCAGCAACATCAAATCAATCAAGGTGAAGGAAAAGACCAGAGCTGTTTGCCTTTTAGTGTATTTCCGGGACTGGAAGTAGAGTGCAATTTGGAGCCCTTATCTGCAGTTTGTGCTGTCTACACAATCACCAGAGGCACCAAGAGACTGGGAAAGCACAGACTGAAAATCAGGCTTCCAACCATCACCTGTGGGGATGTTTGGAGCCGACTTTACCACTCTTCAGATACAGAGCTTAGATCAGCCTCACCATAAGTAAGAAATAATCAATCTTGATGAAACTAGAAGAGTGTCAAAATCGTAAATGTAAATTGGGTCATAAAGCTGGGTACCCCAATGCTGGTGCACATTTCTAACCTCAGTCCTCATTGCAGTACCACCCTTTTTTCTTGCATCTGAAAGCAAACCCCAACTGCCCATCTCTGGTGGGCCAGATACTTAAGGACTGTAAATGAGAGCAATGTCATATGCACCCATGAAATCATGTGGGTTTAGGGTAGTGAGTACACTTATCTGCAGTGGTGACTGCTCTGTGGTGTGCTATGACACAGCAGTCCTGTGCTGACAGAAGAGAACAGTCACTAAACATGGCACTGCTTTTGTAGGCTTTTTTTTTTTAGCAAGCTACTAAAATGACAACGTTTTCATTAAACTCATAGTAGCTGATCTACACTCCAGAGTTAACCAAAAGCAGAACCTCCACTCCAGTTATGACCTCAGATACATGTAAATTCAAATGAGGTGCCAGGGAAATATGATAGAAATAGGAGAATTATAAGCACTTACGTAACAATACAAGCATTCTGAAACTTGGTTTACAATTAAAAGAGATATATAATTAACTGTATTTTACTAGGCCCAGATTAAGTTCAAAGCACGCTGAAGTAGATTAGCAGATTTATGGAAACACATGTTAACTAGTTGTACAAGACTAGGTTTCCCCCCAAGCCAACTCCCCCTCATACTTTGTGGTCATTGCTTTTACCATACATGATACCTGACAGCACAATACAAAAATTAAATGCCAGAAAATAAAACAGCTGCTAACCTTAGGAGAACTCTGAAAAAAAACCATGGCCTCTGAATAGATACAGCAGTGGGGTCACATTGTTGTTAACTCAGCATTCACTTTCTCCCAGACCCAGGACACCTACCCAATTGCTCCAGGTATATCTCCAAAGGGTAAGGCATCACCACCTCCAAAATGAGGTCAGTGGTTAAGAAGAAACTTCTTCTTATGAAGATATCCCTGAGGATACCCCTAAGGCTGCGCATGTGTTCAGCCTTGGTCCTGTTCCCGTCTTCTTGGAGACAGTTGCCATCAGAGAGCTTGGTCCATACTGATGCCCGCTGAAACTGCTCCAGGGGCACAAAAGAGCCTCTCCAGGTGGTGCTGGGCTGAGGATCTGGTCCCTCAGAACCCCTCACCTCATTGATCACTTGCAAAGATTTACAGGCCCATTCTAGCAAATTATGGTGGATCTGTAGTTCTTAAGGATCTGCTCTCACCGTGTTTACTCAGCCTTCTTTTTTGTGCTTGTACCCACTTTCATTTCTATTGGAAATTTACCAGAAAATGTACAAAACCCATAAATCATACTAAAACCCATTAAACCTGAGATTAATTTAGTCTTAAAGGTTAGCTCCATTTTCTTACCGCTATTTCTGTCTGCAATCTGTCTTCATCAGACACTAATTAATAAGCAGACACAGCTTTGGAAAACTGCCTTTAATCTTAGGAAAGTGTAAATACTCATGGTTACTAATGCAAAATCTCACTACACAATTCATCAGGAGATTGGAACATATAATTTTCTTTTATAACAGTTTACTGATTTAGAGGACTAAAAGCATAGGTGAAGCTGAAAAGAAATATTACTTTAGAAGTTTAAAGTATTTTGCTTTATTTTTTCTCTCTGTAGTGCCAAAGCAGTTGTATTTTCCTAAGACATTTTCATTTTTTTCTCAGGCAACAGGATTAGATCCTCCTTTGTTTTACACCAAGAGCCTTTGCCTGAAGTCAGGGTTTGTTACTCCTGATTTACAATGGTGCAAGTCATTTGGGGATTAACCCTGTCCAGAACTGTGCACAGGAAGGGGGGTCTTGTGACAACTAGAAGGTAAAATATTGCTCTCCAAATTATATTTTTAATGATCACTTCCTTTCATAATGATGCAAGATTATATATTGACTGTGAAAAGCTATTTATGTGCCATGACTAAGATACGTTTTCATCAAACATTTATTTCTCATGCCTAGAACTAATTTGTATTTGATTAAAGGTTTTCTACGCATTTACAGGAAAAGATTATTCACATTGAATTGCTTTTCTCAACAAAACAAAAAAGTTTTTGAGTACTGCCAAAACAGCGTTTTTAAATACATCTCTTTTTACTCTGTGCATCACAGTAGGGATTTCTTAATCAATACCATGCTGGCTAGGGCAGATATGCTGGTGGCTGGGCTAAGTGAGAGCAGCAGCACCACAGCAGCAGATGACTGATGGTGATCCCTCACTGCAACTGCATCCTTTACCTGGACCAGAAATTGTCATCTGTGGGGTACACCGAGATCTACAGATCCACCGCATATAAATGGGAATATTTTTTAAGATACACCTTATTGCCAAAAAGTAAGAATAATCTTATTTCATTCTTGGTTGTTGAAGACATTTAGTGATGGCCACTTCACCGCTTCTTCAGGCAAGCTATTCTGACAGGTTCTAGCTATACTCTGGTTTCAGCATCTTTATGCATTTTCTTGGGTAAACAAGCTACGCTGGTTTACCAAACTGTATTTGTTAGGCTGTGTAGGCTGGAACAGTTTCTTTCTCCCTTCAAAATGACAAAGATGCATGGAGCTAAAAAGTGACTTGTTCAAATCACATCTGCCTGCCTGGGCCATGCAGAAAGCATCAGTGCTTTCTTTTGCCCATAGCAGATCGCCAAGTTGTAGACTCATCTCTGCAAACAGTCTTCAGGGACCCTGGGGTAAACCCAAACCACTCTCACACATGCTGCCTTCAGACACCCAGTACCTGATCAAGCACTTGGGCTCAGATCCACCTGCTTTCCGTGATTTCCTCCAAGAAAATGGAGAAAGTAGAATTCATCTCATCTGACTCCAGCCATCCAAAACAGAGGTGTCTAATCCAAACTAGTCATCTGGGATCCCACAATATCCAGTGGAGAGAAATGTGTCCCTCACAGCAACTTTGGTACTTATCTTAGGATAAGAGGAGCTGTGGAGCTGCAGTCTCTCCCCGTTGACTATAGGGCAAATCTAGATTAACCAGGACCAGATGCCCCCAGTTAAGAAGTCTAAACGTACACAAACCCTTCTGTGCCTCAGTTCCTCAGACAAGATCTCCATGAAGACTAGAAAGGTTTAGAAAAACAAAATATCCAAGGTAGTGATGTACCCGTAACCTGAAGAACATCACATAATGGCAGGTCCATGACAAAATCCCAAGGCATAAGCAAGTCCCATGATTTTTCCAGCTCTTGCTTTCCCATTCTTTTTTTTCCTCTTCTCACTATCTCTATCATCGCTCCTGCTCTGTGGTGAAGCAAACCTACAATATGTTGAGCACATGGGGGATGATTCTCTGCAACAGCATTAAAAAAGCAAAAAAAGAAAGGAAGAAAAACTCCTCTGAAAAACGTTTCAGTTATTAAGACACTTGAATTTTTCAGTATAAATAAATTTATTCATGAGAGCACTTAAGACAAGTTGTAAGGTTAACAAACACTGCACTATGCAACTCACAGCTGTGACAAATATTTAAGAAATCCGATACAGCATGCCTAAAAATTATTCGTTTGCAGGCCTCGTTGCTTTTGAAGATCAACTGTTTTATTTGTAATTTTTGACATTTTCCTTCTTTTCCTGTTTGGCCTGTGAATTTGAAAGGGTTGTAAACACGTACTCCAGCTCTCAGCCTGAGGCGCTGGGCTGTTGTCAGCATGCCAAAAGGAAAAGGAAGCTGATAGGTCCTTTGGAACATACCGATATGAAGGGCTTGTAAAGATAGTATTTGTTTGGTTTTTTTGATCTGACTTTGAATCTGGCTGTAGTACCTACCCTTCAGGGAAAAGCAACTTTTAAATAAATGCTTCAAGATTGTGCAAACATTTCAGTAGTTTCAGAGTCCTGGTGTTCTGGGTCAGGGAAGGAAGAAAATACATGTCAGTCAACAGAGATGGAAATGATAAAAAAAATGGTTAGAGCTACAGTCGTAATTTTTTCCTGGGCTGGGTGACGGGTTCTTTCGACGGCTGCATCACGTGTTGTTTCACTCATGTGCCTTTTGGCCAGCCTATAAAATGCATTGTGGATTTTATGCATGTGCATACACACACGCTTGGAAACAGATTAAAAACGCAGTTCTTTCAAACTCATCCTTTGATACTCTGATTTGCTAATGCTGCAGAATCAAGAAAAAAATATAAGCTTGCTGGTTTTTCTGTTAGTCCTCTGAGAGCTTAGAAATAGTTATTACCTTTCATTTCTTCATTTTAGCTATGTTTCTGCATTTTTTAAAAAAATCTATTATTTATTACCCAGCACTTGAGGATCCCAGCTCTCTGCAACGTGAGGTGCTGTACCAACACATAGGTCACCCTCGCACAAAAACCAGTGCTCGGGGGTGTAGGATCAGATCTTGCTGCATGAGCACAAGGTAGAGTCCACTCACCTTGGAGAGCTAATAACCTGAAGGGCCAAAGAACAGAAAAGAAGCAGAGACAGAAGAAAGTTAAATGGCTCATTCAAGGCCACAAAGCAAACCAGTGATAAATCTGGGAACAGAAGCCACATCTTCTGGACTTTTTTCACAGCAGAATAAATCAGCGGTTTCTCATTTGCCTCTGCACTTGCCTATTACTTCCCACCCATAACTCTTGAACCTTTCAGCAAATTGTGAGGTATTTTTACAGATGGGTATATTTTTCAAGGCCAAAAATGTGCTTCTTGCCCCATGGGTGGTTAGGATAGCTGGGACGGGCTGGGGCCCAGAAGAAGGGGAGCTGGGAGGACAAAGCCCATCCCTTGGACACTCAGCAAGGAATCAGGGCTATTGCATACACCTGGGGAAACACAGATCCCAAAGGACTCTAAACCAAGCACTGATTCCTTGTTTGTACAACTTGATTAATTTTTTTTTAAGTGGATCCAGATTTTTGCTGCTGACTTTTACCACCCAAAAATTGGAAGGACTTTATCTGTTGATTGGGTCTTTTGCTAGAATGTTTGCTGGGTTTGATCTTTACCAGAAAAGAGCCCTGAAGGTTACACACCTATTAAAAGCCTAGCAAAGATGGGAAACTCTGAGTTTTGATCAAGGTAGCAGACCAAGCTGAAGATCTGGAGGCGTGGGGGCTCATGGTCAGCTCATATTAAAACGTGCCTGGTCTTCTCCCAGATTTCACCTGGTACTAAGTCAGTCACATTAACAACAAGCACTTTTCCCAGGGGAAAACCATCCCTGCGAGTCCTGAGAAATATGCCACAAGTGAAGCACATCACAGGGGATTCTGCCCTATCTCCATGGCCCATGAAAATTTGCCATCGAGGAGAACAAAAATCTGCAGCAATACAGGGGGATCTGAGGTGGAAGAGGAAATGGGGGGAGAAACAGAGGCACAACAGTTAGTGAGGGTTTCCCAGTGCCTTGGACTGCAGATCTCCCCTCTCTCCCTTGGCAGAGGGGAAAACACCTTCACAGCAGAGCTGCAGACAACACACAGCACTGGGGTGCATTTTCCCCCTTGTTGGCAGCTTCCGAGTGTGAAAACACTGGAGGCTTGGGCAAGGAGAGAGAGCAGGAGGAGGAAGAAGGACAGTTTATGCATTCAGTGCATCTTTCCCTGGCTGCAAAGCACTGGCTGCCACCAAAGGACCAGCCAGGCACCAAGGACTCACCAGCCCTACAGCAGACTCATGGGTGCTGCCACCTTCCAGCCAACATCAACCATGAAATTCAAAGCAGCCCAGGTTGTTACACTACTGCTGGACCACCAGGCCAGCTCCGCGGTGTGTTTGAAGGGAATCTTTCCACGCAATAAAACCCTCAGGCCGTTATTCCTCCGATGTTTGGCAGCATGCTGCTGTCACGTTTTCATGGCAATAGCAGCCTGCGGGAGGTGGGATCCCAAGTGGAGACAGTTATGAGGCTGTTATACATTTGGGGCACGAGCCAGGGTGGGGTTTTGTTATCCAGCATCTCACAGGGTAGCATGTCCTCTCCTCAGCCTGTAACTGCCCCACAGAAAGCACTGCTCTGTTCTCTCCCCCCTCTTACTCCCACTGCCACACATCCATCCCACCAGCGGCTGGGGTTTGGGAGAATTTGTCTCCAAATGGGAACCAGATTGGAAAATGGATTAGCAGGAATAAGATAAAGAATTAAACCCAATCAGCAGGCGACCGCGTTTTTAAAAGGCACAGATGCACACGATTAGCTTGCCGCATGTGTTCGAGTCAGATCTGAACATCAGAGATGGGCTTGGAGAAAACCTCAAATCCCCCAAGAGCCTGCCAGGCCCCGGGGCGTGCCTTTGCACAGTGAAGGCTGCGCATGTCCCCAGAGCGATGCCTGGGAAGCACAGGGACTCAGCCCTTTGGCTCCCCATCCCCCCAAATCCATCCCCTTCAGTCTCCTTGGGGGTAGAGGGCGTCCCTCTCTGCTCATTCCAGCAGTGGGGAGGCATTCCCATGCCCCCAGCACTGGCAGCAGGACGCAGGCTGAAGAGGAGACAGAGCAAAGTTAATCCAAATATCACAATGCCTGAATAGTCCCAGACTGTGTTTGAGGAGGGGTTGGAGGGGAGAAACAGCCTTGTTTTCTCCTCCACACCCAGGTCACAGTGTGAATCAGGGGTCAGGGAACAGGGGTGGCTGGTCCAGCTCCACCCGTTCCCCAAGCAAGGCCAAGGAGGGTGAGAAAAGTTAGGGAAGGGCTTCCCACCTCCTGCTGGAGGAGGTGATGGCCATTTCATCACGTCAAGAAATGCTCCAGCGTCTCCTGGCCTCACACTTGCTTAAGACCCATCTGAAGAGTAAATATTGCTGAGAGACAGAACAGCATCTGCACACTATCAAGTTTTCCTAGATCTCAGGCAGTACTTGGGCTCACCAGCTTCAGGGGGTGGTTTTCTACTGGGGTGACAGGGATGGGACGGAGGGAGAGCGAGGAAAGGGGGAGAAAGGGATTGAGTTCAGTGGAAGGAGAGCTCTCATTTTTGGGAAGCCCTTTCTTGCTGGCAGAGCATCACCATCAAGTTCTTGCTGTTTTGACATTCGATACAGGTTCATGAGTTCAGTAGGAAAACACGAAACCAGAAAGAGCCAAATCCTGACCCCAAACAGGCAGGGAAAGCACTGGCCCAGCCCAGGGAGCACTGTAATTTAGCAACCAGACCACCCTATCGTTCCTAGAACAATAAAATAATCTTACTTCTATAGGACTAAATCCCAAGCCCAGCATGGCTCTTTCCAATTGGTGACAGCAGAGTCAAGCTGTGTGGTTTGCAGCACCATCAGCTAGGGAGCTCTGAGTATTTTGCAAATATTAATTCAGAGGCAAAAGTCAACCATGAGAGAGGGGGCATTTTTTTCACTGTTCACAGCTGGAGAAGCAGAAGCAGGGGCCAAAAAACAACCTGAGTTCATGTGTGCTAAGCCAGGCTCTCTGCTGCTGCTGGACCTCACCTGGGCAATGCTGGATGACAGTGCACAGAGCTTTGCTCAAGCAGTCGTAGCAATTACAAGGGCAGAATCACCAAGTAGCTGTATATGTCCACCTTTTGTCCAGCCTGCTGCCCCTGACCGGGGTCAAGAACCACCTGTCCGAAAGGACGATGCAAAATTATATCACCTGGAAGTGGTGGGGGGGGGACTGTTTCCCTGCAGGATGGTTCCCCCTGCTCTGGAATAGGACTTCAGCAAAGGAGGGTTTAATCTAACACATTGGGCTGTAAGGCAGGCGTGAACAAGGGCAACATGGCAGTAAGTTGCAGCACTTGATCTGGCAAATTTGCCAAAGCTTTGCCATGTTTGGTCATGGGTGACTTGAATCCTCCCCCTCGAAAGTCAAAGGTTTATAGAGCCTACTTTCATGAGGACTGTGTGGCCATATGCACACACATGGGGCCACCTCCCGTGGATTTTGATCCAGTGGCTGATCTCAAACACATCCTTACCCAGGGAAGGAGACCATAAAAGTTCATCAGGACTAATGTGATGTCTTCTCCTCAACTGTTTTTAATCAGTTAATGTAAACAAACCTTATTGGGCATGTTTTAAAGAAATGCTGAATGATGAGTTGTATCCTGAAGGTGCCCATCTCTCCCTACCAAAAAAGGTGGTGCTAACTAGCTCCACAGACATGTTTTTCTTGTAATCAACTCAGTTCAGAGATGAATCACACCTTAAATTACTGTAAGATTTCTAAAAGTCTTCTTGGAGGAAAGAGAGGGCCGCTGCGAGGTTACAGCTCAGCCCCCAGCAGGCACCAGAGATGCCTCTCAGGCACTGACCCTGGGGCACCAGCCTCTAGGACTTTGGGTCTCACTGGTTTTGCTGAAACAGTTTTCTGGCACTGACAACTGGTATGCTGCAGCAACAGCAAAATTGCACATATGGTGGTCTAAGGAGATAAGCAAGGACAGTTTTGAAAGAAGGAGGAATATAATTTGTAAAGTAAGTTTGACTGGGGGGAAAAACACAGCAGCTTTGTTTTAAGTCTCGATATTCCCAGAGAGCTGTATAAATGCCTACTTTCCCTCCTGCAATGAGTCCCACAGGGGATCCCCTGACAGCAACAGAGTTGGGTCCTGTGTTCATGATTTTGCTACCTCTCCATTTCACCTAATCAGCCCTCACTCCTGACATGACAAATGCAGAGTCCCAAACAAAAATGACCTTGCCCAAACTCACTGGTGTGAGACAGAAGACAAGGGTCAACTGCCCCTTTCCTCCTCCCCAGCTCCCAACCCACTCTCAACCCCAGTGAAAATACTCCACCTCCTGTAGCCCACATGGCCACTCCAGCCCCAAATGGTCAAATCCAAAAAAAAGATTTGTTTAAGCTTTTTCCAGCCTGTGTTTTACTGCAGACATTGCTTTTAATAAAGGCTGCACCACAATCCTTTTCATAATGGCACTGAGCAATCGAGCAATATCCTCATGCACTTAGAGAGTGAGTTAATGAAGGAATAGGTTAATTGAAATCGACTTCAGTATGGAGCATGAGCGGTTGAACTGAAACGTGGCATAAAATAGAAATTAAAAGAAAACCCAGTTTCTCAACCCAGCCTGTAGCTTTCTGGCCATACACGGAAAAGAATTATTATTTCTTCTTCGTCTTCTAATATGTTCGACAGTAAAACCACCAATAATATGAAAATAAATTACACCTGGGGCAACCTTATATTGCACTAACAGTCTGGCTCTGATTAGCCTTGCCTTTATCATGCATGCATCGTATTAGTCCGTTTCAAAGAATTCACGGAGAAATTCATACTTCGACCTTAAAGCAGAGAGTAAAAACACAGCTGAATTTAATTACCCGCTGACCGCATGCACTGGGTTAGGTAATAAAATATAGAAGCAGTAAGATATGTAATGCTTTATTAAGCTATCTCAGATACAAGAGCATGCCTGGCAATTATGCCTGAAGGCTACTGAAGGCTACTCAGAATCTCTCGCAGACCACCCAAAGAGAGAGCTAAACAGAACCTGGTTCTCACTGCACAGCAGAGACATCCATAAATAATACAGCTATATGCAGGCAAAGTGCCTGCTTGCTCCTATCTGCCTTTAAATCCATATGTTTATCAAACACACATTGCCCTGGCATCAACCTATTCTTCTCAGCCTTGCTCAAGACATGGGTTTTTAACGCTTTCCCGGTGCACTCTTAAGCCTGGCTTAGGCCCCAAGTTTATGAACGTTTAAATAAAACAGTCAAAAATTAAATAAAGCCCAGAAATGGCTGGATGAGAAAGGAAAAGCTGAGCCTGTCTCCCTCCTTATTCCTACAAATAAACCTTGGCTGCAATTAAAGTGGACGGGCAAGATGGGAACCAGTTTGTAAAGCTGCTCTGCAGATAAATAAAATGTTTAGAGGCACATAGCACATGCTGGTGAGAGGGCTGGGGGGGAGGAGAGAGGACAAATCCTAACTTAATTCCAAAATTAACAATGTAAAGGGGTCCAGTAATAGGCACAAGCTGCAAATACTGGCCTGACCAGATCAGTGGGTTCAGGCAGCAATTTTTTAATTGCTCTAAATTAACATCAGCCCTTTTTATATGCTTCATCCAATCTTATGTTGCCCATAACATGTAAACTTACACTAATAAAACAGAGTTATATAATGAATAATGAAAAGGTAGTGATAAACAGAAAAAAAGAGCGCCCATCGAAAGATACGTTGCCAGGGAATTGTACTATAAACTGGATAACCCAAGTTTATAGAGAGATTCACATTTTTCAGTCCCTCATCCAGGCAAGGGGCCCAGCTTGTAGGTTTCCAGGGGGACAGACAGTTGTCTGTCCCTCTGCTCCTGCACCATCCCCACCCTGCAACATAGCAGGGTGCCATCAAAAGCCAGCCACCCCAAATCTCAACACGAGCTTGGAGGCTGGAGGCCAGGTGGCAGGATCAGCACAGAGGCAGCAGAGCCAAAGGAAAGGTGAAAAGGGGATGATTTGTGGAGATAGAGGCAGATTCTCCAGTGGGAGGGAAGTTCAAATCAAACCCTCACGTCCAAACTTTCCTGGTGACCACCCCTTTTTCTCCTCTTCCATTTCCCTTCTCAGTTGTTGTTGGCTTAGACTACAGACAATTTAGGGTAGGAACACTTGCGTGTGGCTGTGCCATCCCTGGAGACACCACACTTGGTTGGAGTCTACAGGCTGTATATAAATATAATCACTGCCATAAGAATCAAATTAGAGAGGGATCTAACATTCACATCTAGCCCCTCTTACTCGTAACCAGCTGAACCCAACTTGCAGATCCCAGAAAATTTCCACCTCTGGCAATCTTCTCCCCCATGCTTGCCATGTAGGTCCGCTCCTCTCTTCCTGTGACGGGAAATCTATTTCTCTGTGTATTTAAGGTTTGGGTTTTAGCTTATTTTCTTTTTAATAGGAGAATCAGTCCAAAGCAAAGGCCAAAATTTGAATCAAATCTTCCCAGGAAAAAAAAAAAAAGAAATAACCAAAGAAAGAAAAACCAACCCCAAGTTTGGGTCACTTTTTCCTTTCCCACATTCCATGGCTCTTGTTCATTTGTTGCTCTTCTGCATTTCAAGCTATCTGGCGAGGATCAGAGGCAGACTTTCTTAAACATATTGTGGTATGAAAGGCTGTTCTGGAAGGATTTCTGGCCACCACTCTCAGTGCAAGATGAGTTGGAAATCTCCAAATAGAGCTGATTCTCAAAGACTTCCACAGCAATGCTGGAGGGGAAATAAAGAGCTCTGGAAAATGGCCATATTCACATCTCCAGGAGTTTGTGAACACTCATGGTAAAAGGGAACTGAGCACCAGCTCCGTCAAAGTGACACCTCTCTGGCCAGATCTGTATTTACACAGATCACATTTTGCTCTGCGATGTCCTTTAGCAGTGGTAGCTGGTAAGTCCCCTAGTTCATGCACCATATTTCCAGCCACTGAGCCAGACAGACAGACTGGGACGACTTGAGTACCTTGCCTGCATCTGATGGAGATGAGGACCCAGGAGTTAGGACCCCAAACCTTCTCTGTTCACACCAGAGTGTGAGAGCTTCCTGGGGTACCATATTTAACATAGGTTTCCTGAAATCTGTCTCAAGTGTTTCAGAGTGGGGGGTTTGGAGATAAAAACCAGAACTTTGTATGCCAGATCAACAATTCTTGCAGACAACCCTTGCACAGAGCGCCCTAACAACAGGCAGCGGGGGAGCCCTGCTCATTCACATTCTCTTTATAAACAGTTGTTTATTTTATTATCTTTATTTGAAACAGATTATGCAGCAGAAGACTTCTGGAAAAATCTTTTCCATCTGACTACTATTTTTGGCAACATACGGTACAGGATAGAAATGCGCTTGCTCGCATTTATTTATTTGTCTTCATCCCAAAGGCTGCAAGCAGGGAGAAAGATGTATTAGAAGTAACTTCACAGAAAGCCTGCAACTGTAAATGTAAGGACAACTCAGGTGCAAAACAAAAGCCTTCACCTAGAGCCATCTGTGGGCCACATACAGCAAGACAGAATTAATCCTTCTTTGAGAATTCATTTTACCTCCATATTAGGTCCTTTCTGAGTTTTCCTAGGAAAAGAGCACAGGAAACCTGATCCCAAACCCAACAAACTCCACAACCAGAGCTGAAAGAGTGGCTTCTGCTGCAAGGAGCAGAAGACAACTGTGAGCCTCTGACGGGAACCAGAAATGAAGGGTGACAAAGACACCTCAAGAACTGCTTCACTGGGATACTCCTATACAACAAGACTGCTCTGTTGAATTAAGGGCATTAACACTTTCTAAAGAAGTTGCCCGAAACAACTAGAGGGAACAATACAAGATGATAGTTAGCCTGTGAGATTTAGTTAAAAGCCCTGATTCACTTCTGATATCAGGAGTCAGTAAGACAAAAGGACTATGGACACATTTCAAAAACGGCTGGAAATTTTTATGGATTAAGTAATAAAATTAGTTGTAAGAACACCAAAGTACAACTACCCATTTCTCTGCATATGCAAAAAACAATGAAAATTAAGGGTGGGGGGTCACATCATTTGAATTGATTGGTTATTTTTATTAATACCTCGATTACTGACAGTGGAATTTTTTTTTCCAGTTTACTGGTAATTTTCCCAGACATGCACCATCTTTCCCTTTTGTTCTCCCATTCTTAACAGAAATTAAAAGGAAAAGAAACAAGAAAAGAAGAGACATTTTTTATTTGATTGGAGAAATATTGCTCAAAGTAAAAACTATCCGTTGAACTTTGTTTTGAGAGGGGGAAAAGAAATTATTTTCTGTCAAAACCATTTATACAGAGAAAACCCCAAAAACCTCAGGCTTTCCTTCCCATGTATAACTGCTGAACCTGTCTTCATGATGTAGAATTTCTTTATGGGACATGAACACATGCATTCGTAAGCCGTCAACAAGGCTTTCACACAACCTGCAGTGCCCGTTACGTCCCTATAAAATTTTCACTTAAACATTATTCATTGATCTGCTTGTAAACTTCCCAAACAGCACGTCGCCTAATTAATCATTTTTATACTAGATGCAATTGTGTGTTTAAGCTGCAGAATGGTTTGCTGTGGCTAATCACATCCATGCACTGAGCAAAGACAGAGCTGTTTGACAATTGAATATGAAGCTTTAATTATTCTATTCAGAAACAAAGTTTTCATTAGAGAATCCCAGAGCAGCTGGTTACTGTAATGATGTCCCTAGTGGAATTACAAACAGGATGAAAAGGGTTGGACAACGTTATTTGACTTACAGAATCGTGGTGTTCATTTTGAAAGCCATGAAGAGTTGGACAAGATTCTTTAAGCTTTCTGTTTCTGGTGCCAAAACTCAGCTGGAGTGTGTTTTCACGACACTCTCCACTTCCTATTGTTTTACAAAATACTTTTTCCACCTTCTTAAAAGAACTCTGAAAACAATACACCTCTGAGAGTGAAGATTTTCTGCTAGGAGGAGCTACTGAGCTGAGCACAAACTAGATGTCCTCTCTGGATCCCTGTTGTCTATGACTGCATGGAAATACAGCGCATGCAGCTTTGCTCTCCCACCTCCAAACTCCTTTAGGGAGCAGAATTAATAGGAGAAGGTGCCACTACCATTAATGTTATCTAATATGGCACATATTCCCCTAGATGCAACCCTACCCGAGTCATGCAAATGTGGATATTAGCTCTTCAAAGATGTGGGTTCAGGGGCACAAGGAAGTCCTTGGTGTGAGTTGGACTAGCTCCAACCCCACATCATATACTGCCCTAATGACTTTATGTCTAGTTGGGAGAGAAAGAAAGCAGAGTGGACTCAGTCACAGCGTGAGGGAAGAGCCCATTATTCTTTGCTCTGCCAGGGGATGGTTATAAGAAGCTGGGGCAGGAAGGAAAAGAAACTAGACAAACCTCCCCAGCCAATTACATTCAGATTCAGGACTTCCAGTGAGGCACCTCAGCTTTCAGAGGAACCTTCCCAATGCCATCATAAGCAATCTCCCCTATAATAAATTCATTCGGCTTGTCCTAGTCTCTCCTTTTATAGCAAAGGTGATGAAGAATTAAATTCTTGACTCCCTTAATATGTGCCCGTCCTTGCAGAGGACTGGGAGGAAGGAGGTTAGGAGATCAGTACAACAACATAAACTGTCATGAGAGATCATTTTACCTGCAGAAAAAGCCTTTTCCTCTGCACAACCCCCTCAAGCCATACATGCTAATGGCCAGGATTAGGCCCTGAAACGTAACGTCTCTATTGAATTCTCTCCTCCCTTGCTGCCCTCCCTCCAGGACTTCCCTAACCAGTTCAGGCTGTGGAGGTAAAAGTCCAAAGCCTGTTAGTAATGTCCCAAATGTAAGCCCACCATGAGAAAGAAGACGAAAAAAAAATTAAAAAAAAAGAAGAAGAGGGGGCAGGGGGAAGCTCATGAAGACATATATCCTGCTGAGCCACCAGAGAAGCTCCAGGAACATCAAAAACAGAACCAACTCCAGTGAGTTCTGATGTGGTTTCAATTTTGGATTCTGTCATTGGGAAAGTAATCAGGTCAATCAGAAATGTGGTGGAAACCCAGCTGAGAACATGAATTACTGCACATTCTGGACCACCCAAGACCAGAAAAGAAAAAAAAAAAAGCCCTATATCTTAGTAATACTATAGCTTTTATCATTAGGGTTAGAATTATAGTTGCAGTGAAACTGTGAAAACAATACAGGCTTGTAAATGTTTCCCATTGAAATCTACATTTATTTTTTAGTGTGTGTGTCCTATTGCTGTATAAAACTACTGAGAAAGTTCAGTTAGGGCTGAGGGCTGGGGGTCACATCCTCAACGGATGCAAACGTGGAACAGCTCCAGAGCTGGGAGCATTCAGCCCTTTGTTGAATCAAATTCCAGCTAGAGCCTGAATATTTTTTTTCTCCGTCAGTTTACAGAAAAATCTATTTGGGGCATTTGTGTAAGTAAGTGGATGTGATTTCTTTTTCAAGGATGTTTGGAAATGAGAAACTGAAGCACTGGAGAGGTCTCTCACAAGATTTGTTAGTGTCCCTTTTTTTCCCCCTTAAGCAGCTGTGAAAATAGTCTAGCTGGAACAAACATGTGGATTAAAATGGAGATATTTCACAAGTGCAGCCCTCTGTAGCCAGGCTCTGCTCACCATTCCCTTTCCACAAGTCTCACAGAATTCCCTAGAGCATGACAGAGAAAAAGGGAGCGAGTGAAGGAGAAAACTCCTTCTAGGCAAGACGAAAGGCTTGGGTAGGGCCTGCAAACACTCTACCACATGCAGAGTTGTTGTAATTCTCATAAAACAACTGGCCCACCCCTCAGGTGAGGTGAAATGGGAACAATTCCTCTCTGCTGTAAAGGAGCCAGCTGTGAAACTGGCCCAGCTGAGGCTAGAAGCACTCAGAGAATAAGGAACATGAGATGTCTGAAATGCAATGGGTAAGTCAAAACCTGGGTCCCAGGGAGCCAGATTTCAGGCATTAACATCAGCCACAGAAGTCTGACACTGTCAGATTCAATCCGGCCTCCACAAAAAAAGGCCAAGGTACGCAATCTGGACAGCACGCAGAGCTACACAAGCCAAAAACAGAGTCCGTATTTCACCCTCTTCAATTAAATCCAAAGAGACACCAAAAACTTTTTACATTGAGGGTGGTCAAGCACTGAAACAGGTTGACCAGAAAGACTGCAGAGTCTCCACCCCTGGAGATTCTCAACACCCAGCTGGGCAATGTCCTGAGCAACTGCTCCAGTTTGACCTGCTTTGAGCAGGGGGTTGGACTCCTCCAGAGAGGCTCTCCAACCTCAACTGTTCTGTGTGAAGACTTTGCTTTGGTCCTGTTTTGCCTGAAATAGGCTGAAGAGCTCCCTCCTCTTGAAGATATGGCCAAGACAATTATCTGAGGACAGAGATGGGGCAGTAAGCAGCCTCCAGATGGCATGTGGGGAAATGCAAATCCCCTGCTCCACAAAATTAATAACACAGAACCCCAAACACTACAGCCTACAGCTAGATACAGTTTTCACAGCTCTGAGAACTAGAATACATGGAAAATTTCTTTTTACTTTTCTTTCCATCCGTTTTTAGACAGGAGCATGGGGAACTGAGTAGCTGGGTCATGCTTTCTTCCTCTTGTGGTCTGCCTCAATCTAAACACTGGCCACTGTGGAGTCCAAAGCACGTTCTGCTATGGTAATAAAAAGATCATGGTCATTTCAAAAGCAATTAAGCCCTCATAATCGATTGTGTTTTTACCACAGCCATCCTTGCCCTTGAAGCACACACCCAAGTGGAGAGGAATTGATAGACATATTCACATGCCCTCTATGCCACTCTAAAGACTTCTTTTTCTATTTCTGGCTAGTCAGATCCCAAAAAATCTTCCAAAACCAAAACATTATAAAATAAAATCTCTAAGAGGGGACTGCTTTTACTGCTTCATCACTGTCACAGAAAATGAGAGGCAGAAGGCCACAGTGGTTCTAGTCATTCACAGCAAGGATGTTATCATCAGGAGAAGATTATGGCCCTGTGGCCTGGATCAACCAGTAAAGTTGGGCTCTGATCCCTATGGCAGGGCAAATCCTACCATGGCATGTCATCCTTCTTTCACATGGGTGGTGCACGCAAGTGACTGCCATCTCAAATGGTATCTTCACAGTCCTTCCCAGGCAAATGGAAGCATGTTCTGCCCATGCTTGGTGCTGAGCAGATGCTCTGCAGTATGATGCTGAGTCAGCAATAGTGCACAAGACCTCCCCATTCAGTCAACTCTCTGACATGTCTATAAAGCACCAAATAAATGAGACCTTGGTTTCACTTCAGTTCTGCTACACTCACTCTTCAGCCCTGAAAACCGAGCATTAGAAACCTGGCAAAAAAATGTCCCACCACCTACCTCTCAGTCCTTTAGCAGTGAGAGGATCCTTGCTTTCTTACCCATGACATGGCAGGTAGCAAGCAGACCTTTACAAACAGAAAGCTTGAAACCTCCTACTCCAGAAGCCAAGAGGCTCCTTGATGAACAGGTAACATGACCAATCAAAACCTGATGAACTGCGCTCACTTCCCCTGATTGTACTTAAATCCATGATCCTCTGTGTGAACCCTAATGGATTTGGGCAACAGATTATTTCTTGCCACTACAGCAATCTTAATATATTGGAATGCTTGTACTATATCTCACCTTTCTTTTCCCCCCTTCTCTAAACTGAACAACCCGCTTCCTTCAACCCTTCCACACAAGCCCCACAGTCTTGTCCTCCATCTAGGGCCCTCTTGAAAGTTCTGGACCCTCTTGAAAGGCCTTCACTGCATGCAAGCCAACTTAAGGACCCCTTCCTGTGCCTGATGTGACACTTGCATCTCCCACCAGGCTGTTGATTTTTTTCTTTTTTTGCATCATCACACCTTAGCTGACTTACACTTAAGCTTGTGCTTGACTCTTAATCCCAGAAGTTTTTCTGAAGAGCTACTGTCTAGGGTCTCCTATATTCATGCAGCTGATTTCTTCTCCAAACCTTGCCCTAGTTTTTACAAAATTCCTCCTCTCTGACCATGCTTTGCCAAGATCGCTTATGACTTAAACCTGGCCTCAGAAGGTCTTCAGGAACACCTTCAAAATAGGTATGTTCTCCTTCCATCATCCCAGGTGGTAAGGAAACAATTATAGAGCAGTGAGTCCAGGACAGAGCCCTCAAGATCCCCCAACCTGTAGCATGAAAGTTTGACAATGAAGTTATGATAATCAATCCCTGAATATTATCTCAAGCCAGCCTTACAGTCGTGTTAGAGAAGATTCAACTCAGATAGGCTTCCCTAGCTTAGTTGCAAGGCAACAAAGCTCCTGTTTTCTTTCAAAGCCTTTGAAAATGATAGTCAATACAACAGTCTTAGCCTTAAATTACTATATATACATACATACATATATGTATCTAAATAAAATAATCAAAGAGGGAGCAAAAGTTTGCTGGCAGCCTGAGGCATCCTTCTGACCAGATGTACCCAGTTCATTTCCAATAAAATTCCATAGAAGCCACTGGCATCCCACTGGGATGTGCTAGGCACATATTAACTTGCTAAAATAACAGGGAAGATTTGCATGCATTCTGCTGTAATCTATCACTTCTCACTTTTTTTTTTTATAGTCACTGTAGTATCAAAGCAAAACAGAACAGTATGGAAACTCAGGGTCACAGGCCAGCTTCTTTCTGCACAGCATCCTCAACCTGCTGTGCTGGTCCCTTTACGCTAGCTCACATGGTTGGAAATTTCTTGGCCTAAGATGACTTCAGTTCTGACCCTCAGACCTTCTCCCGTCGCCCTCTCCCAGAGTTGGGGTCTCATAGCTGTGAGAGTCCTACAACCAGCGTGATGAGTTGCTTGGCTCCCAAAAAGTAGAGTACATCCTTTCTTTGAGGTTCCAGACAAGTGACTGCTTTGAGAAGCAATGTTGCAAAAGTTCTTCATTTGAATGGACAATCATCAGAGCTTAAGAAACCTAGGCATTAGCTTAATGTTTGCAACAACCTTCTGCCTCCCTTTGGTTTTATTTTGGTATGAAGGGCAGCTACAGCGAAGAACATATACACCATCCACAATGAAAAAAGACTGCTATATTATAAACAGAAAGGCCTGGAGATAAGCCTTACTCAAAAATTCCAGTTCTATACACTCCCAGAATTTTTGTGAAACCTCCCCAGAGACTCACATCCAAGCTGTATACCTTATAGTCCTCGCTTTTGACCTCTGATCTCCTGTGACGAGTGGGGAACATGAGCAGAACATCAGCTAAGTGCAAAGTGGAGCTGGCTGCCCCCATGAAGTACCTCTGCCTAGGAGTCTGTAATCTCCTCCCATTCATTCATGCCCTCCATACTGCAGCCGTATCATCTCAGACCCCTAATCACTTGATGTACACACTGTCCATAAATTAGGAGACATCACATTGTTATTTGGGGCACTGAAAAAGATTACAGTGCAATTACACCAACGAGCCACCTTTATCTCCAGGCTTGAAATCATGCCTTTACTTAAAACACTTTAAATCAATAAAATTATACTGTTGCCATCGACAGTACATACAGTTTTGCTTACTGGAATGACCCCCATTATGTTCAACAGGAGATATGTTTCTGCCTGATTCAAGCACAGCAAACAGACTTCAAGTAATGGCAAATGTCAAGTGGTTTCAGGAGGAAATAATTATAAATCATTCATGACACACTGCTATGTCCTAGTCGTTCGTTGGCTTATTCCTCCTGATTAGTGTTAATTTGCATACAACTCAGACCAGTGCAGCAGTGATGGAGGCTCCTCCAGAGAAAGGAAGGTACCATGAAGTACAAAGGCAGATGGGTGGGCTACGATGGGAGAAACGCCACAGAGGCATGAGAGATGCATAAATCCTGAGTAGCACAGAGAGAGCACACAGGGAATGATCAAACCATCTCTTCCTATTTGATAATCATCAAAGAGAGCCAGCAGGAAGCAGAATAAAGGGAAAACAGACAAACATCGTTCTCCACGTGGTGTGTAGTGAAGCTGCACAACCCCCTGTTGCCAGGGGCTGCACATACAGAAAGTTTCTAAGGGCTTTGAGTTCATCTCCACGGCCAAGGGCAGCCAGAGCAGAAGATGGAGATGGGGGGCTGGGTTTTTCTTCTTCCACAACAGCAGAGAAAATGGATACACACAGGTATCATCCACAGCCCGGGTCTGTGCCTGAAGGTACCACTGATACTGCACTACTCATCTACATGACAGCAGCAAGAAAATTGGCTCCCAAGTCTGGACATGATAGAAAAAGTGAGGGCCAGCCTTAGGGAGGATGCAGGTGACTGCAGAGCTGCCACAGTGGTGGCAGGCAGAGGATCTGCTCCTCAAGTGGCCTGCAGCCCCAAAGCCACATGTATGACTTCGGACCAGAACACGATTCGGGTAGGCATTTCCAAAAGAGAGTGTGGGGAATCCAGCTGCACCTTGAGTAACTTAAATTCCCTCTATAGCCTTATTACACTGTCCCGGGAGACACAGGAAATTTTCAAGCAGCTCTGAGTCAACGGGGATCGTCTGACACAGTGACAGAGCCCTGATTTAACAGGGTGCTAATTAACTTCATGCATTTCAAGTCAGGCAAATGCTGAGCATCCCTGTTGAACCAGGGCCTACACACAGCATCAAGATAGCTTAAGCCTGGAGAAGTAGGCTGGAAACATCTAACAACAAGAGGATTTCCCATGATAAATCTGGTACTTCCTGCTTCTGGCTGTGCTGGGTTTACCACACAAATCGTCTTTCTCACAGTCCTTCGGCGCTGCTCATTCCATTCTCAGCTGGGCTCCAGACGCACAGAGGTGCGGGGAAAGGAAAATAATGAGACAAAGTTGGGATAGGCAAACCTCGTGGTGCTGGAGGCTTTTCAAGGCCCTCAGATGCTTTGGTGGGTTTGCAAACTGGGATAAGATTGTGAACCACTTTTTTTTTCCCTGTAATTTAAAATGTATGCTCTCCCTCATGTACCACCAAGGGTGGTTCAATTATTAAAGGCACAAACAATTTTTTTTTCTGGGAGACTAAACTATGCCTGGGGGAGTAAAGAAACGTGGACCACCTACCATAAGCTGGGTAGTTAGAGAATATTGCACATAGTCCATACCCTGTGTTTTCTTCCCATTCTAGTGGTCCCACTCTGGTGCCCATCTGTCATCACAGCATCCTCATAGTCGCTCTGTGCAAACATTCCTTGTTTTCAAAAACAGAGATGATCCTAGAGTTGTAACACTCACACCCAAATCAGGAAGTGATCTGGATTTCCCCAAAAGTCTGGCATCTCATTTCAGGTCCATTGTACAGAATGACCAGAGAGCAGTACCCAAATTAGACCCTTAATGCAAGCTTGGGCCTCACAGAGTGCCGCCAGTGGTTTTGGCACTGCTTCCCAGTTCAAACTCACCCACTGCTTATGCTGTTCCCTGCTCCAAAAAAATTTCTCTTTATCCTTTTGTATAGCTGTATCCACAGGAGTTTCATCCCTTAAACCTGCACCAAATTCACTTTTAATCGTTCCTTTTCTTCCTTTGTAATTCGTCCAATGTTTTTCAACAGCAGTGACTGTCCCTGTGATATTTATTTTCTTCATAAGCACTGCCTCTCAGCCTTCCCCACGGTTCAGTCCTATGAGTTTTTTAAAAACATGATCTGCTGTTCTCTAAAACCTGACTTGTTAATATCTTTGTACAACACCAAGATGTCAGTGCTTGTTGTACTCACGCACACAGAAGGCTGCTACTCTAAACTCAGTGATGGGAGGTCTTAAAACAGCTATTGTGTTCCCTGCCTTTAGCACTGTATTGAGAACTTGGATTTCATCTGCTGTTCTCTATCACCTTAAGGTCACTTTCAGACATATTGTGTTTCCAGGTCCCCCCCATCCCTAATTGCATGAGTTAAGATTGCTTTCAATTTTAATTTCCTTCCTTTTGATGGTTTCATCCCACTCTCAACATGACTTGAACACGGGTTGCTTTTTTGATTTTTAGGTTTCGTCTGAACATCTCTGCTGACCAGTTACTAATTTATTTAAGCCACATTCAGAATATACAGCTAAGAAAGTGAGACGAAATCTTTGAGCGTTCATTAGAAACAGATCAAGAAGAAACTACATTAACGTCCCTGACTGCTGCTTATACCCACACATCTGGCCCCTAAGTGCCTCTATAAATCAAATATGGCATAAAAGGATGAGGAAAGCCATAGGGTTGCAGCAGGCAAACACCGCCTCTGCTCCACCAACAGTTTAGCTTGAAGGAATCTGAACACAGACAGCCAAGCTAACATCAGCTTTGTTGACTTTCTGCTGGTCCAAATACCTCCTTGCATTTTCCACATCACTCTTTCCATCTGCATCCCCTCAGATGACCCCTCTCTGCTGCTTCCCAAACCTGCAGTCTCAGACAGATCAGTAGTTCTTCTGATATCTTCATTGTCTGTGACATTGCTCTGAAGAGCATGAGGAAGCCTAACATGGGGCTGGACATCCCATCACAACCACACCTTGAAACATGCAGTGTCCACATCTCTGACCGCATGGCCTGAATTAAGATCTAGTATCTGGTTTGTCCAACACCATCAGACTATCTAGTGGGCTGATATAAAGTATTAATTCCTGGCCTTAAGTTACGGCTATAAATTTTTGCCCACATGGACAGATAGCTATCAATTTAAACTGGGTGCTTACTTCCTCTCCACTGTAAAATTTTCTACTTGATATATTTTATTAGAAAAAGCAAATCTCTTCACTAATAATCTTTTGATGGGCATTAAGACATTTTATGACTGTACTCTAGATTTTACACTAGAATAACCCAGACCAGATTTGAAAACTTGTATTTCCAGAGGCTTTTTATTCATCTATACTTTGATTTTTTCTTAAAGAGGCAGGGCATTGAAGTACAACAAAAATTGATTTTTCATTTTCAGCTCTAACTTATATGGGTGGAGGCCAAGTCAGAGCATTTAAAAAGAGCATTAAACTCTCTGCTTCAGCTTTCTCGCACACAAGTCTCTTGAAAATCACTGAGCCAATAATGAAAGTCTTTCTAATGTAAGGAGCCTTCTTTTTGCATTTTGTCTGAAGCCCTGTTTCTCCTTGATTATTCTGCTCATATTTTCTCCTGTTCATCTCCAGCAAATTTAAGCAGTTTTGGTTCTTTTCCAAGCAGCTTCACACTCCAATTGACTGTGCTACCAAATACTTCCCTCTCCGGGTCCCTGTTAGGAGGTCTACCCGACAGCCATGTATGGCTATGCTTGTTCTCGTGGAGTCACTCACCACTGCCGTGTCAGTTCAGAAAGGGCACGATGGACTCTTTTTTTTTGGGGGGGGGGGGGGGGGAGCTGGCTGCCTGACCCTGGCTATAGCTCCTTGCAAATACAATCCCTGAGCCTCACATTAGGTCAGCAAGTACAAACCCATGAGCAACTGGGAGCTCTATGATGAAAGCTAAGAGCCCCTCTGCAGACCCAGGAAGTCAGCTGAATCAAGACCATAAAATAAAGTCAAAAGCCAGCCTTAAGATAATAAAAAATAAAAATGAATTATATCAACTAATATAATAATATGGAGGTTTTATTGAAACAGTCACCTAAATTAGTCAGAAACAGCAACTTTGTTTTATTGCATGACCATCAGTCATAAAAACACTTCTCCTTTCCACTTGCCCTATCCTGGATCTGTGTTTGCCCAACTGCTGCCTCTACATTGGGCCTGAACAGCCAGGGTACAACTAACAGGAGGAAGGTCCTTACACCTGAGGTTGTCCAGGCACCTGAGACCAACAACCTTCAGTGCAGCTTGGCAAAGGCTAAACCAGAGCAGGAGGGGAAACTGGCCACAGGCAGGAAAGCATTTGCCAAACGTCACCCAGTGGGCATGGGCAAAAAAGGGAAAGCAACAGGTAGCCCAGACCCCTCTGCAGTCCAAGATCTCAGGGCTTCAATAAGCTCCATGCAAACAAATTTGCAACCCCTGCAGAGTCTGAGCACAGCACTACATAGGGTTAGGGAGTCTTGGGCGGATTCGTAGGCTGATTCACTGGACATCGTTTCAGGTCAAGCTCGTGTCAGAGCAACGTGGTCCAGGCAAATTTATGGAGAGTTTAGTCCATCCCCCCACATAAGTGAAGAGACAGAGAAAGAAGGAAACTTCCACACTCCTACTGATTAACCACAGTGCAAACCTCATAAACGTGCTCCTGACCTCCACCACAACGCGCAGACTTGAGTCATTCCAATAAAAGAGGAAATGACACTTTGCCACAACATTACTAAGTCCACATCCCATAAAACCATTCAGGGAAGAGGGGGGTGGAAAAAAAAAAAAGGAGAGAGAGAAAAGCAAGAGTAAAGCCAGGCAATTATCTGTTATTAACCCAGTCCTCAGTGGTATCACATTGCTCCTAAAAATAAGGACAGAGCAACAAAGCTTGTTTGCATCTTCCATGTCCTTTGTGGGTTCCTCATTATTCAAATGAGCTGCTGGAAAATGCACTACTTTTACATCCCCATCAGTTATTTCACTGATCACTCTGCTTTCATTTCCACCTGGCACTACAAGATGTTTTACAATTAACACTTTGATCCTTTCTTTTTCTTTCCTTTGTCTTTTTTTTTTTCCCCACCCAGGGACAAATGCGGACACCCACTTTAGGAGGAGCCAAGAAAGCTCATGGATGAGGCTGCTCCCACATTTTGCACACAATATGAGCTGGGTTTGCTCAGACTTCGGGGAGACCAGGCCAGGCATGGCTGGCAGAGCCACAAAACATACCGCCTTTGCTCGTGTGACGCTGCTCCCCTGCGGCTGGTACCAAAAAGAAACCAGGAACAGTTTAAGAATAGATCAGCATAATGCCTGCCACGTGGGCTTGGGAGCAAAATAGGGAAGGGATGGAAGAGGGCGGCAACATAGCCACTGCACGAGCAAAGCTGTGGCTTGGTGGGGTTTTTTTCTGTCACAGTGAGTCACACCACTCATTGCAAGTAACAGTCTGCCTTTTCTCATGTGGAAGAAAAAAAAAAAAAAAAGAAGAACAAAAATCTTATTTGTTTCAACGAGCTTTCCTTGCCACCTTTTATTCTACCCTTCAGAGCCATTATTCAAATTGTTTAAAGCTTCAAATGAGCTAGGTGGAGCTGGCAAGGAGCAGGGCTGCCAACCTCTGCTTCTCCCCTTCCCCTTGTCCACTTCCTTCTGCCACACCTCTCGGGATCAGAGGATCTCTGCCCAGGGTCATCTTTCTTTGGCTGGAAAACCAGGCCATAGTGGGGTACTGTAAGTTAAATACTGCTGCATATTTAGAGGACAGGAATAACTCTAACTGCTGGGGGGAATGGAGCTGCGCAGCACCCAGCATGAAGAGGGCCGGCCACCACAGTGCAAGAGATATATATTCACCCTCCACCAGCTAAAGCCAACCGAGGGGACTTACACATTTCAAAGGTCTGAGTCTTGGTCCTTGCTGAAATTTAGGTGATTAAATATATTTTTTTGTCCTTTCATCAACAAGCAATATCTTCTCATGACTGAATTGCATCCTTTTCCACAGAAGCACTATTTTACCTCTTTTTTTTTTTCTTCTAATTTCAAAATACCTTTGGAAAAGATACCAAAATAGCTACAGAAAGATTTCGTACACTCCAAATATCCAAGTTTTAAGATAAACTGGAGGTTTTTGTGTTGTTTTGCTTTTAGCAAAATAGAGAAAGCAGATAGAGAAGTATTTAAAGAAAACTATTTTGATCCCTTTAGTAAGAGTTTGAAAAAAATTACCATTTCAAGTTTTTGTCAGGAAAATAGATTTCTGGTTAACTTGAATATTAAAGCTCATCATAAAAGTATTGAAAAAGGACATTTGTATCAAAGTTAAGTTTTTCTCTGCAAATTTCATTAATTATATGGAAATTTTACCATCAGGGAAAAAAAATCCAAAGAAAACATTTCTGTAATATACTTACATTTTTGGCTTTACAGTTACAATATTTGCTATTTCAAAAGAATATTGGATGTTATAAAAAAAACAGCCATGAACACAAAAATTAAATGCTTCAGATTGTCTAAACAAAAGGTTTCACAGTTTAGGAAAATTTAGTTTCATTGGAAAAAATCCACACTTCAGCTCTTTGGGGCCAATCTGCGATTTTAAAATGTTGATTTCTTAACATTTTATTAAGAAAATGTTGATTCTTCCAACACTTAAGTTCAAGAATAACTTTACTACAGTTGTATTTGAATGAGGGTATTTACAAGAGTAAACTCATGCGCACATACTAGTGTTGACAGGATCAGGGCTTCTGGTAGCTTGCTGACACTCAGTACAACCTATAATGCTGTACAATGCTCGCTTTATGTACACCAGACTTTGACCTTATTCATCAAAATACCCTTCTGACTTCGCTCCAAGGGCTTTTATGTTCTCTGAAAACAATAAAAATTCCCTTTTATGACATTACAACTTTAATTTCAAAGTGTGATGAGTGAATGTGGTGTTGTTCTCCTTATTAAGGCGCAACGAGCTTGTATGCCACAGCTCAAATTATTTTTACTTGGGGTTTACATAACCCTGATACAACAACAAGCAGATTGGGGTCCAAAGTGCAAACCCAGGGCACACGCAATCTAAAACCCCACCTTCCAAAATGGACGATGACTTTGACCTCTGCAGCCATAACGCATGGGGAGCGATTCTTACGCTACAATGACTTCTCCGTGCAGCAAAACAAGTGGCTCTGCAGCATGAGGAACTTTTCCACCAGTCCTCAAATCCCAGAGTCACAGGAATGCAGACATCTCCCTTTCACCTCTTATAAAACATGGTTTCCTAGAACTCATGGATGCAATGAAGCCTTTGAAATACAATAGTCTAGTGGGGAAAAGGCAACAGATACCAAAGTGTCTTTCAGGGCAAGGGGGTCATACTGATCCCTAAATTCCCAGTCACCAGGGAAGAGTGAAAAAGTGGCTGGGACTCCATTAAACACAATATTGTCTCCTTTAATTTTAACATAGGTTTACTTACAGGGGCTATTTTTTTCGCTGAAGATGATGTTAATTAAAAAAAAAAAAGAGCGGATTGTCATTATGAAAAAAAGACACATGTATAAAGCTACACAGATGCTCTAGCTCAAATTTTAAACATGCTAACCTCCTCAGCACAAGTTTGAACAATGCCATTTTAGTTCCAAGGCCGAAGCTGTGCTAGTAATGCCTTACTGGCACTGCTCTCGAGCCTACCTTCCTCACAACTGGCAAAAAGGATGCTTCCACTGGGATAATTTATACCAGTTTCCCTAAGGAAATCCGCTGTAACAGCGAAAGTGCTGTTTTGCCAGGATAAGCTATAACATTTACACAGCATTTGCCAACATATATATATTTTAAAAAAAAAAAAAAAATTATGAAAAGGCATGCCTCTGCAGTGCTGTTCCACTGACAATGATTCTTTGCACAGATTTGGCTTGGAGCGCCGAGTGGAGATACAAAAGGCATTATTATAGGAGACTGGGGACTGGCTCCAAGCTCTGTAGAAGTAATTGAAAATAGGAAATGCTGAAAATCAAACTCAAAGCATGTACGCAATCCAGAAAAATGTTGTAAGTGTTGCAAACCACTTCTTTGAACAATGGAAGTAACTCAATCCTGAACTAGGTCCTCAGCTGGTGTGACTGGCGTAGTTCCACCAAATTCAGCCATGGTATATTAGTGTGAACACAGCCCTGAGAACGTCCTCTTTTGGGGTTTTGTTTTGGAATTTGGATGGAGGCTACCTGCTATCTCTGGGCGCTCCTGGAGTGCATTCAACTGCTACAAGAAAAAAAAAAAAAAGAAAGAGAGGTTCAAGGCTCCTGGGACCTCAAATATGATGAAATGAAATTAAAGACAGAGGTGTGACCCCAAAGAGGGCATCTCTTTCCATGTGAGGATGACCTTTACCTCAGTGTAAGTGAAGAAAAAAAGAACAAGAGAAAGGATGAGGGGGAAAGATGGAAGAAAGCAGTCAAGATGGAGGAGACAGAAGGAGGAGATGAAAAAAAAATGAAGGGTGAAAATACAAGGCAGATTAAGAAAAGGAATCAGAGGTGAAGGAGAGAGAAGGCAGGGATGGGCAGTGATAAAGGGAACAGGGTTAAAATGAGCAAACAGAGAAGGCATAAAGAGAAGGGTTTGGGTTAAAGGAGCAATTGCCCTCTGGCAAACATACTGCAGTATAAATGGAAACACGTATGTCAACAAGGAGCGTCCTGTGATGGGCTGGAGAGGAAATAGCTTATGTGATGTGAGCTTCTGCTGGGAACCACCACAGCCTTCTCCCTCCACTGCCCTGCCACCCCAGGTCACTCCTTTCTGCATACGCTGATGCCCTCATGTAAAGCAAGGCACTGTCAGAGGGGTTCCCTGACACCAGCCATGACCGCACCTCCACCCAGCACCACTGCTCGTGGGGGTAAGCTCATAGCTAATGACAGCTACAGCTGCTACCCAACTTCACCCAGCTCAAAATAAGCTGCATCACAACTCCTCAAGATAAAATACTCATAACATTTTCACAGGTAGCTTCACACATTCTTAAACTCAAAAAAGACTTTTGGAAATAGCTGATAAGCACACATTAAGGTCTCTAGAGCTCTTAAAGCTAAGTCCAGCACCTGAGCTTGAATCCTCCAGGCCAGTGCTTCAGACCAGAATCCTTCATTTCACTACCTGAATTGCATCGGTCAGGACCCAAGTCCCTCAGAACCATCTTCTCCTAGAAGCTAAACTCACATAAACAATTTTTCCAATTCCAGTCAGCCTTTTGCATGATCCAACCATCCTGTTGCACCTTCAGACATTTTCCAGAACATTTCTGGTGCTTTTGGTCTTCCTTCTTCATTAGGAGAAGGCTTAGGGAGGATGGCAGCAAGACAATAAGAACGATGATTTTCTTCCATAGACAAGCGAATGATCTCACGATAAAGGAAAAGGGTCCAGCACAGAGCCATCTGCAGAGACTACCATCACTGCTGCCCAAGCCTTTGTACCATTTCTTGGGGGTTTCTACAGTTTTTGGGCATCTCTAGTTGGGTTATCATATATTCAGGAATGCCTATTACACCAAAAATCTCCAGACACACTGTGCATGCACAACAGGGCTATGCTTCCTCATGACATTGGACCTTAACCGCCCAGGATTTCCAAGGAACTCAAGATATACCGAGAGAAGCATCCTAGCTAAAGAAACACTTTTTTCTATGCTAAGGATTCAGCCTCTCTGGCTAGTGGCATTTGTTCATATTGGTTTCTGTGGCCAGTGGCACAGAGGGAACTGAAATGACTGAGTATTTATGCTCAGATGCCTTTTTCAAGCCCAGCAGCATATAACATAAGTCTAGGGCACAGCTCAACCAAGTGTGTCTGGGTCACTGCTCACCTTAGTGATACCTTATTGCAGTGCAGCTACTGCAGCTACTTCTGTTCCTGCCTGACAACAGCCCATATCAACAGGAAAGATTTTATCCCAACGTCAGTACAGCCGTAAGAGTGTTACACCACCTTGAAGGCCCAGTACGGCTGCAGACATAACGT
This sequence comes from Phalacrocorax aristotelis, assembly GCF_949628215.1. Classification (NCBI taxonomy): domain Eukaryota; kingdom Metazoa; phylum Chordata; class Aves; order Suliformes; family Phalacrocoracidae; genus Phalacrocorax; species Phalacrocorax aristotelis. The sequence goes on from NC_134281.1 coordinate 48,771,915, forward strand.
ATCAGTATAGTCAAGCTTAGACTACTATGAAGTTAATCTGTGCACCATCAAGGTACTGACAGCAGATCTATTAGCTGTTAAGCATGATACTGTGGAGAAGCTGACACATGGTAACTTCCACAGTGCTAAACTCCTTACAAGGACATGTTTAATACACAACCCATCACATGTTGTAGGAGGGTGTTCCCAACAACCATTCATCTTTCTTCACTTCTGCTGTTGTGACTTCCCTTTGAAGTGTTAAGAAACAATTTTCAGATATCCTCCATGACTTTGTCAAGTACAGATCATTACATGTGTGACCAGGATCATTAATGCCTCTATACAAAGACCTTTTGTCTATTAAAAAAAAAAAAATCCTTTAAATATACAGAACCCAACTCTTTGCATTAAGTCATGCTTGGAGATGACACAGAGATGAAGGGCTTCCTACAGCTATAAACTCAGAAGATAGATGAAAGTTCAATCACGGACACTGAATCTTTTTGACATTTAAATATTTCTACCCCAGAACACATGACAATCCTTCAAACAACCATGTTGTTTTATTTTTACAAGGACAGCAATTAGCCTGTGTTGTTTAGATTGGTAATACTTGCAATGTATAAACTTTCTTAGCACATGGCAAGTGAAAACAAATAACCTCCATCAGATATGCACTTTCTATGTCAAAAGGGCGAAGGAAAATTAAGTGGCATTTCTGTAATAAACTGCCTCTAGAGTTCCTTCCCAGAATCTTGAGAAACATCCAAAGGTAGAAGCAGAAATGTACATACTGACCCAGAAATAATTCTCCGCTGGGTGCTTTCTCCCAGTGAAGTAGTGTTGTTGTAGCTATGACTATCTGAAAATAGAGGGACGAGTTTTCTAGACAATAATCTGTTCCTGGATCAGCTGATAAGCTAAAGAAAACAAGCTTTGGGCATGCAAAGTTTTCTAAATTCTGTTCACATGTTCTTTCCTTGCGCAGCCTTGATGCCAACTCTTGGACCTCTCCAATCACCGAGGTTTTCCAACAGTTTTCCCTTGCTTTTCTCTGCGTTACCAACTGCCCAAGCACTCCTGAAAGGGCAGTCTAGAGGCTCAGGAGACCTGGGTCCAATTCCCTTTTGTCACAAGCTGCTTGTAAGGCTTTAGGAAAGCTATGTGATATCTCTAAACACCCATTTCTCCACCACCTATAAAGCCGGCTAAGTGCCCTCTTACCCCAGCTAGGTAAGGGGGGACAGGGACGCAGCAGTGCAAGATGCAGAGAAGTGCAGAAAAGCAGATAAACTAACCTGCAGTGGTGCAAGCAGCCCATCTGGAGATAGAACCACTCTCATGTACACTGAAAGGTCTAAAATTGTGTACCTGGACTACTCCGGTCTTCTAGACCACAACATGAGTTGTCTCAGCTACTTGCAGTACTCTTCTGCTGAGGCACGGATGCCTCTCCAGGCTGCTGGGAGATCCAAAGGGGAGGAACAGAAAAGATGCCTGGAGGTGGAATAGATCACAATCCCTATGTTTTTACGTGATTTTATCTCACCCCTGAAGTTTCATCCTACTGCTCTGGAACGAATTGGTTGACTTAAATGCATTGCTGCACCAGTATGCAAGCATGCATCTCCTTCCTGCACCACAATATAACCAAGGAAATAATTTATTTTTAAATCAGAGAGACTAACCTAATTCTTCAGGAAAAGATAAGCATTACTTGATTTTAAGGCAACAGATATATCCGAAACTTCTATGGAAGGGAAGACAGAGAGCTGGGCAGCCACAGAATAACCAAGGAGTCTAAGTCACAAGCAATCTATACAGGTCATTTTTAAATAGCCGATTTTCTGAGCACAAGATATTGGTCTCATTTGAGAAAATGTAAATGTGTTGTGCTACAGAACTTTTTTAAAGACAGATGCACAGAGCTGTTTGTTCAGTATTCTTAATCCAAACAAACAGTTGCATACTCTTACCTACAACATCAGTCTCTCATCTTAAGACTCTGGCCAAGAAAAATATTTTCCTAGCTAGTTTGTTATGAAAATGTTTGAATAAAAGAAGCAACATCAATAACTTATGTAAAAACTTCAACCTCTAATCAGCTGAGCTTTAAAAAGGTTTGAGATAACAGCACATGCATTTTGCCAAGAGTATAAAATAATCATAAAATATTATAATTGATGTGCTGTTCTGGTTTATTACATCTCACAAACTAGATAGTTGATTACATGGAAGAAAACATTTTAGACCTTATGTTAACATATTGTAATAATTAATAGCCATTATTTGGATTTGGGGAATTTCAATGAGGGTTTTTGTTTGCTGGGGTTTTTTGTTGGTTTGGGGGGATTTTATTATTTTAACAGCCTGCAAAAATTTGGCCAAAGATTCAAATCTCTCTGAAATCAAATGAAACTATTTATGACACAAAGATTTGGCCCACAGTGTTTTAAAAGAAGTGAGGATGGCAGAATTTAATTCCTGCTCAAAATAAGCACTCAAAACAGAGAGGAAGGGGGGAAAAAAAAGGCCCAAACTGCAAATAAACCCTTGACAATAAGTTACACGAAGTTGTTTCCTTTTTGGAAGGTAGTGAGCTGCAAATAATTGCTAATAAAAGGTTCACTGTGTTTGGTGAATACAAATCTTTATTTAGTGGCTGCAGAGCAAGTCTTTTTCTTGCTCTCTTGACAGTTTAACTACACGCCAACAATATTTGCTTAAAGTCTTTGGCTCCATTAATCTCAAACCCTGCTACACAGATTGCCAAAGCTGATGACAAACCCCAGTTAGCATGGATCATCTACTTGCCCATGACAGTATTTTTCCCATGACATTAAAAGGATGTTTTTTCCCCAAAGAGGGCACAAGTCTATGGATTCTCAAGAAGGTTTGAAAGGATAAGTCTATGGCTTAAGGTGACTGATAGAGATAGCTAGGGACTACGTGGAAACAAGGAGGAGGAAGAATACCCTTGCACTCTAATTGGCTTTTTTGTTTGCTCACAGTTGCTTCTAATATGGACAGATCTCCATAAGAAAACACAAAATTAGCACCTGTTAGGACAACTTAACCTTCAGGGAGAAAAGCAAATATCCTTGGGTTGTCAAGATTTTGAAACAAAGGTTACAAAGGAGGTGATTTTTTTTCCTGGATTGTTTTAACCCCTTCTTGCAACCTGCCGAAGCTTGTTAACGAAGGTCCACCATTGATTGTTAGCGGTCCTCTTCTGAAATATGGTACATGAAGAAGCACCATAAAATGTGGGACTAATTAACAATGCTGTCATACCCTGAGCATCAGATGAGGAAAGTACATGCCTGTTAAATGTATTATCAAGGGAGACTGAGACACGGTAAGAAAAATAATTGCTTATCCCCTGCCCCCTCATGACTGACAAAGTTAAGAAAAAGAATTCACCGGTTGCCCCCATTATGGGTCCTACAACTTAGTAGAGAAGAGCTTAAAGCACCACTGCTTTAGCTATTTTTATAGTCACCCTCAGTAAAATGGCTGATGGGAGGCAAATGGGGCTAATGCATTCATGTTTGGGCAGCCAGAGTTACAATATGGGAACAGGAAGAGATGCCTTGTCCTTGTCATTCAAAGTAACTCTGCCATTAAAACCCTTGTGTAAACAATGCAAGCTCTGCTGTACAGAAGCTTGCTTTCCCGATCCCTGTTGATCAGGTGTCAGCCTGGCCTGGAAGGTTCCATTTCTCATGGATAGACACCAGCCTTTCTCTGAACTCTCTCAGACACCCGGACTCCCATGGTATTTATTCAATGACTGTGTCCTTCTCAGAAGCTGCGCTGGGAAGCGGGATGCAGGCATTAGCAGTGCCCTTCCTTCAGCCCAGCCCAGCCCAGCAAGAGCAGCACCACCTGGAAGACAACTGTTCCCCTCTCCCCACCACATGGCTAGCCTTCATAAGAAGGTGCAACAACGCTTTGTACCCCCTCGCTCTGCTAAGTAACACAGAGCTCAGCTGCTTCTCTAGACAGGAATAGCATCCAGCAATAACCTCTCACTTTATTCTTACTTGAGAAAAGACTTCTCAGAGCCAGAAAAATGTAAACCAAACCCAGCAATTAAAATTCAGTTCTGCAGCCTTTTTCCTGACTCATCAGCAGGTGTTTTGGCCAAAACCACAGCTGTCTTGACTGAGTAACTGCATCACCTGTCCCAGAAGCCTGCTTCCACAGACAGATGCCAAAATGCTGAATTTGGAGTGAAATACAGGAGTTATAACAGTAAAGCTGAACAAGTACTTCCAAGTGAAAGCCGTGGTATTCAGCCATTATTCTGGACAATGCAAGCAGGGTATGTATGTATTATGTACACCTGGCTAACAATAGCATCACCTCCATCACCCTGCCCGTGGCTTGTTTTTGATAGATGACGACTTGATTAAGCTAAGGACTTCAGTGAAACTATTCTTGTGTGAAAGCATAAAGCCTGCGCAGAACTCTGCAGGACGGTGACCTCAGCGAGTAAATTGAACTAAAGTGATTGTAAATGAGCTAACATCTTTCACTTAACACTGCCTCCTGTTACTCTCCAACAGAGGCACCAACCTCTCTCTCACTGGAATCTTCCACTTCTCCGTCAAAACCACAAGCATCTCCCAATTTTTCTACACTTTAACCCCGGAGGGGTTCACACTGTAGCTAACAGCCTCTGAGAGGGCCGCAATAAAAATTGAGTGAGTCTTTGTTCTGATTTCAGATTAAAGGGAACAATCCGCAGTACAAATGTAAAATAGCTTTCCTGAGTTTTCTTTCCTCCCCCCTTTTTGAATAATCGGTATCTGCATGCGAAGATGAGGCTTGTGTACAAAAGCACAAGATCCTTGACTAAAGCACAGCATACTTAACAGCTCAAAAGCAATTGTTGTAAAACTTAATGGAATTGTGCCTAGCAATCGTATTTTATTGTCGTTTGTACAGGGAGGCTTCAGCATTTTCTGGGCTTCTTTTTTTTCACCTTGGGGAAGTGGGGGATATTTGATTAAGAAGCTCAAGCTCAGGAGTTCACGGCCATATTTACTGTTTTCTTCAGAATGTACATATTTTATTCAAAATACAAGCCAGGTGTTCAGAAGAGAAACACTTTCCATTTATTCAGGTAAGTATATAGCCCAAGGTCATACAAAAGCTTGTCACTGAAGTTTGCACTGACTACGGTGCAATAAATAAAGGTCCAGTTTGACACAGCATTGAATATTTTTGTGCTTTGTACCAGGCTCAACCCAAAATCTTTACAAAAGAAAAGGTAGGAAGGAAAAAAAAAGGGAGCCCTGAGGCCATGATCCCACCCACACCCAGCCCCGCCAGATGCAAGAAACCCAGAATCTGCTCCTTCCACAGCTATGGCTTAAATTTTCAATCCTCTTCATCCAAGAAAAAGTCCTTAACCACCTCACTGCCCCTTGCACTGCCTCTCAAATGCAGACACTGAGCTTTCTTGCCATCTAAGTGAATTATACATGTATCTCACGTAGGGTCCTTTGGATAGAAATGTGCTGAGAAGGGAAAAGACAAAAGACACACAATTATTAAAAACCTTCATATAGCAGCACTAGGAGAAGGGCTTTTCTCCTCTGCTAAATGATTTGGGGAAGGAAGGGAAAGCAGGACTGTGGCAGGGCTTGCTGCCCCTGTATTCCATCACCCGTATGCACTGGGCACGTGCGTGATGGGCAGGGGCAGGGCTGCAGGTTTCACTGCTGTAAAAAGCCCAGCACTCACCAAAGACCAGGGTTGTCCTTCTGCCCTTTGCCAGCACACCAGCAGCTGAGGAGATGTGATCTTGGCCACCACATCCGTACAGGCACAGCTTTCACAAGAGGGAGGACATTCCTACCCCACTGGTACAGAGGAGGGTAGGTGCCAGGTATGGTATGACACACCGTTATGCCTGCGGGGATAATGTGCTCCTCCAGCAGCAACAGCCAGCAAGACGACAAACCCACAGCCTGGGACATGTGCATTGCCCTGCCTGAGGTGTAAACAAGGGTGTAGGGGCAGGTGGGCTGAAGTTCTGCAGGCCAAAGGGAAAAGAATTCCCAGGAAAGCAGAGTTTTACTTTCCAGATGGAGTTGAGCACATCTGGGAGGCAGCACCTCTCAGAAGAGAGGCTTTTCCTCCTAGTTGGAGGACTACGGAAGTGACACCCTGGAAAGCATGTCACACGCATCTTCTTGCCTCTGCTGGATATGCTTGGAAGCATATGGCACGTCCACAAACAGCAGTTTTAAATAGAATAGGAGGGTGTCTTTTAATGCTGGGATCTTTATCTGGACACCAGCTGTTTATGCACATGAGGGTTTAAAACGCACTTCTAGCATTGGGAGCGGCAATGCAGTATGTGTTTCTTTGCTTTAGAAGGAAGAACATATACATATAGGTGACCAGCTAAAGTAGACAAATTAAAAGACCTAGATAAAGAGAAGCATGTGACTAGAAAACATTTCTATCTGCCAAGCAATGTCTGCAAGCTGGGACTGCCACACCTCTGGGTTGTCCTTTATACTCTCTTTTTTTTCCTCCCTAGAAATGATAATGTGGACTTAACATCAGAAATTTCAGATCGTCCCTCAGCCGGAGGAAATAAGTGAATTTATATCCTCTCCAGTGCATATGTGCTAATCAATATGATCTATGTTCATATGCATCATAAATCCTGCATAGCTAGTACCTGTCAGACATACTATACATATGGGTATTTCCGTACAGGATTTTCTGCATGGAGGGAAACCTTAGTATTCACTAAGTCACAGCCACACAGCTGGAAGGGATCTCAAGACATCTAGACCCCTCCACAGCAGTGTCCCTATCTTCTCCCTCTCCTCACCCCCAAACCCTTTCATGGTTAGAGTAAAAAAAAAAAAAATAAAACCACCACCAAAACAAAAAAAACCACACCAAAACTTCTTCCAGCTTTTACAATAAAGAGATCCAATAGAGACGCTGAGACACTCGTTCTAAATTTCTGGGGGTGTCCACAGGAGAAGTGATTCCTGCTGTCCAGTACTGTCTCAGATCACTCCCATCTCCTTGCACCCCCACAACCTCCCTTCAAACAACAAATTACTCACCAGCCTGGGAGGGGTCCGACAGCAATGTACAGAGCAAGCATGTGCATATGGATGCACGTTTATATATATATATACACACACACATATATATATATTAAAAAAAAATCCCCAAGACTTTGAGGGGGGGAAGAGGAAGAGGGAAATCCCTCCTTTCATCTGGACCTAAGTGGGAAGACCTGGTCTGCACTGGAAGTAAGATTTCAGAAACGTAAGGAATGAATGGTCTGCTTTGTCTCCGCAGCTTTGATATATCAGTTCCTTCAGTGACAGACTTGTTAATCTTTCCAATGTTGCTTTTTCAAAAAAGACAAACACAGCGGATAAATGCGAAGGGCCAACCACATCCCCTCCCATAGGAAGTCTCGCCACATGGGCAATTCTTCCAAGTAAAGAAAACAGCCCACTTTATTTACAGGGTAAATCATTTTGACTTATCTTGCAGGGGTTTGCTCATAGCAAACTGACAGTTTCCCCCTGTTGCACAGTAAATGGCTGACGGGGAAAATGTTTTCCTTCCCACCATGTAGAAACAACCAGCCAGAAGGGAGGAGGGGTTGGGGACTTCATTTTTCTAATACTCCATTAATGTTCTCCTAGCTGACAATCACTGCAAAGGCCTGAACTCACCACTCCAGGCAGCTCAGGCAAGAAACCTGAATCTCTACAGGGACTTTTAGCTAAGTATATCGACTCAGGTTAGAACTTTTGGTCCTAAAGGGTAAGGTAACCATTAAAACCATTTCCAAGTAAGTGACATTGCTCTAAGAAAGAAAAAAAAACCCCAAAACCTGAAGTTCTTCCCTTTTTTTTCCCTTCTGTTTAATTTCTTGCCCTCAAACAAAAAATGGATACATCTTTGTCACCTAAAATGACAGGACAGTAGGGGTAGGAACTTTTTAAAGGTGTAATATTCCCAGATTCATTGATTTCTTTTTCTTTCACATACACTTTTTTCCATCATGATCCACTGATCCATCTGTTGGGGGATTTGGGGTTTTTTTAAGTGTACAGCCTAAATACAAAATCAAATCTGGACATAATACAAATTCCTATTTTCCTGCAAATGGAGTTTGCAGCTCAGGGATGTAATTAGGTCTAATCCTTTTTCTATGGAAGTTGGTGGTATCTTAGACATTACTTTCAAAAAGTCAGCCTGCTTCGCCAGCCCTCCAAGCACACTTTCCTTGTGCCATCTTGTAAAGCAAAGCACAAATGTTAAAAGGAACGAAAACCTGCAGGGAGGAGGTTTGGGTTTCTCTGCACGGCACCCAGCACAGTCTGAATAACACTGCCAGGTGAGCAACAAGAGCCATGCCGAGAGGATAAAAGTGGTACAAAGTAGTGTATTTGCTGAAGGTGTGCTCATCAAAAGCGGGAAGGACAGGATGAGTTAGGCAGGTCAGAGCAGTGCTTAGATCGGTTTGCTTTAGGATTGAAAGAGAAAAGCATTTCTGCTGTCACACTTGCACCACTGCACTGGTATAAGCCACTCCACACAGACTCTGTTAATGATCCCATTCAGCTAAATTGGGATGAACTGCAAGTGCAAAAGTGAGACTTGCTGATTTCAACAGTGACTGCAACAGAATGCAAGTATGTGCTTAAGTGTTTTCCACAATAGCAAGCTAAATAAACCATCTAAGATACCAGTCATCACACAAATAACATGGAGAAACCCACCAAGACTTTTAGATACCCTACACACACACACACACACACACACACACGGAGAGCGATATGGCATTTTGCAATCTTAATAGAGGAGGTTAAGAAAGGTGCATGTTCCACATCCCCAGTAATATCTTATTTAGGAGAGACATCAATCAAGGCTAGACCTCAGGCAAAATCCATGTAATTGGAATGATTTATACCTTTTGACACTCTGGTCTGCTGACACTGGAAAGACAATGTGCATCTGAGTTTGCTGCAAATATCTACTAACACATTTTTCTGGTTTTTTGGAGGTTGGAAATATGAAAACATATGTTCTGATTTATAAACTGCAGGTCAAACATGCAGGTGTTAATGGCTTTTTCCCTGAGATTTTCAACTCCAGCCAGACCTGTGTATGAACGACCAATTAAAAAATAGAAAATAGCACAGCATAATGGTGTTCCCATCATCTCATAGTAACAAAATAGCACAGCAAAATTAGAAACACAGACCTTTCCAACAGGACTCAACCTCCAGGTAAGAAAACAACTTTGAATCCTGTTCGAATCCAACAAATGCTTCTGCTTTTACCTTAAATGGCATGATTTACAGTAATAATAAATGTTTTAAAGACCTTTCCAATTTCAATGGCTGAAAGTTGAAAGTTTTCACTAGTTCAGTTAGTTCAATGATTAAAAGTAACTATAACCCTGCTGGTACTAATGAAGGCTGCACAAAAGTTCAAATTGCCTAATAGGTACTTTTTTCCTTGTTTTTTTTTCCTTCATTGTTCTTATATTCCCTTTGGGTCCCATCTGCACAAGTAAATTTATGATGTTGAGAATTATCCTGAAACATGGGCTTTATCTACACTGGGCTAAAAAGCCCAAGCAGGTAAAGGCATATCATAGGATCTAGTGCAGTCTTCTTGTCCCCATGCCTGGTCACAAGCATCATGCCACCCAAGGACAGAATAGGTTAGGACTTGACCACTGCTTACTCTGCCCTTGCAAAAGGGGCATGACATGACAAGATCAATCTGGGGCCAGGAGTCATCCTCTGGGTTTCATCTGCAGTCCTATGAAACACAGCAACAACCACCATAGGTGCTTGGCTAGAGAGAGATGGTGCTCAGGGAACACCCATTCTTAAGTGAAGTTAATTTTGGAGGACTGATCTGATCTCTGAAGCGTTTTTTCATTGCTGTCTAGAGAGGAAACCCAAGCTGTTCCAACCAAGATGCCACAGCGAAATGGGGAAAAGGAGAAAATTCAAGATTTTAGGCCTAGGTACACATAAAACGGTGCGACACAAGAACACCTTTGCTTTGCCTGCAAGTTCACAGTTTCAAATCTTCTGTAACACATCTACACTCTGCATGGCAAGCTGCACGGTCCCTGAGGTTGCATGTCAATCTGCAGACTATTTGAGTCAACACTGCCCCACTCATGGCCCACAACGCACCAGAAGACAACATTTGCAAAGGTGCAAAAGAGCCGTAGAAGCACGGACGTGTTTGCCGGAAAGGGCATCTGGAGGTTGCCCAGCTTAACTTCCCACTTGCAGCAGGATTATTGCCAACACCAGAGCAGGTCAGCCACTAGCTAAGTCTTGAAAGCCTCTAGGGGACGTGATGCTACAATCTTCCTGCGTACCTGCTCCAGCACTACATCACCCCAAGTGAAGCATCTTGGTTTAATGTGCAAGACCAGACCAATACATCCAGATGTGCAAAGTGCAATGGGGAAAATCAAAAGAAAAATGAACATTTGAAGATTAGCCTATTTTTTTATTTCAGCAGGTGGCTCACCTCACACAATCACACACACAACTGTTTGATATATATTGGATTTTTTCTCTCTTTTTTTAAGGCTGGTTAGTCCTTTCATTTATGGAGACTGAGAAACACCATCCAAAATTGGTGAAAAAAATTCCATATACAATATCTTCCTGCTTTACAGAGTATTTTCCCATCAGGTAACATAACTTCTAATTAAGCCAAAGATTTGTGAAGACAGCAAGTCAATATCGCCTTGAGACCACAGAACTGTTGAAAATTATTGTTTTAATGGGGTTTCAAAGTGGTTTTGCATCATTATATCAATATATAAATCATCTACACATTTAAAAAAAAAGAACTGGCCACATAATTCCCAGCAAGTCTAGCTTCTAGCAACAGTGTCACGAAGAAAACACCATCATTTTCAATCCCAGTAAAAACATGGTGTATGCGGTAGAAACTACAACCAAAGAAAGCTAGAGAACATCCTTTAAAAACATTCCAAACATCTTTCTTTTTCATGCCATGAGAGATGATTTTTTTTTCTATTTCTTGTGAGGCAGTCTGCTGTTTTGCTTATAATTCCTCAGGGACTACTGACCTCATGAAGAAAAACAACCAGGACAGAATTAACCTTTATTTATATATTAATAGTTTTACCTCCAGCAGTAACAGATACAGTTTTGAGTCAAAAATCATAATTTGTGAGTGTTTGGATAGCAGTGCTCCTGCAAAGCTGTGGTAGCAGGAATTGCCGGGGAAGGCTGAATTGTGGTTGTCGATCGCTGCATTTATTAATGATTGGATCTGAAAATTAAGCGTGTCCTCCAAAACCGAGGAAAGCCAGGAAGATCCTTTGCATTCCCTGGAATTTATATCAAACCTTAAAGTAGAGTCATAGTACGGCTGGGGCACTGACAGGGAATGCAAGACAGCAAGCCTCCTCCAATGTAAGCTCTCTCAACAGTATTAGATAATGGGACAGTGGTGGAGGCTTTGAGGAGGACTGGATGTCCAAAATCCTCCCTTCCCCACCACTGTCATCCCCCCAGCCAGGGCCAGTTTAGCAGGTAACTGATCCTTGTCCTTACCCTTCCTGTTGAGAGGTCCGGTCCCTCTGCCTCTCTCCTTCCCTCCCCAAAACACCCCTTCTGGGGCTGCAAGAGGGAGCCTCCACCCCGAGGGATGGTGCGGCAGTGAAAAATGATACGAACCGAACAGCAAAAATCAATATTTGGTCAGGCCGAGGGGGGACTATTGATTCTTTTCTCATGATATCCATGTCTCCTGCACTTCCTGCTTCTCTGGGGCACTGGAAACCCAAGACCCTCCTAGACCAAGGGTGGCCAGGCTTTGACTCTGCAACATCTCTACCTCACAAGAAGTTCACATGTGGTGTCCCAGACCGATGCTTGTCCACTTGAGTGGCAGCAGGGACGTGCTGGCACAAGGGCTACCAGGTAAGCTGGGAGGAAGTGGGACAGTGGGAGATGCTGAAGACAATGTCATTGGGTCAGTGCAGGGAAGCACCACATGGAGATGCTGCCAGCTCATCCCACCTCTGTCCTCTTCCTCACAGTTGTGTGGCTACATCAGGGTTTTAGCTTCTAATTTTTCATTCAATTACCCCACATCCATTTTCTCTAGTCTTGCTTACTGTCTCTCTGTCCCAAAAGTCTCATGTCCTGGGCTGAAACAGCCATGGGGCCCACAAAACTAGGGGGTCCAGAAATGGTTCCCAGTCCTCATATCCAGGAACAGTCCCAGGCACATCCCATCCCTGTGTCTGGGGAACCTCATCCTGGCTCCAACAGCTTTCTTCCTAGCTCCAGATCTCCACAGGGTATGGGGACCAACAGATGAACAGCAAAATTAATCACAGGTAAGTACAAACACAGCAAGGACCGAGGGCTGCTCTCCTATGAAGTTAATTAACAATTTCCTCCAGTTTCCCTCAGTTCCCCCAGCACTGATGTCCTCCTCACAGGTAGCCATGGACAATGCATCATGATAGTCAACACTGGGGACAGTGGGCCAAGAGGAAAATAAAGTCACACTACTGTGTCACTAACTACAGTCAGCTGAGCACCTCATAATACAGCAGATCTTTTCCAGAAAAGTTACTATTTTAAGGCTCTTATTCCTTTGAGAAAGCTAGGATCCCCCTAAAAGTTACCCTAGATAAAGGGCTGTTTGCCAAACCACACATTGCACTACTTGGTGCCTCTAGTTGCAATAGTTTTGAATGACTCTGGAAAACACCCAGTGATATAAGGATGAGAAGAGCACGGGAAAGGTTTCCTCCTCTTTCATCAAAACATTTTGCTCCTGGGTTTAAAAGCAATACTGCTCACAGCAGAAAGGCTGCTTTTAGCCAAGGCTTACAGGAACCTGCCAGAAGCCTTGAACTCCAGGATAGAGAGTGACCAGTGAAACTTTCAACTTCTTGCCTGGGCAAGAGGCCATTTTCTCTGAAGCAAGAACAAGGCAGTGAAACAGATCTCTACTCACGTACCTGGCTGACACCCATAAGCCTGACCCACGCTGAACAGCCATGCAAACATATTGCAACAACTGCAACAACCAAACACCACAGCACAAGTTGTACTCTCCAAGAAGTGCGAAGGAGGGATTCCCATATCACCAAGTTCACCCAGAGTTTAATCCCACAAGAAAACGAAGCCTCCTCTGGCACATACACATGCTGGTTCCTGACCTGGCTCAAACTGGGAATATGGAAAGCCCTTGAATCCTGCTCTTCCATGCAGCCTAGATACAGAACGAAACAGCCCAGCCGGAGCTGGCTTTTGCCTCGCGAGGTCTCCAAAGGCATCCCCAGGCATTGCAGGCGCTTGGCCTCTCTCACTGTTCTGCCCTGAGCCAGAAGGACCTGATGGAAATGGAAGAAAGCCTGAACTCAGCCCTGCTAACACAAAGCAGGAGAAAGGCATGGGAAAACGAAGGACATCACATGGGGCAAAACTGCTCATCAAGGCAAACGTGAGCCCAACAGCAAGAGGCTTGCCTAGGAAAAGCACAACTGTGATGCAGCCAGGGTTAGGCATGTTTCTGAGAGCACCAGGTGGCACTCAGATGCTGCAGTGCCAAGGACAACAGGGTGATACAGCGCACAGTTCTCCCTCCAAAAGCCTAACCTCAAATAAAATCACATCAGCAGGCACCTGAACCAGTGATGGCCTCTGCCATCACCGCTCCCAGGAACATGAACAAACCATGGCCACAAATGTCCTTTGCGGGTTGCATCTGGCAAAAATTGCCTTGCAAGGGGTTGGGAGAGTCTATAGAGAAAGAGCTCAGCCCTCAAAAAAACAAATATACAGCAGAGCTGGCTAGGTGGTGGCTGCCCTCGTTAAACTTCATGGAAAAACACAACTTGTGCAAACTGAATTCCCTCGCTAACCTCTTCCCCTTGTTGAAATATTAAACAAAAATAACTTCTCGTTTTATCTTTGAGCCAGAGGGACAAATTCGTCATTAAAAGAACTTCACTGAAGTCAACAGGGATATATCTGAGATGAAGAAATGAATCTGACCTATTGTATTTTGTGTCCTTATGTTCTAATAACTAAATTGCACAGACTTTTAATCAATGGAATCTGAAAACCTGGCCAAAGCATCTTGTTTTCTTCCCCCTAACATCACTATCTGTACCTTCATATTGCTTTTCGTTTAACCAACTTTGGAAAACAGGTATTTTCAGCCAATTTAATCATGTCTTTTTTTTTTTTCCACTAATCTAACATCAAAATCTTAACACAGAGTTTTCATAAAATACATGCTTCTGAAGCAGAAACTAAGAAATAAAATAGAAAATATTTCTTTTTCAAAAAACCCACACTTAAAATTGTACCAATTCCCACAAAAAAAGTTTTATAGGTGTTCTTAAGCACACTTTTGTTAAAACAACCCCAGCCAAAGGACACCTAGTCTGATCCAGGGATCTTCCTGGAAAACAGATGTAATGAAGCAAAATGAAGCTGCAGCACATAAGAGACAAAACGTTGTGTCTCGGTGCACCGGCAGCTCTTCCTGCTGGCTCAGCCCCCAGCAGAGCATGGGCACACACTCCTCGCCAGGCAGAATACAAGGGATTCAGGCAAAGGAAGAGTCACCGGCAGAAGAATGGGAAGATGATGAAATATAGAAGCTACTGAAGCCAGTGTTAGGTGAAAGACGCATTTTGTGTCTCGTGTTATATTGCCTGCCAGTCGATTACGGTGCAGCTTGTATAAACACATCATGCATGCTCTGACAGAGAGTCGGGGTGAAGCAGGGTGTCAGGGTAAAACAGAGGATAATAAAATCACTTTAGATTTATTTCTCTAAATTGGAAACTTCATGCTTACACCTGACTAAATCATCAGCCTGAAACTTTAGCTCGACTCCCACAGAAAAAGTATGAAACCTTATCCCATCTTTGTTTAACAAAGGCCAATCAAGCTCGCCTAATGAATTCTGCAGATGTAGGTGACGGGACGCGTTTGGCCATTCTTTTAATTCTGCGGGGCTTCATCAAACCCGTCTCCAACATACCCATCTTACTCTAAGTGACCAAAGAGGCTTAGGCAGTCTCGAAGGCGGGCTGCCCCGCTACAGCCCACGGGCAGGATGAATGTGTGAGCATGTTATCAAGCATTAGCCACAGCTTCATAAATTCTGACAAATACTAAGGAAAGCATCGCAGGTGGCCAGTGGCTGGGGCTAGAGGATGGCAGCGCTTGCCCTGGTCCTCCACCGCCCAGCAGGAGCAGGGCATCTCCACAGCCGTCCCACCGCCAGCGAGTCTCCCCATTTGCAAAGTGCAAAAGGACCATTTTTAAAAAAAAAAAAAAAAGTCTAGCATAAGGAGCTGGTTAAAAAACAATAAATCAGTGGTGAAATGTGGATAACAACCTTCTCTGTAAAATCAACATGGATTGTGTTCCTGCAGAGAGCTGTCTGACAGGCTGGTTGAAGCCTGACTGCTTGCAGCCAGATTTTTTTTTTTTTTTACACAAGCTGGAGGAGTATCTTGGATCAGGGGGAGGCAAGGAGGTCTCTTCCTTTTGTACATGGTTCTGCTGTGTTAGAAAATCAATAAGCAAGGTCCTGACCTCAGCATAACTTCAGACATCACTCATGACTCCTTTGAATCTCTTCCCCCACAAAAACCCAATTTTCTTTTTAATCGTGCACACCAGAGGGAGTGCTGGTAGTGAGGGGAGGTCTTGCCTAAAGATATGAGCAAAATGCATTTGCACCCATCTTTCCTGACAGGTAGAAATCAAATTAGAAGAGGAACGTGCCCAGGGAGGGCAAGGGGAGCGGGGTTAGCTGAGGTAGAGCATGGCCCAGCAGGAAATGCCAAAAAAGAAACCATATGGAGCGTGGAGGTGCTATGGATTAATATGAGAATTCCCACTTCTTTTTTTTCTCAGACGGGAGGGCATTAAAAATAAAACACACATTCTTTTCCTCCTTTCTTATTTTAGCACTGGGCTATTTTCTGTTAAATCTCCCCTTTTAAAAAAAAAAAAAAGAAAAAAACAAAAACGGCAAAAAAACTTGCTTTGCCACACGTTTTCCCTCCAGCCAACTCCTCAGGCTGGCTAAATTGGGTGATTAAAATATAGGAAGGCCTCCAGATTCCCCTCAGGACTGTTTTTAATATCTGTAAAACTGCCACTTTGTCTTGCCAAGGTAAACACCATCGCATGCAGTTCAAAGGTGAGCAAGCCTAAATGTTTCCCTTCGCCTGAAAGGAATCTGCCTTGGGACCCCGCGGGCCGTGCTGGAGGGGGACGCGGCCGAGCCCGGACCACGGCGCGGTGGCCGGAGAGGCATCTGTGTACACAACGCTAACTTCTCCCACACAAATACTAAAAATTTCTCATTAAAAATTATTGCTGTGTCAACATGTGAGGCCGCTCAGCCCCCAATCTGGAAAAGAAGTTCTGGTTTTTTCTTGCCTTTGCTGGGAAAGCAGCGGCAGGGAGGGAGGGGGGAGAGGGATGGGACGTGAGACCAGAGTCATCTGCTGCTGACTTTGGATCTCTTCTTTCTCCCTTGTCACTCAAGTTGAGATTTCCAACTGTTCCACTTCATCTATTTTAGTTACTTGCTACCCAGATTTTTTCCCCTCTCCTCCTTTGCTCCCTATCACAGAGCTTTATATTTCCCTCACATGGCTGGGCTGGCCACAGCGCTTGGCGTTACTTTAAATGGAAATGCAATTTTAAGCCATCTCCTTTGTCATAGCGGCTGCAGTGCCTTCAGAGCAAAAGATTTGCTGTTATCTAGACCCATCTACACAGATGCAGCTGTAAATCTGAACATGCCTTGCCCATGCCTGGTCCCTTCCACGGGTGGCCAGGAATTCATAGCAAAACAGCACAGGGACCAAATACTTGACCAGAGCCAGCAAGATAAAATTTGCAAAGCCCGATAAATTCAGGCTCTTAATTCTACCCTACACAATGTTGGGCGTTTTGCTCCAACGCACCAAAATAGAAGATTAAAAATATGTTTTATTATCAAGTGAGGTGAAGGATGGGAAGTTACCCCAGGGAAAGAAAAAATGGGATGAGGTGGGGTGGAAAGGGGAGGGCAGGGAGCCAGTTGTGTACTGTAAAACTGAGCAGCCGCCCCTGCTTAAGGCATTCATCTCAGGGGAGGGCTGGGTGGCGGGCGGGCAGCCAGCACGCCCCAGCCCTCAGAGGCTCCTGATGCCCCTCTCTCCAACGCCATGCCGTGATGCATGCGAGTTTGTGCCGAGACGACATGAAATACAGCGACTTGTAATTAACCTGATGTAATGCTATATATCAATAAGTTAAAAAAACCAACAACTTGCTTTGAGGTCAGGCACCCACACACGCAACTCAAACAGTGGAGACCTAATCCAAATTTATTGGAGTTTGTAACAGCTGGACTTATGCCTCTAATACCTTTTAAGTGCCTCTTTTAACAGTGAACCGAGTGTGTCTTTCATTAAGGTGGAGTTGAAAGTATGTTAAGTTCATAAGCATGAAAATAGCCATTTAGTTCTCTTGGAGATTAATTCTGCCTTCAGTTTACTCTCATCGAACCCCATTAATGTCTAGGATTTGGTCTTTAGTGTCCCATTTGCATAAGCTCTGTTTATTATAGGGCCCCTTGATAATGTGAAAGTACTAAAATATTTCTTTCCCAAAATATAGAGGCATTAATCTTGGAATCCTCCTAATGTCCTTAATTTGCCATCAAATCCCACAACAGGAACAAATGCACTTTCTAATCAGCAATCTTTTCTCGCTTATAGGCCCTGATCCAACAAGCTTTTAAGCAAACAATTTACTTTAAGCAATGAGTAGTCGTACTGGAACCAATGGAACAGCTCGTGTGTTATGATGGATTGGGGCCATAGAAAATTGCCTTGATGAAAATGTCAATGCTCCCAAGAGCTGGTGAAAATATATTTTTATTATAAACACACAGAGGAACTGTTTTGATCTGAACATTATGGGGAACAAGCTTTGAACCAATGCTTTTTCACGGTCAGACCTAAACAGAAACTGAACACCGCTAGGTTGGATGACAGTTTAAAAAGGCAGCCCAGAGCCAGATTGATGTTTGTATACAATGAAATTTAGTATCAATGTGATATGGACACTGTCCAGCCTCTACAACTTGTTAGGGTGATGTACAGAAAATGTGGAGAAGATAAAAAAATCAAAGGAGCACAGGGAAAATAAGTCTCCATACTAAGAGGAAACACTGTTTTGAGTAGCTATCTCGCTGCAAATGTTTTGAAGATAAGCTATGGCCAGATGTAAAATACAGGAGTGATGATGATGTCTGAGCACCATGCACAGGCATCTATCATGCTTGAGGTTAAGTCAGCAAATCAAAGCTGGTCCACTCACCAGATGTGAGTTAATAACCAGAGACAGGTTCACAGAGCCTTCACAAAACCATCACTTTGTCCCCGTACCAATACGCGCCCATGGGCACCAAGCAGCCTGTGGCCAGGGTGGGTTTGGGCAGCACATCCATCTCCCCTGTCCCCAGGTGATTTCAGGTAGTACCGCTCTGTAGCAAAGTCAAGTATTACAAGAACAGACATTACATGACAGCATGTGGGACTGCCAGATAAGAAGTGATAACAGACAGCAACTAAACCCCAGAGACCAATACAGAGTTAATCCCAGATTCCTGCTGCAGCGGACAGGGAATCACCCCTGTTCTTTTATGAATATCATATGTCCATCTGTTTGCTGAATTGCCATTGTGTTCCCTGTTCTATGATCACCAGGACTTACTCCCACCAGCAGCTAACTGCACACAGGTCAGAGGGTTGATGACAGCCCCAGATGGCCCCATTCACCAATAGCTAATGGACAACACAGGTGTCCTTCACCCTGGAGGTTCACCTTGTACCACACCCAGCTTGGCACAAGGAGGAGAGGGCCAGAAGTCAAGCCAGAATGAGGAACAAGTGAAAATGCAGGTCCTAAAAGCACAAGGGCAACAGGGAGGAGCATTTCTGGGAGGGAGCAGGAGTCCTGGCTCAGAGACAGCAAGGATCTACATAAACCCACCATAAATGGCTTAAACTAGCCCAGGTTTGTTGCTTTTTTGGAGCACATCACCTGCAAATTCTGAAAGGTACCTTTGAACTGACTCAGCTTCTGATGTTTACCATGCAATGACAGAACAAACAAAACAGGACTCTGGGGAGCTAAGTTATCCACCATTTCTCACACCATCACAAAAAGAGGTCAATGCTGAAGAGATCAGGAAGTAGATTTCAAAGGGACATTAACAGCAAAGGCCTTTACCAGGGCATTGAGGAGACCAAGAAGCCTTCCTAGCTGGGTTTAAAAAAAAAAAAACAAAACACCACACTACTAAAAAGAGGACAAGATAAATTCAACACCAGACCCATCACTGACTCAAAACCCCACCATGTTGCTAAACTTTCAACATGGAGAATGTCTCAGGGGAGAATCCCTCTACTCTCTGCTGATTTTTCCCCATTATCAGCAGACAGATCCAACCACAGGCATGGCACTGGGCTAGACACTGCGGACTGAGCCAGCATGGTGCATGATAGGTTTTGCAATCAGGGTGAGCACTCATATCACCAGCAGTCCCTGACAAAGGGGTTTCCAGCATGCAGCCTTCAAGCAGGTCACGGGGAGGGGAGGCATCCCAGCAAGCCCACAGCCTGGTGAACCAGCCTGCCGTTCCTGGAGGAGAAACTGCAGCCTGGAAGTGGGAATAGGAGTGGTACCAGCACCACAGCAGGGAAATAGGGAAGAGGAATCAAGGTGGTAAAGGAAGGGGTGAGGTAGAGGAAGGAGATATATCCCATCAGTGCCTCTACACTGGATGTTCTTATATGTGGAAAGTTGCTGGACTGGAGGGAACCAGGCAGAGAACCAGAGATGAGCAGGCTCTTCAATGACTTCATCTGCAACAAAGCCACATCCTGACTGCAAATCTTGCAAATCAATTATGCCTACAGGTTGTTGGGTCGAAAAGGCAGGGGAGAGGGAGTTTGTTTGCTTTGCTTTTCTTAGTAAACCACAAGACCATTTCCTAGCACGTTATCCTGAGAATGACAGGCAGGGCCAGGGCTGCTGGGTGCCCAGGAAGAGGCTGCCAAGTCCCAAGGATAACCATTGCTAATTGGCTCCTCTGAAACGAGCGTGACAGAGAGCCACATTTTCTCACCCGCAGGTTTTGGGGTTATATTTAACTGGCCAAGGCAGAATTAAATGTCAGCCTGGCTGGAAGGGGAAAAAACAAAACAAAACAAACAACAACAAACAAAGTGAGAACTTGTCATTAAGCTGGGGGGGAGTCGGTGCTAAGCACGCTGCGGACGATGCCCACACACAGGGCTGGCAGGCATGGGCAGCCCTGACAGCAAGAAGGAACCGAGGGATTCATCCCTTTAAAAACACATAGTTTAGATTCAGGTCATTTATTTTGATTTGTAAGCAACACATGGGACTGGAGAGAAGGGAGACAGATGGTAGGAACCTTTATCCCTTCTGATTTCTCTGCTGGATATTCCCACACCCTCAGTTTGATTGCAGCCACAGACTTCCACTCGAGGGCAGAAACTTCCAGCAAAAAGGGCATGGGATGGCAAAAAGGGCAGAAAACTCCTCAAACACATCTGCAGCCACATGAGGAAGTCCCGTTCAGCTGGAGCACAGGTCTGTTTGGGGGTGGTGAAAGAGGGTGGAAGAGGAAGGAGCAATGCCTCCCCTGCACACAGCACCTGCACCAAAACAGCTGGCAGGGCTTCAGCCAGCCATGTACACACAATCCCTGGGGTGGGAAGGGCTGCTCCAGCCTCCATCCTCCTGCTCCCTAAACCATGGGTTCAGGCTCCCTTGGGTTACAGTACCTGCCAGAGCAAAAACAATACCCCACCTCCTCAGACTGCTGCCTGTCTTCACCCCTGCTCCTACCTGCTTCCCACCTGCTTTCTGGCATGCAGAGGTAGTAACAGCCCTTGCCACAACTTTCAACAGCACCCAGCACCTTCCTCTTTGGGGAGGGCAGTGCTGCCATCTCACAAGCTTCAAAGCCAGTATTAGGCCATTGGAGAACTCAGTGGCCCCACTCAGATACAGCAAAGGGGATATTTGCCCTCTGCCAAACAGGACTATATAGGAAATACACAAAGACAAGGCATGTCCAGCCTGCTTTCGTTGCTTCCTCACTTGCTTTGGTTCAGGGATGAGGACTATGTTACCATATCCACTCTACAAGGCACATAATAGGGACCCTTCTCAGGTCAGGTTTATGAAGGCAAGACCAGGACTACAGTGTGGGAGAGGCACAGACCCCCCAGATCATACTGTGCAATGCTTGCTCCCACTCCAAAGGCAGCACAGCTGTGTGTGCTATCCAGGGTCATGGACTGGGAAAGGAAGAGCAGGATCACAGGGGGAAATGAGGGGAGATCTTAGACCACAGGAGATTCACAGCTTCACATTCATCAGCTAATAAGAAAATTAAACTGGGAGTACAGGTATAGTCCTAATTTTGCATTACAAGAAGCTTTCATTTCTTTCCTCTCCTCCACCAGAAACTATTGTTTAATCTAGATAGACTCGTCCTCCTCCCACTCCCCAAACAAGAGAAAATGTCATATTCTAGGGAAAAAGACCTCCTCCAGGAAACCAAAAGCATCTTTTCCAAATGCAAAGTTTTGCTTTCCAGTTTGAAGTGAAGTATTCCAGACCAAACGGGGTTTAAAAATCACGCTTTTCCAAGTCAACATGAATATGGCAAATGGAATAATTTGTTTTGAGGCATTTTAACCACATGAGAAGAATGACAGAGTTAAACGTTTGGGCACTGTTGAATCAGAGCTTTTTATTCAGTGGAAGCAGGTTATTTTGACTTTCATCTTAGCTGAGGACTAAAAATTTTTAAAATCCAACAAAAAGTTCATGCATCCAAATTTCTTTCATGCTGGCAGGTTTATTTTCTAACCACCCCTTCTTAAATGAAGATGGAAATATTAAGCTTCAGCTCATATGCCTACAGGCTTATTTTCTTTAGCTCCCATCTTTAAAATCTGGAGACCATAAATAGCCTGGGTTTTTTTTCCTCCAGGCTGCAACACAGCCTTTTAAACCAAACATTTGTAATCGTCACAGCTGTAATAAGTACAACGTTTCTTCAAAGGGATTACATTGGACTGTGGTTTTCAGTATTGCTTCGTTGTCTGTTGTGAAATCTCCTCACCATAAATTAATTTGATTCTATTATCTTTCCGATACAATCTGCTTTCTGACAGATCGTTTTTATCTTGGTTCATTCCTGTTTCTTATTGACAGCTCAGAGCACTGCGGAAGAGATGTGAGTTATTAATGTTGACAGGGTTTGTAACAGAATATCTTTTATCCAGCAACGTAGTCTTTTAATGTTTTTATTCCCCCTTCTCTGGCTACTTTAAGAGGCTAAACGGAAAAAAATCAAACAAGCCATACAGCTTGACTTTCCTGGAATCCTTTTCAGTTCTTTCTGGAACATCTTTCTATATCCACCGAGGATGTTATGGTATAAGGTGTTATTCGTATTGGACAAAACTACTAAAACAATAACATACTGAAGGTTAAGTACAGTCCAATCCTGTTGGAAATCCAAGCACTGGATCAAACAACTTAAGAGTACATATTTTTTATGAAATTATGTGAGCCTGTAATGCCAACCAACAGGAGAAACAGGAAGGAAAATTAGCAAGTGTGCTGGTTTTGGCTGAGAAGGGGTTAATTCTCTTCACTGTGGTGGTCAGGGGCCTTTCCAGCTTCCCGCGCTCTGCCGCGGGGCAGGGGGCTGGGAGGGGCAGGGCCACGGCGGGGGCAGCTGACCCCGGCTGGCCAATGGCAGGTTCATCCCATACCATGTGACACCATGGCCAGTATATTAAGGGGGGGCAGCTGCGGCTCGGGGAGGGCGGCATCGGGTTGGCGGGCGGCTGCGGCGCGGGTGGTTTGTTTCAGTGGTTCATTCCCCTTCCTCCCACCCACCACCACCCCCCGGGTTTCACACCTCTCATTTTCCTTTCCATTGCATTTTTGTTGTTTTCTTTTATTTTTATTTTTATTATTAAACTCTTCTTATCTCAACCCATGAGCATTACCCTTATGATTCTCTCCCCCATCACACGGGTGGGGGAGTGAGCTAGTGACTGTGTAGGGCTGAGCTGCCGGCTAAACCACTACAGCAAGGCAGCTTATGTACTACCCAAGTGTGAGATAACACTTCCCCATGCACTACCAAATAAAGGAAAAAAAAAAAGATGCATAAAGAGATTCAGCTCATTAAAAGACAGATGTACTTAGTCACTGGAAATTAGGCACCTGCCTACCTTCTCTAGGCCTGATTCCTGGGTCAAAATAGGGAGTTGAACCTAAAACTTCTCCATACTGCCTTACCACTATCCTCAAAACACCTTTCCATTCCACATATGATTCATTTTGCCTTAAATGCCTACTAAAGACTTTCTTATCATAGAATCATTAAGGTTGGAAAAGAGCCTTAAGATCATCAAGTCCAACCGCTAGCCTATCACTGCCAAGTCCACCACTTCTTGAAAACATTAAATCTGTGCAAGGAACACAAGAGAAGAATTAAACTGTCACACCTCTCCCTTTGCACCTTCTCTGCTGGAGCAAATAAATTCCAGGCACCAAAACTTCAGCAGCAGCGATTGTAGTTATACCAGGGATAGCGGATAAAACACCTCTAAATCAGTGTAATTCTCTATTCAGGTTCCCCTGCAAAAACATTTTACAGCCACCCTGGGTTCACTCTGCACAAGATAGCAGGATTTATGATTGGGATTTAAGCAAATCTGTAACTCCTAATGAATGGGAAAAGGCTTTGTGTGCAGGGAGCATAACCCCCACCAGCCTTCTCTTGGTTTCCTATCTCTCTTTTCAAAGCATATTGTGCTGATGCTGCCAGAGGCAGAAGAGGGTCCAGAAGTCCAGGACTGGCCCAAATAGTCTCAGAATAGAGCAGGAAATATTCCTCCATTGAGGAAAAAAAAATAAGCCTTAATAGTCAGTCCCAGGTTTCCACCTGGAGCATGAGATTTTCCCACTGGTCTCTTACAAGCTGTACCACTGGGAATGCATCTCTCCAATAGCATGGCAGGAGAAGACCTTGCCTCCTGCTTCACTTGCAGAAATTCACTAGATCCAGGGCTGCCTCAGTCTGACAAGTTCCTACATTGACATTTGCTGACAGAGTATTTTCCTTAGATCTGTTGGTTTACTTTGTCCAGCTTCCACATTCTTATCTTAACTCCAAAATGATCAGGACCTATTTCTTGGTATCTTTAGTAGAGGGCAAGCTCAGCCGGCTTGCCTTCCAGTAAAGTTAATAGTACCTTTTCCTAATTATCTGGAGCCCTTGAGAGTCCTCTATTATTACTGGAGTGTTTTTCATTAGCTGTGCTGGTTCCAGGCTGCAGGAGGATGGAGCTCAGCACAGGAGTTGAAGTGTTCTGGACAGAGCAAACGAGAAACCCTGTAACACAATTAGAAGTACCCACAGGGTAACATATAACTTTACTGTCAAGCCCTGAAATAACACAGCTAGCTAATGAAATAACAAAATAAACTTTGTTTTAATTAAAATTAAGAACATTTTATCTCTCTCTTTTTAGTCTTAAAACAGGGGCAGTTCAAAAGTCACAATGGAATAAATGAAAAAAAACATTTGCAAAGCAAGGGGCAAGGGCAACATCACCAGGTTTGGAGTGACCTGCACCACAAACTCCTGGCAGAATCTTTGTCTGAAAACCGCCTGCAGTAGATATATGTGAAGCAGATTCCTAGTGAGAGGCTAAACCTAAAAAACCCAGGGATGTTCTCCTGGGCCCACCCTACCTCCAGATTCAGGCTGAGCAGAGGATATCCCCCCCCTCCCCCCATCCCAGGAGGCTCCCTGCAACTCAGACAATGGGACGTGAACTGCTCAGGAGGCACCTGGACCCAAGCAGTATGACCCAAACACAAGCAATCACGGTCTCTGCCTTGTAACACCCCGGTCCCTCATGCCTAAGGACAGCAGCTCTGCTGCCCACAGGGAGTTCAGTTCCTTTTTGTCTTCACCCATCAGCAGCAGCTTCTTGCTGGCAGCGCTCCTCAATCCTGTGCTCCCAGGGCACCAGCAGTCAGCAACACAGCCTGCATGGCTGCCACCTCAAGAACGCACAGTGCTGAAAGCAAGTCTGCCAACTTGCTGTCTTCTGCCAGCTGGATTTTCCCAGCTTAGGCTACAACAAAGACAGGTGGGATGAACCTGAGACCTTCTCCCCATACAGCAACACGGTGTGAACTGTGCAGATGTGCACACTGACAGCAGGCACAAGCAGGGCACCCAAAACAGGTCTGACAGTACACGGCTTTGCTGCTCTACCTGCTATTAAAGCCAAACACCATTTACATTAATCTCATTTCTCCTGGCCTCTTTCTCCTGCAGCTGATTGTTTTGCAACTGTTCAAAGGCCTTGGAGGGGCCCAGAGCTACGCTGCAAGATGGACACTGCTGTGTTCCTCACACTTGCCATGGTTATTCAGCACAGGATCAAGCCTGCCCTGGGACATCCTAGCTGACCAAGATGTGTTATGAAAGGTTTATGCACATAAATGGAGAAAAGGTAAAAATAATCAGCTTTCCTTTTTTATATATGTAAACAAACATTCTGGCAGATGGTATTGGGGCAAAAAATATTCCATGCTTGACCAGTTTTAACAAACAATGGAGGTATGTGGAGAGCTAGACTATATGATCAGAGGCTGGTGAAAGCAGAAATTACCCAGAGGAACCAAATCACAGAATCACAGGTTGGAAGGGACCTCAGGGATCATCTAGTCCAACCTTTCTGGGAAGAGCAGTCTAAACAAGATGGCCCAGCACCCTGTCCAGACGACTCTTGAAGGTGTCCAACGTGGCCGAGTCAACCACTTCCCTGGGGAGATTATTCCAATGGTTGACTGTCCTCAGTGTGAAAAATTCCCCTCTGGTGTCCAATCGGAATCTCCCCAAGAGCAATTTGTGTCCATTCCCCCTTGTCCTCTCCATGTGACTCCGTGTAAAAAGGGCGTCTCCATCTTCTTTGTAACTACCCCTTAAGTACTGGTACACGGTGATGAGATCCCCTCTGAGCCTCCTTTTCTCAAGGCTGAACAAACCCAGTTCTCCCAGCCTATCCTCATATGGCAGCTTCCCAGTCCTTTGATCATCTTGGTGGCCCTTCTCTGGACCCCTTCCAGCCTGTCCACATCCTTTTTGTATAGCGGGGACCAGAACTGTACCCAGTACTCCAGGTGAGGCCTGGCAAGTGCTGAGTAGAGTGGGATAATGACTTCTTTCTCTGTGCTGGCGATGCCCTTTTTGATGCAACCCCTGTTGGCCTTCTTGGCCACAGCAGCACACTGTTTGCTCATGTTGAGCTTTCTGTCCACCAGGACCCCCAGGTCCCTTTCCACAGAGCTGCTCTCCAGCCAGGTGCATCCCAGTCTGTGCTGCACTCCCGGATTATGTTTTCCCAGGTGCATGACCTTACACTTCTCCTTGTTGAACTTCACAAGGTTCTTGCTGACCCACTCCTCCAGCCTATCCAGATCTCCCTGCAGAGCAGCTCTCCCTTCTGGAGGGTCTACTTCCCCACTGAACTTGGTGCCATCAGCAAACTTCATCAGGCTACACTTGGTGCCGGCATCCAGATCACTTATAAAGATGCTGAATAACATCGGGCCCAATATCGATCCCTGGGGGACCCCACTTGTGACAGGTTGCCGGTTTGAGAAAGAGCTATTTACCACCACCCTTTGGGTGTGTCCTGTCAGCCAGTTCCCCACCCACTGCACAGACCACTTGCCTAGGCCATAAATCCTCTTGGTTGAAATCCCAATTTTCTCTCAGAAGTTCTCCAACAGATTTTCAACAGTTTCAATATAACCTTTTTTAAAACCAGTTTGATATTCAGTCCTGCTGTAAGACTTGAGAAATTTTCTGGTCTTAGTACTCCATGTATGTGTATACCATCAGTACATCCTCTACAGATGTGGATGAATGCTTCCACACAGGACAAGCACCAGTGAAATTCCAGAAAGAATCAGTTTACATATGTATATTTCAATGCATCTATCTCTTACTCTAGAATTCTGGGTAACCTCTGGACCACCACATTCATTCATTTCCTCCAGTACTCCCTAGCCATTTCTGCTTGCATAAAGTGAGTTAGAGAAGACAGATCAGAACTAGACTGGAAGTGTGTTAGAGCAGGCCTGATCTGTCAGTTGGATTTCTCCTGCTTGCACACTGGTCCCCCCCCCGTCTGTGCCCAAGTCCAGTGGAAACACAGGTAAGTAGTAAGCCACACTACATCCTTACACCACTGGTTGCCAAGTATGAATCATACTGGAGGTTGCTCTGTGGGGAGCATTAGACGTTCAGAAGACAGATGGCCCCTTAGCCCATTTTGAAAATCAGGCTCCTCAAAGTCCAACAGATCAGGCACCCAACCCCTGATTTCTCATGCAATGGACTTTAAATCACCTGCCCAAGCCCAGCAGCTGACTCACTGCTTTAAGACACATCTATAATTTCCCAAAGAAACTGGCAGGGTCTGCAGCTTGCTCTGGAGGTCAACAAATACAAAGCATGGAAAAAATAAAATCCCAAACTGAAGATGAAGTAACATCCAAAGCCAAGGAACAGGAAATCAGCTGAAATATCCTCCTTTGCAGAGCTCACTTACTCTGGAAGGGACCCAGAAGACAGGCAGCCTTCTTTGGATCAAAGTTTAATTAAACTCTTCACCTCAACCATTGAATCCAAAAGTCAAGACCTACAATTTACAGGGAAATCTGCCTGTAATCAGGCAGGACTGTGGCATGCAGCTGTGGTGGAGTCTTTGTGCCAGGCTCCACATTACAGAAATTTATTCTTTCTACAAGGTCTAACTGCCAGAAGACCTGAGCTACCAGAGAAAACACAAGGCAATGAAGGATGCTTCTAAAGTGACCAATGTAGGTGCCACAAACCACAGCATGAGCAAAGCTCTTTAAGGCTCTTTGCTGCTGTGGTTGTATTGCTTTCTTATTAAAACCAGCTCAAATTTGTTTACACGTGCTGTAATCGTATCTAGAAACCTACTTTGTGCAAAGTGTGTGCTGTCTATGACAAATATTGGATGTCCATTAAAAGCAAAGAGGCTTACAAAGCCAGAGCAGGAAAGATTAAGGGAAGAGGTGTGAAAGGAAAAGAGCAGAAGAATAAGAATGAAAGTCTCGGAAGCAAACTCAGGATGTCAAGAAATAAGAAGTGATGTAAAAATAACATAGGAGGTCAATCACCAGTGATACAGTTCATGATTCAAAGCCTGCATATCTTAAATAATCTAAACTTATTCAATCCAGTAAAAGCAACAGGTCTCATTACACACTTACTATGGGGAAGTATTATTTCTGCATTGGCTTACAAATTGTCTCCCTCTTTCTTTCTCAAACTCATCGCAATCTTAACTAATACAAGTAAATCTCTGTGCATGAAATATGAACCACTGGCAGCTCTAAGGCTCCCTTTTCATCCCAAGCCTAATGGGCAAAGCACTGTGATTTCATTTCACAAGCTTTTCCAACTGAGCTCAGAGTCAATCATTTGCCAGAGTTTGATTGTTGCAAACAGCCTGCCAGAGCCGCTGAACTCATGGGGCCAAAGCCATCAATGGTGCAACTCCAGCTAAACAGAGATACTTTAGGCCAGAGACTAGTTTGTTCCAAAGCATTAGAAGTGTCTCTTGAGACCTGTGATCACAGAATATTCTCATAACACTTAAGAAGTTATGGTATGTTAATTAAAAGTTGACAAAATATACATATGGCCCTGCCTGTTCTTCATTTGGATGAGCACAAGAAGCCAAGAGATTAATTTATAACAAGGGAGGCATCACCAGAGCACTGCAGCTCCATGAGCTAGCGAAGTGGTTGTCTGGCACAGTGGGACAGGCTTTCAGGTGGAAGCTGTGTCTTTGCCTCTCCAGCACAAGGTTCCTGGTCCTTCAGCAGTGCTACCAGGCTCATTCACTCATATAAATGCCTGAACCAAAACCACATTTCCCATTTTAAATAGCATTGGTGCCCCTCTCCAGAAAGGGAGCTCTTGTATCTCAAACTCTCAGACAAAAACATGCAAAGAGTTTCCCCTATACCTAAGAGAAATGAGAGATGCCACATGTATTTAAATACATTTGCTACTGACCAGTTTCAAGCATAGCAAAGATGAGGTGCAAACACCTACTGATTGAATTAAAGGCTGTTACAAAAGGTGGAGTGAATCTGACCTCAAAAGCATTGAGTCCCAGGGGGAGCACTCTCATGACTGAAAACTAAGTGCATGCTTACACAGAAGAGCTGGACCTCCAGTCATTTTGCCATCTCAAGAATATATTTTTAATCTTTTGGAAATTTCTTCCTGCAACAAACAGGGAAGAGCCAAGGCCCTTCTCTAAGTGTGACATGCCAGACCTTGCCTACTCCGCAAGGGAGCCAAACAAGCAGATCTTGGTGCCATGGCAGTCTCAGCCACTGGTCTATGGGTACTGTGGAGCATCCCATGGTGGAGAGCCCCAGGACCACTGCTGAGGGAATGAAGATGGCATCATAGCTCTGTGTGAGGACCCAATGCTTATCAAAGCACACCTGAAGCATTGCCTTTTACACTTTACATTCTGCCTTTACAGGGGCAGAAAGACTTGGCTTTACAGCCTCTCTCAACCCTCTCCTTAACTCTTCAGAAAAACCTGAACCACCCAAACCAAGGCTTGCAAGAGTACCAGATCCCCCACTCCTACCAACTGGATAGCCTCTGGACAGCTCCGCTCCCAGGGGGAGTGGGATGCCTTGGCCCAAAACCTCTCAGCAGAGTAATGTCTGGAGCAACCTCCCATGTCCCATTTTGATGGCTTAATTAGAGGGCTGCTGGGAGGAGTTACTCCCCACAGAAATCACAGGGAACACAGGAAGTTTCCTTTAAAAAATTCATTTCTGACAAAGCTTCAATTTCCTAACAGGGGTTAAGAGAATATTAGGGGGGAAATGGGTTGTCAAAAAATTTTTGTAGTGCTTTAAGTGCTTTGTTGGATCTGGATGCAAGAAATTAGAGAAAGGATAAAAAGTATGGATAACACACTACAATATATATTAGAGTAATTTCAATCCTTGGCAAAAGTATTTCAGTTCCCATTGCTTTTGATGATATATCATAAAATGTCAGTAAAAGCACAGTGCTATAGCCTGTGAAAATAACATCGTCTTTCAAATAAATACTTCATTACTGCTTTTCTGCTTAACTACCCTTGAACATCTAGCTAAAGAAAACATGAATTGCCAGGAAGTTGAGTGCATTAATTGGAATATAAGGAGGTGTTGGATTCCTCATCAGAGAGAAAGGCACTTTTGCTGGGCAAAGACGATTATTAAAATTCAAGTCATGCAAGTTATACTCTGATTCCAACAGGCTAGAACTTTCCATAGTTACTTTAAGAATATTTTCATTATATTAAGATGATACACAGTTAATTCATTTCAGCAAATTATGCAGAACAAAATAATATTTGGGTGGATCTAGGAAAGCAAATAATATTTGTTTCCAAAAGAGTTACACGGTAGCATTCATTGACTATTCTGCTAGGTAGCTCTCCAGTTATTCACTTTTTAGCAGAGTTGGCAGGAGCTTGCACTGAAGTAAGGCAGCCTAACTTGGGGCTAGGTCCCTGTTAAGCTGAAAAATGGGAGGAGAGAAAGTTAAGTCCAGAATAAAACCAATACCGGGGAAAAAAGAAGGCAGAAGTTTTAAATTATATCAGTGCTTCCATTTCAGGTGGTCTCAGTCAAAAGAGCATTGCTAACTTAAACACATCAGGTATTCTGTTTGTTCTGCAGTAATTGTTAATGGGTGCAAGCCCATGAGAAGAGAGGAAGCATCTTGCATCCTTTGGGCTCAGTGTCACCAAGATAGCTCTGGATACAAGTCTGAGCTGCCCTGGAGGGGCTCTGATTTACAATTGCCACTCACAGGGATGTTTAGCACCATCCTCTGATAAAAACCTGCAGAGGAGGAAGGAAAAACCTGGGAGGTTGCACAGGGGGTGAAAGCACACACACACCCTGGTGAGAAGGGCCAGGAGAGCTCTAGGAAACAGCAGGTTCAGGGGCTCAGCATCTCTCTGCTCAGGGATGCTCACAGGCAGAAACAGGATAGGCGCAGAAGGTCCCTCTCAGCTAGCTGACAGCAAGTTGTGTGCCATGGTCACCAGCAGGGAAACAAACAGGAGAAACATATTCAATTTACCAAAGCAAGTGACAGCCGGGGAATATCCTCACTTTGGTACACCTTGTCTACCAATTATTCTTATTTCTCCCTGTTTGTTTCACCTAAATCCTAATCCTGTTCTTGAAAAGCCAAAAGATAAAAAAGTGGCAGTAACTGAATTGCACATTTTACAAAGCTCCAATGAACTTGGCAGCGGGCTCTGGATGTCCTCAGAGCACTCAAAATTTAGGGCCTGAATCAATTCCCACTGGAGCTTTTCCATTCATTCAACAGCAGGGGGATCAGGATGGTCAGTAAGACGACAGGCAGGGGAGGGCAGTTGCCCAGGAGAGCAGGCAGCCAGGATGCTTGGGTTGCTTTCCCATCACTGTCCCCAAACTCACAGCCCAACAAGCCCCTGCACCTCCCCCACAACCTTTCCCCCTTCACCCCATCTTTGAGGATGGCATTTGGCCATTTTAGCTGCTGCAGCCCTGCCCAAAATTCACCCATTTGAAAAGGGTTTCCCTCCCCCGATCCATGAGCTCACAGAGCAGAGATGAAGCCTGGGAAAGTCCAGCCCAGAAGGGAACATTTTGGATAGGCGTGAATATGTAAAAGCAGGGTGTGGAGACTACACAGGCTTTGCCAAAACCAGACTGCCCGGGTGCTAATAAAGTCCCATTTGACAACCCAAACTCCTGGAAAAACCTCTTCACTTCTCCAGGATACTTCAGCAGAGTGGGGAGGTGGGAGGCAGCTAAGCGTTAACAGTTTGTGCTACAGGATCAGGGCCTCTGTTGAGGTCAAAGACGCTCTTTATTCCTGGAATGTGTCCAGGCCCTGGCCGGCCTTGAAACCTGGGAACATAGCCACCTTTGCCCCACCTTCCCTGGCCATGCCAAGCTCAGACTGGCCAGCACCCAGATTTGGGGCCACCAATTCGTAATTTTAAGTGAAAAGGGGGAAAGGAAAGAGGAGAGGAACCAAGACACGGAAAGGTCAAGTGCCTTCATGAAGGCTAAATGGCACATCAGTGGTGGAGCTGGCATTTGAGCACAGGAGCGCCTGTTTTCTGCACCAGTGCTAAAACATCCAGACCACCCTGCTGCCTCCAAGACCACACTGCCTCTGTGAAATGTGTGGAAATTTGCAGGCATTTTCCCTGATTTTTACAGGGATTTTTTTTTGTTGTTACACACTTGGCTCACAGCTGTTTGCCAAAATCAAATTGCTGAGGTGTTTCTGTCTCTTTAAAACTTCATAAACAGACAACTTGGACAAAAACCATCAGTGAATCACAGCTGCAGTGGGGGGATTTGATTTAGCCACAGCAGGCTGAAAGCAAGAAACCCAAACCAAGATACAGCCCCATCCCTCTGCCATCCCAGGCAGGGGCTCACAGCCACACATGACCCCGCTGGCATTGCCCAGAGTCCCTTCACTTGGTGTGAAGGGTGCTGGTGTCTGGACGAGCAGACTGCTCTTCAATTCATCCCAACAAGTAAAACAGCATTTTCTGCAATAACTGTTTTATTCTGTACTTCCAAAGGAAAATATATCAGAAAACATTCAGGTCCCCTCCTGTTCCAGTACTCCCAGGCTCTGCTACAGTTCACCATCCATATTTCAGCAGGATAGTGCCGATTTACTCAGTTGAGCATTTGCACCTTGCCCCCCCACCCCTAGCTGGGCCATATCTCCCCAGCTTGTCACCTTGCTGCTCTGCTTCTAAGACATCCACAGCCCAAGTGTCTTGAAACCCACCCAGAAACCCCTCCTGCCCTGTCTCAGCACTCATCCCTGTCCAGGTTATTCATGTGCTGCAGGTGAGACTTCATTCCTGCCCAACACACCTGCCCTCAAGGTCCCTGCAATCCCACAGCCTTCCCCCCCAGACCATGTACCTCCCTACAAACCAACCCGAGGGCACGTCAGGTGCATCAGTGTAACAGGGAAAGATATCCAAGGCTTACCCCACGCAGAGGCAATGCTGCTATCAAAGCACATGGAGATATGACTATTTTTTTCCTCCTTTAAAAAAAAAGCAAAACACCAACACATCTGCAACCAAACCACATTCTGCAACTTGCCACCAAGGTTCTGCACAGCAAACAAAAGGTTAAACAAACAAACCCCAAGCAATGTTTCAGGCTTGCCAGATACAAAAAAAGCTTTCAGCCAGTGATATTTCTCCTTCCCCAGCTGTAGGTTCATATTTTTAATGTCAGATTGCAAAAATAATAAAAAAATGGGGGAGAAGACAAAAAAAAGCAAACATTTAGCTCTCAACTGGATGGGAAATGAACTGGAAGCTTGCGTTTGTGTATATTTCTCCCTGGCGAAGAGAAGCCAGCTGGTATGTGCAAGGTCCTGAAAACCTGTCCTGACATCGGCAGAAGTGTGATCAGCAATACCTCTCCCGTGCCGGCTCATGCGTTTTCTCCTATCTCACTTCATCTCTCACTAAGCTCAAGCGAGCCCGCGCTATTGCAGATTTATCGCCATCTGAAAAACATTAAATATCTCAGGGTTTCAAATATTTGCAGACAGCTGAAGAAGTGGCTGTGATGGAACTGTCTCTTTCTGGCATAAAGCTATCAATTTTCCATGGAAGTTGAGGCCTGGATTTTTTTTATTTTATTTTTTTACCCCTGGTAAAACACTAACAAATGACTTATTCCCCTTTTAGCAAATGTGAGGGAAACAGACAGTCATTATTACCAAATGTGTGCACGCACAAGTAACTAAGGGAAAATAAATCCCATTTGAAGGTTAATTAACTAAGGCAGGGTCACAGCTTGACAATCCGCCCTCAGCAAAGGGGAAGCACAACATCGGAGGGTCTACGAAGCAGAGGCGTAATGAATTGTGACTTGAGGCTTGTCTATGCAGGGAAATTACTGCGCAGCAAGCTACGGGATGGATTTATAGTACTCACTCCACATTTATAGCATTAAACCCTTTGTGCAGACTAATTCGGAACTAGTTTACCTCATTTACCTTCTGACAAACGCTTATTTGCACAGAAGCCCACAAGAGCAAATTAAGCCCCATCAACTCCTTGGATTTTGCCCACACCACTGGCTTTGCACAGGAACTAGCAAGTCCAAGCTGGGGAGCAAGGGAGGGGTTGGAGAAACACGTTCAGCACCCAGCATGGGAGCAAGAGCTTGGGCTTGAGCTCAACAACCTTAAGTGTCTCCAGAAAGCCCCCAGGTTTGGACAGAAACAAACTCGTAACAATATTCACATCCAGCCCTGGGAGAAGGCTGAGGGTGAAGCAATGGAGAAGCCAGCGTGCATTTGTCATCCCAGCATCCGGTTCAATCCACTCACTACCCATCCCTGCCTGGGGCTGCAGTGCTTCCTGCCATCTCCTGTGCCCAGTGGAGCAGGAAAAGCCACATCAGTTTAGCCCAGGAGGCTGCAGGGCATCAGAGTGGTGGTGGTGAACAGAGCCATGCTTTCAGTGTAAGGCACCAAGGAGCTCCAGGGGAGGGAATTAGGGCTGAGCCCAATCTAGATTTCTTCCGAGGAAATTTCTAAAGAGGACCAGCTGGCTTACTTTCATTCTGCCTGGCTTCTTGGCCAAGCCGAAGGGCACCAAGCCAACCAACATTAGGCCACCTCAGTGCTGAACAAATACACCCACCACAGAGGTTTTGTGCAGGTCGGCTACTCTGTTTACACCCCTTTGCTATACAACAAGCATGAAGGGAGTATGGGGTCAGCAGGCAGCAGACATGGGCTATGCTGGGCATCAGCCAGCAAAGGGTACAAGGACCAGAGCTGGCATGGGCAACACCAGGCTGGAGTCTAGCCAGTAAAGGTGACAATATCACGCTCCCACGCTCTGATTGACTGCTATCTAAAGCCAAGTCCTTTAGGGTTGCTCTGCAGATGCAGGGTCACACATGCAAAACTAGTCAAGACGCCAGGTGCTAAAAGTGCTGGGGAAGGTCAAATATGCCATCACCAGTTAAAAAACAAACACACATCTTCTGGCATTTTGGCCTTTTGAGGCACCATACAGGCAGGGGTATTAGCAGATGTCAGTAGGAGGAGAGGAGGAGTTGTGGGAAAAGCTGTCAGATTGGGATCTGCTGCCAGCCCCTACAGGGACGTCAGAAAATCATTTCACCTCCCTGTGCTTCTTCCCCTGCAATAACAGAATGCACGTGACCTCCTCTGGGGAAAAATTTTCCAAGTCTTAGGGGTGGCAAAGCTCTGAAAAGAAGCAACTCAAGCCATGGCTTTCTCAGTGCAGCGTGGCTACTTTCACACCTCATTTCCCCACATAGCAGAGAGGATGGCTGAGTTTCAGGGGGTTACTGCAAGGTGCAAAATATGCTTTCTGTCCAATGGGGTCTCCAACACAGTGAAACAGGCCAGCCAGTTGGGGACATGTCATACGGCGGGCTAAAAGCTCCCCCTTTTGGGGAGATCCCTTTGGAGACAGCTCCAACACAGGGAGGAGGTGTCTGGCAGACACATTTCCATGCTAAAACTAGAGACTGGCAATCATTTCTGCTCTTATCTCTCATCTGCTGTGGAGCTAATGAAAGGGGTTCACTATTAACATTCAATCACACTCCTCCCCTTGGGGCTTGGAAGTCCACCACCTCCTGTCTGCAACAGCAGTTTTTCATTTGCCACTTTATCTCATTTTTCTTTTCCTCCTCCCAAACTGTGGGTTTCACAAAGCTTCTGAGACAGCTGCTTTACTGAAAAGGAAATGTTTAAAGCCAGCTCGACTGCAAGGTGAGCCCTGCTGAACACTCAAATCAGCTGGTGAAAAGACTGTCTTCTCCCCAGTGGTCCAAAACCCAAAGGACATGGAGATAAAACCAGCAGAGAAACTGCTGAAACAAGAAACAGGCGCACAGGCCACTGAAAGACAGAGCAGGCCCCAGGAGGCACTGTCTAAGCAAAACCATATGGCAATCTCGGCTGAGCCATCAAGAGATGTATTCCTACCCGGCGCCTGCTAACATGCTTTCCAAGAACCTCGTAGCAGTCCCTCTTTCAGCACAGAGGTATCCCAAGTGACCTGCCCAAAGGGATAACACTAAGAAAGCCATTCAGCTAAGATCTCCTGAGTCTTCTACATGACCTTTATCTCTTCCCTGACCTCTACCTTGCTTTTTTCCTCCCCACTTTTTACTCTCCTTGCATAAATATTCTTCCATTATGCACTCCTAACTCACCATGATCTAAGACCCTTTACTTGCACCTACTCTTCTCAATCTAAGCACTGCAGAATCAAACATCTCACAAACTTTCACAATGTTGGCATCATGCTACCAGCACTCACCAATTCCCTGTGAAATCAATTACAAGGTGATGTTCCGTCATGGCCCATCAAATGAACCCTTTCACTAAAACGCATAAGAAATTTAGGAGAAGGAAAAACACCAGTGGGAAGAGAAAAAAAATCTGTGAGTTTTTAGTTTTATTTCCAATGGTCTGTTTCAAAATACAGATTCACATTCACCACTGGATATAGAGATTGCATCCCCATGAAAATGTAGATGGCCCCTTCTCTACAAAAAACAGCCCGGGCAATAAAATAGGCATAAAGCTACATACTCTGCAGGCTGGTCCTATGATGTCACAGCCCACTGATGTGTGCATACTGTCATATGTTTACCTACTAAAATATAAATAATATTTTATGTAGGACTCCATTTACGAGGCAGTGTTTATGCAGAAATGGGAGGGCCTGTTCTACAGGAGCAAGGGGAGGTTGAAAGGGCTGTGTTGCTGTACTGATTTACAGGCTGCCTGATTTAATTAGTATTTGAATATGATTTTGAGGGCTGTGGGTGGTCATTCACAAGGGAATGCCAATATCATCATTTGAAGGCTTTTCACTTATTTCATGGGCTCATGTAATTCTATGAAACCTAAGTACACGAAACGGCCAAAAACCCAAAACATATTTTTTAGATACATTTGTGTAGCACCTTTACCCAAAATACCATAAGAAACCGATAAAAACCTTTATTCTTCAACCTGTAAGGGCAAGGCTGCAACACCCATTAGAGAGACACATGCTCTGGGGAACAAAGAGGTTTAGCAGCTTCCTCCAGCACAAGGAAGAACATGGCTTCCACCAATGCTGTCCTGACTATGAGGATCCCCTCCCTCACACCCCCACCCGCCTCATATTTCTATGCAGTGTGTGCTCATATAGCCTCACTCTTATTTTAAGAACATTAATATATACATTTGAAAACCCAAACCATTAAAAAGCAGTTGGCTCGGACTTTTACTGGAACACGTGCACAAATATGTTGTTTGGATATTTTTACGGCCATTAACTTTTCCATATATAACCCAGACCTCCCATTAGGTGTTGTGAACTGGATCACCTCTTTACTTGCCAAGTTATATTTCAATTAAATTAAAGTCACCTTTGGTCCTAATGAACCCCTGTTGTTTGCCTAATGCCATGATTAATTCCAGCTGCAAGAAATGGTATTAGTCTGGGTGGGTACATGGTTGAAGACTGATTCTCCTCCAAGATTTATGGGTGCTAGAGAAGGCTCCATAATTCCTATAGCTGAGTATATACTATTCAGGCAATAAACAGAGGCCTTTGCCACAACAGGCCTCCACTAGTGCTTCAGAAACTGGGATTCACCCTAAATTTGTTCCTACAATAGAAACTTAACACAG
Organism: Phalacrocorax aristotelis; assembly: GCF_949628215.1. Lineage (NCBI taxonomy): Eukaryota > Metazoa > Chordata > Aves > Suliformes > Phalacrocoracidae > Phalacrocorax > Phalacrocorax aristotelis. The sequence goes on from NC_134281.1 coordinate 48,809,958, forward strand.
TTCTTTGGGCACAGATTCCCAAATCCTTTCTTCCAAAGCTCAGCAGAAAGAGAGGCATCCCAAAGACCTTGAACAGTCACCTGGTGGCAAGCACCCTACCTGGGGAACAGCACAGCCAGAAGGGATTGCAGCCTGTACATTCCATCGACACCTCCAGAGATGAAGGGTTCCCTCAGATGATAACCACACCACATTTACAGAGCCCAAAAGAGCAAGCAGGGACCAGATTTTGTCCTGTGATCAGAGAAGTGCTGAAATTTAATTCTAGGGCTAATGATTTATTTTGGATCCAAGAGTGACTGCTTAACATGGAAAAGTAGCACTGGAAGTAGAAGCCACAGGCCACCAAAACCCCAGGTGTCTCACATACACGCCTAGCCATTAACATGCTCAGAAATAAGCAGACAGCTCTCAACACCCTTGAGAGGCTGTATGTCCTCAGTGGTGAACTCAATGCCATTAGAGTGATCTTAGTCAGATCTGAAGCACATCTACTGGACCTTCAGGAGATGCAGGTTTGAGAAGCTCCAACACTTAAGAGCAAAGGTCTATCCAAGTGCAGAATCTCTGAATCATTTCCTGCGAGGTAAAGATTTCCATGATTGACAGCCACTCATGAGCTTGTCCTTTGTGACTTTAATCCCCTTTTTATCCCACTTGCACTTATGGTCACCATGCCATCAAAAGTCAGAGTCTCACCACTTTATTATCTCTGGTAGAGCAAAAAAAGGTGCCTGCCAGGGCACAGAATGGTGCGGGAGGAGTTGTGTCAGCTCTGGCCACAGTATTCGAATTCTGACTGTACCACTCCATGAGATACAAAGAGAAGATCATAGTGACCTACAAAGCTTTTGGGTTTTTTTTTTTATTTATTTATTTCACAGATTTACAGGTGAATTTATTTGTGGCCAGTCCCTTCTCCACTCCCTTCCCTTCCTCCTCTCCATATTGTTAAGGCCGTAGTAGTTGATTCAGTATTCAAAAACATGACTAGATTATCAGTACTTTTATTAGTGCCAGTGGCAATCTGATACCACGACCCAGCCTGGCCACTTGCTTCACACCTTCCCAGCTAGCATAAGCTGTCCTTAGTCATAGTCGCAGAGATTTCCAGAGAAGAGGGGGAACTCAGCAAGTCTGGCACCGCAAACTCAGAAAATAAAACACAGTTTTGACTGTCCAGAGGTGCAACAGGATAAGAACAGATGGGATATCTTAGCTATATGAAAAATTCTGCCTTCTCCTCCACAAAAAAAAATCATAATTACAGAGACAAAAAAATTCTGTTTTGTTGCCAGAACCCTGCTTTAGGATTATATCTGTGTGACATGATACCTGTTGCTGACATTCAAGGAAGTCCTTCCCTGACAATCAACACACAGGATCAATTCTTAAGAGAATTCACCTTCATTTAAACCCAGATAAATCAGGAATAGATCAAGCTGTAAGACAGGGATGAGAATAAGGCCTATGATTTTAGAAGGGCCAGAGTAACAGAAACAAATATGCATTAGTCCAAGGTTCAGAATTGTCTGTCTTTTTACAGCAGTTCAATACAAATCACAGTCTAAGTACAACATTAAAGAATAGTTGCACAACTATCATATTCCATTCCTATGACTTCCCTGGCATCCACCTCACCTAGACCAGGACTGCGCTTGAGCAAGAGTGAAAAGACAGAGCCAAACCATGTTACATATAACTCTGCAAAGAAATACAGAGGTTCAATAGGCTTCAGACAAACCCAGGAATAACCATTACAGTGTGGAAAGTATTTGCCATTAAAACATTTTTCATTAAAAGTGGCATTTCTGAGACTTCTATCCTGCTGAAAAGCAATACCAGCCTCACGTCAGAAAGTCTTTAAGAAAAATTTCCATTGCTATAATTAACTTCTCTGTTGAGGTTGCATTGTTCCCCTTTCGCAGAAAATCTCAGCAAAATTTCCATGATTTAAAGGCAGCCAAAAAGGTGTCCTGCTCATTTTTCAGGAGGAACTTGTGGTCAACAAGGCATCTAGGAGAACTTTAAGCTGCAGAACAAACACAGAGTAAACATCTACCCCACTGGAACCAAAGGCAAGCCAAATGAAATGTCCAGCTCATTCTGTAAGCCAGCTTTGACACTGGAGCAGCTGCAAAGAACTGTTGGCCAACAGTTGCTACAGGACCACAGAAGAATCAGAAATAACACAAGAACCAGCCTTGTTCCTTCTCCTGATACACCTTTTCTTGCAAGCTTCATTCCTGACTTGCAAAATAAGCTGTGAAGACACTATAGAATGAAGACAAAATCTTAAAGAAACTGAAGAAACCTGAGAAGGTCAAGCAAACTGTACCCCTCCTGCAGCCACCTTCTAACCCAGCTTGGTTTCAACCCTGCCATTAGTCTAGCAGGGAGAGACCCTCATACATATATCGGTATTTGTCCCAGCAACAGCTAATTCACTTTTTCCAGACAGGTACAGCCTTGAATGACACCCTGTTATCCCCCTGATCTGTTTTTGGGGTTGCTAAATCATGCAAATAATTAGACCAGCCACTACCTGAACATGCCCCACATGTTCAATTCAAAACTGCTGTGAATTGGGTGGGGAGGGGGCAAGAACAAAAAAGAAAAAGAAAGCAAGCCTAGTTTATGTCACCAAGACAAAGGAGACAGTTCAACTGTCCCACAAACATGGAAATACAGCCAGATAAACACCACAAAGAGCTTGGAACCAGATGCACCTTGTGCTTGTTGCTGCACAGAGAATCAGGATATCAGGGAAATGAGAGACCATTTTGTACAAGAACATAAGAAAAGAGATGGTTGCAATGATGATTCCGCTGGATTCATTGCTCAGGAAAGCCTCATTTTCCTTTAAAGCAGAATTTTCTTACATTTCAGGAGATGGGTCAGAAACAGCCTTGTGATTTAAGCTGTGTATTTCCAGGATACAACTCTGCAGCTCACATGTCAAAGAGCTGGTCAAGACATTGTGAAACAACTGGTCTCATTCCCAGCAAAAGACATCCTGCCTGAGTAAAAGGCATCATCTCAGATCTTCTGCTCCAAACGCAAGGGCATCAGGTGCTCAGCCCCTCCCCAGCCCCCATATCATCAGATCTAATGCTGCTGTCTGCATCAAAGCAAAGCAAATTTGAGTAGTGCCCATTTTTGTGGACTCTGGCTTCCAGGATCTGGAACTAATGTTGTCAGAGACTGGGATTCTCATTGTAAAAGCCATGTCCTGTTTTGCTACTGAATCTTGGTCCAGCAAAACTCAATCTTTGGCACATCTCCCCTCTTTCTACCACTTAAATATCACTGACACATATAATTAACACCAGGTCAAACATACCACTCGAACATTTTAGATAATCTGGTTTCAGCTCCTGTACTGAAGCTCTTTGATTGTGCCAAAGATGGGTAACAGACACCAGAACATAAAGCAGGGTCAAGAAGTATCTACAGAAAGTTTTTCACCCAATCAGTGAGGATTTTAATCTGTATTTTAATTGCTAACTAAAGGAAAAGGGATTTATTAGGTTTACTGTCTCTGTACTGATATAAAACCTGTTTACACACAAAGAATGTCCATTTCATACACAGAATAAGATCTTACACAGGCCTAAACTATACCCCTGAAAAATATCTAAAGACTGGACCTAAAGCTGAACAGACTAACTGTGAGGGTCAAGATATCAGAGACAAATAACCCAGAAAACGTCAGCCCCAGATTCCTCTGGGCTGGCTTGGGTCCCACTGACACATCTCCATTCCTTCTGAACCAAAACACCTAATGCCTCATCCAGAGACCTGGACAAATGACTGAGTGAGAATATGCTAGGAAATCTCAGCAGAGCATGAAGTTAACAAGAGGAGCAGGTGTATTCCCCAACATTTAGCTTCAGTTTGAAATTGATTTTCTTTCTGTGCCATTAGACACTGCTCAGCCCTGGGACTTTGTGCCAGATGCGAGGATCACCCAAGTGAAGTCTCCAGCTGGAGCTACTTGGACAGGCACGTTGGGTGAGCATAGCTCCTGCTCTACTTGTGGTTAAACCCATCCAGAAGGAGGAATTCCAAGAAATCCCAGATGCTGCAAACATATCTTTCCCCAAGAGTTAAAAAATATTTTCAACATGGTTTCACAGAGCCAAAAGACACGGTTTGTTGAATTAGTGTTTGATTACACTCCCAGCTACACCTGATCTCCTTCACAGCTCATTCACCACCCCCTGAGAAACACCTGTAGTAAATCACCCCACCTGTCCTAAAGCAACATGGCAGGATAAGAAAAACAGAAAAAATATCAGACTTCAAAGTAGTTTCACATACTACTGAAACTTCTCCCAGCCTGGACCACTGCAAGCAAATCAAAGACCCACATATGTTGCTCAATAGGTTTATTCACCATGAAACATCAGAGTCTGCAGGAGACCTTCTGCTGTCCCACCAGCTTGCATTACTACATGGGACAATTTAGCAGACAACAAAAATACATCCAGTCCCTTATCTTCAGAAAGCTTCCAAATGTTGTTTTTAAAGGTCCATACAACGTAAGAAAACAAAATAACATTTCTTTGCAGAAAAAGAATCCACATTCTAACGAGATTTGCTTTTGAATACAAAATAATATATCAAAAACAACCTTTTAACCTTCCCTTGGACAACATGAATAAAAGTAACTGCGATCCATGTCAGATCTCAACCCTCAGACCTAGAAAAGGCACCCCGCTCATCAACCAGGGACAAAAGTAGCCCTAAGCAGCATCACAAAGAACTTAGCCAGAACAAATTTGTGAAACACCGCAGAAGAGCTGGGGACAGATATGAACAGAGTGAGGTTGTGATAAGCTCCACATGCGTACAACAAAGCAATAACAATAAATATATGATATCAATCAGCTTCACATTTAGACTCATCTCTCCAAGAACAGCAAATATTTCTTGCCTGGGAGTCCATGACATATGGAGACGCATAAGGCCAACAGGACAAGCTGGCTGCCTGGCATATCTGGTGGAGCTTCTTCTCTTCCTTTGGAATAAAACATGCCTCTGGGTCTTTACCCTGCAATCCAGTCCTGGTGGGTATGTGGAACATGGACTGCCCTGGTAATGACAGCTTAAAAGCTGCAGCCAACATCTTCTTGCAAATGGGTGGAAGAATCCAGGGCAGGTTCTTCCCTTTCTCTAATGGCATTCCAGATGGAGCCTCCTCCTGGAGATGGAGGTTGACACTTCAGGCAGATTTTTGTTAGCTAACACTTTTCACCTGGGATACTCATAACTAAGCCCAAAATGGATCTGCTGGCAGTGCTTACCCCTTACTGTCATGTTGCTGGCACCTGGCCATACCCCTGAGCAATAAAGCAGACAAAAGCACAGAGAAAATTATGGGATGAACTCTTGGAGCTGCAATAGGCTCATGCAAGAGTTGCAGACCCTTCATTTGCAAATCAGTTCTGGCTGACACTACAGCAACTGGGCCACAAGAGTCTTCCATCTCCAAGGGGAGAGACAAATTATCCCAATTCCCATTGCTTATTTTTTCATGCTCAGCACTAAAGGCTTTATCCAGACTACAGTTATTTCAGCATTGACTTACAGTACAGGCAGGTTTGGAGGATCATCAGGAAAAAAAGTCACATCTCTTCAGCAACAGCTCTCCACTGCTCTGCCTTAAAAAAAAAAAAAAAGTCAGTTTTCAGAAGGTATTGGAGGAACTTCTGAGCATACAAGATAAATGCAATTTAAGACCCTCCAGTTAAATTACAGATATTTTGCCAAAACTGGTTTTAGAAAGTGAAAGGCTCGTTCCACCACAATACAACTGTTTCCATCCCACATACTTCAAGAAGGAACAATGTTTATTCTCTAAAAACTGTTTTATAAATATTTTTATCAAAAAGACTGTAGAAGGACTAATCTTTTTAGATCACTTTTTTCTCCTCTCCCAGCTCCTTTATCTTTCCCCTAACATGTTAATATGGAAAAGGAGGAAATACCAGTTATATAAAAAAAGTTTAATTCCATTCAAAACAGCTTCACAAAACAAGTAAAACATTTTTTCCTCCCACAAAAAACTCACATTTTTTCAAAACAAAATTATTTATAAACCTCCAACCAGCTTCCCTTACTCAGTATTAACCTGGCACTCTCTGAACAGAGGCATAACATCAAGCACGTTTATTGATACTTGCTAACTCAAAAATTTCTGCTTTCCAGCTAAAACACCAGCCTGGATCCACAGCCTCAGAAGAACTAGATCTGAGGTCGGGATCCCTAATCCCAAAACCTCCCTTAATTTTATAATCAACAAACCCACTGCTTGTGAAATATCACAGAGATTATTTTCCAAGCAGCAGAGTGAGATTGCTTGCCTAATTGGAGAACAAACAGAAGAAAACACTTGCACAGGGTTTGCCAGCAACCTAAATTTCCTATTCTTCCCCTCCAAGCACAGCTCACACCTCCCTCCCATCCTCACACTTGGCACCTTGTACTACAGAAAAACGGCTGCTGCAAAGAGACTGTTACTTATAGGAGAGGTCCCTGTGGGCAGTGGCTTGTCATGAGTGGGCAGGGCCTGTTGTGACAGGGTGGGGCCCGTTGTGATGGGGTGGGGCTAACACAATGTCATGGGTTAGCCCAAGTCAGCAACCAAGCACCACGCAGCTGCTCGCTCACTCCCCCCTGGTGGGATGGGAGAGAGAATCAGAAGTGTTCAAGGTTGGACTAGATGATCCCTGAGGTCCCTTCCAACCTGTGATTCTGTGAGTAAAAATGAGGAAACTCATGGGTTGAGACAAAGACAGTTTAATAGGTGAAGCAAAAGCTGCACACGCAAGCAAAACAAAACGAGAATTCATTCACTCCTTCCCATGGGCAGGCAGGTGTTCAGCCATCCCCAGGAGAGCAGGGCTCCATCACGCGTAACGGTGACTTGGGAAGACAAATGCCGTCACTCCAAACACCGCCCCCTTCCTTCTTCTTCCCCCAGCTTTATATGCTGAGCATGACGTCATATGGTATGGAATATCCCTTTGAGCAGTTGGGGTCAGCTGTCCTGGCTGTGTCCCCTCCCAGCTTCTTGTGCGCCCGGCAGAGCACGGGGAGCTGAAAAAGTCCTTGACCAGTGTACGAACTACCTAGCAACAACTAAAACATCTCCACATTATCACCACTGTTTCCAGCAAAAATCCAAAACATAGTCCCATACTAGCAACTACGAAGAAATTTAACTCTATCCCAGCTGAAACCAGGACACAAAAACACACAGAGGGTGGCCACTAAGCTGTGGTAGGCAGCATCAGGGGCATTGCTGCCCTGGCTCCAGAGCAGCGCTGCTTCACAGGGTTTGGGTTCTTTACATGATCTTCTTTAAGTGCATGGTCCAAATTAATGGCACCTACTGCCTTCTGCATTAAAGGCTAAGCCAGGCGGGATGCTGGAGAGCTCTTCACTGCTTCACAGCAATACTTGGCCCAAGTTACTGCCTCCGAGTTAGAGGGTGCCTGGGCTGATTCCTCAGTCATGATGTTTATTTCAACAGCATTCAAGAAACAGAGAAGTCTAAGCCAACTCCTATGACAGTTAAAGGCTCCAGTATTATGCCTGGTAGAATCCACCCTAAAACTTCTGCCGAGCCTCATCCAAGTGCTGGCCTAGGAAAGCAGGAGAGAAATTCCCCTGCTACAGTCTGCAAAAGCTCAGTTTTAGTTCATGAAAGCTGCAGATTTATCAGAAGAGATGGGAAGCACCAAGCATACCTTGACCGACTCTCCCTTCCACGCTGAGCTTCACCGCACTCTGAATTTAAACTAGGTTGGCCACAAGCCCTCTGGATGCGAGCATGGAAACTGCTCCATGGTGGCTGAAGCCTGGCCAGGGCTTTGGTAGGCTCTGTGTGGTATTTCTGGGGCTTTCCACCCAGAAGGGATCATTAAAAGCTGCGCTTTTCAGCATCTGTGTTACGAACTGGGAAACACAGCATCTCCATGCAGCAATATCCCGCCTAATAATGTTATGTTCCCAATAAGAGGCTTCTGCCTCCTCTCTTCCCAGAATCAATGATCAGATATGAAGGTAGAAGGACCAAGAGATCAAAGGAGTCTCCTTCAGCTCCACCTCCTTCAGGCTGTCCTGTATAACCCGGCGGCAACAGACCCTGAGTTATATCTTTTTGGTCTCCTGGCAGATGGCAGCTCAGGCACCAACAGGGTTTCCAGACAACTGCTGTGTTCTCCTGAGAAAGCAGCATCTCCAGCTTGCTTTGTCCCTAGAAATACCCCAGCAAAGCCATGCATGAATGACACAGGTGTATCCGGGATGTTCAGAAATGAATGTTCTATAGCTAAAGCTAAAATCTGGTTTTATTAGAATAAGGTTAAATAAAAGCCTTTATCTACCTGCAAAAAGAGGTGTCTACTATAAATATACATATCTATATGTTGTCCCTTCCCTAGAACAGTGGAAAAAGCCACATTGCTCCACAACTCCCCTGTAAGCATTTCGTCCCTTTGAAGACCATGTTCAGTCTAAGTCAATTAGAGCCAATTTTTTCCCTTCTACGCAAATCAGGCTCTAACGAAGCCAAGAACAGCTCAGTGTTGTCAGAGTCAGACAAGGATGCCTGTTGGCACTTGCTCTCTGCCTGATCTCAGAGCTGTGAAGATGCCACAGGAGCCACCACATGTGTGAGGTGGGAGAAAAGGGGGCAGGATGTGTGGGGACAGGTTTAGGGCAGGCAGAGGACACCAGTGGGTGAGCACACAGCTTGATCTCCAACTGCCTCTGCAGCACCTTTGCAAGTAGCTCTCTGACTTATGAGCCAGCACCCTTTTTACAGGCATGAAGTCTTCTTCATATTATTTCAGGCACCATTTACTAAGGCACAGCTGGTGTCCAAATAGTTTTTTTACAAACCAATGCAAATACACCAAGCCTCCCTGCACATGGACACATATTTACCAGAGAGTGGTGTGAAGAGGATTGGGTCCCTGACTCACCCCCACATTTGTATTGCTTCATGCGGTACACATGTACCGCTGCAGCATCCGTACGTCCTTCCCCAACTCTCCCAGCCCTGGTTGCAGACACAAAATGGCTCGGCTGGCTTCTGTTGGCTTTTGCAGAAGATCAGAGGGTTCATTCAAGAACATCCAAACTATTAAAAACATACCACCCTCTTTCTTTGCGCTACAGTGTCTTAGGAGATACTGCTGCCTTTCCCTACACAACACAGCAGATGCGGAGTCAGGAGTTTGAATGCAGCTTTAAACCATTGCTGTAGATGCATCAGCTTTACTAGTCTCCTGCAGGTCTTTTCCTTGTCATGTCTCACACAGGCCCCGATCAAAGCCAAGGGAAGGATAAACAGCACAGTCTGGAAATGCTGGATATCCCCCCCCACTTTCTGCATGACCGCCATGGGCTTGTCTTCCTGGTTTTCATAGCTCTCCCCAGGCTCAACCGTTCATTTCATTGCTCCATGCTTGGTCTCTCCTCTGTCCTCCCCATGACTCCTCGCAGTCAGGGGTCACTGGAGCTCGAGCTGCCAAGCCTCCCCAAGACCCCAGCCCTCATTCCCAACCCGTGAGTCATTTCCCCTCATCAAACCTCACCTTTCAACTTCCATTTTTCATTTGCTTATGATTTTCTCTCTATCTCTGCAGGGTTTTTGCTCTACACCGTTCAATTGCAGCCCTGTTGGTCCAGGCAGGAGTGCTGCTACTGGTTTCAGCAGGAGACGGAGGGGTGTGAAGACACCACATAAACATGCAGGGCTAAATCTGTGCAACACAGCACCAGCCCCTGTGGAGATGGATTGACTTGCACCAGCTGAAAATCTAAGCCGTGTTGCTGTGGTCACTTGGGGTTCCTTTCTCTCAAGAAAACATCATTACTGGATGATGAAAAGTTGTTTGGAAATGGAAACAAATCCATATAAAAAAAATAAAAGAAATAAAAATTCACATTTTTCCCATTTCACATGCTTTGAAATTGGCACCTTTTCTATGATTTTTCATCAGTACATTTTTTGGAGTTATTGTTATTTTTGGAAACCATCAGAGGTATGGCTTTTGGTAATAAAATGTAGTGTCTGGCCAATAAAAGAATTGCTATCAGGATCTCAAAGGTCATAGTGAAAAGTCACCTGTATTTCATAAAAAAGAAAAAGAAAATATAATTAATGCTAATATGGTTTCATAAAAATTCATTTTAAAAGTTCTTAAATAAAATCCTCTACCTGTGAAACACCATGAAGTTTTAGCTCATCATAAAACCACACACACTGGTTTGGGGGTTTTGCCATCCTCAGCCTCTGGCAACGATCAGCAAAGGGATTTCTGAATAGCAGGGTCCACCTGGGCTTCTGCCTCAGTGGGATCTGATGGACGCATCCCCTGTAGCTCTGTCTCATTTAAAGCTTTGATTCTTATGTGGTGCCTTCATTAAAACAGTCCTTATACTTCTTTCACTGTATCAGGTATGAATGGGAAAGTTCTCTGTGGAAGCAGTGGATGTTCAATCAAAGGAAGCAAAAGCATGGCCAATCCCAGGATTTTAGTCTACATAATAAACTGTGCCTATGGTCAGAGCAGAGATAATCCAACAGCCACGATTGCCCCTTCCAAAACATCACTTGTCCTTTCAGCGTCCTCCACCTGGGCTCTTCCTTTGCACCCTCAGGTCACTAATGCTCAATGATAGTCAGTGCCATTTCCCCAAGGACTTGCCACCTGACCACTCTCCCTCTTTCACCGAGGGGATGATCTTGCCCAAATGAGGTTCCTCTTCCTGGAGTCTCTTCTGAAGGTTCCAGCCTCCACCCAGACTGCTCCAGCCAAGCATCTCTTCCAAGTGGCCAAAGGGCAGAGACACCTCTAGGAACTCATGTAGCAGGGGTTGTATAACCGCAGCCACCCCAAGTGGTAAGAGCATCCTTCTTAGTTTATGCCACCTCCTAACAGCAAGCTCAGACCCCGCAGATGCTGCCCAGGGCCACGTACACAGGCTGGGAATTACAGCATGTGCAGTACAGGTTCATATGGCCACTAGCACAAGCCCTTAGCCAAAAAACACCAGGCTATATTGGTGTCTGGGGTTGCTTCTCGGTTTGCCTGTGGCTCATGGGCACCTCAGTGTTCTCCTCCTGCTTATTACACCGACTCTCCCCAAACACACTCTTCCAGCACCTTCCCTAATGCAAAGCATGTGGTCTGCTGACCATGCCTGGATTCTCCCTCATCACCACTGGTTTGAAGTATGCAGGCAGACGAGTGAACAGTGACCCCTGCCAAGGACAGGGTAAGGCCCTCCCATGGGTGGTCTCCTCCACCCCTGCTTACCATGGGCCTGTGACTAGGGGAGACACAGGGAACAAGACAGGGCTTGGGAGGGTGTCCCAGCCCCTGCACTCACTCTGGGGGAGGCCGGTGGTGTGAGCGCGTCTTCCCCGTCCCCTGCTCAGCAAGCCAGAGATGAATTACTGAGGACAGCTGAGACAGGAGGCAAATGGCATCACGCTGATGCCGAACAAGGCCTGTGACTGTGCGTTGTGGGATCCTAAATATTTGGAGAGCAAAGGTCAGGAGAACAGGACACTCCTTGGCGGTGATTTTCTTCCCACCCCTGCGGCAGGGACGTGGGGCTGCTATGCCTGGAATGACCCCAGGCATCCACCGGAGCCAGTGCCCTGATGGGTCACCCCAGGGTTCAGTGGTACCCACAGGCAAGTCCTTGTTCTCCTCCAGCTTTCGGCTGCCACCAGGGCCTGGTGTGATGCCCTCCCTGTAGCCAGTTGGTATTTACAATGGACCAATGTGGTGCAGCACAAAGCCAGGAGAAAAGTGCCCAGCAGCCACGCGACATCCTCAACAGGGCATGGTAGGAGCTGCTGCCAGGCAGCTAATCCACCTTGCCACGTCCCCCCATGCCTGCAGGCTAGGCCCCCAGCTGTTGCCAAAATAAACACTTGGGCATGGCAACACTGACATTTGCTTTCAGTGAACACACACTGGGAGAAGGAGGGAGCCATGTTATTTTTTCCAGGCTGGTCACGAGGCAGGAGACAACCTGCTCAACGTGGGGTGTTTGGGATTGCGTCTGCCCCCGTGACTTTGCAGCCATCCCCAGTGCGCCCTGGCTGACACCCTCCGCATGGACCTCTTCCTATGCAGAGCCCACAGCCATGTCCCGAGCTTTGGCGATGCTCCCAGGTGCGTCTGCCAGGTTAAACGTCTCTTGCCACACTTTGCCGTCCCCACACCAGGGCTGCGGAGGTCCACAGGGCAGCAGCCCCACAAGTGGGAGGGTTGCGCAGGGCACAGCAGCAGCAGGTATGGCCTCATTGGGCAGGGGGCAGGCAGCCAGCACACAGCCCACCCCTCCCCCCAGAAGAGCATCCCTCCACCAAGGGGGTCACAGCTCTGTCCAATGCCAGTGAAGGCAGCAGCCCCTGCGCTTGGCTGGTGGCTATTGCTGGAGTGTAGGCAGGGACAGTGAGCTGGGATTTCACGTGCTGGCTTTTTTCATGCTGGGGGAGGTTAAAAAGGCATCTGGAGGGAGGTTAGAGGGGTGAAGAAGTTTAGCCAAGGGACCTGCCAGAGGATGGGAAGGGTCGGTCCGTCAGATGAGCACAGAAAGTCCTTTTCCACAGATTTGCTGCTCAGTTGTCCCGTGGATGAGCAAGGCCAGCTGGGAGGAGGAGAGACAGCCCTGTCACTGGTTATATGTGCAGACCTCACCCCGGTGAGCTGCCACGCTGGCTTCTTCCCTCCCCCAGAGGCCGCAGGAGATGTGCACATAGAGGATCACAAGGCTGCCCAGACCCCAGTCCACACCCCAGCCCACCCACAGGAACAGGCATCTGTCAGACCTCCAGTGGAGAAGGGAGCACCAGGGTACTTCACAGGGGACAGGGAGAGGTTTCCACAAGGACACCCACCCCCGGGTGCCAGCTGACACTGCAGCCTTTCTTTCTTACCCGTCCCTATTCCCTATTCCCATCCCATCTCAGGATTTGGGAATCAGGTAAGATCTGCTGACAGAATGCTGGCATCCCTGGGATTTCCCCTGGAAGGATGGCTGGGGGCAGAGGGGAGTCCCCGGGAATGCGGTGCCAGTCAATTTTATTCTGGGAGAGATGCCAAAGCTGAGCACAGCTGCCGAAACAGGGGGTTTCCTCATGAACAGGCTGCTGTCCCGCTGCCCCTGCCCTCTATTGAATGCTGTGGGGAAAGCGGGGAGAGATTGCCCATCCCTCTCCTGTACCCCAAACCCCGCCTGCATGGGGGAGAGGCATCAACCTACCTGCCACAACCGCGATCCCAAACGCTCAGAGCTGGCCCTGTGTGAGCATTGCTGTCACGCTCATTAATTACCTGGATAATTCAGCTCAGCGCAAAATGAAGGGGTTCATTTTTCTGGTTATTGCCCCAGCCAGGTTAAGGCATCTGGAAACACCTCCCACACTTTCAATCCAAACTGAGTATAGAAGGGCAAGTTGCAGCAGCCAAAGTTCAGACTGTTAAATTGCACATCTTTTCATTAATACTCACAGTGCATCACAAAAATGGTCAGGAATCACGAGGCTGAACAGGGAAACTGAGGCACAGAGTAGCAAAGCAGCAACCCCCCACATCTCTGCAGCTTTATCCTCAGCACCACCCTGATCTGCCCTTTGGTGGAAAGGCTGGACAACACTCTTGCTGAGCCAGCCCCGGGTCCTGTCCCTTGGACAGCAGCGGGCAAAGCAGTTTCAGAGGGTATTGAGGGTGCACAACCCTCAGGGCCCGTGCTAGCAGCACGGGTGAATTCCTTGAAGCCGCTGGATGCTTCTTGCAGCTGCAGAACAAATTCAATAACAATACTATGAGCAATGCTTTTTTAATAGGCACGAGGTGAAAAGAACCCAGCAAGTCAATATTTGTGGATGAAAACAAAATAAGCCAAGCTGTTAGCACAGAGGAATGCAAGGGAGGCCAGGAGGTGGCTGCAGTAATTATTATTTCGTCTGCCAGATAGCTGTGGTCCTCCCCGCTGCCTCCTTCCCCCGCTGCCCACGCTGCCTGTGCTGGAGGGAGGGCAGGGGAGAGGTGGAGATGGGGCAGAAAAGAGCAAATGTTTTGGCTGCAGCAGCATCGGGCGTGTGGCTGGGGCTGGCTCAGCGCTCCATTCGCCGGAGGGTGAGCGCTGCCCTGGCCCAAGTATTTAATGTCAGCGGCTGGAATGTGCTTAACACAACATTTTACAAGGGAACATTAGTCAAGCATCTGTACTGACAGAGTGGGTCAGTGATAAGGAGCCGGCGCATGGGAGCTGCAGGGAGACGGCTCGTGTTTCAGGCAAAGGAGGGCAAGGATTGCAGAGACCGCACCAGGGCAAGCTGAGGCGGGACAAAATGAGCCAGACAGTTCTGCTTTTGCTGTAGCTGTCCTGAAAAGCATCACGCAGTGCTGTCCGTGCCACACTGACAGCGGGCTCCCCCAGCTATGGCATGTGCTGCCCAAGAGTCCTCCTCCAGGCCCCCTGTGATGTGGGATTTGGGGAAAACTCTCCAAAAGCCATTCCCAGCCACATGCTCTGGTTTGCAGGAGTACCGATGTTTGACTGCCCCTGGGCATAAGGTACAGGTGGGACATTTTTGGTAACTTAGCTCAGGCTTTGTTCCCCTTCAGCAGGGTCTCTCGAGACAGCCACTTCCACCTGAGCCAGCACAATCAGGCCACGGCAAGGAGTGTCCATCCCTAAACAGCAGGAAGGAGATGTGCCACAGCCTGGAAATGTCCCAGAAATCAGGTTGTGAAACATTAGTCAGCTTTGCCTGCGACCTGAAAATGGCACTACCCTCCATCTATTCCTAGAGCTATCCATGTTCATTAGCCTTCTTGGCCCCCAGGCTTAAAAAAATCCCCCAGTGTCATGACTCCTTAATAAGATGTCATCTTCAGCCATGACAAACACGAGCGCTCAGTAAATAATAGCCCTGCCATGTAATGTCATGCCTTTCCCATCTGTTGTAGTAATGACTGTGCCTCACCTGCCACCCTCTCCCGGCTGCTCCACACAGGCAGTGGCTGAGCCAAGCCAATGCTTCCCCGGCTCAGCAGCCCTACCCCTTCAACAGCTGCTGGGCTTGTTTTTGGGGCAGGCAGGGCAGCCAGCCCTTCTGCAGGGGAGGAAATGTGCTTGGACACAGGTGGTGGTGTGCAATCCAGCGCAGGAGAGGGGGAGCACAGCCCTCCGGTACCCTGCCTCCCCAAGAGCTGCAGAGGGGCTTCCTTGCCTTCCTCCGTTTTTCCTCCTTATTCTTGACTTTTTTCTCTTCTTATCTTTCTCTTTTTTCTTCCTTTCCTTTCCTTTCCTTTCCTTTCCTTTCCTTTCCTTTCCTTTCCTTTCCTTCCCTTCCCTTCCCTTCCCTTTCTTTTCCTTCCCTTCCCTTCCTTTCCATTTCCATTTCCATTTCCTATTTCCTTTTCCCTTTCCTATTTCCCTAATTTCCTTTCCTCGCTGCCACAGTCCCACATCCCTGTGCTTGGTGCCTGCAGGCCTGTTGGAGCACAGTCTCTCTGCTTTCACTGCAAACCCATTTCCAAAAAGCTCTCCAAGCATTGCCTCAGGGACAGGACAAAGCTGAAGGAGTTTGAAAAGCTCACTTCAGCAGTTTTGGAACAGAGTTCCCCTTGTCCCCTATCCTCTCCCACTAGAGAGCATTAATCCCTTTGTGCCTCAGTTTACCCATCTGCATATCTGCATTAAAGACCCAGAGCAAACCTGTTGCCATGGGGTGGGTTTTTCGCACTGGTTGGCTGTGGGCGTTTAACTCTGCTCCCCAAAAATCCACCTCCTCTCTGAGCCATGAAGAAGAGACACCACTACAGAGCAGCTATTATTCATCACTGCTTAAGTAGCTCCTGTTTCCCTTCTCCACACCCCATGCCCATTACCATCCCTTGGTGCAGCCCCTGGCAGGGCCTGGAGAGGCACAGGCGTTGGGTTGGAGTTGCAGAGCAGGAATTAATTGTTGGTAACTACTAGCAAAAAATTAAAAAAAAAATTGGCATGGACTAAACAAAGCGGTTTCTAGGGTGGGATTTCAAGTGTGTAATGTCCTCAGCCTGAAGCGAATGTGGAGACAGACACTGCCTTTACAGGATGCCTTTTTTGCCCCCTCCCCTTCCTGTGAAACTTGGGTTACACTGAGTGCATAAAGGATAGCAGGACGTGGCAGTGCTGTTTGCCATGAAAACTAATAGGGCCATGCCTGCTTTCATCAGCAGTGTAATTAGAGCCACGGATAATGTTTTAAAAAGCACAGCAGCTTCAAGTGCAAGCAGGGATTTATTAGTGAAAATGAAACCATGCTCAAGCCTTTGCAGATCTTATTTTAAGAGTCTGAAGGAGAAAGGAGCGGGCTGGCTGGCTGGGCGGCCAGGGAGGTGAGGCAGCCAGAGCTCTGCCACTGAGCAGCAGTGATTAGCAGCAGTGACGGTGGCTCATGACACCACTGGGCTGCCATTCTCGCTCCACCACAGGTTGTCTGCACTACCTTGGTCATATCACTTAACCTCACAGTGCTTCAGCTCTTAGCCTGCACAGGGGGGGCAAAAATTACTCACCTACAGCTCTGTAGAGAGATTCTATTTCTGTATAAATAAGGATAATGCTTCGGGGGCACTTCCAGCTGCTGCAGTCCCTTTGAGGGCCCAGCAGGACCCAAATGGATGGCCAAGGGACCCCACTGCATCCTATAGGTCCAGAGAGCAGCTCTGGAGAGTTCTCCCGCTCTGGCACTGCCACCTGACAGCACAGCCATGTATGGTGGGTGGTGACAGAAGGAGAAAGAGAGAAAATGTCCCAGCAGGTGATCATAGCAAGCAAATGGATACGCAGACTCCTAGGGTCTCTGGTTCTACTACAGACCCAAAGTCTGCCCCAAATTTGAGTTCCCTGGTTTCTGCTGTCTTGACCCAGTGCCACCACTGGAAGGCTGAATTCCCGGTTTTGGCTGGCTCTCCATGCTCCTGATGCTACTTTATAGACTCAAATATTTCCTCTGTGCTGATGGACAGAGGATGTCTCATCAGTACTCAACTAGGCTGGGGGGGGCAGAGAACACAGCTCCTTTGGCTTCAGGAGAGACCTGAATATGACAGAAAAGTGCATTTGAAGGCTGATTTTGGTGCTAGGAAGAGAGGAGACTGTGCTCCTGAGAGCACGACACATGTTTAGTGTCTGTTTCTCCACTCTGAGAACAGTGTGGCTGGTCAACAGGGATAAGCTGTGCAGAAAACATAGTCCTGCATCTATTTATCTCTTTGTGAGAGAGTGGCAGACTTGCAAAGTGAGCAGTTCTCTTTGGAAAAAGCTTGCTGGAGGGGCTTTCTTGGCCTCAAATGCCCTTGCCATCTGCACACATAAGAAACCCTTCATAAGGTTCTCATTTCCTCTTTACCTTTTTTATATAGTCCATAATAAGATCCCTAATTTTAATGGACTGTATGGATCGCACTAGCAGGGAATGGCTCCAGCAGAGAGGCTTTAACCCTCTGTTTCAATGGGATCAGCATTGGAGCTTTTGGTCCCTTGCTCGGCTCCAGTGCAGGTACTGTAGAATTTCTGTGGCCACCTCCACCAAAGCCTTCCGTACCTGCCAGGAGACGCTGGGGTGCAGGTGCCCTGTGTAGCGTTTGTGGGAACTAACCCCTCACTCTCAAATGCTTATGAAGCAGTACAAGAAAAATCAGCAGTACTTTGCCAAATTGGAAGGTGTGGAAGGAGCTGGGCTTGTTCGGCCAGAGGAGAAGGCTAATGGGTGGTTATAGAGAAAACAGAGCCACACTCTTCCTGGAGGTGCCTGGGAAGCAATAGACACAAGGCACAGCACGGGAAAGTCTACCTAGATGTTAGGAAAATAATTCCTAGTGAGACTAGTGACAACACAGTTTGAAAAGAACATAGAAGGGTGACTTCCCTGGGCCAATCCTCTAGAGAAAGAAAGAGCTGAAAGATATAATACCAGGGGGGTGCAAGTGGTCTCAGCAGGGCACCACGCCAGATCTGGATCTGTGTTAAAAGCCACTAAATGGCTTGGGTGAGAGGCAGGGGAGAGCGTAACCCAGGCTGAAATGTCTTACGGTGTCCCTTGTTTGGGACACAGCTCAACTTGGATGTCAGTAGCCTGGCTGGGATCTCGGCTGGGGAAAGCAGTGCACAGGAGCTGATGGAGCCGTTACGCCAGATGAGCCAGGCAGCGAGGACGCACAGAGCACGTGTCAGAGGCTCTGGGCTGGTTCCTGACAGCTTCTTTCTCCCAGAGCTCCTGGACAGGAGACAAAACGTGATTTCTTGCTCCTTCCATTCAAAGGCGGCTGTGAAAGTCTGATTTATGCTGAACACTCTGGAAAAGAGAAAAGCTTGGCTGTGGAACGAAGTTCAGCTCCCAGCCAGGAAAACCTTGTATGGGATCAACAAGTTTTAACCATGCAAATCAAATTTGGGTCCAAACAGAGCCCTGTTTCACGACTTCTGCCTCTCCCTTCCTCACTGCACAGGGCCAGGATACCTCCTCCCTTGAACAAGCCCTCACATCCATTCCCAGTGGCAGAGACAAGCCAGGATGTTGTAGACAACTTTTTTTCTTTTTTCTTTTCTTTTCTCTAATCTTTTCTTTTCTTCTTTTCTTTTCTCTATTCTTTTCTTCTTTTTTCTTTTCTTTTCTTTTCTTTACTTTTCTTTTCTTCTTTTCTTTTTTCTTTTCCCTTTTCTTTTCTTTTCTTTTCCTCTCTTCCATTCCCTTCTCTTCCTTTTTTCAAGGTGCAGCCAAACACGTCACAGCTCCATCTTTCACCAAGATGATTCCCAGCCACCAAAGTGTACTGGAAGATGTCTGCCCACCTGTGAGCCTGTCATCAAAATCCATGGCTGAGCATGCCCTCATGCTGTGTGACCACAGACAGCACAGATGGGTGCTCAGGGCACTGTAGAGAGGGAATTGCTTAGCTCCGTTGCCAGCAATGAAGGTGGGCAGGTGATCTTTTTATCCATGCCTTTGTTTCCCCAGGTGGATGCCGCAGACCAAAGGCCACTGTATGTCCTCTTCCCCCAGACCCACCAACTCCTGGATGACCCTGGAAATCAGTTGTGGGAGCAATCTTTGGAAGTTGTTTGGGGTGTCTCCAGTCATAGCAATAGCAAATCCTCACCCTGTCCTAGCACAGGTGAGACTGATTCAACAGCAGTACTGATACACCATGGAAAGGTGAGACCTCGCATCCAGGCATGCTCACATGGGGACAGTTCAAGGGCCTCAGGGGGTCCAGAAACAGCTGTCTAAGATGGGACCACCTGAAGCTTGTGTCTAACAATCTGGCTTACAAGGCAGGTACAACAGGACCTGAATAGGCCCCTGATGAACCTGGACATCCACCCATGGTGCACAGTGGTAGAAGGGGAGGCAATGAACACATGCTGCAGAAGAGAAAGCTTTGATTAAATATTAGGGGGGAAAATCACCCTGGGGATGGTTAAACACAGGGGACCAGAGAAGTGGGGGAATCTCCATCCTTGGAGACATTCAAAACTTGGCTGGACAAAGCCCTGGGCAACCTGAACTAAAGTTGGCTCTGCTTTGAGGGCTGTTAGACCAGAGAGCGTCAGAGGCTCCTTCCAACATAAATTATCCTGCGACCTACAGCCACAGCACAACCCAAGATGCTCTTGCATCATCTGGAGTTCAATAAACCCATCTGGGCTTCTGCTTCTAAATCAGCAGGATCCTAATTCTCCCTTATGATTTAATCCCTTAATTCATTTGCCATAATCCTGTAGTATGTGGCTGGAGGAAAAGGAAACAACACAGCAAAGCAAGCAGAGAAATGCAACCAGTGCCCCCGAGAATAGTATATTACTCCTCTTCTTTCCTGTTTGCCTTCCTGCCGTTCTGCTTCCATGAAAATTTGTGGGATTTCATCCAAAGCTCCAGTATCTCCTCTCCAGCAGTGGCTGGGGATGGATGCTTAGAAAGAAAATATCAGAAACAGTGAGCACACAGTGATCCTTTCCCCACTGCACCCTGCCAACCTCTAGCAGCTGAAGCTTCAAGGACATCTGAAGCTAAAGGCCACATCCAAACTGAGTGCTTAGTAGTTACCAGCTGAGAAACTGCCAGCAGAGTGAGAGCCACAGCAGAGTGAGTTTTACAGGTCTGTCTTCTTCTTCATATGAAACAGGCTGCCTGGTCCTTTCACCAGGCACCTGCCTGTGCCCTCTCCCCCTGGTCCCAGCCCCAGCCTTTGGGATGGGAACTGGAAAGGGACCAGCATCACTTGTAGATCTGCTTAGTGCTGTGAGCATTGCATCTGACCCACAGATGCAGAGCCTGAGCATTTCATCCCTATTCTCCCTTTCCTCTACTTTCCTGTGTCCCTGGTCCCACAGTGATCTTGGGAATTCTTAATAAAAGCTGTCTCAGAGGTAAAACACAAGACCCCTCCCTTGACAGGCGCTGGTGTGATGCTTCTCAGCAGTGCTGTGACTCAGCCCCAGCCATTGTTCCCCCGGAGAAGTGCCATGCGCCTTTGCAGTGTGTGTTCGGGTTGAAAAGCCTTTTGTAGACAATTTATCCACCAACCCAGAACAGGAGCATTTTACACTTTGCTGTTCCGTTGTGCTGCTAAAGGAGAGCTCCCCACATACACACACACATACAAACACACCTGCATGCACCCACACCTGTGCACACACGCATACACACCTACGCACATACACACACCTGTGTGCACACATGCACATACACACCTGCACACAGCTGCACACATGCACATACACACACACACCTGCCCACACAAGCACATACACCCCTGCAGACAGGCACAAATACACCCCTTCAGACACACACAAATACACCTCTGCACACACGCACGCACATACACACAAGCGCACGCAGAGCAGAGCCTGCAACAGGAATGGCTGGAGCAATCAACCTGCTGATATTTTAAAATACCACACCCTATCCTGGCAAGGGTGCTTCCCTGGGGGTGCTGAGCACCCTGACCCTGGGCTGGGGTGCTGGGAGGCAGGAGGTGAGTGCTGGGCACATACAGTGCTCACAGGCAGCAGGTCCTGCCAGCTCACACAATCCTGGGGGAGGAATGATGAGGGATGCTCCAGTCAAGGACATGGCCCAACACCACGTGTGTACCCATAGTTCAGGCACAGTCGTGTGTGCTGACAAGGCAAGGGGAGCTTTACACCAGACCTTTTCTCCTTCTCTGACCTCCTTGCTTTCCACAGACCCCCCTCTTCTGCTTCCTCCTGCACAGCACCAAGGCACTGATGCTGCGTGGCAAAGGTCATCTGAAACGTGATTATCTGAGGAGCTGGATGTGTGCGTCTTCAGAGGTGTGTTTCTTCAGAGGTGTCAGTGAGCTGAAGTGTAACTTTATGGAGGGAAATAAACTACATGCATATTCACAGCTGTTGCCCACTAATGAAGCACATACTAGGGTACGAATCCCTCTCTGTGGCATTTCTGGGTACTCGAAGTTCACAAGGAAGACAGCCGCTTCGAGAGGAGAACAAGAGGATGCCTCTCCTGCCCCTGCACTGACACACGGGCTGGCGTAGAAAAGTTGTCAGTGGAGTTTGGAAAAGAAGCAGAAATATGTATTTCCCCAATAATCTCAAAACTTCAATAAATATTTTCCCTCAGTAGGACGTAGCTGAGGAATCTGGGGACCATTGCTGGAGCCAGCCGCTCTGAGAGGAGAAAGTGAAAAGCCAGTCCAAGTGCAACAACTGCCAGGACAATAAAGGGATCTGAAGGGGCTCAAGGGTAGGAGGGGTTCTTTTGTTTCTTTAGTGTTGTTTCTTGACTAATATTTACATCTCAGAACCAGCAAAGCACACCTCCAGATCAGGCACAGGATCTTTTACTCCTTACTTGGGCGACAGAACGTATAGGCAGGACAACTGTTCGAACAAAGATGTGTGCCAAGCCCAGTGCACCGAAGGGAAGAAATAAAAATACGGGTTATTTAAAACACTTGTATTAACAGAGGGGTTCGCCTCTCCCTGGCCTTTGTGCTCTGCTGACATTGTGGAGGCAGATGAAAAGCCTTGCTCTGGAGCATCAGGCTGGCCCCAGCCCCTGGGGTTTGTTCCGCTGGCCCCTGGCCTCCCTGGGCCACCCGTTGGCACCCACACTGTCACCCACACTGTCACAGGCACCTCTCTGCCCCAGCAAGGTCCTGAGGAGCGGGACACAGGTGCAGGAGGTGCTGGTTGAAATTCTCACCCCTTCCCTGCCAGGGAGAAGTACAGCTTTGTTTTAAATTGGCGGGCAAGACGAGGTGGGTGCAGTGTCATGATACCTGATGTGGGAATGCTTCTCACAGGCTGAGCCTCATCTGCACATGGTTTACAGCATCTCCCGGGTACAGTGGTGGAAGACAGCCACAAAGGGACAGGATCCAGACAAATCAACTTTGTGCCAGCAAAACTGTAGCTCTTTCCCCTTCCCATGCCCTCCCCACCCTCCCTCTCTGCCCCGCCTTTTCAAATATATTCAAAAGATTTCAACCCAAATGTTCCCAATTTGGGGCTGAACAGCATTCCCAGAATTTGTGCTTTGTAAGAGGGATGGAGGGATGCAGAACAGCAAAGGGCTGGTGCCACCCAGTGCCTTTCCACAGCCTGGCTTTGCACCAGGAGGCTAAACCCTGAAGAGAGGTGCCAGGTCCTGCCTGTGGGCCCTCCATTCCCCAGGCAATTACAGGACATGATCTGGGTGCTTCAGCATGTGGTTAGGAGGGCAACACAGGGCCCTCAGGGAGATAATGGGAGCCAGAAGGTCTTATCAACTTCCTGGAGGGCAGAGCCAAGCCCTTCAAATGAAAGCCCTTGAGAGAGCGGAGAAGATCTTCCCTCAAGTGTCAGGCACGTTTCAGCAGTTTATAAATACCGACATCCTCCCTCTGCCACGCTCAGCCTCACAGCACCGCCTGCATCCTCAGCCCTGGACCTGGTCCTGATGGAGCTGAGCATCTGAGCTTAACTTGGCCAGGGGAAGGCAGGATCAAGCCTCAGGGGTGTGCATGTGCGTGTGTTTCTAGAGGCACCTTCAGCTGCTGTTGCTTTGTTCAGCCTTCTCTTGTTTGAGCTACGTTTTTTCCTTACACAGACCAAAGAAGGGGTTAAACTGAGCTCACCTTTCCAGGAGCAGGACTAGGCAGTTACTTGGCAGGATCCAGCCCCTTTCTCTCCCCCTTCTGCCCCATCCCTCTCCCCCACTCTGTTTCTCTCCTGCCCATCCCACCGCTGAGTGCAGAGACTCCCCAGGCGCCCAGATGATGAGCTGTGCACCCTAATGATGGGAAAGGGGACAACTGCATCAGACCCCAGGGCCAATCCCAGCCGTGTTGGAGGCTCCCCAGTGCACCCGTACTGAGGATCCAACACACAGAGGGGGCGGTCACTAGCTTCCTACCCCCCATCCAGAGACGGGGCTCTCTCCAGGTGTCTGATCCCCATGGCTCCACCACCCAGCCCTTTCCCAGCTGATGCTCTGCTGAGCAGGATCCCCTGAGGACACATAGGGTGTTGCAGCCCCACAGACCTGCTCACCCAGCACTACCAGGCTAACCCTATCCCTCTGCTGTCGCATGCCCAAACCTGCTGAGACCTGAAGAGGATGGGGTGTCACAGGGTGGCCAGTTAGTTAGATCTGGTCTCACCTTTGCCAGGAACAGGATTGTAGCAGCACATCTACTGCCAGCTGGGAGCATGGCTAATAAAAGGGTCTGCGTTTAGAAAAAGAGTAAATAAAAAGCTCCTAGGGCTGTTTGTCACACAGACTGGGGAGAGAGGGTAGGCACAGGCATTTTCCTGAGAAGCCCCAATACCTCTGGCCTCCCTGTGAGGCCCCGGGGAAGGAGGTGCGTTTGCTGCCGGTTGCAGTCCACATCCAGGCTGCAATTTCTGTGCTTTGCTGGAAAGGGAGCTGAGCCCCTGGTCCTGCTTATCCCTGCCAGCTCCTGCCACCTGTCAAGGGCAAGGGGTGACAAGAGGAGGAATTAAACCCAGCTGAGTTCTCCGAGCCCTTCTATGAGGTACCTAGCTCTGGTGCCACTGGTTTCCAGTGGGATCCCAGGTCTGGGTTGCCCCTGGATTCACCCAAAGGGCATGCAAGGTTTTAGGGGTTGCTGGGTTTATTCTTCCAGTCCTGGGAACAAAAGATGCATCCCGAGATGGAGACCTGAGTCTCTGCAAGGGCGATCAAATCCCCCAAATTTTGGGGGCTCGGCAGACACCCCCAAAATTGCACTGGGACTGGTGGTGGGATGGGCTCCCGGGAGAGTGGCTGGAGGGTGTTGACGGGGAGGGGGTGAGACGGGGGGAATGGGTTTGCCAGCGATGCCTCCCGATGGACACCGGCCAGCCCGCCCCGCGCCGGTTCCTGCCTCTGCCCCCGGGTTCCTCCTAACGAGGTTTCCAGCTCGGCTGAACCCCCGCGTTGCCTTCAGGACCGCAGCCGTCCGGGGCTGAACAGGGCTGGCGGCGGGGAATCGCCGTCCCCACCCCCCGATTTCTCCTCCCCAGTATTATCGAGGGTTCGGGTTACATCAAACAAACGTGAAAGCGGGGCAAAATTGAGGACGGGGTGCAGAAAATGTTGTTACGGACTCATGGAAAGACGGGGGGATGGTTTAAAACCCTGTGCCGACGCTCCCTTTGAAAGGGGGCGGCTCGGGCTGCTTTCGGCGGTGGTCCCCGCGCCCTGCGCAGGAGTTTGTGATGGAAAGTCTGCAAAAGCCATTAGGACTTTTGTGCTGGGGCACTAGAAAAGCAACGCAGACACCACTCACTTTTCTAAATAAACATTAGTCTTAAAAAGTTTGCACTGCTGACCCCCGCAGCTCTGATTACTTGTAATTCTCTGAACCATATTTTAAGGCTTCAAACTTTTTTTTTTTTTTTGCGGGGAGGGGGCGGATTTTGTTCGTTCCGCCCTGCAGCCGTGCCACAGATGTGCCGCCGGTACTGTGTGCTCCGGGGGCGACGGGCCGGGGCGGGGGGGGGCCCTGCCACCCCCCAGGCAGGTCCTCATTCCCCAGCTCCGCAGCCACAGCCCCTCCGCGTGTTCACTTCCTCCACATTCCCCCGGAGAAGCTTTTTCTTCCTTTCTTCTTTTTTGGAGGGGCTGGGACCACATTCGCCACCCCGGTGCAGAGATGCTGTTCCCCTCTTCGGGCTCCCTGGGAGGGCAGAGGCTTGAGGGCTGCGGCCCCATCCCCACCAGGCTGTGCCCCAAAACAGCCCCGGGACCCCTCCTCAAACAGCCACATCTTCGCAGCGCGGCGGAGGCAGCTGCACCGAGGTATCATCAGTATAATTGGAAGGGTCACATGTTAAACCCTCGCTGTTGTTCGCGGTAATGTAGCTGTGTCCCTCGGTTGCACATTTACCGATTTCTCTCAAACCAACCATTGTCACAAGGTTCATTCCAGGAGGAGTGAGCCAATGGGTTACCACGGCAACTATAATGACATTAAAACAGAGGCGGCAGCCGCCGCCGCCGCCGCCGCCCCCCGACTCCCGGGCACAGCTCTCCGTCCCTCTCCCTCCTTAAAAACCGGCACAGCCCGGCAAAGCCCCGCACCTTTCCCGTCGGGGCAGCCCGGGAGATAACACCGGCACCCAGCTGCAAACAGAGCGGGGCCGGGAGGGGGCTGGTTTGTTCGAACCTTCCCGGGGAAACCGAGCGCACCGCGGCGGGAGCAGCGCGGAGCCGCTCCCGCTCCCGCGGGGCTGAACTTGACCAATTCTGGTCAGTTTCCAGCCGGGGCGCAGGGCGCGTTCCCGCCGGCGGGAAAGGGGCGCGCGCGGCCGGGGTCTGGGAGCGGGACGGAGCGAGGGTCGGTCCTGCCCCGAGCGCTCGCCGGCAGCGGGGAAACCGGTACAAACCTGTGGGTTATAAAGCCGCCGCCGAGGCACCTGCGGGCTGGGGTGGGGGGGTGAGATCCTCTCCCTTGGCCCGGCCCCGTGGTGGAAATCCACTTTTTGCCACTTGGTTTTCGTGGCAACGTTCGTTTCCGATTGATTTTCCTTTATTATTTCTCATCGGCGCTGCTACACTGCTTTCCCGCGTTTTTATTTTCCCCTCGAAATTTCGGGCGAGAAAAGATGTTTTAAAAAAAGGACCCGTGTCCTTGCGTTACCACAAGATACCCTTCTCTCTCGATGAATATTTGCCATCTGTCCTGTCCCGGGCATATAAAAAAGCGCGACAAAGAACTACTGTGCAAAAGCAAAATTCTGGGAATATCGACTATAATATCAACTAGAGCTGGCGGGGGCCTCCAATATGAGTATTTTCCGTATGGGAGAACATACCGCCTGTCTTTCATTGCCGGCAGCCGATAGCAGCGCCTGAAATCGGGCTCTCCGGGATTTCAGCCACGCTTTCCCCAATATCTCTCCCGATCTCTGAGCGGGGCCGGGAAACGAGTCGTTTCTGTCAGTTTCTCGCCATTTATTTTTTCCCACGGGAGCCCGTGGGCAGAGGCTTGTCCGTGACCGGACAAGGACGGGGGGGAAAGACCAGACAGCTCTGCTCAGAGCTGTGGTTTCATTTCCTCCACCAAAATGTGCCCGACACCTGCCCGCGGTTGGGGCAAACCCCCACTCCGGGCAGAACCCGGAGCGTGCCCACGGCTCCCAGCGCCAAAAAAAAAAAAAAATTAAAAAAAAAAAAGTAAAGGGGGGGGATTCGGCGCAAGCAGAACCGGAGCCGCCCGCAGCCAGTTCACACGCTGTTTGCAGCGGTGGAGCGGCTTCCTCCAGCCGGCCCCGACGGCGGAGCTGGCGCCACCGGCACCGGGCCGTCCCCACCGAGCACCCGCCAGCGCCCCCGCCCAGACGGGGGGCTCCGGGCACCCCAGTCGGAGCGCCCGTGGCGGGCTGGGAGGGGGCCGAGGGGCGCTGCGACAGGGCGGCGGGGCCCGGCGCTCCGGGGGTGCAGGGTCTGGGGGGCACCTCTTGGCCCCGGCCTCCCTGATGGGCTGCACGGCCTCCGGAGCTGCCGCCCTCGCACAAAACCTCTGCAGTCGCCGTGCTGCCCCCGGGAAAGGGGGACACCCCTATTCCTAATGCCACCCACCTCTCAGCAGAGATGGGGGAAGACATGGGGGGGCCCCCACAGCCTGGCCACAGGTTCCCCACCTCCAGTTGCAGCTGGAAAACACACTAGGGCTGGGGGCGGGGGGTACGCGGGGTGAGCAGTTTCACCAGTCGCTGTTCCCCGGGGGACCCGGGCGTGCAGCCTCCCCCCAGGAGCTGGGGCGGGGAAGAGCCGCCGGGATGTGGGGAAGGACCGGCCGGAGCCGCGGGAGAGACGGAGAGGCGGCCGCGGGTGGGTGTCCCTTCCCGCAGGCCTTGGGGGTGTCCGGCCCACTCCACATCTCCACCTCCCCCGGGCAGAGCGCAGGGGCTGTGGGACCCTCCGCGGTGCGGCGGGAGGGGACCCCGGGGCGGCTGCCGGGGACGCGGCCGGGGCTCAGCTCGCCGCAGCTCCCGGGAGGCCAGAAATGCCTTTTTCGACGATCTCCTGAGCTCAAGAGCCATTAGAAACGTCCCTCTGAAGTGATCCTCTGGGCAGGGGCGTATTGAAAGAGATACACAGAGCAGGAGTATGCCCGAGAGGAGGTGGCAACATTGTCGGGCAGGGGAGAAAATGAAGTTAAAACCGAAATAAAAAGAAGAGGGAAAGACAGAGAGAAAGGTGGGAAAACGAAATTATACTCCTTGTGAAACGTGTAGGGCTTCTCCGGAGCAACTGCGGAAAGGAGGCCTTTCCACCACGGTGGATAAATTTACTCGTGTCCCACATGACCGAGGGTGGGGGACCCGGGACGCGGGGGGGGGGAGAGAAAGGTCATGGGACTGGGATTTGGGTTGTAAATCACAGAGGAGACGTGGATTTCAGTGCCGGGATCCGCGTTAGGTGGCAGCGGCCTCGGGTTTTGCAAGAGAAGTAATTATATAGGAAAAAGAAAAAAAAAAAAAAAAAAAAAAGTGGGGGTTGGAGTGGAGGGTGGGAAGAGGAAAGGGCATTTCAGAAATAACCCCAGTAAAATCTCGGGGGGTTAGCGGTGAGAAAGTGCGTTTGGGGGGCACAGATCTAGGAAAGCGTCGCTGGGAGACCCCGCTGGCCTAGGAAAGAAGTTGCCCCCCACATCCCCCCCGGGCCGGGGGTGGGTGCTCAGCACTGCACCCCGCGTCTGCTCGGAGGACGCCCTCCTGCCCGGCCCCGGCTCTCGGCCGAGCCCTGCCCGCTCCCTTTGTTGCCTCTATTTTGTGGCCGTGTCTCTCTCCTGGGAAGAGGAGATCACAGGGGCGCTGCAGGGGTGCGTTTGGGGGGGCAGCGCTTGCCCCGCCAGCCGCTTCACATCTCCCTCCCCTCGCCCCCACGCACCCTGCCGGGACCTGCCGCGGAGGGGGCGCCGCGGCCCGAGGCGAGGGGGGTCCGCCTGCCTGGACCCTGGCATTTTTTGGCCCCAACCCCAGGCGGGGGAAGTTTTTCCTTCTCCACTTTTTGTTTAAATTTAAAGCGACAGCGGCGGCCCCTCCGTCCCCTGCCCGCCGGGGGTCCGGCCCTCTGCGGCTCAGCTGCGGCCGCGGGTGTCACCAGCGCGGCTGCGCTCCGAGGGTTTCCTACACCCGGGGCCCTGTCCTGTGTCCCCCCCGCCTCCATCTGCCCGGGAATGAGGGGGGAGCACGGGGAGGGCACCCCAGGTAATGTCGTCCCGGTGGGGGGAAAATTTCCCACGGTTTTTGCAGGGAGCCCGGCTGGAGTTAATGGCGATCGTGTGCCCCGCAGACGGCTCTCGCTGCTGAGGAGTGATTTGGGGGGGGTAGTGGGGGCTCATTCAGGTTACACGGACTTTCCGAGGGCTCTCCGCTGGCCTCCGTCGGCAGGGAAAAGCGGAATATCTGGGAATTTTTGCGAGAGTGAAAGGAATCGCCGGTGTTGGTTTAACCCGTTTCAAAACCCCGGTACTAACGAAAGAGGAACGTAATTTCACTTGACAGGCGAGTTAAAGCGGGGAAATCGAAATCTGATCGA
This sequence comes from Phalacrocorax aristotelis, assembly GCF_949628215.1. NCBI lineage: Eukaryota > Metazoa > Chordata > Aves > Suliformes > Phalacrocoracidae > Phalacrocorax > Phalacrocorax aristotelis. Next base: position 48,839,074 of record NC_134281.1, read on the forward strand.
AACGGACAGGGACGGCCCCGAAAAGCGCTTCTCTGCCACCCTGCGACACGGAGCCAGACCCTCCTTACCCAGAAAGGCTCGGGGAGTGGGAGAAACACCACCGAATCGGTAATTAGGAAGATCCCGAGGCACCGACACGAAGCCTCCCCTGCAGGAACGGACCCACAAACTCGTTACACCCCTTGGGGCTCCCGCCCGACCTCTCAACGGGAACATGATCTCCCTCGCAGGTTTTCCTTCGGTTTTACGAGACCTGCTTCGACACACGGAGAGATGAACGATTACAATGCACTCCATATCCATTTATCCGCATCCCAGGGGGGCGGGATGCGGGCAGCCAGGGCGGCTGGGAAGCGAGGTATCCCGCCTGGCCGCGGCTCGGGGAGGCCGCCGAGCTCCGGGATCCGGACTCCTCGGTACCGGCGGCCCGGCGGGGAGATCCGCTTCCCGGGCGGCGGGTGGGCGCACCCCGGTACCGTCCACCCGAGGAGGGGAGATCGTTAGCATCTCAATGATGAGGAAGAGTTGAAAACGCGCGATCAAACCCTGCCGAGAGTGTTTTTTTTCCTCCCGCCCCGGATCGCAGCGTCACCTGTTGCCGCCACGGGTTTGGGGCGCCAAGTTGCATCTTATTTGATAAAATAATAAAATGCGAACTGGTCCTGCGCGGGCGCCCGGCCCCGTCCGAGCCCGGGGCAGGGGGGACCGGCACACGCTCGCCCCTGCACCCCCGCTGGGGCCGGGGCCGCCGCCTCGCGCACGGCCCCCCCGAGAAACGCACCGGCGGGACGGTGAGAAGGGGTGTGCGGGGGTGTGCTCCCGAGCCGCCGTGCTGCCGGCCGGGGTGCTGGGCGCCGCTGGGAAGGGCGCCCTGGGCTGCCCCGCAGCCCACCAGGCACAGGCAGGGGAACCGCCGAGCCCGGGGGGCCGCCCGTGTCTCCCCTGGCTCAAAGGAGGGGAGACACCCCCCCGCTGCGGCCGGGAGAGAGATTCCTGGGGGTGGACAGTGCTGGAAACGTCCTAGGGAGAGCGGGGAAGCGGCCCTGGGTGAACCCGAGACGAAGCGGGTGAGACTGGAGAGGCCGACAAGGAGAGAAAGAAGGAGGAAAAAAGAAAGGTGACAAGAGGGAGAAAGAGAAAAAACAAAAGAGATAAAGGAACGAGGAAGGGGAGAGGAGATAGAGAAAAAGGAAAAGAGAGAGAAAAAGGAAAAGAAGGAGGAAGAGAAAGAGAGATGAAAGAAAGAGAAAATAAAGAAATGGGAAACAAAAGAAAAAGAAAATGAGAATAAGAGGGATAGAAAGAGGGGAGGGGAGGGAGAAAAAGAGATAGAAAGAGGGAGAAAGGGGAAAACAAGCAGGTAGATAGAAGAGCGAAAGAGAAAAAAGAGAAATCGAGAAAGAAAGAACGAGAGAAAGAGAGAGAAAGACATAGAAATAAGGAAAGAAGGGAAGAAAGAAGAAATAAAGAAGAGGGAGAGTGGGAAAACAAAGGAGGGGGGGGAGAACCAAGGAAAAACGAGAGGACGAGAAAGAGAAAAGGTGAGGAAGAGAAGGAGGAAGAAAAGATGCTCCCGTGGTCCGGGAGGTGAGGGCAGAGCGCGGAGCCCCGGCCCCTCTCCTTGCCCGACAGACAGACGGAGGGGTGAGTGCAGGGCCCTGACCTACCGCGAACATCTCGAGGAGGATTTCGAAAGCACCAACTTAATTTCCAATGCAATTTTCCTGCGGCTGCGACAGCTCCTCCCGCCCTCCCCACATCGGAAAATGTTTGGTTTAAAAAAAAACAAAAACAAAACAAAACCAAAACCAAGTCGTTTCCCTGCTTTTTGTGCCGGGAAAGGAGAGAAACGAAAGGGAAATGGAGAGGGAAAGAAGATGCTGGAGGGCAGTTATTTTTCCAAAGTTACGAGGCAGGAAAGTGTTTTTAGGTCGGGCACTGGGGCACAGGGAGACTAGGCGTTATTATTAAATCCTAAATCCACCGTGAAAACGGGAGTTTCTGCGCAGTCACGGGGAAGGGCCAGGGCAGGCCCAGAGGAAGGGCCGAGCTATTGGAAAAGATGCTCTTGGTGTCTAAAGGTGGTTTCTATAATCCAGGTTGATTTATTTTTGTTCGGGGCTGCGAGGAACTAGAAAGAGAAAACCAAAAAGCTACCGGATAAAGGAATAAGATCTTGACCTTTCCTAATTCCCCAAATCGGCAGTAATGGAAAGCAGAAGGTGCCAGGGGAGGAGGCAGGAGGCGAGGGCCGAGCGGGCGGTGCGGCGGGGCCGGCCGGGCCGGGGTCCCGGCACCCCGCACCCCGCAGCTGGCGGGTCGGAGCGAGGGCCACCCGCGTCCTTCCTCGGGACCCGCTCCGCTTAACACCGGCTTAGTTAAGCGAACACAGAGAAAGAAATTGCCCACATCCCACACACACTTACACACCCCCGCTGCTGTCCCGACGGGGATATTCCGGGGCAGGATCGGTTTATCCCGCCCCGATAAACCCGAGGAGAAACGGCCGTTTGCCGCCTCCCCGGGGCTGCGCGCACAGGGAAAACCGCCGCGGAGGAAATCCGCAGAGAACATCGCGTTTTTGTTACAACCCCTTCATCTGACATATAGAAAGGAGAGGAGTGGGGTCACATTTTAAAAAGAAAAAAAAAAACAAAACCAAAAAAACCCCACAAACTCTGCTCCGCAGATGCCTGACCAAAGCCAAAGCGAGGCGGAGCAATCCGCATCCCCCGGCCCCGCTCGGGAACAGCCGCCGAGACCGGCCCCGGCGCCGAAGGGAGGCGGGAAAAAAAAAACCCCAAACCTGCGACAAAGGATCGGGCCCCGCGGCGGGAGCGGGGTCGCCGCCGGCCCGGCTTTGCCCGGGGTTTAAAGCTGGCCAAAAAAACACCGAAAACAACATCAAGAGCCGAGCGGATTCGCCTACGGACGAGGGGGAAGGGAAATGCCGGGTCGCCTTTTTGGCCACGGACTCCCAAGCAGCGACTGCAACAGCTAATTATTTTCTTTCCAGTGCTCGGTTATTGCTGGTGTCCTCCCCGCCTCCCCCCCCCCCCAATAAATAAATAAAACCCTCCTTTAGGCAGCGAGGCGTGAAAAATGATCCTCGCTGAACGCTTAAAAATAATGTCCCGTGAAGATCGGGGCTGCGGAGCCAGCCAGCCCCGTAATTAGGAGCCATTATCCGCCGAGGCAATATTTCGCCTTAACCCTGCAAGCCGAGCCCGGCCAGGGGTTCCCGACCTCAGAGGAGCTCTCCCCGGCGGCTGGGGGGGAGCCGATTCCCGGGGGTCTCCGCCGATCCCCCCCGCCACTTTCCCCAAGCGACGCAGATATTTGCAGGCGGCGTGAGTTTGACCGGGGCACGGAAAGAGCTCGGGTGCTTGAGGGAGATTTAGGCGATGGGAAGAATCTGAAGTTAGAGCCACTTGGGGATCTCCCCCCGCCCCCCCGAAAAAGAAAAAAAAAAAAAAAAAAAAGAAAACACCACCAAACCACCAAAAACCAACCCCAAACCCATCGGCGCGGGCGCTGGCAGCCCCCCGGGCCGGGAGAGCCGAGCCCAGCCGGGGCGGCCCTTCCTGCGGGGGGAACCGCGGCTCCCCTGAAGGAGGAAAATCCCCCAGCTCCCGAGTCAGCTCAGCTTCAACCCCGGCCGCGACTTAAAACCCCGCAACGGCTCCGCAAAGTAAAAGAAGGGGAAGGGAGCGGGGAAAAGGTGTCCCAGCCCCAGAACCGCCGGATCCCCCTCCCCTGAGCGTGTGGGGGAAGGGGTCCCTCCGGGGAAACGCCGCTTCCCTGCAGAGCGGACCCCCCTGCATCCCTCCAAAGCCTGAGACCACCAACTTGGAGAACCCTCTGCACCCAGCGGGGGCTGCAGGGCCGAGACGCACCCGTTCATCCCCACGGGCACCGGCCGCTACTTCTCAGCCGCCCCTGCCACCCTTGGCTCATTTTCTTCCCGCACTTCGCAAACAAACAAGCCAACAAAAATTAAAAAAAAAAAAAAAGATGCTACTTTATATTAAAATAAGCCACCCCCCCTCTTCCAGACACACAGCCACCACCCAGCCTGGCTGCACATCGCTTTCTTCCTTCGGATCCCGTCCCCTCAAAGCAGGCTCGGTTATTAAAGGAGGCTGAACAAAGATAGCCCCGAGAGCAGCTATCAGCGCATTTTAACTTCATCAAAGACTTCGGGGGAGAGGGAGAGGAGGGGTCTGGCACCTTCTAGTAATGAGCTTGTCAGGAACACCCCTGCCAGAGCAATTGAACAATTTGCACACAAGCAAAAGAAAAGGAGCGGGGAGGGAGGGAGGAAGGGGAAATGCTACAAAAGCCCCTTCAATTTCCAACCATGTGCTTGGCAATCTGGAAAATAGATTCATTGGCCTCCTCTTTTCTCCCATGTCGAGTCTTGTAGCCCCTTTTGTAGGAGCTGGACATGAAAGGGAGACAACCAAGTGCCGGACACGAAGATCGCTTTTCAAAAGCAAATGTGTGTGAAGGCGAGATGTGAGACCGCTCGCTGCGGGGAGGCGGCACGTTCAGGAACAACATCAACAAACTGCGCGGAGGTTCGAGGTGGCACAGAGAGGGGCGGGGGGGGGGGGGGGGGATTAAGAAAAAGGGGGGGAGGAAGAGAAAAGAAAGGCCTTTCCCCCCCCATCCCCAGCGCACACCGGCCGGCTCCTGCCCGCGCCCCGGCGGGCCCCGCACAAAGCCCCGCTCGCCCGGGGACCGGCTCCGTCCCCCACTCCCTGCCTCGTACGTCTCAGCTTTTTTTCTTTTTCTCCTTCTCCTTCAGCTGGCTGCGCGGGCAGAAAGGCCTCGATTCTTTAGATCAGGGTCCCTGCCAACAAACAAACCGAAGAGCACGTTTGGTCCCTGAAATAAATAAATAGGGGAGGGGGGGGGAGAGGTTTGGAGAAGGGAGCGCTTAAAGATGTTTATTTACTTTGTAAGTTGTTGCAAAATTTAGGCGGAGATCAAGTTTCATTCGGTCATTCAAATGCTGCAGGCCCAAGGGGGACGTGTGTGCGGGGCGGGGGGGAACCCTCCAACTTATTTTCTCATGTGTCAACTTTTCCAAACAAAATAAAGGGAGGTGGGGGGGAGAGAAGGGATAACGTTTCTCCCGGCCCCCATCTCCCTCCCCCTGGAAACAAGCAGAGGGTTGTCTGACTTTTTTTTTTTTGTTGGGGGGGGGGGGGTGTATGCACCAACCAAAAAGCAAACAAAGAAATAAAAAATAAAATTAACAACAACAAAAAAATTCCGGAGGGTCCTTTCCCTTGCCGGCCCCTGGACCCGAAGCGGGCCCCCCCCGCACCCCGCCTGTGCGGCAGCCTGCGGCGGGGGGAAGGGAGGCGGCGCGGAGCGGCCCCGCGCAGGCTGCGCGCCCGGCCGCGGCGCGGAGGGGACGGAGGGCTCGGCCCCGCCGGCTTCGGGCGGCGAAACTCCGCGAGCGGCCGAGCGTCGCCAGCCCGAGGCGGGAGGCACTCGCTTCCCCGAGGCCCGAGCGCGGCTCTGGACTCTCAGCGTGACAAAGGACATCTCAAAGAACGATCGGGATTATTATTTTTTTTTTTTAACCAGGTCACAAACATTTATTAATTTACACCAACGGTGGACAAAATTCTGTTGCCTTTTCCACATCAAATTATTCACAGATTCTCTCAATAAAATAGATATGACGGATGCACAACCAGTGAAGAGTTAACTGGACTCCGCTCATTAGCTCCCGAATAATCTATATACAAATAATTACCAATACACCAAAAAACCCACGCACGGAGGGGGTGGGAAAACGGGGGATTAAAAAAAAAAAACACACCGGTGTGGGAATTCTCCAAACTTCCTTACGGATCGGATTTTCTTTTAAACGTGCATTTGAATCCTTCATTGAGGGGGGGGGGGGGGGGGGGAAGGAAAAAAATAAACCGCAGTCCTGAGTTTCACTGACTTTTTTCTTCTTAAACATAAAGAAACCCTAAACAGTGCCTTTTAAAACCAAACCCGAAGCTTCAAAGAAACTAAAAATAAGATCGAGCCATTAAAACATTTTCTTTGAGAGTAGGGGAGAGACAGACACACATGGCAAAACCGCCCGGGAGACAGATTTGCAGGAATGAAAACGGGCTCGCTGCGACCGGGGGCGGCTGCGACTCCCCTGGCCGCCTTCCCGGGCGATTTGGGGGACCCCCGCGGCAAACCCGCACCTCTCAAAGGAAACATTTCCGACCCTAAGACCGTTTCTTTCTTAACATCCCCTCCCTCACCTCCCGCAAGACGTTGCGTGTTCAACCAGCCCAGGTCCCAGCTTATGTTACGGCCACTATAAATACGCTTTGGCGCTTGCGGGACGAGCTCCTGTTATTCCTTTCCCCCTCCCGCCATCCCGATTTATTTATTTTTTTTTCTTCCCGAGCAAGGAGACACAAACAGATCTGGATGCCACAGAGCCTGGAAATAAAGTAAAAATAAAAAAAAAAAAAAAAAAAAAGAAATATTTCCTACCTTAAAACACAACAGGAGGAGATTGTGGGGGGACGGGGAGAGGGAAGGGGAGCAGTTTCGGAGGAGGGGGGAGAGCTGGGAAGGGGCCGTTTGCTTCGCGACTCTCCCCCCCCACCCACCCCCCCCAGCACACTTTAAAAATGACAGCTGCTCAGGGTTGTGATTTTACTGGAAAAGTTCTGGGCCGGCTGCAGGAGGGGCTCGTGTGCCAGGCTGACCTGGGGCTGTGCCGGGGCCAAGGCGGGGCTGAGCACGGCCAGGACCTGCGCCGGGGGGCCCGCCTGGCCGGCGGGGTAGGGCGCGGCGGGCGCGGCGCTGGGGTTGGTGCTGGGCGGCGGGGGCACGGCCCCCCCGATGATGTTGTCTATGGAAAATGAGGGCCGGGAGGGGTGGTTGGTGCCGCCGCCGCCGCCGGCGGGCGTGGGGTCCGGCTTCAGGGTCTGGAGGAGGGCGGCGGGCAGGGCGGTGGGGCTCAGCTGGGGGTGGTAGAAGGACTTCCTGCAGTTCAGCTCGCCGCCCAGGAAGGAGGGCAGCCCCGAGGCGGCCGAGAAGACGGAGGCGGCGGCGGGAGGCGGCGGAGCCGGTAACGGGCAGTGCGGCGCCGGGAAGGGGAAGGCGCCCGCGGCGCCGCCGCCGCCTCCGCCGCCGGGGTGGTGGTGGTGGTGGTGGTGCGGGGGGTAGCCCTGGAGCTGCAGGCCGTAGTTGTAGCCGTAGGGTCCGTAGGCGAAGCCGGGCAGGAAGGCGGCGGCGTCGGCGGCCCCGGCCCGCAGCAGCAGCTCCGGGTGCGGCGGGTGCAGCTGCTGCTGCCGCTTGAAGCGCTTCCTCCGGCGCAGGAAGCTCCCGTTGTCGAACATGTCGGCGGACTCGGGGTCCAGCGTCCAGTAGTTGCCCTTGCCCGGGTTGCCGGGCTCCCGGGGGATCTTGACGAAGCAGTCGTTGAGGGAGAGGTTGTGGCGGATGCTGTTCTGCCAGGCGGGGAACTTCTCCCGGTAGTAGGGGAAGCGCCCGCTGATGAACTCGCAGATCTCGCTTAGCGTCAGCCGCTTCTTGGGGCTCTGCAGGATGGCCATGGTGATGAGGGCGATGTAGGAGTAGGGCGGCTTCACCAGCGGGTTCTTCCCCACCGCGCCGCCGCCGCCGCCGCCGCCCGCGGGCGCCTTCTCCCCGGGCGCGGCGCCGCGGGCGCACGCCGGCTCCGAGCCGCCGGCGGGGGAGAGCCGTTCCGGGGACCCCCCCATGCGCGCCTTGGCGGCCCCGCTCCGCGGCAGGGCGAGCCCCAGCGGATCGCCGCCGTCCTCCTCGTCCTCCTCTTCCTCGTCGTCGTCGTCGTCCTCCTCGTCCTCGCTGTACTTGCCCCCATCCTGGGGCGGGCCCACCACGTCGATATCCGCGTCCTCCACCTCGGAGAGCGGCTCTTCCTCCGGGGAGCGCTCGGACATGATCCCGCAGCCGCCGCCGCCGCTGCTGCCCAAAGTCATTGTTGTGCGGCCGGGGCGGCCGGGGCCGGGCTCCCCCCCCCACCTAGCGGCGGCTCCCGGGATGGGCCCGGGGCCGTGCCGGAGGGCTGCGGCCGCCGCTGGGACTCCGCGCCCCGGCGCCGCCGCTCCGCGCCCCGCTCGCCGCGCCGCTGCTGGCGGGACCGCGGCAGGGCTGCGGGGTGGTGGCTGCGGAGGGAGGGGCGGCGGAGGGGCGCGGGGCGGGGGCGGAGGGATGGGACGCCCGGGGGCTGGGCAGGGAGCTTGGAAGCAGCGATAATAAATAATAGTAATAATGATAATAAAAGGAGAGGGGAGAGAAAGCGGGGGTGCGGCGGCTCCTTGGCAGGGCGGGGGGGGGGGGGGGGAGAAGGGGAGGGAGGAGGGAGGGAGGGGCGGGGGAAGAGGGAGGGGGGAGGGCAGAAGTTGGGAAGGCGGCTCCCCCCTCCCCACCCCTCCCGAGCCGGGACCCGGTGGAAACGCTCCCACTCTGCGCCTCCTTCCAGCGCTCCCCAGGCCTTTATACGGCCGCCCCGGCATCACGTGCCGCCGCCGCAGGCCCCTCGGGGCACGGCGAGGGGCTGCCTGGCCCGGCCCGGGTCCCCGGGAGTGCGGGCCCCCGCCTCCGACGGTGATGCTTTCGAGGAAAGGCGCTGCCCGCTCCCCCGGCGCTTAGATGTCCCCGGCTACGCCTGGAGCCGGCTGGTGCGAGAGCGGGGGGTCGGCTCTGGATAAAGCCCACTTCCACACCCCCCCGCCCCAAGCACCCCGCGGTGCCGGAGGCTCGCAGGGCTCGTTCCTATCGGATGCAACGGCCCCCTCCCTCCGCCCGGGGGCCACGGAGGGTCCCTTGTCCCCACGCGGGCTGCCCGCCAACGGGGCTGAGGGCTGAGCTGCCGCCCTCCGGCAGCCTGGCTGGCGGGGACCCTAGCTCCACCAGGGCCGAGCCCCCCGGGACCCCCGGGGGGAGGGGGAGTGAATTTGGGATCCCTGCTCCCCTTCTGCACACGCTCACGTCACCGACACGTCACCGAGGCCGGAGTACCCTGCCTGGAAACCCGACTTCCCCGACGGCTCCCACGGGCCCGCACCCGCGGAGGGGATGCTGCCGCCCAGCAGGTGCGGGGCGGAAGGCGGGGAGCAACGCTCAGTCAAGCTCCCCCCCCTCCCCCCCCGCAAGAAAGAACCAAAGGGAAGACGGTGCGTGTCCGCGGGGTGCTGGGACGGCTCCCGCATCCCGGCCCGGCGGGTACCACTTTCCGAGGTGGTCCGCCCGTAGCCCGGCCAGGCCGCAGGACCCCTCCGGGACACGGGGAATCTCCTCCGGCCTGGGGACGGCCCGCCCGCCGCGCCCCCGCCAGCGCTGCCTCGAGGAGCAGCATCCCCCGACGGCTGGCAGGGAGGGGGTGGGGGGCGGCGGACACCCACCTTGCCGCGGGCTACAGCCGCAGCAGGAGGATTTCCCTGTAACCAGAGGCACCCTAGGCCCCCGCGGAGCCACAACGGTGTCCCCACGGGTGGCAGAGCCCCGCTCGCCCGCCTGCGGCCGCGCTTCCCCAGGGCAAGGCCGGGGCGGCCACCCCGGCGGAGGGCGGGGGACACGGACACGGCTGCAGCCGCCCACCCCGCGCCCCGTGGGTGGCTGTAGCAGCCCGGTGTCCCTGTCTCTGCCGCGGACCCACCGAGCCACGCTCGCACGTTTTTTCGGTTGGGATGGGCTTTTTTGTTGGTTGGTTTTTGGGTTTTGGTTTGTTTTTTTTTTCCTCCCTTAGAAGCTCTGCAAACCCGCAGCCGCTTTCCCGGGGGAAGGATGCCCGGGGAGGGAGGAAGGGGATGATTTACTCCAAGGGGGTGCCAGGGGGAGATCTCCCCCTCCTCCAGGGCCGCGTTCAGCAGTGTGAGAATCCGCGGTGATGAATTGCCAGTCGCTGCCGTTAACAGGTGCGAGCATTTGGTGATAAAATCTCCAGCACTAATACCGGGGAGCCGGGCCAAACAGCTGCGCGGCCCCGCTTCCAAATGCCGGTCACAATTACTCAAGCCCTAACGACTCGGTGCACAGACTCGCCGGGCTCGGGGGGACCCCGAGGAGCGGGCAGGAGCGGCCGGCGCTTCGCCCGCACATCTCCGGGTGAAGCGGCTACTGCAGAGCCGGAGCCTCTGCGCGGACTCGGTCGCATCTTCCTCCCTCGCCGCCAACGCTGCGATCGGGGAGGATTTCTCGACCGGAGGGAAAAATAGATGAATAATTGTGCTGAGAATTGCTCAGGAAGGTGACTTCCAGCCTGTCCCGCAGGCATGCGTCAGGGCTGGGAGAGCTTTCCTGACCTCTTTCACTTTTATATTCCTCCGATGCTGATAACCTTGCGTTTGCGACACATACGCATACATCTCCCTCTCGTATGTATGGGGGTGTGTGTGTGTATATATATTCAGCTATAGATATATTCATATTTTTTCTTATTTTTCTTTTATAATATAATTAGCTAACACGGAGAAATGCTTCCGAGACGCCGCATCTTTCCTACCGACTTGGTTTAAACTCTCCGTTCATCAGCCCCGCGGAAAGGCGACGGGAAGGACAAATGGAAGAGAGCGGAGAGGGAAAAGACCCTAGCCGCTTTCCATTTTTATTAAGTAAAATAATAGTTATGCCTCCCCTACATAAACGAAAGTGTCATAAAAAATTCCGAAGCAGCTGCCAGAGATTTCGACCACACACACAACGGGGCGATTGAATTTCCACTTGGTGCATTTCATGGCAGCGAGGAACCGCCGGGAGCTGCGCCTTGTGCCTGTGCAGGGCGGCGAGGGGAGGGCGGGCGGGGGGGGGACCCGGGCAAACGGCGCGCTGCGAGCGGCCGAGGGCAGCGGGCACCGCCCGGGGGATGCCCCGCCGCCCCCGGCCGCCCTGCCTGCGGGCTGCTCCCGCACGGCTCGAAGTGAAACAGATGTGGGTGTCCGCTGCCCGGCCCCCCCCGCCCTGCCCCGGCTGCCGCCTCTGCCCCTGCCTGCCAGGGCGGGCAGCGCCGGGCAGCCCGCGGGGGGAACCCCCGGCCACGGCGGGCTCGGGTGGAGCCGTTTATCGCTGGATTCATGGGCATCGGGCCCCCGATGGGCCCGAAATTGGAGGGGGGGCAGGCGAGGAGGGTCGATCCGAGGCGGCTGTCGGTGGGCTGCGGCCGGAGCCCTGTCCCGCTCCCGCCTGGACCTCCCCCCTCGGCACCGTTCACCCGGAGCCGCCGGAGCTCGAGAACCAGCGTGTCCCCGTCAGCCACCACCGGCACCATTCCTGCCTGTTTCAAGGCAAAATATCGTCCCCATTAAAGCAGGGAACGACCCAAAAAGAGACGACCGTGAATGAGACCCGGTCCCTCCGTCTGCGAGCGGCTCCCGTTCGCCGAGCCGGTATTAGCTTCAACTTTGCCACGCAAGACCGGCTGCAGAAACAAATCAAAACGAGAAAAAGTACCCAAACTACACCCGTCCCGAAAAGATTTAGAAAAGGGAAACCCGGGAGTGAAGCAAACCAGATGGTCGGAGCCCAGACACGTACATAGGCGCACACACGCTCCCGGCCGTGCATCCACACGCGGAGCCAGGGGTGAGTTTAAATCACGCGTTTGCACGCCGGGGTAGGAAATGATGCGGGCTCCCGAAAGGGAAACCCTATCGATCTACCCGAAAAGATTGCCTTGTCATCGTGTCACTGTTCCCAGGCGTGCGAGGCTGGGGGGGAAGCATTTTTCCTTCGGCAGATTTTTAATTTTTCTTCTCTCCTCTCTGAAGTATTTCATTACAGCCTCCCTTCCCATCTCCCGTTTTAACCCGACTCTGTTTTACATTTCACGTTAAATTGCGCGGGGCTGAGAGCTGGCGGGGTGGGGAGGGTCTCCAAAAAGTCTCAGCAGTGCGGTAAAAAAAGAAAAAAAGAAGTGGCCATCAACCGATCAGGACTTTTTTCTTCTTTTATTTTCTCGTTTAAATTGACTTTCACTGTCTTTTCCGCCTGTCTTAATGAGGCGTTGGGTCGGCGTTTTGATGTCCCGCAGACCTCTTTAGCAGGTGACTGCCCCGGCCGAGGCTTCCCCCCGGGGCTGCCGGTGCCCCCGCCCGGGCAGCTCCGTGGAAGCCCCTGCAAGCTGCAAACCGGAACAACGACCAGACACAATTTTTTTTTTTTTTTTCCACAAGGAAAAGATCGTCCCCTGCCTGTCCGCCGAGACCGTTATTTGCCGGGGGAGTGTCGGGGTGGGCAGGGACGACAATCCTGGAGCACCGCGGGGTGCGATCGCTGCTCCTGCCCCGGCGCTGGCCGTGCCCCCGCCTAAGGGAGCCGGTCCTGGCCGGGGCATCCGCCGCCGCTGGGGTTCACGGCGGGGCAAAGCCCTGATCCCGCACCGCTGTGCCCGGGGAAGGGCAGCATCGGGCCCTGCGGCGCTCCCGTGCCCTGCCACGGGCAGGGTGGGGGATTTAGCTCCAGCCCAGCCGACGTTGCTCCCAGATCCTTTCGGATGATCTGTTGGGTTTGCAATACATAATCATTCTTGTTTCCTCTGCCGAGCAGCATCTAAATTCGTTTATTCTGATGAGAGCCGCATCTACAAGTCCCCCAAGGCTCAGTGATGGATTTTTCTGTATTACCTCGTTATCAAGCTTGGCTGACCTCTAACTTCTCTGAAAACATGAACAAGACAGACCTGCTGCTGCCTGGGCTGCCCCAGGGGGCTCTTTTTCCACTTATGTGATTTCCTTTGATATTATTTCTCTTCTTTCCATATCCAAGGCTCAGACCTTCAGTGCTCCCTGCAGTTCAACCTTTTTTCCAGCCCTGTACTGCCAGCTCCCAGCTTGCAAAGATCAGTTTGCAGCCTGCACATCAAGAACTCCCAGCTCAGGGAGGTTAAGTGGGAATGGTGGTGCCGGATAGTGCGAGCTGCATGGAATTCCCAGTTTGGAAACCACGGGAGCCAAGTGCCTATACCCATCCCTGCAGCGCTCAGATGTCGGACGCCTTGGGTTTGCGGACTTGGATTTTCAAATGCAGGTATCCCAAAATCCACACCAAAAAAGGCCTGGATTTCAAGGGAGGGCTTTCCCAGGCACCCCTCGTGTAGGACTGAACACCCATGAACCTCTGAAGAGCAAGTCTCTCCGTCTTTCCTGCTCTTCCTTTCCTTTCCATATGCACACATTTATTTAGGTGCTGTGTCATGACTTTAGGACCTTGGCTTTGGACTTGCAGTTCAAAAACTTTGTCTGCTGCTCTCTATTCATAACTGATCCCATCCCACATGGATTTGAAGCCCACCAGGCAAGCTCATACACAGCATAACAGCCAACCAATAAACTCTGGCTTGGTATAAGCTTTTTTTATGTACTGTTCTTCAGCAACCTGACATGAAAAGAGATGGGTACTCTCACACACTTACATGACTCAGAGGATCGAAGTGATTTCAAGCCATAAACCACCAGGTGCACTTTTGAGACTCACCAAAGCCAGCCCTCCTGGTTGCCATAAAAAACACATTAGCCAAAGGCTGATGCATGTGGAAGGCAATTATGCTCTGGCACATGGCAATATGCATAGAACAGCCTGGTAACTGTGCCTACTATGCAAGGAAAAATACCCTGTGAAAACAAGACTGCTAAATCACTTCATTCTTCCCTGAATCCCCTGAAAATAAGAGAGGGTTTTGGGTTTTGGGTCTTTTTTTTTTTTTTTTTTGGGGGGGGGGGGGGGGCGGGCGGTGGAATATGCAGGAGGGAATCAGATTTTCCAAAAGTGCATGCACCAGTGCAAGAACCTAGATAAATGACCAGATTCACAAGGATGTAGAAACTTGTGATGAGGTTTTCAAGTCTGGGTTTTCCATGTTAGCATCTGATCATGCCAATGTGCCCAGGAAATCCCCGCTGCTGCGTTCTCTACATTCAGCGGTTCAGCAGCCTGAGTGCTCGCCTCACCCACTGAGTTCGCAAAAGTCCACTTCTGCCAGAAACGCCAGCTGAGGACGCTCAGCTTGGGGGTTAGGACCAATACAGAGAGAGGGCCTTCAATGGAGGAAATTACAGAGAAGGTGGAAAATTACCAGAATATAGGTTGATTGGTACAAAAAGTGTTTGACTCCTTTTTATTTTTTTTCTGCATGATGTAAATGGCTGGATGTCTTTGCATCTGGAAGTGTCCAGCAATCTCCAGCTGGGGATCATGTTGGGGTGAATCTGCTGCATCCTTGTAAAAAATTGTCCCTGCATATACCTTCTGATACCTACAGATCTGCCTCGCAAACATGTTTGTAGATATATTTTGCCTCTTGACCTCAAATAAGACTATGTTTCAGTCAGCTGGAGGCTGTGATGTTGCTACTGCACAGGAATATAGTGCAGGGCTCATTTTCTCTGTCCCCATCTTGGGATGGAACTGAATAAACAGCAGGAAAATGTCGGCAACCTAAAGCATGGGGAGGAAGGTGAAGTATCTCACCCATGCAGAGAAGCAGAGGCAGAGCCAAACCCCTTAACCCTGTCCCTTTATCTAGTGAAGGTCAGCAGGTAGAAAAAATATCAAACTAGGCATCACTGTAATAGTCAGGGATGAATCTGCACAGAAGTGTGAATCTCAGCTCCATTGCTCTGCCAGCGTACAGCTGTGGATGCCAATTCCTCTACTGCTTCTCCACCAGGTCACAGCTTCTCCCCACAGCCTGGCCCCAGCACTTCCACACCCCAGCAGATCCTTCCTTCAGGTCCAGGACACAAAGCTAATAATCCCTGCTTTGCGCACTGGGACACACAGCTCTGGCACATCCCAGCCTGACTTTGTGGCAGTGTCAGTGTGACTGCAAGGGACACTTGTCCATCTCTATGACATAGGTGCTCTGCAGCGCACAGTGGGTAAAAGGGACACAGAAGAAACCCATCCCCAGCATCTCCAGACCAGTGTGAACTTCTCCTGCTCCTTTCTTCAAACCACCAGCAGAAATTGCTGCCCTGAGCTGCACAGAGGCAAGAGAGGGAGAGCCTGTCAACACACAGATTGAAATTAATCCAGCCACTCTGGGGGTGTTGAAGCTTCACGTACTCGCTCATCTCCCCTTCTTTCACTTACTGCTTCTGCTCATTCTTGCTGGGAAGAGGAAGCTGCATCACTCGGATGGAAGGAACGACACTGAGGGCTGCTAGAGGAAAGGCTGATGTTTCACATCTGGCTTTATGTTACTTGGAAGGACCTGACTTCTGCAGGATGGATACTCAGTATCGCCTGGCTAAAAAGATCCCACTAACACTCATTTTGAAATGCCTTTTTTTGTTACCTTTTTCCAGGCTTTTGCATAGCCTAGATGCTGAGCATTAAAATTGCATATAAAGAGGGCATGAGGCATTGGGGTAAGTTATCTGCTCCCAGAAAATACATCGCTGGGGTCCTGTGGGGGGAGGCAGGCTGGTGGGGCTTCCCTCCCAGTGCAGAGATAAGCGTGCCATCTAGAGGAAATCCCCTTTATTGCCAGGACTGGCAGCTGAAAATTATCCAATAAAGTATAATTAACCTCTGGCTTCAGAGAAAATCCTCCATCCGTGCCCTGCTGCTCCGGGCTACTGCAGAGACATGTCGCGGCGGGCTGGCAATGTGCCGAGGCAGCGGGGCAGCTTGGGAAGGTCCCAAGCACTTGAGGGCCATCCCAGCCCATGCTGGCATGCGCTGGCCTGTCCCTTCCCCGTAAGCAATGTCAGCTGTTCAGCCCCCCTGCTATGGGCGTTTGGATGTACAGGAGAAGGCGGTGATGCGGGTGTTGCCATAGCACACGTTCTCCACCATGTCTGCCTCTAAGAAAGGTAAGAAGTCTGCACATATCACAGGATAAGAAGGCTGTATATATCATATAATGCCCTCCAGTGGCTGCTAGCAGCAGTCCTGGACCTATGGGTGCCAATGCCTAAGACATAGGTGAGGGCCCAGGTGCACTAATAGAGGCAGTGGTAGGGTCACCTCCTCCACCACCAGCTCCCACCCTGTGGAGCACAGCCCTGCAGAGTCCCTGGGTGGCTAATACCGGTGTGCAGGGTACAGCCCGCACTGGGTATGGGTGTCTAGCCTCCCATGGGACAGATCTACATGTCCACTCATTTTTCCTAAGGAAAAATCTCTTTCATGGCTAACTTCCCAGGCTGGTCTGCTCTCATATGCTACTGCTTTCATGGGCACCCTGATCCAAACCTTCAGGCATGGTTGTAGGTCTGGGACATGCAACGTGGGAGCATGTGGGACAGCAGGTACCATAGGTCACGTACCCTCTTGTGGTCAGAGTCAGCCCACCAAAGCCCACAGCATCCATATCCCACACATTCCACTTTTTCTTCCACTACCATTACCAGTGAACAGCACATCTGCAGTCACCAGCACAAGGCTGTTGTCCCACTAATAAAAACAAATCCTTCCAGTCCTACAGATAATTGAAAAACAGTGATCTAGATCCAAGCAGAGGGACAAGTGTCACTGCCCAGCAGGTAGCTGTCTTGTAAAAATGGGAAGCCTGGCAAAAACCAATTTCAGAGACAGACAAAGAGCAGGGGAGATCTCACATGAGAGAAAACTTAATCTGCAGAAAAAGCAGGTGCATGCTTAAGTGAAGAATATTTGGAAAGAAGTTGCTATTGCATCAATTTGCTCATAATCTGCATGACTTTTTGTATTTTCTTCAATTTTTTAAAATGAAGATTATTCCTGCTTTTCCCACCATCTCAGAAGCTCCCCAGGATGCTGCTTTCTGGTGCTCCCAAGCAAGGCTGAACCCCAGCAACTTCTGCAGCACCTTTTTGCTTTTAATAGCAATCCTATTTCCATTCTGCACCCTCCTCACCTTTCTCTCCCTCACACCTGTAGACTCTCAGGCCCAATTCCTAACTCATGTCTTGGACACGCTGCTCTCACTGCTCGCAGCTCGTACAGTTGTTGTTTCCCCTGCTCCATCACAGGGAGGGAAGCCATGGAAATGAGCCCCGTGGCTCATTTCAGGTCCTTGCCACTCGTGTGGATTGAAGGGCTTCGTGGCATCACCCAAGGAGTTTGTGCGTTTTATAGGTCTCTTATTTCCTGTCATTACTGAGAAGAGT
The DNA here is from genome assembly GCF_949628215.1 of Phalacrocorax aristotelis. Taxonomy (NCBI): domain Eukaryota; kingdom Metazoa; phylum Chordata; class Aves; order Suliformes; family Phalacrocoracidae; genus Phalacrocorax; species Phalacrocorax aristotelis. The sequence goes on from NC_134281.1 coordinate 48,856,185, forward strand.
CTAGTCGTAATAAAAATCTGGGCTCCGATCCTACAAACACTTATGCCTGAGCTTAACTCTAAGCACGTGAGTCGTCAAAGGGGACTATTCATGTGCTTAAAATTTAAGCATGTGCTTAAGCGTCCGTAGGCCTGGAGTCTGTCAGTGTGGGGATTTGTGCCTTAAGCCCATATTCTGGGTCATTATCCTTTTCATGTCTTCCCTGGCATCTCAGAAGATGCTTCAAAGGGGAATTTTCAAGTTCTTCAATAAACTTTGCTTTCCCGAGCAGCCTGGATTCTTGCCTATTCTATGGGGCAATTCTCCTCTGTTGCGTCCCCTCCCCCTGTTAGCGATAATCCTGTGCTATTTCATGCTTGGCCAGACAATTAAGCCCTCTTGCTGCTTGCCTCTGTCTTTGTTATGTATAATTGTTCCAAATAATTAGCCACTATTGCATGCTATTCTGAAACTACTTTGTATTGCAATTATACTTAGAGGGTGAGCATCAGCTCGGGGAGAATCCAAGCAGCAGACAGCCTGGAAAGAAAAGGCTTTGAGCTGGGGGAAGATGGATACGTGCTTAAACCAACACTGTGGATAAACCTAACAATAAGTAACCAGTGAGGAGTAAATATTGCTTGGAGAGGGTCTGCGGCTGGTGGGGTCTAGGCAGGAGAGCCAGAGGGGGTGGTCTGCAGGTTCCTGGCCAGGGTGTCACCTGGCTGCCACCTCGTGGGTGCTGGCTATGGTGCAGGAGGCAAAACCATACTCTGCTTCCATCACTTCCATGGTGACTTGAAAGGAGCACCTTGGCCAAGTGGCCAGTTTTGCCATCCCCATACAAGGTAGGGAACGCGTAGCTGTGCTGGGATGCATTTGGGGTCTGGCAGGAAGACGTTCCCTAATTGTGTCTTTGGGATGGCAAAATTTGTGATTTCTTGAAGGTAAAGACTCCAAATGATGAGATTGGTTCAGCAGCCTCCTGTTTTCCCACCTGCAAAAACACCTCTGTTGTGGATGATTGCTGGATAGGATGCTCAGAGGAGTTACAGCTCCATGTGAAGCATCTTTTTGAAACTGAAAATAACGTGGCACAGCAGAGTCCTCTTAGCATTACTCAGTCTCTTGTCTTTCAAGCAGGGAACATCTGAAAAGGATATAACCTGACCTGCACCGGTGAATTAACTCCTCTGCTGAAACGCATGGCCTGCTCTGAGCAAAGAGCCAGGATGGCCAGTGGCAATGTGCTTGGAATATTTTGTGCTTTTTGAGATCCATTTTCTCCAGCCAGGTTATGTTGCTTGAAGCCTGTTGAAAATGGATCTACAGACTGGGTTTGGTTTCCAGCACCCGGTTAGCAGAAGGAGTTCTAAAACCAAGTAGAGAAGTCTGTGGTGTAGAAGGAAAACACCCAAAATGTCTGAGGCAGTTGGGCCCATTCTCTGCAGATGTCACACACTGCTTCCTTTGACTCAGCAGAGCTGATGCAAATGGAAAATTAACTTTTCCCAGGTGCATACATAACTGGTTCAGGTGCACCCTTCATCCATGCAGCACCCCAAGGTGCCATGAGCCAGGGCTCCTTGTCGGTGTTGGGTGGCACAGCTGATTCAATACATGCATAAAACCAACTCTTGCAGTGTAACCACTTCAGCAGTCCCAGGACAAAGACCATGAAATGAATAGACCTTGGGTGCTCTTCCAAGAGCTTGTAGGTGTCACACGTCCAATGCTCAGGCTCTGCTGCCTTGCTGCCTAACCACAGCCTTGCTTCTCAGGTGCTGTAAGGGTCAGGCCAGCCCCCAGCTCTACCATTCACATACACCACATAGCACATTTCAAAGACACCGTCAGGCTGCCAGTGAGGCTGGCTGCTGCAGAGAAGTGCTCCTTCATCACTGCCCCCTCACCTTTGATCAAGGGCCCAGATTCTTGCTGTGCTTTCACTTGTTTCCCTAATTTCACTCTAGGGAGAAGAGCTGCAGGGGGACAGCCAGTGCCATCCAGCCCCGTGTCCTGTCCCTAGCCATGGCCTGCAGCAGATGCTGAGGAAAAGGGCAAAAGAGGGTATAGCCAGAGAAAGCCTTCCTCTCTGAAGCATTCCCAGAGTCAGTAATTGGTGTTTTAGGGATTTCGCAGCCTGGCGGTTGCATCCAGCCCACTGTGTTTAATAACAACCCTCCCAGAGCAAGCCTCACCCCATTGTCATCCTGCCCGTACCCCAACCTCCACCATGTCCTGCCCCTCCCGACGCAGCCGTGACCAGTGCAGGCCACCAAGGCCGGGATGCTGCCGGTACATGCTGAGCCCCCCCGGGCCGGTCCCTGGGCCGGTGGCGGGGGCCGGGAGCGGCTTCCCAGGGCTTTCCACTGGAGGTCAGTGTTGGCCTGAGCACGGCGGCTGGCACCCCCGGGCCACGGCCGCCCGCCACCCCCCAACGCTGGCCGTTACGCCCGTGGGGTGAAGCGGCAGAGGGCACGGCAGTGTTGCTCTGGCCCTGTTCAAATACAGCGGCTGCATCACCCGCTCCTTCCCGAATACAGAGGACCCAAACATCAGGGACCCAAATAATGTAGCGGAGGTGGTGACAGACCCCTGATACCCCAAGATGTAGCTCAGTACTCAGGCAGTGTTGACTCCCGGATACTAATTTCATAAAAACTCGTGCTGGCAAAGCCAATCTCACCCAGTGTCACTGCACCCACTGCCCATCTCCCTGTCACTGGCTGACTTCAACACCTCAAGCTTGACCTCTGACAGACACCACTGTCTTCAAGGCATGTATTTGCAAAGGCCAAAGCATTGCATAGAAGAAAACCTAGTTATGGTATAAAATTTCCAACAGTAGGACTGCCAGTGGGCAGCTGGCAGCATCCAGACACAATCTAACACTACCAGAGGGACCGACAAGTTCTTCAGGAAATGTGCTTTGGCTAAAATTTCAGCTAATGCCGTGTTTGTTTGCAACCAGATGGAAAACACTACTTATAGCTTGGGAATATCAGCTGGAAAGAGCATTTCTTATTGCTTGTTTTAACCTCTGAGGAAGCTGTAGGAAGGTGGTACAAGCATGAAACATGCAAAACGTTGTATGTAGACAGACGTGGCAGCTCGGTTGGTCCTCCCTGGGCAGCCAGTATTTCCCAAAGGAAAATAAGCATCTTTTTCAAAGTGGCAGCTCATTGTGGTTATTTGTCTCTGAACGTGCAGCCTGAGAGATCTGAATTCAGCCTGATTTGCAAAGGGCCATCCCCTGAGAGGTGCAACTCTCTTGGTCATAGCCCCAGTTGCTACCCAAATCTCTTTGGTGCTCGGGATCAACTCCAACGCCCCCTCTGCATCTCACAGGCTTGAGACGGGGCTCCCCACTGCAGGATGCCCAGAGGACAACCTGCCATCACCCTGAAGGGTAACATTCATTCCACAATCTCGGAGAGCAAAGAAAGTTTTGCCTTTGGCTTTTGTGTGAGCAAGATTGAGATAGTTATGGCTGTCATTACTTAATATTCCTTAAACTCCCTAAATAAAGAGGGGAGGATTTCAAAGGAGACTTGGTTTCACAACTGAAATCTGGGTGATAATTACTCCTGTTTCATTCAAATCCCTCTTATTCACTAAACAGGGACGTCAAAAAGACACTAAAACAGATGAAGGGCTCAGGTATAAACTTTACAAGCTTAAAACTACTTTGTCCCAGCAAGGCTCATGCTTTACATGACACTTTAATCCTACTCATTTGCTAGATTCACCCTAACTGTAAACAAAGATTTGAAATGAAAGCTTAAAAGCCTGGTTGGGATACATTAAGTTAACCAAGAGGACACTTTTAAGGCATTAGTTTAATGACAATCACAATACAAGTTGCCAGAGGTTTGTACGTGTGAGGATTAATATTTACAGGGGAAAAATAGAAAAGGGGTCTGTTCCCTGTGCTTTCCAGCTTTTTTGGCAGCATAAGCCCCACAGTGAGGGTGGCTTATTGCCGCTTGCGGGGGCTCTGGGCTGGGTCTGTCTGGCAGATGAGGAGATATAGGGCCCTGTGAAGATGTGCAACCCAATGATGAACACTAGGGTTTGTCCCAACACATCAGGATAGGGTTGTCCACTCTCTCCAAGCCATGTTTTCAGGGATGCAGTCCACTGCAGTGACTCTTGCTTCATGCAAGAGCCCCCTTGGCTGAAGAGAGCCCTCTTGCACAGGGACAGGGGAGGGACGGGTCTCCTGCAGATCCCCGTGAGATCTGGAGCTGGGTGTTGCTCTCCAGAGAGCCCTATGGCAGGAGGGCGCAGGCGGCTGGGAGAGAAAGGCAAGCCACAGCCCAGCCCTTCAGGCACCCTGAGTCCCCCGGCTCCACCAGCACTTGAGTTAACACCCAGAGACGCCAGGAACTTGGAAAGCCCTTTCTGACACCGGCTCCACTGACTCCTGCAGGGCTCCAGGGTGACTGGGGAGGAGCAGTCTCAGCCCGGTCTGAGGTGCCCCAGCTCGGCCACCTCTTCACACTGCATCCCACCCAAGCAGAACAACAGCACCTTCTGCCCACCCCCTCCACCCAACATTGCTTTCCTTTCATGCTGGTACTTGGTCCTCCCCTGCCTCAACAACCCTCCTGCTAGCAGTGCAAACCCAGCAGAGTTCCAGCCTGGCACCTGGCGATGCTAGAGGGAAGCCGGCAGACCCAGCGCTTTGGGCACGTGCCTGGCTCTGACCTCCTGGATACTTAGACAAGACTTCAAAAGTGCTTTTGTTTGCAAAACACTGCAGGATCAGGCCCTCAGAACAACTGTGAGCTATGACAAGTGTTCTTTCTACTGACTGTCCTTGCAAGCAATTATTTCAGCATCCGCCTCCGCCGCCCATCTATACAGACATGTACATTATGGACAGGAATGGCACTCTGCAAACTTTCATTAGATAGATCTCTGTCTATAGGTATCTCTGTAAAGAGCCCAAGTATTTTAAGCGATAAGTGTTTTCACAACACCTTTTCTGAGCAGGCCTATCACTAAAGGAAAACCACAGAAGCTGCTGCTGGGACCAGTGTGAAAGCTGAAAAGGTGAAGCTGAAGGGACCAGAGAGGAGACCCAGAGCCCAGCAGCTCTACCGAAGGCAGCAGACCAGAGCTAGGCCAGTTTTTAGAGACAGATGAATCCCCAATTTTAAGGAGACCAAGAGAAAAAAAGAAGCATTTTCTTCCCTCCCCTCCCATACTAACCCCACTCTCAGTTTCTATGGAGTACATGGGATAAAAGAATGAAAAGCTACAGGCTCCCAAGATGTGGGCAAAAGCTGACTCCTTGGGTACCTGTCTGTACACGCAGCCTTCGGTCATGACCAGCAGCTGGGGAATGAGATGCTCAGTTTTGTAGCAAAGCTCAACAGACATCTAACTCCTTAAGCAGGAGGAAGGTGCAAGAGTGACCACAAGAAACTGCTCTGCTTTAGAGGATACCCTGGGAAAACAGGAGAGAAATCCTAGTTTGTCACTTTTACCCAGAGGATGTTTAAATTTAAAAAGCTAAATCCAGGGATGGGGAATTCTGCCTTCAAACCTGGCAAGACAGTCTGGCTGGCAGTCCTGTAAATAAAGAACAGTAGCCCGGCCAGTGAACAGGTTGGAATTTTAATTGATTTTGTTGCAAGGAAGGAAAGCTACTGTCTCCTAATTTGATGTGCAATATCAGAATTTCACTCACAAGGGATTCCTCAGAGGGAAGACACATTCCCTGCTATGCAAGTGGAAACCATCGAGGCCAGTAAGAGCTGCGTGGGCAAACCTTGCAGGTGAGGGAGAACTTATGACAGCCTTCGCATGGCTCGGCAGTGTTAGTTACCAACCGCTTTTTTAAAAATCATAATAAAATAGAGAGCTTTAGAAAGTGTCACTAAAAATGTAAGACATGGCAGTGTCACAACAGCAGCATGAGTCTGTTTCCCACTGATTACAAGACTGATAATTTCCTCTCGCCAAGGTCTGGCTGGAACCAGAGGAACAGCAGCACTGGACATGTTGGAAGAAAAAGCTTTATTTTAGAAAAGTCCTTTCTAACAATAATAAAACAGTAAAAAGAAGTAGTCAGGGTGGGTTTTTTTTCCTACAGAGGAAGGAAATAATAGACATCTTAAATATTAATCTAAAATCCAGTGAATTGGTTTAGAGGGGATTTTTTTTTTGTAACTCTCATTCCCATTACAGGAGAAAGCCCATTTGCAGGACAGTTCCTGCTGTCTGAGTTCCTGCATGTTACACCATGCATCCACCCCCTGGGTGTACTCCTCCTTGCCCCAGAGGTGCCCCAGGGTGCTCGGGGTGCCCTGCCACAGACCGGATCCCCAGGGTTGGGCTGTGTGGAAGGGACAGCCCCAGGGTGTGGGGAGCCCTGCCTGGCAGATGCAGCCAGAAAGCACCTTTTCCAGGAGGGGATGGGGCAGAAAAATAGATCATATTGACGCCAGTTAAAAATAAGCTCAGAAAGAGGGGAGTTAGATCTCCCCGCAGGTGTGTGTCTGCACACAGCCAGAGGCCGGGGACCCCTGACCCCACCCCAGCCGATTCCCACAGTGGGGAGAAGTCCGCATGTCCAGAGGTGGTCATGGGAGCTTGGGAATACCCAGCCAAGTCCTCCCCAACCCTATCACATGTACCGCTCCAGGCCGGCGGGGAAATTGGGTTGCCTCATGTAGGTGTTGCTGGAGCCGAACTGGCTGAGGGGCGATGCAGAGAGCCCCAGGAGCTGCTCGCCATGCTCAGCACAGGCCGGGGGCCGCATGGCTGGCAGGGCCAGTCTGTTGGGAGCCCCATAGAGCTGCGGGCTGCTGGGCGAGTAGCTGCCCTGCGCCACAGGCAGGTGCGGGGGCGAGGCAGCATAGGGGTAAGCCAAGGTGTTGGGGCCAGCCCGGCCCAACAACCCAGGGCTGACAGGCTGCGTCTGGAAGCAGGAAGGCTCAGAGCTGCTGGCAGAGCAGGCAGGAGCCAGGTCGGTCCCAGGCAAGCCCAGCGATGGGTGGCCCAGCTCAGCAGGCGGTGAAGGCTGCAGGGCCTGCTGCCCGCTGATGAGGCTGTCGATGCTGAACATCCGGGGGTGCTGCCCCGGTGGTGCTGCCCCAGCTGCATAGGGGTGGAAGACTGTGCCGGAGAGCTGGGGGCTGTAGCCAGGCGAGCAGAGGGTGTTGGGGTAGGGTGCTGCTGGTGCTGTGGGGCGGCCAGCGGATGGGGGCATGAAGGCACTGGAGTTTTGCATGTAGCCAGGGTAGGTGGTGATGTCAGTGCGCTTGAAGCGCTTCCTACGGCGCAGGAAGCTCCCGTTGTCGAACATGTCCTCAGCAGCCGGGTCCAGTGTCCAGTAGTTGCCCTTGCCGGGATGGCCGGGCTCCCGGGGGATCTTGACGAAGCAGTCGTTGAGGGTGAGGTTGTGGCGGATGCTGTTCTGCCACTTCTTGGGGTTCTCCCGGTAGAAGGGGAAGCGCTCGGTGATGAACTTGTAGATGCCCCCCAAGGTGAGCTTCCTCTCGGCGGCGTTGGCGATGGCCATGGCGATGAGGGCGATGTAGGAGTAGGGGGGTTTACCCCGCTGCACCGGCCGCTTCCTCCGGCGGCCGCCGGCGGGGGGCGGCGGCTCCTCGGGGGGCGGCGGCGGCGGGAGGGGGCTTCCCCCACCGCCCCGCGGCTCCGGCTTCACCGGCGGCGCCTGGCCGGCGGGGGGAGACCCCCGGGGCGGCGCGGGGGAGCCGGGGCTGGCCGCGGCGGCGGGGCTGGGCGCCGGCAGCGTGCACATGCCTCGCAGGCAGGGGAAGCCGGCCGCGTTCATATACGGCCCTGGCCTTCCTCCTCCTCGGAGGATGGGGGCGGGGGGACAAAGAGCCCCCCCGAGGGGAGGGGAAGGGGGAGAGGGAGGGGAAGGGGAGGGGGGCAGGCGCCGCGGCAGCTCCCGGCGATGGGGAGGTCGGTCCCGAGCCGCTTTGCAATATATAGGGCGGCCGCCCCCCCCCCACCCTCCCCCGGAGGGGCGTGCGGTGCCCGGCCCGCCCCAGCCCCTCTCCCCCGGCAGGAGGAGGAGGAGGCGGCGGCGGCCGCCCTGGGGAGGGGTCCTGACTCCCACGGCCAAATCCCCCAGCCTCTCCCCGGGGCTCTACTCCGCAGCCGTGCCCCGGGCGGTCCCTCCCCGGGGGTCCCGGGTGGGAGCGCGGCGGCGGCGCCGCTCCTGGGCGGGTCGGGCCGGGCCCCTCTCCGCGGCGCTGGGCTTGCTCTTTAACTGATGTTTCCTCCCAGGAGAAAAACGAAACAAAACGAGTCCCGACGGCCGGGGCAGGGCGAGTTTGGTGCCGCAGCCAGCCCCCAGCAGCAGAGCAGGTAACCTCCCGCCGGGACCCCCGCATCACTTGGATTTCGTTGTCTTTTTGCCCTGGGAAAAGCGCTCAGAGGCGGCCCCGGGACGCAGCGGCCGCAACGGCCGGAGGTTTCTCCACGAAACCAAGCCCCTCAGTTTAGTTACTTTGCAGCCTAGTGAGACCTCCTGGGTAAGGAAATCTTGGGAAAAGTTTTTTTTTCTCTTTTCCCCTGGTAGGGGGGAAGATCGTCCTCAGAGCTCAGGGCTGCCTGCAGGTACCTCCCGCAGGGTGGGCAAGGGATGCAGGACAGGGGTGGCATTTTGGGGGCAGACAGGGGAAGCGGGGATCTCTATAACTGCAGAGGGGCTGAGCCCACGGCCGAAGCTGAAGGAAGACACCAAACTCAGAAAACCCTATGGGTTTCAGGGAAAACCTCTTCAGGTCTCATCCTGCACTCCGGAGACGGCTGGGTGGAACCGCAGCCCCCCCCATTCATGGCACATGCCAGTGCTAGAGCTGGGGGGCTGCTGTCTGCTTTATCAGCACCAAAAAAGCCATGGGCTTTCACACCATCCTTACCCATTGCTGGTGAGCATCAACCCTAAGCCAGATGCCTGCCCATGGAAGAGCCTGGCCTGGAGCAGGTAAGGGAGCCGCTGCGTCAGGGTGGGCTGGACAAGCTGGGGTGACTTTTACAGCCAGATCACAGCTTTATATGTAGCTAGATGTCCATGTCTTGAGAAGACAGGTGGAAATGTCTAATGCATCATTAACGCAGTGGCAGATCCCTCCACATATCCTGCAGTGGAGTAGAAATCACTGCCTTCAACTTTGCAACTTGGTTGAAAGTATTTCCAATAGCAGAGTGGGACAAAAGCCTTTTTCCCCAGAGGCAAATAGGTGATCTCGACCAGGATATTCTCCTGTCCTTTTTAAATGTAAAAGCCATCCAGCCCTTTGGATAAGATTTTTCAGCTCTTTCCTTTAAGTATTTTTATGTGGCTTTATTCTACACTCCAAGAAAAAACTCACAGACCAGGTTATTTCCCCCATTGCTCATTCTGCTGTGTGCGTCTGTATGTCTGTATGTGTTTTTATTCTCACTTTATTTTTCCTGCAGATATTTGTGGTTCTTCTGCTCCCTTCAGGGCTCAGGCAAGGAAGCGTGGGTCTAACAGCCACATGGGGTGCAGTCCTGGTTTGCTGCAGACCAGCTGCTGTTGGAGTAAACTCCCTCAGTTTCCCTTCTGCCAGATGAGGATAACAACAGGAGTGTGGGTGCTGGCTGGAGGACAGACAGCAGCTGAGAAAGGGTGAAACGCAGCCTTAGAGAAAGGTGCCTTCCTCCACAGAAGACACAGATCTTCAGTAAGAAAAGCAAATCAAGGGCACAGCAGGGACCATTCATTCACCTTGGGAGAGATGAAGGGAAAAAGGATGGAAGGCTGATATTCCTCCCAGAGCATGTGTTTAAATCGAGCAAGTATCTGAAAGCGGCCAGATAATTTCAGTCAGAGGACCTGACTTTTCCAGTCACTAGAGAGGGCGTCAAGACAGGCACCCAAGAAGGAAATCACTAAAGGTCACTCCAGGATGCACAGGGAAAAATACTCCCCTGAGGGAGATGAAAACCTTCAGCCCTGCAATGTTAGCTGGTGAGATTTTCATGTCGATGCTCTGAATTTTAATGTATTCTGATCTAGCAAGAATGGGTTTCAGAGGGAGAAGTGTTATGGGGTGAAAGGAGGAACAGCTTTTCTTATTCAATCGTATCAAACAGCCCTTGCTTATCACTCACTTTCTCCTTTTTTATTGGTCTAAACATCAGAAAAGGAGTTGAAAATGAACACCCAACAGTGTGGCTGGGTCTGGAGCTGCCTGCACCTGAGGTCACATCTAGCAAAGGAAGAGATGTCTCATCTGGACAAAAGACATGAAGACCCAAATGCATGAAGCGTTTATAGTCCAAGGCCCTGATCTCACATCATTTTACATGCGGCGGGGGAAGCCCTGGCCCCATCTCAGGCTTTCGGCTGGCTGAGACTCCAGCTGGTGAGTAGTTACTTTAAAGCTGACGGGACCATTCAAATTGCTCTCAGCTTCACCGGGTTAGGACCCAGATGTCAAACTAGTTTTGACAGATGGATAAAACAGCGGGGTGGAGGTGGGTAGGAGCTAACAGGCAGGAAACAAACTGTGTTTTACCATTGAATAAGGAAAGCCAAAACAGACTCTAATTCCCACATATGCTTTATCACTCAGGGTGCTCTTCCTGGCCCAGATCTTTTATAAAAAGGTGGAAGATGATAATAAAGACGGCTACCAAAAAATGCAATCTGGATCTCTCTTTAAAATGAGGTGATGAGGATGGAATAAATCACATTTACTAAGTATGTGTAAGTTTTGCCAGCATCTGCTGCATCAGTTCATCCTGAGTACGCAGAGCAATTTCAACTGTGCTTTTGCCTCCAGCCCCCAAACCGTTTTGCACTAGAGCTGCAGCCTCCTTTAGAGCTGTTGCACGCACAAATCACTTTATAGCATGGGTGAACTTGCTTCACTGCAGGGGAACAGGGCTGCTGTTGCACCTCAGAGGGCTGCTGTTTCAAGCACCCTGTGTGCCCAGGCAGGTATCACATCAGCGGTACCCAGGCCATATCTCCAAGCTGCTCTTTGCAACCACATGGGTTAGGAAAACATATATTTGCTTGCCCCAAAACAAAGCAATCTTCTGCTAAACTGCATGCCATATGGGGGTAACTGGTGGGATGTTCACGTTCCCTAATGTAGCCATGCTGAGAAAACAGTGGTTTTGCCCTATCTTGAGTGAGACAGCTTAGGTATCTGCTCGGCAGAGCTGTGTTTGTAGCATCCCTGTTTGCAGAACCCTCCCCTTGTTCATGAAGCAGAGTCATCTAGCTCAGCCACCCCTGGGATGTGCAAGGAAGAAGAGGGGGTGGGAGCCCTGGGAGTGAGGACCTCTCTAGTTCCTCTTCCAAAGACAGCTGCAGTGAATAGTCCAAAGCATCCTCCAGCCTCAGAGCCAGCAGTGGCCTTTGGGGGATGCTTCAGTGATACACGACCTGCTGATGGTGCTCTTAGCATGGCCCTGAAATACCCCATCACTTACTAACAACCAAACATTGGGGACTTCCTTGGCTGAAAGCTGCATGAGTACTGCTGCCTTGAAATAACAGTAGTTGGGCCCATTCCTACCCTCAGCGCATCCCTGTCTAAATCCATCCATGCTCCAAACTCCCCTGTGGAGACCCTCAGAAGAAGTTTGAGAGTCCTTCCCCCCACAGCTATGCTGCAATGGGAAGGCTTTGCCACCAGAAGGTGAATCACATCACTCTACAGCTAGGAGGGTGGGGGGAAATCCATTCCTCCAGGGAGATTTCTCTCATGGGATGCCACCTCTCAGAGGAGGAACATGCGATGGAGAACAGCAACAAGAACATAACAGGACACCTGGAGGGTTGACTCTGTGGCTTGTAACCACAGCCAGCACAAGAGTTGGGACACCATGCTTCTTGGCTACAGGATCAGCAGTCATGCAAAAACTAACCTAGGACACCAGGCAATGACAGCCTGGGGTCAAAGGAGCAACAATTAAACACCCTTCCTGAGCTATTCCATTTCTTCAAGACACAGGAAGTGGATAACCAAAGCAAATAAATTCTTCCTGAGAACTAACTCTTTGAATCACTGTTGTGTTTGTAGGAAACGGTGCAGCAATGGCCAGGCAAAAATCATTTCCTCACAAAAAGTATAATTAAAGCATTTACCAAACGGGGGAACATCAGGGAAAGATTTCCTAAAGAAACTTGCAAACTATTTTTCGCCTTTGTAGGGAAGTTTATTTTTCATTACAACTGGTCAAGATTTTCTCCCCCAAGTGCATTTTGATACAAAAATTGTGATGTTTTCTTTTATCCTGTGGAAATAAAGGGGATGGGAGGAAAAAACCTTCTTTTATGTTGTTTGTTTACCAAAAAGAATATTCTTAAAAGAAGCATCTATTTCTTTAAACTTGAAAGAAAACAAAAAAAGATTCTAAGGAACTTGACCTATTGAAAATCATGGTTCTGGGGCAAAAGTCTGAGTTTTGGAGACTCGGCTTCTATAAACTCTGGTGCTTTTTTTTTTTCAAGATAAACCTCAATATTTGGCATGAATAAATACTTAACTTTCCCTTTTCCTGGAACAAAAATGCCCCCCAAATTCCTACCCCAGGTCCATACTTTATGGCCAAAACCCAAGCCTAAGAAAAGGCCAAGCACAAGGACCAGGCTGAGCTGGTCCCTCTCCCTGGTGGCTGAGCTGTCCTGCCTAGTGGCTTTAACACACTGAGGAGAGCAAAGCGTGGGTCATGCATGGGGTTAGTAAGGAACATTTAAATATTTGTTTTTAGAAAGCGATATTAAATACTCTAGAAGCCCAAAGGGGCTGTTATGATAATTGTAATACAATCACGGCACAGATCCAAAAACATCTCTCCGTAAGCATACCCTACCAACATGTTGCTCTGAGCAGGGCACAGCTTTGGCTGTCCTCTGGCATCTTTCTAACCTGGAAGGATTCAGGCTGTGCAGCAACAGAAGAAACCATTACACAAAATTACTGAGGACACCCCCTGCAAGAGCAAACCTTCACAAGAAACCTCGGTCTCCTGCTTTCCAACTACCTCCAACTCTCCTTAAAAATTGTCATTTCCCACTAAAACACTGACACACGCTGGCCAGGTTTCCCAGGTTTTTTTCAGAGGATGTGAGGTAGGTGGTTAGAGCTCAGTGCCCTGCAGGGTCATTCTATAAGGCTCGTTCATGGCCCTTTCTCAGGAATTTTGATGCTTTCACTGTATAAATAGGCAGCCTGGTCCATGAGAGAAGCCTCTGCAAATCTATTTGAGGATTACGGGAATGGGACAGGAACAGGCAGGAAAACAGCCTGGGCGCAGGCACTGAAGCAGGAGCATTTTGTGCACTGCCCACACTATTTCCCTCTCCCTGACCCCACGCATTGGCCAGAGCCCTCCCCGCGCTGGGAAGCCCTGCCTCTGCTCCACTGCTTGCTAGCTGCCATGTGAGGGGCATTTCTGCTGCACAGACTCTGTCTACACCACAGCTCCAGCTAGCCCCCCAGACCTGCCAAGGCTTGTGTTTTTCACTGAAATTAAAGAACTGACACCAAAGTGCCCCAGATGCTGCACACTAGGGCTCCCAGGCAAGTCCTTCACTGCAAAATTTTCCTTTTTCTTAGTCCATTTGTTACTACTCTCTTACAGCTACCAGACCAATTAGCTGCAAGCCCAGGCAGACTGTTAAAATCCCACCTTGCTAGCTCACTACCCTCTCCCTTTTCCATTGTTTAATTCTCCTGCCAGCAGTGATTCCATTCACTCCAACTGTAATAGCCTTTTCCCTCCCCTTAGGCCAGGAGAACACCTCTGTCATGGAAAATTTCCCTGTCTTGTACCTTCAGCCCAATATGCCCGCAGCAGGGCTGGAGGGTTGTTTTTTTTTTCTCACCACTTAAAATGCTTCTGAAACAAAAGCTCTTTAATCCCCCAGCCTAGCCAGGCACCTCTGTCAATTCCCTCCTGGTAGTGCAGGCAGAGCATGAACCTCAGCAGGAGGTATGGAGTGCCCCATGAACGGCTGGGACCAGGTGGATGGAGGCTGGGTAGGACATCGGGTGTCCTGAGGTGGTAGGGACAGAGCAGGGCTGGGAGTGAGGAGAGTGTCCCAACCAGGGCACAGAGGTGAAGCCACAAGATGGTGATGGTGGTCTGGGGGGAAAGAAGAGCAGAGACCCTTCCATCCAGCCCACACACTCGCTTACTAGTCTGGAGAAGGGTCTCCAAGGCCCATAGCACCGATGGGGAGTCAGGAGCTGCTAGTCAAGCATGATGCCTCTGCTGGGCATCCTGAAGCCTGGCAAGATAAGAGGCAAGTCCAGGAGCAAGAGACCTTCATGTTCCCCAGGCATAGAGGGGGTGGCCTGGGCACTTCCCAGCCCTTCTGCCCCAAATGGGGACATCTTGCCACACGTCTGTGTTGGTAGAGAAGCTTGCTGCTGGAAGGGAGACAACTTGGCTAAAGTTGTGAAGACCTCATCTGCCTTTAAGACCACTCCACCAATGACCAATAAATAAAATTCCATGCAATGACTTCAAAGTGCATGTGGTGCAGGAAGAAGGTCTCCGGCCATGACAGGCCAGTGTTCATCACATCATTTCCTCATGAGAAGGCAAGAGAGATGATTCAGACTCAAATCAGACTGGACAAGTATGAATCACAGTGTTTGTCTCACATTCCTTCTAGCCAAAACCATCCCTGCCTGGTGCTACTTGGGGCTGGGAGAATCAATCCAGGCATTTCTTTATATTGGTGGTCCACAGAGATTCAGTTAATTCATTTCCATCTGCCAATTCTGAAGTGCTGTGGACACCAGGGTCCTCCAGCTGAGATGGGAATCTCCATATCACAGCAGTGTTTGATGCAGGTAGGCAGCTAGCACCAGAATTCTGGTCCTGGGTGGTTTCTATCAGAGCCAAGTGCCTGGGGAGAGCATTTGCTGTTCATCCATCACTGCTTGATCTGGAGTAGCTGTTCAGGAGGACCACACCACATCACTCCTGTTTCAGCAATACCCCAGCTGTGTCCTGGCTAATCAAGAGCATAAAGGACTGATTCACCTGGAGTAAAGCAGCAAGCCAGTGGCATAATCAGGACCACAGTCCAAATACTCTCTGGTGGAACAAAAACTCCTACTCATGTTGACTTTGCAGATGCATCTAATTAACATCTCTGGAAGCTTTTGCCACATACACCATGTTGTTTGAGTTACACTGCATATATTGCATGCATTTAGTTTTTGTTTACATGAAATACATTTTTACCATGACTCTGTAGTATGGTTAAGCCATCAGCTCCATCAAGGTTAAGCTTCCTCTGAACCTTCATAATTTAGCTTTTGAATAGGAATGGATGAATAATGGACTCCGTGGTGGAGTCTCCTGAATGAAAAACCTATAGTAAATGAGCAAAAGATCCTTCTTTTTCCACTACTGCCAGAACTTCAGTACTTGTCTCACCGTTTCCTCCATGTGCTCCATCTGATGAGCTTGAGAGGAGAGGGGTCAGCAGCAAAGAGGCCATCTGCAAAGCATGGCAGGCCTTGCAGAAGAAATGTTGAATGAAATACTTCAGCAGAGCTTCGCAATAGGAGCCAGGCTGGGAGGGAGGTGGTGTCCCTTAGAGCCTTGGGAAGAAAATCTCTTCAAAAATGGCATGAAACCATCAACTAGAAAACTATAGTTGAAGGTCTCCAGGAGATGATAGCAGCAAGCCTGTCAGATTTCTGCAGGCCCAGGAGAAGTCAGGAGGCAAAATTGAGCATCAACTGCTCCGTTCCCCTTTCTCAGCCAGTTTGCTGTACTACATACTATTCTTTGGAAGATGTTCAGATGATTGAATATTATCCATTTTCTTTCCTCCAAACTTGGAATGCACAAATTTTCATACCTTGTGTCTCTCTTAGAAGGCATGGCATATCTTCAAAGACCTAAAAGATCAAAAATGGGCAGCTTGTCCCCCACCACGAAGGGAGGGGAAACAGTCAGAGGGAGACACACAGGAAACCTGGAACAAACTTGGGAGTGGGTCAAAAAAATGAAAAAGTCAGGATCTGGTCATAATTTTTGCAGCATAAAAAGTCTGGGAGATGTTTCTAAGAGCAATTTAGGGACCCAGCTCCCATCCATACCAATGAGAACTGGGCACTTGTATCCTGCCATAGAGTTTTTAAAGGGCGGGGGGGGGGAATCAACAGCAACAAAAAAACGCCGTAAGAGGCACAAGCAAGTTCAGGCAGAGTGGAAGCCAAAAGAACTGTCTCGAGTCCCAGATGAACGGTGCAGCAACACCAAGATATTTGAGATACATACTTAGCCACAGGGCTGAAGGGGTTAAGAGGAGCCCCAGTGAGCAGCCAGCAGCATGCCAGCACCCACAGGAGAGTTCAGCAGCTTCCACCACAGAATTAGTTGGTTGCAAATAGGTCCTAATGGCTTTGCCTTGTAGAGCCACAAAATCCAGAGTACAAAAGATGGGCAAAGGAGGATGGAAGGCCTTTTCAACAGTCAGGTGTCTGTGCTGTAAGTGTCCTGTGGGACTGAGGCTGGCCTCCTTCCTAGGGCTGCCAACCCTTGTGTTTTCACCCCAGGTTTCTCAGAACAGGAATGATTTATTCCCATTTAATTTGGTTTTTTTTGTTGTTTGATTTTTGGGTTTTTTTTTCCTCCTTACACCACAGCTGAGGAGTACCAACTGCAAAGGACAATGTGAAAACTGCAATCCTTCATGCACAACCCCAGAAGGCAAAGAAAGATCCAGCATTGCTGATGGTGGTGAAAGCAGGCAGATGGGGGAAAATGCTCTTTTTCTTTTTAAGCCAGTCTCAAGAATTTGTCTGGCCTGAGCACCAAGCCTGAGGTGCTTCAGATCTCCCACCATCAGCTGCCAAGAACATATCCCAGTGCTGAGCAGACCCTACAGAGGGGACTTCAGCACCTGCTGGGCAACCTTGGCCACTGGAGATAGGAAGTCGCTTCTCCACCAAAGCCAGGACTGACTGAGAACCTCCCCAGGGAGCAAATTGTAGCACATGCCCTCCATCAGCAGGAGCCATTGCCAACTGCTCTCACAGGGCCACGAGCCAAGAGTTGTGCTTGGGATAACTCTATCAAAATTAATTAATGATTTGCACGGATGCTCTGCACAGGATCCAGACCAGAGTCCTTGCACACCATGTATGCCATAGAGGCAGTAGCAGAGCAGCCTGTGCAACTTGGTGTCCTTGGCCACCTTCAGAGCATTGCTGCACGAATGTCCCTACATAGGAGGAGCTGACAGCAATTTCCCCCCTCTTGGGACTGCTTTCGCTGGATGTCCCCACAGCAGATGCTGTGGTTATTACAGCTGGGGTGATTCCCATGAGCTTGATGAGAGCAGACTATGTCCTGCCTCTCATCTCACCGAGACCAAATGTCTTCCAGATCCCCCACAGAGCAATGAAAATCCCAAAGAGAAAGGCAGGACATGCTGGAAAGGCCCTAGACGAACACTTTACCAGTATGTGGCAAGGGTAGAAGAGGTTAGTTTCACCTCTCTGGTTGAGGTAGGGGAGATTTCAGGTGGATTTAACAGCTCTCAGCAGCGCTTTGATCTGTTGACTTGGACAGGAGCAGAACCAGTGCTGAGCATGTCCAACACCCTTCTTCCCAGGGTAAGTAAGACCCAACAAGGACACCAAGTCATCATTCCCCTTATGTATCTGGGGAGCAGGACAGAAAAGATTCTTGGGATGCAGGAAACCAATGGAGGGTAATTTCTCAGGTGGGACGTCTTTGCTCAACTACATAGAATAAAAGCATTACCAGCCTTGTTAATGGGTTGATAGCTGCTGACCATTTCTCAGCACAGTTACTTGGAGATGAAGGGTCAGAAACACAAGAGGAAAGGTTGGATTTACACCCAGCACTCTGGTGGTGTGGAGCAACATGCAAGTTCTCACCATCCTACTGCAGTCTTCCCATATTGAAAACAGAGATAACGTTCATCACCTGCCTCAGAGGTGTGTTGCTAGGACTAACTCATTAACCTGTCCATCCAAAAAGGCCCACGGAGCATGAAGAGCATCTGTGCCTGATGTCAGCACTGTTTACTGAATCGCACTCAAACTCCTGGACCAGGAGTCTGTGAAGTAACAGGAAAAAAAAACCACAGTGAGGTACCACTGCCAGCCTACACCAACAGCAGCGGACCAGAGAGCAGCGGTCACATCACCACTGGCCTGGGCTTCACGTGTCACTGATCAACTCAAGTTTTAATTATGCCCCAATATCTCCACGTCTCCCAAAACACAAAGCTTTCAGCCAGGCAGTTCCTGCCAGCTGAAATTTCATAAAGAGCAGCTAGTGACTAAGACAGCCCAACCTTCAAGTCAGATGCTAACAGCTTTAGACAAGTGTGGGATTTTTACACCCCTATCTGTAGGAAAATCTGATGTTTAGTGCCCTGACTGTGAGCAGGTCACTCTTAAACCCCTGAACATCACAGGCAAAAAAAAAAAAAAGAAAAAAAAAAAGAAGAAAAAAAAAGAAAAAAGCGCCGGAGGGGAATTGTACTGGCTCTAATCCCTTCTGCCATTCTGCATATTCATGGAACATTGTCATAACACATCAGCGGGACAAAAGGTCTGTCGGCACCTCCTCCTCATTCCTTTGATAAACCACGAGACAAATGCTGAGTAAACACTTGGAATCCATTCACTGCACTATTCTCATCGGGATGAGAAAGGGCTCCTCTTTCTTGCAGGCCCAGAGCTGCTCAGCCTAATAAAGTACGGCCCACGGCCTGTGAAAAGAGAGGTCTATGGATGATGAAAACATGGATTATCTCATTTCACCCTCCTTGTATCAGACCCTGCTCACATTCTGAGTGCACTTGGTCTGACATGCAATTACACACACAAAAAAATAATAATAATAAAATTTTTAAAAAAGCCAGGGGAAGGGGGTGTTCAGCAAATCGTGGGCCTGTCCATGAAATTTCACAGATGACCGTTTTCTCTAGTGGGAAAATAATTTGTTTCTGCCACAGCCATTGCCAGGAGTTTTCTCATCGATATCAACATTCCTCTGAATATTGCAGTTGGTGGGAGAAGAGATAACACTTACGACAAAGCTTTGCAGGTCACTTTAATGGCCTGAGTCAAGCTGGCACTGAGCCCTCGAGAAGTCAATGGGATGTTACTGAGCACCCCATAAATGGCTCCCCGGCTGTGCCGCTGCCGTGGCTCTCTGTTGCATGCTTGGCAGCGGGTACAGGCAAAGCCCCATTCTCTTCACACTCGCACAGCTGTAAATCAAGAGTCTTGAGGTCAGCCAAGTGCCTGGAGAAGGAGGAGTGACTTCTGCACCCACAGAGGGATGCAAGCACCTCTCTGGGTGAGAAGCACAATGCTCACCAAGCAGGCTGGGGCATGAGGTTTCCTGTACTCGAGGTCAGTGAGCTCCAGTACAGAGGTGAAGCCATCCAGTCCCTTTGGCCAGGCTTGGAGCCCACCAGGGCACAACACTTAGCAGCAATGCAGCTCCTTCAGCCTTTACCCACACCCCACAGACAGGCAGACAGACCGGAGACACATTGTCAGATAACAAAACACCCCCCAAAAAATCAGCATAAAGGGCCTCCTTACCGTTTAGGCGTTCAGTGACTTGACCAAGGTTACACAGGACCAAAGCCCCCCCCGAGCACTTTCCAACACCAACAGCAGCCTCCTCCATTATCCAGCTTTCTGGAAGCTGAGCTAGAAATGCCTGCAATAAAATAAACAAAAAAAACCCTTTAATAACCCCAAACAGGGCAAGGAACTGGCTCTTTTGAAAACAATCATCTGAAAGAAATATTTTCCATTTAAATATTATCCTTTATTTGGAAGAATATGAGCAGTTTTCAAAGTGAAAATTAATTTCAGAGATAGTACGTGGGGAACAAGCACACTTAATGCAATTGTGCCCATAACAGAAAACAAGACACGGTTATGAATTGCTGTCAAATGATTAAGAAACAATAACTAGACTGATGATTAACTAGGGTCTCTTCTCTTTTCAATAAATGGCTCATAAACCTGTCTACTAACTAAGGGATGAGTGTATTTGTTGTAAACAGTGTATTCAATGCTTTTGTCTCTGGAAAATCCTTAAGTTCATCCTTAAGTTTTAAATAACCAACAAAACACATGAGCGGTTGTTCCCCAGCCTGGCACGTTACTTGTGAACGTCGCTATTCAAATATTTGCATTTTACAAGGTGTTTGTTACAAAACCTCCCAGAGGACTTGGCACAGTCTCACAGTGGCTCCAGTCACTCACTGGGCTTGGGTAAAACCCGCGCGAGCCCCCAGCCAAGCAGGCAATCCTGGCTTTTTCCCCGAGCGGGTGACTCCTCTCCCTAAGCAACCAAGATGCAAAAGCAAGTGTGAAACTTGCAGGGCTTCCAACAGGCTGTTTGTTTTCCTGCCCGAATGCAATTTTCAGGCTAAACTGTATTTGCACGTGTAACAGCCACATTTTCTTGCCCCTGGACAGGTGACAAGCAGGCTGCTGTCTGCCACCTACAAACACCTACATCCAACCCGCACAGCAATACAGCACAGCACTTCATTAAAATATTAGACTAATGCAGCAATTTCCTTCTAGATGATGCTTTTATTTCCCAGTTGCTGCATTATATATAAAAAAAAAATTCAGCAATGCTGTTAAGCCCAGATCTTCTGAGATTACTTAGGCGTATAACTCCCATTCATGTCCAAATGATCTCAACCGTCTTTGGGATATGAGCCTCAGAGCTCATCGCTTGATATTTCCTGCAGACACAAGACTCCATGCAGTTTCTCTGTCTGCCCATCAGCAGCTCCAGCTGCAGGGCTTTGGGGCTCTGAATTCAACTCCATGGATGATAAACATTGGCTTTGAGCATGCAAAGATGCAGAGCAATTTCCCTTTCCCTCTGCAGGCACCACTGGCAGGC
Organism: Phalacrocorax aristotelis; assembly: GCF_949628215.1. Classification (NCBI taxonomy): domain Eukaryota; kingdom Metazoa; phylum Chordata; class Aves; order Suliformes; family Phalacrocoracidae; genus Phalacrocorax; species Phalacrocorax aristotelis. The sequence continues at coordinate 48,877,095 of NC_134281.1, forward strand.
ACTGGTACCAGACACCTTTGGCTCCCTTCTCCACCAGCTGGGACCCAGCCGGACAACAGATCAGTTTTGAAAGGGAGCAGGAACAACCCTCAGCCTTCCTGGGCAGGTTTCCAGGGACTCTCCTATGCTTTGCACCAGGTCGCATGGCTTCTGCACCATTTCCCAGTGTCGGGATGCAAGCAGCTGCCTTGCAAACAAGTCACCGGGGCTTTAAGCCCAACCCAGGGCTGCTCCAAGGATGCTCAGTGCTTTGCAGGGTAGGAGGCTTCATATGTCTCATTACAGCCTGTTGCTCTCTGGGCCTGACTCTGACACCCTCAAGAGCTGCCAGGCCCTGGAGAAGGGTCAGAATTTGTCCCTGAAGATTGATGAGGAGTTTTTCCATCGACTCATGCAGAAGCAGATTTCGTACCCATTGCGTCCTGTCAGCAGCACTCAGGTTAGAGCATCCAGCCTTAAATCGACAACGTTCCTCTCAAAACCTGATAAGTAATTGGGGGATCTGCTAATAAGGCTTGTCAAAATCAATTGGGGTTAAACACCTTTAGCTACAATAACAGTCATCTGACCCTGGGCTCCAGAAACCGCCAGGCTCAGAGGAACCCTGGGGGGTTATTCCTGGCTTCCCATTGCTTTGAGGCAGATAAAAGAGCAGACGATGCAGAGCTGGGTAATCCGTTCAGCCCATCCCAGCCGTGCACTGAAGTGACAGCTCCCAGAGTTTCTGCAGAGCTGGCTCCTCCTGGGAATTGTGTGTGGAGGGGCCAATTTGTTCAACAAAACCTGGGCAACCAGAGTTTTCTTATATTCAATTGCCTGAAGGAGAAGGCAAATAGCATTTAAGCGGAGGAAAGTGCATTAAAACCACATCTTTGATACAATGGCCGATACACCCCACACTGCCAACGCCTGAAATGATAATATTTTTTTTCTTAAATAAATAGCTCAGCAGCAGGATCCCAGCCTCCCCCGGCACAGGGAGGCTTCATGCTGCTGCAGCAGCCACATTTCCAGCCCTGCAGGCCAAACCACTTCAACGTTCCCCCTCATTGCTGGGCTCATTATCAAAAGGTGGACCAGCTCAGGAGGGACCGACAGCGGTGCCCACACTGTGTTGAGGATCCACAAGTCCAGAGGGCACTTTCAGTTTATGTTTCCTACTGGTTCCCAGGAAGGAGGTGTAGAAACATAGCAAGGGCATCCTTCCTGGGTTGGTACGAGGGGCTTTTCCTGCCGTTGGGAACTTACTGCCTTTAAAGACCAGCCAGGCCCTGACACAGAGGAAAGCAAAGCAGGGCAGGGTCAGGAAGAGAAACAAATATTCAGCATTTGGGGCACTTCTGTAACCATATCAACCTCCTGCTATTTCTCCAGTTGTGGGATGTATCACCTCCTCCTCCCTGGGAGATTTTAATCTATGCCATCCTCTCTCCTTCATTTAGGCAGTGTCTGTGACCATGTGGGCATCGGGCATCCCAGGAGAGGCTCCTTGGAGACCCTAGACCCTAAGCTAGACAGAAGTGATGCAGGGGAAAGGGACACAGCTCTTGTGCTGGGTCCCAGGCAGGACACTCGGTGGCTGGCTGCTGGTTGTCCTTTTGCAGAGCAGCAGCTAACTTCACCTTCACATAACGTGATACTTCAGTGAAATTGCCTGGCCAGCATTACATCAAGCCTAGAATGGGGGATTTCAAATTGTCCCATCTGGTCTCAAAATTTCCGTTAAAGTATGAGACAGTCAAAGACAAGCAGATCGGGGCACCCCTTGCCATGCCTCCATGAACTTCAGAGAAAGCTGCTTTCAGGCTCCCTTTCCTGGATACTTTGGCTTCTCCTGCTTCTGTGAGGATCCTAACAAGGTTGTCTTTTCTGCGCCAGTTGGGCATTTCAGCTTCCCACCTTGGCTGGGGCCCAAAAATCCAGTGCCAGGGTGAAAGCAAGCAATACAGACAGTGAACAATTACCCCAACATTTCCAAATGGGCACATGTGAGGGAAGAGGGAGCGCAGAGGCAAAACCTGAGCAGATGAGGTGAAGGGGGTGATACCAGGGAACACCTGTAGGGAAAATGTGAAGGAATTAACTAAATAACGTCTTTCCATCAACACCATGGAAGGTCTTCTACCTGCGAGGCATGTCACACCATGGAGATCTGTGTTGTCACCAAGGATCTGCTCCAGGTTTCCCCCAAGTCACCCTCTGCTTCTCTCCTGTGACTTCAGGCCCACCCAGCAGAGACCAAACTCCTACATGTGTGATCTCACTAGTGAAACCTTCACTCCTGAGAAGTAACTATAGTCCCAGCAGAAAAAAAGGAGCTTTCTGGAGGGATTGGCACAAATTCAACACAAAGAACAGCTGAGGAAAACCTGGGGAAGACCAGCAGCAGAGGGACCTGCCTGACCCTGGAGAACAGCAATACTCAGTCGCCCTTGGGGACAGGATGCAGCCAGGACCACCCATGCAGTCATACACACATGGAGGGCTGTTAGTTATCTGCAAGCCCGAAGAAATAATTAAAATATAAAATACCAAGGTGTCCCTGCATCCAGAGTCATCTCCCCCAGAGGCCAGAGATACTGCAGGAGGGCTGTACCACCTACCCAGAACAGGTTCATGCTGGTGTAAATCAGAGGCTGCAACCACCCACACAGCAGATTAAATTATTCTGCTGAGATGACTTAGTTCCCCAGGTGAGATCAGAGGGGATCAGGCTTCAGGCAGCATCCCTTGGATGTTCCCGGCTATGTAGATAGGGACAGACAGGGCGAGCACCAGGTGCTGGGTGTCCCCTTTTGCCCACCCTTGGGGTGTGGGAGGAGGGCAGCTCCAGGACTTCGTCCTCTTGTTCTGGGTCCACACAAGGGAAGGGGAAGAACTGCTGGTCCCCAGCCCTCTGCTGAGGCACTGTGGCAGGGGAAGCATGTCCCCCTGCATGGGAAGGTGGGGCTCGGTGGGTATTGGGGAAAGGGGACACCAGCCACACTGCTTCTTGGGAGAGGTGTTGGCTCAAGTATGTCACATTTTATAAAATAAAAGTGAATTCACCCAGTCCAACAGACTTCTGGTGCCAGCAGGGAGACTAACCTGTACCTTCACCTGGGTTCTTTTCAATCAAAACCCCAAAAATATTAAACGTGAAGCGAAATTCAGAGCGAGTTGAAGGACTGTGCATGGCTCCACTGGAAGGAGACTCCAATTTCTAAAGAAAGTCTAAACCAACTGTCGTCAGCCAAGGGGCGCATTGTCCCTTGGAGCAGTGGCTGGTGCCACATAGGAGGTATTCAGTCTAAATTAACTCTCCCTCTAATACCTGAGCAAACATTTTCAGCTTGAGACTTAATATCCCTGGACATGTCTGCTGTCTCCCAGGTGAATCCCCAGATAAACAAGGTCAGCTCAGCTCTAATGCGGCCGTAAAAAGCTGTCAGTCAGCCCAGGAGGTCTGGTTGCAAGGTCAAATCAGTTCTGAAGGTTGCTGGGGCCAAACCCGGCCTGTCACTCATTTTAAGTGCAGGAAGGTTTGTTTTCTCATTACAATGTCAGGTATCCCAAATTTAGGATTAGCTGTCGGCTGCCACAACATTGTTCTTTCAAAAAAAAAAAAAAAGAAGAAAAAAAAAGAAGAAAGGAAAACCAAAACAAAAAGTCCCCACGTGGATGAACATATCCCTGGCCCCGAATAAATCTGCTTGCAGCTGGGAGGTAAAAAGAAACCTGCCTTTCAAGAAAAGAGAAAAAGGACATTCCCACACAGTGTGACAGTTTCTGGCACAAAAGAACCCCCAAAAGCACAGAGCAACATCTTTCAGTTAAAAAACACACTTGAATTATTATATCTCCACCAGAATAATCCACTGCTGAAAAGCCTCTTTGTCCAGCAGATTGGGAGTGAGGCAGGGCACCCTCCGTCTCAAGGTGGACATGTGGAAGCTTTCCTGGGTGATGATGATTCCCAGATGATGCTCTGGAAACAAGGACCAAACCACACAGCCCACCAGAGTCCAGTCCAATCTTGGCTTGGTCCTCCCGCCTCCCTTGCAATACCAGCAGCACACCACAGGGATAACATTCACAGTCTGGGGGATGAAAGGGAACGTACAGACATGGTCCTCAGGAAAAAGGCCTCCATGATATGCTCCTCTAACCACAACACTCTTTAAGGGGGAGGTAGTCTGTCTGGGGTGGATACTGTGGAAAGAAGTCCACAGGGAGAGATATATTAAAGGGTCTTTTAGGGCAGCTCATCCCTTTCAGAAATGCATCAACCTCCACTATAAAACTCACTGGAGCTTATGCTTCTGTTGTGGTTTAGCCCCAGTCAGCAACTAAGCACCTTTTGGCGCCCAACGTGGAGCTCCAAGGGTTGAAGATAACGACAGATTTGATTGGAATGTACTAGATTGAATTTACAGCTGTTACTGCATTTTAGCTATTAATTGGCTGGCTTCTGTGCTTGCCATGGGACTTGCTTGTCTTACTGTACGTTAAAGCCTAGTGCTTGTTAGTGGCTGTGTTCTTCCACTTTCGCTGCTCGCTGTAGTGCTGTGCTGCTGCTCACCTTACTCTGCTGTGCCTGGGAACATTCTGATAACAGCAGTGGCCATGTGCCTGGGCTGGCAGGTGGCCGGGGCATCGCTGCTGTTTCTGTGCTGCTGCACTACACAGGCGGGAACTCCACTGTGAACCTGAGTTGAAGGGACTGTGACCTGTGGGTGAGTCCATGTGGGAGCAGGACACCCCGAAGCATCTGTGGTGGTGGATAAACCCATGCCAGAGCAGATATACCTCGAAGTGTCTGTGGCCATGGTTATGTCTGTGCCGCAGTGGGTATGCCTCTGAAGGTATTGTGGCCTAAGGATACGTCAACACTGGAGAATGTACACTTTGAAGTTTCTGTGGCTATAGATAAGTCCATGCTGCAGCAGGTACACCCTGTAGCATCAGTGGCTGTGCATGAGCTCATGCTGGAGCACCTCAAAGCCTGTGACCATAGATAAGCCCACAACAGAGCAGGTACGCCCCTGGAGGGACTGCAGTCATGGGCAAGGCTGTGTTGGAGCAGGTTCTCTTCTGAAGGGTCTGTGGCGGTGGGTAAGGCCATGCTGGAGGCATTGTGGCCCATGGAGAAGGTCACGCTGGAACAGGTGCACGTCAAAGTGACTGTGGCTGTGGATGAGTCTGGGCAGCAGCAGGTGTACCCCTGGACAGACTGTGGCTCCTGGGTAAGGCTCCACTTGGAGCAGGTACGACCCCAAGGCACTGCAGTCTGCAGGTAAGTCCAAGCCAGAGCAGGGGCAAGGGGAGGAGTTCATTACAATGTTAAACCTGATGGTCTGGTCCAAAGAGACCAGGGGTGGAGATTGTAATGGAAATACCTTTAAGTTGTTGTAACCCGGGATTTGAGTTGCATATTATAGGAATTACTACAGCAGGAACCACCTGAACCAGTGGAGGACAAGCCTTACAAGCAGCAGTGCAAGTGCAGCAGTGACCTGACCTGAGCTGGCGTGGGTGCCCCGTAACTCCATACAACACACCACCTTTCCTGTCCTGAGTGACCTCCAGAACAGATGGAGCCCAAAGTCATGGACTAAATTAACTCAGTGGACATTTTGTGGACATTTGTGTACATTCTACTGACATTTTATAGGGGTGGTCCATAGACTAAGGGAATGATATCTGTGTATTATATCAAAGGATGGGAAGGGGATGGTAGTTAATGAGGATGTATTGGATAGTGTGGGAACTGAGCATGACATAAATGGTATGGAATAAGGGGTGGATACTGTCCTGGTTTCAGCTGGGATAGAGTTAAATGTCTTCGTAGTTGCTAGTATGGGGCTGTGTTTTGGATTTGTGCTGAAACACTGAAAACAGTGTTGATAATGTGGAGATGTTTTAGTTGTTGCTAAGTAGTTCTTACAGTCGTCAAGGACTTTTTCAGCTCCCCGTGCTCTGCCGGGCGCACAAGAAGCTGGGAGGGGGCACAGCCAGGACAGCTGACCCCAACTGCTCAAAGGGATACCCCACACTGTGTGACGTCATGCTCAGCATATAAAGCTGGGGAAGAAGAAGGAAGGGGAGGACATTCAGAGTTATGGCATTTGTCTTCCCAAGTCACCGTTATGTGTGATGGAGCCCTGCTCTCCTGGGGATGGCTGAACACCTGCCTGCCCATGGGAAGGAGTAAATGAATTCCTCGTTTTGCTTTGCTTGCGTGTGCGGCTTTTGCTTCACCTATTAAACTGTCTTTGTCTCAACCCATGAGTTTTCTCACTTTTACCCTTCTGATTCTCTCCCTCATCCCACCAAGGGAGATCGAGTGAGCGGCTGTGTGGAGCTTAGTTGCTGACTGGGGCTAAAGCATGACGGCTCCCCACCAGCTCCTATGTTAACTGGCTTCAGGACTTCACCTTCTGTTGCTAAAAGCAGCATAAATTGATCCATGACCAGTTTATTCCTTTTTGTGGGGAACAAACATCGTTCCTAAACATCCCCCTCCTCCTCTCCCTTGGCATTCAGCCACAGCATTGCTCCTACCAGTGCTTGGATGTGGTGTTTCTGCTGGTGCAGGGGGCTGGCTGGGCAGGGACCATCCAGGGCAGCCCAAGGCATGTGCGAGGGACCCTGTCTGCAGCTGAAGAGGAGGGGAATTTTTCAGCCTGTTTCTCAGGAGGGAAGGATGGGGAGCAGGGAGCTGCCCTGGCCCCTCAGAAAGAAAAGACAAATAAGCTCCTCAGAGGATTAATTATCAGACTGTGCACAAAGCGCTGAACCTGAAGAGACTTGTGCCAGGAATGCCTGGAGTGAGACAGGCTGATGACTGACAGCAGCACCCTCCCTCCACAGCTGGTGTTGAGGCAAGCTTGTGGCAAAGAGCAGGAGAGGCACATTCATCTCAGTCCCATTGTCTCCACACACCGGTGAAGGTTTGGTGTCCCAGTCCTCAACTGGAGCATGACAGCTCAAGCTATCTATGGAGACTAATGGACCAGGTGGATTTTGCTGTGATACCTCAGAGACATATCATGCTCCACCCCACGTGACTAAGCCGATTTAGCAGAGGTGCCCCAAACCCCACAGAGAATCCATCCAGTCTCCCCAGGGCAGCAGAGAGGGCAGGAAGCCAATGCCTCTTTGGGGCACACATCTTTGCTCTCCCAGGTTGTCTAAAGACCCTCTTCACATGTAGTGCATCTCTAGGTTTTGCTAGTACATGGCTATTTCAGTGTGTACATTACTGAGGAAAGCATCTCAGCCACCAGGATGATTTATGGGGAAAGAGCATCTGAATGGCTGAATATTCACGTATAACTCTATAAAGCCTCCCAAGCTCCCAAGGCAAAACCAGATTAAGAAACTGACATCCCAGATGCCTGCAGCTCCATGCTACGGTTCACTGCTGCACCTCCAAAAGGGATTAGTGTTTAACCCAGACCATTTGGTTATCCAGCTAACCACTCAGCCTTATGAAACAGTTACAACTGCACAGCATAGGAGATGGGGAATTGTGGCATAGCTGGAAGAGCAGTTAAGCCAGGAAAAGCTAATTTTCAGCCAAAGTAAGTGAATCATCTACGACTTAAATGAAATTGAGTTGACACCATCTGCTGCCCATCCTGGAGCAAACTTTCAAAATTATATCTCATGGTGAAAGAAACCTCCAGAAAGCAAATAGACAACAAAACCCTGCAGAACGCCAAGGGTGACCATCCATCACCTGCAAGGCTACAGCTTTTCCCCAGAAAGCTGCTTCTCCATGCTGTCCATCACAGGGACACCCCACCCCACAGCCAGTTGACAATATTCAAAACTGTCTTTTTTTTTTTTTTTTGTTCTTTCAGTTTTCAAGGCACATTAATAATTTCAAAACAAAGAAACAACACACTGTCCTTAAACATCCCCAATATTTCAAGTTCAACTTTGTTTCAACATCCCTAGAACTGTGTTCTTTTCAACAATTAATCCATTCATCTTTTTCAGATCCACTCAGGACCTTATCTAGATACAACATTTATCTTCCTGATCTCAAAGCCAAGGAGCAAATTGGCATTTCTTTCTTCTGCTCCTACAAGACAATACTGTTGCAACATTGGCTGCTGCTTCCAACCCAATCTATCAATGCATTCAGATATTAGGCTTTCCTCACGTTGCAACTTAGCTTAAAATATCCGATTCTCAGTTTCATCCCATTACATCATGCTCTTAACATCCTAAAAAAACCAACAAAACCACAAAAAATGAAACAAAAACACCCCAAAAACCCAAACTCCAACCACCTAACCAAAAATCCACTTCTTGCTGAGGGCTGTGAGAAACTCTCTCCCAGACTACTCCAGAGAGGTCTCAGGAGCTGCTGTCACCAGCTCCTTGCTCTGGATCCACTGAAAAAGGGGAATGGTCCATCCAACCACCCACTCCTTAGCCTAACTCATCACCACTTAACTATCAGAGCCCTTACTCATTCTGACAGCAGCTTATATGTAGGTGCCACTCCATCATCTTCTCGCCTCACCTCTCCTCTCTTCATGAGCCTCAGCTGAATCAAGATCCCCTCTCCAGCAAAGGCACTGGAGCTAGTCCTGATACCCTGCGGTGGTAGAGAAGTTTTGGCCAAACACCAGTTCTTTTCCCTTTCCCAAAAGATGTCATTCCCCACTCTGGAGTGTAGCATGATGGATGTTTTCACCACTATCAACAAACACAATACACGATGCAACACAAATGCTCTCACAGTTTACAAAGCATGTTCCTCCCCTCTCCTCCTGCCTTGCCTGCTTGAATTCAGAGATGGCCAACAACTATTAAACACATCAATGTAAATGTTAGTAGATTGCTTCTAATAGGAAACAAAAATGTTTTGAGCAAAGCTAATTGCCGGGAAATAAGGTCGTTCCAATATTTCAGCAGGGGGTTATAAATCTCTTGGTTCCTGTCTCCTTCCAGCGTTAAGGTTTTACAGATGTTGCTGTCAGAAGGAGAAGAATGATTTCAGATGCTGGTTTCCACTTTACATTAAAAAAAGGCATAAATGCATGCAGCAAATTGCTGGGCGAGTTTTCTTTCTACACAAAAAACCCACACAAATCTCAACAAACAAAACATAGAAAACCTGCATTGGGACTCCTAAAATCTTATAATGGTACAAAATACTCAACACACCAACAACTGGCAAACTTAACATGTAATTCAACTTGGCCAGTTGCATTGACTGCCAAAATGCTTCTTCTAGTCTTCTGCTTCTTTTTACCCTTTTCCGCCACCAAACGTTCACTGTACATGGAGAGACCCTCTAGGCCCACAAGGAGATCAGGAATCAGTCCAGTCCTCCCTGGGCTCAAAAAGGAGGACGAGGGGCTGAACAGCCATGGGGGAGAGAGAGCTGTTGTCTGCAAAAGCTAGACCTAGACCCAAATCCAAGTGTTAAGAGGGCAGGGAGAGGGAAGAAAGCCTCTGTTAAGTACAATAAGACAGTTAGGGAAGAGAATGAGACCTGGTGGCTGCCTCTGAGTTGGCTGGACAGGGGAGTTAACCAATTGCATGGGAAATATCAATCAGCAAAGGAGCTGGCTCAGCCTCTTTCCCCTTGCACAGAATAGCTGATGAGCTCTTGGGAGCCCCCAGACACCCCCAGGATTAGGGTGAAGTTCCCCCCCAGCCCCATGCTGATACCCCATGGTAAACGGTGTACATGGACACACAGTGTGCTCCCTTTGGAAACCATTCCTCAAGCAGCAAAATCTTGTTAAGAAAGGCCTACCAAAATAAAGCACTCAGCTGCTTTATTCTCCCCCTGGGAAAACACAGGAAGCATGGAGAGATGACCAAAGGCAGTACATCACAGACCAGGGGTTAGTCCCTCCAGGAAGGTCCCTGTTGAGTTTCTCATCATTGTATTAATTGATATAAAGTAGTCATTAAACAGGAGGATTACACTATGGTTCCTGCTTAGCACAACTGCAAGATCTCAGTCACCTCCCCAGCCAAGCTGGTGTCCATGCCATTGGCAGCATCATACCACACATCAGTCAAGCGAGGGCTTGAGTGGGCCTTGGATGTCCATGTCCAAAGTTGCCACCACAAAAGCCAAGGTAGCTCACATCATGATGGGGACATGTACGTAAAAGCACACCAATTTGCTCAGCTTTAACTGAATGAGCTGGTTTAACACTCACGGGTGTCACTTTCACACATTGCAGTGTGTTAACATGACCTTTTTTCCAGCAAAGCATAACCCATTCATTCTCCTTCAACTTTACTTCCTTTAAGCCCTTGACACCACTCAAAGGAGGGGACGCATCTGCTCCCGCCATTGCTACCACCCTCAGCGACCTCCCTGGGGCTCAGTGGCATCCCTCCCAAGGCACCAGGCTTGCTCCAAACACGCCTGATACAAGCCAAGAGGCCAGGACCTCTCACGAGAGGCATTTGAGCTGCTTTATTTTTCCAATCCAGCAGAAGCTGTGCCTCTCCTGCTGAGAAGCCTGGAGCCGGCTCTGAAAACGATGGGTCTGTTCCCGATTTACACTATTTTTCCTTAAGCTCAGAGATGGCCGCTGAGCTGCCTCTCATCCTGCTTTTGGCACCTTCTTGCACTTTAAACTGCAATCATACCCCCCAAAAAAACCCTATATCTAAGCAAGAGAGCTTCCAGTTCAGCTCCTCTTACATTCCCAGTACAGCAGTACGACTTCTTCAACCATGGCAGGGTTACACTTTGGATCTGATTTCCACAAGACGCAGTCGATACCCCTGAAAAATAAGCCAGGCCAGAAATAACCCACTGGGACAGAAAAGCTGAAGCCTAACATCTCTCTTATTCTAGTCGAGGGACTCCTGTCTCTCTCAGAAACCAGACAGCCACCATGTATGAAGAAGCAGGTACACATCCATCTTAAGTCTCCTGATACTCACATGTGGCTGGACCCCGTCAATGACGGGGCTGCACAGGGCCGTATTCATGCAGCCCATGTGGCTGTGCTTACTGTTTCCCATCACATGGGCTACACTGCAGGACCCATGAGTGGGGTTATATTTAGGTCAGCTGGACCTGGGACCAATATCTACATTTGGAGGAGATAAAGACACTGGGATGGCCCATTTCAGGATCAGCCTGTTAAATCACAGAGGACAGCATGGCAACCCCAGGCATCCCTCCGTGGCAGGTCAGCAGCTTCCAAGCCAAGTTCAGGAGACCCACCTGACAAGCCTCACCACCTCCACACGGGGGATCGCACCAGCTCCTTGCAGAAGGAGTGGTGTGGTGTGGGTGCCAGGTGTGCACCCTGGGGTGCCAGTTTCGGGAAGGCTCCTCCGACCCGGCTATAAATACCAGCCCCAACCGCACATTCCCCAGCGTCTCGCTGCGTTCTTCCAGCAGATGTGCCAAGACAAGCCGACGTGAGGCTCCGTAATCGGCAGTTTGTTGGTCTCCTGAGGCCAGTGAAAGCCCAGATTAGACTTTACAGCTGACTCGAATGCACAAGCAACCAAGCTGTGTTAGGGCCACAAGTAACTGTGGAATGATTTAGGAGATGGGCCCTTGAAGTTGCCAATTATTTATCTAGTTGATGACTCAGACAAACAGCTTTACTGTCCAAACCTTGGGGGAAAACATGTGGAATTAATCAGGCTGCACTGAAAAAAAAATCAAATTAATATAAAATAAATTGAACAACGCACACGATACCAAACCTGATTTTTCTTTCCAAATAGGCACCGTATCGAAGGGAGATGCTGTTTGTTGCCTATTTATTATTCTTTTGCTTTTAAAGGGCAACACATGGCAGCAGAAGTCATTTCTGCAAGCACAACAAAACATAATCTCTTCACAAAGAAAGGCAATGACTGTTTGTTCAGCAGGTCCCTTCTATTCATGACATTGCCATTTGAAAATGAGAATGTAATTGAAAATAAACTGATGCATTTTTGTGATTACCCTAGAAATACACCAATTTCATTGTTAAACCAATCAATACGAACAAGTTTTTACATTAATAGGTACTGTGAGTTTGTTGCCTGTTAAGGTAGACTAAAGCAGGAGACAAGATGCTTTGGTAGTTTAATGCTGGCTGGTAGGTTTGGGGCCCTCTGTCTTTCATGCCACAGAACCCTTGTGAAAGTCACTTCAGCTCAACTCATCGGGAGCTGGATACCTAACTCCCACAGAGCCACATGTTTTGGGATCTTGTGGGATTTGGGACCACCTCACTGCACATTGACATCCAGAGCCCTCACCTTCACCCAGCCAGGATTCATGCCATGTTAATCTCTAGTTTCAAAGGTGCATGTACAGATAAAACCTGAAACTTTTCTTAAAAATTAGAGATTTTGCTGAAATTTTGTTCCCAGGGAGGGAGACTCAAGTACAAAACGCACTAAAACAACATGCTTCGAAACAAGTCTGAAAATTATTGCACACAGCATCAGAAAGGACATAAAGTTGAGCTGGCTGAAACCAGACTCAGCCAAGCCAGCACTCAGCCTCACACTAGCTCTCCTCCAATCCCTTGTATCCCTCTCCAGCACCAGCAAAGCACATCCACTCTCCCACCAGGCACCACCCCTCCTTGGGACCTCAGGGCTTGACTCTGAGCCAGAGGCTCCTCCTTGACACACAGCATCCCAGATAACATCAGGCCAAGGCAATTATGTCCCCCCAGGGCCAGCAAACCAGATTTTCTGAATGACCTGCCCAGATCACCTCTCATCAGGCTCATGCACCGGTTGGTGCCAGGGCTCTTCCTCTACACAAGTCGCCAGGTACTGTCCTGGAGCCAGACATTTCCCCCCTCCTCCTGTTCACTGAAAGCCTGACCATGTCATTGCTGGAGCCATTCATTTCACACACGCTCTAGTGATTCACGTCTCCGCCCTGGCATCAGGTCGCTCTGAAACTTGCCCTTCCACTGTGCGCTTCCTGTTTGCCTTCACCACTGCCCTTCGACTGACATGCTTAAAGATGTCCCCATCAAGTAGGGGGCCAAAAAGTGAAAAGACCACAGGTCAGCAGGGAGAAGTACCTGCTGTTAGATCTTATTTCATCCCTAGCAGAGGGATCATGTCTCACCCGAGATATGTCTCCCCATCAGTCCAACCCAATGGTCTCCAGCCAGGGCTCAGCAGCAAATGTCCCACTGCTAGTCCATCCCCAGCATCTTGCTGGCAGCTGCTGGTGGGTTTGTGTTACTTATGACAGGTATTTTAAGCAGTTTCACTGTTGTGTTTTCTGATAGAAAACAGCAAGAGCCCAATTTCCACCTGCCTCACCCTCATCCACAGCCATGCTCTCACCCAGGAGGCAAGGGGTGACCTCAGGGGCTCCTCTTGCCCACGGAGCAAGGGGGAACAGCAGCCACCCTGAGTACCCATCGTCCCTCCTCTCCCAACCAATGGGTGCCCATTGTAAGAGACCACAATGGCTCTTAAGAGATTCACAGACCTGAGGGCCCTGCCATCTCCCCCACTTTAACTAAAATAAACCTTTCATCAGTCATGAATGCACCTTCACCCGAATCACAAGGCTGAGACTAGACAAATACTGAAGAGCGAGTGAGAGCACACCTCAAAACAGAGCAACCACCTCATGCAGTGTCCCAGAGACTTTTTCTTTTTATTAAAGAGAGAGACAACCGGCATTCAGGCCGACTTAAAAGGTTGAGCAGCACGATGACAGCTCCCATTTCAGTGGAGAAAGGCAGAGGGAGAAGGGATTTGGATTCAAACTAAACCCTTATGGCAGGTACACATCAACACGCACCCCAAGGTCACATGTGTGAGGCAGCTCTTTTAAAATAATAGGACAGCTTAGGGCTTTATTTACTTTCAGAAAGGCATTTTTACTCTGCTGGCAGTGGCTTCACCCCCAGAGACCTTATGGGATTCTGGCAGTGTCACCCTTAAAGGAGTGGATTTTGGGGACCATAAGTGTCTAGATGTGCAGGGAGAGGGGAAATCCAGGTGTGCAGGACCCAGACAGGGGTCCCACACCCCCATGGACACCCACCTGATGAACCCATCCTCCAGATAGGCTCTGTCCCCTACGACACACAGCCCAGTACTGCCACCCCACTGGTGTCCTGTCCCCCACGTACGTATCCTATGGGGGGGGGGGTGTCAGGCTGATGTAGCCTCTCCTCCCGCAGCAGCACAACCCCTCACAACTCCTCCTTTCCACCTCCACGTACCGGTGGACACAGAATTTTAAGCACACAAACTGCCTGTTTCCTCTACTCACACTATCACAGGTTTAAAAGCACCAAGGATCAAGCCTGGGATTGTGAGTTTGCTGGGGAACAGAGGGGCTGTCCCCACGGCTGGACACAGCAGCAGCAGAGCGGGGAGAAAGCAGGTCCACAGCAGCAGCTCGGTGCCGTGGCAAAGAATTCTCATTTCTGTCACCCCTCCCAGGTTTTAAAAACATCTTTTGAGGCAGAAAAGCCATAATGGCATAACCTGCACATGAGACAGAGCAGGGCTAGTGCTGCTGTGGGCAGGGGACAGTATGGGGTCATGGTCTTTCTGTCTCACCTCCATCATGTGTGCCACGGCCCTGCAGAGGAGGGGGCAGGGTTTACTCCTGCAGCTCACTTGCCTGTTACTTAGAGTTTGTTTTGACTGAAAAGTGAGCTGAAAAAAGACCAAGTATCCTAGCTCCTCAGTGGGACGCAGGCTAATACACGGGCAGGGCTGAGCCCTGGCAGGCAGAAGCCGCCACCAGCCTGATAAAGCAGGGCAGCTCTGCCAGCAAGCAAGGTCCACTGACTTGCTGCAGGTGTCTGGCAACTCATTTAACCTTTCGCATTTCTCTTGTGCAGCATCCTTTGCTCATTTTCTCGGTCTAAGTTTAGTTATCAATGCTTCCTTAAGGCTTGCAGTATGGATTTTTTTTTTCCTTTAAACAAAGCTCCAAGAGATGATACAGAAATCTGAGTCTGCTTTAAAAAGGAAAAACAACTTTCTTCCTCCTTGTGGTTAGGGACAGAAACAAACCAAAAAAAGAGGGAAATCAGAAAGCAAGGAAAAAAATACAAGCCTCAGATGATTTCTAACTGAATTTCATGGTCTTTGAGTGCCTGGCAGGCTTTCCAGTCATGAAGGCTTTGGGGCATCAAAGGCCCCTTGATTAACATCAAACTCCTCAGCAACTTAGGATTTTTGGGGCATTTACTGGTGGGAAAAGGGACCAGCAGTGCAGGAAAGACCTGCGCCCAGGGGAGACCTCTACCCAGGAGATCCCAAGGTTTTGTCCTCTGCCTCCAGCAACACCCAACAAAATACAAGACAGCTACTAAGCCATACATCCTTAGCACTGCTCAAAACAAACCCCAGCCCCTCTCAGACAGTCCAAAGGAGCCAGCAACTTTATCCTGGGCAAACCAATGCAGTAATAACTAAACCCAGAGACTCAACTCTGCTCCTTTCCCGAATCCCAAAGCAGGGGCTGCAGGACCAGCACTCCCCTCCCTGAGCATGAGGTCCTAGGCTCCAGTCAGCAATTCTGCACTAATTTCTGGGGACCAGCATAAGCCCAGTCAGCAAGTGCTTGTCCTCTCCCATCTGGGCTGGGTTCCCTGCTGGAACCAATTAGACTAATTAGTAGCCCACCAGGGTTACTCTGCATTTGTACCAAGGACTGTCACGTGTCCCTATTTGCCAAAGACCTTACCCATTTTTGTGTTCACCATCTCCTCGGCGGTTTGTGGGGGCTCTTGCCTCTCCACTTTTATCCTTTTCCCGCAGAGCTCATTTTTATGGGCCTGTGCAGTTCAGAGCAGGGACAGCAGGGTAGATAAGGCAGGAGTTAACAAATTGTTGACCATGGAAGAATAACAACCAAGCTAATTAAGGCTCTTCATAGGCTTCCCTTCTACCATCTTAGCTGCTGTAATGACCCTGTGCCTACTCAGACCTACCTGCTCTCCCAAAGGTACTCAGAATCTCCCTTCTCCAGAGTAATCCCTATCACAGTGTCAGTTAATGGATGAGTAATTTTTTCACAAATTTTCAAATTATTATTATTCTCATTGTCACTTGTGCCTTAGCACTTTAATTAACTGATGTTCTTAACTTCTAAAAACACGTTATCTGAAGCATAATTATCTAGTCTTTTATTCTGCAGCAGAGATAGATATTAGCAGGTTAGATGCGACTGCGGAGAGATGTCACATCCTTTAAGGAGGACCAGACTCCCAAACTGGTTTGGATTCTCAGACTCTGTTGCAACTGTGTTAAATTGCTCTTGATACACTTCTCTACCAGCACGAGCAGGTGCCCTAAAAAAAATGGCACTGACAAATTTCCCTGAAAAATATACCTCCTTTCAATACTTTGGACAAACGGCAGAACTTGTCTAATATCCTGACCTAAATACCTGGAATAACTTTAGAGGTAAATGACTCGTGACTCATTGAACTGATGCAGTGAATCCTCCTAAACCGCAGTAAGCGTGTCCTTCCTAAGGGACCTTGTCCTGTTAACTGCACTGAGTTAGGAGCTAGTTTGGTCAAATCTGAGCAGCTGTTCTTTGCAAGCAAAGGCTGTTTCTCCTTTTGTCACTTACTTGGGCTGTTCTTCTGCTGTTTCAGAGTCCCTTTGAGTATTTATTTCCCCATCTGTAACACAGGTTGCTCAGAAAATTCCTCTAAGCATAGAGGAGTAGGAGATCTACTGCAAAGTCATCAGTGCACAGTCCACAACAGTGCTGCCCTGCTGCCTGCCAGTGAAGTGACACAAGACCCGGATGTTACTGGAAGAGCAGGAGATGCCGAGCCTATGTAGAGGAATGCTGCTGGTACCAGTCCTGCTTGTGCCACGTGCTCAGAATTACTGGCCATGCCCTCAGCGCAAGGCTTTGCCAATGTAACCCTGCCGGCATCTCCAGACTCCTCCTCCCTGCCCTCCATCAGCCAAGATGCCAAACCCATCTTGCCTCTTCCCATACCCTATCCTGAAGTCCTTCTGGGAAACATGGAGCTGTTATGGCTGAAGGATGCCCATACATCCATGTCCGAAGGAGTAAACTTGTCTGTGCTTTTCCATCAGAGTCCTTTAGAAAGAATAACAGGATGGAAGGGAAACTAGGAGATTTTGCCAGAAAACTTCAATCAACAGACAAAACAATTCAGGTTTTTGACTGCGTAGCTACAATCATTTCCCTCTAAAATTAACTCTGTGAAAGGGAGTTGGGTGCTTACCACCCAGCTTTTCCCAGCAGCTTCATTTTTAGTGCTTCCTCTGCCAGCCCAGGACAGATCTCACTTCTGAGGACTCTGGGAGCGACAGACACCAGGAATACTCCTCTGCCGTGGTACCAGGTATGTGATTTCTCTGCTGACGGAAAGCTCTCACCCAAGCCAATCTCGGGAAGTTGCCTAGTTGGTTCAGGATGGGAACGACAAATCTCTCACGGATGTAGTGGCACAGACCAGCCACAACAATTAAGTTGGCCCCATCTAGTTGTTCTCATTAGGTGCAATTAAATAAACTGAAAAAAAAGCACGATGTTCACTGTTGCCAAGTTACCAATATAGCAGATCTCAGTGCAACAAAAAAATCCATCCAAAAATATCTGTTTCTTTATGAGGATTTTTTTTAAGTTACACCATTAAAAAAAAAAAAAAAGACAGGCTTTTTTATTAAAAATCAGGTCTTCAATATACAGGGAATACTGTACAGCCTATGAATGACACTTTCAAGCTGCGTCCTCTTCTCTGTGAGCCTTGCACCCCTCCTTGTGGTAGATTGAAACAATTGTTGTGTGAGCAAAATCCTCTCTGCTGGGCTTTGGCTTCCAAAAAGAGCCCAGCCAAACACCAGAGACATGCTTTCGGCTCTGGCACCGAGCATCGTCTTCTCCAGGTTGTGAACGTCTCTGGCCTAGAGATGTAAACAACTTCTCCCTCTTGCTAGAAGTCAACTCTAAGCATGTGTTTCAAACATAATTAAACTGGAGCATGTAGATGTGTGTGACACATCGGAGCAGTTACACTACCCAATCTTAATGTTTATTTAAAGGTTACTTTTGGATGAAAGCTGGTTAGAGAATAAATAACAGATGCTGAAGGCATCCATTATGTATTTTTGCAATTAGCAGAAAATCTTGGTACTTTTCTTAAAGAACATACATAATTTTGTGGGATGTTTATTGCTGGAAGCAATCTGCTCTCACTGGCAAGAACAGCATCCAAGAGCCCAGGGAAGCTTCACAAGAAGTCACACATAGTAAGCCAAATGCAATGCTCGCTTCAGGAACACCACTTAAAATCCTGAGCTCTCTGTCACAAGGAAGTGGTCAAATGCACTTTCTTTCCACAGAAAATTTTAAATTAGAAAGAACATGGTAAAATTATCCCTGTTTCTATTTTCCACGGACATTTTGATTACCCAGCAAAAATGTGGCTGCTGATTATACTTTCATTTGAAAAATACATCCAGGATGTTTCACGCCATTGTTGTCTTCTGCACCCAAGGACTTCTCCCCTGGTCCGGCTACCATCTCCCCTCTTGGGGTAGGGAGATACTACTACCTTGGGAGATCTTGTCCATCCAGGATGCATTGCCTGGAAAGGAAAATGGAAGTGGGGAAGCCACTAAAGATCCCAGGGAGCATCTCCCTCTCATGGAAGTTTGTGTGTGCAGAGTATGAGGTGGGGCGGCAGCTCAACTTTGGACCATGCCAGTCCCCCCCCGAAATAAAGGCACTGATGATTTCTATCATATCTGAATGAAATCAGAGGAGGTATTCAGGCAAGGACAGAGGTATTTGGGGTAGAACACAACATGGACCTCAGCGTACTTGGTGACCACAGCTGGGGATTTCACCTGGTTCTAGTTTAAGACGACAGTAGTAGTAATGCCCCAAACAGCAACCTAAAGAGATAGCTCTGTGCTCAGTCAGGAAAGACCACCACCACATACTATATTCTCCAACTACCTTGATAGATCCTGATAGTCCCTGAAGACCTCCACAATAGATTAAGCTTCACTCCTAAGATTTGATCCAATTGACAACCTATCCTAAAATCTCTTTTCACATCTCATGGCCTAAATAGAAGTGCCTGCTGAGCACAAAAGTTGTACAAGATACTATTTCCATGTACCATCCACGTATCGTTACACTTTGGTAATCGCACAGCAATCTTTGCCATTTCTTACCACGAAACAACTGCATTGTGCTAAAAAGCCCTCCGGAATAAAGCAGATAATATCTTTTGGGATGGCGCCTTGTATTTTCCAAGAGTTGTCTCACTGCAGCAGCTATTACAAGAAACTAAACCAAACCCTCCTATTTGTAAATTAGAAAGAAAAAGCATAACTGCATAACTCAAACTGGTATTTGGTTTAGGACTGAATGGTTCGCACAGTGCTTAAGAAGCATTTTAGACAAAAGCAAGCTTTCTGCCAAACATTTGAGGGAGAAGAGAAAATTTCTGCTTTGCTGTCTGAATGCAGTTATAAACCAGAATGACAAAATAGCCTGGCACTGCCACTCACAGTGAAATAAACTGTGCATCTCATTCTTCACAAGCACAGCTCAATTTGTCTTCATCCTGCCCAGTTTAGCTTCTGCACTTCACCCTGAAGACAAATTCCTGTCTCCACAACCCCTGGAATTCAAGGTGACAGAGTCGATATGGGGAGATGGGCACTTCTAGGCAGGGAGCGCTTTTGCATGAATTTCTATATAGCATAATCATGAAATAGCTAGCCTAAATACAAGGATCACTGCTGTGCAGGACAGATACGTATCTAAAGCCGAAGTCTGCCTAGTGAAGCAGAACTGACTGAGCTTCTTTAAGCATCTTTCCTCCCCTCAATCATCTCACTTGCTTCCATTGAAGCATAACAGGTCATTGCTAGTCTAGCATCTAGTGGTTGAGTTTTTTTTCATGCAACTGCTGCTAAGCACTGCACTGAAGCAAGACAGACACATCTGATCGATCTCATACAGGAGAAAAGAGCAAAGGCACTACACCGAGATTTTCTGCAGTTAGAAAAGAAAAAAGCACAATGTGCTTTACGTCAGTTTTGTAAGATTATGTACCAAGCTCGCTGGCAGAAACAGGTTCTGATTGCTCCATCTGGAGGTATTTACAGATTTTGTTTCTTTTGCAAGGCACATAGAGATTGGTAAGAGCACCCCCTTCCCCATCCCAAAGAGCATCTGCGGTTCAGAAAGGTAAGGAAAAGACATTAAAAGGCAGAAAGCAAAGAGGATAGAGAACACATCAGCTGAGCAGATTAGAAGACTCAAGAAAGACATCTATTGTAACCAACAGAAACTCTCTACAGCCCACAGGCTGAAAACCACCATCTTAAACTAAGCAATCCATAAAAAATAGCAGAGAGCAGCAAGATTAAATTCATCTATGTCCCCCTATCTCCACTAGAAGATTTCTAAAGGTCTGCAGATCAGAAGAGTGTGAGAACTGCTGCTGTAAGAAACCACCAGTTGTAATATTTTTGTTACTGTCTCCTTTGTTACCTGATTAGCTGAATCCTCTTTGCATCATCTTGCAGTTTTCGTTATTAGCTGTTAACCCCAGGATCTTTGGACTGTGGCAAGTGCCCGGTCTCCAAGCCCTGCTGCACTGCAACCAAGGGTTGGCCCCCCCACACAGGCCAGCTGAGTAGTCACAGATCACAGCTTTCAGAGACATCTGTGTCACACCAGGGACCAAACTGGTCTTGAACTTCAAACTAAGCAGAAAAGTAATCCCCTAAGCTGCAACTTTCCTAAACGCTGGCAGCTAGAAACTGCCAACCGGTAACGACAGCTGGCGGCTCCAGTCCGAACTGAGGGTTTTCTTCCATTTAACTCTCCCATTCTCCCCCATTCAGCCTGGGCAGCAGCACACAGATGTCCCCACTGTTGTAAGGCACAGCATTTTGCACAAGACCTTGGAACTCCCTCATGAACCATCTCTTCGTATTAAGGACAAATGCTGCTAGTGGGGAATATCTTACTCTGAGGCAACCCTCAACTGCATGCTTATTGTCTTCTCCACCTGCTCCACACCATCAAATTGGCACCTTGTGGGCAGGGGTTTTCTGTTCAAGTCTCCCACTTGTGGGAGTGGGAAGCTTGCTTCGGGGTAGGCTATCAGAGCCTTGCCCCTCTCAGTCAGTGCCTGAGAAAGCGCCACAACCTCAGGGTGAGGTTTCATCAAAACATTTTTGTCTATGTACTTTTACCAGCAGAAAGATACCTACCACTGCTAGAAAAGCCCCTGCTTTTCTCATCCCTCTCAGGCCAGCTCTGCAAATCTTTCCAGAGTAAGGTTTCCAGTTCAACATAGTGTTTACTGGAAACCTACACATGAATAAAACAACCCATTTTGTGACAAACCTTTACTCAAAGTGTGAAGACGTATTTTAATATAAGTCTGGCAACCTCTCAGTTTCTTTTCTAAACAATATTCCGCTGTGCCAATCTCCTTTAAGAACATGGTCTCAAGTACAGCACGTAGGCATGTACTGCAAAGCAGCAAAACAGCATTCGGGAAATCAGAGCAAGGAAGCATGAGAAAGCAAGACAAAAAAGCTGTCTCCAACTGCAGCTGCGCTATCAGTTTGTGTTTCCTAGCCCAGTTCAAGTCCCCTTTCTTTCACAGATATGGCAAATGAATTATCACTGCACAACTACATGAATTGAGTAATTTGATAAACCTAAATCAAGAATAGGTACCAATTCCACAGGCATTTGACTGATCTTATCCTGTGCCTAACAGGGTCCCTCAGGACTTCAGTTTTGATGGTGAAAACTGAGCTTTTATACACATACCTGTGTGTATGCTGCCATGCAAGGTACCTAACGCTAATACACACTTTATATAGATAGATATATATGAAAAATAGCCCTTGTGACAGACAACTGTAAGCGAAGCACTCATACTGAGCCACAGAACAAAGTTTATTGGATCTCCTCAAATTCTTTGTACAGTTTTGCTGCTGAATGGACACAACACACTGGCATATTGCCTTTAATCTTTATTTCAATCATAAGTCCAACTTGAAAGAATTGGTAACACATTTAATGGCTTCTTCAATAAATAAAATAAAAAAATCTAGTCTTTGCACAGACACATTACAATCCACTCCAAATTCAGTATTGCCAAAACATTGTATTTTTCTAAAAACTTGCTCCAAAGCCTTTTTTAATTTGTTTCAGTACTTAAATACACAGAAAAGTATATGATGAGAGAAAACAGATACCCTATTCTGGAAAGAACTTGTAAAAAACAGTAACTTAGAAACAAAAGATAATTAAATATTTCTAATTAAAGAATCCTGTTTGAAGTCTTTTTGGAAAAACCCTGATTTCTAACCTTCATATCAAAACATGCAGTTTCGCTGGATCCTATCCTATGTCAGCATACTTATACAATAAGAATTAAATTCCATTATTTTTTTTTAAGGAGAAATTCCTAAAGTGAAAGCATTAGCTTCCCACACTCACAAAAGTCGTCATGGTCCATATATTCTGCAGCAGTAAACAGCTATTTGTGCTCAGTCCATTGTTTGAACTCCTACCATACTGGAAAAGATACTGCTTGTTGCCATACCCTTCTCTTCCCCAGCCCAGCAGCCTCAAGAACCTCAGTGAGATGAGAATTCATGCAAATAAAAATGTGCCTGCACAGATCAGATTGCAGGATAAGGACCAAGACATCTGATTCTAATTAGAAACTAGGCTTAATTTGAAGTTTTCCCTAAATGAGAGAGTCGTCAATAAAGAAAAGCTGAACCCCGAGATTTCCACATTGCAGTTCCCTGTAACTTGCAACATCGATTAGCACATCACAAACCAATTACAGTGTCAGTTAACGTAGGAAGAACCACACTATCACTAAAATTAAAACACTCATCTTCAAGCCTTCTGGAGCCTTCTTCAGTGGAAGCTTAGGGCATGCAAGGAATGCATGGTTGGGCCCCCACAGACCTATGCATACTATACGGGGAAGAGAAAAGGTTACTTTAAACAAAAGGCAGAATTACACCACATCTGTGCAAACATTTAAACCAGTTTGTTTCAACTGGTTATCTGCTTACCCCAACCATTACTGCTGACTGTACTTGGCTAATTCAAGAGAACATGATGAAGCAGGACCCAATTTGTTTAAGGGAATGGAACTTTTTTCTGAAAGTATCTTCCCCTCAGCTGACCACATTGTAATAAAAGTGCAATAATTTACAATCCTTTCAAACAAAAAGCTATTGAAGTTATACAGTTTTAGGGGAAACAAGTTCACTAGTTTAACGCTAAAAATATTTCCCCAGGTAACAAACCTTAAAGCATTCAGAAACACAGTATTTCAATAATAATAATAATAACAACAACAACAACACAGAAAATCCCTTCCACTTGTTACAAAAGACAGAACTGTTAGATTTTGCTTATTGTACACTATTTAAGAGTTTTGCCATCTTGTGAAGACCATGCTGTAATTAAGAATATAACTACCATTTAAAAGAAATGAATATGGAAATACTGACCTGACTTTGAAATTATGTTCTTAACCTTTTGCAAATGAAGACAAGGTAAAGCCCAGGGCCATGTCATCCAAGTACTCAAGAACTTACAAGACAGTTTACATCCAGAGTAATAAAAAAGCACCACTTTCCATAAAGTACTTTGTATGTCTACTGCTGAACAGCAAATTCAATGGTTTTGTGAGAACTGCTAAAACAGACTCTCATACTAACTGTAGCTTTGACTTACAGAATTCAGGTTTGGGGATAACAGGGAACATCATGACAAAATTTTACTCTGAAAAAATATCTGCTAAATTTGGTCCAAGCATCCAAAAAACAAACAAGGGCACACGAGTCCCTCATTGCCTAATGCTGCTGTTTAGTTGATCCTTAACAAAAAAAAAAAAAAAAAAAGGCATATGGCAATAAGGAATATGAAGGGCTGTCCATGATAGGCACAGAACTGTGACAGAATAAATAGTCTCTTCATAGAGATGTTTTAACTGTGGTTTTGCCAGGTGAGTAACTGAACTTGTACTAACTGAGAACCCTGAAATTTGTATACTAAAGCCACAAGAAATTATTTCCTATTTAAAAACCCGATCCATTTGTAATTAACTGCTTTTCCAATCATCATTAGATATGTGAAAAACAATTAAAAAAAAATCTTTTAAAACAATTACGAAGAGTGGACTGCAGTAGCAGCTATTCAAGCAAGATTCAAGCACAAGTTTAAATGAACTTTCAAACTGGGAATTAGCCTTCCTTGTCGAAAATTTGTACAACTTTTTCAAAAACCTAAAAAGAGAAAGAATATTAATTTTATAAAGTGTTAGTGAAACAGTTACTTCAAATTAAACCAGCACACGCAATAATTGACAGTATTTTAAAAATATATAGATTTTTCTTAGAACATTCACAGTAATTCTTTAACAGTGAAATTGTCACCAATTCTGGGACACAGAGACAGAACAGCAGTACTACTTCCGAAAAGCAAAAGCTGATGAAAGTAAAAAAAGACAAGACACTGTTAAACACAGAAACACTGAAAATGTGTTTAGTCCAGCTCATGTTCAAGCAGAACTAATGATTTCTTAGTAACTCGTATCTTAATCAGTTCTTCAAGAGTCAAAATGACAGTCCCACAATCTCCCTCAGTAATACACATCAGTGCTTAATTAGCACACTAACCACACATACAAACGTCTCGGAAGAATGCCAAAAATACGTACCCTGCCACTGTCATCCCATGGTTTTTTGCCTTATATACTTACTTCATCAACAGATTTAGAGGCATCCACTTTTCTGACTTTTCCCATTCTCTCATACAAATCTATTATAGGCTTAGTAGACTGCAGATATGTATGAATTCTAGGAGAAAGCACAGGGGAGAAAAGCATTACATAGTAAAATGCAAACAGAAGGGAACTGAAAAGTTTTGAAGATAGTACCTCTTTTCCAGACTCTCCCGATTATCGTCACTCCTACCACTGCTCTTGCCTCTTTCAAGACAGCGGCCAATACATATCTACAAAAAACATCAAAAGGATGACCACAACCAAGAACACAAGGTGCTATCTTGAAAGCAGGAACAAAACAAAAATCCTGAAAATCTAAATAGGCTGAGCACACACAATACTGTCCAGATCTGGTGGACGCAACCAGAACTCCCATGGAAAGTTAGATTCTTCCAGAGAGAAAGGATGACAGCTTTACACTTCATCAGTTTATTAAAATGGGGGCTCTTAAAATGGGATTGGGGACAGTGGAAGGAAAAGCAAACTCTGTGGTTTGACTGGATCCCCAACTTGAGACATTTAAAGAAGACATTAAAAGCGGCCCAATGAACATACGCTTCATGAATACATTTATCCTATGCCAGGATTTATCATTTATCATGCAAGAGGACAATCTTTCGAAATTATATTTTCTTACAAAGTACACCTATAGTAAAAAAAATCCAGAAGATCATGTAGGCATTGTTGTTTATTTTTAGACCTCGTAAAAAAAATCAGAACCCCCAAATTAACACCCCACCAAGTGAAAACACTCATTTAATCTTATTGAAATTTTTAAGTAGAAAAAATAACCCCTCGAGATTAAAAAAATAAATGCAATTAAGTAAAAAAAGTAACAAAATTTCTCAGAAAATTGGGGAAAAGAGTAAAAGGAGGAAAGTATGCTTAAGGTGCTGGGATTCTTATATCAGTTTTTATGCCTCGAGGGTGCTGACATATTAAAAAGATGGCATATCATAGCACTTGTTAAATGAATATAATGTATCACTGTCAAAACGCCCTTGTAATCTAATGACTTGCTGAATAAAATGTTGATTACTGGCTAGCCTATAGCAGAGCTCATAACTACGAAAATGAAGACTACTACTGCCAGCACTTTAGAATTAAAGCAGACATTGCTATCAAGTTCATTTTGGACTAAAAAACAGTTACTAAGAGTAAACGGAGTAATGTTTTCTGAAAGTTAGCTAAGTAGTTTTGTATACGTATATACAATTTTTATAAATTTTCCTTAATAATGCGATTGCCTGAAGTACTACTTCTATATCATTTATCCACACGTGATTATACCAAGGGCAATTAGCTGCCTGCTTTTCAAAAACGTGCAGTTTTTCATCTGCAAAAACAAACTGCCAAAAAAATCCTTGAAACTCACAGACCAAGTTTTCCACCTGCTCTTACACTAGCCCATTCACTACCTGACAGAGTTTTATGTTCTTGAATGACTCTCACAGTACAGCAAGAAAGGAAGCTACAGAATAACACACTTACCTCATTATCACAATCAAAAAAGAGAACAAAAGAAACATCTGCCTTTCCATCCATAGTCTTATTCCAGCCTTGAAGATTATCTTCATTCCTGGGAAAACCATCAATCAAGAACTTGTTCTTCTGGGAACTGGCAGCCATTGTTTGATCCATAGCCTGATAAGAGAAAATTCAATTCATTATCTCCTGCACATACAACAATTTATCTACTTATTAAATTACCCCCCAAATGTTGGCATGGTTAAGTTGAGAAGCATTTATTTTAGGATTATTGCAGATTTACAAAATGCATTTTTGTTTCACCTTCAATGCATGCTAATTAACTAACTGGTGTACCAATATGGCCTTTTTTCAAACTGAATTCACTATTTCATAAAGTTCAAAATCTCATAACATACAATCCCAGCTTTAAAGTAATTTTTCTACAAGATACTGGAAAGTCCTCTTACACAATAAGATGCCAGAACACCCCTGATCTAGAGTTATTTGTAATGGAAAAGCTTCAGATAAATTTAGTGCCTTAAGCAACAGAAGCCTTGTCTTTCTTAAAGGAGATATTCTGCTTATTTTCCTGGATATCTAATAAAGATAAAGGTTGGAGCTTTTCCTTCCACAGGAACATTAGTAGGTGCTCTTTTCCTTCACCTGGCTATCTACTTTGATAAAACTTACAGAAACTTAGTACCTTTAAGGCCTCTACCCTCCAGTCAAATATGACTGAGCTGACCAAGAGGTCCAAAAGCTAGTTAAGGGAAGTAAGAAATAAAGTTTCACTGATTTCCCTAGAACTACTAAAAAAAATAAAATAAAAATAATCCAATCTCACAGTTCCCCAGGTATCAGAGGCCATCACCTACTTCCCTCCAACCAGTCAGAAAGAAACATGAGTAATTGCTAAGAGAAGCCCAGTACACGATGTGCACGTATGTGTCTGCCATTTCATACTACTCACACTGGAGGCAATTCTTCCAGAATACGCTTTGATGCTTATTCTGCAAGAATGAACCAGCAAGGAAATAGCCCTTTTCTTACCCTCTTCAGCAAGCTGATTGTTATTTCAACTGGTACAATTTCCCCCTCCTTAATGTAGCTCTCAATGAGTTCTCCATACTGTGAGCCTGGTCTTTTTCGTTCATCTCGAAGGAGGTCACCAGCAGAAAGGTGTGTGTAGCCGTATTTCTGAAACGTGCAAAACAAACAGGCATAGACTCGCTTGAATTAGTACATGTTCAAAGTTAACATCAGTCAACAGTGTCAACCACACTTATCTTGGCATTAAAACAGAAAAATACAGGGAAAAGCATCTTGCTAGTGACGGATCTATTCCATCTTCACTGTGTAATCTGACAATACAGCATACTTGGTATGCACAGAAAGCACAGCATTACAGAGATTCTCGGGTAAAGTGTTCAACAGGTCTTTGGTCAGGCATTCACATACTGTTTTCAAAGGTAATTTTGCCATGTTTGGAAACGAGACAGTCTCAAAGTCCCCAAGGAACTTCCTGAAATGTTACAGTGTGCAATGAGACCTTTAACAGTCACCAAATTAGATACAAGCTATACCCCACCCTAACAGTTCAACTACTTAAAAATTTTAAGTGGTTAGCAGTTACTGGGTCAAGTCTTGATTTACACGGTGAAAAAGTTGAGATAGTGCCTTTCCTTGCTATGCTTATGCAATAGGTTTGTAATTTTATCTAATTACCCACTTAAAAGCACACAAGGTGATTCCAGGTCCTTTGGAGCTGGAGGAATGTTTCAAATCCTTATGTTCCCATTGTGGTTCTGGCACCAACTTCCTCTTCTGCCTTGGGCAAATCAGTTTTAACTCTTAACACTGCAGCTACACAAAGAGTCCTACGCACACACTCCTCCAAACCCAGCCCTGCATGCCAGCCCCTGCTACCACCTTCCTGGGATGACCATGATAATCTCGGGCAGTTCTTGGGGGAGCCTAGTGCCTTATCCTAACGATGGTATGGCAGATGAAGGTAAACAGCTATGCTAGTGCCACTCTATATCATCCCATGCACAGTAAACAGAAAAAGAACAGAGAGATCAGGTCCAAATCTATCAATTTGACACCAGTATGCAGGAAAACAGCAAACACCATTACTCTCTTCTTTCACCTCAAACCACATCTGAAAACAGTTGCTAATGCAAAATACCAATGAAAAGTATTTATTACACTTGAATTTCTCAGGCATTTACCATCATAAATGGACACCTAGTGCAAACATACAAATACACTCTTACCAAAGAGAAATGCATTGTTATAAAGGAAATTTCAAAGCACACACCAATCGTTTTCTCAGCTCATTTAACATCACAAGAAAACTAAACAAGTGTACGATGCTCCTTGACCAAATATAGTCCATAAAAACAGGTAATAAAGACATGTCCTTGGTGATTACTTAAGCTAGCTATACATCCAAAACAGAGTACATCTATACATACTCATCCTAAAGTTTTTACACAAAACAAAAGCAGCAGCAAAACACTCAGGGTTATCAGCTTGGCTGCAGCAACATCCAAAGCAAATTTCAAAAAAGGTGTCTGAGCAGCATAATAACGTGACTACACACTTTTTAAGGCTGTGAACTTGCCATTTAAAGACTTGGCTGCTGGACTGAGTACAACAGAAATATTACACAACCCACTAAGCGACTTTAAAAACATTTCAGTTGCTTTCCAATTTCACCCACAAAAGCATGGAAAGTTAGTTCTGCCATAGTCATAATTTAAGAAGGGATATAATTACCTAAATCTCAAAAACTCTACACAGCTGGCAAAAAAAAGGAAGCAAGATTTTGCTCTAAATAACTGTGAAGAAAAAGCTCCACAGACATCCTCTATAAGCTCACTGTATTCCAGCTTTAATGTGCATTGCATTTCGCTATGCCTGTAATTACAAATCTAAATATTAACTATGAACTACAGAAGCCATAAACTAGAAAAAATCTTTCCTCATAAGCAAGAAATCATACTCTGCTGAACCCTAAATTAACATGCAGTTCTTCTTGCTAAAGTTAAAGAATGATTATATTTTTAATGTCAAGTTTCTACAAAGGAGAAAACAGGAGGAAAATACAACCTCTTCGGTTTTAGAGGATTACCAAACCATGTCATTTTCCTTGGCATTTCCCTTTTCATGCATGAAAACGAAACCGAGTCAGACAATTTTTTTAATTCTCCGTCTTTTGCAACAGCAAACTAAAATAGTTTTTAATGGCTAAACAGGAAAGTAAAACATAGAAGTGTTTTAAAGTGGTGTTGTATAAATAGACTTGTTTTAGACAATAGTAAATTGTATTCTAGAGTAACCTTCAGAGTGGATTAACCAGGCAATAAGAAAAACAAACCTCTCCTTCAGGGGCAAAACATCTATTTGTTAACTGTACTGAGTCAAGAGCCAAAGAAAACATGTCGGTTTAAACAATGCAAACAAGCACAGAGAAAGGCTTGGCTGCTGCTCCATACACAGAGGGCTTCAGAGATGCGGTGCTCATGCTACTCTTGCCTGTTTTAATCAAAGCGTACAGGGCACAAAGTTTTATTTCATCTTAGGTGAGATCAACCCTCAGGAAGTGTCCTGAACTGGAGAAAATTGTCATGTGCCCAAGAGCTCGCAAAAGAGGCGGCGATGTCACTGCACAAAAACCAGGGCAGAACACTCTCACTTCTTGCCAAGGTTTGCACTGTGCCAGCATGATTTTCCAGCAGTGCCAAGTACATCTTGCAATTCCCAGAACGTGACTTGTTGCAACTATTGCCTAATTATTCTCCTCCGAAATCAGAAGGGGAGCAGGACTGTGGCTGCCAAACAATGAAAAAGCAGTTTCTCCGTTTCTTGAAGGAATATATGCTAGATTCATAACGTCAGACCAAAAGCAAGACTTGAAATAGAAACTAGGTTAAAAAAAGTTTCCAAACACTTGGATGCCAAGTACCTAAAATCTGGACAGATTTTTAGATTACAGAGAAGAAAAAAGAAAATATAGAATTAACGATTCAAACTTATTTCAGAGATAATGTTTTCTGCTATGCTAGCAGACTGGCATGCTGTTCTATAAGATGAAAAAAGATTAAATCAGTAAGTTGCTATTATACAAGTTCTCATATTTTTAAAACTATTTTATATTTGGAGAACCATAATCCAAATCTCTTATAAAAATTAACTGTGAATGAAAAAGATAAAAATCACCCGTCTTCAGCACGATTGCAGACATCTTCCTCCTTTGCTTTAAAAAAAAAAAAACAAAACAAAACAAAAAAACACGAAACAAAAAACCCAGACCAAACCCAGTGACATGGAAAGGCAAGCTCAGGTTTCCATCAATCCCATCATAGAGGTGTTAGTCAGAACAGCACTTAGCAGTACTGTACAAACAAAACATTGCTCACTTGTTGTCTCACAGTGGCCTGGTAAATGAGTCCCCAGTCAGCAGGACAAACTGGAACCTGCAGGCTGTACGCTCCCCATCTCCAAATCACAACCCAAGACCACAGCCTCCCTGGGATGCCCTTCTCTCCCCTGCCCTGTAGCCACTTCTAGCTTTCTTCTGTCAGTCAGGATTTGCAACTTCAACTCCGCAGACAGAACATGCTTTTGTTTTAGTAAATACAATAAATAGATGAATACAACTGAAAATACATGAGTCATATCTGTGTCACACTCAAATAAGGCGGAGTCTGCCCTAGCAATCTTCTTGAGGCAGTAAGGAAGGACCAGCAGTGTGCAGCAGCTGCTGCTGGGGCTCTTTACAGAGCCAGCTTTTGAGGGGTACGAGGTTTACTTCTGATTCAGCCCCGTGCGGTCCCAGCAACACAACTCTCCACTAAACACACAGCTTGAGACTTCCTTAAGTGAGCAGAAGCCAAGAAAAAGCAAGAGAAACACAAATTACTACTTTGACCTTGACTCCTATCTTGGCTTATCATTGTTACTCTGAAAATGAAAGTCACAGGGCTTAAGATCTAAACAAACAAAATACAAACTTTTATTGCCCTAGTTCTGACCTGTCATATCTTAGGCAATGTTAATAAACAACCGTAATTTGCTACATACACTATTCAAGAACTAATTAAAATAAAAATAGAACCATTTAAAGCCTGCAGTCTTCATATTTTCTTTTTTATCCTAAAAAGCTTTTGTCTGTCCTATTAGCAACTAGCACATGGAATTAAGACTTTGGGGTATAAACTATAATGCAGTAATAGACGCTCTGTCTGTTTATTCCAATAAAAAAAATTGAAGACGCTTTCTTACTTTGAAATATGTGCTTGCCTCTGGGGGAGGAAAAACTAACAAAAAAAATCACATTAACAAAACAAAACGTACAAAACCCACTGACAGTGCCCCAGGGAAGTGGGGGCCAAACAGAGCACCCCAGTGCCTCAGGAATGCTGAGCTCAATAAAACGCACCCAGTATGTTTGGAAAAGTCCAAAATTCAATGCCCAGTGTTCTGCAAAATGAAAGCGTATAGGGATAAATCTTCACAGGGTACATTTAAATGATCCCTCACCATGTTTTAAATAAAGCTGCAATGTTCAGAACATAAACTTATATTCCAAAAAACAACTATGAGAACTTAAGGCTAAGTAGAATACTAATACTTGTCCCTCTTGAAAGACATTTCAGAAGTTGGGTTTAAAGCAAACAATATAAAAAATGTTTTTATTTCAAGGAAGTTAATGCTGTTTCTCAGCAGACTTCCAGAAGACAATTAACACAGGACAGCAAAACCTAAATCCACTGCTACTTTGAGAGGAGCATTTCTGATACAATGAGTTCTTATTTGCATTGTTTTCTTCACCCTAGGAAATCGCCTTATCATATACCCCAAAGCAATTTCACAGCTTTTTCCATTTGGACATTAACTTACGCTCTTATAAAGGAGAAGGCTCAGCATCCCACCTTATGGAATTAATTTTAGATTTAACCACAAACATACAGGATAGGGCTGTGGTGGAGACGAATTATACTTTAGGTACACAGAGAGGAATGTCTTACATACCCCTAATCCCTACAGAATCACCTTGCCAAAACAAACAAACAAAAATACAACTCAAATCTTGCTTGGAATAAAGACAAATTATTTTATTATTATTCTCTCCACCAACCAAAAAGCTTTGCATTTCAGGCAAAGGTTGTAAGGATTTAAAATTTAAGTACATGAAAGCATATTTTGTGCAGACCTGAAGACTGAATTTTTTCCTTGACTTTACCATAACCATTTAATAAGCAAAGTTCAGAAGTCAGCAAGAACACACATTCATTTTGTCCTACACACACACAACAATCTCGCAGTCACAGAAGATACACTGTGGAAAGCAGGAAGGTTATTGGAAAAACCTGCATTCAAATTACATCATTCAACTACTTGCTCAAATATTCTGCCTCACAGGACAGCTACGCAACAGTCCCCCACAGCGGCAAGCTCCACCTAACAGAGCTGTGGAAGGTTTCAGGAGTTCATCTGCAGAGCTGGAAAGGAGAAGATAACTTAAGAGGGAATTCTGCTTCATCCCTTCCTAAATAGGAGGAACTGGTCCAGAGCAACAGTTCTGTATCAGTGACAATTCTGTGAGTTTGCGGAACATACACGAGTATTCCCTCCCTATAAGAGAAAAACAGCCTGGTTCGGCTGTCTCTTCCTACCTTATCTGTTAAGATAAAGAAACCTAATTGCTTTCCTGCTGTTCCCTTTCGTACTCTGTGTCAATACCCATTTCTGCTTGTTAATACGTCTTCTTCCCTCAAACAATTTCTCCATTTTGGTCCAAATTTGCCATGAACATATGCCTTCTCCAGAATGAGGGACTCCAGCACACATATAGTGAGAGCAGTTATGATTCAGGCTAGTACTTAACAAATACATATTTCAGCTACAACATGTGACAGCCATCTCCCTTTTCAGGGAATGCAAAGCTTAGTCAGCAAAGCGATTACAATTCTTTGAGAAATCATTCCCAGGTAGTACATAACACCCCCTTTACTCTATAAAACACAGCTACCCTTGGTTTGTTAATAAAATCATTTAATGTTAAAATCATACAAGATCTCACCTCAGAAAAGTGAGACTTCTTCCACATGTGATGTCTTCTGTCCCAAATCTCTAGTATGAATAGCAACCAGGAAATATTTATAGCTCATACTGACCTTCTGTTCAGCACAAACTTCAGATTCACAGCAAGATACTAGGTCAGATTCATTCCAAATGTAAACTAATATTATTTAGTCAATTTACAACAAGGATGAATGAGGCTTATTATTACTCAGCTACAGACCCTTTTCTCTGTGGCAAGCTGCCAACAGGATTTAAAATCTGAACAAAAATACACCTTTAACCTAAAGGCAGCATTGACTGGATACAGGCTATCCAGCTGCCTGCACCAGGGATATCTGGGGAGCTACCAGGGGCCAGGCCAAGGACACATGCTTAAAAAAGGTGCTGCTCTCCAGTACCTCTGCTGCATTTCATCCACACTTCCCTGTTCATGTCCCCTTTTTCTAAAGTTTTCCAGCAGGCTCACATCAGTACAACTCTCCCTTCAACTACCTTAGACCCTCTCTCCCTCAAGGCTTAGCCACTGGCTCCTGTAGAGGTGTCTAAGCGAGCAGGAAGGCTGTCCATTGTAGTCAACAGGTCCGAGTGCTTTCTGCTGTTAGCGCGCTAACTTCAATCAACTTCTTTCAATGCAGTGAACAGGATTACCAGAATTAAAGCAAATTCACACGTATTAGTATTTGGACTTGACAAGCCTTGACAGGCTTGATGTGTGGGCCCGTGCAAACCTCACAAAGTTCAACAAGGCTAAGTGCAAGGTCCTGCACTGGGGTTGGGGCAATCACAAGCACAAATACAGGCTGGGCGGAGAATGGATTGACAGCAGCCCTGAAGAGGACTACTTGGGGCTGTTGGTTGATGAGAAGCTCAGCATGACCCAGCAATGTGTGCTTGCTGCCCAGAAGGCCAACCATTCTGGGCTGCATCAAAAGGAACATGACCAGCAGGTCGAGGAAAGTGATTCTCCTCTACTCCATTCTTGTGAGACCCCACCTGGAATGCTGCGTCCAGCTCTGGAGCCTCCAATGTAAGAAGGACATGGACCTGTTGGAGTGAGTCCAGAGGAGGGCCACAACGATTATCAGAGGGCTGGAACACCTCTCCTGTGAAGGCAGGCTGAGAGAGTTGGGGTTGTTCAGCCTGCAGAAGGGAAGGCTTGGGAAGACCTTACAGCAGCCTTCCCGTACCTGAAGGGGGCCTGTGGAAAAGCTGGAGAGGGACTTTTTACAAGGGCAGGTAGTGATAGGACAAGGAGTAATGCAAAAGAGGATAAGAGTTAGATTAAACGGAAAGAGGACAGAGTTAGATTAGATACAAGGAAGACATTCTTCCCTATGAGGGTGGTGAGGAGCTAGAACAGGTTGCTCAGAGAAGTTGTGGATGCCCCGTCCCTGGAAGTGTTCAAGGCCAGGCTGAATGGGGCTTTGAGCAACCTGGTCTAGTGGAAGGTGTCCCTGCCCATGGCAGGGTGTTGGAACTAGATGATCTTTAAGGTCCCTTCCAGCTCAAACCTTTCTATGATCCTACAACTTCCTTTTCCAGGCTTAGAAAGAAAATAAATACAGTATAAGCAAAGTTAATTTTCTTCTTTCATTTTTAACTGCAAATACAATTTGAGTAGCAATGACTCATTTGAACTCCTCTTATTACAGTGGTCTTTATCAAATTATGTTAGCCTATCAAGCCAAAGGCATGTGTATTTCTAAAACAGGCCAGCGGCTACAAAAGGTACTTCAGCCCTGAGGCTACATTAATGGTTTGATGAAAGCCATTAATGACAGCCTACAAAATTCCCCTACAGTTTAAGCTTATTTGTTTGCTATGGGCCAGGGGCAAAATTAGACCTTACCAAAAAAGCTTTATGAGCACTATGAACCTTTCATCCCACAATTTAATTTAATGAATAAGCCAGTTTGAATGACGGTCTGTAATTTGAGGTTAAAAGCCTTCAGAACTAAATTCATAACAGCATTTTTCAGTCTGGACCAAATTTGCATAACTTTGTTATACAACACTGAGGGCTGGGATATAACGGCAGCGTGAATAAACTGTAACAGCACTACCATGGCATCACCAGCATAGATGACATAGACGACAAAACGTGCCTGTGCCAGGAGTTGCGGAAACCAATAGTTTCAGAAACACAGGCACTGCTACAGTTCTTAGTCATTTATTTCAGCGCACATATGGCTAAACTTTGATCCTACACAGCTTTCAATAAGAAAAGTACATACAACTGCTCAGAAAAAAAAAAAAAAAAGAAAAAACTGTTTCAAATCCAACATACACAAATTTGGAAGCATTCAGCTTTAAATACTTCTGTAATTATCCACCTGAACACAAAGCCAAATCCCTAGGGGTTTTGGCTTTTAAAAGGACAGTACTACAATATGTAGCATTCACTCCTCTTCTTAGATACTTGTTCTAGCTCAAATGGCTGTAAAAATGTATTTGGAAAACAGAAAACGTGAAAAATATAGCAGAACATCTTCTCAACTATACTGTCAGTTTTAGGCACAAAACTATCTATGGGGTCATGACATCCTTTGACCTCTATCATATTCTGTCATAGAACAAAACTTTAGTTTTATTCTTAACATTTTACTTTCACAACTTACAGAGATGGCACCAGGGCAGCAAGCCAACACCCTGCAATGTCTACTGTACCAGCTCTTACGGTTCCGGGACAGGCTTCAGAAGACGTGGACCTTGAAAGTCAATGTATTCCCAACCACTGTAAACCACCTCGCTGCCACTCCCAAGCCACAAAACCGACAGCCCGAGGCGTGCAGGTGGCAGCCCTGCAGTCACCTACGTGGCCACACAGATGTGTGCAGATCCACCCACACAGGCCGGGCAAGACTGGCCTCGTAACGCACCACTGCCCAGGCAGCCAGGAGCTTCTCCAGGGCCACAGTCCTGCCCCTCACCAAGGCCCAGCAGGTGACCCGTGCTCCCACCCTAACTGCTGCTGCTAATTCCACACTGGGGCAGCCTCCAAGCCCCAAGCCTGTGTCCCACTCCGCAGAGTGGGTGCAAGCGAAGGCAGACCCACTAGTGGACTGAGGTCCCGGGCAGGGCTGAGGGAAGAAAAGGCAGGAGAAGGAAAAAGGCCTGCCCTGGCTGGGCTGCCTGGCAGGAAATGGAGGGTGAGCAGAGGGGCTGGAGTAGGGGCTGCCCCCACCGCTTCACCGATTAACGGGAAGATGCGAGTCAGTTATTTTTATTTTATCCCATCCAAGGGCCGGAAGGGGGGGTGTGTGTGTGCTGGATTGAGGCTAGACAAGAGCCCAGAGAGCTGGGGAGAGGCGGGGCTCGCCGCCAGGCGAAGGGGGACAGACGCCCTGAAGAGCACTCCGAACCCCAGAGAGGGGCCCACAACTCCCGGCCGGGCCAGCAGAGCCCCCGCGGCCGGCTGGGCAGCCTAGTCCCGTACCCGCCCCGCCGGCGGCGGGTCTTCTGCCCTCACCTCCACGATGCGCGCGCACTGCGTCCCCTTGCCCGCCCCGGGCCCGCCGAGGACGAAGACGACGACGGGCTTCATGAGGAGAAGGAGACGGCGGCGGAGCAGCAACAGGACAGCGGCGACGGCGCGGCGGCCGTGGGGCGGACGGGGAGCGGCGGACGCCGAGGCCGGGACCAGGGACGGGGCTGAGGCAGAGCCGCCGCCGCCCACCCGCTGCTGAGCTGTCCCCGCCGAGGGAAAGTGCTTCCGGGTCCCCGGCGGCGCGCGCCAGCCGGGAGAGGCGGGGCAGGGCGGGCGCGTGCCCGCAGAGGTGGCTCTGCCGCGCCCCCGACCGGCCACTGTGACCCGTCGGCTGTCACGAGCCCGTGCCCGGTCGCCGGCCCTGACCGAGCCGCGGGCGCTGCGGGCGCCTGACGGCCCGGGACACATGGCTGGGAGAGGCCAAGGCCGGAGCGACGCTCTAGCAGGACCGGGCAGGCGGGACCGTTGCGTCCGTTTATTTTGAAGCGCGCGGCGGCGCTCCACGCTGCCATGGCAACGCGGCCTTACCGCGCCTGCGCGTTCCCCGCCCTCCCGCTAACCGTTTATTTGCCCGCTGGTGTTTTTAAATCCCCTGCGCGCGCGCTAGCGGTTGGTTCCCCCGGGGTGCGCTTTGATTGGTCGAACCGACCGTTTTTCCCACAATGCGTCGATTGGGTGGGAGTGGGTAGTGGGGGTGGGAGCGTGGCCGGTTGTGCCGTCTGATTGGCTGGTGGCTGTTGGCGGCGGGGAGCGAGAGCTCGGTCGGGGGCTGAGGAAGGCGCCGGAGCGGGGCGGGACAGGCCGGGACCTGCCGGGGACGCGGTGGCGGGAGGCGAGGCGGTTCCCGGTGCCTCCCCGCAGGGAGCGCGGCGGTAGTCAGTCCTTGGGGAGGGGGCGTCGCTGGCAGGGCTCCCCCGGCGCCTGGCTGAGGAAGAGGTTGTTGCGGGCCAGGCCCGCGCCCGGGCACTGCACCACGCCGGCGCCCCGCTGCAGGGAGACGAAGAGGGGGCAGAGCTGCCGGCGCCCCGCATGGACTCCCTTCTGCCCGGCCAGGATCTGAGGTACCCGCTCCGCGTCGGGGGCGCCGCCCGGGGCGGGTCCGCCGTACCCTTCCTCCCCAGGGGAGAACGGTGGTGCATCGCGCCTCGGGGCAAAGGCTGCGCCCGGGGCCGCTCTGCGAGCGGTGGTAAAGAGCTGGGGAGGGGGGGCGGGGGGGGCGTGCTTCGGATCCGCGCTTGCCAAAAACTAGTGAAATCAGCGGGGCTTTAAAAGGCTTCCCCCTTTTACAAGCCTCAATTACGACTTATTTTGGTGGGCTTTTAGCTTTTAATGGGAATCAATTAAATGTCGCTGGAAGCATGAGAGGTAGGCTCGTTGCTTAGAGAGCCGCCTTAACAAATAGAGAAAGCTCTTTCGTTAGAACTTGAGGAAATGCAAACTTGGCAAAGTTTGATGCCTCACATACCTATAAAGGAAGTTCTTATTTATTTGTTAAAAAGTGTTGAGATATTTGCCAAATGGTGTGGGCTGTCAAATGTTTTGCATCTTACTTAACATACTTGGTTTAGGCAACTCTCAAAAAATGTAATTCAGTTTGTGTAAGTTTCTGTGATTGCATATTAATTTCTTCAGGCCACTGAAGTCTGATTGCAATTCTGCATTATATTATCTGAGTTAAGCCAAGGCTTTATTTCAGAAGTCTTCAAAGTTTAAGTGGATTAAATGCTGACTTTAAGAAGTGACTGAAACAGGGCTTTTGAAAGTTGATCAAATGTTAAGTTTGTTAAAACAAGATTTCCTGTGTGCCATGGGAGTTTCTAAAGACCTTTTCCTTTCCTACAGTATACCTAGAGCGCCTTTTTCTTGAGCTTTATCTGCAATCTTGTATTTTAGCCTACACATCTTCCAAGTTTACATGAAGGAACTGTTAGGTGGAAAACCAAAGTTTTGTGTTGAGTTTGTAGTTTATATCCTTGACAGCTTCATCGGACAAAGTTTCTGCTTCATTGTCCTGGACTTGAAACAAAAAAAGTACCAGCAGTTTATGTGTATTCTATTTGTTGTTTTTCTTACAATGTTATTCCTTTGTTCCTTCTTATAAATGCTGTTTGAAAATACTAAGTTTAATCCATTTTCCTTTCCTATCTCTGTGATCTTCTTCCCAGATTTGTTCCTGGAAGGATGGTCCCTTTCAGTTTCCCTCTGTCAAAGTGTGCACTTTGGGACCCAGTCCCTGTGGGTGATGTCATTGGCTCACACATCACCTATTACAGGTATGAATAACATATTTTAAGGGGTTAGAGATTAAAATAAATTAAGAATTAATGATTCCAAGCCTTATTTTATCATTTAAGTCTAGTGTATGACAAGGCACAAAGGAAGAAGACAAATGCTGCATTCATAGTATGCATGTGGGGATTTTCATTGGAAAGGTTTGAGTTTCCCTTTCTGTCGTGTATCGCAGTCGAGTGGGTTGGAGGTACCTCAGTCTAAAGTAACTTACAATTTCTTTCAGTTTCCTTCCCATATGGAAAAGTGTAAACGTAACTGCATACTTGTAGTTTTCTTGAACATGTTTTTCCTTGTCTCAAAATATTTACAAAGAAAAAAATACTTTTGACAAATGATACAGATAGGATGCTTCAAGTAAAGTTTAAAGCTAAGCATTTTGCTTGCTTCAGGAACCTGGATTAAAATGCCAAAAGTTCTGATTTTTTTTCCTTGTTATTTTTTGCTTAGATTGAGTCTAGAGGCAAATGTGAAGCACTTTTTAATTTCTAGGGCAGGATGTTCCAAACCTGACTTGTACAACAAACAGAGAGTAAAAATGGAACCTTATTACTTAACTGGGTAATTTGTGTATAGATTTCATTAAAATCTTACTGTAGTTATTAGAGCAAGTATATGAGGAAGTATATGCATATATATGCATATAAGGGAGGACAGCCCTTACATACAGGTCTGAGGGACCTCCACTTGCCCTTGACACGTAATGCTCTTTGAGTTAAAGTTAAAACCTCCAAGTTCTAAAAAAGTTTGAAATAAATTACTTTTATTTTTATGGTGGCACGTCACTTAATCTTGAGCAGGTAGGGTATGAGCCATTGTCACAGTATTCACATAAACCAGTAGCTTTACTTTCAACTTTGACCTATTTCCAAGTCAAAATCAGATAAGCTATCTCAACCTAAAATAATGTTGATGTCTTTACTGCCCTGGATTCCAAACTTAGTACCTTTTTTTTACTAAACAGTGATTTTATAGTTACCTAATCTTTCTTCTTACTTGCATTGTTGTGTCACTGACCCCAGTCTTCTGCTACTAAATATTGTGCTAAAATGAGAGAATGCCACATCAAAAGGTGTTAAGCTTTTTGGCCTATTCTACTCTTTAGACTTAGGAGTCTTGTTAGAGGTTCTGTGTTTTGGTCGTAGTGTTTCTAACTTTTTCCACATTTTATTAAAATAATTCACTTGTGTTCATCTCTAGTTCTTGTGACAATGTTGCCTTTCAGATGAAAGGGCTTTTCCCTCCTTGTTACTTATGCTCCACAGAAGAAAGCTCTCTCCTCTCCTTGCTATTTATTTTTGACAGAAAAAATTGTTTCCTCTCTGATATGGGTTTGCTGGGCTAGCCAAGCCAAAATATTCTTGTTGAGAGGATCTTACAGAGCGTTCTGTGGAGCTGCTCCAATTAAAATATGGCTTTCTTGAATCTGAATAGCTGGGGTGATGCACAGAACAGGAGCTAAAATTCCATTGACATTTTATACAATGTTGTTAATTCTTACCTTTTTGTTCTTTAGGGCTTTGGGCTGTTTCTGTATATTTTCTCTTTAAAGGACAAAAAAAAATGTGGAAACTATTGCAATATAATAAACAGTTTTAAAAAAAAGTTAAATGTAATTTGGTTCTAAAAC
Organism: Phalacrocorax aristotelis; assembly: GCF_949628215.1. Taxonomy (NCBI): domain Eukaryota; kingdom Metazoa; phylum Chordata; class Aves; order Suliformes; family Phalacrocoracidae; genus Phalacrocorax; species Phalacrocorax aristotelis. The sequence goes on from NC_134281.1 coordinate 48,917,839, forward strand.
TTGCTTATTGTCTCTTTTTAGAAACCCAAAGTTATCTATGATGGAGAAAACCTTGCGACTTGCCTATCGCCATGCTAAGCAGAATGAAAATAAATTATTTTCCTGTTTTTTGCTTGGGACTCTCAGAGTAGATGAAGGTAATTTTGAACATCAAGTAGACAGACAATATCAATTGGTTGAGTAAGCTGTTATCAAGGAGCCTGAGTTGCTGATTTTGGACTCTGACTTTATTTATTTACTTATTTTAAAGATGGGGAAGGCATAACACTAACAATAGACCGCTTTGATCCTGGTCGAGAAGTTGCTGGTGGATCAGGCAAAATTCCAACTGCGCCTCTTCCTGGAGACTTTTTGATTCCATGTACAGTTAATGCCTGGGGACCTTCTTCAGATAATGCTATAGTGCACAGTGCTGAAGATATCAGCTTGGCTTTCAAGGTAGGTGTCTTTTGGCAACTTTTGGGTCTCTTAAACAGTAAACTATCTTCTAAGCAGGAGACTGGGCTATGCACAGGGCTCGATTTCCAACCACCATCAGTTTCGAACACAGCAATACTGTGGCTGAAGCGAGACTATTTAGTCAGCTCTGTGAAATGAGCTGTGTCAGTGAAAAGTGTATCAGAAACTAATAAAACCAGTTAGTCTTCACAGGTGTTTAAGGATCCCACAGTCTTTAATCTTGGACTAAAATCTTGCTGTCTGATCAAAGTTTTTCAGCTGGTCTGACCACCAAAACCAGCAAGACAACAGTGATTGCAGCAAACTTGCTTAAACAAGAAAAAACAGCTTTTTTTTTTCTTATCTATCATGAATTGCAATGCAGTTGTTGATAAAGTATTGCTAGGCAAATGGCTTGCAAGAAAGCACGTAAAGTCTGTGTAGGTTAGTAGTTATAGCTGAAATGTGTGCCTGTTGCTTCCGTACTCTGCTGTGGACACATAAATCTAGTAAATACACCTCTCATTCCTGTAAGTGTTTGCCTGTAGTTGTTGCTATGTGTATTTTATAATACAAATAATGCTTACTTCACATCAAAACGTTCTCATGATGATACATCCATGTGCTAAAATACAAATTTCTTGAATGCAAGTAAGAGAACTTTGACAGATCACCCTGAGCCTTCTAATTGCCTCTTATTAAATTTTATACAATTTAAGTAACCCCAGGTTTTTGAATACCTCATAAACCAATACCTCATACCAATGCTAAGATGTGTATAGCTTAATTTCAACTGTGTTTTACATATTCAGTATAACCATGAGCTTTGGAGACCTGGGTTAATAGCTTTTTATACAATGCCTACTACAACAGTAGCTAAGATGAATGATTTGAGTTCCTAGTGTAATACAGCTTGAATCACGGTAGTCATATGAGGACATTTTAGTGTATTTAACTTTTTTCTCTTTTCCCTGCTTCTAGGGTCTGCAGCACAGTTTGTGCACTAAAGAATCACTGGATCTTTCTAAGCTGCTCACTGTTAGAGCTCACATTGTTTTCACAGAAAACCTGGATAATCTGCATTTTAATTTTCACTGGGCTTCTATTACCGCAGCAAATATCTTGGAGTACACCCCTGTGAAGTCTGTCCCAATTATTCCCACAGCCCTAGCAAGAAATTTGAACAGTCCAATGAATATTGCACAAGTTCAAGGAACTTATAAATGCGGGTGAGTAAAGAGTGATGCTAAAGCTATCAAAGTTGCCTGGCAGTTTGTTGCATTTCCTAAAGCAGGTAGGTAGGGGAGGTCTCAACCAGTGCCTTGTTTTTTAGTAAAATAACTGGCATAAAAATAACAACTTCTTGGACTTGGAAGAATTTAAAATGTTACATACAAGGAACGGGAAATGGGGTGGGGCAAAAAATCTTAGCTGGTTCAGTAGGAGTTCTTCTTGCTTTCGACTTCAGTAGAAGGATCTTCCTGCTGGGCTGGATGGACACACCTCTAGTTAACAATACATATAAACAGCATCCAGCTTTTTAAACAATATCAGTGCTTGCCCTAGAATGAAAATCAGATGAATGTGAACCAAAGTTTTTTCTGTTAATCATGCTTATAAGATGGTATTGGGGAATCATCATTCTGACTGATAACTAATTTAGTAGGGTGAACTAAGGATAGATCAGGGAAACAATTTGAAGCAACTCAATGTAATTTTATTTGGAGAGAGACCTTGTGAATACCTCTCTGAAAGTAACTCTTCAAACTTAACGTGACTTGCTCTTCTGGATTTGTTGTGAATACCATAATACTAAGCAAATTTTGTCCTTGATAATTCTTTGATACACAGGGAATTGATGAAAAGCTGAGGAGTTGCTGTAAGTATGGAGGAAGAATGCTTTTGATTTCTGGTCCCCCTTGAACTTTTGTCTTACAGTATTTTCTAAACTTGTATTTGTTTCTTCAGGATTTTTCTTGAAAGACTGCCTTCCAAAATACTAAAAAAAACCCCAACTTCTGCTTTCTTTCAGCTACCTTACTATGGACCAGACACGAAAATTGCTTTTGCTGCTCGAGTCTGATCCCAAGGCTTATGCTCTGCCATTAGTTGGAGTGTAAGTGTTTGGCTCAGTTTGTACAGATTACTACACGTATTGATTTAAGATGTGTTTTAGGAATGACATAGTGGAAACTTGATAATGGAACTGTCTCTAATTTGATATTTCTTTTTACTTCTAGTTGGCTGAGTGGAGTTACTCATATCTGTAGTCCTCAGGTCTGGGCCTGTTGCTTGCGGTATTTATTCAGTTCTTCGATTCAAGAAAGGTAAGTCACTTTTATCTATAAAACATAGAAGCTATTGGGTGCCTACAAATGTATTCCACACAAATGCATGGCAGCACGGGCTCTGCTCAAAGACATTTGATGGAATTCTGTGATGTATATGTTATAGGAGGTAAGGCTGGTCGTTTTAATTCATCTTTCTGGTTTTTACTTCTGCCTCACAAATTATTGTGACTGAAGTATTAGAAAGCTGGGCTGATATCTCAAAAACAGAAGAGGGTAAACATTATTATCATTAAGGTTACTGCGTTTTAGCTCAAATAAGAAGCAGCAAGCAGGAAACAGTAGTTTAAACAGTGGTGAGGTTTTGGTTTTGAACTTCTCTTATTGGTGTTTCCGTGACAAGAGCTTTCTCCCTGGTTGTATCTGACCAACGTATTGAAGCATATTGATTTGCAGCTGATATAGTCTTGATATGACTCCCTGCTAAATATTCTGGGTTTATAGCTTTTGCATTCTGATTTTTTTTTCATGCTCATGTTAGTAGATAATCATTCCTCATTCTCGACATCTTTTCACTTGAATTTCTTCTGCTTGACCACACTTGCTTTTACATTATGAAATAAAACCACATTTGGTGAACAGGTGTGTCTGTAATGACAGAATAGATGTTTTTCCCTTAACAATTTTAATATAGCCAAACACAGATAAGAGCCCAATTAGATTATTAGATAGGCAAGTTAGATGCTTGACTCGCATTAACTTTCACTGATTCCATGTTGGAAGTGGATTAGGCTGATTTGATGAACTGTGCAAACAGAATTAGCCTCTGCAGACTAAACACTTAATCTGTGCATCATATATTTTTAACTCATAAGTATAAGTTTAAAGTTGTGTGTGAGTGCGTATATTATTTAAAGAAAAAACAAACAACACACACGTGCACAAACAAGCATATCACAAATGCCATAAAAAGAAAAATTGTTCTGAAAGTAGTACTACCTTTTCCGGGAAATGCACGTTCTCACTGTCCTTGATCTTATGTGCTAAATGTTGACTGTTGTTACTCACTGTTCTCAACCTGTAGAAAAAACTTCAATATAACTTTTCTTCCAAAAAAAAATCTGTTTGCTAATGAGCATTTTTGGAATGTTTAGGGATAACTGAAATACTAAGTGGATTTTAAAATTCAATTGAAGATGTTTTTTTTAAAAAATCAGAATATCATTTTTTCGGCTGTTTTCTTCTATGCTATGTTTAAAGTCTTCCAGGAATTCATTTAAAGTACTAAGTGATCCTAAAGGTTTGATCTAGAAAGTAGATTAACTATTCTCATTTTTCTACTTTGCTTAGATTCTTGCATGTGGCATCAGTCATAAGTCCACCTGCTTTATCTATAGCTCAGTACCACTCAAAATGCAGCGATTCATCAGTTTGCTCAATTGTCTGATAGTTTGCTCAGTGTACTGAGAAACTAAGGGCCTTCTTCCTGTCTTTTAAGTTTGGGGTTTTTTAAGATGTGGGTTTTTTCTATTTTAGGGTTTTTTCGGAATCTGGGAGCTTTCTTATTGTGCTTTATACATTGACACACAAGGAACCAGAGTTTTATGAATGCATTCCATGCAGTGGACAGACTGAACTAGGGTTTCAGATCTTAACTTGCAATGAAACAGTACACCTCTTCAAAGTAAGTGGCTTTGTTTCCTACAGCGTCGTGGTACTTTAAAATTTTACTTTTAGTCTAAGTACTTAAAGGAGGAGTCAGTGTGATGTAACCCAAAGGGAGCTGCGGTGTTTGAAAATGATGTAGCTCTATAAATCTACCTTTTTACAGTGATTACTCAGCTTGTCTCTCAAATTGAGAGATGACCTCCAAAGTCAGCAACTGCTCACTTTTCTAATATCATTAAGAATCTGTCTTTTAAAATATAGTGTGCTGTGTTGGACTTGGTTAGTGCTCCTTCTCACTAGTGACGTTTTGGCTTTATGAACAGAGATTCTGATTTCCTATAGCATTTGTTAATCTGGCATGCTATATGCTGGGCACATCTAACAACTGCTATGGGCAATGCACATCGGTGCTTTCTGTAGAGCAAAGCTGGGTACTTGTGCTTGGCTTGAAGTCAATGCAAAAAGGAATTCAGTGGTTACTAATCTGCAGATCTCTTGCTGTGCTACAGTAACAAAGCAGGAACGATTTTATCTTTGTGCAAAGTAACTCTTCGAAAGAATTTGATGATACAATGTCTGGGAGATTACTAATAAGGTTTGAGGAAATTCTAGGAAACCTCAGTGCCTTTTGTGTTTTCCTAGGCTTGTATAGAACCTGAAGTTGAATTGTTAATCCGCTCAATAAATGCTCCTGTGCTCTAGCAGAGAAGCAGCTGGTGTAACGTGTGTCGCGTGCTGTTTACTCTGTTCTCTTTCCACTTAAATTTCCCTGTTCAGGGCTGCCTTCCACCTTTAGCCTAGGTACAGCTTAACTTACTGAAGATGGCAAGCCTCTTAACAGAGGCTCTCTTTTGTTGTCTCCAGGACTTGCCCAGCTGTGGTGTGTGAAACAGCATAGAACAGTTGCTGTTTCCTATAGTGGTGAAGGCTTGTGGAAGAGTATCTAAGCAGTTACAGCAAGGAAGCATCTGCTCATGGCTATAATTAGGCCAACTACTTTGCAGAGTAGCAGGGGAAACGGTGTTAAACAGGAAGGGAAGTTGCCTGCCTCCTTGTAGTGGTGAAAGAATTGAGAATTGAAAGTAGAGGACAAGCAGCAAATAATCAGATATAAGAGTCCTTAGAACTATTCCTTTGGGAGTAGTATCTCAGTGATTAAAAGTTGAGAGTTTCACCCTTCACCAATACAGAAAATCTCATTCCAGAATGTTGAACCTTCAGGCAAGAGCCATATCCAGTTTGAGTTGAGTGCAGAAAACCAAAATGCAGAAACAGAGTTCTTCAGCAGAGTTTGCAAGAAACTTCCTATGAGAAGGTAAATCTTTCAGATGTCATTTATACAGTATTTATTGGATCAGGTTTTTTGACCTCTGCTGTGCCAGGTGTCTGTTTAGCTGTGCATACAGTGATCTCGCATTAAAATCTGTGTGTTTTTGTTTATTTCTAGAGTTAATATTCTTGAAGTAAGACTGTTAAGCTGACCGTATTCCAAGAGAAACTACTCGTAGTTCCATTTTTGATACTGGTGGTTGTAATTTATACAGTGGATGTTTCTAAAAAGGCTTTCTTACTGATGGAGCTTAGTTCACTGTACTAAGCTTTCTGTGAGATCTGTCCTTTGAAGCAAATCTCTAACTGAAATCTACTGAAGTTGGTAAAAACTGCTTTTTCCTTCTGACTTTTCAGAGCTTCAAGACCTGTGTAGTTTGAAACTTAGGGATTTTTAAGGACCAGACTTAAAGTCATAGATAAAAATTTGATGGATAAGATGGCTTTTATTTTCCTTTAAACAATGTTACAGTCTTTACTGTAACACTCCCCGTCTTGCTAATATAAATCAGTGCTTTGCTCTTAGAATGTCACTTAAAAGGTCTGAGGGTGTAGGGAGGGAGGCTTAGTATCTTTTAGCCCAAAAGCAGCATTTGTATTTTCACTGTTGGATCTTAGAACTGTTTGCTGTGTGAACTCCCTAGCTAATCAGGGAGGAGATGATCTTCTTTCAAGAGCAACTGATTCTTGAAAAATGATGCTGATATTTCACTGCAGATGGCACAGTGAAAAATTTGAAGATTCGTGTTACTACGGCCAAATCTGCCATTTTTAGTTTGATTTATATCGGTTTTAGTGCTTCCCAAGGCTGTTCACCCAGCAAGTTGTCAGCAAGCGATCACGACTCTGGTGTAGAAGATGAGGATTTATCCCCCAGACCAATTCCAAGTCCTCACCCAGTGAGTCAACAGGTAACTAAGTAAATAATTGTTCTAGGCATCTCAGATGTGACACTCAGAGCAGCAAAACTCATTGTCAGGGGACTGGAGGGTACAAAGCTTCTGTCTCAAAGCGCTAGGAGGGGAAAACAGGACTGAAGAAATGGGCCAAAAGTCTCAAGTCTGGCTCTAGTTAATCTGCCGTTTTTTCCAGGATTATAGACACTGTAGTTCCTGTAAATGCCAGGGTTTGGGAACAGAGATAGTAGGTTCTACTTTGGGAATCTTGCTACTGTTAAATGGAAGAGCTCTGGTGTCTGAGGCAAAGATAGAGGCAGCAAACTCTTTCTTATGTATTTCTGGGTAAACGAAATAAAGATCTGCTGGCCTGTCCTTTTTTGCTGAAGCATATACAAATATAATGAAACAGCAGCCCTCATACAGCATAGCTTTAGAAGGGCGTGATAGTTGAGGATTATCAGATATGTTCTGTTGCATCTGTCTACTGGGTCTAAGAATAGTAAGAGGGAACTTATAGTCCACTTCTTGAAAGGATTCATGCCCTGAAATGTGCTCCAGGATGTCATGGAGCATTCATTTGGAAGACATGGCTATTATGTCATATGAAAGGAATTTTTGTCTTCTAAGAATGATGCTAGAGATCTCGCTGCTTTTTCTGTATTTGGATTCTCCAGTCTTTAGAAAAGTATTTCATATGTTGATGGTTTGGAGCTGGTAATGGTCATATGCTGATTTTAAATGAAAATATTTTCTTTAAAATTCTGCATGTGAAGGGCTGAAAGACAGTATTTTAAAATTATCTTAAACTTGCTTGTGTAATTGTCCCTTCAGGTTACCAGGATCTTTCCTTCAGTTCCTGAACTGTCACTTGTTTTGGATGGGAGTTTCATAGAATCAGGACAATCATCTAGGCCTATGGGAACTTCAAATGCTAAAAGTCTACCCTCAGCGCTACCTCAGCCTATGAAAAAGAAATGGTGCTTGGGATCTACATATTACCCCACTCAGCACTCTGAAGACAAGCAAAATTTTTCTGCTAATAAGGGAGATCCCTCTCTGAGGCAATTACCAAACCATTTAAACCAGAAAATTCCAACTTCAAGGCCTTCCAGAGGGAAGCAAGCTCTACTACAGCAACAGTTGCACTGTAAGAAAGCTTGCCTTCAATCAAGAAGTAGTTCCGGATCTTCTCCTTCAACCCCTTGTAGTGGACCTTCCCCAGATACATCTGTGCATCACCCCAGAAAGCCATCAGAAAGACTTGTGTTAAATCCCAATGGAGTCGCACAGCAGGGAGAGCATCCAATGAGAAGAACATCAATATCCAGTTCCAAGCAGCTTCCTGCTGTTACGCAGCCAGTCCTCTACACCTCTGCTTTTTCACCACAGAGCTGCAGAAGACCACCAGAACTGCAGGTGCCAGTTCAAGTGTCACCGTGCTGTCCAGCCAGTGCATGCAACGGTCAGTTTCCTGCTTCCATCCAATATAACCCGATAAACTCATGGCAAGGAATTGGTAATATGAGCCCCAAACATGGAGCAGAAATCCAGTCAGAGATGGCTCAGCAGAATCCATGTACAGTGCTCCATCAAAATATCATTTGTCCAAATATTTGCTGCAATCCAGGGTATACCACAAGCAGCCCTATAAGCATGGGATATCATGGGAAGATGGGAAACTGTTCTTTCGACAACAGCTTATCGCCTGGAGTAAAACTGCCTTCAAGTGCGAGCCCCTCTAGTCCGCAGTTTTGTGCAGCCCACTCACCATGCCTGCACATGCCAGCTTCTAAATTGGGATCAGATAATGGAATGATGGGATTATCTCCAGATGCGTACCGGGTTCTCACAGAACAAGACAGACAACTCAAATTACTTCAAGCTCAGGTTTGTGGAAATGGCAGCTTTCTCCTCTGCCCTCTTAGCGATTACGCTTTGATAGTTCCCCTGCCAAAGGAATTAAATTAACTGTTGTCTCTCCTTGTTGGAACAAGAAAGCCTGTCATAAAATGTCCAGTTTGGGAGTTCAGGAGGGTCCGGATTAGCTCTGCTGATTGGTGTCCCTTAAAACAAAAGAAAACTATTTGACTTCTGATTAGGTTTTGCATTTATTTTTAATCGTATTTCCATGACACAAAGGTTTTCTTTTTAGCAGACTGTTTTATAATGCAAACCAATATGCCTTCTGTATAAATGCTTCCCTATATATATGCTTCTCTAAGTAAAAAAAATTACTGCATGGGCTATAGACTCTGGAATAATTGTAATCGTAAATGGGAAGCAGAGAATGCTCTCATGTGTTGCTTTGCCCACCTTCAAGCCTGCAGCTTCCTGAGTTATCGAGGCTGTTGCTTAGAAAACTTCAGTTGTCTGCAGCAGACTAGCAGGGTTCATCAGGTGTTTGTCGCTGGGCTGAAAAATTGGGCTTTGCTGGTCTCCCTAGGTTCTGTTTCAATAACAGGTTATGTTTCTTCAAAAAATCGGCCTCTTGAGTTACACTGCTGGCTCTGTATTTTGCAGGGTGTGATTTGGGGCTGAAGAGCCAGAGTTTAAACTTTCATGATGGTGGTGAATTACAGGAATAGGAAAGTTGTTATTGCTCACAATACATATTTTTCCTGCTTAAACCAGAAAATTGCAACTGAAATATGCTTTATATATAGTTGCTGTATGTAAAAATCAAGCTTTCAAAGCATGGGTTGTGCATGAGGGAGGGAAACCCCTCCTTACTGTATAAATGCAGTCTTCACTGTTACGATATTTCTCCATGGAGCTGTGAACTAATCGGTGAACAGGGTGGATGCAAATACTAGAGCGAAGATTGCCTGAGCAACCTTAATTTTGTCATTTAAGTGCTCGGTTTTGTAATTAATACAAAATTGGTTTAGCATGGTGGAGGGACAGTTGGCATACAAATGCTTGGCTGGTAAGTCGGTAATAGGCTTTGTATATGAATGAAAGGGGCAGAGAATACTTCCAACAAGTGTAGTGCAAATAGGCTTTACTCAAGTTGTCTTGGTGTAGTTCTGCCAGCATGCTTAAAACCTCTTCTTGGCTAGCCCTGCCAACGTCAAAATCGATGTTCTGATTTATGCTGCATGCACTGCTGGGAACTGGAAGGTTATCAGACTTCTGTGGCAACGCAGCCTGGATTTGAATCCAGACCTCAGAGGAGTCCAATTTAGTAATTTACTTTTGCCTATTATACTTTATATTTTATTGTACAAATTATAACTTTCTGATAACTGTTACAGATCCAACGCTTACTGGAAGCACAGGCTCGTCAGGCGTGTTCCTCTGAGCCAGCTGCAGTTAGCCATGCTCTGCAGCCCGGGAAGCAAGGGGACCTTGTTTCTATGGAAACACAGTCCTCACCGGGTTCGCACGTGAGGAAAAGCGTGAGCATTGCTGTGAGCACAGGTAACACTTTATTGTTTAAAAATAGACTGGCATCACTTTTTCTGGATGTTTCTGTGATTTATTTGGGCATGGAGGGAATGTTTTGCAGAAGTGCTGAACGTACGCAAACTTGCACCTAGATACAAACGCAGACAACACCTAGAGAACTTAGCTGGCAAGTTTAGGCTGGAGCTGCTTTTGTCTTCAGGCTGCAATGGCAGCAATTGCCATCACTGGAAAAATTATTTTTCCAGTAGCTTTAACAAGGTCTTCTGTTTTAAATTGTGCCATATTGAAAGAAAAAAATCTACATGTTTTTTTAAAATGAACAAGCTGTTTTTAAAAGTAATAGCTTCTGTCTCATCTGGTGTTCTGTTGAATATATTATTGATGTTTTTTGTAAGCCATGTATTTAAATACATGGAGAGGAGACTCTATTAGCTTTAATTTTAGCAAGTTATGCAGCTGTGTCTCTAAAGTTACATATTAATATATTGGTTCCTGTTAAATCCATGGAAATATTGTGGTTGGTCTGGAGGAAATTTTTAAACTGGCTCAAGGTCAATGCATTAAAATGCTGTAATACAACCATTTATTTTCATCAAGTATGCTTTGGAAGAAACTAAGACTTGAATTATGTTTTGGCAACTCCTAGCTGTTCTAAACCCTAAATCACTTTTTAAATGGTGCAAAAACCCTGAATGTGAGGAAATGATCCCTAGTTTTACAAAGCTAGAGAGTCTCAGAAGATAGTAATGACTTCCCTTTAACAGATAAATCTCTTCTAGGTGCTAGCTTATTTTGGAATACAGCCTCAGAAAAAAAAGAGGATTCCATACCACAAGGAAAAAAAGAGGATGAAGAGATTTCTAAGGAAGACATAAGCATTTCAATTAATGCTGAACAAGATGCAAGTAATACAAGTATTGCTTCTTCCTTAAAGGTGGTTGACATGCCCAGCTTTGTAGACAGTATTCATCTTGTGGAAGAAGGAGCTAATCAGAACACTCTCCAGTAAGTAACCAGAAATATCTTGTGTTCACATAATAAGTTGAACAGCCTTTCATAAGTCACTACTTTTTATAATTCCTGAAAAAAAAAAAAATGATAGTCACCTGACTTCAGTTGTTGTGTTCTTTGCCTCCTTTGTTTTTTAATTATGCTTCAAATTGTACGGCTCACGAAAACACAGCTGCCTTCAGAGTCTGCATTTATCAGTCACGCACATTTAGCTAGCCTACCTATCAGCAGCAGCTGATGGCAAAAGCCTTTAACTCGGAAAAGCATGTACAGTGCTGGCAGCATCCCCTTTCTTACCTTAAATCCTGAGGGGGGAAGGGGACGCTGCTGTAGTCAGGTTTTTTCCTACAGTGGCTTTTCCCTGTCAGCATTCAGAACCTTTCCAATTCTGAGGGACTTAGGATGAGGGGTTTATCATTATATGGCTGTTCCCTGAATCCCTCCTAATTACTTGGTGTGTAGTGAATGCAGGTACCAGCTTCACTGCTGTTAATTTAATTATTTTTAAGCTCAGATTCATTATAGTGCTATGACTAATCTCAGACTAATTTGGGAAGTGATTTTAAAAACATTTTTAATTATCTATATGGATGTTATTTTTACACAGGGAATAGCTCAACAATTTAGCACTTTTAATGATCTAATATTCTCTAAGCATAAAAAGCATGGAGGGAGGAATACCCTTCCAGTTAAATTAGATTTCTAAAATAATTGTAATGGGAAAGATGATGATAATTAAGCTATAACTTAAATATTCATAGTCCGTGATTAAAATATTATCTGCAAACATATCCTGCTACCATAAATGTTACTGATTAAAATCAGTCTTTTGAATGTTGCATTTTAGAGAGATGCCATCTTAAGGTTCTCTTCAACTTGGATTCATAAACCTGTAAAATAGCTGTATAAGTATCTCATAGTAAGAATGTAGAGCATCACCCAGATTTCTCTGAGGAGGAGGGGAACTTTTTGGGGGATGAATGAATAATTGCTAGTGTAACAGTAACTGATAACCTACATTGACTATCTAGTATGTCACGTGATTTAAATCTTATCGCTTTCAACACAGGCAATTGATCAGTTGAGTTCTGAAATTCCTTTATCTTACACTTGTCTCCTGAGGAGGAGCAGAAGGAGGGAGGAGGGTTGCTTAAGGATCTCCTCAGGATGATAGTACTACTGATATGTCTGATTTATGCGATACACGCACCAACTAGCTGAAGGGGATGCAGAGCATGGTGTTGTAACTCATTCTAGAATATTTACCCCTTTTTTAACTGGGAACTTCAGGATAGATTATGGTTCCTCTTTCACATCTGCTATTGAGAAATACTTCAACTAGGTGTTTGCTCTCAGTTCATGATACTCAGTGTGCCTTTTGTATGTGTGTACTTGTAACAGCATCTTTGAGAGGTTTTTAAAATGGTTTTAAACTACCAAATGAATCTCTTTAAAAGCTGTAAAAACAGCTTTTTGAATAAGTCATGTTTCAGAACATATGGAAGTTCCATTACTCCTAAAGGCTCGTAGTGCCCATAAAAATGCTGAAAACATAAGACAAACTCCAAGTTGTTAATAACTCTAATTTCATCTGCTTTAAGGTTAAGTCAAAGAGTGTCACTGAGTTTTGACTAGTCCAGAGTAGCCATTGCCATTTTCAAATCATCTTTTGAAACACTAGTCAGGCTGTTGTAGTTTCACATTGCGGGGTGTATTTCCTCAGTCCTCAAACGACTTTTGAAAGAAAATGACTGCAGAAAGGAGCAAAGCCGCCTGCAGAAAACAGGCCGAGAAATGTTAGGATCTGTTTCCAGTACTCGGGTTTTTATCTCGTCTGGAGTTCATGAAAAGATACGGTACCCATAGTGATACTTCTGCTTTCTGTTTCAAAGAAATATCTAGCTATCTTGGGGTTCTTTTTCAGAAATGGAAACGTTTCCCAAGCACTTGTTTGCACTTTATCCTCAGAAGAAAGTATTAGCGTGTCTTTACAGAAAGAACCAACAGAGGGAGCCATCAACCACGTGGTGCTAACAAGTGAGCAAAACTCAGAGCCACCCGCCTCGTTGCTGCCTCGGCATCCATCAGAGGATCAGAAGCTTTACCAGGACTTACTGGTAATTCATTTAAATTTTGTTCTGCACTGAATGCAACAGTCGAAACGGCACAATGCTGAAGTTTTGATGTGGCATTGGCATGAGTGAAAGTTGCATGCAGTTTTCAAGTTCATATGTTGTACGCTGCAGAAAACTTCTGGGTTTGTGGTTGGGTTTTTTGTTTGGTTTTTACTGGTTTGGGTTTTTTTTAAGGTTTAAGTGGTTATTCTGTACTTCACTCTTCCATGCACTCATGGACTTCTGTCTGCTGCCTAATAAATTATAATTCTTTAGTTAAAAGATAAAGTCACTTGATAACTTCCCCAGTTAGTGTCCTTTAAAATGGCATGGCATTTTGCCTTCAAGTCCCTTAGAAGGCTTTCATCTTGAAGAGTCTCACTGTGATCTATTTAAATTTGGAACAGACTTTTGCAGAAAGCTTGAAATATAAGACATCCCAGTGTCTGGCTGCACTAGTGTGAATTTATGTGACTGCATCTGAACTGAGTCTGAATTTGGCTTGTTTGTCAGGACAATCTGTTAACCCATCTAGCTGTGTTTTAAGTTGCATAATAATAAACCTGGATTTTGGGGTTTTTTTGGCAACTCCTGCGTGTCATGATGTCTTTGTCCATGTGGTCTCCCCTCTCCTCCCTTTTTCTGTAGGGCCAAGTAAACCACCTTTTAAAGTCCTCGGAAGAGCAAGATGACTCACCTGTTAAAGCAGGAATTGTTAACGATGATGGTCCTAAATATCAGAATATTGATGATACAACAGAAGTGGCTTCGGAGACTGACATGGGAGTGGTAGATAAAGAGAGTGTGATTAGCGCTACACTCAGACAACTGAAGAGTCTTGGAGTGACAATTGACTCGCCAGGCAACATGAAGAAAAATACACACAAAGTGGAGAATGCCAGGTAAAATACTGGTTGTTTAAAGTAGCAATTTGTAGATGCAACCAAAAATGAAGATTGGCTCAATATGCAAAGAGAAGGGACTGTTCACTGCCACTAGGGATTTGTTTGGCAACTTGATCCACATTTCCTGCAAAGAAGAAACGCTGGCTCGTGCTCTGGGTATTTCAGATAGGTTTAAGAGCTCTGCTAGCAAAACTGAGATTATTTAAATATAACACAAGTAGCTCTAGATGTTAGAGCATCTGGTGATTCTTAAAATATTGTGCATGCAGTAGCGCACAATTCCTTAGAATAATAACAAAGCAGCTTGAGTAATTTCAATCCTTCAGGCTATGTCACAGTATTCCAGAGAAACACTGGACTTGGGAGGTTGAACATTAAACAGCTATATATTTTGTCACTGCTTCTTAACCCTTGTCTTTACTTCACCAGTATAAGTGATATTGTTATGGTGGCTTTGATATATAATCAAAACTGGTTCTGTCCTAATCACTTGTTATTGTGAGTGCTTTGACTTGAAACAGGGAGGCTGCAGTGGCTGGGGAGGGAAACAGCCTTGATGAAACAGAAGAAGGAGCAGAAGTGATTTCTGAAGAATGTGTTTGAGGCACAGGAATTTACTTATGTACCTGCTTAGGCACAGGCTGACTGCCTGGTACAGCTTCACTTCCATCCTTATTGTTATCTTGATACTAGTATATAAATGTTAGGTAAACAAAAAGTCTAGCTGCCTCCTAAATAATCTTCAGCCATTCATCAAAAGCCATTTCCAGTCATACAGTTTCTAAGCTCTTTTCTTTTCACTTGAATTTCATCAGACATTTCTCTGGAATTTCTGGGGTACCTTCCTGGCTAGAGAGGCTGTCAGTGTTCTTTTGATGTCAATAATATGCTAAAAAGTTAACCCATAAGACAAAACTGGAAATCTTGAGGGTTTTTTCTTCAGACTTGGGGAGCAGGGTGGGATTCTTCCTTCTGCCACTTTCATGACTGATAAACAACTCTGAGAAGTTTATAACTGCTGCCAGGGTACCAGAGCTTGCCCTTTCAGTCTTTAAACTAAACACCTATCATATACAAGAAATTGGTTTACCAAGCAACAGAACGAATGAACATTTCCCTTACTGAAGGATGCCTTCAAAAACTAGAACCGTGTAGGCTTCTGGAGATTGGTAGTATGTCAGAGTTCCTGCAAAAATCCTGGAAATGGCTTGCATTGGGAAAGAGGTGGTGTTCTTGGTCTCTGCCTTTGGGCTTGTATCTTCTATCTAGATACACATTTTGGGTTGGGTGGCAGCATCTAGAGCCTTAAGGCCAGAGGCATATGATGTACATTCACTGGTGAGACTAGACCCAAGAGCTCAAACCTGCTTTAAAAACAAAACCAGCTCTGGAACCTGCTAGAGCCAGGCCTTTCTTTGTACAAGGGTTGTGGTTAGTATTGAATCAGAAGGGAATATCATCAGTTCTCTAACATGGTATTTGGATACTGTCGCTGTGAGTAGCTGGAGAGCTGCTTTTTAGTATGTGCAGCAGGTATGATCTCGGCACCGAGCAGCCTGATTGAGCTGTGGTGTTGGGAAGGAAGGAGAAATTGGTACAGCGAGCAAAATGAAATTATCAGCTTATATTGTAAAAGGCATACTTTTCCTGTAATGCTAAACTAACTTTTTGATGCTTTATTTCAGCATCTTGGCATGCATAAACCCTGAAGCAGTGGTTCCTGGACTAAATTATATGTCATTTGCCAATGTCAGCATGTGTGGCTTGACTCCTAATGTTGTTGATCTAAGCATGGAAGCAAACGCTATAGCACTCAAGTATCTCAGTGAAAATCAGTTATCTCGACTTTCTTTCAGTCGCTCAGGTGAAAATCCTCCTGCAGATTTCTCTTTCCAAGACCTGTTGCACACAAATATGGACAAGAGCATGGTGGGTCTTAGCCTAATTTCACCAAACAATATGTCTTTTGCGACCAAGAAGTACATGAAGCGATACGGGCTGATACAGGGCAATGACAGTAGTGAAGACGAAGAGGGACTGCAGGTTCAAGATGGCAGTTCTGGCACTGTCAAAAGTGAAAGCATGCTGGACAAAAACTGTGCCCCTGTGTTGGACGGCTTCAACCACTGGACTGAATTATCCAAGCGAATTGATGGAAGACTTCCCATTCGTCTAAAAAGTCAGAGCAGAGAGTTGACAACTAATGTTCCTCCACCAGAATTAAACAGCCCTGTATTAAGAAATATTACAAATGAAATTTCTCATCCCAGAGCAGACCAAGCAGATGAAAACTCAGTTCAGATTTTAAAGGATTTAGAATCAAAACCCAGGTTGTTTCCTGGGAGAGTTGAATTCACTGAACAACCTGGCAGAAAAGATGAAGTTGATATTCAGGTCTTTGCTGGAAATCTGCATACTCCGGCCCTTGAAACATTAAACCAGTCAAACAGCATGAATTCTGTTGGCACCATTCTTGATGTGAAACAACTCAGGCAGTTGCCAAAGTTGTTCTGAACATCCCCCAAGGTAGCTGGTGACCGCTGTTTCAAACCTGAGAGGGACCCCTCTGTAAACAGCGAAAGGAAACCAAGGATTAAGTGACGAAGAGGTCACTGTGTCGTAGCAATGTAAAACTTGCAGAACTGAGTTTTCAGCCCAGGTCAGGGACAGCTGTCTCTAAACACCTGGTTGAGTCAGTTTTGAGGAGCACTGAAGTATGTGTGCACTTTTATTTAGTTAGGCATGATTTTACAGTGTTTCAAAGGTGGATCAGCTCGAGCCCAAGATGTACTCTTAATATACTTTTAACAACGATGCTTATTTAAATGTTCTGTTGACTTTTTTTAAAACACTGACTTTTACATCTTTG
Source organism: Phalacrocorax aristotelis (assembly GCF_949628215.1). Taxonomy (NCBI): domain Eukaryota; kingdom Metazoa; phylum Chordata; class Aves; order Suliformes; family Phalacrocoracidae; genus Phalacrocorax; species Phalacrocorax aristotelis. The sequence continues at coordinate 48,934,768 of NC_134281.1, forward strand.
TGCCAACTGTGAGCCATCGATATTGTGTGTGGCGGAGCAGGGGTAACAGAGCGAAAGCACTAATTTATAGAAATTTGCTGAAATGGTTGTGTTACTGGGGGTGGTTGTGTCTGGTAGAAAGGGAAGTATAACTGTGGCTTTACTTTGTGTAAAATTATTTTGAATTCAGCCAAACTGGCACATATAACTCTCTGCATCATGAAATCTTGAAAGGAAATCGGAAAAACTAGCACTTTTAAAACGTTTGTGATTTTTTTTCTGAATGTTTTTAATTTATTTAAGAAGTACATATTGCTCATAAATGTCAAAGATTCCATTAAAAAAAAAACCAAGCCTTCAGTTGTCTGGTGTAGCCTTTATTTAAGAAATTTGCCACTTCCCAGTCACTGCTTGGAACAGCTAACTGGAAGGGTGAGGATGTCACTTGCTGCTGAACTCTTCAAGAATTCTGATACCGGCTGGTGGTAAAAAAATAATTGATTTTACTTTGTTCTGTATTAACATACAAATATCCTGTCATGAAGCACTACAGTCTGGTAATGAAACAGCCCTTCTCCATCACCCTGTGATCATGATAATCCGCAAGTTGAGAAATTCAGTTATTGTTTAATGATTCCATTTCTGTTAAGGCTGACTTCTGCTGGATGCGTAGGTGCAGTGGGTGGTTTTGTGGTTATGGTGCGTTGCAGTAACGGGTGGGTGCTGGAAGCCCCAGGTGCCAGCGCTGGCTGTGACAGCTCTGCCCCGCCCCGGCACATCCCCCTGAGAGCCTGGCCCAGGGCACGTGCCTGGGCTGTAACGCCCCTCCACCCTGACCTCTCGGTCTTGGAAAGGCGGCAGCGGGGCTGGAAGCGGCGATTCATTCCCATTCCCACCATTCCTGATGGGAGGACAGAGCAGAATGACGGTCGAGTCATCTGTTTTCTCACTGGCCGTAGCAAGTCCACATGCTTCAATGTGACTTTGAACAAACTCTGTTTTAATGATGGCATTGTCTCAACAGAAGTTCAGCTGAGGGTGCTGACCTTGTCTTTCCTGCTCCAAGAGCTTTAAACTAGAGATTAACACCCCGCACTGGAGTCCCGGGCCTTTCCCGTTCAGATCCAAAGGACAGCACTGTTAGCTCATGGTACCTTTTAGTGGACACTAACTGCTAATTAATTTATTACAATGACATGAGAGTCTTTTCCAGCATCTGCCACCCTCGTGGGCCTTTGTGGATCAAGAATCAGGGGTGAAATAAGCCATTTGCTGTTTCAGTGGCTGTACAGGGAGAGAGGAAGGCAGCGGCTCCCTTCCAGCCGTGTCAGAATTTCTCTCTTCTCACGCTGCCTCTTCCATCAACATGAATGTTTGCTTCCTTTCAGGAAAGGTGCTACTTTGCTGTGCTGAAAAATAAAGCCTTTCTCAGTCCCTGGATCTCCCCTGGATCAGGCACAAGCTTATTATCTGGCAGCACATTTTCTGCTGAATCAGTCAAAAAATAGTTAATGTTTTTGAACATTCCAGTGAGATGAATGAGGCAATTCATACCTCTGAGCTATTGTTGTAGGGTTTTGTTCTTTGTTTCCTATTGTAAAATGTCTGGAAACACAGGAAGATGACAGTTGTATCGGTTAATATTTTGAAGACTTTCTTCAAATGCTGGAGGGCTAGAAACAATTTGAAAACAAAAGCTGAGCTCCTTGCACAGGGCTCAGGACAAGGGTGTGGTGTTACAGTAACTTACACAAATTACATACTCCTGGACAGCAACTCCTGAGCCAGTGAAATGTTAATTTACTTGACCAAAACAACAAAAAACCACCCTTCCCTAAAGCGGCTTTTCCTTTCATAGAGTAGTGCTGAGTAATTCGAAGATGCCTGGCTTTTTTTCCTGAAGCATCTACGGCAGCTTGGAGTCAAAAATAGATGGAAAGCTAGGTCTGGCTTTGTTAACCCTGAGCAATGGTGACCAAACTCAGGCGCTGGCTCAACTGCACATTCAGGCAATGTCATTCATGGAGGGGCAGCAGGGTTTAAGGCTTTATTGTCATTTCTAACTTCTGCCGTTTTTAATCATCTTTTGTTATAATTAAAGGAAGATATCTATAGTGCTTGCTCAAAAGGTCTTGGGCCCGCTCGGAGCATCACTGGCCTCTTCAGTCTGTATCATTTTGGTGCTCCCCACCCCTACTGCTGGGCTTGCTGCCTCTTTGCCCGGCGAAAGCGTGGAGCAGGGGTGAGCTCTGCGTTGCTCGGCAGGACCGGGAAGCCCACCCGTGGTGGGGCAGGGGTGGGGAAAGGGCCCTGTTACCCGCTGCCCCGGGGTCCCCGTTAGGCTTGGGCCAGGGTTGCGCAGCGAGGGGCAGCCGTGAAGGCGGAGGTTGGCTGACGACGGCCACGGCTCCCACCCAGTCGGGGCAGGCACGGGTGGGAATGGTCCCGCAGCGGCTCTCGGTGCACAGAAGATGCTCGGCTTCCTAATCTCCCCCGCCCAGCCCCGGCTGTTCTATCTTTAACGCTTCCTGTTGGTTAGAGGAGCCGGCTTGAAAATGGTCGTGTTTCCTGGCGGGAGGCACGCCGGGCTCTCCAGCGCGTCGTGACCGTCCCTGCCCCGCCGCCCCACGCACGCTGCCGGCATCGTGCGGGCTCCTGCCCGCGGGAGCCGACCCCAGCCGCCCGGGAGCGGGGGAGCGGCGGGGTTTGTGCAAACCTCTCCCACGGCCGCGTCCAGAGCGGGAGGTTGAGGGGAAGGAGTGAAAGGAAGAATAACAGCTCCGGCATTTCCCCCTGCGGGAGGGCGCGCAGGTGGCGGGGAGACAATAGCGACCCCGCACCCCCGGCCCCGCCGCCCCGCCACACGGGCCGCACACGGCAGGTGCGGCCGGGCCGGCATCGCCCCGGCGGCGGCCGGGGCCGCGGCTGCTCCGCCGCGCCCCAGGCTCCCTGCACGGCCGGGGGCCGCAGCCTTGCCCCGGCCCCGCAGCAGGGACCGGGGGGGCGTCCCGGGAGGTGCTCAGCCCCGGACCCCTCCTTCCCGCCCCGCTCCCGTGGCGATTTCGTTGATTTTCTGCTACCCGGGCAGGCCGTTCCCCCGAGCTATCGAAAACCGCTCCCCGCCGCTCTCTTTAGGGCTGTTTTACCTGCGGTGTCCGGGGGAACGGACCCAGGATCCCCCAGCGACCCCTGCCCCTCCCTCCTTCCTCTGCTGCGACCCCGTAGTAATTTGGGGAGCTTTCGGAGGCGCCCCGCCGCCTCGCAAGCGGCCGCGCAGGGAACCCAAGCCCCGCACCAGCCCGTCCCCCCGGACCCCGCAGCCGCTCCGACTACACGGCGGCTTCTGCGAAGGCCAGCGGTGTCCCCGTCCCGCCCGGGCCCGGAGCCCGCCGTGAGCCCCAGCCCCGACGGGGCGCGCAACCGGTCCCGGCCCCCGAGCCCCGCCGGCTGCCCCGCACCGCTCCGGGCAGGCCGAGGGCCCCTCTCCCCTTCTCCAGGCCCCTCTCCACGGGGCTCGGCCCTGGCCGCGGCGCAGAGCTCTCCCCTCCACCCGCATCCCAAATTTTCCAAGGGCGAGGGGTGCCGGCTCGGTACCGGCTCCGCTCCCTGTCCCCCAGCACCCCCCGGCCCGGCAGGGACGCTCGGCCGCCCCAGCGCAGGGGCTTCGACAGGGGCTCGCCCCAGTTCAGGCCTTCAGCGAAAACACACGGTAGGGAGAGGAAGGCTGGGGATGGGGCCGCTCCTCTCCAAAACATCTCCTCTCGATGTGCTTTATTTACCTCCTCTTGGCCCAAAGCAGCCCACACCCCTTCCCTCTCTCTCAGCATCTCCAACGATTTATTTTGTCTCATTAAATTTAATTAAGAACGGAGTAGGTGTTCCATATTTAATAAAAAAAAAAAAAAACGAAAAAAAAAAAAAACCAGGGGCATAATAACCTCCAAGAGGACTAAAATAAAGAATTGCTATTCAGATGCGGGCAGCCACAGTGCAATTTTTTATTACTCTTTTTTTTTTTTTCAGTGTCTTTTTAAGAGCATCTAAGCACACACACATAAAAAGCTAGAAGGCATGCATTCCGGAGTTATTCCTATGCATATCCCTGCAATAATTTTCCGCTTTCCTTCGATAAAATTGCCAAATAATAATGAATCATTTCATAAATAATGGGTTTAGAAGCTTATCAGGGCAGGCGGGCCACTGCTGGGGTTTTATCTCTCTCGGCCACATTGCAGTAGTGTTCCGCTCTCCATACTAAATAGGAAACTGGACGTGATGTGGAATTAGAGCCTCCCCAGCTGAAGCCACCCAACACTTACTACAAATATAGCCGCGATGCGTAGGCCACAAAATGGCTCCACTCACTTTTCCCAATGAAAAGCAAATGGTGAGTAGAGAGGAATCCGGCCCTGCAGCGGGCCGGGGCGGCGGCCTGGGGCTGTGGGGGGCTTCGGGGGCGCCGGGGGTGCTTGGGGGGCTTCTGCCGCGTGTAAGAGACAGGCGAGGGGGGAAAAAAACCCCAAGTATTTTCCGCGGTTGGGATTTCATCTTTCTTTTATTAATTATTATTATTATTTCTTTGATGCGGGGTGGGTGAGGAGAACAAGACGCTTTCCATTTCGAAAAATGGGGTGCGCCCCCCACCCCCGCCCCGGGCTGCGGCAGGGAGGGGGCGCTGGGACCGGCCGCGGGGGTGCCGGGGGCGAAGCGCCGCCGGGCCCCGCTCCCCCAGCCTCTCCCCGGGGGGGGACCCGGCCCCGCCGGGGCCTGTCCGCTTGTTCCCGGGGGGTCCCCCCGTATACCGCTCCCTCCCACCCCTCCGCTTTGGGGCAGTTTCCCTGCACGGGCCCGCGGAGAGGTGCGTTTCTGGGCTGGAAATTTCCTGCCGATCCGCGGCTGGAAAACAAAAGGATTTTGCGGAGCAGAAACCAGCGGGCGGAGAATTAATTGCCCCCCCACCATTTTTCTAAACGAAATCGCCCCCAAAAGACGGCAAACGCTGCGGGTATTTTTACAGTTTTGTGTATTTCGTTTTTAACGAAAGCGGGAGGAGACGCCATCGGGGTTATTTCGTTTTTTTACGAAGGGCGAACCCTTATTTTTCGTGATTTTGCTGGTAGGGGGGTGCAACCGTCTTCGCCTTCCTGTTGATCCGCGGCGGGGAGTGGGCCCGCCCGTGGGCCGGGAGCGGAGCGGAGCGGGCACAGCCCGCCGGTGGCCCGTCGCGGCCCCGCGGGTGGGAGCGCCGCCGGTAACCGGCCCCTTTAGGAATCCAGTTTGCCCCTTTAGGAATTAAATTTTCCAGCCGGGCGTGGGAGAAACGCCGCCGCCGCTCTTTGCGAGCACACCGGGAGAAAAAAACAAGTCCGTCTCCGGCCCCGTCTGGGATTTCCTCCCGGGGAGACCGGGTTTGCAACGCGTCCAAAAACCCGCCCAATTCGCCCCAGATATAGGGCTTTTTTTTTTTTGTGGTGGTGTGTTTTTTTTCACTTTTGTTTTTTAAAATCTATTTATTTTTTCACGCCGGGCCGTGGCCGCCGCGCGTTGTGTCCCCGTGGGCGAGGCGGCGGGGACAAGCGGCCCGGCGGCGGGGGGCGGTGGGGCCTGGGGGTGGCCGTCCGTCCCCTGGAACCGGGGCCGCCCCGGGGTGCCGTCCTTCCTCCCCTCTCCCATGCACCCCTCTCTCCACCTGATCTCCGGCAGTCCGGGCCCACGAGATCCACCCTCTCCTCCTTTTCTGCTCCCACCCCCCCCTTCTCTTCCTCCCAGGATTTAGCAGTTTTATCCCGATGCGGGTGTCCTTCCTCTCTGTAAAGTCGTAAGTACCTTGAGGTGGGAGGAGTAAATTCAGCCTGACACTGAGAGCGCTTTTGTTGAAACAGGAGAGACTTGCGGTGTCCCTACTTAAATATGACACATGTGAGTAATCTCTTCCTATACATTATCGGAATAGGCAATTAGATTTTTCTTTCTAGAGGGCTGGCGGGGAGGGGGCTGGCGGGAAGGCAGCGAGCTTGTGCTTTAGGTTGGGTGGGTTGGGGTTTTGTTGGTTTTTTTTTTTTGAGAGATGGTGTGATATGGGGGCAACAAAAAAAAAAGCTTTTCTCTCGCAATTCAGCCCAGCAGAAATGAAAACTAAAACATACCCAAGGCAAAGGAGCGAGAAGGATGGGAATGGGACCGGGTGTGTGGCAGCTCCGAGAAGCCCCTTATTTATACGAAAAAAAAAATAAAAACAACGCACCGAACGAGGGGGGTGGTGGGAGAAACAGCACGGCGATAGTCGCGATATCGCGCCCTGCCCGCGGCGACAGTATTCGTTCCGCGGGAGAAGGGGGACAATGACCGCGCGCGGCGGCGGGCGAGGGGCTGAGCGCCTGCCCGTCCCCTCGCTGCCGTGCCGGGGACCGGCTCCGGCGGGGGCCGCTTCAACCCCCGGCCCTCAGAATAGTGGCTTCGGGCGTATTTCGCGGTTTTAAAAATAATAATAAAAATTAAAAACGGGAGGAGAGGCGGTCGCCCTGCGGCTGAGGCCGCTGCCGGCAGGCCGGGCCGCGGTGGAGCTGGCTCCGCGGGGCGACAAACGCCGCCGGGGCCCCCAAAACGGGGAGAAATCCCCCTAAACGGGGAGGGAAGCGGAGGCTGAGCCTCCTCCCGCCCGGCCGTCATTTGGCTACATAGTTTAACACCCGGCCACCGCGACGGCCGGGTGCGGGCCGAGCCCGCCCCCCCCCCTCCCCCGCCGGGCTGCACCAGCCGCCGCGATGGTGTAAATCGCCGCGGTGCGACGGGCCCCGCTACGCGGCTGCGGAGTTGGGGGGGGGGGAGGGGGCCGGCCCGCCGCCCCCTGCGCGGTGCGTCGTGCAGGGCCGGGGCGCTGCGGAACGTCATAGCGCCGCACCGTTCTGCGAGGCTCTGTGACGTCACGGCAGGGCCGGGACGCTCCATGACGTCACAGAGCCGTACGGCTCGACGGCGTGGCCCTGCGGACCACCGGCCACGGTGTCGCAGCGGTGCCTCCAACCGATTTGGGGTGATCAGTGCCTCTCCTGCCCTCTCCCCATTTCTCGCCGGCGAAGTCCGAGTCCCGAAGCCCCCCTCCTGCCCCCCCCGCCGTCGGGGCGGTGGCCGGGGCGGGGTACCCTCCGTGCCCCCCGCCGGGCCGCCCCTCACCGCTGCCTCTCTCCGCAGGACGATGGACAGGCCGCCCGCCCCGCCGCCCCCCAGTGACCCCCGCGATGCCCGCCCCCCCCGGCGGCACGACTCGGAAGCGGAGACCACGAGCGAGCCGGAGAGCAGCCGCGGGGGCATGGAGGCGCCGGCGGACCCCCAGCTGCTGCTCAACGGGGCGTCCAAGGAGGCGGGCCGGCCCTCCCCCGGGCCCCCCGCCGCCCCCGTGCCCGTCATCGAGCTGGTGCGCCGGGGGGGCTCCCTGGACATAAAAAGCCGGGAGGCGGCAGGGGAGGCGATGCAGAGAGCGCCGGGCGCCGAGCCGTGCCGCGCCGCCGAGGCCGCCTGCGAGGCCCGCATGGTGCAGCTGAGCCCCCCCGCGCTCCCGCTGCAGCCCCCCGGCAGGGCCATGCTCTACAACCTGGGCCAGCCGCTGGCCACCATCAACAGGTCCGTGTGTCCCTCACCCCACCCCGGCGGGGGTCCCTCGGAGCGGCTCCCCGAGGGGAGGGAGCCCTGCTCGGCTGCGGGTCTCGGCTCCGGGAGAGAGGGAGGGAAGGAGGGGGGCGACAGCAGCATCCCTTCCTCCGCGCGGGGCTCGGGGATTAGTCATTGCGGGTTTGCATGTAACTTTACAAAGGAAGAAAGGGGGGGGGGAAGCCAAACAAAACCCCAAACGAAAAACCGCCGTTCCTAGGAAAAAAAAAATAATTCACGGTAGAAATGCCCCGGGCAGAGCAAAGGGGTCCGTCAGAAAACGCGGTACTTGTCGAGAACTGGTTTAGACCCTCAGAGCTGCCCAGGACTCCGTCCGTCCTCCGCGGAGTCCCGCAGATGAGCGCAAGGGACAGAAAACGCTCCCGCGGAGGCAGAGCGCGGCCCCCGTGTGCGGGGACGGACCCCCCCCGCGCCCTGCCTCCGCCCCCGGGGGAGGCTGCGGTGCCGGCCCGGCCCTGTTGGGCGTCCGTGCCCGCCGCCTGGCGTGGGGAAACGCCGCGGGATGAGGGGTGGGCTTCGCCTGGGAGCCGCGTGCCTGGTGCCCCACGCCGCTCCCATCCCCCGGCCCGCGTAGCGCTGGCGCGTGTCTCCGGGCGGCGGCGTGTCGTGTCGTGTCGCCGCACGACCCCGGGCTCGGCTTCGTGAGCCGGGAGCTCCCTCCGGAGTCACGGAGCTGGTCGGCTTCCTCCCGCGGGGCCGGGCCGGGGGGATGCCGGCGTGTCCTCACGGCCTCTCTGCCTTTCGTCTGCAGCGGGTTTTTCGGCGAACCGGATTCCTTCTCCATGTACGGCAGCAACCGGGTGAAGAGGAGACCCTCTCCCTACGAGATGGAGATCACCGACGGTGAGAGCGTTTCGCCCTGAGCTGGCTTTTGGGGTTTTCCCAATCTGCTGAAGGGGGCAAGTTGCTGCACGGTGCCACATGCTGGGATTAAAACCCCAAAGAGTAAAAGGCGAATAGGATGCCTGTGGTGGCAGGGTGGCTCCCCCCGGCAGGGCTCTGCGCCGCGGAGCCCGGCTCTGTCCCGACTAATGACCGGCAGCGTGCTCGGTCGAGTTGCTGTCACGCAGCAAAGCGGTTCAGCGTATGGTTAATTGCATCCCCGTTCTGTAAATTGCTTAGAGATTAAATCCAAAGGAAGCTACTCAATTTAAGTCTTTGTGGAAGTGCAGAGGCTCGACCAGGGCCGCTGCAGTGACAGGCTGTGTTTGCAAACCCTTTCAGCCAGGAGCAGACCACAGCCTTGGGCAGAAAGGTCCCACCCGCCTTCAAACTGCCTAGAAGCAAAGGGCTGAGCCTGTGCTAAGGTCTGCAGGGCCGCAGCGGGACTGTGGCTGGCCCCTTTGCCAGCTTGCCGATACCTTGATTCAGTATACATCGGCTCCGTGCTGCAGCCTGCTGTGGAGAAAGATCCCGTGCCTGGTCTTGTGGCAGGGCCTGGGAGCAGCTGGGGAGGGTGACGGTCTGGTGTCCGAGCGGTGATCCCAGGTGCAGGGGTGCCTGTCGGGCCGGCAGGCTCATTCCACAGAAAGGAAGGCAGCGGGAAGGCGGGGCAGGATCCCGCCGCCCGCTCCCCGGCAGCCGGCGTGGGACGCGGGAGGCTGCGCGTGTCGCGGGATGCGGGAGGCTGCGTGCGGGTGGCAGCGCTGCCCAGGCGAAGGGGGATTTGCAAGACCAATTTGCACGTGGAAGGCTGACTCGTTTAGCTGCAGAGTTTACAGCCCGTGCAAATGAGATCCATCGAAATTTGTTTTCTCTTTAGTAATTGTAAGCGCTGTATTTCAATTGCCAGACAACTAATTGTCCGTCTTTCTAGCTAGTTGTCCCTTTCCTTCTGCCTGGTTAATCTAAAATCAGATCAAATAATAATCCGCATCGCTCAGAAATAGTACGGAACCAAATGGCGGGGTCAGGGCACCCTCTGCGTTCATCGGTCCCTCTCTCCTCACTCTCTGCCCGCTCCGTCTGCCTGGTCCTTCCAGAGCGCAGCCCCGTGGGGCAGGGCTTGCCGCAGCCGCCGGCACGAGAAGGTCTTTTTGGCTGGGGTTCGAGTCAGAGGTTTAGCGGCGACGGTGAAAGTCCCTCAGATCATGGTGTCTGACTAAAGCTTTCGGCTTGCTATTAAATTAGATATTAAGGATTACAGAGATATTTGGTTGCAACCAATTTTTTTGATACGTGCTTGCCAGGCCATGCAGGTGTGTAGTGTAGATTGGGCTCAATCCTGCAGGATCTGGCTCGTGTGAGTTTCCAAGACTAGGCTCAGAATTTATTTTTTTTTTTTTAGAAAGAGGTACCAGGTGATGCTGTCTAAACAGGAGCAATTTGTAGGGACGTGCATCCCGTGCTGAGGCGTCTGTGCTGTCTGCTGGGCTTTGCTCGTCGCTCTGATGGTCACCTGCTGGGTGACATCCGCGCCACACTGGCCCATCGCTCCTGCGGGTCCTCTGCCCTCGGGAGATGCAAGAGGGCAGGAGAGTCTTGCTGGGCACTTGGTGTTCGGTTTCCTCTGTAAGAAAACGAGCGGTGATGTTTTTACAACTCTTTATCAGTTTTTGGAAAAGTTTGGTGCATTGAATATCTTCTTAAAAAATAGATGTAAATGTAGATAAAAATGTAAAAAAGTAGCTGCAAGAATATTGTGTTACTTTGGAAGCTCGTATTTTTTTACTAGTTTTCCTCAGACCTCTAATTGCAATTAAAAAAAATAATCAGCCAATCAATTGGAACAAAATCCAGGCAAAAATTCTCAGCTGACTGCTTGAGTTAATTGTGAGGCGAGTTTCCTTATGAGAAATAAACATCTTCTATTATAACACAGCTCTGGGGCATTTTAAATTTCTCTATTGCTTGACACATTTTGGCCAAAACCCAGTCTCTTTCTGAAATGTGTATTCGATTCAGTTGATGCAGGAATCAAAAATCTGAGTGGTGTCAGAATCTGTGTTATATACTGGACCTTGGTTTGGGTTTCCCTGGGTGAAAATGAACACCTCTTTTTTCTGATTTCAAAATGTTATTCATAGATGCCTTTTAGTTGGCAACTTTCAGTGAACAGAGATACATGTTTGAAGCCTGTGAAGACTGGAAGACTTGAGATTTTGTATTGGTGTTGTTTGGTTGTTTGTTTGGTTGTTTTTTTAAATAACCAGTATCCTAGGGTTTTTTTCTCATCCCTTATGGGAGTAATAAGGTTTTAAGCTGCATCTCCTGGATTCAAGGCTGGTTGCTTTGTCTTGTCTGGAAAGACCATTTCAGTTTTGAAGCTGTTGTATTATTGTAGCAGGTTGCAGCACATTCTCCACTGCCTTATTACAAGTGCAGGGCAGCCCGGTGTTGTTGAGATCCCCTTAGTGCCCCCCACCTTCCCCACAACCCCATGGCACAGTGGGCTGTGCACATCAGGGACAAGAAACCTTCCCTTTCCATGAGCTCTTGCACATTAGTTCATACAAAGGGCATTTACGTGCCATCTGGGAGTGGAAAATTGGCTTTATTAATGCATCAGACTGGGATCTTGGAGGTCAGAGATGAGTTTCTCATTCCAACATCCCCCAGCCTATCCCAGGGGCTCTTTGCGATTTTGGGGGACTCCCTGCTCCTGAGCACACGGTGAGAAGTGAGTTGTATGCCTTCTCGGACGCTGGAGAAAGTGGTGGTTTTAATCTGTCTGCTTGTGCGCGTGTCCCCATGCAAACCCTGCGGTGGAGGGGTTTTCGTGTGATGTGCTGGCCCAAAGGGGCTCAGTTTCCTCTGAAGGGGGGAGAGTGTGATGGTGTTTAATCAGCTGGTGCATGGGATTCCTCTTCTTGTGTCATGGCAGGTGGGATCTGTCAAGGTGCAGCCTGACGAGGATGCCTCAAAAATCGCATCTGTTCGGCTGCTCTGCCACAGTTAAATCAGCCAAGAGCTTTGCTATATATGAATAACAATGTTTAAATGCCCCTTGGGATGCTGGTTTCACTGGGTGGTCGCAGAGCTGCCAGCTTAAGCCGCTCACCACGCCCAGGAGATAGTAGTTAGGCAAGTGTCTCAGAGTGGGGCTACAGGGGAGAGATAGTGTGGATGGGAACATCCACAGCCTGCCTTTTGGGGTACCACTCACCACTGTGTTATCTACAAGTCTTTGCTTCATACTTTGTGATTATTTTCATTGTATGTGACGCTTCCCATCCTATGAGGGTTTCTGCCATGATCATTCTCCCACAGTTTCATGAGATCTCTGTGTCCCTCCACTGTTGGTGTCTCCTGGAGGTGAGGATGGAAAGGGTGTAATAATAAAAGCATTATGGTGGTGTCTCCTTGCATGAACTGGTTTCCATGGACCCGAGGACATGCAGTCCTGATTTACAGTGTTGCAACTCCTGTAGCACAGCACTTTTGAGTAGACATGCTTTTGGGTCTCTCTCAGTGCCAAGATAATGTCTCACTTGTGCCAACAGGAGTTACTCTGATGACTGGAAAGGAGAATTGACGTGTTTTGTGCGTCTGTCCTGTGTAACACGCCCCATCAGGAATACGGCTGTAAAATCACAAGGGATTTAATTGGAGTTCATGCGTAACTGAGCCAAATGGACACCTCTAGCAATTTAGAGACCCTTCTCCAATTACCGTCAGATAGGGAGTTTTTGCCATGATGTGCAGAGAGCGCAGGCAGTCCTCTGATCAGCTGTGACACTGCTTCATCCTCTGCCCATGACCACCCTTCCAGCAAAGGCACTGCTTTCACTCTGTGGGTCACAGTGCTACCTGTCCTCATTGCTATGGGGTGAATCCTGCCACCTTATTTCATACAAACCATCCAGGGGGCTGGTGGTAATCCTAAGGTCTCTATCAGCTCTGGATCCTGCCTTCCTCAGGGAAGATCTCTGGATCTTAAAGTTTTCAAAGCCTCTGCTCAAACTTATTTCCTCCTGTCCCAATGGTATGTCCTTAAGACACTTTTGGGATAGAAAACCATCTTGCAACCTAACCTTTTAATAGGACCTTTGTTGCTGAGATACCCTAAAAATATAGCAGCCTTCTGCACATGTGTCATGGCCTAAGCCTTACTCCTTGGAGAGTAAATACAGGCATCTCAGGAGACATCTAAAAAGATGCAGCTAGGGTTTTCCTTTCCACCGGACTGAACAGAAATTACAGCTACCTTAGCTCATTGGGCTAGCTTCCAGTTAGCTGGGAACTCCTGTTTCACTTCCTTGCTGATGTCACTAAAACAAATCAGTTAATCTGGGAAATGGTGACCTATTCAGCAAAGTAATAAATGACCTGTTATGTGCTGCTCCTAATTCTGCATGATTATAATTGCAGGTCCTCATACGAAAGTGGTTCGTCGCATTTTTACCAATAGCCGGGAGAGGTGGAGGCAGCAGAATGTCAACGGAGCCTTTGCAGAGCTTCGCAAGCTCATCCCCACCCACCCGCCTGACAAAAAACTGAGCAAGAATGAGATTTTGCGCCTGGCTATGAAATACATCAACTTCCTGGCCAAGCTGCTCAACGACCAGGAGGAAGAAGGAAACCAAAGGGGCAAAGTGAACAAAGACTCTGGGATAGTCCAGGAAGACCTCCTGCAGGACATGTTGTCTCCTAACTCTAGCTGTGGAAGTTCTTTAGATGGAGCAGCAAGCCCGGACAGCTTCACAGAAGAGCACGAAACACTAGATTCAAAGCACACGCGGAGTCTGCACCACGCCATTCTCCCCGTAGAAGGCAATGCGCAGCGGTGATGACCTTCCGCATCGCTCCCAAAGCACCAAGCGGGGAGGCGAGACCCGAGCGTGCGGATGCTGAAACTTGTGCCCATGGGATTTGTGACTCTGCCTTTCCCCGGGGGCTCGACTCCCCGTTCTCCCCAGCTTGGGATGGAGCAGCTGGTGTGTTGGCTGAGGACAAGACCAAACCAGATGGATGTTCGGCATTTAGGTACGTGATCGTACAAAGAAGAAAAGCATTGAAGTCATCTTCATTGTACATACTGCTCGTGATGTGACTCTGCGGAGGGGCAGGAGACGTGGCCAGCACCTCTCCAGCATTTAGAGGGTTTTCAGACCATTTGATGACCGTCGCTTTTTAAACAATTGCCTGGCTGAGACACGAAACTCCTCTTTTGCTGCCGGTGGAGGCCATTGACTCTTTCCAGCTCCATGTGGCCCTGGAGACTGCCGAAACCTGCCAGGGCTGCAGCGTTTTTCCAGCCTGTGGCATATATAACTGGTCTGAGCAGGAGCTGGGGCCATGTGTTCCTGTTGTCTGAGAGCTTTTGACTGTATCTTTTTAAAGAGGTGAAAAAATACCCTCAGCAAAAGAACTATTAAAAGGATTAAGACTTTTTAATTTTCTCTCCATTTTTTCCCCCCCTTTCTTCCTTTCCCTTCTACCTAACTTTGGATTGTTTGGGGTTGTTGTATTTATGACGTGGGATTACTTCTGTTTAACGCTGTCATGCAGTATCCACTGAACGAAAAGGTACATAGGTGTTGTCTGCTGCCCTCCCAGTCCCCGATTTTTCTGCTGGTAATGCTCAGCAGGTGAGCTTCAAGCCTGTTCTGTTCTCCTAGAGTTTTCCCAGTGGTTTCTGTAGGGCCAGAGCTTCTCTCAAGGAAGATGAATTTCAGAATTGGTAAGCAAAAAAAAAAAAAAAAAAAATTGCTAGTGAAGCATCCCCTTGGACTGGGGGTTTTTGAATTCAAAAAGCAAAAAAAAGGCAACAGGAGTCAATGATTCATCAACAGTGTGTGTGTACATAGGGTTATAAAAGGATTTTTAATGGTATGCTTTGAATTTTTTGTTTTTATTGTGTGAAAATGGTGGTGGTTCAGCTGTGCCAATGCTTGCAGGCTGGACTACAGTGCTGGATTTATTCCGATGTTAGGAGGGTCCTCACCTGCCTGAGGCTGGTAGGAGGCTACAGCCTTTCCAATTCTTGCAGGGAAGCACTAAAAGCAGTGGTGGGATTAGCCTCCATTCCCAAGTGCTCGGACTGCTGCAAAATTGATGTCTGCAACTGGGCTGGTCCTCTGATTCCTGCTGCCCCTCTGGGGAGGGCATTTGGGAAACAGAAGGGCTGGGGAGCAGGAGGCTGCTGCTGCGGTGGCGGGGAGCTGAGGACTGCATCATACCATCACCGCTGCATCAGGCCCATCTCTCACCCACCGTCTGATGCCTGACAGAGCAATTGCCCCAAGCCCATCTTCTCCATCTACAGAGATGTCACAAATCTCTACCATGCTACAGTAAAAAAAAAAAAAACCAACACCCACAAACATCCTTTGGAAGGGAAATAATCCTTTGAGCGGGGACATCTTCCACTGGACTCATTCCTTTTCAAGGGTGCTGAGGTACAAGGAAACACAGGATTTGGGCGGGTGTCTGCAAGCCCGTCCGGGCTTAATTCAGAGCCCCGTCATTTCCATACCCACTTGGTTTAAATGCTTCTTTGTAAATAATAGGTGGGAGGCTGGTGTGTGGGTTGGTGTGTTAGGAGGCATTAGCTGCCTGGAAACGGGTCCCACCCCAAGCAAGGGTTTCCAGCATAGACCCAAATCCTCTCAAATCACAAACTCCCCCATCTTAAATTGGGGCAAAGGAGGAAAACTCCTTCCTGGGTCCGTATTGCCCATGCATGGGGGTTTTTACTAAAGGGGGTACCCGCAGGGCTGGACCAGGGGAGCGGTGACGGTGGGTGATGGAGTGATGCTGAGGAAGAGGGTTGGGCTGCTCCTGGTGCCGGGGTAGGAGAGGTGGGTGGCCAGGGCTGGCAGACGGGAGCCCTCTGGGAAAGGAGGGGGATGCTGTCACACAGCTAAAGCTGTTCTTGTCTTTCAGCATTCAAAATAACCCTGGGGTGGGGTGTGTGGGGATTTTACACCCTTTTTATTAACCTATTGAAAGAAAAAATCACCAATGTTTAGAAATTCCTCATTTCCAACAAGTTTGGGGTTTTTTTGTTTGTTTGTTTTTGTTTTTTTTTTCACTCTTTTCAGTAGCTGAACAGTTGGGAAAATGGTACAACCTTGGCAGCACCCCCCAATACCCCCACGCACATGCACACCTGCTTGTAGCCCTTAGCAGAGCGCGCCATAGGTCTCCTGGGGTATGTACAGTTGTACTTTAATTGTGATTTGAATGGTACATTTCCTCTGCCCACCTCTCCTCCTGCCTGCTTCATCTCTCGCTGTGTGGACCATCGCCCCCCGTTTCTGCTGGAAACAGCACTTTGGGGCAATGTCGTACCGTGTGAGTGAATTCCCACCGTATGATTTTTGGGTTTTCAGCCCCATCCCTTTCTCTGCCACCCTCCCCCTGGATTTCTGCATTTTTTCTGCAGAAACAAAGTAACCAGACCTGGTACCCTGAGTCTCAACCCACTGTGGATGTGCTATTTAGAAAACACATTTGTTGTAATGTGTGTGTATATATAAATATATATATATAATGAATATATCAAGAATATTTCTAAATAAAGTTTTACAAAGCAGCCTCCACTTGCTGTCTGCCTCTCTCCCACCTTGTCGTTGATCCATCACTACTCTGGTATTCCATTCCTGGGCATTGCAGGGCGAGAATGCCAGGATGGCCCATCCCCAGCCATCAAAAGTCATAAACAGGCAGCACAAGCCTTGCAAAAGGATCTGCTAATTTTTTTTCTTGCTTGGCTCACACTGTCCAGCCTGGGCTGGGCTTTTGCAGAGACAGCAAGTGGGAGGAAGAGTGCATGGGGCCGGCAGGAAGGAAGACGGGTGGTGAAGCAATCCCCCCGCCACAGGCGAGCGTTACCAGCTGCCGCCACATTACCCCCAGCACATTATTTGCAGGTCCCCCAAAGGCTCCGACAGTCTTTACCCCTCTTTTGGGGAGGGGGAGGGTGTGGGGAGAGGGCTGCCGGGGGCAATGCTGCTTCCCTTCATACCCTGGCAGTGTTAGGCCTCTATTTAATAGGCAATGACAGTAATTCCTCTTTTTTTTTTTTTAAAGAAAAAAAGTAGTTGTTATCACAGCCATGTGCACAAATACTTGAAAGAATTATTGAGCTGGTAATATTCGCTATGGAGTGTTTACAGGCTAAGTGGTCCATTGAATATGTGTATGTGGGTTTTATATATATATATGTATATATATATATATATATATATATATATATATATAAAACTACAGCACCATGCTGCTGATGGTTGCCAACACCATACCCATAGCACAGAGCAGGTGGACAGGAATGGCACCACAGGTATTTTCTTGTCTTTAATTTCTATGACTTTCAGAGTAATTTCCTATTAAACAGGGTCTTTTGGAGCACCCCTTGCTTTTTAAAAGCATCCACCCAAAATCTTAGCTGCTAAAGACCGCTGACTCGCCAGGCCTGCAGCCAATGCTTGCTTTTAAAGTTTCTGGATGGCATTTCGCCCTGAGTTAAAGAGGAGGGGCCCCTCCCAGGCTCCAACTTGGGGAGTGCAGGGAGCCCTGTCCACGCACAGCCCTGTGCTAGGGACATGGCCTCCCCCTGCAGCCAGGCTGAGCAAAGCCCTCCACAGCAGGGCTGGGCTGGTTTCCATCCTGGGTGCTGGGACAAGGCGTGAGGCAGGCGTGGGGCAGCCTGTGGCTGCTGGGTGTTTATCTGGGGTTGAGCGATCACGGCTGCACAGCTGGTTTAACCCATGTCCCCTGTCCTGCTGCCAGCCCGGCAAGAGCTGATAGCTCATGTACCGTTTATCTCTCTTTCTCACCTCCCAGCCCTCTCCCTCTCTCCTTCCATCACCACGTCAATTGTCCTTCCACCTCCCCCTCCTGCTTTTTTTCCCTCTTATATTAAAACATCCTTCATGGCTCTGTGGCCTTTGCCACCAGCAAAGGGAAGAATATCCTCAAGGTGAAGGTTTCAAACCACTCTCTGCACATATATATTTGATATAGAATAGAATCATAGAATCATAGAATCATTAAGGTTGGAAAAGACCTCTAAGATCATCAAGTCCAACTGTCAATCCAACACCACCTTGCCTCCTAAACCATGTCCCAGAGTGCCACGTCTACACGTGTTTTGAACACCTCCAAGGATGGTGACTCCACCACCTCTCCAGGCAGCCTGTTCCAATTCTCAACAACCCTTTGGTAAAGACATTTTTCCTAATATCCAATCTAAACCTCCCCTGGCACAACTCGAGGCCATTGCCTCTCGTCCTATCACTTGTTACTTGGGAGAAGAGACCAACACCCACCTCACTACAGCCTCCTTTCAGGTAGTTGTAGAGAGCAATAAGGTCTCCCCTCAGCCTCCTCTTCTCCAGACTAAACAACCCCAGCTCCCTCAGCCGCTCCTCATAAGACTTGTTCTCCAGACCCTTCATCAGTTTCGTTGCCCTTCTCTGGACACACTCCAGCACCTCAGTGTCCTTCTTGTACTGAGGGGCCCAAAACTGAACACAGTATTTGCAGTGCAGCCTCACCAGTGCTGAGTACAGGGGCACGATCACACCCCTGCTCCTGCTGGCCACACTATTGCTGATACAAGCCAGGATGCTGTTGGCCTTCTTGGCCGCCTGGGCACACTGCTGGCTCATGTTCAGCCGGCTGTCGACCGGCATCTCCAGGTCCTTCTCCGCCAGGCAGCTTTCCAGCCACTCTTCCCCAAGCCTGTAGCGTTGCATGGGGTTGTTGTGACCCAAGCGCAGGACCTGGCACTTGGCCTTGTTAAACCTCATGCCATTGGCATCAGCCCATCGATCCAGCCTGTCCAGGTCCCTCTGTAGGGCCTTCCTGCCCTCGAGCAGATTGACACTCCCACCCAACTTGGTGTCATCTGCAAACTTACTGAGGGTGCACTCAATCCCCTCATCCAGATCACTGATAAAGACATTAAACAAGACTGGCCCCAACACTGAGCCATGGGGAGCCCTGCTCACGACTGGCCGCCAACTGGATTTAGCTCCATTCACCACAACTCTCTGGACCCCAGTGATAGGGAGACCCTGGGAGCTGCTGCGCTGGGGCAGGCTCTGGGGATGTGTACCCAGCTGGGTGGCTGGTGTTGGGGGAGAATCCCCATGTTGGGGAGCATCCTCTTCCCAGTGCCCTCCGGCCTCACCGCTGCTCTGCCACCAGGATGCAAATGTCACAGAAGGCAGCAGGCATGTTCTGCCTTTCTGTTTTTCTTTTTTTAAAGTATTTTTTGAAAGCTCTTCCCACTCTTGTCTTCTGATGGAAAATTTAATTCACTTCCCATCAAATGTTAATTTGTTTTACAACCATGCTGCTCTGTGGATTCAAATACATGGGGAAAAAACACCCAACCACCCATTTTCTTCTCCATTTATACAAAACAGAGGAGAAATCGGGAAAAGCACCTTAGAGTCCTGGCTGCACTGCACAGATGTGATCAGCGCAGGGGAGAGCAATGGCCTGTGTGTCACAGGTGGCGATGCCCTCAGCTGGGATGGGGCTGAAGTTCATTTCTCACCACTTTTGACATCACTGGTGGCATCACAAGGTGATGAGGGTTCTGGCCTGTTTCCTACTGCGGGAAATTTTCTGGTAAAAACAGGTTTCTTCGCAAACTTGAAGCAGGTGCATTTAGAGGGATTTTGTTTGCCTACATTCTATCATGTCACAGGAACCTGGTAACATTTGGGCTCTTGATGGCAGTAAAATCTCCCTTAATGTTGCGTGGATGACACCGGGGAGCAAGAACGGAGGGGAAGTGGCACTGAGATAAAACTGAATTAAAAAAAAAAAGAGAAGGTGGGAAGGATGTGTGCGTCCAAGACAATGACATAAGAAACACAAAAAACCGAAATCACCCAAAATTTGGGTAGCTTTTATTTTCAAGCCTCATTATCTGGTTTTATTTACTGCCTTTCTGGCAAAGCCATGTCAAGGGCAGCCTGCACTGGCACCCCTGCCTGGGAACACCGCTGAAGCCAAGAGCAAGGACCTGCTTCATTAAGAGCATTCCCACATTATTGAATTAAATATGCTCACAGAAACGACAGGACCCAAACATTCCCACCCCAGCAGACGATGAGAAAGCTTCGCCCCTTCGCTATCACAAGCCAGTGACAAGAGAAAGGAGTAATTTATGGCTCTCTGGGACTGCTCGATCTGCTCCTCATCGTCAGGCTCGCCCCTGATGTTCCCACCGCCGCACAAAGGCTGCAGCCAGCCAGCAGTGCCCATGGGACGCTGTGCTGTCACATGTGGTGAGGAGACAAGCAGCAAGCAGGATCCCCTTTCTCCTCCCAGCCCTTTTCTTCCTCTCCGGTCCTCCTGCCTCTCCTTTTGCCTTTTTTCTTGCTCCTTGGTTTTTTTTTTTTTTTCCAGTTTCCACTTAAAAATTGGTGATGGGGTGCTGGGGGAGCCAGGAGGGTGCCCAGCTTGAGGGTGAAGATGGGGATGCTCTGAGACCCCAGGGGCTCAGGAGGGGGGACCCGCACCACTGATGGGGATGCAGGAAACCTCCCATGGGGGGTCCAGCAGGCACTTTCAAACTTGTCCCCCTGGTAGACATTCCTCTTCCCCTGCTCTCAGAGCTATTCTCAGCTGCCCTGGTGACCTTTCTGGGGAACAATTTACTATTGTGTTTTGGTGAAGCCCGGCCTCTATTTTTACACTCTGTTTTGCTGATGTGGGCACAGGGAGTGAGTTGGGAATCCAGCAGGAAATGGGAGGGAGCGTCTGGAGCGCTGTTAAAACTGGCCCGGCACTTTGATGTGCCGGGGCCAAGCCTGGCTGGCAGCACACAGTGGGGCTGGGGGCTTCACTCCCTGTCCATCCCCCCAGTAAGTCCCACATGGCACCAGCTTAATCCAGCAGTGCCAAGGTGGGAATGGGTTATGGCAAAGGGCTTGTGGCGAAGAGGCCAGCAAAGCTGCGGCAGCACTGTGCTCCTTGGTGCATGTAGGGTGCAAAATGAAAGGCAGCTTTCTGCTGGTGTCGCATTGCTTAAGGGATGCTGGAAACAAGGGGAGGAGGTGACTTGCAGACCGGGCTGGGAGAGGCTTGGGGACTTGTCCAGGGACATTCGGGAAAGCCATAGCAGAGCATCCTGAGTTACATCATGTGCAATGAGCAGATTGACAGCAGGCAGAGGTGGCATGTCTTCATGTGAGGTGATGATGAGCCATGGTCCTCCCTGATGTGGGACCCTGAGCTGGGCTTGGGGGTGTGAGTGGCTCCAAAATACCCTGGGCTGCCAAGCACAACAACCTGGAGAGTGGCTGGGAGAGCGTGGCTGCCCACGTGCCCTGTTCACCCTGCATCCACGGCAGGGAATGCAGGGAACGCCCGACCCCGGAGATTTAGCTGGGGACATGGCCAAGCTCCAGGGAAAGGAGCGGGGCCAGCCCTTCCACAGGTCTCCTGCTTCCACCACCATCACCACCTTCAGCACAGCCCCCAGGGTAGGGGTAGCACCCTACTGCCCTGGGGCTTGCCCAGAGCCCACCAAAACCAGAGGAAAGGTCCTCCTGCACGTCCAAAGGGTCCAGTCATGGCCTCACCCACCACCCATCCAAGGCTGCCTGGGAAGGCACATGAGCAAGGGGATGCTTTATAGCAGCTGTCCCATCTCCAGAGCACTTCACTTGTACCCCACCAGCAATACATCCATTCATACGCTGCTGGAGCCGAAATAAAACATGTCAACACTCTCTGAGTCGTGTGTCTTGCAAACATCCAGCAACACAGCACTGCTCCTCTGAGTGCCTGGTCTGCCCTGTCCCTGGGAATGGTGTTGAAATGGCAGCTGGAGGCTGGATGAGGTGGCCTGGGGGGCTGCCGAAGCCAGTTAGCAGTGTGGTGCTGTGTGTGTGAAGCTGCTTAGGGTCGGGAGGGCTTTCTTTGGGCTTGGCAGGCATGCAGTTGGTGTACTGATGCTCTGTGGGTGCTGGGCCAGGGAGCAGGCGAGGATCACGCCTGGCTGCGGCTCCAACATGGGGCATCACAGGAGGTGTATTAGCAGCCACACATTGGCACCGACACTTTTGTGCACATGGAGTCACAAACATACTCACACCCCACAAATACCTGTCCATGCATGAGCTCGTGTGTACGACAGGTAAGTGTGCACACTGAGTTGCTCACAAATGCATGGCTCATGGGCTTTTACATGTGTGATGGTGCACAAACGTGTTCACAAATGCACTCATCTGTGCATGCCCCATGTCTGTGGGTGTGTCTGTGGATGCACCTGTAAGAGTGTAGTCTTAAATACACCTTTTGGATGGATGTGAACTTGAAATTCTGCATGTGTGGTAAAGCCACCCAAGTCCATGACATGCTCACATATGTGTCCCCTGCCCCTTGCACGCTGCCCCGCTTGTTGTCCCCACCATATAAAACACCAGGGTGGATTTGCTCTTGGTTCCATCAGCAGAAATCATTCCCAAGCTGCTCCCTGCCTCATCCTAGCAAACTCCAGGCTGCTTTTTCCCATCTTCCAGGTCAGGTGCACCAAACTGTCCCAAGAAGGTATCGAGTGCTTTTCCTAGGGTGTTTTCTAGGGTGGCAGGAACGGTTGAGCTTGCTCAGTGTGCCAGAGGCAACGGCTGTTGCTCCTATCTTGGCAGGCGCTGGCGGTAGGGCTGCCTGCCTGGGCCCCAGGGGCCACCCTCCAGCTGGCTCTGTCCCCTCTCTATCTTGCTGCATGCAGGCAGGGCGGGATGAAGCCCTGCAGCCGCACACACCAACAGCCCCCTGGACAGGCACCACGAAGGGTGTGTGAGCAGGAGCATGTTTTGTCCCCTCCAACAGTGGCACTGCCCCAAAGGTGGTGGCATTGCCCCAACGATGGCGATGCCATCGCCACCACCCTGCGTGCCTGGGGCTGCTCTCCAGCAGGAGCTCAGGGTTGATGTCCTTGAAGTGCCATGGCCTGATGGGGGTCCTGGCCACGCGGGTGATACGGGGGTCCTGCCCTCACCCCATCACCACGCCCACGAGGCCGCTGGCACTCCCCACGCAGCCGCCTCCTTTGAACAGGTCTCGGGGAACCCCGTGCCGCAGATAAACGGCAGATCAAAGCCGACCGAGCGCTTCCTGCCCCCGCAGCGCAGCGCAGCCGAAGCCGGAGCCGGAGCCGCAGCCCGAGCCGGCGGGGCCGCTGCCCCCCGCCCGCCGCCGCCGCCACCGCGGGCCCGCCGCCGCCGCCGCCCGCCCGCAGCCCGCGGCCGCCAGAGGGCGCCGCCCGCCGCCCGCCGCCCCGCCCCGCCCCGCCCCGCGCCGCGCCGCGCCGCGCCGGGGGGCTTCGGGGCGCCGGGTGGGTTAGGAGGGTTTCATGTGTTCTTGCTGTTTCCCCAGTAAAGCAGGTTAAAGGTTGTCCTTTCCCCTCTTCCGCTTCTTTCCCGTTTTTTTTTCCTTTTTCCCTCTGCCCCCGTTTTCCCCGTTTTCCCTTTTCTTTTCCTCTTCTTCTCCTCCCTTCCCCTTCCCCTTCCCCTTCCCCTTCCCCTTCCCCTTCCCCTTCCCCTTCCCCTTCCCCTTCCCCTTCCCCTTCCCCTTCCCCTTCCCCTTTCCCTTTCCCCTTCTTCCCCCCCTTTCCTGCCTCTCCCACCCACCCTGATCCGATATTCATGGGATTACCATAGACTGTTATGTTAATACCACTATATTTGAACAGTGCAGCTATTTTCCCACTGAGTTGGTATTTTGGAAAGTCTGATATTCACCCCAGCTCAGCCCTGGAGGTCTCAGTGCTGCCCCGTGGGTCTCTGCTCCCTGGGACTTGGGGGCGATGGGCTCCATGCCTGAGGTCACCGGCTCCCTGTTGGCTCTGCCAGGGGAGTGCAGGCTGCTGTGACCCCCACGACTTCAGCAGAGGTGAGGTGACCCTGCGAAGTCTCACACTTCCTAGTAGGAGTGCTGGTGGCTTTGCCAATGCCCTGCTAGTTATTGAGTTTTAATAGCTCACTCGGTCCTGGAAACTGCCTTTTCCTTTCAATCCCAGGCAAAAGCATCTCTCAGGGGTCTTCACCTTTCATCCTCAAAACCTATTCAGGGCTGGATTTGAGGGCAGCCTGTTCTCAGCCACCATGGCACAATGGCATGGCTTGGCGTTGTTCAGCCCTTTCCTATCCATCCCGTCTCTCCCAGGGGAGCCCCAGCTCCCTGTCCCCATCTCACGGCACTCAGCTTAGCTGCAGGAGCATCCTGCTGGGGCCAGCAGCCTCCAAGGCTTCAGGAATGGGTTAAGGTTACCGAAAAGCTCTCCCAGCTTCAGTGTACCTTGAGAAATCCCTCTTTCACCTCTTGGACTCACATGAAATCCCTCTGGCCTTTCCATGTCCCTCCCACCCCCTTCCCCAGCAACAAAAGCCACTCAACGGCAGCTCAGAGCAGAAGATGACGTGGTTTTTCCCATCTCCTCCTCTACCTGCATCTGTTTGCTTGGGTGGCAGCCAGAAAAGTGACTTCATACATTCGATTTTTTTCCCCCCCTTTATTTTTCATTTTATTTTTCAACCAGTCTAATGCCTGTTGCAGAATGGAGGGTGAAGCAGCCAGGCCAGATCCTGCCTCTGTGTTATGGTAATCACGGCTGCCACCCAGCAGATGCAGACTGCTGAAATAATAAGGCTGTTTAACAGGCACGGAGGAGGAGAGGGGAGCTTTTGTTTGGCACTTGCCGGGGTTGGAGTACACTTGTAAAGCAACAACTGGAGCTCATTGAAAAGAAGTGGAGGTTATTAGATGCACTTTGTTCGCTGCCGATGGCCCAGTTATTTTTTTCCCTTCAGATGCCAGGCAAAAGCTCCGGTGCTGAGAAGGAAGAGAAGAGATGCCACCTGAAAACATACTGCTTTTGCTGATGAGTGTGGAAATAGATAGGGCTGGTGCCTGCTGGCAGGGCTCTGGCAGGTTGGACCCCCCTGTTTGAGGATGCTCAGGCTTATCTCCTGCGTTAGGGGTGCTCTTCAGCTCTGCCCAGGACCCTTCCTATGCCCAGGGAAGGCTGCGGGGTCTAGAGGAAGGAAAGTACCTTCCTCAGATGGTGCTGAGCAGGGGGGTCCTACTGAAATCAAGGTCTTCTCTACCAACCCCTAGGGACACACAAGGGTGTCCTCCTCATGGGACACAGCCTTCCCTGATGCTCCTCCGCTTTCCAGGAGGCTGATGTATGCACAAGGCCAGGTCCTGCTTGTGTTGAGACAGCAAAGCCAAGCTTTGCACTTAGCTGCATTCGGAGCTGTTGAAACACACAGCTTGTTACCAGCAAAAGTGACCCAGAATTTGTCAGGGTTTGGAGGGCAATGGGTTGCTGATGGGGATGAAATAAATTCAAGTGACTGCAGGAGCTGGGGTGGCATGAAACCTCATGCTTGGGAGTCATAATCCCATTTTGAAGTGTTGCAGTTTTAGATGGAAGAATGACAGAAGGTAGGTCTGGGTGCCAGGAGTTTTTTATCTTCTCCCAAGTAATTGGGGACAAGAGAATTATTAGATGGGTTAGAAGTCTGTCCATCCATCCCTCTACCGACCTATGTACCCCACTGCCTCGATGCACCTCTCACCAGCCTTATCTTTGCCCCAAAAAACCCCCAGCTATCCCTTTCAGAAGCCAGGCATAAAATCAATATATTCCCTCTCCAATTCAGGTAGCTCCCCATAAATCTTCCCAGCTTCAGTTTGGTCTCCTAGGACTCCCGGATCAGTTGGTAACCTATTTAATCAGCTGAGATGATCAGCGCTGTTTGTTGCCGAAAGGCCCTTTGAACTCTTTGTCTCTTCGCTGAATGATGCTCGTGTCCCCTGAGGATTTAGCCAGACAGGCCCGTTCTGCATGACAAGTCTCAGGTTAATAATGGCGGATGCTGGCAGCGCCCACCAAAGTCCGGCTGTGAGCCCAGGGTGCTGGGAAGAGTCGCAACCCCTGTGCCAAGCCCTTATCGCTGGATCTTCCCGCGGCCCCTCACTTGGCTCGCTGCAAAGCTCCATAAAACCACACCAAATTGCAAGCCCAGCATTAAGGGCATCCAGCCTAGTGCCAGGGGAAGAGAACTATAGCTCCTTTTGGGGAGGCTTGGCAAGGACTGGAGGTGAGGGGGACTATGATATCACAGCCCCCATCCCGGGGGTACAGCCTTGGCTTTTAGCATATTTTAGTGCATTTTACGTATTAGCTGATTGGGAATCAGCCCCACACCAGTACTTTTGCTGAGGGATGGTGGCTTCTGGAAGAGGTTTCCCATGCTGGTCCAGCCCTTGGGAGAAGGGGGCTTGGCAGCGCTCAAGATCTGGCCTCCAGGAAACAAATCCAGAGCTGCCCCAAATCAGCAGGACTCCTCCCACTGGCTTGGACCAGTTTTAAACCAGGGAAACACTGAAGTGTCACCTTCAATAGCCAGGTTTCTCTTCTAGGCTGTGTTGAAGTTGTGCTGGAAGTGGCTGCTACCTGCCTCCCCAACAGCCTCTGAGCAACTCAACCTGGTGAGAAACAGCCAGGTTCTCACCCTGTCTCCATCCAGCTCTGGCCCAAGGGGTTGGTGTTTCTCCTTCCAAAGGCTTCTGCTCTCCATAAACCACAACCTAGCATGGACCACCATTAAGACAGGCAAAGCAACGTAATCTACGAGCGCATTAGGGTGTCAGAAAACAATAATCCAAGAAAGAAACACATTATCTGGCCTTGTTACTTTACAAAGTAATTTAAATTAATTTTTCCCTAGAGTGGTTAGGGAGCACTGCAACTTGCCCTTGTCTATTCTCTCTGGCTAATGAAGCTTTACCAGCGACTGCTCGTGAATTCCTATTAAGACCTCATCTTAGAGGTTACAGGGCAAAGCAATTTCTGCTCCTGGGAAAGATGCCTATGAATTTGTAATTGTAAGTCCGTGTTTGATAGGGATTAGCATCTGAAAGGGGTAGAGTGGTGGGTAGCAGAGAAAACATTATTTCAATTAGCTGAAGAAAAACAACTTAACATCTGATTATAGTTTATACTTTTAATTTCCTCCTATTCTGGCATCTGGGATAATTATTTCCTGAAACTATCCACCCCCACCAAGCCAGCCTACTCCTTCCTTCTCCTCCTTTTGGCCATCTTTGTTGAGATTCACATGGAAATGGTTGGTAAGTTGGGTTTTTTCTTTTTCTTTCTTCTCCTAGGCAATAGCCAGCCTCACCAAATCTGGGGATGGAGAGGAGGATGCCGTACCAAGCCAGACTGAAGTGAGACGTGTTGTTTCTCTTTGCACCAAGGAGGCCTGGGATGAGGATGATGGGGCTTTGCTCCACAGCCAGGCTCATAGTCAGGCTTGTGGCCAGCAGCTCAGCATGGTGCTGGTGCCCAGCTCTCCCAGGCAGAGCCCTGATGCCTAAAGCTTCACTCTGCATTTGGGCATCACCTCTGATCACCCTCTTTCCTCCCACCCCATAAAGGCAGATGCCGTTTCGTCTGCAGGGACTTGGCCTTTGTGCTAACCTGTGCTCCAGCTATTTTTTTCTGGCTGCTTGGCCTCCTATTTCCTAATGACGATGCAATCAGTTTTCGGATGGGAGATTCCTCATAAGAAGGCTTGTTGTTATTTAAGGAAGATCATGAAATCTGTCCTTAATGAAGGGACAGGAGAAAACCCTTTCACCAAGTTACACTGAAGCCTGAGATTATCATTTTTATGGGCTTCCAATCTTTCCTGCCTCATGTCTTATCAGCGAATGCAGCTGGAGGCTTCAAAAACCCTCCCAGCTTGCTGCTGATTTTATGGGACGAAGATTAGAGATGATCGGATAGTAAATTATTCATTCCATTCGATATCACTGGGCAGGAGGGAATATCCAGAGCGAAGTCAGCTCCCTTCTCCCTTTCTGAGCATCACATATTGGGATCCCGGCTGTTTGCCACTCCAGCAATGCAGTGGCACATTTTCCTGTGCTCAGAGATGATTAGGGGTGCAATATGTCCTCTGAACAGATGGGAAAGCTGAGGGGGAATCACAGATGGAGGCTTTTCCCCCAGCAATAAGGCAGGTGGATTTTCTTCTCATTTCAGGGATTTTTAGTTTGATTCCTCCCAGCCCAGGGGAAGGTGGGAAAGATCAGGTAAGTGTTTCTTCAGCCTAATTTCTCAAGGTTGCGGGACCTGAGGCCATTGTGAATGTGCTGACAGACCCCTGGCAGCTATTGACCCCACAGAGAGAGGACAAATCCTGGCAACTGTGTACAGACAGGCAGCTGGATAGAGGAGAGAGCCTGTTGCTGCCCTTAGATGTAGGGAGCAGCAGCATCACCCATCAGGACCCAGCACAGATGGTGGCCAGTGTGAATGTTGTCCAGAGACCTGTGCCAAAAATCCAGCTGGTGTAAAAACATCATCCAGAGCATTCCGTGAAATACGCATGACCCACGGTGATGCTAGTGAGCAGATCTCAAGGGAAAATGAAGGCCTTGGTATGGCCCTACCTGGTGCCAAATGCCGGTGCCACGTCTGGGCCCCATCTCAGATGGCTGCTGGGTAGCAGCTCCCAGCGAGTGTCCTGCCAGGAGCAGTCCTGGATGACCCCGCTGGAGCATCCAGGCCGCCTGGGAGGAGAAGGGGAAAATCACTATCCTCCTTAAACAAGGGTCCAGGAGGGATGGCGACTGCCACCCCGCCACCCCATTCTCCCTGCTGCTTTTTCAGGGCTTGCAATTAGCATCAGCCCTGGGGGATTCATGAATGGTCTAATAAGATGCCTAATAAAATGCCGAGAGGTGGGTTTTTTTTCTGGTCTCTGTGTGTGTGTGCAGAAGCAGAGCGAACTGCGCAGCTGAACCCCGGGCTGGAGGGGAGAGGACAGGGACAGCGTGGGGCTATGCCCCATTGCCACACCATTATCATCAGCACATAAATAAGAAAATGCATTGCTGTTTAAAGGCATTTTTAAAGAGGGGAAGTGAAGAGACAGAGCTGTGATGGATGAAAAGCATTTTTCTGCTGCCGTTTATCCACACTAGCATGCTGGGTCAAGAAAATGCCCTTTTAATAGCAGCTGTAGCTCCTGGCTCTCCCCTGGCAGCATCCATCCCAGGCTGGATTTGAAAGGCACTGTCGATGGGAAATGAGAGGATTCTGGGGCAAGCGAGGAATATTTGGTTTTGGTGGAAAATGTTAAAAGAAA
Source organism: Phalacrocorax aristotelis (assembly GCF_949628215.1). Lineage (NCBI taxonomy): Eukaryota > Metazoa > Chordata > Aves > Suliformes > Phalacrocoracidae > Phalacrocorax > Phalacrocorax aristotelis. The sequence goes on from NC_134281.1 coordinate 48,963,495, forward strand.
CAAGCAATTAAAAGTGGGATGGGGCAGGGTGTTTCTTTTCTTTTTGGAGCAGCAATTGCAACTTAAGAAATGCATCATTACTTTTTTTTTTAAGAAAAAAGTCTCTTTAGGGGCTGTTCAGGCTTGCTCTCATCTATTTTTATGGCTCTTTCTGAGAGAAGGAAGGAATGAATGAAGGAAGGAAGGGAGGAAGGAAGGGAGGAAGGGAGGAAGGGAGGAAGGAAGGGAGGGAGGGAGGGAGGGAGGGAGGAAGGAAGGAAGGAAGGAAGGAAGGGAGGGAGGGAGGGAGGAAGGAAGGAAGGAAGGAAGGAAGGAAGGGAGGGAGGGAGGGAGGGAGGGAGGGAGGAAGGAAGGGAGGGAGGGAGGGAGGGAGGGAGGAAGGAAGGAAGGAAGGAAGGAAGGAAGGAAGGAAGGAAACAAACCTCCATTAAAACACAGAGCCCTACAACACTTTTTGAAGAGGAACTGGCATCTGTTCTCTGAGCTGTATCAACCAGGAACACATTTTAGGCTCAGGAATGTTGCTTTGAGCAAATGTCAATTTTGGCTAAAATTGACATATTTCTTAGGGGAAAAAAATGCCAATTTTTGGAGGATATCAGCGTAAATCCTGAAATTCCAGGACCTGCTTTGTGCAAGACGTGTTGTACGGACAACTGCTCACATGAATCCCTGAGAGAAAACTGAGCTGGTTCTGGCTCCGGTTTGGTTTAATTAACAGTCACCAAGGTGATTTGCCCTTCTGTGCCTCAGTTTCCCTCACCTGTAATATGGACCTGTAGGGCTTTGCCTCATCGCAAGTGAGGGATGCTGAAGGCACTGATGCAAGGGACAGCAAGATTTCCAGCATGCTGCAGCAGAAATACATAGCTTCTCACCTTTTCAGGTCCCAAGCCACAGCCAGAATGACAAAAGCATGAGTCAGATAGCAAATTATTTGCTGAAATTTCTGACTTTGCCCCTGCAACAAAGCTGCTGCCATTACAGTGACTTGCTATTTCTCATCCCCCCAGGCTGGACTCAGCGATATGCAACCAAGCAGGTGCCATAGGCACTTTCGACCACAATAGTACATACCTTCCTAATAGCTGCTGTGCACTAAAGGAGATGCATTGGAGCACAGGGGAGCTTTGAGATAAGCAAACAAATGATTCCCTGGCCTCATCAGCAAGCCAGGAATGATTAAATAGTTAAATTTCCTTACCTTTCTTATAAAAGTAGGAATGTGCAATGGTAAAGTGTTATTTGCTCCTCAGGAGGGAGCCAACAGCAAGACCCCTGTTGGAAGGCACAGCAGCCCTGCCTTCATCTCAGGGTCTGGTCTGTCATGTCCTGTCCCCCCAGCACACCAGGATATGGGTGGATCCTTGAGATATCCCTATCGTTGGAAAATCAGCCCAGGGTCCCTGCAGGTGGACTGGGCAGAGCCCTGGGGAGAGAAGACAACCTGCAGTATGTGTGGAGGAGGACAAGTTGAAACCCCTGTGAGCAACCTGCAGCAGCCCCAGGCATGGCTGGGAGTGGACAGCAAGAGCAGAGAGATGTGTCAGACCTTGAATTTCCTAAGTGCAGCAGCAGGACTGGCTTCTCTAGGACTCCTAATCTGCTGATAAAACCTTCTGCTCTAAACTCTAAAATAGCTCTAAAGCTTTTTTTTGGGGGGCTGGGCTTTTGCTAAGACAAGGAACAAGCAGGCAGCAAAGATCGCAAGCTCTACGTGCTTCCCCAGACAGATAACATGGAAGCAAGTCATGGGGAACCCAAAGTTCACTCTCAATTTTATTTCTTCATAATAGATTCCTCTTTCTCTGTAACATTAGACTGCCTTATTATGGGCAGGTACCTGTCATGCCACTTCCTTGCCAGGTGCAGTGGGAGAGTCCCTGCCCTAAGGATTTCATAAGCAAAAACTAGGAGGGTTGGGAATGGAATTCCCTCACGTTGCAGGTGGGGATTTGTCTGTGGAAATGACTTTTGGAGAGGGCTGGGAACTGGCCTTCAGTCTTGTACAGCTCAAGGCAGCTCCAGCTTGTTTTCAGGATAAATGACATTATTCTGGATCTAGGGGAAACAGAAGGTACAAAGGAGGGCAGACCTGCGCTGGTGGGTATGTATTCTGGAGGATGCTGCATGTTCCTGAGTGTGGGTCCCTTGTGGGTGCTCACATGGAGGCCCAGCAGCCGGGGGGTCCCTGGTGGGGCGACCACCAGACCCAGAGGCCAGGAGTTCAGATGATGCCAAGGGGGATGCTCAGCCACCCTGCAGGGCTAGGCTAATGGAGATGTTATGACACAGCACAAGAAGAGTGACAACAAAACCCTGGCTCACAATTTTAAAATTTCCTTCAGGAGCAAGTGAAGTTGCACAGTCATGAGGCCAACTAGCTTTTATTCTTCCTGTGGGGTGGGTTTGTCAGCCATCCAAACCCAGCATGGGCTGGGAAGCTACTTAACTTGGGACTTGCAACCTTCCCCAGCCTGCAGCATCTGTGCAGCTGATGTGAAGGGCCAGCCTTGCTATCTGCTGCATGTCTTCAGGTGTTTCCACATCTTCTGGTGTCAAAGAAATTTTGGAAAGAGTCCTGAAGGTTCATTAAAATGAATGGCATGTTTGCTCTGTTTAACAATCTCTCCATTAAACAAGGCATGGGAGGTGTACTTGGCATTGAATCTGTTTCATTAAGCGAATGGTTTTACGCTGCAAATGTGTTTTGCTGGGTTGTTAATGACACTTGCTGAAAAGAGCAAGAAAGTGAGGCAGGGCTGTGGTGGGCAGCTCCCCGCATACCCAGGACCCAGGGTCCTGCAGGGCGGGAAGAGGTGTCAGAGCTGAGGCATCGCTGGACACCCCAGATCTCCTGCGGTGGAGAGAGGGACCTGGGGGACACCCAGGTCCTGTTCAGCCACGTTCCCCCTGCAGCCGCTCTGGGGGAGAGATTGACTTATCTGGGTGTTGTTTCTTCCTCCTGGGCCAATGCAAATGTTTTGCGCCTGAGTCCCTTTCTACGCCCTAAGGGGACTGTCAGGTTCAAGTCACCATGCCTCAAATTCCGTGGGAGAAAGAAAGAGGCACCTCCTTCCACCCCTTCCCGCAGCAGGATTTGAATAACCCGGTGTGAGCATCGGCCTCCCTCGTTAATGCGTTTGATAATTGACCAAGCGCTCATTCCTGCGGGAGGGCGGCGTGCCCAAGCGCAGCGCCCTGCGAGGACAGCCCGCGCCCCTGCCTGCCGCCATGCCTGCCCGCTGCCGCCGCCTCCTCCTCCTCCTGGGGCTGCTCCTGGCGCTGGAGCCTGCCTGCTGCCAGGAAGGTAAGTGCAGGCAGCTGCCTGACCTCCCCGGGAAACTGAGGCAAGGGGGAGACAGGAAGGTGCGCAGAGCCCCAGGCAGGCAGGAGCTGCTCGATGAGGTGGCTCTGGGGACAAGGGACAACTGCAAAAGGGCCTCTTAGGAAGAGAAAAACCACCTCAGCCGCTGCCCAAGCTTCAGCTCCAGCTTCGCATCCGTGGGTGATGGGGATGGGTGGGTGTCCAGTGGGTTGGGAGTCTTACCGGTGCCAGGATGCAGAGACTTTCTGCCTTTTTGCTGAAGGCTGAAACTGCAGTCTGAGGTTTTTTCTCCTGCTTACACGGAGATAAAGCAGTTCTGATTTACCACCAGCAGGACTGTGCACTGAGATGAGTAATCTGTTTTCTTAAGGCTTTTTCTTTCTTTCTTCTTGCTCTTGTCCCTAGGCAAGTGTTGTCCTGGGTCGCTCCCCAAGCTCACAGGTTTTCCTGTTAATCTGTAATTTTGATCACTGCTGAGGCGAAGGAGCAAACATTTTCCTCTGCAAATTGTCTTCCTGATCTCCTCCCAAAGACTTAATAGAGAAACTTCCTATGGCTAGGGCATTATTTTTAGGAAATTCATAGAAGGACTTGTCTAATGCTAGAAATAATAATAATAGTGAGTAATTAAAACTCATCTGATGTTACCCAAGTCCTGGAAAATTCCCTCCTTCCCTCCCCCTTTCTCCTTCTGATGCCCTAACCCTGACTGCTCTTCCTGTATTTGTTTACCAACTTGCTGAGGATTTAACAGACTTGGGTCTCCACTGTCGGCAGGATTGAAAGTTTTGCTGTTGCCTGGAAAAAAAAATAAAAAGCCTTTAATGAGGATTCAGAGCCTGGCACAGCTTCCTCAGAGAGAGGAAAAGACAGGGGCCAGCCGATGCTTTCCAAGCACTTAGGGAAGATGTATCAAAAAACCAGATCTGTGCCTTCAAACCAGCTGTTGAGTGTGGAAACGGAGTTACAACATGCACAAGGGCTTATATTGGCACTGGCACGTCCCTTGGTCTCATCTGTAGCTGCAGACGTGTGGATGCACGTCTACTGGGGGGTGCAGATCCCACATTGCTTAGTTTGATTTAGAAGAACTTGTTTGAAAGGGAAAAAGCCATCATTGCTGCGGGGCGAAAGGAGGTGGCAGAGCCCGAGGAGCAGGCTGTCTCCTGGTGAAGTATTTTTGCAGGAACACAATCCAGTTTCCACAGGTGAGACTCATCCTTTCTGCCATCCCTCCTGGCAGGGCAGCAAGGTGTACTCTGCTGGGGCTCCGGCCAGGCGGTGTCCCCCAGGGTTGCCATCCACATAGTCGCAGAGGAGATGCTATCAAGCTTTTTGCCTCTGCCTGGTTCCCATTCCTCCTTTCTTATGTCCCTTTCTTAAGTTCCCTGTGCCCACAGGGTATTTCAGCCCAATGAGGAGGGATTTGCCATTCCTCTGCCATCCTCATCTCCCCTTGCAGGCAGGCTCTACATAGTCTCTAAGCCAAAACCTCTTGATCTTGGTTTGGTATTTTTCCTTTTGGCTTTGGCTGCTCTGAAATCTCGTGAAAACAGGTGTCTGAGTGAGGTTTCTCTTGCGAAAACATACAGTACCTCCTGAGCATGCTGTTCAGAGGAGGTTTCCTACCACTTATCTTCTCGCCTGCTTTGCTTGAAGATCACGACATGCAAATTTGGCAATTTCAGTCATTGCTGACTTCATTCCCCGGTTGACCTTGAACTCCCTTAACCCCAGCAGAAACCTCACCGAGGGCTGGACCTGACCATCCCCTCCTAGGCTTAGCCTGGAAACCTCGGCCCTGGCAGGAAAAATGAACTGCAACTAATAAATAAATGTGGCTGAGATAACAGCCAAGGGCAGAGCGAGGGAGGAAGCAAAGCGGGCCAAAGCTCAGCCTGGAGGCAACAGGTGTGTTCAGGGCTGCACCCACAGGGGTGGTGGGTACCAGGGGCAGGAGCATCTCCTGCCCATCAGGTAGGGCAGGAGGGGACCAAGCTCTGCTCTTCCTCACTGCCACTACTACCTCTGTACTCCCACCACCAGCCTGCTGATACGATGGGATTTAACCCAAAACACACTGATGCAAGGTGGAATTTCCCCCTGATTTCTTCCCACTTGGGTTTTGGTCCTGGACCTTGCAGTAAACACTCTAAGTGCCTCCGTGGGGAGGTGACGGGACTGAAGGCTGTTGTTTGGGGCTGCTTTCCTGGCCACTTGCCCAGGGGTGCCACCACTTTCTGGACTGGCACAGGTGGTGAATCTGTTGGCCAGGTTGATTTAATTTCCAAGAGGAAAAAGATTTTTGTTTTATTTGGTTGGGTTTTTTTTGTTGTTGTTGGGGGGTGTGTGTGTGTGTGTCTGTTTGTTTAAATAAAAGCTCCTTGCAGTAAGTATTCAAGGAACTGGAGGCTTTAACAAAGGACGGTCCCCCTCCCCAAAACCACAAAACCAGAGGAGGGAAATGAGGGCTGTCAGCAGCAGAGGTGGCATGGAGCTGGCTGTGGTTGAGGAGTTTGCACACGTGGAGTACACAGCCCATCTTTATGGCTGCTAGTAAAGATTATTTGCTGTTTATAGCAGAGATTTGTTTCCCCTGAGACAGATGAGTATTCAGCTAGTGTAAAGCTCCCAAGTCAGATTGAAGTACCAATGCGCTCGTCCTGGGGCATTTCAGCCTTGCAGGTGCTGGTAGCAGGGGATGAGTTCAAGTGGTCCGAGGTTGATACTGGGGCTGGCGGGGAGCATCCTCCACCTGCCCCATCTGCCTGCACAGAGGGACCTCATTTGTGCACAAGGGTTGGCATTTCGATCAGCAGGAAGAGGAAAAGCTGTGCGTGAATAAATAGTAATTAAATCCCAAAGGGATGTGTCCATGTGGACAAGGTCTCCTTTAGGTGCTGATATACTTTGTGCAGACTTTGTGTGTTTGGGTTTGACTACATCTGAGTGCTCCTTTGCCCAAAAGACTTTGGGAGGTGAGGAGCAGCCATCCCAGCATGGACGGGGACAAGGTATCCTCTTCCCATTGCCCTCCTCTTGAGTTCCTCCTGCATCCAGGAACATGTCTTGCATCCTTCCCACCTGTGGCTGGATCACTGCGTAGGTCTGGCTAGAGAAAAATGAACCTGTGAGTCTGTCCCATTCCAGGGAGGCTGGGGATGCTGCAGCCAGCTCCTGGCCACCTGCTGCCGCCCACCCCTGCCAGTCCTGCCTGGCTTTTGTGCTGGAGGTTGTTTGTCTTAATGCTTCAGCCTTCAATTTCCCCATCATAAATCAGTTTGCTACTCTGGAAACTTGTTGGATGGTGCATTTTACCAAAATCCATGTCGGCAAACATTTGCCGTGAGAGTGACAACCAAATTTTACACTGTACCTGTCACAGGGTCCTTGTCTTACCAGTCTGTATTTGGAAAATAACACAGGAATGATGTCTATGGCATCTGGGAAAGGAGAATAAACAGTTTGCTGAAACCCCTCTGCCTTCCTTCCCCTGCCACTTTGGGCAAACATCCTCCCTCCTTCCCTCTATGTCCCCCAGGCCTTTGCCCCCCCCATCCCAGAATCATCTCCACCCCACTGTGCATATATATGTATGTATATATGGGGCCCCAAAGCTTCAAGGCACCACGGTCCACATGCAAATGCCAGTGAAACTGCTGCTATTTATGCTTTATTTTGTTGCTGTCACCTAGGTAAACTTGCCTGGATTAACAGCAATGCGCTCTGCTCGGCTTTGCAGGACCAAGTTCTTGGCTGGACATTGGTGAAGCTGGATGGGAGAAGCTCTGCCAAGCAGATAAATCCTGAGGATGTATTTCTAACATGTATCCTCCTTTTTTTCCGCAGCCCGGGGCAACCTCCAGCCGTGGTCGCAGGGTGTCATCGCAGTGGTTGTGTTTCTGGTCCTGGTGGCCATCGCCTTTGTGGTCAATAGGTTATGGTGTAAGGAAGAAGTGTAAGTGTGGGAGACCTGGAGATTGCTTTGGGTTGGGCTTAGCTGCCTCTGCATGGGTCACTTCCAGCCGCCTCTGTCCCTGTGCCAGGGCTGGGAACACTGTGATTGCTGCCAGGCAGGGAAAGAAAAGACTCCCTGTCCTGGTGTCCCTGTCCTCTCCTCTCTGTCCTGGTCTCCACACCCTGTTACTCATTGCCAGGTGTGAGCACACACTATCTGTCCCTGCTGCTCTCCCTGCAGGGGCATCCCCAAACAGAGCGCTTAGATGCTACGGCAAGAAAGAAAAAAGAGCCACAGCATTGTGGCTCATTTACGTGGGCATGAATCTTGGGGGGGCTGGCCTGAGCCTGGTTTCCTATTGATCTGAGTATGCAGTTCCCAGGTGCCTTATATCCATGGGAAGACAAGCCCAAAACAACTCCATTTACAAGGCAGACTAGACCAAGTCAGCAGAAGGCAGTGAAAGGAGCCAGGAGAAGAGGGAGGTAGATGAGCCGTGGCAGTGCTCTCTACCCAGAGCCTAGGGCACAGGGAGAAGAAGTGGCCTTTTTAATCAAAAAAGGGCTCCACAGGGCTGGTTGCCTCTTGCCCGCTGCAGGCTGCGCAAAGCCACAGGCTGCTGTGTCTGCTCAGCAAACCCAGGCTAACTGGTTAAATTGCAATAACTTGATCTTGAATCTGAGCCCGAAGTCAACAGGGGATAAAGACAAAGTGCACTATAGCCTGGTTCATGGTTTCTCTGCATTGGCACAGGTGCTTTGGGCTTTGCACCCAAAGGTGCTGGGGTCTTCTTGTATCTGTGCATCCCTGTGGCCTCTCCAGCCTGAGGAGCTGGGCTCTTGGGGTGTACCGTGATGCCCAGCAGGTTGGCTTCTGCCCCAGACGCATTTAAAGGGGGGCCCTTTGGGATGCATTCAGGGTCAATGGATAATGCAATGTGTATATATATATTTATATGGTCTGATTTGCAACTGCAGTCTTAGTTCTCTGAAGAGGACCTTTGTCCTCAAACTGGAGGAGCCCACAGCCCACGGAGCAGGAGGCAGGAATGGTGTTTCCCACCTCTGCCTGTGCCTGGCTGCCTCTTCCCAGCCTGGAGGCAGAGGATGCTGAGGAGGGCTTGAGGGGGGATGGTGACTTGTTTTAATTAATCTGGCCTCTCTTCAGAAGAGCCGTCAGCAAGGCTCAGGAGCCTGGCGCACTGCCAGCTCTGTGCCGTCGCTGTGACAGCAGCTATCAGCTCAAGCCACTGCCTGTTTATGCCAGTCTGTTCCTTGGAAAAGCCTCTGAAATCACCCTTGGGTGAGCACTGGAGGAGGCAGGGATGTGCACGCAGAGTGGGCCTGCACCCACCCCCTGCAACTAAACCCCCCTGGCACCATTTGGGCCATGGGCTTTTTCCAGAGCTGAGGTTTTAGGTTCTGGCTGAGGTCAAACACCTGGTCCCTGCCTTGTGGTTCCTTCTGCGAGTGATCCAGATTCTGAGAGGCATCCGAGAGAAAGCAGCTCGGCTTTGCACGTGCGGATGTGCACGCCTGCACCCCTCCTGCGCCAGGGCTGTGGCACCGGCAGAGCCTTGCCATTTCTCTCAGTGTCAGCTGGGACCTGTAGGGGACTATTTTGCAACAGATTACATAGAAGATGACTGGAAAAACCAGTTAGCAGGAGAAAACAATAGTATTAACAAATGAGTCTTGCTGACTGCCAGCCAAGCACTGGGAGTACCAGGTCCAGAGACGGGGGCTGGCACTCGGCATCCAGGCACGGCCTCTGCAAAACTGCTGTGAGGGTGTATCTCCTCACCCATGTCCTACCGGGAAGGGGGCTGGGCTGGGTATCTGAGGCCAGGATCACATGTCCAGGTACCTTATTGTCTCTGTGGTGTTGGAACAGTCCCTCCTCTGCACTGTCACCATCACAAGCTGCTCCCTGGCATGGCCCCTCCATTGCTCTCTCTTAGCTCTTCTCTTCTCCCCCTCCAGGGAAAATGTTGAGACGGTGGTGAGTATTGAGGACAAGCGGGAGGCTGTCACGTCCAATGGCCACGAAGGGGGATACCTAACAGCTGCATCTGGCTTCAGGTGAAGGCCTTTCTCAGACCTCCTACCCACAGCTCCCAGGCTCTGCCCCATCCCCCGGGGGACAGCTCAGACATGCAGAGCTGTGGTCTCTCTCACTCCGGGTCTCACATGTCCCATGCACCTGGTTTTGGGGCTTTTACCCTCTCCAGGGGCTAAGGAGAAGGCAACGAGGGAATATTCCCTCCTCCCTGGTCTCTCCCCATCCCTGCAGCTGAGCCTTATGACGTATCTACCACCTTGCAAGCTGCTACACCACATTTTTCTTATGCTGCATCACACCTTTCAAACAGAGGAAACCACTGAAAGTGCCCATAGAGACAGTCAGCCACATAGATGCTGACTGCCAAAACAGCCCTCACTAGAAATTAGAGCAATTCCCACTCTACACTTGGCTCTCCTCCTGGCATGGGCACCCCTCCTGCTCTTCCCACCTCACCCCTTGCTCAATGCATGGCTGGCACCAACAAGGTCAGGACTCTGGTGCTGGCTTCAGAGAGGCTGGTCTTGCTGAGAGTGAGCTCAGTGCTGTGCTTCTCCCTCCTGACGCAGGTCCAAAGAGAGCCAGCACGCTTACGAGAACACCTTGGAGCCTGAGGAGAAGGTGACCACCACTGCCATGTAGCAGGTGCCCTGGCCGTCCGACCTCCTTCCTCCTCTCACTTTGCTTCCTGCTGTGTGATGGGCGCTTTTGCAGGGACCCTGTGCACCGGCATCCCTCATGTGCAGGGGCTCCCTGACCTCTCCATGGCACCACCATCTCCTCATCTTTTCCCTTTCCATGTGTGGACATGCTCTTCTGCCTCAGGGGCTGACGTCTATGCAGACATCAGTCCCCAGGAGAGGTCCAGAGGTGCCACCTCTCCTGCCTGGCGGTCATTCCACCTGGTTGGTGAGGTTGATGTCCCCAGTCCCAGGGGCGTGCTGACCTGTCTCAGACATGGAGGGGTCCCAGCTGGGTGCCTGGGACATCCCTGCACCCCTAGCTGCCCTCCGGGGAGCTGCTGATGGAAATCCCACTCTCTTCCCCACATTTTGTCCTCCTTTTTATGGCACCATGCATTTTAATGTCAGAACAAACCTTCTCCCCTGTATATATCTTCCCTGTGAGCAATAAAGAGAAGTATTGCCCATATGACAGCAAAGAGGGTCGTTCTGCTAATCACTCAAAGGACTTTCTGGCATCTTGCAGTGCTCCCAGCCTTCAGGCACTTTTGGGAAGGGAAGGACACTGGGGAAGGCGGTGCTGGGGTGAGAAGGGTGCTTAGATGGGCGTCAGTGCCTCCATCTTCCCCCATGATCCCTGCTGGGTAGGATCTATCTTTTACTTCTGCACTTGGATGAAGCCAAGAGCACTTTTGCTTGTGCCTGTGTATCAGCAGGGGAGATAAAAAGGTGGAACTTTTTTTTTTTTGCTCAGCATTTGGACTGCCCCAGAGCTGCAAAGGGCGATGTGGAGGTGAATATTGTTCCCCTCCATTTGCCAGATGGGGGAACTGAGGCATGGCACCAACCCAGCACTTCCCAGCACTGTCTGATGGGTGAAAGGCAGCGCTCCCTGAGTCCTGCTGGCCACAGGGCACAGACCCACAGCCAGCTGGGGGCCATTCCCATGGCCGGAGGCTGAGAAAGGCAATTGCTTCCCAGTGCTGCTGGGATGTGGCTTGGGGGCTGCTCTGGGCAGTGCCGAGTCTGGCCATGGTGCAACCTGCTTCTGCCAGGCTGTTCATTAACCAGGGTCTGTTTTTCACTGCGGTGGGGACAGCTCTGGGGAAGTGCTCTGGCCGCTGTGGGAGCAGCAAGTGCTCCCAAGCTGTAACACCTTGGCCTTCCCTGAGATATCAGTTGCCCAAATGGTATGCAGGGTCCTCCCCTTGACCAGAGAGGAAAAGGTTAAGGGGCTCTGCAACCAAGAGGTGCCTGGGCCTCCAAGTGGAGCAGGGCTGGGAGGGATGGGATGGGAGGTTATAAGAGAGGTATTTTTGGCAGTGCCTGGGTTTGGGGGGAGCAGGATGGGTTTAGGGTTCTGCTGTGCAAACATAAGGGGGATGAGGTGGCACAAGGACATAGCAGGAGGACACCAGGTGCCTGAGCCACCTCTTGCTCTTTCTTTCTGCTGTTAGATGCTGAGCATTAGGCCAAGGGGAGATTTTAGACCTGCTGTGAAACATCAGCTGTGATGGATTTGGGCTTGGTGGGACCCTTCCAGTAACAGACCCACCCTTAAAGGCATCTCCCTGAAGAGCCTCATGTAGGCAAGCATTTCAAAAATGCCCACAAGACTCAGCATTGAGAAATCACAGCTCTGGTTGAGAAATTGCAAGGGGGTAGAAGGAAACAGGCAGAAGGGTTGGAGGGGTCAAGCCCTTGGGTGCAGAGGCGTGACAGCTGCCATCCACAGCATCATGACAGAGCTGTTCCCTTCTACCGCCTTCCCTTAGGCAACTGGAGGCTGAGCCAGCCCTAGTCTGGGTCCTGGATCTCCCCGCTCATGCCCCTGACGGATGCTGCTCCCCAGACTTTTTACTTGCCAAATGTCACATGGGTTTGGAAAAAACAAGCTCCATGGAGTTCAGTGGTAATGCTTCACTCAGCAGGGTTTAAGGAGGATTAGTCATTGCACGTTCCCGCCGTGTCAGCACTAGGGATGGGGGTGTGGCAAGAGGAGGGGAACCGATTAATTTTTACCTTTCAGTTGCAAAAGGAGTTAGAAACGACATCCTTATAATGAGTAACAGCAGTTTATTCCCTGCCCTGTGCACACCCTGAATATGTGACAAATGCCCAAGCTGTTCCTCCAGCAGTGCCTGGATGTGGATTGAAGTGGAGGTGTGCTGGGGGCTTGGCAGGTCCCTTTCTCTGTGGAACCCTCCTGTGGTTGTGGAAGAGGCTTTACTGCTGTGTGTTTTGTGCTAGCTCAGGAACCTCAATGTTTGGTCTTTTGCCTGCCAGTGCCCCTCCAGAGTTCACTTTCCTTGGGAAAACATCTTTTGCAAGAGCCTCTGTAACCTCCCCAGTGGGATCCCACCTCTGCACCGTCCATGATGCCATCCTGCCTCAGTTTCCCTTGTCCATCAAGCACGACCTGAGGCTGTCTGTGCGAAGAGGGCTGCCTTCCCACGAGCTGTGTACCCAGCTCATGGCTGCTTCTCGGTGTGATCCTAAAAAGAACAAAAGGGAGCGAGCATAAATGAAATTTATTGTTGGAAAATCTTAATTAGATTTTAAGCCCCAAAGGAAGAAAAGTGAGGTATTATCTGACACAGCTAATGAGTGTTAAGGGTCCATTGTTATATTTCTTGTTTACCTTTCTGTGCTGGCTGATACAGCCCGGATCCTTGCCTGTACTGCCATAATTAGGATATCTCATCTCTCACTGATAGGGTTGGGGATGCTCTTTAAAGCACAATGCTGTCTCATCCCTCCCTGGGATGAGCGTGATCAGGAAGGCAACTTCTGGCGTCTCTGCACTCGCACCTTCCCTGTTGACCCTGTGAGCTGGGGGGTGCCCTCCAGAGCCAGGGCTGTACCTGCTAGCCCCCCAGGTGATGGGCACCTCTAACAGCCTCGGTGACCTCTCTGAAAGGCCCTAAGTCAACTTGCCTGGGGGCCAAATCCTCCCCAGCACCTCTCTCCATACAGCACAGGAGGAGACCATGTCCTCCACAGGTCACCCCATGCCCACTGATGAAGGGGAAGGACAGCTGTTGGTACCCTGTCCTGACCCTTACTCTGTAATGCTAGTATCTCTGAGGCTTGGGCTCCAGGAAGATGCCACGGTTGGGACCTGCTGTGGACAGGATTGTCTCCTTTTGGGCAGAAGATATTCAGGGTGGTCTCTTTGCATTACCACCTCGTTACAAGATGTATCATAACTTTTCTTTGTGGCCTAGGAGGGTGCAACTCATCTCATCTCGGACCCCCAGATAACTGGGCATCTTGTTGAAAACCCCCTTTAAACTGTTGCTTCCCTGATCTCTCCTGAGGCTCTTTAGCTGTGGAAGTTTAAGATGTTTCTGTTCCAGCTGTGACCACAACCCTGGAGCACCTTGGGCAGGTGGACACCTACCTTATAAGTTATTCTAAGGTGGTTTAATTAAAGACTTGCTGTATGCAGGTAAACTGCTGCTGGAAGGACAGCCAGCTCCAGCCCTGACCCTGAGCGATGTAGGCTGGGGTTTATGTCCTGGCATTGGTCGCCTTGACACCCAAGTGATGTGATTTGGCCCTGCAGAAACAAAAAGGGAGCCTGTCCCACCATCGTGGTCCTTCAGGCTGAGGAAGGAACCCAGCCACCCAGGTGGGAGCCAGGAGTGCAGCATGTAGGGGTGGCTGTGTGTGGGCAAGGGGGCTGCAAAGTTTTTGGTCTTGATTCAAGCCACTGAAAGCCAGAAGTAAAATACCATCCATTGTTGGTTTATACACCCATAGTAGCCAAACAAACATCCCCGGAGCCTGTCCTTATCACTTTATTACACCTGCTAGAGTGAATAGATTAAAGAGGACGGGGGAGGGGGGAGAAAGCAGAAGAATCCAGCAGAAAAACTGGGTTTTGGGATTGTTAATTATTCTCTGGGGTCTCTAATCTTTAACTGGCAAACAGCATCACTAACTGTCTTAAAGCCCCTCCTGGAACATCCTGATAATAAGCCATCTGCATGAAGGCACCCCGTTATCTGCCCTCCTCCAGCCGCCTGTGACATGGCTGTAGTGGAAGATAATGAATGTGTGGTGTGTAATAATGACACGTCATTCATGATTATCGGCCTGATACCCAACCTTTTAGCTCCATTGTTTGTGCTTCAAAAAAGGAGGAAAAAAAAAGAGAAAAAAAATAAAAAAGAAGAGGGAAAGAAGAAAAAGGGGAATATTTGGTGCTATGGGCTGTCCCATGGTCCCTGAAGTGTCTGCCTGCCAAAGGGGCTGGCTCTCATAGCATCTCCCAGAGGGTTTGGTGGTACCCTGGATGGACTCGCCTGTGGATTGGTGGCTGCTGTAGCCATGGTGATGGATAGAGAGAGCCGAGACAGCACAGAAATGTCACCACCTGGCAGGGAGACATTTGGGGCAAATGCTTGGGCGATTAGATCTGTGTCTCTGGGTGTTGCCTGGCTCCTTGTGCTGCTTTTTGCTGCTCTTGAAGACGTTTAGTGGTGGCTTGGCAGAGGAGGTTATCTTGAACATGCTGCTGTCCAGAAACTGCCAGCGTTTGAAGGTGGGGGGATGTTTGGGTTGCCTGGTTTGACCTGGTAAGCTGAAGAGTGAAATAATTTTCTCCTGGTTGCCTCTGTGTTATGGCTCTGTGATGCATAGGTGCTGTGAGATCTTCCCTCAAAAGCTTTGGTCCTTCAGACTGCAAACCCGGGTTAAGCATGATTCTTAACGGGGAGGGACTTTAAAGTGTTTGGCTCAGATTACCTCAATTATTATCAGAACTGCCAGGAATAAAAATCCATTATTTGCATCAAAATTGTCAGTAGTTTCTCCTCTCTTTTCCAAGCAGATTTCCCAGAGTGGTTTCCCAGGGGGAAGGTCTCCGTTGGAAGTGGTTGGTGTTTTGTCATTTGTAACAGTCAGGAAGACTCTTGGAAACCAGATGAGCAGCTTCATGGGGATAGCCTCAAAACACAGGGCTGGGAGCCCCAGTAGGGCACCGTACAGACACAGGGATGAGCAGCAGCTGTGGGTCCTCATCAGATCTAACTTCTCCTGCTCTGGCATTATCCCTCCATGCCCAAACCAGAAGATGCTGTAGGGACATCTTCAAGTGCCACCTAATTTCATTTGCAACTCACCACCAGGGAGACTGGGCTGGGTCTTTGTGGCCAGGTGCTCCCCAAGCTTATTGCTTGGACCACAAGCCAGAGAGTGGATTAGCAGAGCTGCAAAGTGGCTCGCTTGTTTGTGGGTGGGTGGTTGAAATGTCTGACAAACAGGGCCAGTAATGAAAAGCTGTATCAAACTGTTGCCCTCCAATGGCCTCACTGTGCTGGAGCTGGGGAGGAGAGCTGGAGTCTGACCTTTGAGACCAGCCCGAGTCCACCAGCTGTGCAAGGGTGGTGGCTGATGCCACGTCTTACGCAACCTGCACCCAGTCTCTTCCTGGGGTTGAGAAGGGGAGGGTTGGGAGAAGAGGAACTCAGTCTGCAGCTGCCTTGCAAAATAAATACAAGCTGCACCTTGCTGGTTATTCACAGCATCCCTGTCCTGTCAGGTACTGAAACAGCCAAAATGAAGGTCTGGATCCAGCCCTAAAGGAATTTTGTTTCTCAAACTGAGAATGCAGCAGGCAGTGGAGATGGGAGCAGGGAGCTGCGGGGGTTTCTTCAGATGTGGAGATGCTCAGGTTGGGCTGTCCTGGTCTGGCCATGAGCAGTGGTGAGCTGCTCAGACAGACAGACGTGGTTTGGCTATGTTAGTGCCTGCAGTGATGCTGGTGATGCTATTGCCTTGGGTGAAAGCTGGACAAACAGCCTTGTCTCCCACTGTGGCATGGCACGTGTGCAGCCCTCCATGTCTCAGTTTCCCCTGATGCCTGCTGAGTGCCCAGGCACTCACAGTGACAAGCTTTCCCTGTGCTGTTGGTAACACCACCATCGTGCTGGGGATTGCGACAGAATGGTGTTTGCTCTCCTGCCTTGCATGGCTGAGGGTGGGGATGGGACGAGGACAGGCATGCCCCCAGGAATGGGGCCCATCTGCTGCCCTGCTGGGCCTGACCATGCTCCCTGACAAGCCCAGGGGGTTTTGCCAGGGACCAGGGAGGACTTTAGATTTTTCTGGGTCTCCCACTGCCACCTAGTGATCCATTTCCTACCCTGGACCTGCAGCTCATCCAGCAAGTCCCCCTTGGTTTGGGACTCCACCTATGGTCGATGCTGGGTGAGGACCTGCAGTGGGTCCCCCCAGACAAGCTCGGCCCCAGGGCCAGTGCTCACCTGCACCCCTTGGGCAGGTCACTCATGTACTGAGTGGTCAGTTCTCAGCCTCTGCAGAAAAGGGTTTGAGATGGACTCATGCTCCCTCTTGGGACTTTTTTTTTTTGCAAGCTGATTTTGTTCTTGCTGCCAGCATTTGGGGGGGGGGGGGGGGGGTAGTGGTGATGTCTTTTCTGCTGTGTTTAACTCCAGATTGTTTCAGTCGTTTTCTTACCATGGAAACTCCCAGAGGCAGAGGTGAGGACTTGGTGGCCTATGGCATGGGAGGGGTGGAAATAGGTTCCTCAGGCTCAACAGGGGGGCAAAGCTGCTGAAACAGCCCTTGCAGCTTGAGAAAATACTCACAGGGCTGCACCCTTGGGCACAGCCTTGCCTCTGGGTTGCTGGGACTCATCATTTGATCCCCAAACGCAAAGGAAGCCAAAGCCAAATCCATGCTTGGGGAGCATCTGCACAAGGCTTTATTCTTGTTTCAAAGAGGAGGACAATGCTGATTGTTTTCAGCGTGGTGAGTGCTTTCTCCAGGTTAGCTGGTGACACTTTTCTGTGCTGGATCCTGAACACCCTCAGCTCAAGGAAGTTCAGCGCTGAGCCAGGCACAGCACCAGCCCCAGAACAGGTTAGGGGGAATAATTTAGAGTATGGTGTGTGGGAATGCAGTGTGACTGCAGGGAGGCCGTTCTCCTGCCCTGGCACACCCAGGCTGGAGGCAGGGGAGGGACATTGTACTCAGGTAGTGTCCAGGCTTTAGACACCTCTGCAAACTGCACTGGTGGTGTTCACCATCTTGCCCAAGCAGGTAACTGGCAATGCTGCAAATACACAGGCAGGTGACAAAAGTCCCACCACGCAGTGTGCAAGGGCAGGTTGGAGGTGAGGCGATGTGTAGGACATGGAGGATGCCTGCAGAGGTGAAGGCTGAGCCACAGCTGTGCTGCAAAACCTGCTTGGCAGTGCTGTTCCCCATGTAAGGGTGGGACCTGGATCTGCGGGGTTGGGGTGTGCATGGGGGGGGGCTCAGCATGCCCCCCTGGATGGCAGCAGGGAGGGAGGTTAATGCGGGAGAGGTCTGAGGTGGCCATTGTGGGTCTGTCTGGTGTCCCCTCTTAAACTTCTGGGTGGAGGGTTGTCTGTGGGAAAGCGCTTGCCCACCACCAAGGTACCCCACACGGTCAGTGAATCTTTTTCAAATGCAGGTGGATCCCATTGCTGGACCTGAGGATGATCTGCTGTATCAGTGTGGGAGGCTTGGATGGGTTGGGACAGAGCTCGAAGCGGAGCAGGGTCAGGGCCAGAGCCACCTTCATCTCATTCATGGCAAACTGTTGCCCGATGCAGTTCCTGAGGAGAGGATGACAAATGCTCCTATTGCAGCCTTCATCCCTGACCGCCCCAGAGCTGGGCTCTACCCATGCATGAGCTTCTTGAAGCAGCACCTTTGGGGTGCTGGGGGACCTCCAGCTGCTGCAAGGGTGATGCCCCAGCTTATCTAAGAATCCCCTCATGAAACACCAAAAGGCACCCTGCTCTCTGGTGGGGTATTGCTGTTGTTTGTTAATAAGCATTAAAAAATATATTAAATTGAGAGAACTGGGTGTTTCTTCATAGAAAGTGCTATATGGATCCAGCTCAAAACCCAGAGACCTCAGAAAGGTTATTTTTGACTCTGTGGAGTATCTCCTTTTGCAAGTTACTGAGACCTCAATATCCTGCATCTGTCTATTGCTACACCATGGGAACCACAGAGATTTGGGCCCAGCTTGGGTTTGAGGTACACTGGGTATTTACCCCTAAACAAGGGAGCCTAGTACTCAATGAAGGCAAAAGAAAATGTAAATATCTCCACAAATTCTCAAGAAAAGTATATGAAACTCTACAGTGACCACAGGGCTTGGGGCGTGGGAAATGCTGTGGAGCTGATGGAGCATGGTGGAGATCCCTGTTATGGAAGCCTGCTTGAGTTGGCTAAGCCAACTTGGCTCATGGGTGTTGAGGGAGGATGAGTTTCAGCAGCTTGGCTCTGACCTAGGTCTCCCATGCAAGGCAGCCTACAGGGAAGGAGAGGGACGAAGAATCTCCCACCTGGATCCAGCAGAAAAAGGCAGGAAAGCGTGGGAGTGCCTCTGTGCTGAGTTCTCTGGAGAAAACCTCAGGGGATCATACACCTGTGGGAGCACCAAAGGCCATTTGGTCAGTGTTTGTTCTGACACAAGCAGCACCAGCTTTCCCCCAAGTCCTCAAGGTAGGGCATGGATGTGGCCTCTGTTGCTGCAGGGGAGCTGCCGCTGACATCTCCTTCTGCAAAGCCAGCCAGGTAGATGAGAATCCAGGCAGATGATGAGAAGAAGGCACTGATGGCCATGTGGATTTTCCCCTTGGAGATATCCAGATCACCCACGACCTCACCCAAGATGCCTGCAGGCATTTTCTCATCCATGGCAGTAATGATTGTTAGACTCTCCTTCAGAGATGCCCAATCCTGCCTCTCCAGGGAGCCACTGGAGATAGGCGGCTGTGGACCCTCCTTCAGGTTTCTCAGCTATTTTTTTCCTTGAAGCCTCTAAGACATCAGCTTTGAATCACACAGTGCTCGGAGGGCTTGGGACTTCTCATACTACTCTGGGACCTATGTCTACCCAGGGCAGCTGAAAGCATTCTGAGTATCTCTGTGTCACCATGCAAGAAGATAGACTATTCAACACCCTTTCCCAGCACTTCTACATATTCAAAGCCTTTGTGGTGTTTGGTAACTTCAATGAACTTTGCATTTAGAGTGGGACTGTTGAAATAAGAGGGGAAAAAAAACATGGCAGGGAGGCACAGGCTGCCATATTCAAGGGGAGTATATGTCTGGGCTCAGAGATCATCCTCCCTTTCTTGTTATAAAGGTAAAATACCTCAGGGTCTTCCCACACATCCTGATTCCTGTGGATAGCAAATATATTCAGTCCAACCTGGCAGCCTGGAAAAGAAAAGTGAGAAAAAGCTGGTGACATCTCAGAGTGAAGAACCAGGAGAGGTGTTTGTGGGATGATCTCCCGTCCTGTGTTCTGCAGGGGCTGCTGCAGGAGATCTGGCAGGGACGATATGCAGCCTGTCCAGGCAGGTCACCTCCTGAAGCCCTCAGAGCTGGGCCCCATTTTGGTACCAGTGAATAAACTTTTCGTCTTGGCCAGGATCAACACTCTGCAAGTCCTCTTTGAGCTCTGTGAACACCCCCGTGCCCTGGAACATGTCCTTGGACTCTCTCCAGCCACCCTTCTGGGAGGGTTGAGATGGTGAGCTGTGGTGGCCCTGTACAGCCCTTTGCGAGAGAAAAGAGGCTAGAAGCCCCACCAGCCTGTCCACAGAGCATCTCTTATGAGGATGCCCCACGTGTCACAGACAGCAACATGAAATATCAACAAACTCAACAGACCTGCTGGCAAGCTGCGTCCGTCGGAAAATGTGACAGATTTAGAGAGGTATCGGGACACAGAAGGAACCGGTGGGAACAGGCGCAAGCTCTCTTTGATACACATTGTGGTGTAAGTCATCTTTCCAAGGTCCTCCCTGAAAGCAAACAGGGGGGTCAGGTTGTGTTTGAGTGGCAGCAATGAGGACA
The DNA here is from genome assembly GCF_949628215.1 of Phalacrocorax aristotelis. Lineage (NCBI taxonomy): Eukaryota > Metazoa > Chordata > Aves > Suliformes > Phalacrocoracidae > Phalacrocorax > Phalacrocorax aristotelis. The sequence continues at coordinate 48,983,401 of NC_134281.1, forward strand.
CCAGCAACGGGGACTGGGTGGGCTGGCCCACTGTGTCTCCCATCTGCTGTTGGGCTTTCTCCTTCTAGTCCTCCCTTTGCTGCCAGTATTGCTATGTGAAAAGCAGAGTGACCCAGTGCAAGTGCAGTATAAGGTGGATGAAGTTTCCTTCTCAGGATAAATGAAAAAGTTCAAAGTAAAGGAATAAGAAATCCTAGCTCACCACTCAATGGTATCTCGGTTTCCCAAGATCCCCTGGATCTCCTCCCTGCACCGCTGCTGGTGCTTTGGATATAATGACAGGCAGTACAGGAGCCAGGAGATCCCGCTGGCCGTGGTATCATGACCCGCAAACATGAAGGTGTCCACCTCGGCACGCAGGTCCTCATCAGATAGCCCAACTCCATTTGCATCCTAACAAAGAGGAGAGTATATATTTCTCAAGTGCACATTAATTGGACTTGATCCTTTGGGTATAAAAATAACCCCAGATGATGATGGATTTGGTGTCTCTTGTATCTCCCTGTACATCAGGAAGTAAGCCAGTAGAAAATATATCCAATACATATGAAAACAGTCAGACCCACTGATTGCTGACACTGCAGTCAACAGAGCTACAGAGTTGGGCTTTGGTGGGATACCAGATCCAGTCCTTCAGAAGGACTTTTTGATCCCCTGCCAAGGGGCCTTGTTACGTTTTTCAGTAGTTTGGTTTGGACAACTTTTCTTTTAGACTGAGACACAAAAGAAAGCAGTGGCTCTAGAAGGACAGAGTGAGCACAGAGTGTATCTCCTTCCTGAACATGAAGTGGCAGCTTCTGTCCAGAGTATCTGAAGGTGTATGTGAAGTTAAAACTACAGATGGTAAGAAACAAAACCTCTTAAGAGGGTTACAGCCAAGCTGGCCTCCTTGTAACCTTTCCAAAGATCTCATTCTTCTCTGGTTTCTGACAGGTCACTTATTTTAAATTATTAATGAGCTCAATGAAAATTAACATGGAAGATTAAAGTCGGTCTGAGCTATTTATGTTCAATCACTGCACCTCACACATTTCTATTTCCTTCCCTTTCAATCCACCTTGCCCCGAGCTAGGAAATTTGGAGCGTGGAAGCTGTTTCCAGCAACTCCAGCAAGGGGTGGTCATCTCCCTTCTGATACATCTCCAGTGCCATGTGGGTATGTTCTTAGGCATTTGATACTGTTATTTCATTCACCTTGGTACAGAGAAGAATGTCCAGAAAATCCAGGTTTCTCTTCTTCTGGATCTTGTCAAGTTCCTTCTCACCGGAAAGCAACATCTTTCTCTCTTTTATTACCTTATCTGCACAGAAGAATGACCAGTTAGATGCATCCTGCCCCTCCAGAAACCTCATGCACTTGTCCACTCAGTAAGCAGCTTGGACTCCATTTAATGTGTAACCTTCTGGCCAGTGCATGCTGCAACCCCTCTCTGAGATACAAGTGTGGGAGAGGTTCAGCTGGGAGACAGGGCTGGGGAGAAAGCAGGAGAAATACCTGTGTGGCTATGGGCCAGCTTGCAGGCATCCCGAAAGTCACAGCCTTTGCGAGTCAAGTCATAGAAGACATCCTTGTAAGAAAAATTTTGGACTCTATTGCTCACAAGGTAGCTCAGGTCATAAACAGCTCTGATATAATAGTCTGAGTTGCTGTAAGGCGACCAAGGTTAAAGCTGGTGTTAGCGACATGAGAGGGGAAACAGGAGCACTTGCTTCCTCAGAATTTGAAAGTTCAGGCACTGACCTCTGAGTCTGACAGTTGGTATTACAGCTGAAGGCGCATTTCATGATGCTGTCTAGTGTCATCAAGCTGACATCTTGAAAGAGCTCCACTGACTTCCTCTCTGTGTTCTTCTTTTCCCATTTATCCTAGTGGTGAAGACAGGGGTAAGGAAGGACAGACTGCCATGTATGATGAGGACATGTTTTCCTGTCTCTCTTCCCAGACCCACGCTGCTAATGACTTCCTTTTTTTTTTTCAAGCAGAGGCCTTAGTTCACTATATATTCTGTGAATCTAATCAAATCCTTCTGTCCATTTCTTTTTCCAGGTTTACCATTACTGGGCTAGGAAAGGATATTCTAGCAGTTGTTAATTTTATTGGAAAGCGGGTGGAAGAGAGAATAAGTGAAATGGCCAGAGGAAGGTTGGGGGAGCAGTTTCAGAACTTCAGAACTACCCCAAAATTTCAATGAAACTCTAGGAACGATCTATGTCCAGTCTTTTTCCCTCAGTCATCCCCAGACCTGATTATTTTTGCTGGTGCACAGCTGAAAGATAAAAGTAGCAGGAGTGGTGATTCTTACCAGCATCACTTTGACTGAGTCTGACATCAGGGCCACATAAGATTTCAACACGTTGTAATGAAAGGCTGGGGTGAGCAGCTTCCGATGCTGGAACCATTTGGTTCCGTCCAAGATCAACAGCCCATGCCCTGGAGACACAATCAGCAAAGGCGCAATCAGCTGCTCCAGACTCTGATCACGGCTCTGACAGCCTCACTACTGCTTTTGGCCAAGTGCAGACTAACGTGCGTGGTCTGGGGGGAGGAAGGGTAGTTGGTGGAGCCTTTTCTCCAGCCTCTCTAAGGCCATTCACAGTGGCGCTCTTTGGATGGAGGAGAAGCATGCCTGCCTTTCCTTCACTGCAACCATCTGTGCATGCCTAACCTACCCTGAAACACAAACCTTGATGGCAGAGGCACAGGAATTGCCCTCTCAGGTGGGTCTTTCTGCCCTAAATGAAATACCTGGGTGCCTTTTGCAGCACACACTGACAGTTGCTAGCAGGACCCTGGAGGGTTACCTCAAAGCTGTGTGCAAGCCATGAACCTCCCTGCCCTTGGTGTGTATCACCCCAGTTATCTGTGGTAGCATTCAGTCCCTAAGGAAACTGAACATTGCTTTGTGGAGGCCAGGGTGTGTAATTCAAGGCAAAGCCACCTGATGTGCTCCACGACTTGGTGGGCACCACTGGTACTAATGCTTACACCTAGACACACCCTCCCATTACAGAAGCTCTGGTTTTAGAATGGAAGAAAGGAAAAATAAAGGAAGACAAGAGAGAAGCCAATGAAATGTGCAACACAGCAGAAAGGGTTAATGGAAGAAAATGACTTACCAATCCAGGGAACTAAGAATTTGTAGGGTACCTTGGGCTTGCGATCTGTAAAACAAAGTAGATACCAGAACAGTATGAATGGATAATAAATTCAATATAACAAAAGAGAAAATTCAGACTAAATTGGCATTAGAGTTCACCCTCTAAATCACAATGTAGAATTAGTCTTATTTTAGTATGTAAAATACCCTAATAGTAGAGGTAGAGTTTAAAAGTGATCTTCTACAAATATGACCTCAGTGGACTTAGGAAAACCAGAGAAAGGTTTAACGAAAATTGTGTGTGGAAAAGAAATGGCCGTGGCAAACCTCAAAGCTGAGAAAATGGATGGGAGTTACTAGAGATGCCCATGTATGTACCACTCACAGGCACCATGCTCCACGGAAAAGAGCAGAGAAGAAGACTTGAAATGTCTTCTGAGACCCATTGCCATGCCAGCTCTCCTATATTATGGGGTTTACTGGGAAGCACAGATTATGTGGTGGTAGATGCCATAGAAGACAGTAAGATCAATGATAATGTCAACAGTGGACTGGGAGGAACAAGCACGTGGTCACTATTTTGCATGAGAATACAAACTGTTCCATGAAACCTGGGGTGGGCTGGGAGTTCACAAAGGGGAACAAAGGAGGAATTGCAATAGCTGTGAAGCAAGCCGGTAGAGGGGGTGACTCCAGGCAAGGTTCCCATGATTTTCTCAGTAGGTAAGTGTCAAGGACGTGATGTCCCAAAACCAGATGTAGAGACTTACCTGTTCGACCAAGTATGCTTTTGGCATATTCAGGATGGTGGATTACAAGAGAAGGCAGGACTGGTCCAAGCCATCTGGGAAAAGCATGAGGGTATTCTTCTCCCCATGACACCATCTGATTTAATATTTTATCTGTAGTTATCTGCAATGACAGTTAAGCAGGGACTGAATTCAGGCAAAAAAAGAGGGGTGTGCCAGGGAGCACAGAGGCTAAACTTGCCCTGTCACAGAAAGCACATGCAAGACATCTTCTCCTGGGAAATGGGGAGATTGTGGGCAGACTTGCCACTGGGGGGGCTTTCCATGCTGCAGGTGGAGGAGATGCTGGGACCATGCAGAGGTGGTTAAGCTGCCTGAGCCACCACATCCCTGCAGCACAAGGCAGCTCCATGGAGAGGCCCTAGCTGGGGCCTGGCTGTGGTTGAGCTGCGTTAGGACAGCCTGGGCTCCAAGCAGTTGGAGTTGCACTTGGGAGATACAGCTGCCATGGGCAATGCCAGGACACCTGGTAAACAGGCCAGGTGGACCAAGTCTGTTACACCCGTGTTCTCTAAATTCAGCAGTGCAAGGCGGGCATGCGATGTGAAAGCAAAAATATCTTCACTAAAGGATGAAAATGGCTGCAATAAAATGCCCTGCTTTTGTGGCCATGTCTTCTTAAGTGGCTGTAGCGGGAGAGACCCTTATTGGTAGAAGGTTTAATGCAGAAAAGAGGCATTTTATGGTTGCTCATATTTAAGTAACTTCACAAAAGTCCCAGAAAACACTTACCTCCATGTTTAAGCACATGATCAAAAAAGACATGGCTCTGTTTATTACCAAAAGATGCCCATCTCATATCCAGGCACCCTTTCTGCCTGCCCTGCAAAAGTTGTGGAATTCCCTGTGCGGAGGTCCTCCCCTGTAGGAAAGGACACAAGCAGGGGACATGCACACAGCACCTGGTGCACCCTCTCATCCTGTCTGATATCTTCAACAGTTGTGGGGACAAACCCACCCTGACTGAGTCCAGCTCCCTCCTTACCAGATGATTGTGGCCATAGAGCCAGTGTTTCGGTGGACCAGGGAATGCCTCCAGAGCTTTGATGAGTTTCTTCCTCTCCCGGTAGAACTGGGCCGCCTTCAGCAGCACGAAGATGACACCAAGCACCACAGACAGCTGCAGAAAGACAGCAGAAGGTCTGGCTATGCTGTCCAGCAGAGACACCATGCTGGCCCTGCAACCAGGATGCCTGACACTGCCTTCTCCTGCCTGCTTCTCTTCTGCTCCTCCTGTGCTCGTGCCTGATGGGGTGCTAGATGCAGGTAAACATCCTGTCTCCCCTGCTCTACTGGAGCTGAGCCTGGTGCAGCACTGCTGGCAGCAATTTATAGCAGCAGGAACATCACAGTAAGCAATACATCAGCTTGGCCAGCAGCCTGATTGCCTGCTGCTCCTACTCACCCTTTGACCTGCTTCCAGCAACCTGTGGATGGAGTCAGCTTGTTAACAAACAACCTGTACATATTTGCTACTTTCTTTGAAATCCCATACATCCCAGCAGCGACAGAAAGCACTCACATTCATTCGTGCCCAGGTGGACGAAGCCATAGGAGGGAGCAATTAAGAGGTACTCAGGCTTGGGCTCCAGCTGAGCTCTGTGTTGTCCTCAGCCAAATTCAGGTCTGGAAGCCATTCATCCACCTGTGTGAAGTGAGGAACAAATGGGCCACCTCTGCCAAACACATAGGCTGGTAAGATCCAGCCACCACCAGCTGTAAAAACAGTGCTCTGAGTGACTGAAATATCATACAGCATTGCTGGACTATAACCAAGAGAACAGACATAACCCAATCAGTACACAAGGGACTGTGGCCCTGTTCTCCAAGAGGTTCTATGAGAGAGCCAAGCCAGGAGACAAAACTACTGCCCAGGAGAATTACCATGGTGCATAGGTAAGACAAGGAGAGGGGGAGCAGCAGAGCACTAATATGAGCTGCAGCAAGATGGAAAGCATGCCTAACCTGATAGGGAGGCATGATGGTGAGGTCATGTTCCTTCTACAGCCCTGGTGAGTCCTTCCCCTGTCTGCATGGCATCTCACCATCCTCCAAAAAAGGCTCTACATCACCACAATTGTCTCCAGCACAGTGCCTGATTGGGCCCCAGGTAGGACCCTGTCTAGCAATCCCTGAGCAGATCCTGCTGGTTTCCTGGGCTCACATCCTATAGGCACAGAAGCCTGGAATGGCCTGGAGGGAACTTCAGGTTTGCTGGAGGACTTGGGCTGTAAGCCTGCTGTGCGTGGGTGACTTCCAGGCATATTGCAAAGAGGAGGATCCCCAGATGGGCTGAAATAATTTCTCATTTGGGTGTTGGGATATTACGAGGATCAAATGGGTCATTAGCTGCTAAACCTGGTAGTCTGATGTGCTACTACAGAGGGGCTGCTGATTTTTGTGGGTGTTTCTCTTCAGCTTAACATATCTCTGAGATGAGGGTCTTCTGATATTTGGGCACTTTCCTTTAGTTTTTAGTCTAAATTATGCCATGGCCAATTGAAACCCATGTTTTCTGCTAGTAGAGTCATTTTACTGAAAAACTACTGTTTATCTAGTGTTCATTGTCCAGATGTATCCTTTTTATAATGACAGAGACATGGAGATCACTGGCTGAAGTGAATCTGCACAGACCCAATGAAAATATTTAAACTTTTTAGACAGAAAGAGTGTACAGAAAAATCCTACAAGATCCACTGTTTGGGAAGTACCTGACTCCACAAAAATGTCTGAAAGTTAGTGATGTGCGTTAACTTTTCCCTCAGCTGGCTTGTGGCCTATTCATTAATTAATGATTGCAAAGGAAAAGCCCTAGGTACAGAGGGTACCATTTGTATTTCAGTCTCAGGGACATTTAAAGTGTCTGGCTGCTACAAACCCGTGCAAAGGATTGTAGATATATTGCTCATCCACTGTGATATGTTGCTCACTGCAAACAGGCTGAAGGTTATGGCGTGTGCCAGTTTGAATGTAGCATGGGAAGGTGCCCAGCTGTGAAAGAGCATCCTACGCTCTTTGAGATAAAAATCAACAGACTACAGAAATGCTTAGGTGTGGTGCAGGTGCCTGGCATTTCTCAACAATAAGTCTTCCTAAAGTAACTCCCTTTTCACTTGAAATCTTTGCATGCAACTTCTCTGAGCTTTCAACCCTCTTGGCAGCTCACAGTAGAAAGCAGCATATTTGAGGGCATTTGGGACTGTTTTACTCTGGATTTGTGCAGATTCTCTTGCCAAAATGCACAACGTAATTCAGCATGGCTTTTTTTTTTTCCTCTTTATGGGTGGGTACACTAGTGCACAAAGCAGGGAGACTCATCCTGACCCTCTTTCCAACACAGGCACTGCAATATTACCTGTGGGTCCTTTTGAGGGAGAGGATTTGTCCTCCCTGCCACACAGCTAGAGGATGCTGAGTGCTGCACAAAGGCTTGACCTTGCAGCTGAATGGTTCACAGAGGGTTCAGGTGGCTCCATCTTCACGTCTCTTGGTGGGATGTTTGACTGTGCATCCCACTGTTTCTGTCTCCTCATGGAAGTTCAGCTGTCGATTTTCTGGGTGCACATCAATCCCTCTGCTGATGTTAGCTAGTGTGGTACGTAGTCTCTGTCATGTGCATCATCACCTGGTTCTCAGGGATATTTTGCAAATGCTCAGGCATGATGTGTTGGAATTGGCAGTTTCTAACGTTGGTCTCCAGCTCCAGCAATGATGGTGTTTCAGGAGCTCCTGACACACTTCTGGGTTTGCATCCTGAGGCTGGCAACCTGGACATTTCCACAAAAGATGGGACTAGAATGCTGACATTGAGTTACCTGCCATCAAGGGTACCCAGGGCACAAAAGGCACTGGGCATGTCAGCTGGCTAACAGCCAGCTCCTACCATGCATGTCCAGATGCCTGTTAAAGTTTGGGCTGAAGAGGGGGTCTGTGCATTGCAGAGTAGACGACTGCTCTAGAAATATAGTGTTATCTCTTGAAAGACATCAACTCTATGATCTACTCTCACACTGTTCCTGCGCTGCAAATACCCATTTGCTAATCTGCCAACATTGTCTATCACACTAAGTTTCTTTGGCATTTCCCCAGAAATAATGATTGCTTAAGTTCCTCAGCTGGGGTAAGGTGTCCACTACAGCTGTCTGCATGGCGCTGGGCTTTCGTTAACATGGCAGGAAGATGTATTGCAAAAAGACAATGACAACAGTTGAAAATCTCTTACAGCTCCTCAGACTCAGGTGCTTTGGCTGCATAAGCCCTGTCCTAGCACATTTCTTCAGCTCCCCAGCGTGACTGTGTCCTGAAAAGGACCCCTGTAACCTATTTTAAGATGGAGCCTTTGGTTTTTCAGACTGGGAAGAAGGAGTTATGTCCTCTGGCTGGCATTTGTTATCCCGCTTTCTCCCCATCACCATTGTTGACATGCCTCATCCTGTGGGCCAGAGCCTGGTAAGTCATTAAAGCCACATCCATCAACAATTTTAAAATTTAAAGAACACACTGACTGTCCTTGTGTTGCCTTGGGGAACATCCCTGGCAGGCACTGAACGGCATTAACTTTTCACACACTTGGCCATCTTCATAAAACTAAGTGTATCTTATTATGCCAAGCCAGCTGGATCTGTGCGAAAGTTCAAAGGAGAGTTAAAGGTTGTTCTTTAGGGGGCAGAAGGCTGCAGTCTATCAAGTTAGGCATTTCTTAGGGAAGGCTCTGTAGCCAGAGCAAGAGGCACAAGCTCTGCCATGACAACTTCACACTCCTGAGCAGGAACACCTGACCCCAGAGACCTCACGGCCATGGACAGTGTAGAAGACACATCTGCTTCTCTGCTTCTTCCTGTGATCCTCTGCCTGTCCTGCAGCACCGTGATTAATAGGCTTCCCATCAGGAGAGGAGGCAGTACAGGTTGGTTGGCCAGCTGGCCGGTTGGCTGGCTGGCCAGGTGGCTGGGAAGCATGTGGATGGCAGTTGTTTGGGAGGCTCCTGCTGAGGCTTCTTGCCCATCTGAGGAGATGGAGAAGGATGAGCATTCAGCACAAAGAGCCGCTTTTGGGCTGCCTGAGCCAGATCTATGGCTTTGCAGGCTGCCTTGAAAATGTGGGACTGACCTAAATAGATTGGGCACGCGAAGGGTGTTGAGGACATTGATGTTACCATGTTCTTTCTCTTGTTATCAGATGAGGTCACAGAGAGGGTTTGGACAGGTCTGCCATGATGCTTGGGATTAATCTTGAAGTTAGGTTCAAGTGGTATATGCTACAAGAGACCCCATGCCCCATCTGCAGTGCATCACAGGCTCTGCCCCAAAGCTGTTCCTCTAGGCTTTTTTTCCTCTCAACTAGCTCTAAAATGGCCTTTAGGTTCTTTCAGAGACCTCCGTCTAGGAAACAGTCCATGAACAACTAGCCTCTTATCTGACCTTGCCAGTGACTATGGATGGGAGGGAGGAGAAAGGGACCTCCATGGAGCTGAGGACATTGGAAGGTGGGATTGCTAGTGTGGGTCCCTCATGTGAAGACCTGCAGCACACTTATAAATCCAACAATGTTGGGTGCCTTACAAGATTCGTGTAAGGAACACAGGGAGAGCTGAGGGCTGAGCATTTTAGCACCAGTGGAGCTGTTTTGGGGTGTCCTGTGGCACCTATCCAATTACTGGACCATCTGATCTGGATCTGGCCAGCACCTTTCAGCAATCACCTACAAAATAACTCAGAAATCCTCCAACACCCATAGGCGGAGGGGCCAGGCTGGTGAAATTGCTGGCATGGCATCAGATGAAACTTTAATAACAACACAGAAATTCTCACTGGTGGCAAAGTCCCTGGGTTAGACAATGGGTTACTGAGCAGGGTGGATTTTTACCCATCTGTCTCCTTGATAGTTATTTAATAACCAGTAACAAATGTTGAACATGGAGCCAAGAGGATATGGGTTGTTTTGAAGGTCAAGTGAGATGTCAAGCGTTCAGCTTATAGGGAGGGGACATAGGGGACAGAGTGGCTAAACCGACATTTATGGGGATTTGGAAGAAGAATCTGAGCTTGGGTGATAGCAAATCTGAGTGCCTAATCCAGCCTCCAGCCTCTGCATTTTCTGTTTCACTGGTGGAGGGGAAAGAAATGCCCTTCTCACATATTGCAGAGATTTCATGGAAAGAGGGGCTATGAACATTTGGTCTGACACTTTTTAGCACAGCCTGAGGATGAAAACTCAGGGTTTTTTGCAGGGGAAGAAACTGTGGAAGCTCAAAAGAGAAAGCAAAGTGGCCACAGAGCTGCAAGCGGAGAAAACTGAAAGGGAGCAGCACTGGTCTGGTCATCATAAGGGACTGGAACAAGGCCAGAAACAGCCTGCCCAGTGCCAGGAGAACCTACAGCCCTGTTTTCCCAGGTGTCCACACTGAAGCAAAGAGCCTCCAAAAGAAGACCTCAGCATGAAGAAGCATCTACAAGTGTTCTGATAGCCAGAGTGGTCTGGGGAGGTTGGCAGGGTGAACAGTGTCTTGGTTTGACCTTCTGGACATCTAAGGCTGGCAAAACTGCAGTTGGGTGTTAAAGGACACTTGGAAGGTCATCAAATATTTGCAAAGAGCCTCTGCATGGTTGCCTCGATGATGTGGATAGCCACATGATAGCAATGTATGCTGTGACAGGTCATGCCATAAACAAAAAACCGCAAATGTTACACTGAAGAATTCCCACCCCATACCACAACCATGGACACATCAAGCTGAGCTGTGGAAGTTGCTTTCAGGGTCTTGGGAATATCTCTGCTTAATTTAGACACCCAAACAGAAGAAGGAGAGGATCTTCTTCACTGATTTAACTCATACTGTTGACATTCACTGTGGAACAATTGGTTTACTGAGCAGGTGAAATTTAGGTGGCAAATCAATACCTTGCCCCAGAGAGTGACCTTGCAGCAGATGCTTTCCCGGGTGTGCCTGTGTTTTTTCAAATAGGAAGAAGAGTCCAGGCCCATCTGTCCCTGTGTGTTCCTGCAGTGCTTAGTGATGACAGATGAAATGTAGCTGTAATGCCAAAAAAAATAATAACGTTTCAGGCTTCCAAACACATGATATATGAGGAAATCACAGCAAAAGCCTAGCAAGTGTTGCAGAGTAATGGGAACTGCCTGGATCCCATCTGACCACACATGTCTCAAGGATGAATTTATATCTGGAAGTATTTAATACAGCTGTCTTACAAATATTTTGCAATTCTCACTTCATTTACAGGCTGCTTCCAGTGTACAATCCCAGTGGGGTTTAGATGGGAATTGCTGGTACCATCTAATAACAGATTTGCCCAGAGAGCAGTGTGGGTCCTGTGCAGGGATTACATACCCCGGTGGTGTGAGCAAGCTGCTCTTGCCCCTGGTTCTGCTGCTCCTGTTGTGCTTGGAGGTGTGTGAGAATGTACCGCCACCAGGCTGTGATGGACAGGTGCCCTTTACGTGACCAGGATGTGGCTCTACATCTATTACGACAAACTCTGTAGGGAAAGGAATATCTGCATGAGTAGATGGAGTCTTTGCCCTGCCATTATTGACAGACTAAGCTATAGCAATGAGAAAAATCCAAGATCTTTTTAACAAAAACAAAGACTTACTCTGTTGCACCCCGCATAGCCCCTCTCACGAATTCTGTTAAATTAGTTATCTGAAGGTCTGAATCAGGCAGTCCAAGCTCAGCTTATCATCTTTGCAATTACCCTTTCTGCAGAAAGTAGGGGAGGATTAAAGAATGAGGCAACCTCTCTGCATCTAGTTCTTGACTGCCTTTATTGCTCTGAGTTATACATCCTGTGTCGCCAGGTCTTTTTAGGTCTTTTCATTACTACCATGTCTCTAATATCTTGGAGAGGAAAGGTACCTGGGGGGAGGCGTGCTCAGAAATTACGTCTGGAAAGATCTCTCTCACTCTCCCTCTAGGACATAGTTACCCCAGAAGCCGTCTTGCAGCCTCAGCCCAGCTGTCCAGTTCAAAAGCAGAGCAGCCATAGAAGATGTGGGATGCAGGATGTGGGATGATGCGGGACGTGGGATGCAGGATGCAGGATATGGGCTATAGGATGCGGGATGCAGGATGCGGGATGCAGGATGTGGGACGCAGGATGCGGGACCTGGGCTGGCTGGCCTGGCATGCAGTGCTGACCCGCGTGGCTCGGGGAGATTGGGGGCTGGGCTGCCATTTGTGGCATTATTTAGAAGAGTGTGACTCTAGCTCCTGGCCTTGGAGGGTGTTAGTGCCAAGAAGAGCTTTGTGTGCAGATCTGATGCTGGGTTTGGGTATGCGACTGCACGGGGAATTGGGCGCCGCTCCCCTCCCATGCCAACAAGCCACAAGCACAACACACAGAGGAGGATGAGAAAGTTGTGGAGCACCTTTCCTTTTCCTCTTCACATCGGAAGAGGCAATTTTTTAGTGAATCTTAAAAGACATGGTGGGGGGACAATGACTGAGCAGGGTGAAGGCAGGAGCAGCCTGGCTTTTCTGCCCCATGGCCAGGAACATACACATGTTGGACAATCCAGTTGGGAAAGCAGCAGTGCAGCCTTTCCTCTACCCCCAATTCAGTCCACTCCCAAAAACCAGACCAGAGGTACCCCACTGTAGCCTTACAGCACACTCATTGCCTTCTTTGGGCTTTTGGATTAAGCAGCAAAAATGGTGACCTGCTCTTAAAAGCTCTAAAAATGCAAATTCCCCAGGCAACCTGTGTCAGGGTTCAAGAAACCTTAGGGAGTGCTTTATGCTATGTAATCTGTATCTACCTAAATGAAATTTAGCAGCTGCCATTTATTTACACCAGGACTGTTATGCCAAGTTCCCCAATTTGGTGCCCTTTTACCCACTCCCTTTCAGTGGGTAAACCATGATTTCAGCCTTGTGCTCTTGCTCGTCAGATGTTCTTGCTTTAATCTTTCACATTTGCATGCCAAAGTTCATCCACTCCTTTTAGATGGTATTTTTTTTTCAAATCTTATCTTTAAAGAAAACTTAATCCAATACAGAGATGCATGTCATTTGCTTCTAGTGACTTCAGCTATTTTGATTAAAAATTTTCTCATTTTACACTTTGGAATATGTAGGCAAGATACATTTTGGAATAAATGCAGTTGCCTTTATACTTAAATCTCCAAACAGGGTTGAAGGACACTGTCTCGTTTCATCTAGTGAAAGGAGATGCAAGTGAAAAATTTTTGAGAAATATTTGTATTTATGTATCCAAGTATGATGTTTGCTTTGATTACAACAGCTGGATATTATTGATTTGCATTACCTTTGTGAGTCTCTATATCTACAAAATACCTTTTGGGGAGATTGTTGCCTATCAGTCATTTCCCCTCTTGGTTTCGTGCAACGGCTGTGCCTGCTCTTGTGCTTTGTGCCTGTGCTCACGGACTTGCATCCTATTCACTTGAGCATTTTTTCAATTTATCAAGATAATTTTGAATCCTAATACCACCCTCCAAAGTGCTTGTGACTTCTCATAGTTTTATAACATTTTACATTTTGATAAGAACACTCTGTCTCTCTCCATTGCAGGGATATCTCACATTTCAACTCAAGAGCTGCATCTCACGTCCAGAGAGGGGACAGGCAGCTGGAGCATGCGGGCGCTCACCCAGGCTGCCCTGGCGCAGTGGCTGCAGCCCCAGTGAGCATCCCCTGCAAAGAGGGTGCTGTCGTTCTGACGTTCCCCCTTCTTTGAGAGGAGCTGGCTCAGACCAAAATAAATTGGATTAACTCAGAAGTGAAAATAAGTTAAGCCGGGATTGTTTTCCTGGTGTAGGTGGAAAGCCAACATTGCCAAAGGGCAGGAAATAGACATGAAAAAGCACATGGAAAAGCACATTTACTGAGAAATCTTATTTTAATTTTACTTTCTAGAGTCCTGATCCTTATGTATATAAGTGAGAGCAATTTTGTGCTGACTGAGCTGCCATTTGACAAAGACTGCCTTTACACATAATGTTGTGGTTTAGCCAAAACCAGCACACGTAAGCCTAAATATATTTTCAAAATATATATTTCTCGTTATAAGTTCAGATTTGTTCTTTTGGTGGAATTCATTACAAAGGAAGGAAGTAGCTCCATCGTTCAGATTATAATGTTATAATGTGGGGTTCAACAATTTTATGATTTTTTCTAAGTCACCTCCAGCGATTATTCCACATAATCCACGCCGTGACTATAGTCACTTCTGGGACCAATCGACGGGCTGAGCCTCTCTTCCCGCCCCACTGGGACACCTTTGGGTAAGATTGGAAACCTCTGTAGAGCCACTTTAAATCCCTAACATCTTAGAGTTGCTTCATATTTGTTTAGCATACTTGTAGCCTAGCAGTGTACTCGTATATCTTTGCTATTTTGGTATGTCTTGTAACCAGCAATCTTATCACCGGTAATCCAAAGAACCTGTGTATCTGTTGCTTTAATAAATTGTACCATTCATAAATCTAGCCATGACCGTTCTCATTGAATGCCACCAGCCGGGGCATCTGGCAAACTAGTTACTAACAACAAATACTCTGATGAGTGGTTACCTCTACAACCCTTAGAAAATAAACTGTTGACCAAGTCTGAGACTAAGACTGGACTTAGCCACACCTAGACTCCTCTCTGAGGAGCTTAGAAAGGGAGTCCTGTCTGAACCTCATGACTCAATGGTAGGGTCTCTCCCTAGCCACTCCTCAGACTCCTACTGTTAACGCAACAGAGTGAAAGATGACACAAGTTATTTATATTATCTCTGTTATTTATTATGGGCACCCTTTGTGTATTTAAAATTAAAATTGGACAAAACCTTGTGTTTGATATATCATTCTGTTAATGGGGCTCACCAGTGACTGGGTTGCAGTGTTGATAGCGTAGCACAGTGTATTCCACAAAAAGATCCTCCTGGTTCACTCCTGCTTTCTATCTGCCTTGTCTCTGCAGATGAGAGCTGCATGAAGTCAGCCACTGTCTTACTGCACGGCAGCCTGCTTACAATGCTGGAACCACAGCTGGCATCACCGCAATGCTAATTGCAACAGCAGCATTTGGGATTTCCCAGTTTGACACTTTCTACGCCAATGATTCCCGCAGAGGCAGAGAACAGCTCCCTTGTGTCCTCCAGTGTACTCAAGCATACAGTTCTCATAACATTATCAGCTTAGGAAAATTAAAAAAAAAAAAAAAAGAGATGTAAAAAAATCCCACTTCTAACTATCAGAACTCCCCCTTGCAGCTTTAAATGAATATTGCACATAGGACCCCTGTTGAGATGTTGCCCATGTGAGATGCCATGTTGGCTGTGGCTGGAGACCCGTGGGCAGGGGCCAGGCCAGATGCCCCCCCGAGTTGTCTCTTGCTGCTTGTGGATTTCCTCTCCATCTCCCATTTCTAAAGGGGTTTTACACCCTATTTGTGATGAAGCAGGCAAGCATCAGCAATAAAAACTGACGCAGCTGCGGTTACAGGAATAATTACTGGTTTATTAACACAAAAATTACAGAACATTTTGCAGTTTAGGCAGAATTTCAGAGCCCAAACTGGAATCAGTGCTTTCAACAAAACAGACGCATTGAGCGCGAGAAGAGAGACAGAGTTCTGCCAGGGGCTGTCCCTGCTGCAGGCGAGGTGGGCTGACCTCTAGGCACTGAGGAAGGTGCCGACGACGGAGCAGGGCTGGGAATGGTCACGGATTCGGCCAGGACATGAGGGCAAAGGCAGGATTTGGTAAGGAGGAAGCTGGTGGGACCCGCAGATGTTCTCAGGCCCCTTGCAGTGGGAGGACAACCCTCACGGCAGCTTTGGTTGGGCTCTGCAGTGGGACGAGGGGAAAGCCAGCAAGGAGGCATGGCCACGCCTGGCTGCTCCGAGATCCAGGGTACCTGGGCCCAGGCCAGAAAGGGCTTTCAGCTGGTGGAAGAAGCACATAAATCAGGAATCCTCATCCCCAACCCTGCCCTGCACCTTTTGCCCCCGAGAAACACTGTCCTGTCATCTGCTTGGTCCCCCCCCGGCGAACGCAGGACGTTTTCCAGCATCAGTGGATTTTCTTTAGATACAGGTGAATCCCATTCTTGGAGCGAAGGATGATTTGAGGTATTTTGCAGGGAGGTTTGGCGAGATCAGGCGAGAGCTCGAAGCGGAGCAGGGTCAGGGCCAGCGCCACCTTCATTTCATTCATGGCAAACTGCTGCCCGATGCAGTTCCTGGGGTAAAACCAAGCAGCTCAGACACCTGATCTCAGTGCTGGGCACAGATAAACCCCCACAGCTGGACCCTCCCTTTCACGCCAGCACACAACCCTTCCCCTCGGCCGCTCTGGGGGTCCCAGCCAGTGTTTTGGGTGGCAAAAGCAGGGGCATGGGCAGAGCCGAGGAAATCTGGGGCAGCATCAGGGAGAGCAGCTCCTGAATGTTCAATGAGCACAGAGAGGGAGGGGAGATGGAGAAGCCATCAGAGCTGAGGCAGCAGGTCTCCAGGCAGGAGGATCTGCAACATGTTTGCCTTGTTGGGATGAGCAAAAGGCAAAGGGAAGGACTGGGAGGAGGGGACAAGGGGGAATCAAAGGATGAGGGGGTGGGATGGGGCCTCTGCATCAAGGACAGGAGGACAGGAGCTGTCCATGGATACTGCGGGATGCTGCAAGCTCCCTGCGTGACGCCAGCAGGATGCTCAGAAGCATTGGGACCCTGTTTGCTGTCCTCAAGAGGGGCCCGGCGATGTTTCTTTCCCATTTTGCCTGCTGCTATCAGAACCCCACTGTGGCACAAATGCTTGTTATGTGCTCATGAAATATTTAACGCTGCGAGGCCAGGACTTCAGGCGGCGGCCTCTGAAAGCACTCTGCAAGTGATTCCCCAACAGCAATTACAACAGCAGGACACACTCCTCAGGCTGAGCAGTTTCCAGGGATGCATATTTTCTCTCCCTGCTACTCCTTCAGCGTTCAATACACCTTACCTCATTCCAGCAGAAAAAGGCAGAAAGGCATGAGAGTGTCTGCCAGAGATGTTCTCCAGGGAAAACCGCAAAGGGTCAAACACCTGGAAACAAAGAATAGGCAGCAAGAAAAAACAGTTATTTAAGGAACATGGTACTGACCGGTATCTTCAGAAATCTGACACTCCATAATTTCTGAACAACCCCACTGGAGAGAGAATTCATTTTGAGGTGGACTGCAATTCATATACCAGACTCCCTTGCCTTCCACTGAGCCTTGCAATGGTGCTGCCAAGACAAACCAGACAGAGATATGATGAAAACTGGGGAGCCAGCACCCAATTCTCCACCTGTAGGCTGAGCAAAAAATCACCTTTTTGCCTGTTAATACAACAAGCTCTTCAGAGCACTTTGTCTTACTGTTTGGGCAGCATCCCGCCCTAACGCTGCTGTCTCACTGCCCTGTGCTGCAGCTGGCTGAGACTAACGCAAGGCAGTCACGTCTCAGCGTGGTTCCCATGGCCAAAGAAGCTCAGCAGGAAGGTGGGGCTCTGCTCTCCTCCTAACAGCTGAAGAGGACATTTGAAGAGGCACAGCATAAAGGGGAAAAATTACTAGAAGGGCAAAAGAAAACTTACCAAAGGGTCTTTCCATACCATGGGGTTTCTGTGAATAAGATAAATGCTTATTGCAGCGACACTGCCTGTAAAACAATTGAGGAAGAGAAAAAGGCTCAGTGGCAAAGAAACTAAAGAAGTTGCTGTTTAAATCATTATGGTCTTATCTGTCAATTGGAAACTGATGAAGGGTTTGTCATTGGCTTTAGAGAAAACTAAATATTTTCCGTTTGTTTAGTAGTAAGCAGCCACACAGTGGAAATGAGGAAGGCACCGGCACCGTAGGCACATCGTCCCCCCACCAACACTGTCTGCTTGTGTGCTAAAGCAGAGAACGAAAGCAGTAGCACAGGGCAATCCCCACGCCACAAGTCAGGATGGTACTGGTCCCCGTTCCCCTGCGCCTGCAGTTTGCCAAAATGGGTGAACCATGGGCTCACGCTTGGCCAGGAAGAGAAGGGATTTTGGAAACAGGCACGGCTGCCCTATGGTGGTGGTGGCAGGAAGGATGTCATGGGCATGCCGCTGTACAGCCCAGACCTCAGTCTATCAACAGGATGCCAACATCTGCACAGTCCTATCTGAACATCTGTGCTGGCAAGGACCAGGTCACAGAGGCAGGGCTGTCGCCTTAGCTCTGCGGCAGGCAGTAAGATCTCCAAGAGCACAACTTTGTGAAGGCGAATGGGATTTACAGACCTTCTGGCAAGGTGCGACCATCGGGGAAGGTGATGGGTTTGCTGAGCTGCCGGGACACGCCAGGCACTGGTGGGTAAAGGCGAAGGCTCTCCCTGATGCACATGGTGCTGTAAGTCATCTTGCCCAGGTCCTCCCTGCCGGGACAGAGGCAGGCTGAGCCGCACGCTCCCCCCACCACCCTGTGCCGGGAGGCCCCTTGCCCTACGGCCATCAGTCCCCAGGGCAGACCCCCCTGCAACAGATGAGGCATACAGAGGGACCCACAACATCCAACCACAGGCTGCTGCAAGCTGGGCATCCCAAGACACCTCTGAACAACCTTAACAACCCCTGAACACACACAAGCGCAAAGTGACAGTGAGAGGTGAAAAGCCATAACTGCAACGTCCTGTGGCGAGAAAAGTGGAGAGAGCAAAGGGCAACGCTGGTGGCCCAGGTCTTGGCACGGCATCCAGCGTGTCCTGGTCTGGGACGGTTTTTTCTCATTTCTGCCCTGGCAATAGGAGCCCTGAAGCCCTGAATGGCAGGGAGGCAGATATACCTGAAAGATGCAGTATCTGCTCCATCCTATGAAGTCCCCGTGCATGCAGTAACCTTACAAATCATTCCTTCAGCACCCCGGCTTTTGAGCCTTGAAGACATTGCTCACTTAGAAATACCGGCAATGGGATAAAAAGTTACCAGCTGAGGAAATGTGCAACCTTACCACTGAAGTGTCTTCCGGTCCCCCAGGATCCCCTGGATCTCCTCCCGGCACCGTGCCTGGTGCTCGGGGTGTGATGCCAGGCAGTACAAGAGCCAGGAGATCCCGCTGGCTGTTGTATCGTGGCCCTCAAACATGAACGTGTCCACTTCGGCACGCAGGTCCTCATCGGACAGTCCAGCTCCATTCTCATCCTAACAGCCCAGAGACACTTTCAGTGGCCCACGTATATATAAAAAATATATTTATTATAGTGGCCCAGATATAAATATAAAATATAATATTCCAGGAGGGGATATTATATTATTTCAGCTATTGCAAAGGGGCATGGAGATACCCCTGGGATATGCATAAACAAAATCAATCTCTGTTTAAACTGAATTCAGGGCCTCTCTTCCTTGGCTTATAAATCCCTTTATCCCCCCCGCTATTAAACCAACAGGACTATGAAATGCCTCTGCCTGTTGTATTCCCCAACAGAAGCTACCAACTTCACTCCTTGCCACTCACTTTGGCACACAGCAGAATGTCCAAGAAGTCCAAATGTCTCTTCTTCTGGATCTTTTCAAATTCCTGTTCATCTTTAAGGGACTCTTTTCGCTCATGGATCACCTTGTCTGGGGATGAAATAGTTAAAGTTTCAGGAGGGGCAGGAGATGCTGAGCTGCAAAATTGTCCTGCCAATGCTAAGCTCACCCAAGGGTATGGGCACCACTCAGTTCATCATGCATTTGATACGTGCTTCTGCATCCCAGGCAGTTTGGCTTTTTCAGCAGCAAATGCTGTGCACATTACCATCCTCTTCTGCAAAATTCTTTGCCCACCACAGACTACTCAGCCTATTTTACCCACCCCTCCTGCATTAAAATCATGGCTGGCCTGGGAAGGAAAATCATTCCTTGCTTCGGTGTTGCCTGCAGTGCCCATACCTTGTCTCACAGTCCCTGGTCATTTAACGAGAGTGTTCCCAGAGGGAAATTCCTCCGTTAGTTCAGTTTAATAACCCAGGAGTTGTGAGACCCCCTTGCTTCATGCCTAGATGAGACCACTGCTGCAAGCTGCTGCTCTGCTTGGATCCCAGTTCCGAGCTCCAGGGCAGGATCACTGCATGGGCAGATGGTAACTCGACTGCCTCTGGTCAGCCATCACCCACCCTGCTCGAAAGCTTTGGGAGAGGATGAAGGCAGGGAATACCTGTGTGGTCGTGAGCAAGCTGGCAGACCTTCCTGAACCGATATCCATGGGGGCTGAGCCAGTAAATGATGTCATTGTGGTAGGGGAAGATGCGGAGGCGCTGGTGCACCATGTGGCATAGCTCATATACAGCCTGGATGTAGGTGTTTTTCCTGGGGAGAGGGTAATGGTGGAAGTTTGTAAATTTGGGACCACAACGATAAACAATTTGCCCACTTCCCTTCAGAGCTGCAAACTTTCTGCCAGGGTTTGCAGCAGCCAGCACTGACCTGTTGGTCTGGCAGTTGCTGTGACAACTGAAGGCACATTTCATGATGCTATCGAGAGTCATCAAGCTGACATGCTCAAAGAGCTCCACTGGTTTCCCGTCTGTGATCAGCTGCTCCCATTTATCCTAGGGTGCAAAGGAGACAGAAATGAGAAGGCAACCCTCTGATAAAATGAATGCTCAGCTAGGGATACACCCCAAAGAAATGGAAAAAAGGTGAGGATCTCTTAGTTGCCTTCAAAATCCTGGAAGCCAAGAGTGGGATGGTTAACACGAGATTTGCCTCAGGCAGCTGCTACTCTCATATCCTGGCAGCAGTGAGCCTGGGTACACCGTACCCTGGGGCAAAGGCACCCCCAAGAAGCCCAGGACAGGCGCATTGCTGGGTGAGGCAGAATGTTACCTGTCTTTCTAAGGGTGCAGCGTGTTTCCTGCACAAGAGCAGCATATGTCAGCACTGGGCTTCACCAAGTCTGTGTTTTCTGTCTCTCTCTTACAAGCACATATGACTTTGGTGTCTAAGATGCAAGCTGCTGTCTCACAAGCTCTCCCTCACTGTGTTTTTCCAGCATATAATACAGGAGTTCTTGCTCAACTACTCCATAGGGGATCCCTAAAGAAACTATAAATATTGTATCTCTTGCTTGGCAGACATGAAATTATGTTTAACCCTCTGTTCCTTTGTGGCCTCACTGGAACCAGTGGACTCCAAAGCTGAGAAAGGGAGGAGATGGAGGACCACAGTCACATCTGAGCTCCTTCAGCACGAAACCAGGCTGGGGAACAGGGCTTATATATGGACAGACTTATGTCCTTAGCACGTACAAAGATTGCCACCTGGTGGCATGGGCTCTCACAATAGACATTTTGCATTGTCTGCGAGGAATTATAAACTGCCAGGCACTTGTGTGCATTGCAAAAGCCCTCCTGGCTCTCCAGTCCCTGGCTCCTGGCTGCTCCCTGGGCCGGTGGGAGGGCGGACGGCCAGGATCCATGCAGAGCTCCTGGGGAGGTTGGATGGAGGGAGGCAAAGGAGGAAGAATAGATCTGGCACCCAGACTCCTGTCGGTCTACTTGCACAAAGCCCAGTGCCCCTCACCTGTAATTCACACTGGTTTCCATTGTGCCCAGCACCAATGGATGGAAGCACAGTACAGTTTCACTGTGTATTAGGCAGGGCAGGGACTGCAGTCCAGTCATGGGTGTGTTGACAGCAAACGATATCCTTTAACCTTAGGTCACAATGTAGCTCTGCTCCAACCTTTGTATTTTCGGGATTTATTATGAACCTTTATCTGCTTCAATTTTTCATTTACAGAAATGTCTTATAAGAAGTTGCAGTTGTGATTGAGATTATGCAGAGTTTGGGGACAACAGTAATATTAATCCTCAAATCTTAGCCACAGAGCCCAAAGCAGTACCAGAAACCCCGCAGGGAGGCTCAACCTGCTTGTTTCTTCCAGCCTGTGGGCAGGGATTTGTGGTGGCTCAGAAACCTTGACCAGCACAGCCTGTCCTTACACTTACCAGGCTGCGAGTAGGGGCACTCCAAGAAAATAGTGCTCCAGTGTTTACCTCCTAAACAGTCAGGTTCAGGGAAAAGAAAACAGGGCAGAGAGAGGAGCATCAGATATGAGTCCTACCAGCATCACATTAGTAGACTCTGCCATCAGGGCCACGTACGGTTTCAAGACGTCATAATGAAACCCTGGAGTCAGGAGTTTTCGATGTTGGTGCCATTTTGGCCCATGTAAGATCAGCAACCCGTTCCCTGGGGAAACACAGGCAAGGCATGTTTTGCTGGGCACAAGCAGGCTGCTTTCACCTGCCTGCAGAGGCAGCCTCAGCCTGCAAGGAGCATGATTAAATCTGCTCGCTGAGCTGCTAGGAGAGAGTGTTTCCAAATGTTGCTGTCAGCTCCAGGGTTCCCCAGGCTGAGCAGAGCCCTGCTCACTGCAACCACACAGTGCTGCCTTTGAAAAAAAACCACCAGCACTGCTGGAGCTGAGAAGTTCAGATCAGCAGATGCATTTTTCACTGGTCCTCCACTGAATCTGAGCTTTTCCTGTCACTGCCCTTTGCTAACTGTGGATGTGTAAGTTGTTCTCATTTGTACTATGACTATATCTGTACTTTCTGTCCTTGAAACACGGAAAAAGCACTCTTTAGTACCTTTTTCAATAAATGTAATAATTTCAGGAAGCTTTTACCTATAACTGTATCAAGGAACAAGCACAATGCTGTTTATAGCATGGTCTTGACTAACTTCAGAACTATTCCTGGTAGGCAAAGCCCTGGGAATACATACCGATCCACGGGACAAGGTGTTTATAGCTGATGTTATCCTTGGGATCTGTAAAAAAAATCATCAAGAAAGAGAAAAGAAAATAGTAAATGTTTCACTAGCACCAATCTAATGGTTTGCGCCTCAACCATCCCTCTGGGCTCTCACTTTTGGTAGGGTATGAAGCAGAATCAGTGGCATCCCTGCAAAATTCAACAGTATTTCACAACAAAATAGCACTGTTTGACCCAGCTGCGAGAAACATGTATAAAAGCAGATGCCCAGACTGGAATAAACAGAAGTATTGGTAGTCCAAAGTCTGTGCTATGTGATAAACAACCCTCCCAGACAGCACTGTTTCACACCGTTCTCTCTCAGTGCATGAAAGATATTGGCTCCGCAGTAGGATCCAGGGGACTGAGCTGAGATAAAAGCTTCCAGCTGTCTTCTCCTTGCTGGGATCAGGCACTGAGAAGATAATTTTTCAAGGAGCACTTGAGGAAGTTTGATTTGCCAGATTTGGAGGGGCCCCTGTCACTTATGCAGCCCTGTGCCTGAAGCACTGAGGGCATGACAAAAAGGAGGAGTATCTCTCCATGCCTTTGGATGATTACTGCAAGACAATCTCTCTGCAAAACCCTGCCTTGCTGTGAATTTTTAGGCTGGAATGGGAAATCTGCAGGTTATGGTTGTTGCTCCACAAGCTGAAGGCATCATCTTCTCACCTCCTCTGGCCAACAGAGCCTTGGCATAGTCGGGATTGGTGACAACCAGGAATGCTGAGAAACTCCCGAACCAGAGAGGGTGAGCGTTTGGGTACTTCTGTGCCCAGACCTCTACCTTGTCCAGCACCTCTTCCACCTCGAGAAACTAGTTGTGGAGAAGTAAAACAGAAAGATTAAACAGATTCAGAGAAAAAAAACCAAATAATCTCCCTATACACTGTCTTAAAAAGCTCAAGGTCTTTCTGCATCACAAAACCAGGCAATGGCAAACACGGTGTTGTCCCTCTGGGTTTGCAGAGCATGAGAATTAGAGATGCTTGTTACTTTTAAACCTCATATAAAATAATTTTTCCTTATCAATTGACCCTATCCATGGAGAACATCCTCAGGGACAGTGGTGGTGCCTATCAGTGCATGTACGTAATCTGTTCTTTTTCCACGGCCACCCCAAAGAAGAGTCAGATTTGCCCCAGCCAGCATCAGCGTTTTGTGGCTCACAAATATGTTCTCATTTGCACATGGCTGAGCAATTAGCACCCTGCAGTCGTGAGAAAATACAGCAGCACTTTTACTGCAGCCAACAGCATTGCTGCTCTGTATGCACCAGTGCAATGATGCCTCCTGACCGGGAAACCTGGGCCACAGCTTCCTCCAGCCATTTAGGTGTAGAAGGCCAATGTCCAGGTAAAATTCAACAGAATGAGCTCACAGTCACTGATGGGGCATACAGAGGAGGAGACGCTGGTTAATAATGTCAAATTAAGTTTTCATTGGTTTCCAGGAATTTAATTTAATGGCAATGAAGAGCTGGTGCTCCCAGAAGGGTTCATCTCTGGTCCTTGGAAGGTGCACGCTGAGGAATAACATGACCACCAGCATTTGTAACAGCGACACCGGCGGGTTCACTCTTTGAAAGTGATCACCATTTTATTGCTTTTATAGCCAGTGTTATTGCATATTAAACAGGCAATAGCCAAAGAACAAGTGGAAAGACTGGTGGAAAGATCCAAATTCACAGGCAGAGAAAAAAAGATCGGAGAGACAAAACTGTGTAAGAATTCCCTTTCTTTTAACAGAAACTACTCTGCCACAATATGCAGGGGGAAAGATTTTGGTGAGCTAGGGCTGACATAGCTGCTGCTGCTTTGACTTGAAGCTTGAAGTTCAATTGCATCTGCATGCCATTGTAGAAATCAGCCACAAAGTCACCCTATTGACTGAGTCAAGTGAATATTTGCTCAATCGCTTTGGTGCTGAGTTATCTCAGCTCAGCTTTCAGTTTGACTAGTGTTTCTCAACCGGGGAGATGGGTTATATTTAAATAATCAGCCATGTCAGGCCTGTCTCGCAGAGGATGCTCAGGAGCTGCAGGATGTCTGCCAGGGAACTGTGCAGGCTGTGTGGGGGCACGGCCAGGCTCCATACACCAGGCTGAGCCACCCTCCCCGCGAGCTGGGAGGGTCCCTGCAGCACATCCTGTGTGCCTCCTGTATTTGGCAGAATGACAAACTACATCCAGTTATCCCTTATGATAGAAAGTTATCATTCAAGTTCTCTTGCTTAAGTTCAAGACTTTGGATTTATTAAAGAGAACCATCAATTTCTTTGGTTGCAGGGTTCAAGTTTTGGGGGAAAAGAAGGCAGCAGGGCTTGGAACAGTGCCTTTAGCCAAGTGATACTTGAACATGTGGAAGTCCCTTTGATACAGCCGCTTGTGCTTCCTCCTGTCATAAAACCACAGAAAGCACAAATGGAAGTAAGGACTGGCTGGTACAAGTCCTAATGCTAGAAGACTTTGCATCCAACCTTGTTTTTGCAGTGCCAGCCTCTGTTTGTGCTATCAAGAACCATCCCTGCGCTGGCAGAGAATGGGATGGGTTTATTTGAGAGGACAGATTATCCCCAAGGTGAGTAACCTCCACCTGCTGTGCCAAGCTCTCCCGGGGACAGAGGGTGTAAAGTCCTGTGGGCTGCAGAGGAACGGGAATGGAAAGCTCCTGCTTCTTTACCAGGGCTCCAGCTACCAGGCTCTGGGTGAAAGACCATAATTTCTACTTCTTCCTCCCTTGGGGGCTTGAAAAGAAAAGTATAAACCCCACTCGGGTGTAAGGAAGAAAGTTAAAAGCCTGATGTCACACGGAAATGCAAGTTTTGAAACAAATCCAACATTAAAAGCATCTGCGAAATGGTGCTTAAAGGTGCTTTTAATGACTATGTGCCGATAACAAATGAAACGGAGAACACAGGAGCTGAAATCTGAGCATGAAGCTGCTCCGTGCTCAGTCAAAACCAGGCCGGCTCCATCACTGCCCGCACAGGGCAGATGCAGGCAAAGGGCTGCGGAGGGACCGACAGCCCCCCCGTGCCCGTGGGGCAGCTCTGTGCTCTCCTCTGCTTCCCACCAAGCACGACCTTGGGAAGTTGGTCTGGCCAGCTTGGAGCTGGCACTCTGGGCTTTAACAAAGTCGTGCTGCTGCAGTGAGACTGAACAGCTCTATGCATTTTATTTTAATGTAATTTCTACCAAATGATTTGGATAAGCAGAAGCTAATACCTAAGAATGCTTTAAAACAAAGTGGTGTATTCCCAGGAGACCCACCCAAAGCATGACAAATATATTTGAGATACTAAACTGACCTGAATCAAAACTGGCAATTAATCACTTTAAATCAACAGAATAGGAAATGTCAGTGCTCTCCCTGAATACAGCTCTGTGGTCCTCCTCCAAGGTGTCTGTAAACTTGGTATTCAGCATGTGCCCAGAGCATTGCCAGTTTCCTCACTGGCTCAATGAACTGTTGGCCTCTGGGGGATTCAGCAGCATTTAGTCAGCAAATGATTAAATTTGCAAAACAGGAATTCTTCAAAAAATACTGTCCAAGGTGAAAGTTGAGCCATGAACAACCTAGCCACCACGGGAGTGAGTGATTGGCAGAAATGGTTAAATCCCGCTCGAGGATAAATAATCACAACTGACAAACAGGAGATCATTATTTAACTGCAGTTTTAAAGTCTAACTGGCAGCACAACAAAGCCCTAAACTGGCCCATCTTCATGCTTACATTGCCAAAAGACTGACTGTCCCGTCCAGCGGAGCAAAACTGGGGCCGCCACGGCACAGAGGCAAGCCCTAGGAGGCCCCCTCCAAATTCCCCAGCTACTTTTCAGGGTGCCAGTTATTTAACGTGCCACAGATTAAGCTAAAGCAGGACATCAGCAGAGCCCGGGAGAGGCCAGAATGATCTGAAGCAGCCTTTAGCATGTATAGAAAAGCCCTTCGCATCAGGCAGCTCAGTTACTCCTCACATAGCTGCGGATGAGTGGTGCAAGTCTGTTTACCAAAGCAGTCACACTGATCTGTGCAGGAGAGCGCATACCGGGGGGAACAGTCACCCACGCCTCGAGCACCCAGAACAGGGCGGCTTTAGTCAACGGCTTTAATGCAACCTTAAAAACATCTGTGGACCTTGTGCCCGATGCTGTACCTGGAATGCGTTTTGTGGCTTAAACGTGATTCAAACTGATGAATGCCCTGCCTGGCTCACCTGCCCGCGAGTCGGTGCAAGCTGGGAAGGGAGATGGGGTGCTTCTGGACGCTGGGAGCAGCGGGCAACCGCTCGGCGCCGCAGGGGCTGCTGCAGCGGCCGTGCCGGGCTTTCACCGGGGTGAAAGGGGAGGTGACAGAGGTGACCGCGGAGCCAGGCCCGGGCCAGAGCAGCGCGGCCCTGCTGCCTCCAGCGCCAATCCCGGGTGACACCCCGCCAAGACCTTGCCCACGCCACGTTATACTACCCCTTCCTTCACCTGCGAGCCAGCTAACCCCTCCTGCCGCCGCGCATTTTGCAGCAGCCTGCGTGTGCTGTCCTCTAGGCACCGCGAGCAGAGGATGCGGTTTGCATGGCGGAGAAAAAGGATGCCCGCGCCCCCCTTAGCCCCCCGGCAGAGCGGACCCGGCTCTCGCCCTACCTCGTGGACGTGGCCGAAGAGCCAGTGGGTGGGGTGCCCGGGGAAGTCGGCCAGCGCCCGGAGCAGCTCCCGCCGCCGGTGGTACAGCTGGATGGCCTTCAGCAGCACGCAGGTCAGGCAGAACACGGCGGCCAAGTGCAGCACCCGGGAGACATCCACGCCCAGCCAGGAGAGCTTCATCCCCGCCGGCGAAGGCAGCGACCGGCCACCCGCCGCTGCCGGCGGGCTCAGGCGGAGGAGGCTGGTGTCACCGCCCGGGCCGCCTTCAGCCAATGCAGGGCGGAGGGGCAGGTTCAGCGCCCGAGAGGCTGCCAAATCACGGCGGAGCTTGTTGGGGAGGGGAGCACCCCGCGGGGCCGCGGGCACGGTGCCGCTCGCCCGCGCAATGGGCTCAAAGCCGCCGCCTTGCTCCGCTCCCCCGCCGCCGGCCCCGGCTCGCACCGCGGGCGCCGGCGGGGACGTGGGCCGGGAGGGCAGGGAAGGAGCCCGGCAGCTTGTGCCGGCGGCGGAGCTGCCGCCTGCGGGGGGAGGCTGGGCCGGCTCCCGCCCCGGAGGGCCGAACTGCCCCGGCACGGCTCGGGGTGTCACATCACTCCCAACCCCGGCTGCGGGCCTGCGCACGGAGAGCTGCAAAGACCGAGCGCGATCGGGGCTTTTAGGGAAAAAAAAGGAAAAAAAAAGAGCCTGGTCGGGTGAGGGGGTGTAACATCCCACCGGGCGCGGGAAGGCGACACTTGGGAATACCGCTGCTTTTGCATGCGGCTCTTCAGGCTTTTAGTACACACAAGCCTGAAGGAGCAAATAGGCATAGGCATATCCTGGGCTTCCTCTCCCCAAGGTCTTCCTCACATATTCCTGCCTCCAAAGGTTTCACCCTCCATCCATACCCGTCCCGGCTGACAGCTCCCCCCTCCCCGCTGCCGGCACCCCGAGCGAGACATCATTTTAAGCTTCATCTTAAAAACGGCAGGGACACCATCTCCTCTCCAGCGAGCGGGGTGACTCCCGCGCCGGGCGGGCTTTGCGGTACTGTGCAAGCCGGGAGGCCGGGTAACGCGGCGGCTTTGCGGCAGGCAGCTGCCGGGCCACATCGCCTCCCCGCCACCGTGACCTCCGGGAGCGAGGGCCCCCGCCGAGCCTGGCGGGCGAGGGGACGGAGGGAGGTACCATCCGGGTCGAGCCCCTGCGCTCGTCCCACCCGCCAGGGGCGGGACTCGAACCTGCGGCTCCCCCGCGTGCTTCCCGGCCCCCACGGAGGGCGCGCGTGAGCCTTTAAGCCCCGAGCGGGGCGGCCCATCGCCGCCCAATGGGAGTGCGGGTTGCTGGCAGGTAGGGGGGGGGCGGGCGGCGGCGGGGCCGGGAGCAGCCATGGCGCGGGCGGGGCGGGCGGCGGCGGCGGTGGTGGGGCCGGGCGCGCCGCCGCGGGGCCGGCGGGGGAGCAGCGGCCGCGGCCCCGCGGAGCGCCTGTAGCCGCGGCCGGGCCGCAGGCTGGCGAGCCGGGGCGCGCTGGCGGCGGCGGCGGTGGCGGCGGAGGAGGACGAGAAGGAGGGAGGCGGGAGTCAGCCGCCGGCCGCGCCGCCGCCGACGCCCCACAAGAGGATGAAGAAGCGGAAGGAGCTGAACGCCCTCATCGGCCTGGCAGCCGACGGCCGCAGGAAGAAACCCGCCAAGAAGGGCTCGGGCCACCGGCTGCTGCGCACCGAGCCGCCCGCCTCCGACTCCGAGTCCAGCTCCGAGGAGGACGAGTTCGCGGCGGCGGGGGTGCGGGGCCGCTGCGGCAAGTGAGTCCCCGGGGCTGTCGTCGCCGCCGCCTCGGCCCCGGCCCGCCCGGGGTCTGTCCCGGGCCCCGGCCCTGCCGGGGCGGGAGCCCCTCACTCACGCCCGTCCCGGGCGGTGCTGGCGGTGGCCGCGTTGCCTGCAGCGGGTCAGCCTCGGGGCTCTGTGGCGTTGGGGGGCGCCGGGGGCTGCTAGGAAAGAGCCGGGGCCGCACGGAGTGCGTCCGGCCCAACAGGTCGCCTGGCGGGGTGTAGGAGTAGGTCTGAACTCTCCTCTGGCTTGTTTCCCGTCTTGATTTTTCTGTTTTGTGCGTGCTGCAGCTGAAGCCCTTAGAGGAGCTCGGGGTCAGCTGCCTGAAATGTTGAGCGCGGTTATCCCCGTGCGTTCAGCGCGGCACAGCCCTGTACCTGCGGCTGGCGCAGCAGCGCTGGTTTTGCCATGGGCAAACTTTTAAGTTAAGTAACAGTGTTATTAGTGGCCCTCTAAGAATAACTAAAAGCAGGCGCATTGCAGAGAAACTTAGGCTTTTGCAGTTTAGGATAATCTAGAAGTACCTGTCATAACATTATGGCAATACCCTTTCTTGAAGCCCGCTTTCTGAGATCTGAAGCAGATGTTCCTAACATAAGTTTATGTGAGCAGAGCAGGAAATCTTAGTAAGAGAAACCTGACAGCTGCTCTTAAATATGCTAGATGGGCCTTCTGAGGATAAACTGAACAGAACGTAATGGTCCTGATCTCACTGTACAGCCTTATATATTCTTGGAAAAGCTCTTCATTAGCTCTTAGCAGCCAAAACGTGCTGTTCCAGCGCTGTCCCTTACTTTTATTTTAAATGCTGATCTATCAAAATTTTCTAGGTACTGCTGAATATTCAGTCTGTTATTTTTTTGTTTTACTCAGGGGAGACTATCTACGATGCTGCAGAATCTGTTACCCCTTATGTGCGTTTGTCATTCTTGCCGCTTGTGTGGTAGCGTGCGTTGGCTTAGTCTGGATGCAGGTGGCTCTCAAGGAGGATCTGGATGCAATCAAGGAGAAGTTTCGAACTAGTAAGTATGAATGTAACTACGCTATTTCACATTTCCTTTGGGCAGCATGAAGAGCTTTAGCTGCCTACCTGCTTATCCAAAGTTTGAAAGTACTGAGTAGACAAACTGCTCCTGAATTGAGGAGTTCCCTGAGCCAAAAACACTCAGAGGCTGGGCAAATCTAAGGCAAATGGTATAAAATCTTGCCTGCTCTGTATCTTCTGAGGAGCAGGGACACTGAACTAGGTGGGCCTGTACATACATTTCCAAAATTCCTGACTTTGGTCCTGGGAGTGCTCTCTTTCAAAGGAAGCCCCTATTAAAAAAGTTCTGATCAGCCTCGTAAAAGCAGTCTGGGGTATTTTGATGCATCCCTTTAAAAAAAAAATCAATGGAAAACAATGTTCTTGTCTTTAGTTCTTTTACAGTCCTCTAATACTTGCTATGGGGTTACTGCAATTTGAATGTTGCTTTGGTATTACGTTTTTCTTAATGTCCTCTGGATGTTTATCCTGCTTGCACTGACCTGTTCTTGTTCAACTTTTACATCATGTGGCACATGGTGTTGAGTTACGTCATATTTAATGCTTTGAGGTATGCTGTTAAGGTGAAGCATTCTGCTTGTAGGTCTCAGGTTTTCCTTGTCCATGTGAGATTTCACTGTTATAACTTCTGTAGTGCTGAGGTTTAACAAATGGTGAGATTTGCATGTAATATATGCTCTCAGTTCTCTATACCTCACCTCTGGACACAAGATACGTTTTGGTGCCTTATTTTAGTAGTTTTTAAAAGCCTATAAACGAAGAGGCAAGGATAAGCTGAGGAGCTGTATGACTGGAGCAGAAGAGAGTGAAGCTTAAGCTTTCAGGTAGTCTCTGACTGCTTCAGGAAAGCTAGGTAGTTATGTTTTTGCCTGAGGAGCACTGCTGTTGACTGTGGGTTTTGTCCCATAACTTTGGTCTTCATTTTAGAGCCTGGGACATGAAGGTGACCTTAAAAATAAGGCTGGTGAAATCAGTTAAAAAACTAGGAGGCTGCTAGGGCTGGAGGTAAGCAGAGGGCTTGATTTGCTTGTGGTAAAAGAGGTACTGAGGAAATGTGTGTAGCAATTCTTTGCTGTTGTTGTTCAGGGCTTCCTGTTCGGGTGTGTAACTCTGCTGTGAGGTGGGGAGTTGTGTGCCAAGGTGGAACCTGCTGGCTGGCTGGGAGTGAGAGGAAGTGTTGCTGATAGATGTGCTTTTATATTAAGTGATACTGAACTCAGTCAACCGTAACTGGCATCCACCAGTTACGGAGAATGCCTTCAGTTATAGGCATTGCTTTGTGGCTGTGAGCGTACTGAACAGCTCTGCAGTAGCTGTTTGTGTTCTGTGTGCAGCTCTTTGGTCTGCTTTTAAGTATCTACTGGCAGTAAAAGTTTTGCACGATGACAACATTTATTGGCTTTGGTGTAGTTAAGTTTCAACATTCCTGTTCCACACAGACCTCTTTGTTAAAGCAGTTTTTCTGTGAGCTTACTGTCTGGCAGTTACAGATGTGTTTGTTTTCTCCTTAATAGCTCTGATAGAAAAGCTGTACATTTAATAGTTGGTCTTGTGATAAGAGTCTCAGATTTCCTTGTCACTGTAATAGCATGCCTAGACGCTAGATGGGAGACTCATAATGAGGCACAGCATTAAAAACAACAACAAAAAAACAGACAGCAAGAATAACCTGGTTCCAAAAGGTAATATTGTGCTTTGGTGAGATGGGTGGGTGGATGGAGAAACAAAGGCATGGGATCAGTCTGTCCTATGACAGGTTTGGAAAAAGAATCTTCCTCCTCTGAATCTTCTTCCAGGCTTTTCCCCCATAAAAGCAGATTCCTGTGGCAGTATTTGTTAATGTTTTGCCATCATTTGGAGAAACCGAGTATTCTATGAGTACTTTTTAAAAATGAGACATCTTTGCATCGAGTGTGTCTGGGGTAAGGGAAAGTTATGTAGTGTTTCCCATTGGTTGTTAGTAATGATGCTAAGAATGCCTATAGCACTTAAGAGGTTTTTTTGCAGTGCTAGGAAAGTTAAGTGGAGTCTCGCTGTATGCAGTGAGATTGGCAAAATGGAAAATAACTTGTTTACAAGAGCCTCTGAAACATGAGATTCAGTGTGAACTGCTTGTGTCAGACTCGCAATTAGTGCTCAGTCTGTTTTGGCTAAAATACACCTTTCAAGGTCTTAACTGATAGTATTATCTGGATCTTAAGCAATCGATGCAAATTACTCTGTACCTAGAAATTACTTTTAGAACTTGCTTCAAGAAAAGGGAAGTGGGTTTTTGAAGATGCACGACTTTCCCATTGTGTGTGTTTGGGCATCTACTCCACGGGCATGAAGTGCTCCTGAAGACCTCACCTTTTGACTCTATGGGTCACACAAGGAAACTTGTTCTGGGAGCTGCCAGCTACGTACCACATAGGTCCCAGTGCCCTTGGCTGTTTGTGGTCTGAATGACGGCGGTTTGTTGTGGAGCATTCCAGTGCTGTGTTACAGGGTGGAGGCACAGGTTTTTGAGAACTCTGTCATGCCCATCTCAAAATCTTTGCTTATTTGTTTCCCAGATCTAGGGATTTAGGATTGCCTAACAACGCTTGCAGCTGAACAGCTTAGTCACTGCAGACCTGGAAGAGCTGCATTTCTGAGACTCACTTGAATTGGTTTGAGCTGCGTGCCTCCCTCTTCCTGTAGTATTAATTGCAGTAATAACTGACTTTATTTCCAAGGACCTTGTTTACTGATTTGTTTACCAACAGATGCTAGTGTGTAATCTTATACCTTTTTTGTCATTGTCTTTCTGTCACATGGAGCAACTGTAATCACACTAATCTCTTCAGAATTCATCGTCAGCAGCCCCTTTGCAGGCTCAAAAAGGGCACTGAGGTTCATTTCAGGTGCCTCCTTTGCCCTGGTGGTGCTGGCAGTTCTTATTCACAGTCCCATTACTATTTCATGTTCCTTTGTGAAAGTAATGCAAAATAACTGCACTAAATAAAGACCTGCTGAGGCTTGCCAGAACGACAGTGCTATTGTAAAAGTGTTAAATTTAGTATGGTCTCTCTGGGTTCTCTCCGTAGACATTAGTACTCTTAAAACAAAAAAGAGCTGTCATTCTGAACAAACAGTTCTGAACTGGCAATAAACCCATATGTAGAAACAGTTCTTGCTGCCTTTCACTGTTGTAGATGTTGCGGCTCGTAATTTATCTTTTGCCTTTCAACGTTGTTTACCTGGGCTTTTGTGGTGTGTTTGGTTTTTTTAAACAAATTTAATTATTTTTTTCATTTTTCTAGTGGAATCTAATCAAAAGACATCATTCCAAGAAATTCCTAAACTGAATGAAGATTTGGTGCAGAAGCAAAAGCAACTAGAACAAATTGAGACTGGAGAACTGGGGCTAAATAAGATTTGGATAAATATCACAGAGATCAATAAACAGGTGAGAGGGATCAGCACTTGGTTTTGAAAATAATAAAATATGCAATTCAAATTTATTTTTACATAAATTAATTTCAAGTGCAGTACTGCGCTTTTCTCTAAGGGCTCCTGTGACCGTATGCTTAAACTTTTATTTTTAAAGTTAAAATGGAATATAAGCCTCACAGTTAAACAAGCAAAAAAAGGTTGAGCATCCAGTTGGATGGGAGACTGATCATAAAGGGGAGAAATTATGCAACTGATGGAAAGACTTCAGGCAGAATTTAAAAGAACCAGAGAACTGTGCAGTTCTTAATTTTCCTGCCAAATAATTGTGATGTTTATGATGAGAGATCTGACATTTCAGATTTCTGAGAGTGTCTGCAAAGACTTCGTGAGCATGGAAAGAAGTTACCCAAATCATTGCAACTGCATGTTGCTACAAATGAAGTACTGGCATCTTGTGAATATAAAATCTGCTAACACGCACTTGGAATCTGAGCTGGTGTAAATCTCAGTTCTGTTTATATGGCTAGAACTAAGCCACTTAACAGAAAGCTGCTTCCTTAGCTGATGTATTAGCTCATGCTTCAAACAAAGCATCCAGCAAGGCTCTTAATGAAAATCTTGCCTCAGAGGGCAAAAGTTCAGAGCTGTGCACAGCTAGTGGTATCGAGAGGTGCGTGTGGCGAACCCTTCCTGGCACTGGTGCTTTGGGTTTAATTTTCAAGAGTACTGAGGTGCGTGCTCGGATTGGTTTTCCTTCGGTCCCGTGCTGTGGTTAAGTACTTAATGGGACATGTAAATGTATTTGAAAATTTGACTTGCTTTCTTTAGTATCTGACAGTATGCATTATCCACAGATATTTAGGTTCTTCATTAGACTCTAAAACACTATCAGCCGCACCAGGATGTTAAAGATACTTGTACGTGGTTCTTGCAGGCCCTCAAGTTACTTCAGAGTCTGGTTACAGTCTGAGCCAGCTTTTCTGGGGATCAAAACTTAGTTACTGTTCCCCACCCTGCCTGTAAATTGTTAGGATGCACTGCTGGGAATTATTTCAGCCAATATTCACAGCTGTGGAACCAGAGTCTCTCCATGCATGCCACCTGATCAACACTGGCCTAATGTAAAATTAGGATCTTGTCCATTTCCTCTGCTTGTGAAACAACAATTTTTTTTTTTAACCAGAAGACAGTGGGTTTCATCTGCTCTACTTCTATGTTCTCAAATGTGAGAAGAAATTATTCTTCTTCGTTCTGACTACTGATGCCTACCAGTTGATCTTGAAGTGATAGTGTTAGAAATTAATGACCAGCACATGATTGTTCTTAACTTAATTGGCAGCCTCTCAGTTGGAATAAATAAATAACCCTGAAGACCCATTGAATAGCTTGCCTTCTGGGTCAAACAGTTGATAGAAGTTGAGCTAACCCACTGTACCCAGATTGTCACTGTTCCACTTTGTAGCAGAACGTTTGCGTGATACATGCAACTTCTTTGCCTGTTACTCACTCAGCTAGAGAAGTTTCATGGCTTCCCTGGGTTTTGCCAGGCAGGTTTGATTGCTAAATACAGAAGTAGATGACTGTTCTTTCCACGTAAAGGCTTCTTGCACAATGTTTAAAATCTTTCTTGGGCAACTACCCCTCTCTAAGGGGATTAATATAAAATGGGCAGAGGATAAGTTATTGAAAAGAGGGGGCTTCTATGGCTTTCAGTCAGTTAAAAAAAATTTGCCTCTGTTGCAAGAGGCAGAATATTTTTAATATAGCCGTATAACCTAGAGCCAGGGGTGTTGTGTGTGTGTTTATGTATATATTTTTTGTCTTGCCTTGTGTTTTAATGTTACAGATTAAGTCATTAGTATTGGGGAAGGTCAGAATCAGGATTATGTTGACTAATTCTAAATATTCCTCTTTGGTTTCAGATATCACTATTGACCTCAACAGTAAATCATCTCAAAAACAACATGAAGTCTGCTTCCGATCTGATTTCTCTTCCTCTCACAGTAGAGAAACTTCAGAAGGTAAGTACTGTAAATGTAGCAGTTGCTAAACGTGTTCTGTGCTGTTAAGCTGCAGCTGGGCTCTTGGGGACAGCAGTGACAATAGGAGTTACCTGAATTACACGTGGGGAATATTTGCATTTCTATCTTGTGTATATACTTGATATTGTATGGTCCTATGATAACGTATGGCACATATGAAATTTGAAGGCCTTGGCTGTCCCTCTCTGAAGATGCATTTGTTCCTGGTTGTGTTATCTTGCCACTTCTTCACCTTGGAGCTGATCTTTCTGGTTGCTTTCCTTCAGGTTGTTAATCTTAATATCATTTAAGACAATTGCAAAAGAGTCTGTGCAGTTTTACAACTCTGCTTGAAAATAGGTGGTTTGTTTAGCTTTTTTAATTGGAAAAGAAAATGGATTGCTTTCTGGAAAACTTCTTCACCTTGGGCAGTAAATAGTTCTACATCTGACTCTGCATTTACAGTCTTGAGGCGGGTAGGGGTCTAACTTGGGAGCAGTGGGCAGGAACATTAGTGTTGGAGCTTTCTTGGTGTTCAGCACATGCATGGCAAAACCTTAGTTCTGCTGGGATGGTTTTCTGACGGTCCCTTGAAAGATGGGCCCTACTGGGCAACACAGGCTTAGTTCTAAAGCAGCTTCTGTTCATATACAGTGTCTTAGTATGTGCCTGAGCTGAGCGTTCTTTACCAAAGGACTGTCCTGTTTATTTTGGTAAAACGAAGGGCTTGTTGAAACTTCCCTGGCTTTTCCACGGCAATTCTGTTTATTTAGCAGTAAACATCTACATTGGGCTAACACCTAAAGTCAGTCCAGGCTTCCTCATGGCTTTTATGGGTTTCCACTTCTTACTTCCTATCCCTATAAAATTAATGTATAATCAACAAGCTAGTCATAGGCAAAGCAATTAATGGGATTTGGCTGATCAGGCTGCTAGGGTTTCTTTTTCTGGGAGGAGTACAAAACTATTTCCTAAACTTCTAATTTGCTGTTATCAGCATGTTGGATTTTCATTGTGTCATATCAGAAGTAAGGCTTAAGGCAGTACCTAGAGTCTGGAACCTGCACCCACTTTATATAATATAGAAAAATCTTGCAATCTTGCCGCATTCTGTAGCATCAGGACAAAGTGTTAGGGCCAGCAGGTTTCACCTTAGTGATCTGCTGAACCGCAAGGCTTTTTATGTTGAAATAAGTCCATCTGTGGTCACATTTCATGAAAATCCAAGACCTTGAACTTTTAAATTCTTTTCAGTCTCTGCTCTTGAGTCTATGTAAGATGTTAGGTGTGGCATCTGTTTCCACTGCTCTCTTTATGCCATCTTGCTTGCTTTTATGTTTTTCAAGGCAGATATAATAAAACCAGAGCTGGAATCCTTCCAGAAGATATATTTCGAGGTGCTGAGTGTAGAAAAACGGTAGCAGAGAGATGGCTTACTGAACTTGTGTTCAGACTTGCAAAATGAAGAGCTGGGGGAAGATTTGTGTGCCATCGTCTGAATATAGTCTGGGTAGCTAGAGGGTCGCTTCAGTGCCTGAAGAGCTTATGAGCATAACAGGGTCGTAGGAAAAAGAGACTTTTAGATGGGTTCTGCTTGTTTTAATAACTGAAGAAAGTATTAAAAACGGAAAGAGAAGCATGGGGCATGCTCTGTCCCATTACTGTAACTTCCACTAGCATTTGCGGCTGTCCTAGCTGACAATCTGACAGTGATAGGTGGTATGCTGTCAGCTGCTAAAACACCACTGCAGCTTCACAGAATAGTTAACTTTCTAAAGTTAGAGCTGGGGGTAGGGGGAGTTCACACAGGTGAACGCAAGGGAAGGATGGGACCGGAGCAGTCAGAAGCAAAGGTGGCTGTCACAGCACACTGACTCTACCGACAGGATTCACTGGGGCTTTCCTGATGCTTCAATGCTATTCTTTCATTTTAAAAAAGGTAATACTTGCTTGAGAATCTAATTGGTCACCTTTGGCAGGCTAGTTTTGCAGTGTATGACATGTGTGATGGGTAGCCCTGAAAGACAGTTAAGACAGGGTAAACGGATGATGTCCGTATCCCTGTATTCAATACAAGTACTCTGTGTAGAGAGGAGGTAAGATGTCTTCATCTCAGGATTATTTTTTTGTAAATTAATGCCAGATAATTTGTATTGTTTTGAGAACGAGTGTAGCAAACTTGTAATTTTGCGTATCTAGCATAAGCTGTCATGGTGTGTTCCTTTATTGGCCTGGAAACGCGGTGGGTATAATTTGCAGTTTTGTCTGCAGAGGAAGTTCTGAATACTCCAAACTCACGTGTGTATTTTGTGGCAGTCTGTCTGCAGTTTCACTAGCAAAACATCCTGTTTAGCAGATAGACATTTTGGAACAGTACAGTCGAGGAAGGCTGAGATTTTTGTCTACTTCTTTCTTCCAGACTGTAGCAAACATAGGTAGCACTCTTACCAGTGTTTCTCATGATGTTGAAAATATACAGACAGCTATTGAAGAATACAAGAAATCCATAGAAATGCTCCAGAATGATGTGGTAAGAAAATGTACTGATTTTTTTTAATCAGTAATTAAAACTGTGTTTTAATGGTTAACTGCCTACTATGCAGCAAGTTTAAGAACTGTGTGGAGTTTTGCCTTAGGCCTTCAAAATACTTTTGAGGTTTTAGTAGGTGCTGGTTGGTACAGGAATACACAGCTAATCTCATAATCCCTGCGTGGCATCTCCTATATCGAATCAAATATGTATTTTTCTGTAGCCAGAATTGTTGGTTGTGTCTATGCTTCCTATCCTGCAGATTTTTGCTTCCTACTCCACAGATGTGGAGCATTGGGAATATCTATTTTTGTGTGATGCAGGGTATTGCTTATAGTAACTGTCTGCACTGTCTTAGGAATTGGGGATGGTAGAAGCGTTGAGATGCAGTTTGCTCATTGAATTAAGGATGCATATAAGGGTGCAATTACTGACCATCTTTGCCAGAAACTAGTCACTGTATTTATACTGACCTCTTATTTGGGGTTAACGAACTGAGCCAATGATTACAGTTTTTCAGCTAAACTGCAATACAGCATTACTGTAATAAGAATACTTTGCAGATAAATTCTAAATTAGACATATTATAAAACTTGATTCAGTCAGAGTGCTGCGAAAACATGGCAGATATGGCAGTGTGTATGGTAGCAGTGAAATCTGTATCATAATACTTCATTAAAGGGAGAAGAGCTAATTAAAGGGTTTAATTAAAGTAAATTTGGACCTTATGTGTCTGAAAGAGAAAACTCTTTATTAGCCTAGTTAAAATACTAAATGCGCAACAGACAAGAGTGGCAATAATTGTAGGAAAACATCCTTACAGTCTGTCAGCTTATTATATTTTTGTGGGCATTTAGTAACATAATTTTCTATTGCTTTCCTTAGAAGGAATTAAAACAGATCCCTTCACTTCCCTCTACCGTGGTGCCAAGGACTGAGAAAAATCAGACAGAAAATTGCAAACAGGTATTCTTCCTTGCATAAGGAATATTGGTACAAGTATCACAGATACTTAACTTTTTTGGTGTGTTTTGCATTACAGTAGTGTATAAAAAAGTATGTTTTTTTAAAGCAAGACAATACAGATAGCATCCTTCTAAATGAAATATAATTTTTCTTTGTTTGTTCCTGTGTATATGCAAACAAGAAAGTATCCTGGTCTGAGAATATATTTTTCTTTGTGTGTTCTGAGTGAAGGATTAAAAAGACTGAATCAAATATCAAACAAATTATAGGTGTACTTTGCTCAGTAAATGGAAAGAAGGTAAAGGCTTTTTATCGGGGGGCGGGGGGGGGGAATGTTTTATGGCGGATACTTGCCAATCTAAGCAAGTGTGGGGGTGGCTTGTCTTGAGTTACCCTTAGTGTAATGAGGTGTGGAAAGCAGGGATACAGCAATAAAAACCAAAAGGTTCATGTGTGAGTGTTTAGGTGAATGGCTTGGAATGGAATGACTGCATTTATTTACATTTAATACAGTTAATATCTTCCTTAAAAATGAATCTTGTGTATAAATATGCCTTGTACACGCTTTCTTGGGCAAAATAGTTGGTGCGGTTACTAAACTTGCCCTGGAAAATTAGATGAATAGGCTTTGTGTGTTTGCTGGCACAGCTGAAGTGGTTACATTAGCAACAAAGAGGCTAGCCCTGAGGAGAATCAAAGTTTCAAATTTTGAAAGCTGGAATAACTTTCTGGAAGCTTCCAGTTGGATGTTTTCAGTGGTGTCAGTGGAGATCTGGTCTGAAGTCTGCCCAGTTAAACTGGGTCAGTCACCATGTTGTTAATAGCAAGAGTGCTGCAGAGGTTGAGTAAACTGACCACTGCTGGTTTTATATTTCAGGAAAGCCAGTTGCTGCATGCAGCTTTGGAGGAGCTAAACAATACTGTAGTGGTGTACCAGAAGCTGAATGACATCAAGCTTCTAAATGTGGATTCAACCATTAGTAACCTTAACCAGAGGGTTATGCTGTTAGAAAACACCCCCCTTGCTGCGAATAATCCAGACAAAAGAGGGAATTTGTCTACCAATGTGGTAAGTATTTGATGACTAAGGGTGTCTACTCCAGCCAGTAGTTTCAATACTTTCTATACGCTGCAGATACAGCTTTTCAAATCTAACCAAAGAAAATGTCAGAATGAAACTTGAGACACCTAGGATTTAATTTTAAAAGACTGGAATTTGTTCCAGGTTTCTGAACAGATAAGCAATGTTAAGAGTATCTCTGAAGTAGTCCTTTCTTCCCTGCAGAATCTACAAAAAAATGTCCAAAACACTGACATTTAAGACTTGGCTGACTGTTTAATGGGACAGGATTCATGAACTCCTTTAACTATGTTTTAGGAAGGCACTCTGGCATGTAAGGGGGTCTGTTGAGACCCCTGACGAGCTAGGTGGGCTTCTGGATTATTCACCAGTGCTTAAATACTTAAAAAAAAATTAATACTAAATATGTTTAAATCCTTCCAGTGCTTTCTGTATGCCATGCTGGGGCCAGTCTTTGAGAACATGTTCTGTATGTTTAGCAATAAGGGACATGCTGATGTTGCTGCTGTAAATTATGTAAACCACTGTGTTTATTCTAGCATGTATTTGTCCTGGCTTTTTCCTGTTTTGTG
Source organism: Phalacrocorax aristotelis (assembly GCF_949628215.1). Classification (NCBI taxonomy): domain Eukaryota; kingdom Metazoa; phylum Chordata; class Aves; order Suliformes; family Phalacrocoracidae; genus Phalacrocorax; species Phalacrocorax aristotelis. Next base: position 49,024,145 of record NC_134281.1, read on the forward strand.
TGTGCCAAATTTAAAGAAAAGAAACTGTTGTAGAAAATAAGTACACGAATAAACTCGGCTCTTCTCCATTTTTTCCTGCAGGAGAATGATGCAACTACCTCTCTAAAAGTGGAAAATGAAGATCAACTAGATAATGAAACTCATTCAGATAAAGACCTGAAGGTACAGTAAGGAAACGCAAATTACACTGGATTAGTAGAGCATGTCATTATCTTTATAATCATGTTTTCAATGAGACTTTATTGAGGAAAGATCTGTAAGCAGGCTAATCTGATACAGTTTATTTTAAGTCCAGAGTAGAATGGAAGCTCATCCACCCTATTTTGCGGACAGAAAGTCAATTAGGATGGAAGAAAAGTTGTAATAGTTTAAAGTCTTACGATTCTGACAACATATGGGATAACATGGCAGAGCAGCTGTAATATCCTCCCGTGCAGCCAAAAGAATCTTCGGGGGTCAGACCATGGTTCAGTGGAGCAGGGAGGGGACTCTGGCAGGCAGCTCATTTGAGTACCCATTACCATGCTCTCAGCAAAGCTAGCCCAGCTATTGTGGGTTCACGCTGCAAAGGGGGTTACGGCATTTATCCAGGTTTAAAAACTTTCTTGGCTTGACTTAGAGAAACTTTGCACTAGTGGAGTCTAGGAATTGATGAAAGCTGCCTCCCAGTAACGATCTGGTGACTGGCTGTGAGTGAGTCTGACGGACTAACTGAATGGCCAGATTGTGGGCTGGGGGTAAGAGGTGGCGCTGCTGAGGTTAGTTTCCATCTTCTGGGAAGAAGGCAGGTGAGTGAACTGGCTACACAGTCAGTTCTAGGCCTGGATTGATGTGAACTCAACTATCATCTGGAACCTACTCATAAAAAGAGCAAAGGAGCTCCAGATTAAAAAATGTGGTGGTTTCATTTTGCTGGGGATATATTGATGCCAGCACTACGGTAGTCAGTGCATAAAACAATTATGCAATTCAGTTGATACAGAAATGTTCGCTCTGAGTATGTTTGACTGTTTTTTATATTAGATTTTTCAGAGTCTTGGTCATTTATATAAGAAATATGGAAATGAAATGTCAGATTCTTTTGAAATCTGTGTCTGCAAAATAGTTGCCTACTTTTCTGGTTGAGGTACTGATTCTATTGTTTTCTTAGACCATGTGAATTTATTACCTACATCTTTCCATAAATATTTTTTGTTATTTTTAAATCTTGTTTATAATTTTAGACTTGATCAGCCTAGAGACCTCCAAGTCACTCAAAAGTACTTACACGTATTAAATTACTACTCTTCCTGATCATCTCCATCTACTGAAAGGGTGCTTTTCAATAATTTTGTTTCCTACATATACAGGAAACAGAAACTAGAGATTCTCAGGTATCAAAACTAAGAGAGAAGCTTCAGCTGATCAGTGCTCTCACAAGCAAGCCAGAAAATGACAGACCTATTGAGATGTCAAAGAATGGTAAGAATGTCATATAATAGTAATCCATAAACTTGAAGGTTCCGTGTAATTCAAAGAACAACTAATGAACGTGGATAACTTAGATTGTTCCTTAACATTTTTGGTGACGATCATTTCAGCTAAAGTGGTAGGAAACTGATGGCTCTAAAACAGAAATCTATATATGACTATAAAAGGTTGAAGGTGACTTTCCACGTGTATAGCAGGATTTACATGCATCGGTAGCTTGTATTTGAAGGGATACGGTGGTTAACATGTAGAAATTTATACCCAATAACATCAAGTTTTGGTTTTTCAAAGTCTGTAACATGGAGGAAAGGTCTGTGTCTCTGACTCATTGCATTTCTGCACTTTTGCTGTATATATTCAGGTAGTGCTAAACATGAGATTTGAAATACTTCGTTACAATAGGACTGTGCTTGTTTTTAATTTGCTAATCAGCAATGTGGAAGCTTAGACCTTGCTATTGGGGAAGATAGATACTTGCATTGGCAAAGTGAAAACAACCCAGATGGGCAGATGTAATTTGCTTAATAAAGTCTGTTCAGCACTTTCAGACTGGGAAGTAGAAAGCCCTTCCAAGTCATTCTTTGTATGGGGTTTACAAATACACATCTAGTACAGCATGAAAGGTTAAAGCTGTCCAAAAACGTTTCCTTCCGTCTGTTCTTCTAGTTATTGGTAAAAGGGGACAACACTACTGTATTCTGAAACGATTTTGGATCATTCTTATACCATACAGCATCTGTGATACAAAAAAAAATATTTATCAGATTTTTTTTTTTGTTTCTGCTAACTGTAATTCTGTGGAATTAGGAAGACTAACAGAAATTGTTTTGTAACAGTTGAAAGTAGTCTGAGTACTACTGCAAAGCCCGCAGACCTTTCAAGGCTGGCTTCAAGGTCAGCTGATGACAACACAGAGGGTAACAGACAGCTGAGACATCTGTCCTTGCCAGGAATTTCCAGCATCAAAGGTATGTCCCCTCTAGGCTGGCCTTTTCTTTTTCAGAATATTTCATGTAAATGTTTAGGAGACAGTAAGTGTAACTGGAATTATGGTAGTGTGTCTGGGCATTCTGGGAGAAGTGAGGTCAGTTTTAAAAGCTTGAGAACTACAGACTTAAAGTAATTAAAAATACTAAAAGAGAAGACTAGCATGTAAAAGAAAAGAAATGGTTTTGAACAGGAGTGTGCATTATAAGTGAATTTTAATTGTTTTGAGAGCCGAAGTATTATAGAAAGCACCCCAGAGGTTAGGAGAGAAGTCAAGGGCAGAATTAGGTGCCAAAAGAAAATGAAGTAGGTATGACTATATGTTTTGGGATTTTTCCTCTTTATTTTTTTAAGAGAACGCTTCCTGGTCAAATGAATGGTTTCTGGATCTTGCTGTTCAATCTCTTCAGCTACTGAAAGGGCAGTGCTTTGCATTAGGAAATGAATAGACACTTTTCCCTTTATATCATCTGTGCTGTTGGTATAGCAACAGTCATTCAGAGCTTGTTTTTCTGGAGGATAACTTAATCTGTATGCAGTTAGTGGTTGTAGAATGGGCTATTAGTTGTGGCCAGAAATAGGTTGGGGCTTTTTTTTTTTTAGATTTAATGTAACTTAATCCAGAAATGCTTATGCTTTCCCCGCCCAACTGTTAATTGACAGCTTGCAACAACAGAGAAGGCAAGCTACATACTTGGGTCTGCTTTATTTAATTACTGAGTAGTAAGACATAGTGCAATAAAACTGGAAGAGCAGCTTATAGGATATTTCTGTGATTTAAAGGAGCTACTTTTAAATCAATTTCTCTTTGCAGATCTTCAGAATTTGTTTGAAAAAGCAGCTGAAGATGCTGATGGAAAACTATCATATGAAGATCTTCAAAAGCTGCTTGGCTCTACAGCCCAAGAGTCACAGAGCTTTAAGAAGTTTGACACAGATGGAGATGAGGAGTACTCATTACAAGAACTGAGATTAGCTTTAGGTGTATAGGATATATATTTAGAAATGTGATATTGATGGATGCTACTGTAGCTAAAGGAAACTACGGGACATGAAAAACTACATCTGCACTTTCCAAGTGTTTTACTGATCTTTGGAGCTAAATTACTGTACACATTGCCACCTCTTTTTTTGTTTGCATTTACTGAAAAGAAATTTACAAATTTATATGTCAATAGGACATATTGGGACTGTGTTAAAATTCAGAAAATTCCCGAACTTGGAAACTCCTTGGAAACTCCTCTCATTCTTTCCTTTTCAAGGGAGTTCTTGTTTTTAATTCAAAATGTGTACATACTAAAATAAAACTATTGTTTTATATTTCACTAAAACTTGCCTTAAATTAGAGAGCTGCACTTTATGTAGAGCAGAAGGAAATCTGTTGTGTAAAGATGGCTGCTTCTGCTTGTAAATATTTGAGACAGAGTAAATTATGCATATTTAAGGGGAAGTTTCTGTCAGGGGCTGTGTTGGTAGTAAGCTCTCTATGGCGAGAGGCTGAGCCTAAAAGGGGTGGCTAAGAGCTTCACCTAAATTTCTAATTTTGACAAAGTATATCCACAAATGAGTTTGGAATCAGAGGAAAGCAGGAGTGGTAAATCATGCCCATCTATATCAGGATTTATTTTTAGAGGGAAGAGTTGATAGTGTTTTTTATATCATGAGCCTACAGGAGTAATTACCTACCAAGTGCTTGGGTTTTCACTTCAGCATTCTTTTAGCTTTGCTGTATTGCATCCAGATTATTTTGCGAGATGAGCCTATCTATTTAAAAAAAAAACCAACAAACTATTGAAGAATTTTAACAGATGCTTTAAGAGGTAAAAGCCTACAGTGCAGCCTGGTGAGTAGCACCTGAATATTTCATGCCTGCAGTGTGATCAGTGCTGTGTTGGCGGTCTTGCTGACTGGTCTCTGGAGATCTTTTGAGCAGGGTTGCTGGTGCTGCCAGTTTCTTCCATCAGCGGTTGTTGGGGTCACTTTGAAGTGCTGCGAGTAAAGCTCCTGGTCACTAGGAGTGTGAGCAGGTGGGGAAGGTCCAGAGTAGACTCATGGGCTGTTTCCTGACTAACATGAACATGGTCACCTCTTGGTACCTTTACCTTTTACGTTCTCACCAACAGGCGGATGTAAAAAGCAGGATAGGAGCGTGCAGTCGCATTGGTGTTCTCTACTGACGCACGCTTTGTAAGTGCGGTTTCCTTGCTATAAAGGAACTTAAGGGTTTGTTTATGCTAGTGGATCTAAACACAGATCTGTGTTTCTGGAACATAAAAAATTACTTCTGCGGAAGGGATTCCCTTGTGGGACAGATCAGGGCCAAGTTGGATGATTTTGCTCACAAATACCACTGATGATGTTGGGAGGTTTTTTGCATGATGAGTGAATTGAAGTTGCCCACCTCGCTGGAACATCAGTTTGTGGAAGTCAGTTCATAATTGTTGACTTATATATTTTTAGACTGGATGTTTCATGAATAATTGTGTCCTGGATTATGAATCACTGAAGGAAGGTACAAAATGGAACCCTGTTACCCATTGCCTAGGCTTCTTTCACTGTTGCTCTTCTATCCTGTTCGGGTAATGCAGACGTGACCCAATATGGAGATGCTTTTGATGTGACATTTGAAAATGCAGTATTTAAAAACAAAACAAAACCAACCAACCTTGGCTTTTGAGAGGACAAGAAGCCAACACTTGCTTCTTGCTGCTTCCCACACCCTTTTATACACTACTGTATAAATTCCTTAACCAAAAAAAAAAAAACCAACACAAAAACCTAGCAATAAAATATAACCATTCTGGTATTTTGTTTGTACATACTGTATCATAGCCATATGCCAGAGTTTGCAAAATATTTTTGGAAGTTTGATTTGTACGGAATTTAACTTACCTTAAAATTTAAGGGATTATTGTATTGCCATATGAATCTATTAGTGTTTTGTTTTTCTTGCAGTCTGCTTTACTTTTAGAAGGCTCTTCCACAGCAATAGTGAAACTGTCAGCTAGAGACAGCGTGTGCCGCTCCAGCCGCCTGTGTCTGCCTGTGGCCAAGGAGCCAAGCTGGTCAGTAATTGGCAGTAGGGCACATCTGTCCAGTGGTGCTGCTTAACTTGCATGTCAAGAGCATAGTGGATTGCTAATTGCTGTAATCACTGCTGTTGTGTGATGGACTGGTGCTATCAATTTAACAAAATCCAGTCATCCCTGAGTACAGTGGTCGCTGTTGTTCGGCCTAGGATAGCCCGTAGTGGCGTGCTGCAGGCTGGGAGCACTGGTCCCCAGCCAGCCGCTGCCGTCGTGCAAGTTTTCTGCTACGCTGCTGGTCTGTCCTGCATGCTATCCAAAGCCCTGATGCTGGGCGTTGGCAGGCTTCCTGCCCCGTGTTCTACACGCTGCAGATGGTGGAGGGCATGAAAGCCACAAGTGTAGTGAATACACTTGTCCGGATCTGCGCTCTGCTGTAGCTCACGCCTACAGACGGTGGGTTTCCAGAGGGGCGGCTCACAGCCAGCCTGGGGAGGGTGCGTGCTTCTGCCGGGGCCAAGTCCTAGAGAAGTGATGTCTGAAATCAGTTAATTGTTTTAATTAATTAAACAGTGCGAGCTGACAGGTCTGCGAGCGGCAGCTGGGGCTGTAGCTGAGACGTGCTGTTACGCTGTGATTCTTGGGTTCATTTTCAGGCCGTGGTTGTGTTTTCTGGCTGCCTCCTGGGTAGGGACCACTGTGTGTCTGTCGGGTCGGTTACTGGCCCGTCCAAGGAGCGGAGCCGCGCCGTGCCGGGCGTGCATGGCGCGGCTCCGCTCCGCTGGGGTTCGAGCTACGGCACTCCGCGCCTTTTCTCGTGTAACGCCACTTTTAATTTATCTCAATAAAAGTTCGTTTCCAGCGTGCGCCTCCGGCCGTTTCATTGCGGGGGCGGGGCGGCGGGGCGGGGCGGCGGGCCCGGGCGGGGCGCCGCGGCGGCGGGCCCGGGCGGGACGGGCGCCATGTCGGTGCCGCTGCGGCAGGCCTGGGGCCTGGGGGCGGCCCTGCGGAGCCGCGCCGCGCTCCGCCCGCTGGGGCTGCTGGCCCCGCCGTGCCGGGAGCTGGCGGGGCCGGGGGCGGGCGAGCCGGCGCTGGAGGAGAACCCTTTCTACGGGAAGTACCGGCACAAGATCCAGGAGCTGCGCAGGTGCGGGGCGCCGGGCCCGGAGGAGGGGGGCGGGGAGGGGGGGTGTGTGTGCTTGGGGAGCTGGGTTTTTTGGGGAGGAGGGAGGTCACTTTTAGCTTCGTGCCCTTATGAGAAAATGAATTCGTCTAGGCCAAATGCTGCCTTGAAATCCACTGGTGGTGTTGCCGCCAAGTCAGAGCCGTTTCCCAACATGGTCAGCCGGATAGATTGTTTTGCTAACGAGAAGTCTAAATTTTAAGTTAACATAAAATGTTTACTGTGGTGGTAAGTCGAAAGGCCGAATGGTGTTAATCACTCAGTACTGTTAATGGTCGCTTTTCCAATCCAGATCTAGTCCAGATGTGTTTGAATCCCGTATGGAAAAAAGAAATGAAGTGAAAAAGCAGCCTGTAGGATATTCCAATCAAGGAGAATTTATCAGATGCATGGAGGAAAAGGCAAGGCCGATTTTCTTTGTAATTTGCATATATTAGAGCTATAAAGTCATATATATAGGATCAGCATAATGCTACAAACATACAGCATTCCTGTTAGAAGGAGCCCCAGAATGTCACATTCCAGTGGCTAAAAATATTGTTCTGTATTCCAGCATGTTATTTTGCTATTTTGTACGTTGTAAATTATGTGCTTGAGGCCTTATTTAAGCGTTTAATCAGCTCCAGATTAGTTTGGCCAGAAGGAGTGACACGATCTTGCATTTATAATTTTTGTAGTGAGTAAAAGCAAGGTCTTCAACAATATTGGATCCAAAATGTGTAATAGTTTGCCTTAATCCTTTCTGATGTTGGAATTCGTAATTCACATTGTTCCTCATCTTATTCTCCTAATCAATATTTTGATAAAATGGACTGCAGCGATCTCTATCTTAAATTTGAGCTCATACTCAGGAAATCTTGTCAGCAGGCATGTTATACGTGGCAGGGAAGGCAAATGGTATTAAAGCATCAGCTATAAAAACTGAACGTTTTCTTCTAGGCAGAAGGCTTGGGCACAAAGACATCAAAAGGAGGTTTCACAAAAGATAAGGTAAGGGAAACGAACCTAAGTGTTAAGAGAGGGCTGGCTGGCAAATCAAGGATGTAGATCATATAAGTGCTTCAGCCAAGAGCTTCTTGAGGTAAAACTAATGTTTCTTATGCTGCACTTGAGTATAAGATAATCATTTACTATTGGGATCAGGTTCAAGTCTTTAAAACTCCCAGCAGTCTGGCATTTTTATTATCCGGTTCTTTCTCTCTTGACATCCTGGAAGTTCCGGCTAGTTCTGGGATCTGTACTGAATGCTGACAGTAATAAATGGAAAGGGTTAAGCTGCCTTTACAGCTTGCAAATGTATTTCCAAAGACCAGCCAGCAGAGGGACGAGAGAATGGTTTTATTCTCACACGTTCTTGTATTTTGGCAAACTTTGTGTAAATCTGCCAATCGAGCACGTGTGTGAGAGGACTGAAGAGGAAAGGCTGCAGCTGCTCTTGCAGCTTCAGTAGAGATCTGCAGAACTGGAGCAAAGTGTGTTCTGTGTCCTGACAGAATCTCTCCTATTCTGCCTCAGTGTGTGAATCCACCTCTCAGTGTGTTATTGCTTATAGTTTACTGGTTTCTTTGGCAATTCAGAGGACTAAGTCACATTGTAAATTGAATTAAGTTCTCCAGTTTGATTTTGTTCTTCGTAATTGCATCCATTCATTCTAGCTTCTCACTTGCATCAGAGAATGGTCATCATGCCAAATTCATTATGCTTTCTCTTTCAGACGCTTGATTCAATTCTTAATGTTGAGATGGTGAAAGAAAAATCAGCGGAGGAGATAAAACAGGTGATGGATTTAAATGGAATAAAGTTTGCTATGGCACAGACATAACCAAGGCCCCAGATGCTCCGAGATATCTGCTCTGGCATGGGTTTATCCACCACCACAGATGCTTCAGGGTGTCCTGCTCCCACATGGACTCACCCACAGGTCACAGTCCCTTCAACTCAGGTTCACAGTGGAGTTCCCGCCTGTGTAGTGCAGCAGCACAGAAACAGCAGCGATGCCCCGGCCACCTGCCAGCCCAGGCACATGGCCACTGCTGTTATCAGAATGTTCCCAGGCACAGCAGAGTAAGGTGAGCAGCAGCACAGCACTACAGCGAGCAGCGAAAGTGGAAGAACACAGCCACTAACAAGCACTAGGCTTTAACGTACAGTGAAGCAAGCAAGCCCCATGGCAAGCACAGAAGCCAGCCAATTAATAGCTAAACAGCAAGAATATCTATAAATTCAATCTAGTGCATTCCAATCAAATCTTTCATTATCTCAAACCCTCCAAGCCCCACACTGGGCACCAAAAATTACTGTTGTGGTTTGTTCCAGCCAGCAACTCAGCCCCACACAGCCACTTGCTCGCTCCGCCCTGGTGGGACGGAGGAGAGAATCAGAAGAGTGTAAGTGAGGAAACTCATGGGTTGAGACAAAGACAGTTTAATAGGTGAAGCAAAAGCCGCACACGCAAACAAAGCAAAACGAGGAATTCATTTACTCCTTCCCATGGGCAGGCAGGTGTTCAGCCATCCCCAGGAGAGCAGGGCTCCATCACACATAACGGTGACTTGGGAAGACAAATGCCATAACTCTGAATGTCCTGCCCCTTCCTTCTTCCTCAGCTTTATATGCTGAGCACAATGTCACACGGTGTGGGATATCCCTTTGGGCAGTTGGGGTCAGCTGTCCTGGCTGTGCCCCCTCCCAGCTCCTTGTGCACCTGGCAGAGCACGGGGAGCTGAAAAAGTCCTTGACTAGTGTGAGCACTGCTTAGCAACAACTAAAACACCTCTGCATTACCAACACCGCTTCCAGCACAAATCCAAAACACAGCCCCATACTAGCTAGTATGAAGAAAATTCTATCCCAGCTGAAACCAGGACAGCTCCATGTCTATGCTCAATAGTGATCTATATGTAAGGCTGGAAATTTTGCTTAGGTTGAAAAATAAAACATGGCCATGGATGTGTTTTTATAAAAAGCACATTCACATAGATAGTAGAAAATATTTTCTCCATATAGGTAAGTCCATCTAGGATATACCCAATTTATAAATAATACAACTGGACTTGGATCACTCAAAAACTGTCTTTATTGTGATTTTCATTTTGGCCGTTTAATGCGTAGCAGCCGAATTGTCATCAGCAAGCTCCCATCAGGTCTGAAGCCAGGTAGAAGGAAACGCTAGCACTAGCTTGTGGATTATGTTACCTCTGTTCTGCAGGAATAAAAACAAAGCTTTTGCTATCTTCTATGTTTGCTCAGGTTATCTGTTGCTAGGGCGTGTCTGTACCTATACTAAAGATGGTTAGAGTAAGGAGGAGGTGGGTGGGTCTGTTTGTGAAGAAGAGTGTGACTCAAGTTATTCTGCCTAGTATCTGCTTGGCTTTGCACTGTGTTTCCTTTTATCTAGTTACAAGTCACATCTGTTCCACATTTCTGATGTAGCTTGAATTCGATTTGCTATTTTTTTCCTAATCAGACTGTACGCCAAGAAACTTAAGGGGTGCTGCACGTGTGAAGGAGCCTTCCGATGCAACTTGCAGAGCAGAAATCTAGCTGCTGTCCTGATAGCTTGAGAACCTTTTAGAGGTGGTTACGTGCTCTGCAGGGGATGGTGGGCAACCAGTTATAGCAGGGAGTGTATTTTGGTAACATACGAGTTTCCTTCGAGTTCCTCTATTTCCATTTCGTTGATGAAACTAATGAGAATTGTCAGTAATAGGACTGGGGAAGAGCAACTGAGAGAGTCCTGGACTCTGTGCTTGTACTTGTCCATTTAGTAAGGACTTCTGAGCTATGTTGGTATTGCTATCATGCTGCGGTGAAGAAAAAGGTTGTGAATAGAGGAGCATTACGCAAAGTCTTATGTTTAAAACGTTTTCTATGTTCTTTATTAAAAAAAAACCAAACCACCCAAGAACTCAAACCCTCGAGAAGTCATTAGAATGATCATTGGGAAAAATATAAGAAGCACTTCGGATAGCTAGTAAATCTTGAGCCACCTCTGAGCCCACTGCTTATTTCTCTTACCTGGCTGAAATCTGTCAGTTGGTACAAGTACTCTGGAACCTCAGGAGAAGTGTATTGCCTTAGCAGGAAAGTCAGTCAGGCTTGACTGAAAAATGACTTCTTAAAGCGCTTACACAGGTTGGTTGGCAAACGGCATTCCTGTTAAAGCATTTAATATTACTGATAGATGCTTGATTTTAACTGTAGCTCATCTCCTTTGTTTCTTACAGATTTGGAATCAGTATTTTTCTGCGAAAGATACAGTTTATGCTGTTATTCCTGTAAGTAGTTCCCCTGTGGTTATGCACTTGAAAGGCCAATGTGCAAAGCTTTCCTTTCTGTCATTCTGTTGCTTTTAAAAGCAATCATTGAAGGAAAATGAGGTTTCAAGAACAAACTTTCTTTCAGGCTGAGTGATCTTATTGCCCCAAATTAAAGCTTTTGTTTCTGAAAATATGTATCCCCTTTTTTCTGCTTACATCAGTCTCAATAGAGCTAGTGCTATTTTTTTCACACACCTGGCCTGAATTTCTAGGCATTTTTTATTATATTATATTTTATTATACTATTCACAGAGCCCTAGTATCTCTTAAGGTAGCATTTGTATTTTCACATCATTTTTTTCCCAGAGTTGCTCGTTTCTTTCCCCTCTTCCCTGCAGCACAGACTGCTTTCTCAAGTTTAATATGGCAGTGTTAGAGCACTTGGCTAATAACTTGCATGTGGCTAATCGCTAACGACTTACTTTCATACATTTAAAATTATTGGCAGCAGTGTCTTTCATTGAGATTGCATGGTGCTTCCTGCGATAAGATCGTATTTCTTACTCCTGATAACTTTGCCAGATGTTAATTGTTGTTACTCTGCGTTAGGCTGAAGGAGGTTTTTTCACTTTGGGGATTTCTTTTTGTTCTTTGCTTCAGAGTCTCTGTGTGATTGCGATCTCTTAAATCTGTCTTTTCACAGCTGGGCACGAACTGTGTGTTCCTTGAATTCTTGAAACCTCATTTAGATCTGGGCTCTGATTTGCAGTTGCACTTGGCCCTTTGAGCTGCAAGTGGAGTGATGGGAGGCTGTATTCTAAATGTATGAAGTGCTGTATGCACTGAAAACGGCAACGTGGGATTTGAAGTCAAGCAGCCTCATGTTTCAGTTTTCCTAACATGTGGATGTTGTGAAAATAGTTTGGGTTGCGCATTTACTGTAGCAGAGGGCCAAAGCCAGGGACTCCAGTTAAGATGGTGTAGGTCTTTCATTAGTGGGGCTGGCACAGTTCTTTGGTGCACTGTTTTAGAGGAGCTTTGGAAGTTTTTAAGGCTCTAATGCAAACCAGATCCTAGGCACATTAGGAAGTAGTTCATGGTGTCATCGGGGGAAGAAACCACGTCTTCTGCCAGAAGCTTTTTGTTGGCTGGAAGAAAGGCCTCACATAATTCTCGAGTGCTCAAAAGCACACACGGGAGGAATTTTGTGTTGATGAATGGCATATGTTTCCTTTCATGGACACCTTAGAGTAGGTATTAATATATGGTGCTGGAAAGAGAAGAGCAGGCAAAAGGTTTGGGGGAATGCAGAGGACACATGAATGAAATTGCCAGGTTTCGTCAGGGATGATCAAATACATTTGTGGTTTTAATATAAACCTAAGCAATAAGTATGTTATTTAAGTAAATATCTAGACTGTATTTTAATACTGGAGAACAGATGACTTATGATGTAAAATCTACAGTTTGGGGCCAGGGATATGTTGTCTTGCTCAACTGTTGACAGCACATGATACAGCGGAGCTATTACTGAACGAGGACATAACGTAAGCCTAAAGTGTGGCCCCCCCACCTCCAAAGAATAAAGCTTTGGCTCCAAGGAGATGGCTGCTGCATCTTAGAGACAGCATTACTCAAATGGGATACCAATGACGTTTAGGTAACTAAGAACTAAGTAGAGTTTCCTACGCTCTCATTGTTAGCTGTTCCCACAGTGAGACCTTCTGTAGATGGAAGTTGTACCCTTAAAAGTTAATGAGATGATTCTGAATAACTGTGCATCCACGTTTGTGTTATGAAAATTGAATTTCTCTTTCTTCTTCCCCAAAGGCAGAGAAGTTTGATTTAATATGGAAGAGAGCCCAGAAATGTCCATCGGTACGTATGGCAGAGACTCACAATGTATGGATGTATAGCTGTAATGCATTTCTCCTCTCTAAAGCCTAATTCATAAACTTCTGACCCTCCTGTATTCAGGCCCATTGTATCAGCTCCTTTAGTAAAACCCAGGTACTCAAATACTTGTCTTGGTGTTCATATAAAAGCAATGGCTATTCATATGTATTAAACACTTTGATCTAGGTATCAGATACGAGAGATGTAGAGTTTAGTAATGAAAGCACAAAGTCTCCCAGGAAATAGATTTAGCTACATGCCTCCAGTTTCCATTAATTGATGTCTTGTGGTTAAATCTTTTCCACGCAGTGTTGTGAAGAGCCAAGCCTCGTAGGCCAGCTTCATTGATGTTCCTGCATATCTTTGCTTATTGCTTCAAGCATCCTTGCTTTAGCCTGGAGGAACTGTTGTTAGCTATAGCTATGTGTCACCATGGCATTACGCTGCATGTACGTGGAGAAAGTGAATTCTCTTGTCTTAGTGGTTGGTGTGAGTTGCTCCTCTTTCTTTTTGTGTTTGTTTACTGGCAGTGAAGATAGGCAGGAGTATCTGAAAGGGAAAAAGGCAAGAAATCAAAATGTTGGGGTTCTGTCCACAGAACAAGCTGAACCTTGTAATCTATTAGCTTGCGTTTCCTGATCATAAATGTGCATAGCCACACTTTCTTCACCATACTGGTGATCCGTGATAGCTAACTGGTAAGCAAATACGAGCGTGGGAGCCAAACTGGGCAGGCAGTATGCTGTGTAATTAATACATCTCTGTCTTTATGGGAGTGAGAGTTGTCAAAAAAGACTGTGGTACTGCAAAATTGAGTAGTCTAAGTTCTGTTGCAGAGCATCATAATTCAACAGCTGTGACAGGGGAAGGAAGGGGGGAATTGGGTGTAGTTGAACCCTTTATTACAGATAGAGAGTAAATACTCTGTGGGTTGTGTTTAGGTGTACACCAGCATGGCAAAGCATAAAATACGGAGAATGCTTAATACGGTTATTTCAGAAATGAGTGGATTCCCAAGATTCCGGTTTACTGTTTCTCATGTGGGTTGGTGGGTATCTTGTAAACTTCAATTAGAAGATTCTTATGTGAATGAGCAGGTTGTTGCTTTGAAGAAGTTAAACTGCAAAAGAGCAGAACAGCTAACATAATATATTCTGCAGTTTCGTAGCACAGGCTGCTGGATTAGTATTGTTTTCTGTTGAAAGTAGTGTGTTTTTACAATAATTTGTGCACCAAAGCATGGACTTTGTGCAAATTTCACTGTGCTGAGACAGAAGTTAAATGCCTTACTCCTTTATGACAACAAAGTAGCTAGACTTTGCCATGCTGAGTGCTTTTGTAAACCTGAACGGGAGACTTTACTGGATTGATGGATTGGTCATGTGTATTTCACTTGCCAAAAGATGGATCAAAATATCTGACTTCCCGAGCTACTTGGAGCTTGGAAAGTTATTTACAGCTTTAAATGCGTTTCTGTACAGTGCATTGGCATTTAGTCAGGTATCCTGCTTGTTTTTCTGCTCCCATCTTGTCCTTTCCCTGAGTGTGGGGAAATGAGGAGGTCCCTAGCCTGTGGAGACCGTAAATCTCTAGAGAGAAAATAGTTGCTGCCTGTTCTGGAACAGCTGGTGAAACTACAGGGTTAAAAACTCTGAATGCTTCTTATCTTCATTTGACCATTTCTGCTGTTAATTTTCTAGAAGTGAATAAAAAGGTGAGAGTCTGAATGTTCTCCACAGTCTTTTCCTTTCCTTTGTCTGTCTCATTTAGTACTGGTAAAAATATGTGCCAACATATTTGCTACTAAAATAATAAGGTAATGCTAAAATAATAAGGTAAAACAATAAGGTAATGCTAGTTTATTGTGTGCTTTGAAGTCCGGTTCCTGCTGTCCTGTCAATCCTGGTGGGGCAAAGAAACCCTTTTTTCCGTTGTGGTTCTTTCGCTAAAGCATTTATGCTGGAGGCCAGTGCGACACAGGCATCGTTTTGTTCAGTGAAAGGGAGATTTTATTTTTTTTATCATTTCTCTGCAGTTTCTGTATGCTTTGCCAAGAAAAGAAGGCTACGAGTTCTTTGTGGGGCAGTGGTCAGGAACAGAACTGCACTTCACTTCCCTAATAAATGTTCAGGTGAGTGGCTGAAGTATAAAGTCCAAAAATGGCTTAGGATCCAGAAATATATAATATCAGCATATTAAAATATATAATATTTGCTAAATAGTTTAACGAGCAGGTTGTCTGTCTTAACTGGAGAAGAATTATCAGGGAAAAACTGCCATTATGGGTAAATTAGTAAATTATTTACGGGTAAGTCAGTAAATTTATGGGTATTAAGTGTCTCTTTAATCTAAAGGAGAATGAGGTAGAAGTCAAATAGTCTCAAAATAAAAGCAAGATCCAAACTTTTTAGAACTTTGTTTAGAACTTTGTTTTTAGAAGTTTGTGTAAACTACTTAATCTCGTAGCATCTACTGGTATTTTGAATGTCTTTCTGGAAATCGGGGGTTATTACAAATGCAAAATGGTCTTTAGTCAAGAAGAACCCCAACCTAACTCTGCAAATCCCTTGTTTTCTCTAAATACCAGGAATAATGAACTTCTAATTAGAACTGACCCTTAAACCTTGAAAAATTACTGTCTCCATAGCAGTTAATACTCAAATGTTTTGTAATCAAGCCTCATTCTGCAATAGAGCTGAAGTTCTTTCTGCGATACTGACAGGTTTCTTTATCTCCTCCAGACCCAAGGTGAAACTGCTCCTAGCCAGCTGGTCTTGTACCATTACCCTGAGCTGCAGAAGGAGAAAGGGATAGTACTAATGACAGCAGAAATGGACTCAAAGTTCTTGGTAAGAGAAACCAGAGAAATATGTTCATTGGCTTCACTAATTTTCATTCATTTTATGCTGCCACTCCTGCTATAGCTTTGAATAAAATCAATTTAAGGTCAAGTCTTTAAAAAAACCTTTCTCAAAGAGTGGTCTTACTACATATCTTTAACCTAATCTACATACTACTAGGGAAAGCTAGAAGGAAATCATGGGTGTTTGGCTGTCTGCTGGTGATTTCAGCTCACATTCTTCCCCCCCCCCCCCCCCCCCCCGGGTATTATAGTTTATTTTTGTTAAAAAAAAAAAAAAGCTTCTGTTTTTCTTACTAATGTAAACAAATCTAAATGAAAGCTGTTGCTACCTGCCAACAAGTTAAAACAGTGAAGCTTAATACTGCTTGTCAAATCAGGAGACGTCCAGAGCTTTATGTTAGGTTTCTGCATGCTTTTGCTCTTTTCCCTATGTGTGGGTGTGCTGTTATTTGCATATCTGTAACAGTACGGTGCTAGGACAAACAGCACTAGGGATGAGACTGGTGGAACAAGATAGCTAATGCTTCCCACCTCTAACTGACCTACTTATACTGGTTCTGGAACTGTGTGCAGAGGAGTCATTTGTAATGCATTTGCACTGTTGTAGCTCAGAGTAGACAATCAATTTTTGCAAACAGGTCGACTGTAAGAAGGGAAAGACAAGACTTGGGTGTGTCTCCAGTGCCATAGAGCGGGCAGGGATCATGAAAGACATCTTTGACCTCTGAGGTGTATGCTTGGCGGGAGAGTAGTTTGTAGGCACAGTGCTACAGTATGTAAGTAGGTCAGGAACAAGAGGGGAGGTGGTTTGTTAGGAGATTTGCAAAACTGAGGTGACTTGGAATTGAGTCATTCCAGGAGTAGGACTGCAGCCTTTCAGCTGCAATGGGATCCTCAAATACAACAAAACCAGATGGTAACAAATTCTTTGTTTTGATTTGCAGGTGGTCCGTGAAGCACAGTGCTTGGCAAATCAGGTGCAGCTTTTCTATGCGACGGATCGTTCCGAGACGTATGAATTAGTGGAGACCTTCAACCACAGATCTAGTGAATTTAAATATATGTCAGTTATAGCAGAGCTTGAGCAAAGTGGACTTGGACGAGAACTGAGACCTGCGCAGGTTTCTGACAAGTCGTAGATCCTGACCTGCGGGTGAAGCAAGCCAGCAGCAGGCAGGGTGTTTCCTAGATGGGGTGGTCCTGTCTTTTCTGTTTTTTGATTTTGATTTGGCTACAGAAAGGATCTGGAGACATCCTAGGAGTGTGATAGTCAAGCCTGTCTGGCACTGATGCAAGATGAGGACTTAGGCCATTTGAATGACAATAACTAATTGGCAAAGTGGAGCCCTGTGCTTCAGCTCAGCTAACTTTGTCAGAACGAGCTGTTTTCCCATACTGTAACTTACTGCTGCATGCTGTATTTTTGCAATCTGAAATAAAATGACAGAACGGGAGCTATGTAATGGACTGTATCGGCATCAGGAGACAAATAGCAATCAATGTTCCGTCTCAGTAAATGCATTTTAAATGCCCTCCACCATTATAATTGCATGGGCCAGTGGTTTTTAATCTGTGTGGAATTTATACAAGCTTGTCTATCAAGAAAAGAGAATAGGACCGATGGTCTAAAACAGACTTTTCTTTGTTACTTTTGTGTGTGAGGCTCTTTAAACAGACTGTGCCCTTGGTTTTTTCAGGATTAAAAAAAATAGAGCTACTAGATTTGTCTGGGAGTTTTGTGATTCTTAATTGATGTATTAATTTTATCCTGTTGGTGTTTTCCTGAGGAGTAGGATACTATCAACATGGGTTTATTTTTATTTATTTTTGAATAGTGTAGAATTAATTTTTCTCAGCCTGGAAACTAGTCAGGTAACTCTACAAATGGTATTTGGAGGGACAAAAAATAGCTCTTGTTTCCATTTCAGGAAAGCTGCTATCTTCAATAAAAGCAAGATGGAATTGCTGGTTTCTCAATCGCTAAGTGACAACACATGAAAAAATGCATTGGTGTGCATATGCACAGCAGCTTTAACACAGCAGTGTTGGTAAGAATCTGGCTTTTAAGGCCTACGGCTGTTTTTGTTTTTTAAACCTGCCTCCAACAAAAGAATCCCAAAGCATTCACGCTTTGAGCTGCTCTTGTTTTCATTCCCAGCAGAGGCAGCCAGTGCATCTGCGGACTAGGGCATACTGCAGCAGGGCCCAGTCATGTGCAGGCTGTGCACGGATTACCAGCGTACCACCGCTGCACAGGTAGAGAGGTAAACAGGAGACAGCCAGGAGCTTCCCAGGAGCAATGCTGAAATACTTCCCATATGCACATCAAATCCTTGGCACTAACTTGCCCTTAGCACTAGTCATCTGTTACGTCCGGGCCACGTGGCGTCCTCCCATCGGCCTGCTGAAGCTGGAAAGCATTCCCTCCTTTGGCAAAGGAATGGAGGCAAGGAGGGTATGCAGCTTCTCTCTGTTAGAGGAAGACCAATTTCTTGGGCAGGGCTGGTAACATTTTCTGTGCTACCCTTAACCGTGACCTGATATGGAGGTTTGATTAGTTACAAAGGGCTCTTACACAATCTGTGTGCTAGTGTAATTGTAGGACTCAGGTGCTCTAATACTGTCACTCCATACTTTCTCAGTCCGTTCTTTGGACATGACCAGCTAAGCACTGAAGGTAAATAATAGGGTTTTATTGTTGGGGTCTATTTTAGCAGCGGCCTGTATACGTTGGGTGTGAACTCCTGTCCATTCTGGGAATTACGTTTCTAGAAGAGGCACATTTCCCAGGGCTGTGCTGCAAGAAGATGGTCCTGCTCCCTGGTAATGTCGTCTTTTTGTTTCTGATTGCACTGGGGCTGTGAGTGTGAGTAGCAGGGGAATAACCAGAGGTGTGGATAGGGCTGTTGTAATCTGAACATCAAATCACCTTTATTAAAAGCCTTCCTCCTTCTATTCTGTAGCATTCGTATTCCATTTATCCTTTTCCCTTAGCTGAAATAAGGGCAGTTTTGATTCATTAACTTCCTGCTTTGAAGAAGTCAAAGTTGCTGTATTCATTTTTAATATAGCTATAACATCCCTGAGTAATGGCCAAAAGAAGTGAAATTCAAGGCTTCCAGATCTACACCTAAGCCTCTTTCTGGGCTTAAAAGACCAAAGTCTCTAGTAAATGCTGTAGCAGTCACTGCCTGTAATTTTGAGTAGGGTTTTTTTCAACCCTTCATGTGATTAATCCCAAGCTAAGAACATCTCCAAGGGTTTAAGACAGACAGAAATGGCAAAGTCAAGAAAAGGAAGCATTTCTTGGATCGCGTGCATTGGAAAGGTTTTTAAAAAAAGATCCGAACTGAAAAGGCAAAGTTGATCGTACCCCATGCAGCCATTTTGCAAGAGACTGCATTTTCTGGCCCTGGCAGAGGTGGAATGGACTGACAGAGGGAGCAAGGGCTTTTTTCTGCAGGCATATTCATGTGCCTTGAAGTGCACACCATGACATGTTAACCCTTGTGTCAGGGCGAGACCACCTGGCACAGAAATTTATGCCTTGGTGTCAGTGATCTGGTGCTGTATTGCGTCTCCCCAAGGAGCAAAGACCTGGCTAGACCTGTATGTGCGTGTGTGTGCGCAATGGCAGGGAGGCAGCAGAGGGCTTACAAAGCTGAAAGTTGCACACCTTCCTCCTGGGAGGAATTCCCAGATCTGCTGCTGAGGACAGGGTTTGCTGCAGCCCTGGAAAACTACTACGTTTTCTCCAGGAAGGCAGTCTGATAGACTGTGCCCCTGATGCGCTGTTGTGAGCTGGGAAGCTTCCCACAGCTATTTCCTACTGTATTCCTGTATGATCTGTAAACAGATTATAATCTGTATTTCTACAGATTATAATGTCATGTAGGAATACAGATTATAACAGTAGATGGGCCTGTAGTGCGAGGTGCTGCACCATTTGAGCATCTTGGTTATAGAGCTGGTTCAATATTCCGTGGCCCAGTTGAAGGGTGCAAGTTTGACAGGGTGTAAAAAAACCTCCCTAATTAGTAAATGGAAAAGTGGAAACCCTTAGTTCTTTTGGAAGTATATGTGCTAGTGTGTGTGCTTGTGCTACAGTTAGGATTTGAGCAGCACAGTTTAAGATCTGTGCTGACTGCTGCTGTGGTGGTGACAAGGCTGAAACTGAATAAAGACCTGTAAGAAAAGGTCCTGGAGAAACTCTAGGCCTGATCCTCCATCCCACTAAATGCTTGCTGTAAGGGGGAGTAACTCAGCTGAAGAACTGGCCCCACAAACCATCATTGCTGCAGAAATAGGCCAGTGGTGTTTCGTGGCTGTGTGGCGTCCCTGGTGCCCGGGATGCATTTATGCATGAACCACGCTGCCAGCTGCTCAGTGTAGCCGTGGCATGTTTGTAAGATGTTGGATGCGCTTAGGATCTGCGTTGAGTGCAAGAGCTGGTGAAAACAACACTGTTAGTCTTGATGTGGGGACAGAAGGTAACTGTGAGATTTATGTGCCGCACAGCCACTAGAGGGAAGGTTTGCCTCCTCGTTCCGAGCTGCCAGCACACACACAGTGCGTGAGCCTGTCTGCTCAGCTCTGTGAACTCGGGGAGTTTTGTGGTGAAAAACATTTAGATGCCCAGGCTGCTCCTCTGTGGTTGATAATGTGGGCTGCCCTGAGCGCAGTGGTTCCCCTAGCCTGGTGTCCGAGGTCCTAGATGTGCTGCCCTGGGGAGGGCAGCCATTCCATATCGCTTTGCAGATTTCCAGCCATTTGTGGGCCAGGGTCTTCGCGGCTGAACCAGGTGCTGCAGGAGCCACCTCCGTCCCTCTGTGCTGCCTGCTGTCTGCCTCCAGCTGGAGGGGAGCCCAGGCCAGAGATGCGGCTGCAGTTCCTGCTAGGAGCTGTGGAACAAGTTTTGAAGCCAGAGGGTCTCGTTTGTAGTGTCTCAAAACCTGGTTTGCCCACCCACCCCTGTCGCCCCAGGGAGATGTACCCCCACATGAGCAGGAAACCCAGGAGTCTGTCCTGCTCTCCAGGGAGACACCCTGGCTTGTGAAAGGCTGCTTTCGCAGCAATCAAGGAAGTGCAGATTGAAGGATGATGTTCTTGCAATTGCTTAAAATGCTGACTCCAGTCCTTTTCCATCTGTGCCTGTTTTTTTTCCTGTGCCTTAGAAAACAGCAAGACTCCAGTCCCCCCTGATCTGTGGCTGAGGAAGCTCCCACTCCCTGTCTCTGAGTTTGCACAGGACCCAGTGGAGCAGGGAAGGGGAACAGGCTGTTCCTGATGCTGCATAGCCAAGGCAAACTTTTCTGGGCGCATCCTTTGCCTCTCTGGGAATAACCGGAGCAAACCCACTGCTCCCTTTTGCTGTGTCTTGTGGTCTGCACAGGCACGCAGAGCCTTCAAACCCTGCCTCGGAGCAAGTATCTCCCTGTGCGACGGGGTGCCGTACTGCCGGGGTGCAGTGCTGCTGGTGTGCATGCCGTGCAGGGCATCGTATGGCTGGGGAGAGCCTGGCCTGGCACTGCAGCCGTTGGGGTCTCACTGCACCCCCACCCCCAGTGCCGCTGTGTCCTGCCAAGCCGTGCAAAGCCACATTGCTGTTGACCCTCTTTCTGTGACCACCCACGAGGTCCGACGGAGCCGTCCAGTGCTCCAGGCTTGCTTCCTTCCCTGCTTCCTTCCCCCTGGATAAATTCAGCCATGCACCTGCCTTCAGGAGCAGGGCCAACCCCTCCTCTTCCTTCCTGCAGGGCAGAGAAATGCCCTTTTCACAATAACACATCCCTCCTGCCTCAAGCCTGCCCCTCCGACTTCTTCCTCTTTCCCAAATGACTCCTGCCATCCCTCCCCACAGCCGGGATTCTGGGTGGCTCTGGGTCTGCAGGCTCCCTGCTCTGTGAGGTTTCCAAAACCCAAAGCCTTGTGCGAGCGGGTAACTCCCTGACCAGGAGATGCTGCTCTCCCTCGTGGACTTGTAGGGCTCCTGCTGATACAACTTCAGCCCTTGTGCTGTTTTTCTGGCCCCCCCTCCTTTGGCTCCAGACTGCTGAGGGTGGGAGGACCCCAGCTTGCCTCTAAGTATTTTGGCTCCATCTTGCCTGGATGTAAATCCTGGCTGTGAGTTCCCTCTGGGACCTTTGCTATACGGCCAAGCCCCCTCAGTTTTGGGTTTGTGCCCATTTTTTGCTGGGGTTTCAGTTGAAGGTTTCCTCCTGACTTGGCATTAGCTCTCAGGAGTTACATCTGCTCTGCAGACCTCTGCCTCCTGCTCATGAGGTCCAAGGCCATGTTGTGGTTTCCTGCATCCCTTGGGGATGCTGGTGCCCACCGGGTCCCCAGGGTGGAGGGCAGCAGTGTTGCTCAGCCCTTGCCAGAACTCAGGCTGGCTGTGATGTGCAAGTGGGGAGAATCCAGTGTCGGGGACGCTTGCCCAGGTGCTGAAAAAAGACTTCATGGAGCTGCGGCTGCCTGAACTTTGCAGTGATATCGACAAGCTCCTTCAGTATCTGTGGATGGTCCTTGATGGTAACCAGGAGGAGGCTGATGCTCTCCTTGGGCCAGATCCTGGTTTTAGGGGTGTTACTTCAGCCTGAGATAATCTGCAATGATCATGAGAGATTTGCTCAGGATCAGGGCCAGGCTGAGGTGGAAAAGGCTCTGCCTCTGTAAACCAGCCTGCAGGTTCTGGGGAGGATGTGTACACAGAGCTGAGCTTTTGGGGTGTTGGGCTGAATGGGCTGAATTAGCTGATGATCATGGTGGGAAGCAGCCAGACAGATGAATTTGTCAGCTCAAGCTGAGCGTGCAGGGGGCTTCGCCTCCAGGTTTTACCTTTTCTGCAGAAACATGCTGCAGGTGTGAGCCATCTCAGCCGTCTCAGCCCTCTCACGTTGTGATGGGTGCCAGGCACAGGTGAACCCTGTGTGTCCTCAATGCATCCTTCTCCCATCACCTAGCCCATGACCTGCCCTTCAGCCATGTCCCGAACAGGTACAGGTAGGAAAGCAAGGGGCTGATGGGGTGTGCAAGACCCTGTCAGCAGGCGTTGAGCCCTGCCGGAGCCCTGATTCCCTCTGGCTCTGTCCAAAAGCAATCTGCTAGTGGTTGCTGCTAGATGCTACAGCCCCTCTGATGCCATCTTTGCTCCTAATAAGATGCTGCTGCAGGTGACAAATAGTTTCTGTTGCACCTGCACAAAACCAGCACTGTGCTGGGCCCTGCACCAGCACAAGGAGAGGGAGGAAAGGACAGCAGATGCCTTGTAGGGCCCAGGATGATCTCTCTCATGGCCATCTGCTCTGGGAGGCTGCTGGATAACTAAGGATATTTGCCATCACCAGGAAGGTAAATCTATTTTTAAGGACTGGCTCTGAACATTGTGCCTCAAGGGCAAGCACTGGCATCACCTGTAGCTGAGAAGCCCTGTTACAGGGGAAGGGGTCCAGATCCTGCAGGGATGTGTCCTGCTGGGTGCAGTCTGCATGCGGTCGGAAGGTAAATCGGCAGCAACAGGGGAAGCCAGGCAGGGTTCAGGGAAGTAAACCCTCATCCTCAACCCTCCTGCTTCATACAAACACACCCAGCAGCTGGATCCTCCCACTGTCTCACGTTGCTGGGTCTGCGGTTTCCTTTCTCATGCTCCTGCTGTTCCTTACACCCACCTTGCCCTGCACCCTGGTCCCACGCTTGCCCCGTCACCTGCAAATGCTTGGCTGAACCTGAGTTCAATACACATTTAAGCAAAGCCTAGAAATGTTTCCCTCGCTAGAACTGTCCCAGTGCCAAACAATTTGGAGACGTTTCCAGCAATGCTAGCATCTCATCTTGCTCGGCTGAGCTGGGCTTCTCGCCTTGGAAAGACATGCTGCCGTGCCAGGAAGGGCACCACGAGCGCCAGGGCCGTGCTGCTGCCTCCCACCCTGCTGCAACACCTGTAAGCATCACGCATGGGGTGCTCCGCAAGTTTTAAATCCCCACCCAGGTGTCTGACCCCAACGCAGAGTCCCGGCCTGTGCTGAGCCATCCCACGCTGTCTGGCTGCTCCTCTCGGCACCGAGCGTGCTGGCGCAGGCTTGCTTTCGCTGAGTGGTATTTAAATACCGCAACACGGTTCAGAGCTCGCCCCACCTCCGAGACCAACAGAAAGTAAGTCTGCTCTGTGCAGCAAAAGTTTTTCTGTTGGTTTTTTTTTTTCTTTCTTCTCTGTCTGGCTTTTCTGCTTTGGACAGCATCCAGCTTGGCCTGGCACTGAAACCTCTGGCTGATTTTTGTGTGCATGCGGAGGGGGGAAGGATGAAGGGAGGACTGTGCAAAAGATGGAGGCGGGGGGAAATACTGCAGGATTTCATCTCCTCTCCCCAGCACGCTGCTGTCCTGTGAAAGCCCGGAGCCAGCCAGCGGTGTGGGACTGCACGCCAAAAAGGACCTCAGCATCCAGGAATGGTGCGTGGGTGAGGGTGCGGGTGCCTGCCCGGGAGCGTGCGTGCCCACCGCTGCGGCTGGCCGGGGGCCGGCAGGCCGGCTTCCCAGTGCGTTTTCCAGGGACAGCTGGAGCTGCCGGCGGGGTCAGGATGTGACATCACCAGCCGGAGAAAAACCCTCGGCCCTGGGTTTCTGTAACGAAACCCCCGGCGAGTGCTGGAGCGTGGTGGCTCTCCCTGCTGCTGCGATCCCCAAACCGCTGACAGTCCCAACGGGGAGCCTGGCTTGGACTTTTTTTCTTATTTTTTTTTCTCTTTTTCCTCAGTAAGAGCAGAAAGTACAGCAGAGGGATTTGGGGCTGGAAGCCGGGCGTGCCGGAGGATGAGGTGAGTGCTGGGGGTGGAAAAAGCCAGTGCTGCACCCCCAAGGATGCTCTTGGGGTGCTTTTAAGCACAGGTTGGGTAAGACCTGGTTGGGTTTAGCCTGTGAAGCAGCAATCCTTCACCTGGCCAGGGCATGGACGCCTGCAAAAGGCTTTTCGTTTCCCCTGGTATGTTTCTGCTCAGCTGCCGGTGTGTAAATACTGAGGGAGCATGTTTTGGGGATGGCCAGGGGAAGCGGGGACAGGCAGCCCTGCCGGCAGCGCGTGGTGTGGGCAGACACCCAACTCGCAGGGGGGGCAGTCCCGGCAGTGGCTTTGCCCGTGTTAGAAGGAGGGCAGCAAGTTGTGGGCGTGGGGAGTGGGCGAGAGGGAGCGGTGGAGATGGGTTTTCAGCAGCTGGCTTGTCTTGTCTCCTCTCATCATCTTCCCCAAGCTCACAGTCCCGGAGCTCCTGGTGTTTGGGATTACAGCTTTGAGGCAGAGTAATCACCCTTGGGACTGAACCAGAGCAGTAGGGCACCGTGGAGGCTGTTGGACACCTCTTTGCAGGGCTCCCAGCAAGTCACTGGTGGCAGCAGCAAGATCCCAGCCTCCTGGGAATGAGGTACTCCTAAAAAGCCCTCAGCACTACAAGGGCATCACTCTCAGAATGAACTGGGTATGCTGCCTCCAGCCTGGAGAGATGGGGCTTTGCTTTTCTGCTTGGAGGCATCTTGGGTGACTTGGGAAAAACCTCAGTGCCTTTGGGCCAGGCTGCGTCCTCAGAGAGCTGCTGCTTTCAGGTGGTGTGGCAGGGAGGCAGGGCAAGGAGTGGCAGCACTGGGGGACAGTGGAGCCAGCTGAGGGGCAAGCCAAGGGTGCATGTAGTTCTGTTCCTGGAAGCCGTGCTGGGTCCATTTTGTATGAGCCGGGGATTTCCAAGCACCAGGCAAGGCTGGGGGAAGCACCAGGGTGGCTTCCTGCCAGGTCGTGGGAGGCCGAGTCCTGCTGCTTCTCCAGAGACGGGTACTCAGGGGCTGCCTTGGAGGATGCTCGCACCTCTCGGGGGGCAGGTCTGCAGCACTGTGGGGATTTGCACAAGGAGGGTTTGGCAGCGGGGAGAAGCTACTGGGAGCTCAGGGCTTCTCTGCAGCTCCTCCAGCCCATGTGCTGGGCCTTGATCCCTCTTCCGGCATCTTGGCTTGTTTCCTGGAATTTTCCATCGTTGGGTTATATTTGGGATTGGCAGCCAATAACCCTGTTTATCGTGGACAGCCCAGCTGGGGCTTGGCTCCAGCAGGAAGCACAGAGGAAGCGGGGCCAGCGCCCCAAGACCATGCTCCCCAGCATCTTCCTTCTGCAGCTCCCCTTCCTTGGACAATTACAACCAGACGTGACTATTGTGCAGTCTGGAAAAGAGGGGCTACACTCCCCTCTCTGGGAGCGCTGTATGCCCACAGCACCTGGCTAGATTGGGGCTGGGGTGGCTGCAGTGCAAGGCATGCTCAGGAGAGACAGCTTTGGTCTTTGGGGTACTTCTGACGTACTTTCAAGTCCACCAAGAAGAAGCCCTGTTTGCAAAGATGCTTTAGGACAGGTTGAAGACCAGACTTTGTGACAGGACTTCTCTGGGACTTGAAGGGAAGCTTAGGGACAGGGCTGACGAGCGAGCAGCCAGACAGTAATGCTTCCTAGAGCAGTGAAAAGCCAGCTGAGCCCCAGGGCCAGCTGCTTTCTGGTCAGACTGTCCATCTGGGGGCTGGCTGGCTGTTTCAGGGCTCTGGCAGACGGTGGCTGAGCCTGATGCCTGCCCTGCTTCTCTGCTGGGGACGGGGCAGGATGGGACTTTTACACTGCCTGTGGTGGGGAGAAGGGAATCCCCTAAAGCAGGGAAGCAGAAGTAGACACCTGGGCAGCCGAAGGCAAGATCCGCCCAGGGAAAGCCAGAGGGGGATGTGCAGAGCTGGTGGTATTTAACCTACACTTCGCTCTGTGGCGCCTGGAGCTGCACGGATCTGCGCTCTCCCTCCACAGCCTCTTCCCAAAGCAGCGGGAGCCAGAGCCTGCCTGTGGATTGCCCGCGGTGTTGGACCCCTCGTTGTGCTCCCCGGCTGCAGCACTGCCAGCGAGGGTTGGAGCGTGCTGCTAAAGCGGCTGCCTGTGGTTTCCAGTCAGACGCTTGTGTGAGTGTGTAACCGTCTCGGGCCGGACCCAGAGAGGATGCGCTCAGCACCGGAGCCATGGGAGGTGCCGGTGTCAGAGCCTTCCTCTCTCCTTACCCTCCATGATCATTTGCTTCCCACAAGCACTTGCAAAGCACTTTCCCCCCTGAAGCCTTTGCTTTTGCAGCCCTTAATATAAAGGCAACCTGGGAAGGGAGAGGAGTTTTGAAATAGGGGAAACTGAGGCAGGGAGCACGGGACTGTCCCCAGTGCCCATCACCCTAGAGACCAGCAGTGTGTCTGACTGCTCCTTCCTGCTGGGTTTCTGACTAAAGCTTATTTGGGTCAAAACTGGAGGTTTTTGTTGGTGACCCTGCATTGCGCCTGCAGGACTTGGGGGGGAGGAAGCCCCCCTCCTGCCGCTCTGCCTGCTTTCCCCTTCTATTTTGCCAGTTTCTAAACAGACCTTTCAAAGTTGTTTTTAATCTAAAACAAAGCTTTTGCCTTGCCTTGTTCCTCTGTGGTTTACAAATGATAAAAAAAAAGAAAAAAAAAGCTTAAGTAAAAAACCCAAACAGCCCTCAAATCTGAAATTAGTGGCTTAGTTTGAACCTGAACTTACATCCCCCCATCCAGTTCATTTCCTTTTGTCTCTGGATGTGCCAGCAATCTAGGAATTCAGTTTTTGCCTGCTATGTCCCCGGCAGTGGCTCTGCTTTGCCTTTGCAGAGCTTTACCCTGTGCTCATTTGGTTCTTGCTAAACCCAATTGAGCTTCTCTTCTGCTGCCACTGGTAAAAAGAGGGGCAGGACTGAAGCCAGCAGCCTTCGCAGCTGTGGACGGGGTTTTGTGGCTGCTCAGCTGGGTTTGAAGCCAGCCCTCTGCAAAGCCAAGGCTATTTTGGGCACATGGATGGGGGTGAGCACTGAGCACACCACGGCGTGGATGTCCCATGAGAAGTGGTGGCCTCTTTCTGCCCGGCAGCTTCACTCCTCCTCCTCCGACTGACCTCAGCAACGACATGGGGTGACAGCGGGGAAAGTCTCCAGCTCCACAGCCACCTGCTTCACTCCCCATTTGCTCCTGTGAGCAGGACAAGGTTTGATTCAGGGGTTTACAGATGCTTCAGAAAGGGATGTGTGAGCCCCTGGGGTGCCAGCACCACCCCGTGATGGGAACCGTGGAATGGTGAAGTGGGGTTGCAGCCTTTGCCAAGGCTTCTCTCGGAGAAGCTTTGATTTTGCACGTGGGAACCAAAGGCAGAGACCTGCAGGTTGCCGCCGCGGCGCCAATCCAGGCCCTGCCGGCACGGGCTGGCAGCGGGATGTGTACAGTCATGTTGTAAGAAGCTGCTGTCTAAGCTTGTTGAATGGCATCTCGCCCTTCAGATTTCCCAAAATGGGCAGTGCGAGAGGTGACTTGGGCTTGGACGGGTCTCCTGTCCCACCCCAAGTCCCCGCGGACTGCAGCCTGATTACTATGAACGCAACAGCCCTGAACATCAGGCTCGGCTGAACTCTGCACCGCCGCTAAACCTTGGAAAATCTCTCATTTTCTGCCTCTTTACATGAACCTGTCCCAAATACTCAGCCAGTGGTGGAAGAGCACCGGCTGAGTTCCATGCATAAAGGTGGACACTGGGAAAACCTTGTTTTGCTTTTGCTGCTGATGCCTTTTTCCACCAGTTATACTTGGGATGCACCTGGGTCTGTTCCCAAAGGACTTTGCCTTTCTTCCCAGAAAGTGGGGCTGGTGCTGGGTCCCTGCCTGAGGGGAAACCGAGGCATCGGCGACTTTGCAGAGCCTGTTTGCTCCGAGCTGGTATATCCTACCTCAGTGCCCCAGCTGCAAGGGCCATAGCTGGTATTTCAAGCCCCAGCCTGGCCTCTGTGCAGCTCCTTCCCTACACTGCCCAGGTCCTTTCCTGCATATCAATCTCTCTGGGCAGTCAAAGCTTTGGAGCACGGTAGAGAAGAAAGCTGGGTTTTGGCTGGGCGCCTCTCCCTGCTTCTTTGGGTCATAAATCCCAGGAAGTATTTTTGGCTCTGTGTTAAATTTAATTCCTGGAGAACATTCTTCTCCAGTAAGGATTCACAAGGCTATTTAATTACTTGGTAATTTGGTAGCGATGCTGGCGAGGATCCTGAAAGCAAAACCACTCACGTTATTCTAGCGTGCGCTGCTGCCCAGGGAGCAGAGAGGCTGTGCTGCCAGCATCCCGCAGGCTCAGGGGACAGGTCTCCTCTGAGCACTTGAGCAGTGGTAGGTTTTGCTCCTGCTTTCCCAGGAACCTCTACCAGATGCATGGTAGGAAAACACCTGGCAGATGTTTAGCAGGTTTGTTGCTTTTTTTTTTTTAAAACTGGTGTTTTATTTGGATGGTACTGAAGCATGAAGCACATTCCCACCTGCCTGGTGAGTGAGAGCAGCTTGCAGGGTAACACAAAGATCCAGTTGTGGATGATGCAAAGATGTGGTTGTGGGATGAGTTATGGGGCAGTAGAATGGCTTTGGGAGACGAGATGCAGAGTTCAATATTTCCAGAGGACTTTCATTGTGAGGCGCAGGAACCCCACCATGTTCACAAAGAACAGATTTCACTGCTGATGGCCCCTGCAAGTGATGTGTTTGATGGGATATCATCTGCCAGGGTGGCTTCTCATGACCCTGGAACAAACATGGCCTCTTCCTGGAAGAGCCTGCAGACACCAATAGCTCCTGGAGTCAAGCGATTGGAGCCGAGGCCAGCAGAAACAGTAACATGGAGAAATGTCTCCTGGCACAATTTGCATTGCTGAAATCCCACGGAAACCTCCTGGGTTAGATCCCAGCCCCTGCCTGTGTTGATGTTAACCCGGAGGGACTGTGTGACCTGGTGACATCAGTCCAGGCTAACATGGGGATAACCAAGCTGTTCATCCTCCATCTACCTGGCAGGCTCGGCATGGTACTGTGTGATGCCTGACCAGCCCTGTGGTGGGGCAGTCACTGGGTTTTATTTGGGTGCTGGGCAAAGGAGCTGCTCAGTTTTGTTAAGGGTTGTGGACTGGCTGGGGACAGGGATGAGGGAGCTGCACAGATTAATAGTTGGTGCATCACCCCTGTCCTGGGAAGCTGCCAAGTGTCAGATGGGGAAATCCTGACTTCTCATTAGGTGCACGACTGTTTATTTTTGCTCATTTGAATGGTCTTTATGTTTCAGCCAGAGCCTTCTGCCACTGGCTGGTGACAGGAGAGAGAGAGAGAGGGAGGAAAAATAATCCACATATGAGGGCAGGGGAGGGACAGCCCCATGTCCTGGTTTGGTGGTGGCAGCCCCATGTCCTGGCTTGCTGGTGGAGCCAGATAGTAACAAGCGTTCTGGGGGTGGCTACAGCACCAGAGGCGCTGCAGGGCTGGGCACTGCTCAGCCCCATCACACCCACCTCCAGACGGGCAGACCCTGCTGGATGCCTCATCCCAAAGTGAAGCCCGGCACTTCTTAGGTTACCAGATTAGGCTCCCCATTGCAGTAGTTGTATCTAAATATATATGTAGGTATATGTATGTATTTTAGAAACTGTTATGCATTAGCAAACTCCCCAAGAAGCCTTTTTAGGGGTGTTATCAGCAGGGTGTGCCTTCAATATGTGACAGCCGGGTGGGAAGCCCTGGATAAGGGCTCTTCTTTACAGCCTCACGGTGCCTGGAGTCCCTTGGCCTTTGCTGGGCTCCCTCGGGGCTGCTGTACTAAAGACCCTTCCCCTCAGGACAGGTAGGAGTCATGACATGATGCTGGCTCTCTCTGTCAGGTGGCATTTTGGAGAGCTCATGGTCTCTTTTTGAAGTGGGGAACAAGCCCTCTGACATGGCCGGAGGTGGCTGCTTGGGGCAGGGGACAAAAAAGCATACAAGAAATACCTCCCAGTCATTGCCCTTTGGCAATAATTGGGGTTAACAGGGCTGGAGCTGTTAAAATCCTACCCAGCCACATGAGCTGGGGAAGGTTTGCAGATACACTGGTATTACAGTCATCCTGAGTAACATTCAGGATGCAAAAAGCACCTAAAAACATATGGTTTCAGGTCTGGTTGTACCTGGGTACAGCAAAGCGTGGCGGGGTTTGGTACTACCATTTTGCGAGCTACGTAATGGTGGCAAAGCTTGCCTCCAGCCTGTGGGAAAGGCTGTGGTTAGTGCACTAATGGCACATGCCAGGGTTTGCACTTGCACCCACACCAGGGTTTTCCCCTTGCAGCCACATGCTGGCTGTGGTGTAGAAATCCCCACAGGGCAGATCCTGCCGGTGTTTGGGGTGATCACTAGGTCCTGCTGCCTCCCAGTGATGACCCGTGAGTGGGCTTTGCGGGGAGAATGGGGATTCCCTTGCAAGATGTTTAGCTGGTCTCTGCTGGGTGAAACAGGATCTGCCTCTGGCTCAGGACTACGTTTAGAAAACGGAGTTTATATAGCAAGCTTTTGGCTGAAAGCTGGCTTTTTAATGATGAATGTGCATCTGGGTTTGGCTTAGGCACAATTCCCTCGTGCTCATGACTTCGGGTAAGTCACTTCCCCTTTCTGTGAATCTTCTTCCTTTTTTTTAAACTTTCCCCATGTCATCCTGTCAGGGGGAGGCTGTTGGGGGACTTTCTTTTCCCTAAGCCTCAGTAAAGCTTTTAGCACAAGGGGGCCTTGATCTCACATTAACACCACCGGTGATGAGCACAGGTGACTAAATGCACAAGGGTATTTCAGCCAGTCCAGGACTGCCTGGGGCAGCTGGGATTTCCACTGGAGCTTCAGGGAGGAAAAGAAAAAAAAAGGGAAATACCGCAGCCCTTGTCTGTGCTGCTAACCTCGGGCAGGAAGGGGTGAGCTCAGCGCTTTGCCTAGCCATGACTTCCAGACCAGTCACCCGGAGCATCGGTTCGCCACCCCAACTGCTCCTGTGTGCATTGTGTGCATGCCGGGGGGGGGCTGGCCGCATCCTAGCATGTCATGTTGCTGTGCTGGGCTGCTGTTTCCCTCCTTCGGATGCGGGTTTTGTTCTTTTGAACAAACACATGGGGCAGAACAACAGAAATAATCCCCCCTTTTCCCATTGATCTCGGTGCTGGGGCTGTGTGAACCAGCAGCCAGCTGCGGTCACAGGAAAGTCCCTGGGGCATTGCTCGCCAGGCGCTGCAGCAGGGTCAGGCGTTATTTGTACTAAGAAATCCTTGGGAAAGATGCATCCTCTTTGCTGGAAGAGGAACGGGCCACCAGGTTGGGACTGTCTGGGGTGGTGAGCACAACTGATATCGTGGTTCTCACTTTATTGCAGCAGTTATTGATAAAAGCCCTGGAATTAAGAGGCTGGCTGGAGCCCGATGAGCTCCTGGTGTGCTTGGTAGGGAGGAAGGGCTCTGTGTGGCATCAAGCTTTGCATGGGGCATGTGCAGCAGCACTCACCCTCTCCAGTGCCAGAAGCTGCTGTGTGAGGTGGCAGCAGCTGCTCCAGGTCACCTTGGTGAGTGCAGAAGGGCCACGAGCTCACCCCAAATCTGTGTCCTCATGTGCTGCCACAGCAGCGGGGCCAGCCAGCATCCTGGTCTGAATTTGTCCCTGCAAGTGTGCCCACGCATGCAGCTGCCTTCATAGGTGACCAAAAGTTCTCTTTCTCCTCCCAGAAACCTCCACCCCTGAAGACCCCAGCCTTGAGTCTCACGTTGCACCGAGCCTCTGCCCTCACCCTGGCCAGCCCTGCCCACAATGGCATTGTGTCTCAAGCAAGTCTTCAACAAAGACAAAACGTTTCGCCCCCGAAAGAAGTTTGAGCCAGGCACCCAGCGCTTTGAGCTGTACAAGAAAGCCCAGGCCTCCCTCAAGTCTGGGCTGGACCTGAAGGCAGTGGTGCAGCTGCCTCCTGGTGAGAGCATTAATGACTGGATCGCTGTGCATGTGGTGGACTTCTTCAACCGCATCAACCTCATCTACGGCACCATGTCGGAGTACTGCACGGAGAAGAGTTGCCCCATCATGTCGGGTGGGCTGAGGTATGAGTACAGGTGGCAGGACGATAGCAAATACAAGAAGCCAACCAAGCTGTCAGCCCCGCAGTACATGTGTATGCTGATGGACTGGATCGAGATGCTCATTAACAACGAGGACATCTTCCCCACCAGGATAGGTGAGTGTGCTCTGGTTCTTCATGGGAAGGCTGGGGTTGTAACTGGTGCAGGTTCCCAAGCCGCTGGTGCACTTCAGGGTTGGTATTGCTGAAATTTGCGATCCGAAGGATCGCAGCCTGTCCTGTTACAGGCGTTCCTCAGCATCCTCCACACATTCCCTTGCTGCAAATTGATCTTGGGATTCCTCATCCAGCTCCTTGGGTACGTGGAAAACAATGTTTTTCTTTTCTGTGCTTGAAATTTTTCCACATATTCTGTGACTGTGAGAAATGAGGGCTGGTAGGTCATTCAGGAGAGCAGGTCTTACAAGGAGAGGTTGAGGGAACTGGGGTTGTTTAATCTGGACAAGAAGAGGCTGAGGGGAGACCTTATCACTCTCAACAACTACCTGAAAGGAGGCTGTAGTGAGGTGGGTGTTGGTCTCTTCTCCCAAGTTACTAGTGATAGGACGAGAGGAAATGGCCTTGAGTCACATCAGGGGAGGTTTAGATTGGATATTAGGAAAAATTTCTTTACTGAAAGAGTGGTCAGGCATTGGAACAGGCTGCCCAGAGAGGCTGTGGAGTCACCATCCCTGGATGGTTCAAAAAATGTGTAGACGTGGCACTTCATGGCATGGTTTAGGAGACACAGTAGTGTTGGGTTAATGGTTGGACTTGATGATCCTAGAGGTCTTTTCCAAGCTTTATGATTCTATGATAAGCTTCCTTGCCCTTCCTCAAGGACCTGAGCTGCAGGGCTGGTTAGAGGTGGTCATCACATCCCTGCCATGTGCTCTTCTCTTGACTAGCCAACTCTGTTTCTTTCTGGTTCCAGGTAGGTTCACGCTCCCAAGGTCTAACCCTCGCCCACCTTGCCGCTCCACTTCTCAGCTCCTTTCCATACCTGCTAATTCATCTCAGCCCTTATTATACATCAAATGTTGCTATTTAGCTGAGGTATCATTCAAGCAGGGATGCCCGACCCAGGATCTGGCCTTTCCAGCTGCCAACCCCTAGCGTGTATGATGCATCCCTTCAAAAAGTTTGGCCTCAGGAGCTTGCAGCAGCTGCCAAAGGCACCACAGCTTGCAAACTAACCCCTCAGCTGCTGACCTGCAGTGCTTGGCAGCTGCAGGGGCTAATATTAGCCCTGCTACTTAGCTGCTTTCTTGCAGTTCGGGGAGATGAGTTCAAGGGTTGGAGCTGATGCGTTGGGTGGTGGGGCTGCCAGAGCCTCAGGTCGCACCTTGGAGCGGTTGCTTTTCAGATGAAATGCAAAGCTGCTTGAATGTAACAGAAGATTTAAGGAGCTCTGGGGGAAAACACCTGGCTTTGCAAGTCTGCTTGGCTTTTTTTATTTTCCCAAGCAGCATGGCTGACAGCTGTATGAAATCAGTGCAGTTTAGGCTCAGGATTTTCATTAATATGCTGGGAAACACTGAAAAAAAAAAATGGTCTGTGTGGGATTACTGGCCACCACTAACTGTTGTAGCCCTGTTTGGCTGTGCTGTAGCATCTAGTTTTGTGTCTTTTTTGGGAAAGTCTCTGGCCCTCAGAGGCTCAGAGGGGTCACGGCTCTCTGCAAGCAAGAGGGAGGCAGTGCCTGGCAGGCCGGATGTGCCAAACTCTTAATTTCAGCCTTCTAGGATGGCGTGACCCCCTCAGACGCCTGGTCTGACCTGGCTGCACTGGCTATGCCTGAGGTTAGGGTGGTACAGCCTGCCTTATGGGGCTTTCTTCTTCTTTCCCTCCATTACTTGAAGCAAAGACCTGCAGGCAATAGCTGCCGCCTTCCTCTTGCTGGAAGTTGGGGTAGCACAGTGCTGGATCCTCATGCTGGAGGACAGGCAGACAGGCTGCTTCCAGGGTGCACAGGGGCATCAGCCCTTGGGATTCACCGGGGGCATTCGCTGTGCCGTGAAGGCATCCCTCCTTCGTGGGCTTAGTGGGTTCCACACATCCCAGTGGACAGAGGAGGCTGGAAGTGTGGGTGGCCGACAGTGTCGGTGCAGGATTCCCTGTGCTGGCAGCCCCAGCTCTGCTGGGGACAACAAAGGTCCTGTTGATTCCAGCTACAGCTGGGCACAGGCTCGCTGCTACCAAGGGGTGAAACGGCAGCCACAGGGTACAGGCTGGATCTGCCATTTTCCAAGGTGGCTTGTTCCAAAGGAGAAGCTCTGCGTGCTGTTAAAAGTAGGGGTGCGTACGTGGATTTACTCCATTTCCCTCTGGCCAGAAAGGAGAGTCCTGGTGCAATTTCATGCCTTTCAGGTAGGATTTGGGATGTGATGCTGTCTGAAAGCTGCTCTGGGGAGTCAGGGCTACGGGGAGTTGTAACACTGCAGAAAGCAGGAAGCCACAGAGGGACGGTGACATTGCAGCACCCCCCACTCTCCCATGTCTCCCTCAGGCATAAAAGCCAAGTATACTCATTGTGCTGATGGTTTTCACCCTGTCTCTGGCACTTCTCCCTCTGAGGTGTAACACATCCTGATGTGAGGAGGGATGGCTGGTGCCTCTGGTTTCCACTTCTCCTTTTGTTTCAGTGTGGGGGTAGTTCTGGGTGAGATCTAGGCTGGCTGCAGGCAGTCATGGGGCAAACCCATTTTTTTTCCTTCCAAAGCCATTTCCAGGGTCCCTCTTCCAAGCCCCTTTCTGGGGGCGGACCCTCATGTGCCTGAGTGACTTCAGTCTCCTTGCTGACGCGTCTCTGTGCACATGTAAAAGGGAGCTTAGCCCAAGATCACACTTTAAGATGCATGAAAGGCAGTTGTTGGCAGGGGGAGGAGGGAGCTGGTGGCAGTTTGTGTCAGTACATCCCCAGCTAACTGCCTTTCACTGGCCTGCCTTGTGTGCCGGGTAATTGCTCGGCAGCTCTGGCATTTCAGAAGATGGAGGTGTTTGGCCAAAGGGAAATGTCACATCCATGTGTTCCTGACAGGCTGCTCCTCATCACCGCACCGGATGACGGGGGAGGCTGGGGGACACACAGCGGAGAAAGACGTGGGCCTTGGGGACAGCGAGCAAAAGGAGATGCTCAGCCTTCCTCCTAAAGAGGCAGCCCCTTGGGAAAAGACCCTGGACAAGGGGAATAAGGCACTGAAAGGTTTTAAGGCAGGGAAAGGAGTCTGATGAGGTGATGGGGCAAAATATAGATTTCATGCTTTGGAGTTCTGGTGAGGCAGCAGAGATGGGATTTAGCATGAAGGTTTGTTCCACTCCTGCTTGTACCGGAGAGGTCCACCTCTGGTGTACGGCTGACCACCATCACAGCAGGTGTTTCATGAGCTGCGTGCATCTCCGCTTTCCCTCCTGGCCCCTCTGGCACAAAGATTACCCTTTCTAAGGCCACCTGACCACAGACAAAACAGACCTTTTTTAGACCTTTTTTTAGAAACAGCAAGTATTCCCCAAACTTGCTAACGTTGCCTGAGGCTAACCTCAGCATCCCTCTCCATGCAAAAGCTACAAAGCCTGAAGCAGCACGTGATTCAGCAGGGCTTGCTCATGGCTGTCCTGACAGTTAAAGGAGGAGTATCCCATGGGTCAGAGGGGGGAAATACTTCACCCTGGGGTGAGAGGCTCAGCTAGAAATGAGCAGAGGTGGTTCACTGCCTTGTGGGCTCACAGGGTCCTTTGGCATCACGGGGGAGACCTTGGCTGGGATAAATGGGCACAACTCCAGTGACCAGAGCAGAGCTGGACTGATTTGCACCACTAAACCCTCTGATTCTTCAGCACGTGTCAGAGGTGTAGAGGTGGGAGGGGAGCAGAGCCACCTGGGTGACAAACACTGTCGGTTTAGCCAAACTGTGATGCAGAGCTCGTGCGGGGCAGCCAACACCTGAAGCAGCAGCAAGGGAGCCCGATGCCAGCAGACAGCTTGTGACCTGGCAGAGTTAACCAGCAGGACCGCAGCCCTTGCATGGCACCCTTGCACCAGTAGAAAATCCCCACAGCGGTTTAATGGGGCCAGAGGGGCTGCCAAGCCCTCTGCGTACCACAGCAAGGGGCAGGGGTCAATACTGCATCTTCCTCATCCCCAGGGAAAGCCACCTGAAGGGCTCAGTCCCACTTAAAGGCTTTGCTGTATAATCCTTCCTCTGGAGCGGGAACCTGTTTTTCTGCCGGTCAAGATGAGATAAATCCCTGCATGGGGTGAGCTATGCCAACCTGATTGCTATAAATTTACAGCAGCAGCAGCAGCTTTCCCAGATGACCTGTATCAGTTTGCATGTGCTAGCGGTTTCCACTCTTCCAGCCAGCGTAGCTGTCCTGAAAAATATATTTAAATGGATAATAAGCATTGTTTCCATGCAGGGAGATGAATAAATGATTTTACAGATGTATTTTTACCAGCTGGTAAAACTATATCAGTAGATTTCTTCAGTGAGTCGACACGTGAACAAACTACCACCTGTGGGCCATAGCGTGCTGGGGAGGAGGGTTGGCTTTGCAGGACCCACGGCAGTCAGCTGTGTCTGCACCGGTCAGCCCAGCACCAGGCCACAGGTTGCACAAGGCCAGACATCCTACATCAGCACCATTGCAGCTGCTGAAACATCGCCGTTATTAAATCAATGTGGACACAGGGTTTGGACCAGACCCAGCACTGGAAACACCCTGTGCTCTCTGCCAGATGCGCCTGTGGCTCTAAAGAGCATCAGTCACAGGAGATTTTGGAACAGTTCTTGGAAAGCTTTTCAAAACTCAAGCTCTGCCATTCAAGCATGGTCCCAAAACAATTATAAAAACCAGAGAAAACTTGGTGTGAAATTATCCGATACTTTCTCCCCATAACAACAGGAGAAAAATGTTCAGAATTCAGCTAATTATTGCCATTCTCTCAGCTGTCTATTTTTCCACATAATTTGTCCTTTTTTTTCTGCCTATTTTCTTCCAAAGTTAACACCACACCAGCTTGCAGCTGCCATCACGCCGTTAGTTTTAAATGGAGTTTAAAGACTTATTTTTAGGAAAAAATGAATCACCGAACACCACAGTGGCCAAAATGGAATTGAGAAATAATAACAACAACAATAATTCATCACGTAGTTCACTGAATTACTGCTTTTGCAGAGGAAAAAAATACAATTGCCAAGAAGCAAAATAGCTTCCCAGTACTGATTCATCATGAAAAAATTAAACTGGCTGGAGCACGAGGGTTAGGAAGAGGAGAGATTGCAGGAGAGATCCAAGAGCCACTCGCAGTCCCTTACTCTAAGTGCAAGCACTTTGTTACCTCTTGTTTTCATTTCCTTTTACATGCAGTCCCACATGGTTTCCTTACGTTTTGAAGCAATCAGCACAGAGTAGGGAAAACAGATTTCTTGGAGCATTAAATCACATCTTGGCGTTTTCAAGCAAAACATCCAAGATAAACTGAAGGTGCTAATTCATTTCAGGGTTGCGAGTCACAGCACTTGCCAGCACCCTGGCTGTGTTGCGGTGAGTGAAATTGAACCTGCTGTACTTACAGCTTTCGCCCTGGCTTGGAGCCTGGGTAAGGTTCTCCCTTTTCCGCTGCCGTGGATGGATGCTCTACTTTACTCCTCCTAGGATCGGGCTGCCTTTCCACCGTGGGACAGGCGATGCTCCCAGCCACCGTTCGTCTGGTCTGTGTGCAGCCTCTGGGTAGCACATGCCTGTGATCGTGGATGGAGAAAAAGAGCTGACCTTGTGTGTAAATGTTTTTCCCGGCATCTGAGTGAGCTCACATTGCATCCCGTGGTCTCCTCCTTGTCATGCAAGAAGGGTCAGAGGAGGGCTAGATTGTGCATTTGCTGCTGCTTCCTCCAAGGCTGCTGGATGGTGAGCACCAGTGATTCAAATGGAAAGGTGGTTTCAGTGCCTTCAAATCAGCCCAGATGGGTTTTGTGGCGTTCTGCTGTCCATTGAGGCAGCTGGGACCAGCATCAGTGGGACGTGCTGGGATGGTGTTGCTGGGTTGCCATGTATGTAGGGCTGGGGAGGGTGGAGCAAATGCAAGAAACATCACACTGCCAGGGTGGCTTGTCAAAACCTGGGGCTCAATCCTGACTTTCCCCTGGCCTGCCATGCTCCTGCTAATAGGTCATTCCAGCCATTCAGACTCAGTCCCACCGGCCTCATCCCTTCATCTCCTCAGGCTGCTACTCCTGCTGGTTCATGCCACCGTACACCACCTCAGACATGGAGAAAGTCCCCCAAGCAAGGACCCCACCACCCCATTCCCAAGTACCGCTTCTCAGCACATTGGCCACTAATGGTGTCTCTCTGCCGCTGGCTGTAATGCTGATCTGCCTGGCCCAGCCTGGCAGGGACGTGGGAGCAACCTGCTGCCCCTCACGTTTAAGGAATGGGCCCCATTGCTCTCTGCTTGCTGTCGCAGTGACCTCTCCTAGCAAGCAGGACGGGTTTGGCCTGGATGCTTGGTTTAAAACTAAACATCTGCAAGGACAGGATAGGTGCGTGGCCAGTGCTGGGATCACTGTCCCTGGGCTTTTCCCTTGCTGGGGTGTGCTGGCTGCAATGCGTGCCTGGCTGCAGGGAGGAGGCGCAGCCTGCTCTCGCCATGTCCCCTCATGTGCTGGAGAGGATGTCACATGCGTTGTCTGCTGGACATCCGCTGTGCTAGCAGCCGTGACCCAGGGCAAGCTGTATTTATGCCAGATCTTTCTGCTGCTCTCCCCGGGTTGGTCAGATGCAGCCTTCCCTGAAGAGCCCTTTCCTTTCAGCTCTGGGTGAGTGGATGGGGAATTTCTCCAGCTCCTTGCCAGTGTGCCCAGTGCCTGCTGGGGCTGCTGTGCTTTCCAAGTCACTGGAGATCAGCAGTAAGGCATGAATGCTGCTGGTGGAGGCAACCTGCTTATCAGATATCCGCCCTGCTTCCTTCCTGTGGGGAAGCGCTTTGATCAACTGCTGCAGGCCCCCCATGCCAGATGCAGGGTCCAATCAAGCATCTGTAGCCTGCATTGAGGGTCCTGGCGCAGGAGGTGCAGACGGGGCTGCACAGGGAGAGGAAGGAGGACCTGGTGGCCCAGGGTTGTGCCCTGTGCTGCTGGGGCTGCCCGTGCCTCCCTGGGCAGGTGTGCAAATGAGAGAGGTGATGCGGGGAGAAAGAGCCAGAGCCTGACCCCAGTGATCCCTGGACCCAAAGGACCATAGTGGGTGGTGGTGTCATGACATGGTAGGGTGAGGGGTGACCTGTAGAAGTCCATTAGTGACAGCCAGCCACTACTACAGCCTGGCCATGTCTGGAGGGAGTGGCCACACACTGACACCTTGTGATGGGCACAAAGAAGAGCAGCCCAGCTTCACCTCCCGGGAGCTGATGCTCCTGCTGGGTTCATGTGAAAGCACAGTGGTGGGGTAGCCCAGAAGGATAATTGTAGGTCCTGGCAGTTTGATGATATCTTTCCAGGCATCATTAGG
The DNA here is from genome assembly GCF_949628215.1 of Phalacrocorax aristotelis. Taxonomy (NCBI): domain Eukaryota; kingdom Metazoa; phylum Chordata; class Aves; order Suliformes; family Phalacrocoracidae; genus Phalacrocorax; species Phalacrocorax aristotelis. The sequence goes on from NC_134281.1 coordinate 49,064,322, forward strand.
TATATGATAGCTCAGCAGCTCCCATAGTTGCTGACAGCTGCAAGACTCGGACTAGATGACCTTTAAAGGTTCCTTCCAACCCAAACTATTCTGTGATTCTATGATTCTGTGTTTTAGGCTAAATCTTTTTTCCCTGACACAAGAGCTGCTCTGGAGAACCCAGGATGTAGCTGGAGGTGTCTCCCCTCTCTCAGCTGCCAGCATGTCCATGAAGACTTGCTGGTAACTGATTTATAGCACAAGACAGTTCCTGGCTAACCTCCGGACAAAAGTGGTGAAAAGCCACTTGTCACCATCTGCCAGCTCTGGAGGTGGCTCATCTAACGCCAGTATCTGGACCATAGATGGGACCATAGATGCTTTCAGACCTGGCAGTCTGAGATCCTTTTGATCTGCTGTTCACTGTCTGATGTTCTTTCTTTCTCAGCTCAGGACTGGGTTGAGGTTTGCTACTTTCCTTCACTATCACTCTTCACAGTTTGGCGATAAACTCCTGGTAGCTGGTCAGGTCTGATTTCTTCCTCGCTGCCTGCTTTGACCAGAGGAGGCACTAGGCAAATGGGACGGGTGACAAAAGCGTTGCTGTCTGCCTGCTGGCATCCTGCTGAGTTGCTGGCAGCAACTGCTCGCCTCGGTCCCAGGAAGACAGGCTGTTCAGAACAGTGTGTACGCCCCATCCGGGGCCTGCCAATGTGTGTTCATCAGAACTTACCATGATGAATATTTCTTTATAAAAAAAAAACATTTCTTGATGGGTTCTTCAAAGTTGGTCTGCAGGGGCCACCCTAATGGCATGTCTGAGTCCCCAGCTGGGTGATTACGGCTTTTATTTGCTCAGCAAATTCTCACTCAGTGCAAAAAGCTCAAATGAAGCCATTGATAAAGCACTCTGTCCTTCCTGACTGCAGGGAAACCCCGACATCTCTCTCTGATCCCTACCCTTAGACTGGTAGGCAAGGGGAGCCCCACAATCAAGGGTGGAGGGCAGAAGCAGATCTCCAGTAGCACCTCCAACCTGCTGGTATGAAGAAAGTCTGGTTGTGCTTTGCCAGATGCGAACCATTTCCCAGAAAGTCCTAGTAGGATTTGTTAGAGCTGGCAGTGAAACAGGTCATGCCAAGGTCCCTGCTGCGGGAGCAGCCCTGGGGCTGCAGCCTGCTCGTGGTTATGCAGTCAGTGGCCGTGAATCAGTCTCAGATCCACCTCTCTGTGTTCGTGTGATGCTGAGCTGATACGTGTCCTCCTCCAAGTGGTGGCTGGGACATCCACCTGTGGTACAAGCGCACACGCTTCTGCCCTGCCCGCCGCACCCATGCTGAGCATGAAGCAAAGTGAAACTGGGCTGGGCCGAGCAGGACTGTTTCAGACCAAAGATCATTTTCTGTTATGAGTGCTGCGATACTGAACCCAGCACCCACCTAACCTGGCCATCAGGCTCCATGCATGATGTTGGAGGGGTAGACCCTTTGTGTTTGCCACCCATGTTGGAGAGGGGCGCGGCACTGCTGCCAGGAAACAAAACTGCTGGAAGCCTTTGGGAAAAAATAGTTTAACTGCCTAGTAAGGTTGATGAGAAAGATTCAAAGATAAAATTACCATTTTCCAATTTTTTTAGCTATGAGATTTGCTGATGCTTTCCACAGCACAAAATGTGTGAGCTGGCCATGGTTGAGCGGAGATTATTTGGAAAGATTTTTTAAGAGGTTATGTGCTGCATTAATAAGAAGCTAAGGGAGGAGGCTGGTACAACTGTGGGAAGGGAGGTTTTTATTTTGTTCTTTGCAAATTTGCATTGAGTTGCTCAGGGAACAGGAAGAAGCTTCAGGAAAACAAATTCCAATTGTTTCATTTTCCTCCTCCCTTAAAATATGTTTGGGGTTTCAAAGCCAGGTTTCCTTTAAAGATTTACCCCAAGCTTGCTGACACAGGCTATCACACCTCTGAGATTTTCACTGTGATAGCAGTGCATTTAGACAAGGATGGAAATGTACAGTATGAAATTGCGTCCTTGTGTGAGACAAGGCTAAAAGTATAGAGCAATGCGTGATGGGCCCCTTTCCTGAGAAACCTGGGAGGACATCTCAGGAGGGAGCATCTCACAGGTGCAATTAAATTGCAACCTAAGCATCATTAAGATGGGCAGTTTTCTTCCTGTTTTAATGTGACATTTGTTTGAAACAATGATCAGAAAAAAAGGTAGAAACCCCACCTGTTTCTGTTGATGCATCAGAAACTATGTTTGAGGGTGTGTGGAGGAAGAAAAACAGTATGAACCATGCTTTTGATTCAGAGGGCCAGGGAAGGTGTCTTTTCTGCTGGGAGAAGGTTTAGTTTTGTTCATGGACCTGGGTAAATACAATTTGACTTACGCTGTGCCTGCACAGGCTTGTAGGGGAAAAGCAGGGAGAGAGGGCAGAAGGATCCTCTGCCAGATTGCTCTGGATAGAGACAGATGTGGAGAGATGTGGTCTCCTCCACCAGATGAGAAATTTTCTCTCCTAGGGCAACTCCCCAAATCCTTGGACCATGCCAGTGTGAAATTGCTGGTTGGGCTATGAGGAAGTATGTGGGGAGAGCGAGATGGCAGATTGCCCCGGTGTAGCTGTCACTCTTGATGATAGCCAAGGGAGTCCTCCCTCATCATCCATGACTGCCTGTTAAGCACAACAGTGACATTTAAACGCTAGCGGATGTTTTTTAGAAACAGTCAAATGGCTTCCATCTTGCTTCTGCTTTGCAGGTGTTCCCTTCCCCAAGCAGTTCCAGCAAGTTTGCACTAAGATCCTCACCCGCCTCTTCCGTGTCTTCGTCCATGTCTACATCCACCACTTTGACAGCATCATCAACATGGGTGCTGAAGCTCACGTCAACACCTGCTACAAGCACTTTTACTACTTCATCAGGGAGTTCAGCCTCATTGATCATCGGGAGCTGGAGCCTTTGGTAAGGATGCCCCAGGGATGGGGAGGTGGAGTGAGTGAGAGTGGCACAGGCTGAACACAGCACTGGTAGATTCAGGTGGAGGCTGAACTCTGAGCAGTGCAGTCACCCTCTCTGGAACTTTTCGGCCACCCCTACTACAGAAGCACACCCATGTTTTCTGTCCTGTAGCCATCAGCCTTAGGGCTCTGAGACAGAACCTCCCAGCAATACTGAGGAAACCCTTTGAAACCCTTTGAAAAACCCTCCTTAAACTTTGCCTCTGCTGCCAGGTCTATGAATGGCTCTTCAGTATCCTCAGGACCACCGTAACATAGTGTCCCTCTATACTGTCTTGGTAGCTCTAATGCAATTTGCACATCAAAGAGTTTCCAGGCAGTTGTGTCCACATGGCTTTTAGGGGTCAGATTTGAGCCCATCTCCTCTCCACAATTGTGAGCTTTCCTGTTAGCAAAGGTCCCTGCATGAGACGCTTGCATGAATTAGAATGAGGCTGCAGGACGGCAAGCTCCAAGAGGACATGCAGCTCCAGACATCAGCTATAGAGGCCAAGCTGGAGAGGCCTCGCTGGAGCTCCAGGTTTCTCTGCAGCCTCCCTTGGGAAGCAATTAGCCAGGCAGAGTGAAAATCCTTGAAAACAGCAGGACTAGTGGGAAGCAGAGACCAGATAGCCTGGGCGCATAAACTAGAAAATGCACATAGTTAGTTTCGTAACACAAGGTAGTGTATCACAGGCAAGGTTAAGTGTGGTCTGACCTAGGGAGGACATGTTACAATGGGGAGAAGTATTACTATGGAACCTAGTAGTTAGCACGCTGTGATAAGGGCTGGGTCACAGAGAAGGCTGTATCCAGCAGCAAAGAGCCAGGGAAGACCAAGAGGATCTAATCCCAGAGAGACAAAGAGCAGAGAAAAATCCCAGCATGAGCTGCCTGTTTAGGAGTATCTGGGGCGGGGATGTCCCTGCTCTTAAGTGCTAAGCACTTTACTCCTCCTCTGCTTTCATTTGTCTCAATTTGCTGCCTGCCTGCTCTGATCCTGATCTGGGGGGACGGAAAGATGATGATCTAATCAGGGGAGACTTGAATGACAACAGCATCTACATGAATTATTTCACAGAGTTTGACTGTGACCTATATTATCACAATGGCCCTCAGCTCCAGAAAATGGCAGCTCAGCATCACTCTGTCCTGTTAGTCTTCCTCACCACCACTCCTCATGGCAAACTTCTTTAGCATTAATATACAGCCCATAATGGTGTCATCTCCTTTGACTGATGCTTGCTAATGTAAATAATTAGCACCTAGTAACCGAAGCAGAGGCTGACATTGCTAAATAGGCTTTCAATGCCAGTGACTCACATGCAGCAGGAGATGATTTATGGGTCTGGATGAATCTAAGATGAACAGATTTTCCCATGTGATGCAACTAGGGTTAAACCACAAGGAAATGAGGCACATTTATCTCTGGTCTATCTGTGTCTCATTTCTCAGTGTGCCCCTTGCCTGGCATTCAAGCCCCAAGCAGACCCAACCATTTGTGAGACCTCCTTCCCTCCAGCAATGACTTGCTGTAGGTGTGTAGGGAGTGTCCTGCAACAAGGACGGCTGTGTCCAGGATGCAATGCTGAGTTCAGGAGGCAGTGACAAGTTGATGCAGTTTATGAACAACTTGCAAAAACTGGAAGTGGTCCTTCTGGCAATGCTGTTACCCCAAGGAGGCTGCAGCTTGCCACTGCCATCAGTCTCAAAGTCTGCATGGGTTAGGAATCATCTGGTAGCTTCCCACAGCATTTCTCTCAGGCATGGAAAGCAATAATGGGAAGTTTCTTCATGCACATCCCGGGGACTTTCCAGTGACCCCCTGGAAGCCCGATGTGGCTCCAGTTCATTGTGCTGTGGAGCGTGTGGGGAGCCCGGAGTTCACGCTGTTCTGGCTTTGCTTCAGCAGCAGTTGTGAAGATGCTCAAATAGTAACATCCAACCTCTGCAGTACTTTACGCTTGACCTCAGTCCACTTTCCTGTTGCTAATTACTCTCCCAGCCAAGAGCAGAGCACTTGCTTTGCTCATTCACCTTCTCACTGGGCTGCACCATAGCTGTTGCCCATCTCCGAAGTCCCGAAGGATTCATCAGCTGGTTTGACACTTAAGAAAGGCCAGACAGTGCGTTGCATCTGCATTCATTTTAGAGTAAGACTGCAGGGTTTACTTTCTGCAAATTCTCAAGGTTTGTGGAAAGGTGATAATCTCTCAGTAGGCATGAGGTGAACTGTCCTTGAGAGGTTCATTCTGTCTTCAATGCCTCATGAGCCCAGACAACTGTCCTAATCTTGCATTTAGATGCCTAGAGTTAGTCCACATTAATCCCATGAGAGAGGAGACTCCTGCCTGCAGAGGTGCCTGTTCCCTGCACACAACTGTGGAAGCCCACCAAGCATGTGGAGGGAGCACATACAGAACAGGACAGCAGGTCTGAATGCTGTATTACGTTTTCCAGATGTGGGCATTCTACTGAGGAGCCCCAGTTTTCAGATTTAGGATAAGAAGAAAGAAAAAAACAGCACCTCCCCATCCAGAAAATGTCCTGGTAGGCCCAAATAGCTTAGAAATAGCTTAGGGATTGTGGGATGAAGGGGTTCTTGGTTTCTAAGCCTGACTCTGACTGAATGTCCCTTTGCTACCTCAGTTTCCCTTTTGTGAAGCTTCTTTGGGACATGATTTCTTAACAGCAAATCCTGGGAGCCGAGAATGAGACAGATCCTCTGCACAGGCAGAACTAGCTAAAGGCAGTGATTAACTATCTTAACAAATCAAGGAACATGGGGGCAGCACGAAGCTGTGCACTTGCTTCCTTGACAAGGGCAGGTCATGGTGCTGGGCAGCAGCGCTGGCAGAGCTCCAGCTGGTTATGAACTAAGGCACTTCCAGAGTGTGATGAATGCCTTGGACATTTGGGGCCAGCCTGAGGAGCTTGCAGGCAGCTTGGCAGTCCCCTGGCCACCCCCAGCCTGTTCAAGGCTGCTTTTGTGCATGGTGCTGTGCTAGTGGGGTGGCCTGGATGCTGTTGCAAGAGGACGTTCAGATTCTTCTCACCTGCCTCTTCTCTCTCCTTCTGAGATGTTTGCCAACACTTCCTGTTTACAACATGATTTTGTGGCGAAGCATCATTTTTTCATTTGATGGCAGGGTTCTGCGCTCGAGTACTTTTGCATGTTTCTCCTACAGAGAATCCCCCTCTTTGCCACTTTCCCTCAACGGATTTTCAAAACAAAGCTCTCAGTGCTGAAAGGCTGAGACTGCAGCTTCTGTCCCCCTTGGTTATATCACTAAAGAGCCTTTTACAGGGTTACTTAAGGGTCATCCTACTTGCCCAGTTCTCCTTTTTTCAGAGGTGCATCCTTCCTTCCCTGCAGACCAGTCCTAATTCAGATCTATTTGGGAGTACATTTTAATGTGTGAACCTTTCTCTGGGGTGCGTGAGGGGGTCTGTGTGCACACGCAGATTCACAAGCCATGAACCTGATGAGCCAGAGAGAATCACAGACTTTCCTCACTGCAGCAATGTACATGATTTGCAAGCTATTACTTGACTCCTTAAGGCAAGGACAAATACCATCTTCCACCAGCTGAAAGCTGGGCACCTTCCTAATGCAGCTGGCATGACACCATCCTGGCTAAAGAAAACAGTCTGTTAGCCTAAACAGAGCTCGCTTTTGCAGGAGGTTTCCCATGGCCCTCTGTTATTAGCACTCATTTGCGTTGCAGCGTGATTGTGGGATCCCTTGCCAAAACCACAGATTCTTTGTGTGAGCTGTTGTCACCTCCCGGAGCAGCTCCATGTCCCGTCTCCCTAGGCAGCTGCAAACGGAGGCTCTGAGAGTGGCACCACCTTGTCTGGCTGCTCCGCGGCTGAGTCAGGAGCAGAACCTGCATCTTTCAACAACTCAGCCAATGCTCTTTCCTTGGGCTGCTCGCAAAGCTAGGGCACAGCCAGAATAACCTGATGTCACAGAGACCGAGGAGGATGCCAGGAAGGAGTTGCTGAGGCAGAGCAGTTCCCAGGAGGGCTGGCACGGGAAATAGAGAAATGGTCCCCAAGACTCCCATGGTCACTTCCTTGGGTTGTTTTTGGACACCTACCAAGCTGCCTGACATGTCACTCTACTAAAATCTGTCTTTTGCACTTACTGTTTCTTTTTCTCTCCCCCTTCAATGTAGAAAGAAATGACAGAACGAATTTGCCACTGAAGCGTTTTCGCAGGTCAACTCAGCACGCTCACTCGGAGTCCAATGGGACAGGACACCCTGCGGTGGGAGACCTCTTCCCAAGGACTCGCTCTGGGCATTTCAACTCCATGAACTATGAGCACTGCAGAAGAGCCTCTTCAGGCCAGGGCTGAATCCAAGCTTGCCAAGCATCTCTGGACAGATTTTTTTTTTTTTAATAGATCTCAGTCTGTGTTATATGGCTCCTGTCTTAGAAAGCCACCAACTTACTGGAGAACGAGGCAAGTTTGGTTGACTTTTGCACACTCTGGTTTCTGAAACTCAATCCCATGCCTGATAACATCCCTTCAGCTACCTTTCCTCTTGTTTTGTCCTCAGCTACACTGATCTCCAAATGTTTTATTAGTGATTCCTGCCCTGTGAACAGGCGAGACCTTGGCTACCGAGTAGTGCCTGTTATCGTCCCCACACGCAGAGGGTTTGTGGTAACATCTGAGAGCAGCTCTGTAAAGTTGCTGACGTTTGATCTCAACTGCCTTCATGTGGTTAGTTGCTGATGTACTCTTTTTAACCATAAGCTATGAATGTCTCTTGTTCTGCCATAACTCATGCTTTACCAAAGGGACCCTTTTCCCCCCCCAAGGGATTTTTCACACTTGGCAGAGGGGACTTCATGATGTTCTAAGATGCATCCAATGCCACTTGGACTAATGGCAAGGTGGCCCCATGACAGAGGAGGTGAACTAGGCAACTTTAGTCTGTGACCAGCACAGTCTACCTGAGAAAGACTCAGTAAGTGGTGGGCAGAAACTGTTGCCAGAAAACAATATTTTCAATATGTCAGCATTTCCTGACATGTTGTCTTGGCTCATCAGCAGACGCTGGCTGTAGAAATTGTTGGTTTTCCATTATCCAACCCTACAGCATAGTAGATCAGGTGGAGAAGGACTTCAAGAGACATCTAATCTACCCTGTTCTTCCAAAAAGGCAAGATCAGTTCTTCTTAAACCTTTCTGACCTTTTGAAAGCGTACTATTGCCACCTGGCCTGTGCCATTATTCCCTTGAAAAGTTATCGCATCTCAAAATTTCTTTCCCTTCTGCTTGCAATGCCTGATAACTAGTGTTGTGTTCCCTGTGCCAGGTTGTTTTTTTTTTTACTGTTTTGGGTCAGTTCAAATCAAATTATCTGAGCCACAGCATTGTTATGTTTGTGTTTCCTGCCCTTCTTCTGAGAAAGTTTTATATACCAGACACAGCTGATATTTATAATCTGGGGTTTGCCCACTTTTTGGGGTAGGGAGGGGATGTGGCTAGAAAATGTAAATATTTAGGCCAACATTGAAGTGCACAAGTGAATTTTTAGTGCTCAAAGCACTTGTTGTGAAAATCTATTTTTTTTAATCTTGTGTACCAGATGTATATTTTTACATGGAAATAAAACAGAGCAAAATGGACAGAAAACCACCTGATACATAATTCCAATATTTTTCTGTGTAAAATAATAAGTAGAAGTTCAAACATTTTTGTTCTGATAAGAATTAAAAAAACGTTAATAAGTCTGGTGTACTTCATTTTTTGCTGATAACTCAAAGGATAACTCAAAGAGCGGATCTTCCCTGAGAGTTGCAGCACTGATGGACCTCAATGCCAAGTTGAGACCTCAGCTTGCGTCAGAAACAGGCTTGACCTAGGCTGATGGCACTGGTCTGCATCCTCCCCCTTGCAGACTTTCCACCAGCATCCCACCTGAAGGTATTTTTCCAGTGATGCATGGTGGTGAGTTTCACTACTTTTTCCAAAGGCCTGTGGTTCCTGAGTTCTGGGATCAATCTTGCAGCCTCTTCTTGCAGGCAGGAAATGCAGGCTCAAATCACTGTGTGGTGCAGAGGCAGGAGATCACAACAGCTCTGCCAGGAACCTTCTGCCTTCTTGAGGAGTGAGGCCTGGGTGGACCCTCTGGAAGGTGGTAAGGTTGGGACTTGTGGAGAAGCTGTCTCAACAGTGGGGTCTAAGGGATGAACTGATAGCAGTCTACAGCTACTTCAAGGTAAGGTATAAAGATGACAGAGTCAACCTCTTCTCAGCAGTGGAAGATGGAGACACAGTGACCAACAACAAGAATTTGTGGCTTGGGAGGTTCAAATTAGACAACAGAAAAAAAAATCCAAGAGGTGGTGTGGCCAGCGAACACATACCCAGAGAGGAAGTGTTAACCATCCTCAATTTAACAAGACTTGGTATAAATAATGCCTGTGCACAAAAGCCTGCTCATATTTTTGTCCTCCACATTGTCCTGCAGCAATGAGTTCCACCAAGTAATTATGCACTATGCATCACAAAAGGGGAGTGTACTTTGTTTATTTTTAAACACATGCCTGAGGATTTCAGCCCTCCTGCTTTGGGAGTGTTTCATGTTTACCTCCTCTGTACCACTGAGCTCCCACAGATTCGTGCAGAACAGAAAGTGTTGATTATTTCTGAAAGACCAACCCACAGGCTCATCTCAAGCAGCAATTTAAAAAAGCCTTTAGAAGGTCTTCTTGTTTTGTTTTGGTATATTGTTTTCTTTTTAATCTAGTTTACCCAAGAAAACACAGCTTATGATTGTGCTGTGACAAGTGCATCTTCAGTAACTCTGGAAGCAGTATAGGAAGGGGGGAAAGAGAGACCTGAGTGAATGTCTGCACTGTATTCTGCTGGATGTGCTCAGCCAGCTTATTACACACCAGAGAGTCCACATGGGAGACTTTCACAGCCAAGCAGGATCACAACCTCCCTGCTGGCTGGATTTGTTGTTAGCTGTTAAATGGCTGGGTGTCAAATTCTTCCTGTTAAATTAGTGCACACCTTATCTGGTAGCATGGAAGTCACCCATATTGCTCAGGGTTTGTGCCCAAATAAGAGAAAAAGCATGTTTGCAAGCAGCCGCCATCCCAGAGGGCAGCAGCATGTTTGGGGTAAGCATTTTGCCCCCTTCAGCTCCAAATTCTGCCACTGCAATGCTTGTGCAATGGAGAAGACAAATCTCAGATCACCACCGTGTCCACGTTTCCCCTTTGCCCTGGCAGCTGCTCTCTCCGTGGGGTTGCCTCCCTTGGGTGTTTCCCACATTCAACAACTTGCTCCAGGGCTTTCATCCCCACTGAGGGTCCCAGCCTTGCAGGTGGACAAGGAGCCGTGCCCCTTACCAGGGTATCTGAGGCCTTTGGCTGAATCGCTACTGTATTTATAGGGCTAGTAGCAGCAGTGGCTCTCTGTAGGACCATCCACTGACAGAAAGGTCTTTCTGTCTCTCCCCAAGACACTGAGCCTGAGTGCCTCCCAGCCTGAAAATTCTAATGCCTGAGCACAGCAGAGATGTTTATGAAGCAGAAGCACTGAGGTAAGTATCTAAGTCAAACTTCTCCTTTCAGGAGGCTGAATTGTGCCTCTGACGCTCCAACATCCCCAGAGTTCAGCAAACTTCCGTGCACAATTTGAAAGCAGGCAGGAACCCTGGGATGCATTAAATATGCACGTAGCTCTTGTTAGCCCCAGCTCCCCAAATGACTCATCTGCTCAGCTGGCTGCCAGGTGCCTAGGACTCATTTGTCTCTTTGCAAAACCCCTGGGTTCTCCTGATGAAGGGGAGATGTGCTACTGCCAGGATTTTATTTTCCTTCTCTGCAGCCACTGTGTCCTTCAAGACCAAACAAAAGGCTGTGGTGCCGGTCACCAGGTCAGACAGAGGCTGTCACGGGAGAGATGCTGTGCTGTGCAATGTCTGCAGACACTGGAGAATTTACGAATAGCCTTAGATGGGCGAAAAAAGGGCTTTGGGGAGCATAATGGCTCCTGTCCCAGTGCCACAGGGATGGGACATGGAGAGGGCTTGTGCTCAGCCAGTGAAGAACACTGCCTCCTGCTGGGCATAGGCAGGGGTCAAGGCGGACCTACCCGGGCAGCAGCCCCACTGGCAGCCCCGTGGGGTTGGGCCATGGGGTGGTGGTGGGGGTTTGCTTGCCTGAGCAGCAGCTCCTGGGTTCAAGCCTGCCCGTGCTACAGCTGAACAGTCCTGGGTGAATGGTCATAATCCTGGGTGGATGGTCATAATAACCATCTGGTCATAATAACCATCTGGTTATTATGATCTGGTTATTATTATTAGATATTATTAATATCTGGTCTGAGATATTCCTCCTCTCTTGGTGAAAGACTGTAAAATATAAGAGAAGACTTGAGAAGAGAGCTAAAGGAGCCAAGGAGAAGCTGTTGTTTCCAAGGATTAAAAATCAGTCCATGCTGGGAGATGACCATAAAACCACTTGCGATCAAAAAGGGATGAGATGGGTAATAAAGCTAGATCCATTCCTTGATTGCTTTCCTGGAGGTCAGGGAAGATGCTGATTCTAGCAGAGAGTTTCACAACAAGAGGCAAGAGTGTTTCTCTTCAATGTGTGCAGCTTTCACTTTCTGGAGGCTGATGGCTTTGCTAGTGCAGCCCGGCTGGCCAGATTTCCTCATGCAGGTCAGGGAAGGACAAATGACTCATAAATGTCAAGAAAAAACTCGAAGCAAGAGTGTGGCATTCAGTTCCCTGCTGAAAAGAGAGCCAGAGCTGAAATGCCAGCAGTGCGTTGGGGCCTACTGCATGTCTGCATGGATGCAGAACACAGCAACAGCAAATGAGGTTTCTTACGCGAGAGTCTCTTTCATAGAGGTGGCTGTGGGGTGGGGCAGGGCAGAGAGCAAAGCATGGTCTGTCTGCAAATTTCTTGAAGTTTAAGGTCTCAGTGGAACATAATCCGTTCAGCTCTTTACTTTGATGCTTTGAGATACCGGGTGATGGCATCTGCTACTGACATCCACAGGGCAGGACTCACTACCTGTGTAGTCACTCAATGCTGGCCACATTTTGATTGCCCCAGGGTCTCTGGTCTCTTCCAATGTCTGAGCTCACCCAACCTTTCCCCCATCCAAGCTGGCTCACCACTGGGCCCAGCCACAGGGTCCTCAGCAGCAACAATGATAACTGGGATAGAACAGATGATACCCGCTGGATCCTGAGTCCAGCAGCTCCACGACTGCTGCTTCTTAAAAGTATCTGGCACTTCTTCTCCCAAATCATGTGTTTTGGTGGAAAACTTGAAGGAATTTTGGGACTTTGCAGGAACCCTGGATTGTACGGTGGACTGTCTGAGTGTTTTGCTCATTCCTGGCCCCAAGACTTCTGTTTTATCCATGTACAAATACTGTCCAAACCTCTAGACAGCGCAGACAGCTGTAGCATGCACAGTGTCATAGGATGAAACTGTGGCATCCAAAACTTCGGCCAAAGAGGCTGTTACTCATTGGGGTAACATCCTGAGGAACCCAAGGGCATGATACAGCTTAGCCCTGTTCATTCTAATAAGAATATATCATCAAAACACCACGTATAACATCGCCAGCTCTCACCCCTCTTGTACATGTCGCATTGACAATGATGGCATAGGCACCACTGAAATAATCAATACCAAGTTGTAACACTTAAGTCAGACACCTTAGAGGCAGCTCCCCGTGTCTCCAGTGGCTGTCCAGGGGCCCAGCATTTAGGATGGTGTGCAGGCTGCTAAGCAGGACACCAAAGGAAATGGACTGGAAGGATTTGTAATGGGTCCTGCTGAGTCCAGCAGAGAAGTGAGAAGACGTTGAGGATGAAAAGCAATCCAGACTGGTAGAAGTCACTTTGCTGCTGCTGAACAGCTGTTTGGGGTAGATGGGGGAGTTCAGGGCTACACAGTAACAGCCTCTAATCATCAGCTTGTACAGTGGACCCAAGCATTTTTCCATTTGTTTGCAGCAGGTTTGGTTTGTTGGGCTCCAGCAGACCACAAGTTTTCCAGGTCCTGTGTTACTTGGCCTTTCCATTAAATAGAATCGGTTCAGGATCTCTGTCCCAGTGAGTGGTGGGGTGGCACTGTGTGAAGGTGTGAGTACTCCTCATGGGTCTGGCTGCAGGAAAAGCAGATTTCAGTCTGGCATTCACACCCATATGGCACTTTTAGTGTCCATTTTGAGAACTTTTCCTTGTCCCTTGCTGTGAACAGCTTTGCCAGATGGGACACTGAAATATGGTCTTTAGGGGCAGAGATATCTCGTGCTACCCATAACGCTACCCATGAATCATAAGTTTTCCTGAAAGAAACAGCACTTTTTTTTTTTTCTCTTTGCATGGGGGTGGACAAGGGACATTCACAACAAAAGAATGACGCAGAAGCTTGATCCTGGCCAGTGTAATTGCACAAGCCTGTGTCTGAGTTTAACCGCCTAAATGAGAAGTATAATTTTCAGAGAAACTGAGCCTGTACAAATTCCTTGAACAGCAGAAGGAACAGTACATGCTCTGTGTCCTGAAAATCAGACTAGACTAGATTTCAGGTGCTTAAATATAGATTTAGGTGCTTCGCTGTGGGCAGATAAGAGAAGCATAATTCTAGTCAAAGTTCGAGATCATTTTAGCAGTAAAACACAGGCCAAAGTATGGTGATCCAGTTTTAACACTGCTAAATTAAAACTAGCTTCGGTAATTACTTCTTATTTGCCTTACACCCAGCATAGCTGGCTCCTTATCTTCTCTGCTGTGTGCTGCATGGGTAAAAGCAGACATGTATTTGCAAAGCTATTAAAAAAAAGGAAAAGTCATCTGGAATAACTGCTTATTTTACTGTGGTTAATAAACCAACTATACTGTTTGAGGAGCTGCTTACCTTTTCACTTTTCATGGGACTTTAGCCCTGCTGGACAGGCTGCTGGGCCACCTTGTCTAGACTGCGCTCTTCCTAGAAAGGTTGGACTAGATGATCCCTGAGGTCCCTTCCAACCTGTGATTCTGTGAAATTTTAGCATAACCATTTCCTGGAAATACCATGCCTGTTCTATTGAAAACAAGAAAATGGAAACCAAAATACTTTCTCTTTTTTCCTCCTGCTTTATAACAGGCTAGATTGAAACTTAAGATTTGCCCTCTGGTTGAGTGTGTTGTGCAGCTGGGTTATCCTACAAGGAACAAAAGGGACAGAAAAACAAGCATTCAAGCATATACATCTTGGTTTGAGAGCAGATGCCTACTTTCACAGGCAGAAGATGCTGTGAGTTGTGTAAGAGCCCTTTAACCCAGCGGAGGAAGGTGTAACAAGAAGCAATGGATGGGAGTTAAAACCCATGAAGAACTCATTTTGAAAACACACTACAAAAGTTTGAGATCACAGAATTGCAGAACGGTAGGGGTTGGAAGGGGTCTCTGGAGATCACCTTGTCCAATCCCCCTGCTTGAGCAGGCACACCCAGAGCAGGGGGCACAGGAACGCGTCCAGCTGGGGTTTGAATGTCTCCAGGGAAGGGACTCCACAGCCTCCCTGGGCAGCCTGTGCCACTGCTCTGGCACCCGCACAGGAAAGAAGTTTTTTCTCACATTTAGGTGGAACTTCCTGTGTTCCAACTTGTGCCCATTGCCCCTTGGCCTGCCATTGGGCACTATTGAAAAGAGCCTAGTTCCATCATCCTGACACCCACCCTTTAGATATTTATAGGTATTTACGAAATCCCCCCTCAGTCTTCTCTTCTCCAGGCTAAACAAACCCAAGTCTCTCGGCCTTTCCTCATATGGGAGATGCTCCAGTCCCCTGATCATCTTTGTAGCTCTCTGCTGGACTTGCTCAAGGAGTTCCACATCCCTCTTAAACTGGGCGGCCCAAAACTGGACACAGCACTCCAAATGTGGTCTCACTAGGGCAGAGTAGAGGGGGAGGATAACCGCTCTCGGTCTGATCGCCACACTCCTTTTAATGCACCCCAGGATATTGTTGGCCTTCTTGGCCACAAGGGCACATTGTTGGCTCATGGACAGCTTGTTGTCCACCAGCACTCCCAGGTCCTTCTCAACAGAGCCACTTTCCAGTAGTCAGCCCCGAGCCCGTACTGGTGCCTGGGGTTGTTCCTCCCCAGGTGCAGGACCTTGCACTTGCTCTTGTTGAATTTCATGAGGTTCCCCTTGGCCCAGCTCTCCAGCCTGTCCAGGTCTCGCTGGATGGCAGCACAGCCTTCTGGTGTCTCAGCCACTCCTCCCAGCTTGGTATCTTCAGCAAACTTGCTGAGGTTACACTCTATCCCATCATCCAGGTCATTGACGAACACTGATGAACACGACTGGACCCAGCACAGACCCCTGGGGAACACCACTAGTTACAGGCCTCCATCCAGACTCTGCTCCATTGATCACAACCCTCTGAGTTCTGTTGTTGAGCCAGTTCTCAATCCACCTCACTGTCCACTCATCCAACCCACACTTCCTTAGCTTGCCTGTGAGGATGCTATGGGAGACAGTGTTGAATGCCTTACTGAAGTCAAGATAGACAACATCCACTGCTCCCCCTTTGTCGACGCAGCCAGTCTCACCATCATAGAAGGCTATCAGGTTGGTCAAGCATGATCTTCCGTTAGTGGATCCATGTTGACTGCTTCTGATAACCTTCTTGTCCTCTACGTGCCTGGAGATGACCTCCAGGATAAACTGCTCCATCACCTTTCTGTGGATGGAGGTGAGGCTGACTGGCCTACAGTTCCCCAGGTCCTCCTTCTTGAAGATTGGAGTGACATTTGCTGTCCTCCAGTCCTCAGGAACCTCTCCTGTCCTCCACAACCTTTCAAAGATGATGGAGAGTGGCTCAGCAAGAACATCTTCCAGCTCCCTCAGCACTCATGGGTGCATCCCATCAGGGCCCATGGATTTGTGAGGATCTGTGACCCAATCCTTCTCAACCGATGGTAAGCCTTCCTTTGTCCCTATTTGTCCTCTCTTCTCTGGGGGCTGAGATGCCTGAGGGCCAGCCTTAGCAGTAAAGACTGAGGCAAAGAAGGCATTCAGTAACTCTGCCTTCTCTGCACCCTGTATCACCAGGGCCCCTTCCTTGTTCAGCGGTGGGCCCACTGTATCCCCAGTCTTCCTTTTGCTGCTGATGTATTTAAAGAAGCCCTTCTTGTTATCTTTGACATCCCTTGCCAGATTTAATTCCAAGTGGGCCTTGGCCTTCCTTGTTGCATCTCTGCATACCCTGACAACATTCCTATATTCCTCCCATGTGGCCAGTCCCTTTCTCCACATACTGTGATCCTCCTTCTTCCATTTGAGTTTCTCTAGAAGCTCTTTGGTCATCCATGACAGTCTCCTGGCTCCTCTTCCTGACTTCTTCCTCCTAGGGATGCACCGATCTTGAGCTCGGAGGAAGTGGTCCTTGAATACTGTCCAGCTCTTTTGGACCCTCCTGCCTTCGAGAGCCCGAGCCCATGGGATTCCTCCTAGCAGGTCTTTGAAGAGGACAAAGTTGGCCCTCTTGAAGTCCAAGGTTGTGACCCAACTCATAGCCCTGCTTCTACCTCACAGCTTTCTAAACTC
The DNA here is from genome assembly GCF_949628215.1 of Phalacrocorax aristotelis. Taxonomy (NCBI): domain Eukaryota; kingdom Metazoa; phylum Chordata; class Aves; order Suliformes; family Phalacrocoracidae; genus Phalacrocorax; species Phalacrocorax aristotelis. Next base: position 49,080,904 of record NC_134281.1, read on the forward strand.
AACCATCTCATGGTCACTGCAGCCAAGGCTACCCCCAACTCTCACATCCTCAACCAGCCCTTCCTTGTTTGTTAGGATAAGGTCGAGCAGCACATCTTGCCTCGTTGGCTCCTCCACCACTTGCATCAAAAAGTTGTCCTCGATGCTCTGCAGGAACCTTCTGGATCATGCATGGCTTGCCATGTTGCTTTTCCAGCAAATATCAGGGTGGTTGAAGTCCCCCAAGAGGACCAGGGCCTGCGATTGAGAGGCTACTTCCAGCAAGATGATCTCCCTTGAACTGATACAGTCCTTGATACAGTCCTAGAAGTTGAGAGTCTGAACGTGCTTGTTCAAATAGATTTGACCTGCTCTCGCAGACAACCCTTTACTTCTGTTCAAGTGAAGGTATCATGGGAAGATGTTCAGACGTAAGCCCTGAACCCTTCAAGGATAGAAGGTTTCAATGTGTTGTGGAAACAGGTGGGCAGCTAGTGGAGAGTGAAGAATACTAATGCCCTCCCTGAGGGGAGATGGAAACAGGAGTATCCTCAACCTGGATGGGCCACCAGAGACTCACACACGGAAGAACTGCTGGGAGTGGCTTTGCTGTGGAGAAATCTTCACCTGGGCTTGTACCTTGTTAGACATCATAGCACTGCACCATCATGCACAAAGGAGTGCATTCCTAGGAACCCAGGCTTCAATGCTTCTGCTGTCTATAGGCCATGTTCTTCCCTGCCAGTTTGGTGGAAAGAACAAAGCACGCTTTCAACCTGGGAGAGGTTACCACAAAGATACATTGATGTTCAGTAACCCCATCCTGTCCTGGGACCTGAAGGCTTCAGCTGTCTCAGGCACTGCTCTGCTTCTGGGCTGTTTCCTTTGAACCCAGGTGAGGAACTGGCAGATCTCTCAAACTGCGGTGCATCTTCCTGGCCCCTTGGCAAAGAAGGCAGCAAGAGCAGGTAGCATATGTCTTGTCTTGCCTTAGATTTGCGGAGCTTGTTGCTTTGAGAGTACCAAGCTGCATGTCCAGACTGAAACCATACAGTGCTGGGATGCTCACGGGTTAAAGCTGTAATTTACTAACTAAACTGAATTTGGTGTTTCTCTTGAGCCATTTTAACAATAGCCAACACTAGCAGAACTGAACAGCTTTGGGTGAAAAATACTGTTATGAACAAGTTATTGCCCTATATGGGCCAGAAGAGTTGAAAGTTTTGGGCCAGTAAAAGAGGTTTCTCTCCTCCATGGCAAGTTGGAGATAATTTCTGGTGCTGAGGGAGTGAGAAGGGCTGTATCTCTTTGCCACCCACAGTCCTTCAGGCTCTTTGCCACATGGCAGTTACCATCTCCCAGTTGAAATGTGGTAACACTGTGTGCAAATTCACAGATCTTCACAAATGAAAAATAAAATTAGTTAGGACATCTATATAGTGACTGGTAAAAGTCCTGCTAATGTGGTAACTTGCAATTTGCTTTTATTTTTCCAAGCACATTCAGGTTCCACTTCAAAGCTTCCCATTATCAATCTGGTATCTGTAGCCACAAAGTGCAGCAAAGCTTGCAGTCTTTAGGCATGAATGTCTCCCACTTCCCATCAAAACTACTATCTCCACTGATGTTTAGAATCCTTATGGAGAAGGTACTATATCACAAATGAGGTAGGGAGTAGTCTCAGTTTGTCCTGTGAGTAGAACTCATAGGAGATCTTGCTGGACTTTATTTCAATCTTCTCTTTTTTTTTTTTTTAATACGAACTCTGAATTTACCAAGTTTACATCTTTTCATTTAGTCTACTACCATGAGTAGAGAACTGAAATGTCACCCAAACTGAGAATAACCTTATAAAATGTAAATCTGAGTTGATATTGAAAAGAGCTGTTTCTTGCCAGGGATACTTCTCCGCAAATGAATCCACCTCCCTGCTCAACCTTATGGTGGGAAACAGCACTGACAACTGTCTCTTCGCAAGCCCTTTTAATATCTGAGAAGTAGATCAGAGCTTCTCTTTGTAAAATTGAAAGAAGGGACTCGTCTGCAAACTCAAAAGCAAGATTTCTGCTATTAGTGAGCGTTTTTTCTCTCGGAGCTTTTGTGCAGAGCTCATGCCTTGTGTCTGCTGAGAAGAAAACCTCACTGTTTTTCCAGTCAAATATATTTGCAGGCAATATAAACAATTTACAAAGGGATAAAGCTGGCAAAATTAAAAGCCTCATTCAATAGTAATTATTTTAAAAGACTTTAAAAAATATTTGAGTAGCATGTTTGTCTTTGCCCCACGGCTCTTCCACTGCTGCCCCTCCTCTGTGGCTGTATTGGTCATAAAGAAAAAGACTTACCTTCCACTGTGAGAGAAAAAAGGGGTAACAGTTCTGGGGAGGAAAGGAAGTAGCTGCAGGAAAATAAGGCTGCTCTCTAAATTATTCAAGAGAGCGTTAAAAAAAGGAGGAGAAAATGCATCCTAACGCAGAAAGACTGTGATTTATCCCAAAAGGGGTAGGAGCAAGTGAGGCTGGGATACAGAGCCACCTCTGAGGAGAAGCAGCAAGTCAGGTTTACAGCACTGCCTTCTCAAAGTCCTTTGGATGTTTTATCCCAGTATTCTGCAGTAGGTTTTCATCCTGTGCCTCCCTAGGTTTATCCCTAGCTCTTGGTTGTTATTTATTTTTTCTTTCCATTCTTGGTCTGGCCTGCTTGAAGGTGCATGTGGCTTACTGAATGTCCCCAAACCCCTCTGCCATAGCCACACTGCTCTAAAGGCAAAGGAGAGGGACACTTCCCCCTTGTCACCCAAGGTACATCAGCACTAAGTTGATCCTCAGGCCAAACAGGAAACCCATGAAAAATCACTGGCTCATGCAAAACACTTGTGGGGAACACAGGAAGCACAAGAAGCACAGAAAGCAGGCAAGAAAATGAACTTCCAGAATACCTACTCTGTTGCTGGCATTACATAGACAATATCAACTTGTAAAGCTGAGACAAAAAGAAATTTTACTGAATGAAGAGGCTTCTAGGAAGTCATCCTAGGCTTTGTGAGAGACAATACTTAGAATCATAGAATCATAGAATGGTTTGCGTTAGAAGGGACCTTTAGCTGTCATCTAGTCCAACCCCCCTGCAGTGAGCTGGGACATCTTCAACTTGATCAGGTTGCTCAGAGCCCCGTCCAACCTGACCCGGAATGTTTCTAGGGATGGGGCATCGACCACTTCTCTGGGCAACCTGTGCCAGTGTTTCACCACCCTCATTGGAAAAAAATTTTTCCTTATACCCAGTCTAAATCTACCCTCCTTTAGTTTAAAACCATTACCCCTTGTCCTGTCACAACAGGCCTTGCTAAAGAGATTGTCCCCATCTTTCCTACAGTCCCCCTTCAAGTACTGAAAGGCCACAATAAGGTCTCCCCGCAGCCTTCCCTTCTCCAGGCTGAACAACCCCAACTCTCTCAGTCTGTCCTCATAGGAGAGGTGCTCCAGCCCTCTGATCACCTTTCTGGCCCTCCTCCGGACCTGCTCCCACAGTTCCATGTCCTTTACTTGGTGCAGGCAGATGTGAAAGTCTTATTGTGGTTTTTAAACTAGGTTCTTTTCTGCAAAGCTACCAGCATGTGCTGAATTTTGTTTGCTAATTACTGTGGTTTTCCCACAAGTGCTTCTTGGCAACCCTGCAGAAGGATGGGGGACAGCAATACAAGATGGCAGACAATGGGCTCTCGGCCTCAGACCACGATGGGGTCACCCTGAGGGTGCCGCAAGTGGGGACATGGCCAGGTGCACATCCCTCTCCTGGGAAGGAGTTCGGGGAGCAATGCCCCCGGTAACGTCCCCTTCCCAAACGCCTCAGAGCAGAGACGTGACACACGCCCGCAGCACCTCGACCCCCTGCCACCGCCCGCCCGCCCTGCGCCTGCGCCTGCGCCTGCGCCTGCGCGACCGGCGGGCTGCGCCCCCCGGGCGGTGGTGGGCGCTTCGCCTGGCGCGCATGCGCGCAGAGGGGTGTGCGCCCGCCCGCTGCCAGGCGTGCCGCGCATGCGCGCCGCCCCCTCTCCCGGCGGAGAAAAGTGGGGGCGGGCGGCTCGGCGGTGCAGCGCCGCCCCCGCCGAGGGACGCCGGCGGCTGCCATGGAGGTGAGGGCGGGGGGGTTGCGGCGCTCCCTTAGGCCTGTGTGGCGGCAGTGGGGGGATCGGCGGCTCGCCGCCCTCCCCGCCGCGGTCAGCCGGAGGTTCACGGGAACCCTGAGAGGGAGCGGTCCGCGCCTGCCAGCGCCGCCGGGCTCCCCCGACTGCGGTCGCGGGTCGCCTTACCGGGGCTTGTCCGGGCTCCTCCGGGATGCGGGGCGTGTGGAGGAGGAGGAATAAACACTTGAGCGCCGGGAGCGGTGGCAGCCCTGGCTTCTAGGGGTGGTGCCGGTGGCTGGGGGCAGCTGGAGGGCGGTAAAATGCCTCCAGCCCGCCGGCCGGCAGCTTCGCGTCTGGGTGCCCGCTCCGGAGGACGTGGGGGTTTCCTATGGCTTGGAGCTGGTTAGTCCCCGGAGGCTTAAACTGCTGTGTTTCATATGTAGTGCATTTTTTTAATAAAGAGTGGTAAGTCTATGAACTGCTACGGGAGCTGCTTTGTGTTAAGGGTGTTGCTGGAGTGGAAGAAGAGTGGGCGAAGACGAGTGGACCCGTTCCTAGATTTGATCACCAGTAATCTTTTAGTTCTTGTATTTCTCATCTGTCATAAAATGATGAGATCTATGAACCCCTGGGAACACTGAAAATCTATCTAGATTTAATCTGTACTTAACCTCTGCAGTATGTGTCGCCTGACCAGGGTGACCTTCTGAGGCAGTCTGGAGGGAAGGCAGCGGTACAGCCCCGGTGACAGCTCGGCTGCTGCCTTCAGCAGTACCTGTAGTAGCCAAAAACTAGCCCATTCCCCTGATACCACTGGCACTTGTGAAGTGTCAGATTTGTTTAAAAATAAACCCCTCTTAAGATTCTTTTCCCCTTCTATGAGTTTACTGCTTATAAAAGCCTCTTTATTGTACTAGTTTATGCCCCACCGTCAGCTTGGAAAGATTGCTATATATTCTCGTGACTTTGAAGAACTACAGTTTGGCAATTTTTTTTCAAAACAGAGCTTTCTTCATGCCTTCCAGGTGCTGGATGGAAGCAAGGCAAAATACACTTGTGGAGCTGAACCTCTTCTGTGGCTGTTCTAAAGGTAAATTGGTTTTGGTATTGGCAGCCTTCCAAGTAAAGTGGATTTGGGTGCCTTGGACACTTGAAAGTTTCTTGATATCAAGTGTTGCCCATCGTAGTGTTATTTCATGGTATGAATGCTGTATCAGTACTCCCTAATGCTTTCAAAAAAGGTGTTTATCGTTGTGAGGAATTTCTTCTCACCTTCCAGTACCTTCCTGGTAACAAATGTTAAAACACTGATAAAAATTTTATGTGACATCAAATGTGAAAATGCAATGAATTTAATGTTTAGTGTAGTTTAATGATTATTAATTTTAGAGTTGAAAGTACAGAGGAGAAGAAAAGGAAGAAAAATCAGTCGTGCTTCAAACTTAAAAAATACATTAAGTTAGATTAACCTCTCCAAACAAGGCTGCTTGCTAATATAGGAGTATGTTGTGTAGCTTTTTTTCCAGTGACAAATGCCATTATCTGATCATTTGTGGGGTGTGGAGTAACAGCAGGAAATGCTTATCTTGTATCTGTATGAAATTAAAAGTTGTCTTCTTAGAAGTTTTTCTCTTTGCTTTAGACTTGAAAACTAGCAAGGGAGCTGAGTGGCGTTAGAGGAGCTAATCAGTGATGCAGAGAGTCTTCAGAGAGTTGTTGATGTCATCAGACATAGAAGAGAGTAGGCAGCTTACTGTTTAGTAAGTGGCTGTCAGAACTTACTTGCCTTGGTATATCTCCTTATTTTATTAAGTGCTCTAGGGGTTAGAGAAACTTTGAATAGTTGAGTCAAAGTACTATTCCAAGGACTTTTCTCATCCAGAATAGGTGAGAGCTGGAGTATAAAATAACTTTGCAGCTACGTTCCTATTGCATTGTGATGGAAACTCTTAAATATGAATTGTCTGCCAGTGGTCTGAGGCATCGAATATCTCGTTTGACTGTACTGCTGTATGTGGAAGGACAGAAGGTCTTTAGCACAATAACCAGTGTGTATGTCATGTTGGTCCCGACAAGGCTTACCATCCACTTTTGTTACCCCAGTGAAGTGCACCCTATTATGTCCTCTCATTCTTGTGGCTGCCTCAGAGGCATATTGTCCTAGAACGTGAAATTAAAAAGATTACTGTGTAATTTTAAGCCACCCTCGGTCTCATCCTGACTTGTCAGTTCATAGCAGGGTCAGCACACTTGTCTTGTTTGCCTTTGTCTTTCCAGTGAGGATGATAACAGTTCTTTTGCTGTCATTCTGAATGCTGAGTAATGCTTTTAAAGACATGCATGTGTGCCTATGTAAACATAGATCTCATTTCTACAGCATGTGTGCTAAAATATGCTATTCTCTCCCAAAAGGGCAAGGGAAAGGAATGCTGTGTGCTGTCTTCTCCATTAAGGTTCTCTCTGCTTCCCCAGTAGCAATCACAGTGAAGTAATAGATTGGGGTGGGAGGAGTCTGTTTGAAATAACTTCTTGCTCTACTGCAAAGTGAGATCCACCCATTGCTGGAGAGTTTGACTCAGAACCTCAGAAACCCCATGCTTAGCTGGCAAGGGAAGTGGCTAGCGGAGAGTACGAAAAGTTGGATGCTGCAACTTGTGTACACAAAAGATAAGGTGACTGGTCTTCTAAAAGTGTGACAGAAGAGAATCACAGAGAGAAGTATAGAGGTAAAGAAAAAGGTTGCTGAACCTTTTCTACAGTGAAGGATATTAGAAGGATCGTGTCGACTGTTGCACTGTGTAGGTGTTAGTGATGCCTGTGACAAGGCAGAATTGATAATTTTTCTCAAACTTGCTCTTTCATGAAATCGGATTGCTTGGGCTTCCTGTGGACTTTTGGGTGTTCACTTTAAAATGTTAATGCTCCTGTATCTTATTGGGAATATGTTGGAATGTTAAGTTCCTCTTCCTTCATAAATCTTCAGTTTAGATTAATGAATTAAATGACACTAAAAGTTTTTTTGTTGTAGGTGGGATGAGAAGGTAACTGATAGCTTAGAATGAACTATGGCAAACTACTGTAAAGATGAATGACCTGTAAGAATACTCACAATTTTCAAATTAATATTCTTACTTAATGCAATACAGAATGAGTATTAAAATAATCTGCCTCTGGATTTGACACAGGTCTGTCCTAAACAATTGGGCATTCCTCTTCAAATTGTGTTTCTCTTGGTCTATAACATTACAAGCACAATTAATCACTATGTAGTCGCTTTATAAGGTAGCTTTGATTATTCTGAGCTTCCTGCAACTAGCAGGTTTTGGCAGAATCAGCAGCTGCTGTGTGAGTCCTGTTTCATTATGAGCCACATCTACAGAAATCAAAGTGTTGCTGGAGAAGGGAGGTCCAAGAACAATGTGAGCAGCTGAGTTGGGAGGAAAATGAAACTGAAGCCTGCTTCCATTTTTTTTTTTTTGTCCAAAACTCTGGATGTGTGAAACTTTGAAGTGGCTTAACTATTTTTTTGAGTTTGGAGCTGACACCCTTGTATTTGAAGTCTGAGTCTCACAGATGTGTCATGCTTGTCGAATCAAGAGACTTACTCATGCCTAACTACTGTACTGAACCGGTCAGTAGCTGTTTGAGCAAGTAAATAATGGCTTTGAAAAGAAGTGTAAATCAACAGAGAAGTTAGATGCTGGTCAGAAGGTGCAAACTGGTCTGCCTGTTGTTCAGTTAGTCAAAATAGTATTTTTAAATTTCAGGTAGAGAAGCCTCATCAGAGGTCTCAGTGGTCTCTTAGTCTGAATAAAAAGCCTTTGCTTTTCAGTATCTGTGGGACAATAATATTTTTGTAGTTGCAGCTGTTTAGGTACCACCTCAGTGGTCTGAAAACATCTTGTGCCAGCACATTATCTTTGAGTTTGTTCCATCTATTGAATTCTGGGTTGTGGCTATCATCTGTGAATCCACAGAAGGCTCTGTGTGTGCCTGATTCTTCTTTTCTTCAGATGGTGTTGCCTGAGTATCACTGCCTTCTTTGCTGCTTGCTAGGAGTGAATTCAGTATGAGTGGTACCTGTTCTGAGGAGATGATTTTCAGCTGTGGAGAATGCTTTCTCATGTTCCTGGTCTGTTGGAGCCTGTTTAGCTGCCTTCGAGACCAATTTCCAGATATGCTTTAACTTGGTGCTCTTACAGCTGTTGTTATGGTGCTCTGTCTTGGCAGAGTCTTGATTTATGTTGGGAGTATGATAATTCTTGTCCATTAAAGAGTAATTCTGTATTTTATATCTAAACTTGTTATGGTTCTCCAATGCTATAGCAACAAGAACTAATTAACACCATAAATCCCTCCATTGTTTTTGCAACACTGTCATGAGGGGGTCTCCTCTTGAGTTAAAATGACTGGAGTGCTGGAAATAATGCTGTGTTTTGCATTTTGTACTTAAGAGTTATAAAATCTTTAATGCAGGGGTGTGCTCTTGCTGTGTGGTCACATGAAGCCCGGCACAACAGGTTCTTGCAATCTCTTGAGACTCTGGGCATTGCCCAAATGTGTATAACAATTTTTATGTGATTTCTGAATGTAGATGTGATTGTCTTCCTTTTCAGCTGCAGAACAGCCTGGCTCAAGCAAGACCCAGTTTTGAAGCAGGTGGTAGTACCTGGACTCTCTGCCTAAACTGCTTTCTTCCATTGAATTCAAAGACGCAAGCAAGGTATTTTCTTCTTAATAGAAAAATGCATCTTTACTATGTTCTCCAAGTGCTTCCTGTACGTGTGTATGCTTGTTCTTCTAAATATACTCTTCCTTCCTTTGAGAAGCAGATTAGAATGAGAGGGGAGTTTGCCAAAATCCAATATCCAGACATGTTTGTGTATGGAGTGTTAGGAAGCAAGATGAAGGGTGATTTAAGGTCTGGATGAAGTGAAACTTGGGATAATCGTTCCTTTTCTTCTTTGCTTGGCATTGTTTGCAAGTCTTCTTTATGATAAGTGCTTTTGTTCATCCTTTTGAAGACAGTTGTAGAGGCCACAATAGCAAAAGGGAAAGGCTGTAACTATACCTTCCCACATGGGCTCTGAATAATGTGTGTTAAATATTGCCTCAACACTGAATTACGATGATAATAAAATGCAGGACTTCAATAAGACTGCAGCTAAGACAGAAAATTGTTCTCTTTTTGCTTGCAGTATGGATTTTGCTGGGTTACATTATCTGTGAGAAGTAATCTTAATCTGACTGTAAGAGAAGGATGGATCAGAATTTGAACTGCTCCCTATTTCTTCAGCTTTTGTCAGACTGTTAGTCAGACAGTCTCTCAGAGAACAGTCTGACTCTGTTATGGTTGAGATAGATGTAAAAAGTGCTCTTTATCAAAGGTTTGGCTAGTCTGCTCTGAACACAAAGTAGTGTTCTACTCCCACCTCCCTGCACTCAGCCAGAATAGATCACAAAGTGAGTAGACAGGTTGGTTTGGTGGAAGCAGGGGTTCACTGCTTCGGGCCACGTTGTAAAATGACCTTCTTAATATGACACCAGTTGAACGTTCAACTTGGACCTGATGTGTCCATGGGCCATTTCCCTCCAGAGCAGTTCATCCAGTCTGAGCTTTGTGTCTGGCAGGGTGAGCTTCCTCAGAACCCACAGAGTCCTTGTCACCAGAGGTAGTCTTGCAGTATGCGAAACACCTCAGCATTGCTTGGATGGTTGAGGCACACTGTCTTTCGGTGTCATCAGAAACTCTGTGGTATATGGTCACAGAAACACAAGCATTTCTTTGAAAGCTTGAAAAACCTCTAAAGCCCATACCTTGTCACACCAGCTGTTACTTAAGTACTGGTTCATTATAACAAAGTGAATAATGAGAATGAAGCTGTGATACCTTTAAAGGAAGAACTGTGTTGACAGAGGTGAACTACACAATGATGTGAAATAGCAGACTAGAAGGGTATTAAGAAGCTAATACAGCAAACATTTCATGCCTCTCTGATAGCAAATTCGGTGGAGGCTATAAGTTTAAAACATTAGCTTTTCAATAATTTGATTTCTGTGTACATGACTAGTGAACTTCCTGGTTTCAAGGAAGCAGTTCTCTGTAATTTAGGAATTGAGTCAGACTAGAGGGAATTGAAATAATGTAGTGAGTTATTAAACACCAGACTGTAAATATCAAAGCTAACTGGTAGACTGCAGGAGAGCATTGTCAGCTGTACTAAGATGCAGGATTCGTCTCCTGTCTTTTTGCATAATTTTTAGTCTCTGTTACAAGCTCTGAAACCGCGTAGTGTTTGAAATGGAATAGAACCTGTCTAGGTATATGACTTGGTGACTTGCAGAAGGTCAGGTCGTTAAAATGACTTGGTTGATGCCTTCTGGAAATCAAGCAGACCAGCTCTATCTCTGAGCAATTTTATATGTGTGATTTTGATCCCAATTCTGAATAACTTCTAATTGCAGGCTGAACTGAAATTGGGGAGAGCTGGAACTTGCTGTCAAAGACTAGCCTTCTCTTTATGTTAATTTAAATTATGCATTCAAGTTATGTTAAAATTCAAAACTGTGTGGGTGTCAGTTTGAGTTCAAAAGAAGCTGTTGCTTCAGAAATAGGTAAAACGTATGCTTTTATATTTCTTACTGTATTCAAGAGCTCATATATGTCATCCTTTGTGATGATTTCTTAGCACATTCTGCTTAAGACTTGAAAAATGAGGATTTACTATTGTCTTGAGGCTGAGTGATACATCTTTAAGTGTTTCGGTCTGTTAAAGAGAAAGGTCTTTCAAAATAGCACTTAAATTTTCAGACAATGTGTGAGTTCTAATTGACACTCATAAACAGCTATTACTGACAGATATTGACAAGAAAATACAATGAAGCAAAGAAAAAGTATTTAATGTATTGGTATATTGTTGCGTAATATTTTCTGCCTCAGAGCTTTTCCTGTGTTTTCAGAGTACTTTAGAAACAGTGAATGGCAGAAAAACTGCTCTCTGTTGAAGGAGAATTGCCAGAAAACTTTGCTGCTGCTGTTTGCTTGCTCGTCTTTCCTTAGCAGTGTTCTCATAATTATGCTATTTCTAGGGATTTAGATTTTTTGGTAGTACAAGATCTTTAATTGTGAATTACTTAGAAATCCTCCTGTCTATAAAATGTCTTAGCAGTACTTTGCTACTGCCTTAAAGACTTTGAACTGTGATCTTTAACCATTAGGGCCAACTTGGCAGGATGTGACTGGTGTTATAGGGAAGTGCTCATGTGAGTATAGTGTGGAATCATTTAACTTTTTTGGAGATAGGTTAGCTATATGAAGCAGGCTCTGACAGAGAAAGCATATGGCAGTGTTTTTATTTAGGCTTTCTATAAAAATATGCGGGTGGGTTTTCTTTTTCTGCCATATTGGATCAGTGAATTGTTATCTCTGACTAAGTTATTGTAGTATCTGCAGCTAGTAATGCAGGGGAAAAATCCTAAATGCCATAAACACTGCTTGTTTTGGAGCATAAGTTATCTACTGATCTGTGGTTTAGAAAGGCACATCATGGTTCTGTGAGAAATGTTTTCTTCTGGCCTTTTGGCAGCATAAACTGACCTAGATTGCTCCTTTGACCTGTTAACTGCTGCGGTTGCTTTGTTTTGCCAAGTTGTTTGAAACTTCCCGACACCTTCCTCCTGTTTTGGAAGATCATTTTCTTAGGCTGACTTGAAAAAAATCTGCTTGTAAAACAGCAGACTAGCTCAAAGAATAGTGCCTTTGTGGGGGCTGTAAATACTGTCTTGCATCAGAGCATGCCTTATGTCAGGGGTAGCTCATGGTGGTGGTTGACAAGGTTATTCACATGCTTTGCCTTACTGTGCTGTGAGAGGAGGATTCAGTATAGATGCATAGTTACTTTCTTCTGTCTTTGTTTGTTTATCAAACCTCCCCAGAGCTGTTAATCAGCACCCAAATTGTCTTTTTAGGTTTCCTCTCATATTTGGGGGAGAGATGGCAGCCTGTGATGAAGACAAGCAGACAAACTTTTGGATAGCTTAAGAACATAAACACGCAAGAGCGTGTCCATTTTGTCCTGAAGTAATTGATTGTGTGTTAAAGGCACCTTTATGTTCTGCCACACAGAGATGGTCAGCAGTCAGCCTCTCCCCATAGCAGAGAGTGGGAAAAGGAAAAAGAAAAAAAGAACCAGAGCCACAGATCACGTCCCTGGGAAGTTTGAAGGTTGGTGGCAACTTCTAAGCTTTTAAATATAATGGTTTGTTTTCCCTCTGCTGTTCTCAGTTTTCTTAGCTATACAGTGCTTTTTGGCAAACATAATTTGACATTTCTGTTTTTCTTTATCCCCCATGTTTCAATCTTCAGTCCCTTTTTTTCCTCTTAGTGGTGAAATGAGTCCTATTCATAATTGGTTTGCTTTTTGTTTGAGTTTTTTTAGTAGGAACAGTGCTGATGTCAAAATGTTTTGATTGAATAGATCTGAGCATAAATACCATGAAGCATAGTAGGTAAAAATACAGCTCAGTGTAATAAAGCTGACCAGTATGAAACTTTGCAGTAGGCAAGTAGCATTATAAGGTACACTGCAAATCAAGAGGGTAGCAGTCTTCTAGGTTTAAACACTTAAATTTAACTATACTTAAAACACTATCTCTGCAAGTAGATTTTATATGGAAGGCATTTTCTGATCAAGGAGTGAAATGTTTTCCAGCTGAAAAAATTGATTCTGTGTTTTAACGAAGACAGGGAAGGTAGATGAGGTCTTAGCAACTGCTGAGATATGAAATGTTTCTTGTAAGAACAAACTTCTAATTTTGATGCTGGAATGAAGTTTGCTTTAAATTTTGCTGGCACTTGAAGGGGGGGAAGTAAAAAAATGAGACAGAATTAAGGCTGCCACATCTACTATAATATTGCATAAATGTGTTTTCTGCCTTCATCACCAGGGGAGTTTCTCAGCTGCTGTCACATGAGGGATGCTCATCAGAGAGCTTGTCTTGATGTTATTCACTGAACTGCTTTGACTAATGTGTCCTTTCTGTGGAATTTCTTGGGCAGACTTGTACAAGCTGACTGCTGAGCTTCTTGGTGAGGGAGCATATGCCAAAGTTCAGGGTGCTGTCAGCCTCCAAACTGGGAAAGAATATGCAGTAAAGGTAAGTATAGAATAAAAGCAGCATCACCTCTGTCTGTAACATGTCTTCCTCCTAGTAGCTCATCAAAAACCTGTAATAGAGTGGGTCATAGTGAAAACTTTTAGAAAACTTTTGGTGCTTGAAGTGAGCCTGCTTTATAACCACTGAGGTATCTGTTGCCTTAAGTGTCGTGCCTCCAGAGTGAACTGCTGTATCAGCCACAGATAGAATTCACAAACAGTAGATGACTGTGTGGTGGTTAGCTCTCAGGGCAGGATTTCCTCTCATGTCCTGATTTGATTGTGGTCCTACCAGTTTTTATGTCCTCTTATGAAAGAAGAGGCCGAGTCATTATGTGGCATGGCCTACCAAATAATGCAAGCTTCTGAGAACGCTGGTCTGAGTTCAGAGAGCATCAGTTTCTGCCATTAGAGACAGCTTTACATGAACTTATTTTTTGATAGAGGTGAATCTTCTGTACTACCTTTGTATTAAATGTTAGGGCCCATTTACAGATTTGTGGTTATTCTGAGTCCCTCATTTAATTACAAACAGATAATCAAGCATAAAGCTCTCCTATTACTATTCTCTTGCAAAACCATAGGCACAAAATTTTAAGCCCCTTCAAAAATCTAGTCCTATGGATGCTATAATCTTGTGTGTAATTTGTGGAATTGTTTGTTTATTCCAGACTTTCAACTTCAACCACTACATTATGAGTTAGATATGATCAGATACCAATTCCCATGTAGTACTAGTGAATGGTTGCCTCTCACTGTAAAAATCAAAAACTGATACTAGGTACAGATAGTGATAATGTTTGCAGCAATGTCACGAGCTTTCAGTTCATGTAGCAATCATTCAGTCTCAGCCTCTGTGGAGAGCCCTTGCCCATGTCCTCTTTTGGTCCGAGCTGTGTATGAAGGAAGGTGACTTCTGATGGCAGTATCGAAGGGCTCTGAGATTGAATGTGTGCTTTCTTTAGTATCTTTGGTCCTATTATGGGGTGTCCATGAATTTTGCACTATGAATCGAACTCTCATTTTGTGGTGAATTTAGTACTTTTTACTTAAATGCCTATAATGACAAATCTCTTCTTGACTGTTCAATGTCTGATGTCACTCAAATCTATCTTTGTGAGAATTCAAAAGGATATCCTTTTCTGCACATTGCGGAATTAAAATGATGCAAGAAAACCCTTGTGGTAACTGGTCAGCGACTCTGTAACATGTGGATTTAGTTCCTTTCTTCTCTTCCTGTCCTCATTTCTCTTGTCCTTTGAATGCCTTCCTGAGCTCTGCTGACACTGTAAATAAATGACAGATGAGAAATTAAACAAAGAAAGGTGGAGTGTTTCTCTCTGGTGGGGATGCCTGAGATTCAAGCTTTACGTCTAATTCCAGAGCCACATGCACCGTTCCTGCAGGAATTTTTTGAATATGAGCTGTAATTCTTTCCACAGATCATTGAAAAAAATGCTGGGCATAGTCGGAGTCGGGTTTTTCGTGAAATAGAAACGCTGTACCAGTGTCAGGGTAACAAGTAAGTATAGAGTCTTGTGTTTGCTCGTTCATCTATTTAAAGTATATTGAAGTTTTTAAGCATCTTACGTGTAAGTGATTAGGAGCTTTGCAGTAGTCTCCTTAAAACCAGTTGAAATTTAGACTTGACCTATTCAAAATAAGAATCTCCCCTTCTCTTACCTGTGAAATTTAGGGAAATATTTACAAATTGAAGTCACATAACTCAGTTAACAACCAGGTCAGGGTAACCTGAATGTGCTTCAGTGATGCATGGCGTTTGTCTGAATGAGGAATTAACATTTTGACACTCTGTGATTTCACCATCAGCAAAGGCTGACCTGATACCAGCTGCTGTTGAGAAGAACAGTTTTGCCATTCCTTTTCTTAACGTGTGGTTTGTCCTCCTCTTTGTGTCAGCCTTCCTGGTTTTGCACTGGAATTCTTAGATCAGCCAAAAGCTAATTTAGTTTTCATTTGGACGTGTGCTGACTTCACATAGCCACAGGATGAAGCAATTTTGAAGCTGCTGCTCCTGTCTGAAAAGGAGGGAAAGCCTTTGCAGACAGTGGCAGCATGCTCTATGATGAGTTTAAGCCAATTCTGAAACTATTGCTTTAGATGTCTCTGTTAGTCTACAAGGTATGCAACGGCTGTTACCTATACTATAGCTGTGCAGCTAATATTGAGGCTTTTTTTACAAATTCTTAGTACAATACAAAGATAATATAAAAATGAACTTGTTTACCAAATTCATGGGCTTAAGTTGTGTTCTAGAGAAGCAGGTTATATCTTTGTTCTGTGTGTGGTTATGAGCATATGGTCATCTAGTACATCAGTGGTGAAAACCTCAAGCTCTCAAGACAACCTGCACAATTTACACTTTTGTGTGTACTATAAATATGGAAAAATCTGACTTACACATTTGACATTCTCAAGGCAACATGGGATGCTTGTGTTCTGCTGCAAAGACTAGACACTAGCTAAACAGGAGTTAGTAAAAAAATGGTAACTAAGGAGCCGGATTTAATGTCATGTTGTCGAGCCCTGTGTGTTCTGCCTTGTGATTTTCAGAGAGAAAGAATACTATTTTAATTACTTAAATGTTCTTGCCTTCAGCACAAATGCAATTTCTAAATTATTAAATACAACCTATCACCGGTTATCTTCCTGTCAACTGAGCAGTAGCAGAACTCTTTCACAGTCCTGTCTGATTTTGGTGTTTGGCCTGTTTCCCCTGCTTTAATTTCTACGTGAGTTGAAATTGTGGTTTCAATGCCATAGGCAACCAAAGAAACTTGTTTACTTAGTGCTTTTATTTTTGGTTACTTCTGGCACTTCCTAATTATCCATGACAAAATTCTTCATTGCTCTGTTTACACTCTGTTCCTGTTTCTTCTATTTTCCCCATCTCTCCCCCCCTTTTTTTTTTTAAGGAACATTTTGGAGTTAATAGAATTTTTTGAAGATGACACAAGATACTACCTTGTCTTTGAGAAGCTGCGAGGAGGTACTGTGCAGCAACTGTGCCTTTGTTCATTGAATTGTCTTGGTCCTGTTTGTCTCAGTGTTTTAAAGTAGAAAATGAAGAGTTTATTAAATGCTTGAGAATTTTAAGACATAGAAGTAGTATAAAGAGCCTGAAGTATGATTATTCTTGAACATTGATGGGTCTGGTCATACATTTACAGTCCCATTCTGTAGTCAAGCGATGGAAACGTCAGCTCTATTAAAGTGGAAGCTTTGGAATATAGTTAATAGGTCACATTAACTTCTGGCAAAGGGAGAGTGAAGCAGTCTGCTCGTGGCTGTTTGAGGGCCAATCAAGTGAGCATGTGTGGTGAGTGGTCTCCAGCATTTAATACTCACCTGGAGATTGAGAAGGCTACATCAAGTACTTTGTGGACTTTCTCAAACTTGTCTGCATTAGCATAATTACAGTATCCATTACTTGCATGGCTGGGCAAAACCATGACTTGAAAGTGTGGCCCACCCTTCAAAGAAAAACTGAGTTTCTGAAGCAGTATACTTCTGTCCATAGAACATCATCTGTTGTCACTGGTCAGGAGGGTTTTCAGTAGCAAACTGTATGTGCAATAAATGCAAATTCTTTCAGTATAGATGCTGAACTTTTTAGAAGGACATGGGTTTTTTTCTTGAGTAAAAGCTTTTGTTTACCTTCCCTTAAAATTGCTGCATCGTTTCATTGTGGTTTCCTGTAACACTGTTCTTAATGTATAGACTTCACTGACAAATTAGCTATAATAGGGCTCGGTGGGGATGAATCTGCATTTGTCTCTCTTCCCATCTCCACGTCCTTCCAGTAGTTAAGCCTGTTCTTTGACTGTGAGACTATGGTTGTCAGTGTAACAGCATGGCTGTGAGAGGATAATAATGCTATGCCTTCTTCCCTCCCTTAGTTACTGTTTTTATAGTGGTGATCTAGGGTTGAAGCTAGTTTTCTTTCTGAAAAATTTCAGCATTTGAAGTGTTAGGTGTGTGGGTTTGAACAATTATCAAAGAAATAATGGGAATTCAGGGTCAGACCAGCTTCTGATACGCTACAGATTCTGCTATAAGTAGTGTGGCAGGCAAGAATGAGAACATTAATCTTCAATGCAAGCCTTTGGTAACTCCAGCCTCAGACTGATGTTACCTACAATGTTGGGGCATAAATTTGGCTTTCCGTTCTCAGCTTTGCCTTCCTGTAGTTGTGGTAACTGAAGGAGCTCTGCTCTCATTTTAGCTGTGTTCAGTTCACCATGATACTCAGAAGCTGTTTAATATCCTTGCCTGACAGCATTTAATAACTGAAAGTATTAATATCCAGCTTAAATCATGCAAATTCAGTATAATAAGAGTCCTTTCAGGTTTTTTTCTCCTCTGAGATGTGTTTTGGGAGGTGCTATGTGATGCTTTCTCTGAAGAATACTGAAGAGGTGGTAACAATTGTGACAGTAGTGCCCTGCTGTTCTTTCTGTTTGTGGGATTCTTCTATGTGGGTTGAATAGAAAGTCAGTAGAGTATGTTTTCATTGATATTGATATAATTCTTATCTGAGAGAGTTTGGAACATCAGCTCTATTCAGAAGGGTAATCTGAAACCTGCTGAGTGAAATGACCACTTCAGGTGGCTCAGTATTGTCTCCTGGAAGGTCTGGGGCCTTTTCCACAGGGATGGAAATACCTAAGAACTGTTATTACTTTCTAAATGTGTAAAGAACAACTCCACCAGGAAAACAGTTTGAACTCTGCCCTTGATAAATCTGTAGCAAGCTATGAAGTGGTGTTTTCAGCAAAGTGAACCTGTGTTTGAAGTCTGATAACCTGGTCCAAAGTGGTGTTCATCCACACATCTAACACAGCATGTTTATGCATATTTGAAGAGACTTTTGTCATATCAAAGCATATCTGAAGAGTCTTTTGTCCATCCATCTTTTTGAGAGTTTTCCTGTTCCCTTTCTGAATACTTGCTGTGGAGGAGTGGTGGCAACATTGATGGTTTAAGAATAGGAATTACCACAATAGAGAATGGGAGGTTTCTTCCCACATCTAGAACTAAAGAGTAAAAATGAAGTTACCCAAGATATGAAGCGTTTACTGTAGTGGGAACTGATAACAAATGGCAGTTACTTCTTGAATTTCTGTGCCTGAGTGCTTTTATAAATATACCTCTCTGAGTAAGAAAATGGAAGACAGCAGTAAGGCTATTTAGTGGGCTTGGATCTCTGCAGACTGCATTTAATTGGTTTTTTAAAGACGTTTTTAATCTTTTTGAGAAGATTGATGGAATTCACTTAAAGAAGATAAGGAATCAAACCTCCCCTTATCCTTTGTTAAAGGGAGACCAGTGGAGCTCTGCCTGCAAGCTACCAGTCCTTCACTATGCTCATATTTGAGAGGTCTTTTGTCAGATTTCATGTCCCTGAGTAAATTTTGCCTCAGCCAGTGAAAAATAGGTTCTAGCTTAAGTATTGAAGCTGTTCAGTTGTAACTTTTTCTTAGTCATTCCCCTGTTCGGTCCATGGAAGCTGCCTGCTGTGAAAGGCTGTTATAAAATATAAGAAATGAGGTTATGGATTCATGGTCCTTGGTACTAGTTCATCATTATTTTCTGAGGCTATTTTCATATAAAAACACAGGATTGTGACTCTTCAGTTTCTGCCATGCAAACATACTAGGACAGAGTGTCAACTGCAAATAAATTTTCTACGTTACTTCTGGCCCTGTTCACACTGAGATCAGTTCTCCTGTTATGGCAGACTGGTAGTGGCCATTGTGGTTTTGTCCTTGTATTGACAAAGCCTTTTCTCAGCCCAGGCACCATTCATACTAAGGTTTTCGCTTTCGCCTCTTACTCTTACAGGTTCAATCCTGGCCCATATACAAAAGCGGAAGCATTTCAATGAACGAGAAGCTAGCAAAGTGGTGAGAGATATTGCCTCTGCTCTGGATTTTCTTCATACAAAAGGTAAAAGAAGGCTGTCTCCGTCTTTACTAGTTGATATTGTACACTTAGGTTACAGAGCACATTTTATCTGGAAGTAGTCAGCCTTTGCTAGCAGTTCCATTTACAGCAATGTCAAAGGACTTAAGCTGTTTTCCTCTCTAATATTATTTTCATAACGTGGTTGTTTAAGTAATCAGCTGTGTTAACAAGCTATAGCTTTTTGAAGAAGAAAAGTTAAATCGGCATCCAAGGAGAATTAACGTTAGGGTTGAGAATGTTTGCTTGTTCTGGTTACCTAAGCCACCTTGTAAAGATTACTCAAAAGGGAGCGAATATTATTTTTAATTTCCTCCTCTTTCAGGTCTATGGAGATGTTTTTTTGTATTTATCCAGAATTTGTTTTGGTTACAAGACCACTTTGTTTGTAGTAGTTCTTGGTCTTCACACTTAGATGCCCACTGTTGGGTTGAGAGGCCTACAAGTGAACCATAGTCCTTGTTTGAAGATGTCCTCTTTGTATTAGGGATTTGCTCATATTTAAAAGCAGTTCTGTTCATAGGGAGTTCTTTTACATTAAAATGTTTTCCTGCTGCTTTGCTCCTGGGAGTACTTTTGTTTCACTTCAAAATATCTGTGTGCATTATGGTCATCCCAGAGGTTATGTTCATGTTGAATGTCATACCTAGATGTTTAATTGTAGGGGTTTACTTGTAAGTCACAGGACTGCTTCTATGCCTGAGTTGGAATCGCAGCATTGGTACCTCAATAAGTTGAACCCATTAAAAAGAAAATTGTTGCAATGTGTAGAGATTAAAGTAAGCGGTAAACCTGAAGAATATGGATCTCGTCATGTATTGTGACTGAGAAGTTAATTTGAATGTGGAAACAAATTTAGTTTGGATTAAGATTTTTTGGTAATCTTTGTAGCCTGTCTATGCAGTGACTCCGCTTTAAACCTGCAGAGAATGTACTCTTTGAATACCTGCATTTAGCATATTTTGACTTTGAGATTTGGGGCAAATAAGGAATGGGAAACTTATGCTGAACATGTGGAGAAATACTTATTTGATGTGTTAGGGCTCTGGTAGGTTGCTTAACAGCTGAAAGTCTAGGAACATTGTTCAAGGAAGTTCAACATTGACTCAGCTAATATCTTTCTGTAGTTCTCTCAACTTTTAGGTTTAATTCCCCTTTCCCCAAACAAGAGGGGAGCGATTCATTAAAATGGTTTAGAGCAGCAATCCACTTTCTTGTTATTTGCTGTGAATTGGTACAGTGGAGACATGGCTTGCAAAATTGGCTACAGCATCCCCTTTCATTTTATTGTTCTTTTTATGGTTCTTCTGTGTGACATTAAAATAATTAGTAAGCAGCATACAGAACACTAAAGTAAACAGGAAATTAAAGCAGTTTTATTGCACAGCTTAATGGTGAAGTGCTATAGCTAGATGCTTTAAAAATTTGAATGAAGGCAACTAATTCTTTTTCCAGGAGTAGTTTAAAACTCAGCTGGATGATAATACTGCCTTACACCCACTTGAGGTGTGTGTGCTTTACTGCTAATAATCCACTGGAGGAGTGTTTAAGGGCAGTTGTTTTCTTTTCTCAGCACTGTGTGCAAAATAAAATGTTATATAACTAGACATTTGAATTCAAACTATAATACAAAACCATGCTTGTTGGCTTTCATGTTGCAAACCAAGGCAGCTGTTGGGAGTTTTGTCAGCCTTGCTGTAAATGTCAGCATGGGTCATCTTCATTTGTCATGTTTCCTATCTTCCATGCAGAAGCAATGTGAACTGCATCATTATGAAAGCTCAGATTCCTTTAGATCAGTGCTATGCTATTAATGTTATATTTTAAGTCATGTCTTACAGAGTTTGCTGAAGAAAATACACTAGAAAATCCCTTACCTAGAATTTGGTGGGATGTTTTTTTCCCCTCAAACTCTGAAGTACTATTAAGTGTGCTTGGAGTGTAGTATTTTTAGGCAAAGCTAAGGTGCAGCTAAATTATAGCCAAGCTGCTCATTTAATTTCATTTTTGGTTCTAATTTTCTGCCTTCCCATTAAGCTTGATTATATTAAATAGAGAACTTCCAGAAATTGTGTGTTTAGGCATTTGAAGAACTGCTTTGACAACATAGAACCACCTTTGCATGTGAATTCAACAGGTAGATAATTTTTCATTTCCCTGTTGGGTTTGCCTCTTCTGATAGCAGCTGAATAAATGTAGAAGCCCTTTGGTTTTTATCCTTTAGTCTTTTCTGCATCTCCAGCCAAACCCTTGGATTTTTATTTTACTTCAAGAATGAGTACGTACCTCACTGTTAAAGGGATGATATTTTTACCTGGAAACTCAGGGTGTTTTGGGGAAAAGTGTCTCAGGTATTGTCTGTGCTGGTAGGAGTTCAGCAAAGCACCGATTGCTCTGGAAAGAAGGACCTTACTGTAGAAGGCACAAAAATCTTTTGACTAAACCTTGTACCCAAGTAAACTTTCCTACATGTCAGTCATCTTAATAAGCTGGTTTAATTAACATAATTAATTTGGGCTAAGCCAAAAAGTTCCAGTGTTAGCAGGTTCTTACTTGCTTGACTGACTCTCATGTACATTTAAGGATGATAAAGGCATAGCAGAATGCAACAGTGATTTTTAACAAACACACTTCGAAATTCAATTATTTGCAGTATCATTGAGGGAGAGTTGTGTAGCAAACTCGGGCCTAGAGTATTTCCCAGGCCACATTCTAATAAAGAGAGGTAATGAGAAATAAACAGGCGAGTATCTTCTCTACTGAATGTTTGTACTCTCCTTTAGGTATTGCTCACAGGGACCTGAAGCCTGAAAACATTCTTTGTGAATCTCCAGAAAAGGTGCTACTCTGGTCTCTTAACCTTCTGAAGTGTATTTTTTAACTTGCTTTCCAAAGACAACCCTTGTGTTCTGTCTTTCTCTTCCTGAAGACTTTTGAACCCATTAGTGATCTTCAACTAAACTTAATAGAACTGAAGCACAAAAGATACTAAATTCTTCTGCAAGCTGTAAAAATGTGAGCATCTGGCTGGGAGATAAAAAGCCAACTTAGAGAGGGCGTGGCGATTACAACTTAGCATCTCATCTGTTCTAAGGCAGTACCCAGATGGACAAGCAACATTTACAGTCCAGCTGGTCACGTTACATATAGTTCCCAAACTGCCCCAGTCTGTACTGGCACTTGCCTAGCCAAATAAAAAATTAATGTAATAGGGTTAGACACTGGGGATGTGGGAGGAACTGAGACAGAGGAGGCAAACGCAGGGAGTGTAATATACCTGTAGGAGACGGGGTTTCACTAGTTCTTGTGCTAGAATAATTTGGGTTTTGTCCTGGGGTTTTCCATGTGATGCTGTGTTCATATATATTGCATTAGTCCCAGTGTTCTGGACCTCTTACTGTTTTGCCCTTGTTTTTAGGTATCACCAGTAAAAATATGTGACTTTGATCTTGGTAGTGGGGTGAAGCTGAACAGTGCGTGTACTCCAATAACAACTCCTGAATTAACAACGCCGGTAAGAGACCTACTGTGGCTTCTTGCCTTTTCTCTTCTACTGTAAAACACTTTTCGTATCTCCAGAGGAGAGCTTCCAGAGGGCTTACTGCAACTACACCCAGTGATGGATAGTTAATTTAAAGCAGCTGTATGTGTGGTAACTACTGTCTTGGTTTCCCAGTCAATATACAAAAGCACAGGAGCTCATTGTGTTAATTCTCCTGGTGGCCGGAAAGTAGCACATCGATCCTGTTTGTCTCGTACCCCGTGGGATGAGGAAGCTTTCTGTGGAGGTTTTTTGTGTGCTTATGCACCTGAGGTTGAACCTTAGTTTGTGTTCATTTCCCCATATTTGGGTTCTGTAGCTAAGACCTGTGAGCTAAGGGCAATGCAAGCTTTGTAATCAGTGTGTGGCTTTATAAGACACATTAGTTTGAAAAACTACAGTGCTATGCTTTTGGCATTGCTGCAAAACTGAGATTCTTCTTTCACAGTAGTCTGTTGTAGAAATCACCTCCCATGATATACTTCACTATCTGAAAAGCCTAATAACTAATTGGTAAGATTTTAACATCTAAAATGTGTAAATTAATACTTTGACCCTGTATAAAGGATCTTAGATTCCTATAGAATGGCTTATGATTCTGCTAAAGAACAGTAGGAACATTTTGACTTCTATTAGATCTCTGTAGTCCTTACACCCGAAACGTGTTCATTTTTTCCTATGCAGTATGCTCACAACATGTTTCAAAGCTCTTGGCAGTTCCATTTAATCTTTGAGGGACATAGCAGTTGTGATTTGGCTTAACAAAACGAGACCTGCAGTGAAAGCAGTAAACTTCAGTAGTCCCTGATGCCCGACTCTGCTTTTAGACCAAGCTGCCTACTGTAGAGAGAGAATCATATAATCATAGAATAATTAAGGTTGGAAAAGACCTCTAGGATCATCAAGTCCAACGGTCAACCCGACACTACCATGCCCTTGAAGTACCACATCTACATGTCTTTTAAATACCTCCAGGGATGGCAACTCCACCACCTCTCATGGAGATTTGAACCACCAAGAATCTCACATAATGTATTAGAGAGAAAACTGTATGTATCTGTATAGGTACATATTTTTGTCTGTATAAATGTAATTTATACAAATGTGGATTAAACACGTATTGTTAAGTAATACACAAGACCCTCATCAGATAGGTTGAAGCAAGTAGACAAATCTGTCAGACCTCTAAGGCCAGGCTCCCCTGCGTACAGCGTTACCTTCCAAGCTACAACCATCTCGGCTGCCACACAGCAGACATGGGGAAGGTGTCTGAGCACTTGCCCTTAACACTCTGCCAGGTTTCAGCAGTACCTATGAGCTGCCCCATCCTCCACCTGCATCAGGTGCTTTCTGGGATCCTTACCTATTGTCTACAAGCTTGGAAAATTTAGATACTCATTTTCCCTTGTTGCTCATCTTTAAAAAGCAAAAAGAAAAGCAATTAATGCGCAGGGAGCATGTGGATTACAACAGCCCGTTCTCCTCCCTGGTAGTGGGGAACCGCTTCTGTCCATTACTGGGAAAAAAACTTGAGTTGTGTTTTGATTTGATTCTCCTTTGAAAACTTGCTTGAATTCTGTTTTCTAGTGTGGGTCTGCAGAATACATGGCACCTGAAGTGGTTGAAGTCTTCACGGAGGAGGCCACGTTCTATGATAAGCGGTGTGATCTTTGGAGCCTGGGGGTGATTCTATACATCATGCTCAGTGGTTACCCCCCATTTGTGGGCAACTGTGGCGCAGACTGTGGCTGGGACAGAGGAGAAGTCTGCAGAGTTTGCCAGGTGAATGCACGTATCCTGGGCATATGTGGGAGAGCGTAGTTTGTCCTGTGAACTTATGGTGTAAGACTTGCCATAATGCCAGCAGTGAAGAGCTGTGTCTGTCACCCAGCCAGTTATCTGGGAGGAGAAGCTGTCACTGAGAAGCAAGGGTGGTAATATAATACTTGTGATGATATCCCTTTCTAAAGTAAGGTTTGGTGGCTGCCTCTTTCTCCTCCTGATGTGAGATCTCGGAGCTTCTCCTTGTCCTCTTCCCCACCATACCCCCACCCCAGTCCTCCTGTGTTCTGTAATTCTTGATCTGGTTTATGGTAGTCACCACAATTCCTCAGATAAAAGTTGAGTTCCAGGAGAGTCTCCATGCAGGGCCTGAAGTTATTCTTTCTGAGCACATGGGCTGCGCTGTTACGGGTGGAGGAGAGGTGGTGTCAGCAGACAATGTAACATGTCCATTGTAGGGTGCACTGATGCACTCTGTGGAGCTGCCTGTCACTCTCCATTGACTCAGTAAGGAGACTGGATGGTTTCAGTTGACACCCACCACATCAGGTGGATAAACTGCATGAGAAGAATCCCACCTGAGAAGTCTTCTGATTGCATTCTATTTGCTATTTAAATTAAAGACATTTTCCTTTACTAGAACAAGCTTTTTGAGAGCATTCAGGAAGGCAAGTATGAATTTCCTGACAAGGACTGGTCACATATATCCTCTGAGGCCAAAGATCTCATCTCAAAGTTGCTGGTTCGTGATGCCAAAGAACGACTTAGTGCTGCTCAAGTTTTGCAACATTCATGGGTTCAAGGAGTATGTATCCCCCTTTTATTTTTTTTTGAGTTATTCTTCTTCCAAATGATAAACAAGCTGTTCCCTGTCTCTCAACTTTTAATACAGATATTGCATGTTTTAGTTCTCTTATCTTGATTAATTAAACAACAGACAGTGGCTTTATTTGTTCTGGAGGTCTGTGTGGTAGATATTTGGATGAATCTGTCAAGCTTTAAGTGTTTTTTTGTTTGTTTAATTACTGGTTTATGCATTTTTAAATGGCTTTCTTGTGAATACCAAGCACTGCAGTACACAAATTATTATGTTGCTCTTTAATACAGTGATGCAGAATGCTGGTAGATATGGCTTTAAAAGAACAGCAGTGTCCTCTTTTGCTTTAGTTCCCAGTTCAGGAAAGAAGGGACAGACCCTCTGGAGAACTTCCAAAGCTTATACCTGCAAACTGTGGTATCCTCTTGTGAGGGGACATGGATTATGAAATGTGATTTGTAAACACACGGTGGATTAGTTTACAACTAATGGATATTGCATATAAAGATTTGGCAGAGTTGCCTGGGTTTTTTATCACTCTCTCCTGGGAAAGCTTGGTTCCCAGCTGTGAACACCTAACTAACTTTTCTTAACTGCTTCTTTTAGCAGGCTCCTGAAAGGGGATTGCCTACCCCTCAAGTTCTTCAAAGGTAATTTTGGTTTTTTTAACGTCTGTAAACTTGGCTAAGAATCACTACTGAAAGAATGGGGAGAGGTAGGAGGTGACAAATTGGGGGATAAGATCCCTGGTTGAGAGTGGAACTTAATAAATGTGCAGCACTAATTTTGTTAAAAACATCAGAAATACTAAAGCTCTGATTTTCCTTTATGATCTAATCTTGCTGCTTTGTGGGAAAGGCATTGGAGAGGATTCCTGCAGTGTAGTGCTAATCTTAGACAGGAAATAATGATGGTTTTGGCAGTTTGCTGCACAGAAGGGGGAAAAAAGGCATAAAGGCATGTGTTATCCAAAGAGACTACATACTGATGGGTGAATAATCATCATATACAGAGACTCGGATCTGACTTCCATTGTAGTTGGTGGTAATCACAGTATCAATTTAACTGTGAGCAGGGCAAGCCTCATTTAAAGTGATTTGATGGCAGATTCTGTATGCCAGAGAGCCTGAGTCACACATCTCTGTTCCTATTTCTGTGTCTGCCACCAGCAGTTCCAGGTGGTTCTTCCCATCAGAAATGCATTTCCTTAAGCCACATGTGCAATCATAGTGAGATTGCAGTTCTCTGAAGAAAATCAACAGTATTGTCCCATATGCCCATCCTTTTTTAACATGTAGAAATCAAGCATGGCATCTCAGGCGGTTTCCTGGGTTTATGTCAGAAGTCCTTGGCAGAACGAGGACTAGAACTGTGGCTGGTTCCAAAATCCCAGAGTGTTTTTGTTACATATTTCTAGTCCTCACAGTGAGGAGAGATGCAAATATTAACTGGCTGTTTTTCCCACTGTGTCGATCTTCTGATAAGAGAAATAAAACTGCCTGGAAAGAGATATTCTGCTGTGAGGGTAACCAGGTGAAATGACTCTTTGTGTCTGTTTCAACTGCTTTCTCCTTTTCCCTTGAAAGGAACAGTAGCACGAAAGACCTGACACTTTTTGCTGCTGAGGCTATAGCCCTTAACCGCCAGTTGTCTCAGCATGAGAACGAACTCAGCGCAGAGCAGGACAACCTTGCCCATGCTGTGTGCTCCATGAAGCTTTCTCCTCCGTCCAAGTCCCGCC
This sequence comes from Phalacrocorax aristotelis, assembly GCF_949628215.1. Lineage (NCBI taxonomy): Eukaryota > Metazoa > Chordata > Aves > Suliformes > Phalacrocoracidae > Phalacrocorax > Phalacrocorax aristotelis. The sequence continues at coordinate 49,108,030 of NC_134281.1, forward strand.
TCGCCAAGCGCAGAGCAATGACGCATGCCACCAAAAACAGTGACTTTCAGCCAGTTCCCCATAAAGCCTTTTAAACTTCTTTCCTGCTATGGGTTAGCAAGATCAGCCTGTGTTCTTATTTGGATTTTCAGCGCTGATAAAAGCTTCTCTGCTTCTGATACTTTGATTAGAAGCTTGTTCTTGTGATGTGACTTGTAACTTGAAGGGGACAGCTTTTTATAGGAATGCTTTTTGCCTGTCAGATTTGGTGCATTAAGATAATTTAACTGATCTTTTTAAATTGGAGAAGATGGGTTTGCTGCTGTATTGCCTGAGGTGATAAATCACTAAGCTTTCCTTAGTTTCCTCTTAGAAGAGCATGCTATAAAATGCAAACTTGAAAACATCAGAAAAAAAACCCACTTCCTTGTTTTGCCCAGCAGAGTATCAAGTCTCTCTCCCTGCCTATGGCTGATCTCCTTGATGGCGCATCTTGCAAGGTGCTGCTGCTAGTGTCAGCAGCAGGGACTGTTCTCAACCAGCAGTGCCCTTCTCTCTTTCTGTAGGCTCAGGAAGTGAAGATGGTGACTGGGTGGGTCTCTGTCTCCATTACCTTCATTGTATGAAATGAGTTCAAAGATGGAATTGCTTAAATTGTATGAGGATGATTCTGTAAGGCGCAAGGATCGCTCAGGCGAGGACAGGGTTGCTTTTTTATCTTGTTGATAGTTTGTGTGTCAGCGTGTGGGCTGAAAGCTGGGGGTGTGTTATTTCTTTCTCTGACATCTTTTTGTTCTTAACTAAAATGTACTCCATATCTTTTTTTTGTGTCCAATGTGTCCCCTTCTCTGGCAGTTACGTTCTTAAGACTGATAACCACAGTATAACAGACTGTTTATATAATAGTTTATATTTAGTATCTGGGTGTTTTTCTGTATTAATGCCATCCTCAGTTATGCCTTCCTTTCTGTAAACTTGTATTTCTTCAAATCCTTTTGTGTGTGTTACCTCAAGTTCTTAATGTGAATTGACAGGCTTCAATGAATTTTGGGGTGTGAATTATTTAGGATTATCAAATGCAGAGGTACACATGTACAAAAATGGTGCTGCAGCTGTTGCATTTTGCCTCCTGCAGTGATTTCAGGCTGGGTGTCTCTATTTTTGCTTCCAGTTTTAGTTCTCTGGTGCAGCAGGGGTCGGGAGTAATTTGAAAGGGCACTGGCTGAAAATATGTAGATTTTGTGTGACCAAGGTGAGGTGTCCATGGAGAAGGACATGGATATTGAGCACTTTCTGAAATGTAAGCTGTGAAAATTGGGCCACTAAGATGCCTGACATGATGCACCTTAAACTTGCCAACCATTTCTGAAAACCTTTGCCAGGGCATTGTGTGCAGGGTGGAGAGGGAGAGGAGAGGCCCCCGAGTGCCAGCACAAAACCCTCCCAAGCAGAATGAGAAGGAATAAAGTAGCAGATCCAACAAGCGCTTGCAAACTGAAAGGTCAAAGCTGAATGTCTTTGCATGGCCTATCCAGAGCGATTTTTACATTATCTTTTAGCAGTGTGCATACAGCTATTTTTATACGACATGCTGTATTTTGTGACTAATATTAAAGTTGTTATTTAAAATCTTTTATACGTTGTGCCAGTGGACGGATTATGAAATGTATTTTGCTCTGTTTTTATTAAAATGCTTTAAGTTATGGATTTAACACATTTGGCAGTTCTGTGTGTTTTTTCCTCTTGATTTTTGGTGACATAGAATAATAGAGAATTACTTACTACTTCTCTGTGTGAGATTGGATTTCAGAAAATTTAAATCTCTGAAGACTAAGCATACCTCCCTCTTCTATGGCTGTATTGCTTTCTCAGTCACTGGAGGCTCCTGTGATCTCAGCATTTTTTGAGGTAAAAAGAGGGTATGACTGCACAGAGAGGGCTGGAAGGGATCCTGTGATCCTTTTGACATTCATAAGAGATCAGATAACTGAGAGGCAGTGAGTTCAGGAACTTATCTGCACTGTTAGATTTCACGTTCTTACCTTTGGTTTGTGCATGAAGCAAAAATCCTGAAGTTTGGCCAGGAGTGGTGGTGTGATGCAAAATACTCCTCGTGGATGGAGCCCTGAAGCCTTTCAGACTCCAGAAGCCTAAGGAGCAGCATTAGCATAAAAGTGTGAAAAGGAGATGCTAATGGTGCTGCTTGCCCAGAGATGATGGGGTCTGGTAGATATGTTCATGCATTGGTAAGTGGTCCTTCGCAGACTGCACCTGCTGCTTTTCAATGGTGGTAAAGGTAGACCCAGACCGCGAGTTAGTGGAGCAAAGACCGAAGCTGCTATTCCTGTGTTCTTGGGTGAATTGTTGGTCTGGACAGTCAGTCCTTGCCTCCATCTCTCTCTCCAAAACCCAGCATGGAAAGTGAACCCAATGCATGTGTCTTTGGCACAGCAAGGAAGAACCTGGCTTGCTAGCCAGACTTGCTTTCCCTTTACAAAAGAGAGCTTGGGAGGAGAGAGGGAAATGTCCAAAGAAAACCTTAGTTTGGGGGTGTTCATGCCATTACATTTGCTAGTGGAATTGCCATCTAGGTGAGCAAGTACTCATCTGGGCTTGAAGCCTTTTGCAGGAGGAGAACTGTTGGATGTGTGCAGTGTGAAGGATTTTAAGCACTGGTGTGTGAAACATAGGGCAAGTCCTGCTGGGCACTTCCTAAGTGGTTAAACTTGGCTGATGGTTAGGATGAGCCCTTCAGCTGATGGCTCAGGGCCCCATCTGGCTCTTGTGCTGCTCCCAGCTGCCTTGCGGATGCTGCCAGCAGCCATCTCCACATGTCACTTGTATTAGAGCATCCTTGCTCTCCACTGGTACATACTTGCAAGCTTGCCTGCTCAGGACTTGAGGCTATGATGTTAGGCTTTTCACTGCAGAACTAAAATCTGGACATGCTTTTCCTTCTTCTGCAAGGCAGTAACCTCTGACAGAGAGGAAGGCAAGCAGCAGTAGGTGCCAGAGCTGTGTAATGCCAGGAACTGAGAAAACCTCCCCAAACAAGGAAGAGGTATTGATTTAAGCCAATTTTTCTGCTCTCAGGTGTGGTTGAGTTTTGACTGCCTCTTGCAGGGTAATTTTTTAGTTTCTTTGGAGAACTATGGCTAGGAGTTTATAATGGAGTTTGGGTGGGAAAGGTGGTTTTGCCAGAGAGGTGGGATGCTGCACTTGCCAGTGCCCTGCAAGGCTCATGCCTGACATAATCAGGTCAGTCCATCTGTGACAAACACAGTGGGTTTTAGTTCCTTTTCCAGCAAAGACTGAAGAGAGCAGGGATCCCAAACCAGGGGGCAGGCCCTTTATTTGTACTTGCCTTCCTTTCAAAGGAAACCATCCTGCCATATTCAGATCAAGTGCTTTTGTTTGAACGTGATTTAAAACCATCTGCTTCTCCTTCCCTCTTCCTCCTGGGCAGGAGAGGTAGCAGAGAGCACAGGAGACCTCTTAGCAGTGGTACAAGAGCAATGTTTCAGCGATGCAGGTCTTAGATCTTTGCCTCAAAATGAGGTCAAATTCTTCTGATGGTCCAACAGTCTCTCATCACAGGTGTCTCTTCCCTCTGATCTTTATCTTTCAGTGAGAGTTCAGCTTTATTTAGGTGTTTTATCCCCCTGAGGGCCTAATTTGGTAGGCCTTTGTAATGCTTTTTTCATGTCAGTGGGGAAGAGGTACTCATTTTCTAAGTGGGAAGTCACTAATCCAGAGACTCTGCGATCTGTCCTTTTGAAGTAGTGCTGTGTTTGCCCTTGTTGCCCAACATCTCATGTTCGGGCAGCCTATATAACACAACTCGGCTTCATCGCTGAATTCCACCATCTCCCCTTCGGAAAGGGCTGAATCTTTGTGCCATGCTTTTTCAGTTACTGGTGATAAAATAGACCAGGCAGCTTATCTGGCCTCTCTGGCTTCTGAAAAATGAAAAGGGCTGCAGAAAATGTGGGGTGGGGAAATGGGGTGGGTAAGGCAAAAGGGGACTTTCAATAATTAAAAAATGTTCTGACCAGCAAGGAGAACAGCAAAGCAGCTAAGCTGATCTTTACTGTTGACTAAGGTGGCCCCAGTAAAATTCTCCTTCCCTTGCCCAAGATTTTCCTGGGAGGTGGGTGAGCAAACCAAGGGAGAGGCATTAGCATGATTAAGGGGTGGGGTTAATTTCAAACACAGCACAACCAAACAGCACTAGTCTCAAAGTAACCCCCTTCTGTCCCCTTGGGAGCCGGTGGCACAGGATGCGCTGTAGGATTTTGCTGATTTTTATGTGCAATATTTCATAAAGTGCATTCAGCTTTGTGCTTACCAGTGTGGTTTCTGCATTGTTGGTAGCATAAAAGGAAGCTCCCGTTTTTCATTGTGTGGTATTTTCTTCTGCTGTCTCTTCCCCATGTGCTTATTGAATCCTTTATCAGGGATGGAAAGATGCTGTTATTGTTTTGAGGGCTGTGGGTGGGCTGGCTTTTAAGGTAGAGAGCAGCTTGGTTAATTTTCAAAACTAATAATTTTCTTTGGGCCACTCCTGTGGCAGCAACAGGCTTCAAATTTGGCTTCCATGGAAACACACTGCCATGGTAACTGAAAGGCCCGACAATCCTGAAGAAATATTTGCTTGTACCCTTCCTTCCCTCCTTCGTTCTGTTCCCCATGCAATGTGTGTGTTTGGTTACCCCTGCCAGATTCACTCAGTGTGTTTAAAAAGCTCCAAGCACAGAAATGCACTTCTCTGGGAAGAAAACAAAGGAAAAAAAAATTGTAAAAGCGAAGGTGCCATTTCACTGGCATTGTTTGCAAAAAAAAAAAAAAAAAAAGGAAAAAAAAATCTGTTGCAAGTCTGGAGGGAGGTGTCACTGAGCCACAAATTCCTTTCCAATGGGAAAAGAACCCTAAAAGAAATGCTTCATCCTTAGGTCACTTTGTGGGGACTGGCTGGCATGGGCTGGTTCAGGGGGTCAGGCCCTGTGCCCGGTCCAACATCTGTAATATTGAGGATGGTGAGAATTGACTCATCTAGCAGTTACAAGACAGAGTACCAGTGTTTTGCTGGGTCCCTTCCAGCTGATTAATTTGACGCTAGGTTTTCTGTCGCTGCCTGTCACAGCTGCTTTCACACCAAGATTGGTTAGCAAAGTTTGGCAGAATGACAAGCAGTCCCGGTTCAGCAACTTTGCTCTGATTCAGTCTGGAGTGGGAGGGAAGGTGGAATGGGGCCTCCTGAAAGGTTTTGCTATGCGAGAAGCAGGGCCAGGGCAAGGACTCTGCGTGGCAGAGGAGCTTGGAGTCTGATGCTTTCTGTTTATGCTTTTTGTCTGATCCAGAGCAAAGCTCATGACCTAAGCCGGCACTACGTCAGATCAACATCCTAGGGCCAGTTATTAGATAGCACTGTGGGTGTGGAGGGGGTGGTGGATTTTTTCTCCCCCGCTGTCCCCTTACCCTAAATCATCACTTTGTGGACTTCAAAGACTTTTTCTGGTTAGCTGTGTTGAGAATCATAATGCCCGCACCCAGCTCCAGGCTGCTTGTGGGGAAAGCAGAGTCATCTCATTTCCTCTTCCCTTTTCTATTCCTCAGTGTCACCCCCTTCTTCATCCACGTGTTCCCCTTGGAGCACTTTTGGATCCACTTGCTTAGCCAGGGGGTGCTCCCACGGACTGCCCGTGGCCTCTACAGACTGTTGTGAAATGAAACACAGAAACAACTTGTAGCTCTGTGTAGGAGGAGAGCAGAGACTGCGACACAGGTTGGTGAACGGGGAACGTGGGAAGGGTCAAATCCTGTCCTCTTCAGTCAGAGAGCTGGGTTATAGGAATAATCCCAATATAAACTGTTCCAGCTTTAAAAGAGTTACTGGGGGCAATTAAAAGGTTTATCTATGTCTCTCTGTGGTAATGTTTTGTATGCCCTAACTGCAGCTGACCTGACCAGTACACCAGGCTGTTTTGTGGTTGCTGTGCCTGCTGGTTTGTATTAGAAATTAGAATTGCTTTTGGGGGTATTACCTGCTAGCTTTGGGGATGCAAGAGCTGAAACATCCTTTTGTTATGAGCAGAAATAGCTGTTTGCTGGAGACTTGTGTGGATGGTCCTGCTTGTCACCAAGCTTTGCCAGGAGCTTTTGTTGGTGAGACCAACAATCCGGTTGCTTCTGGTGATGGAGGATGAAGCAGGTTGGCTTTTCTCCTCTAGCAGAGGGAAGCTGAATGAAAGTGAGGGGTTGCATTGCGCTGAGACAACAGGTGGTGCTGGAGCGGGATGGGCAGAAACGGGTACACTCAGCACTGTTGAGATGATGCAGGAGTGGATTCCTTTTGATGCAAGTGAGTATTGTGTTTTGTTTCCATGTGACATTATCCATGGGGACATGCTGTTTTCAGAGAAAAAGCTGTATGTCTGCCATGAAAACCTTTTGTGGAGCAAATGCCTTCCATGTTCACCCTAAGCACTGAGCTCTGGTACAAAGCTTCCAACTAACTTCAGCAAGCATTGGTCCCACACTGGCTGGTTTCCTCTTATATCAAGGTATGTTGTATCCTTGCTGCTCTACAGAGTAATCTTAATGTAGTTTGGGTACTTTCAGGCTGTGTTTACAGCAGACTGCCAATGCTCTCCGAGCTAAGTGGGGGATACTATCCAGAACGTGCTCTTTGCCATGTATTGTGAAAGGGTTGTGTCACCCCTGTCTAGGGAAAATCCCTTTTATCCCCTGTGTACTCCCAGCAGCAGCTGGATGCAGCTTTCCTCGTGTCCCGCCTTAAACTGTCTCACAGTGCTAATGTACCCTGCAAAGCCATTTTGGTGGTGTTTCATCAGAGTAGAGTGCTTTCCCTCTCATGCTTACACCTGCTCTCAGCTTAATTGCAATGCAGGAAAGGACGTTTGTAAAACTTCTCCCTGTTCTGAGCAGTTTACTTTAAGTTTTACTTGAAACTGAGGCAGGCTCCATCTCCTGCGGGAAAATACCAAGAAGATTCTCCGAGGTTTGGCCATTCCATTTCTTTTCATTTTAAGTCTAAACCACTTGGGCAGCTCTGCAAGCCTTCATCCCGCTATTCGTGCCAAATGTGCTACTGAAGCATCTGATTTCCCCATGCAGTTGCATCGCAGAAAGCCAGCAGTGATATCTGTACTAGCAGCCTGAACACAGCCCTAGGGCTTGGGATGGAAATGCAGAGCAGTCTGTCTGATCCAGCGCACAGTCCCAGCTCTCCCTGCCAGCCCCTCCTGCGAACAGAGCGCGGTCCACATTAGCTCTCCCTCACCCTAGAAACTCAGGCACGTTCCTGTGACTGACTGTCTCTGAATTTTGCTATGGCATTGTAAAATTAATTATTAATATAACAGCCTGCAAGTTTGGGGAAAAATGAATGGCATAACAAAGGAACCCTTCAGAGTAGGGAAGAAGAGAGGAAAAGGATATGAAGTCATTTCTAAACATCCCATATCCAGAATGGAGAGAGGTGTCACGGAAATTCCTTTCTCCTTTCTTCTCCCGCCCTCAGCCCTGCCATTTTTAATCACTGCCATGTTCCTCTTGCTGTCTGTGGCAGGTTTAATGTTTCCCTCCTCTCCTGTACTGTTCCTCTTGCTCTCCTCCTGCCTCTTGTGGAACTGAGTGTTTGGGGGAGGGAAGGAGGCAGCTTTGCTGAGTGCTTTGTTTTATAACCAGCTTTGCTTCTGTCCTGCTCTGTCCCAGACACCTGTGAGTCTTTCAGAACCGGAAACCTCTCTGGCATATAAATAAGGTCCGCTGCAGTCAAGGGCTGCGATTGTGAATTTATAAGGGAAGTGATCAGATTAATTGAGCAGCAGTGGGAGTGTTCAATTACACTGGCTTCTGATTAATTACCCTTTGTCAGACCATGTCAGCACACCTCATAATGCCAAAAGCATTGCCCGAGGTCTGCGGAGCAGCAAGGCCTTTGCTTTAAGCAATGGCAAAGCCAAATGTGCATCAAGACTCATAGTTTCTCCTGTCTTCTCGATATGGTAGAAAAAATTGCTAAAGTGTCATCCATTTGAAGCCATTTTGGATTATTTGCTTTGATTATAGAAAAACTGGGGCGGTGGTGCCGACTTTTAGGAAATCAGATGGTAATTTGTACCAGTCCTCTCGATATATCAGCTGTCCTCAGTGTAGAATTGCAAACATACACCAAACACTGTCATCTGAAAGTGATCCTGTTAGTATTTTGTTTCTGTGCTTTCCCTCCACACATGTTATCCCAAAGGATGATGAACCTAGGGGGTCTCTGGGGGAGACGTTAAGCTGGCACTGGAGCTGCTCCAGGAAAGGTTGCTCCATCTGTTCAGTTTGTCTCATGGCTTCCCTGGAGCTCTTCGTGAGGCTGGAAGTGATATAAGTCCTCTAGCTCAGTTTGCCTTCTGGAAGTCAGGGCTTTCCCACCTTCAAAGCCAAGTACAGATGCCATGAGAGGTCTGGGCTGTTGTGAAGGCTGGAGGAGAGCCTGAAGGGAACATCTGAACACATCTGTAGCAACTCTCTACCCCTTAGTTCATGAAATGAACTCATCTTCCAATGTAAATATCTCTACTTTTCTAAACATTATTCCCTGTATTCACATTCCTTCTCAGCCTTTGCATGTTCAGGTAAATACACTGAGCTCTTAGAATGGGGGTCTTTTCCCACCCAGACTCCAGCTGTGTGCACTAAGGCATGCCACTGTCTTACACACTAGCAGTGATGCTTCCCTGCTCCCCAGAAATCTCCCACCTGATTATGTTAAGATTCCTCTTGTGTCTTGGTATTTGCAGCCACTAACTTGCTTCTGCATACCCAGTCCTTTCCTCTACTTTGGGAACAATAGACCAGAGGTTGAGTCTTCACTCTTACAGCAAAAATTCTAATTGCTCCCTAATGGCATTGCTGTCTGCTGTTGCATTCAGCCCTGTTGCATTACTGAGGTGCTCAGCATCATGCTTGTGATATTCTAGTCCTCTTCTAAGTGATGGCTCAGTGTCATCAGCCGATCTCGCTGCTTGACTTCTCTTTATGCCTGGGCCATCAAGTAAAAATGATTTAATTGCTTGGTGGATTCCGTTGTTGCTGTTTTCTCCTCATTTGTTAGATCCTCTCCTGTCAGCACAACTGTGGCATAAAAATCCTGGCTTCTGTGCAGATCCCTCTCAGGGGCTAACATCACTGAAGTTATGAGATGTATAATGAATCTCTTCCTGTCTCTTCACAAAAATGTACAAATTCTACTTGTACAGTGTTTCTGGTTGAAAGAAAGAACCTGCCTGGGAACGAACAAGTGGGTGGTAGTCTGCTGCATAAGCAGCACTGCTCTTCCAGGCTCTGCAGTAGCTAACGGACATGCTTCCCAGATCTCCAGATTCAGGTTTTATCATCCTAACATCACATGACAATAAAAATAAGCAGATCCCTATAGCTCAGGAAGTTTCATAAAACTCATTGCCTTTTGCTTTAGCACAGGAAATACACAGCTGTAAGAAAAAGTAGAGATCTCATGTGTCAGTTTTTTTCTGTTTTCTTCCCCATTTCTGAGTCCCAAGTCCAACAAGTCCAAATTTCTTCTACTTTTGATTACCAGGTGTTATCTAAATCACACAGTTCCTATTTCTGAACCCTTTAAATAACACCCTTCTCCTCCCCAGCCCACGCTGCTTCTGGAGTATGGACAGTTGTCCATGCTCTCCTCTGCAATCCGGTCTGCATACTGACTTCTCCAGTGCAGGACTTTCTTCCATAATCTTGAGGTGTCTCCAAGATACCAGCTCTATTTTACCTCTCAGGTGGATGAAATCTCTCACTAGAGGCGGTGTCCTTAGTCACCTCCCTCAGGAGTTAAGACTGAGATCCTGGTTTTGCCCATTTGTATGCAGTTCCCCAGCAATACGAGGATCCTCAATGTTTTGTCCACCCTGCTTAATTTTGTTTGAATCAAGCACTTCCCATGCTTAGGTTACATGAGAACAGAAGCAAGACAATCCTGACTTTCCTGTCAGAGTTTTTGGTCTAGTTCATCGCTATAAGGTCACAGGCTGCCACATGTCAACTCCTTTTGTCATTGGCACATGCAAGTCAACACACTCCTCTCTCATGGGTGGTTAAGTGCTTCTGAATTTTATTACAAAATAAGAACACACACAAACTATTACTGTGGGTCCTCATGGTGAGTTGTGTCAATGCTTAAAGCCTGGGGCTGGATATGGAAGATCTCCAACACCACCAGTTACTCACAAACTGCACATAAACAGATCCCTTACATTATGGTTTTGGAACTAGTTTCCCCTTGGACTTCTTCATTACCAGTTCAAGACAGCAACAATACAGTCCAATATCTGAATTATGAATGCCAGCTTCTGTCTGCTTCTGTGCAGCCATTCAGCCTTGCCTGAGTTCCTTACATGGGTTTAATCCCACAACTGAGCTTCAAGAAATGCTACCAAACTTTTCCAACAGCACCAAAGTCAGTCAGCTTCCCTTCACTCCCCACTCTCATTTTAGTTTTTTGTTTTGTTTTGTTTCTTTTAAATTTGTCATGTATTTTTTCTTCTGTTGAATAATTCAGCTAATAGGCTGGCACTTGAGCACTTGAGAGCTGTGTTCCCTAATGAGCAGCTTGCCAACTTTTTATCTTTCCAGTCATTTGACTGCAAACGCAACATCGTTAACAAATCACCATGGAATAGCCGTGGAAATACAGAACAAAATGTTTTTGTCTTAAGTGGGCAAGGAAGGAAAAATAAACAGCATGAAAGAAACCCAAGCCCTGCATGAGAAGACAAAGTATGAAAGTGAAGTGTGCATGGAAGGAAATGATGATAATAGAAACCTCTTTGCAAGCTCATTTTGTCCCAATATCTGCAGCAGGAAAGCTGTATAGAAGAAAGGACATTAACTTGCTGAAGAGACGTAGTTGCACTAATTCAGAGGATGTGGGTGTAGGTGTATCTGTTGGCAGCTCTGCTTCTTTCTATTTATGTGAATAAAGGTTTGTATAGAGAGCAGGTTTTTGCTTTGCCAACTTTTTTTTTTTTTTTAACTCTGAATATTTTATGGTCCATGTGACACAGATGGGATTTAAAATACTAAATATATGTATGTGATGCCTTTCTGGACATTGCTTAATCCCCTTTAAAGCAGCATTAAGATCATATTGGCATAAGTTTGTTCAGATCAAGAGTCACACTGACATGTTTCAGATGAACATTTAGTCCTTGCCCCTCCTTGCATTTGTTCTTTCCTGGATCCCTACCTCTGCTTACCAGAGCAGGGCTCAGCAGATCCGGGTGCCTGAAGAGCCCCACTTGACCTCCGAGTGAGGAGGACATTTGCAAGGTCCCTCATCTGCTTTGCAGGACAATAACTGCCATAACTTGTGAATCAGGCAGAAACACAAGCTGGATGAGAACCAGGAACCTGGATAAAGTAATATGTCCCCACAAGCACAGGGTAGGATGGTCAGATCATGTTCTGGGCCCACTTCCTCTTAGCCTAACTGATGCTCTGGGAGCAGGTCCCTAAACTTGGTAGGAATCTCATTTTGGTGGTAGGCGCTAAACATGTAGCTGAAGTACTGCCAAAGAATAGTACCTGAACATCCTGTCAGTAGCAAATGCTTTTTGGTTTTGTGTTAGACTGATGCTGAAAGCTTTTATCACCCTAGGCAGGTGTGGAAGCGTTAGCATCGTGTACTGTTGCAATAGCACATGGGAGATGGCAAAGCACGAACAGAAACAAAGGCTTGGGAATAGACCATTATCTCCCACCAAAAGCACACACCTACCAAGATGCTGGTCAGGATGTCCAACAGGCTTCTATCCCTTAAGGATTTGACAGCAAATCCCTTTGAGAACTGGCTGGACATCTAATAATGGTCTAGTTCTTAATATACGTGCTTAAGGAATAGCTATTTTCTTGTTAAGCAGCAGTTTAGTGGTAGGGAAAGGGCAAACAGTGCCAACACTTTAGTTTTTGAAGTGAAGATTTGTGTTCGTGAAGGCAGCAGCCAAGAGATGAGAAAATGTAATAAATAGAGCTTTTCATCCAGAGATATCAATGTCATTCACATTTCAGGGATGAGGAAACAGAGACTTAAGAAGCTGATGTGGCTCAGACAAGTCCTCCCGCAAACCAGCAGCTTGCCTGAGACCAGAACTCTCATCTTCAATCCCTGCCCAGTGAAATTCTGCAGGTGAACTAATATTACACCAAGTGCTGTATGCGAGTTCAACATCGTTATCTTAACTGCGTGATGTTTTCTCCAATGCAGGGAAGATACTCATCTTAGGTCTTGGGTCCAAATTCTCAGCAGTGGATGTGGGATGGGATGCTTAATGCGATAGGGACTCTTATCTCAAGTATTAACTTAAAAAATGTACATCTAGAAACCTCACATATTGAAAGGTCCCTGTTGTGCTAGGTGCTGTACAGACATGGGTCCAAGAGATTGTCCTGATCCTAGGAAGTGTGCCTTCTAATGTCTTTCCTGTTGTGTTGCCAGCATTTATACAAAATGCAGAACACAGCTGAATGGTAGAGCTGGGCAAAATTTGGCATTTCTGAACTGAGCTAAACTGGTTTAATGGGAAATTAAAATCCCAGTCATCTGGCCTGTAATTGCTGTTAAAGGATCCTTTGAAGATACAAGGCAGAATTAAATCAACCTTGCTATATGAACATTCAGGGAACTGCACCAAATTAGAGTGGTTAAAGATCTGACTTGTTATGTTTGTTTGCACTCAAAGCCCAGAGAAGGGAAATTGAGATGAACAAAAATGATGACAGTAGAAAAACAAAGGAAAATAGACAAATGAATGACTGAGATCTCATGGAGAATTGCTCAAAATGGGTCCTCAGGGAATGCAAACTAGCAATTGTTGCTTCTGAAAGGTGGCTCCCCTTCGTTTGCACAGATGTATTGCTGAGCACCTTCCTCTCTGCCTCTTGCTTTTTTATAATTTATCTTCTGTTTCGTACCAGTCTTGCTTGTTTCTTAGTCCATTCTTCAGCTATTGGTGGCAGGAGATAAAATATACCCTTTTGTTTTGCATAGCAGGAATATATGTGATATGAAGCCAGATGGCTGCCAAGATGAGCAATTGAGAGTGTCTACATGTTAATAATTGCAGCTGCTGTTTTTGCAGTTGGAGGTAATGGGAGGGTTTCCAGCAGCAGCCAGGAGCAGATGGATGAAGAGGGATTTGTCTTGGTTGCATGTGATTAAAATCCACTGGGATGGGGTGTGCTCAGCCCTACTCTGGGCTTAGGCTTCCTGTTGGACAGCAGGATCATATGAATAGGTTTATTCTAGCCTGCTCATAAAGGTGATGGCCAGAAGACCACTTTGGTGCACCGGTATGATCCTGTAGTATTTGTTTAAAGTCGAACGATTTTCATTGTTTCTTGCTCTTCCTTCTTTGTTTTCCTCTTACTGCTGCATTACATTACTAAAAATACCTAAAAACATATCATTTACTGAGCTGCTTCCTCTGCTTGTTCTTGTTCCAGGCACAAACATCCATCTCTCTCTAAACACCTATCCCATCTGCCCAAATTAAGTCACTACTTCAAAGCAGAACTTCACCTTTAGGGAACCTGTTATTCTGTAATCCTGACTTGTCTCCTTCTGCGCTAACGAGAGATCCGGCACCCAAGGTAGGGGTCTAGTCTGGTAATAGCTGAAGGGAAGGGTTGATAATCCCATCATCCTCTAAACTGGAGGCTGGAACATCTTGGCTTCTTGCTGAGAATTAGAAGGGCTTTTTTGGGTCAAGCTAAACCCTGTCTAACTCTGCATCCTGTTTTTGTCAGTGGCCAGGAGGAGATGCTGAAGGAAGACTTCTGATTAGAATACTTTCCCTGCCCATAACCCCCAGCCTCCAGCAATCAGCAGCTTAAGGACTTCATGAACCGGAGGTGTGCTGTGCAGTCAGCAAAAGGCAGAGGTGTTTGTTGCCTTTGTAAAACTTAAAGAAGACTTGCTATTCTGTGTTTCCTTCCTGTCTGATTCACCTATGACACAACACTCCCACAGCCTCATGGCTCAGGAGACAGGCTGAATTTTAGCTGAAGTTGTTCTTGATTCAGGATGCTTCAAGGTGGGTCCTGTGGGTGATGAGTTTTGCTGTGTGCTGTCTCCTTAAGCTGTAAGTTTGCAAACTCTCTTCTGGATTTGCATTGATAGCAGCAGTGTCAGAGTTTGGTGTTCTGGCTGTGACTTCTTCACAGAAAAGCCTGCTTTCCAAGTAAAAGACATTAAAAACCCCAACCCGAAAAGAGACTTTGGTGATAGGACCTCTTGAAGAAATAAAGATGGCATAATCCAGTTCAGCCAGTTCATGAGAACTATCCAAGTTCAGAGCAGGAGATCTGGCTTGTCATATTTGGAAGACTCTGGCGATGACTGGTGACCACCCAGGTACCTGAATCCCTGGGAATATGCTTAAGGTTTTTCTTCTGTCCATATCTGCCACCTGGCATTAAGGAATGTTTGGTATGCCAGGTCTACCTCTGAGGGATTTCTTGCCTCAGGCACTGCTCGCTTCCCTGCTCAGAGCTTCAAGCATTTTGACACCTGGAATTTGACAGGTTTCAAACCTGGGGTTCCTGATTTTAGCCTATTTGCACTTTCTGTTTGGCTCCCCGCCCTGAGGGTGGGCAGCAGTGGTTGCCAGCCATGTGGTGGGTCAAGAAAGGAAGATCTCAAGCATTTCCCTTCCTGAGATGTATGACTTTGGGGTGGTGGTGTTACTGTGTTGAGGATGTATTGTTGCTTGAACTATAGTTTTTGGGATGATATCAGGGCTTTTGTATTAGGGTGTGGCCGATAGGTCCCTGTGTTTCTTCTCCAGAAGAATCCTTCATGGGAGGGAGAATGAGCTGACAGGCAGTTTGGGATAGTATAAGGTACTTCTCCAAATGCAAGGTATAGAAATTGTACACTGTCCACTAGGATGGTGATAGGCTCAGTTATGCTGAACATGATGGCTGTGCATAGAGCTATCTCTGTTCTGTGTGTCTCTGAGATTGAGTCCAATTTGGTTCAATTTCCTTAAAAAGTGTATTCTCCATATAAAAACATTTTTATTTTTTGTACATGTAGGTACAGCCACGTATGCAATTACGCATGTTTTCTGTGCCTGTGTTCGCACATACGATTGCTCTAATTCTAACCATGGCTATTTACTATCTCTTGTGATATGACTACAGCAAAAATTAAAATAAAGATTAGATTAGTTGCTGTGGTAACAGCTACCCCTGCCTCATATGACGCACAGATTCTGTGAAGCGAAGGAGCACATATCAATTTACACTCTTAATTTTTGGGACACTCGGGGTTCAGCTCTTCCCAGGAGGTCCTCTGATGACAGCAAGTGATACCTCCCTCAGCAGGCTTATCCTCTTTGACTTTTTGTAATTCATAAGAGCTTCAGAGCTGCTGCCACCATCTCTTCATAGAAACAATCTCATCTTCATTTCAGTTTCTTTCTTAAAACAAGAAGGAGTGGGCCAATGATGAAAAAGGTCTGGCCTGGGGGATAGTGAGGCTGTAAGAGGTGTATTTGCCCCCTTGGGAAAGAAGGCAGCCAGGGCCTCACAGGGCATCAGTACAGAGGCTGCATGTGGACTGGAGTTATATGGCTAATAAGTAATTGCTAATGAGGGGGAGAATTGTCACATAACATCAGCGGTCATGAATTAACAAAGAAGCGCACGAAGGAGGCTACCTGTCAGGTTTGCTAGGCTCTCTTGGTTCATTTGTTCTCATGACTGTACATCAAGGTTTTAAACGTTTCTGCTTTGGAGAAAAATAAGCAGCCTTGAGTAGATGTAGTCAGACTAATGAAGTCTGTGGTGTGAGATCTCACTTGTTACATCTCCCAGCTATCGGACCTTTTAAGGTGTAGGATGAGACAAATTATCGGGTCTGCAGGAGAAGAGCCCATTAAGAGATAATGCACTTGACTGCAGTTAATGATTGATGCTGTGTGTCTGTGTACTTTACAGGGGTAACAGGTCTTTTTGATTCTTGCTCATTGGGCACATATCCGTGTTGTCTTTCAATCTGCATCCTTGGTCCCTTCTCAGAATTTATTCCAGAGCTACCACCACTCCCAAAGTTGCATCTCGCAGCACAAAGGACACAGGGTGAAAAGGGAAGGTCTGGAGGATGCCTTTCCCTCCACTCTTCCCACATCATTTCTTATCCATTGTTCCCTGCCACTTTTTGTCTCGTTCTCCCAAACAAATGTATTTAAAGCCCCCACCTCCAGAAAAACCTGATTCCCTCAGGTGCATTAGGTATCTAGTTCAGCCAAGACTGAAAAAACCACAGGCCATAGCAAAGCGTTTTAAAAAAGGGGAGGGGAAAATAGGATTAATACCTCCTTTTCCCTCTAACTTGTTCATAAAAATCAATCTCTCTCCTCCAGCCATGATAGACATCTCTCCCTGCTGTCTAGCAATTCATGAACCTGCCTGATAGCCCACCTCAGTCTCCCCAGCTGGAAGCCCAGCTCAGGGTTTCTTGCCGCCTTCTCCAGGGACACAGACGATGGCACCTTCTTGTCCACTTCAAGTAGCTGGAGCCAGCTTGGGGCTTCTCAGCAGCAAGGTCAGGACCGGATTCACTGGGTCTAACCTAGGCTGTCTCTAAAGATGGGATGGGAACCACAGGCTCTTGTGAAACACCAAATCATCCATCATCCTGAGTTTCCTATGGAAAAAACCCATAAGGAAGAACTAACTTTGTGGCAGTGGCTTAACATGCTGAAAGAGGACAAAATGTCCCAGCTCACACTGGAGAGGCAGCAGCATAGTTTGAGGCATCTGTGTTGTCACAGCTGTAAGAACAGAAATATATTATGAGTGCTAATTATCTTAATTAAAGTTGTGCTGCTGTTTCCATGATCATTTCCAGAGAGGAATACAGATTTTTCCCATTGTTTTATTTCTGGACAGAAGCTGGAGGTCTGACAGGGGCCAAGTCTGCATAATGCAAGAACATATGTGCTGTGATTCCTGCAATATAATAAAATACTGATTTTATTTTTAAAATGTGGTCACTGAAAACAATATTCCTCTTCTTCAGACTGATCCCCTAGAGACTTTGATGTGTGAGACACGTTTGCGTTCTCTAGCATCCCTGCCTTGAGCCATGCACACAGACACCTATCCTGGGAACTGCTCTGTGCCTCTGCTTAACTCCAGTTTCATGCAAACAAATGGGATAATTAATTTTCCTCTGCCTCCTTGCTTTCTGTGGGACATCCAGTCCTCAGGACCTTAGCCTGTGTCTTTACATAGCTGAACACTACAGGACTGTTGCTTTTTCACCCTGATTGTAACAAAGCAATGTCAGTACTAAAGATGTGCTCCTCTATATGGTCCAGGAGGAGTATTGGACTGTAGAGAACTCCTCTGGCTTCAGGGATGAGCTGGACTGTTTGTTGAGCTTGCTGTTTCTCCTCCTTCCAGCCCCTGCTGCTCAGCTCAAACCCCAAGTGCAATTTCTGGGGAGCATTGCCGTAGGTTTCTCAGCGTTTTGCTTTCTGATTTCTTCATAAAGCTCTCACTGCTGTTTTGTTCTGTTTTCTTCCTTTCCAGTCACCAGGGCTTCACTGCTAATAGCTAAAATAAGGCACCAGCTCTGAAGGGCCAAGGTCCTTCATTCCGCAGTGCTCTTGCCATGGTTAGGAAAGGGCGGCTGCTGGCAGTGTAAGTGGGAGGAATGGGCTGTCTCTTGACATAAGTGCTCTATTTATGGGCTGTTAAGGACTTTCACAATAATGCAGAGTTCTGGATGTCTCCTTCTTATGGCGGCTGCAGAGAGCATTGTCTCTTCTGCTTATGGCTTATTACCAAAGCAAGCTATTGTGGGACGGAGACTGTAGGAAATGCGGGGGTACCTGTGCCAGCTTGTGTTTTGTATTGATGCAATTGCCTTGGCTATCTTAGCACTAAGCGTTTGCAGAACAGCTTCAGTCTGCCCTGGCCTAGACCTTCTCATTTCTGTCTAGATTCACTTGACAGTGGCCAACTGTTGCCCTTCCTTCAGACAAGAGTATTTCTTCCTCTCTGCTTAGCAGCCTACTTTCTTAAAAACCTATATAAGCACAATCTACCTCCCAGATTGGCTGGGAGGCTTATAAGCTATTACAGAACCACATCCTCTTCTGCTCTTAGCGTCATGATACTTAATGCAAAAGGTGGAACAAGTGGAGGGGCCAGTTCTAGTAAAACCTGAAATAAAATCTCCCTTTAGTAAAATGTCATTTGTAAAATTAGCAAAAGCTGATGCAGGAAGGAAGATGTGTGTGCTGTGTGCAGGTAAGCAATGCTTGTGTTTACTCACTGACTTCAGCGCCTGACCTTGGTATTAGTGGTGCATCTTTGTCTCACTAGATTAAGAAAACTTGTCCAGCAACATCCTAGCTCGTGCCTCAAGGAAGAAGAATGGAAATCATAGATTTTGGGACTGGAAAAGGCTTTGAGAAGACTTTCCTTCTGCCCCAAGGTGAGCTTGGTACATTAATAGGATCAGTACATGTATTGTTATACGTTATTAGATGCAATAGCTGTTATGTGTCTTTATAAGCTGTGGATTCAGATACATCCATGCTCAGTTGGTATATGGCTTACTACAGAGAGAGAAAATGAGGGCAAAGACTTTATCAGCATTATATGGGTGAGGGAGAACGGTTGGAAAAAGAAGTTTTAGTCCTCAGCCCTACTAAAGCCTTGTGGTGTGATCCCACACAAGCCACTTCATCTCAACATGTAAAAAGGGCCGGAAGGATTTCCTTTGTGGCACATCTGGCTTGCCTGTCAGCATCTCCTGTGTGGGTTTGATCCTGTCCTGAAGAGCAGATGCAGTTGCACTGACCACAGTGGTCATGCCCCCAGAGGCCTTGCAAGACCTGAATGAAGGATGCAGATGCTGCCCTTGCTCAACAGAAGCAAGGGGGAAGGTAGCTAGATATTTTTGTTATCCTACATGTTATCCTACACTGCTGCAGCCCCTTGCTTCACCTCCTAGAGCAGCACTGTTTTAGCAGTGTCTAAAAGACTATCTTAGTGCAACCACATTCCCTATCTCTCTGCCTAATCTTCCCCGTTTCAAATGACATTCATTTTTCTCTTTGTTTTGCTGCTGTTTGGTGGCCCAAAGATTTGAATCTTTCCATCTTTCAGCCTGTTACTTTTCCGAGCAAATGTAATCTAATGCTTACAGCAGGCTTTCTCAGGCACAATGTGTTGTGCTTCTCAGTACAAGCTGTCTCTGTTGGCTCTAAACTGCAATAACAACTATCTTTAATCATCTTTCTTGTTCAGCGTGTAATAGGCAGCTTAGCCACAGAAGAACTTGAGAATTTTCCTAGCCCACGTCTGGCATGATCCCAGGCTGGTTTCTATTTCCTACCCCTTTGTAATAATTAGTTGGTGGTGAAACCTGAGTGGAAGTTACCTGGCCTCAGAGCTGAAGTTCACTTCCTCTGATGGATGAAAACAGGAGAGTGGGTGAAAAACACTGGGTCACTCTGCTCTCACAAGACTTAGAGAGAGAAACAGCAGCTCATCTTCATCCTGAAATAATCGCTTGCAAAGTCAGAGCTTTCCAGGCAGGATGTATCAGCTGCAATCTTGGGAAGAGTTCCTACCTCCTGAATCAGTGACCAAATGGTCCAGCACAGCAGGTGATGAATATCCATTTCCATCTTCTTCTGCTTTCTAGTGCCAGATCTTCACCAAAAACAGTCACAGTGTCTTCCTCACCGTAATGGCATGTTTCCCCAGGCAGCCTTGCTCTGCTCTTGCAGCCTCAGAGGCCCAGGATGGTGGTGTCTACACATGGAGAAAGGAGACCTGTGCTGGGTTAAAGGAGGCCCTGAGTGGGGAAAAAAGGAGGAAATCATGCTAGGACAAAAGGGTGATGAGCCTCTGAGAGTGCTTGGGTCTGATAGGAAGGGGTGGGATGCTGTTCTGGATTAAATGGTCTTGTTTAATGCCAGAACTGTCTGTGCCCCTCCTGTCCCCCTACAATTGTACTGGCTGGAGCTGATGGAAACTGATGGCCACAAAATTACCTTCCTTCAGTGAAAATCAGGGAGTGGGTGCCGACAAACAGCATTTCTCACACATCTATGGGGTGCCAGGCTCTGGGGATTGCACCTGGCAGTACCTGGGCTATAGGGGACATTACAGGAGCCTGGTCTGGCTTGTGGATGGACCACATGTTACCTTTACTCCTTTGTTTTTCTGCGGGTTCACCTTCGGGTGAGCTGAACAGTGTGTTGTTTGCAGAAATTGCTTCTGATGTACTAGAAGCAGTATTTGTCCTTGGCTGGACCTAGAAGACCTGTGTGCCTCATGCAGTGGGACTGGGGACATTAACCTGTTGGGGGGGTGAGAGCCTGCAGTGCTGGAGCTGTGGCACTCCACTCCAAAAAGCATCAAAAATAACTAGAGAGAATGTTCTCTCTCTAGTTGAGAGAAGGGTCTAAAATACAGCTTGCCTGGCAGTGGTGCTGCCTACCATGGGGAATTTTACAGAAAGCAAAAGATAACGGGGGAAAGCGGGAGATAAGGGGTCATTTTGCAAACTGGCCTGAAGTTGATCTGTGTCCTTCACACCTGAATGAATCACCCTCAGGCACCAGGTGTCTAACCCATAACATTTGCTGGGTGTCCACGGGCACTTGGCAGGGCAAGTAAGGCTTTAGCAGGTATCAGAAGCCTAATACTTTTCCAAATGAACTGAAGGCTGTTCTGATCTCAGTTATGCCACTTTCTTCTCATCACAAATCATCTAAGCAGCCAGATAACTTTTGTTATTTATGTTTGGGGATTGTAGCTGCCCTTGAAGCTTTATTCTTAATGCAGGCTGAAAAATCAAATTTTTCTGCAGGATAGAAGACTTCTGTTTAGAATCATGTTTTTGCGTGAGCTAGCTGCTCTCAAGCCCGGTAGCTGCTTGGGGATGTTGGTGGGTTTTGCATTGACTCCAGTTTCTTTTAGTAGCTGCAGGAGGCTTTGGGGATCAGTGGCTCTGGCCTGGCACACTGACACAGGCCCCAGGCTCTGTAGATCTCTGTAGCCATCTCCAAGGCTACAAGGTCTCTGCTGTGAAGTTGGGAGCTCAGCCCTGCTTAATCCATATGTCAGCAGGCTGCAGGGCCTGGTGCTAGTCCTTGGTTGGTCTAGGAGGAAAGCAGGCACCCAATCTTTCCAAGAAAATCAGCTTAGGTTCATGGAACCTGAGGTGTTTTGGGTGAAACCTTGTATGGTTTTCCTGGTGAAACAAGTGTTTGAAAGACTCTTTTCAGTGGTGCCCAACGACAGGCCAAGGGGCGATGGGCACAAGTTGGAACACAGGAAGTTCCACCTAAACATGAGAAAAAACTTCTTTCCTGTGCAGGTGCCAGAGCAGTGGCACAGGCTGCCCAGGGAGGGAGGGTGTGGAGTCTCCTTCCCTGGAGACATTCAAACCCCACCTGGACGCGCTCCTGTGCCCCCTGCTCTGGGTGTCCCTGCTCAAGCAGGGGGGTTGGACAAGGTGATCTCCAGAGGCCCCTTCCAACCCCTACCATTCTGTGACTCTGTGGCTTGTGATCACCTCTGCCTAGTTCTGCTACTCACATCTCCATTCGAGGAACCGTGGTATCCAGTGCTGTACTGCAAGCACAGAGCAGAGAGACAGCTCCTTGCCTTGAAAAATTGGGACTCTCTGTTGTGGGTTAGTCCTCCTGGGTTCCTGAGTGGGTCCCCTGTGTGATCTATGCCCCTTCATTAATCCCGTGGTGTTTCATCTTTAGTCTGTGTAATGTCCTGATTCCATTGTGATTTTTAATGCTGCTGTTGCAAGGAGCTCGAAGTGTTACAGGATGGAAGCAGGACACAATTTATGTTTAGTATTTTCTCACTGAAATTAGCAGATTTCCTGGCTGCATCCCTAGTCTTGATGTTGATATGTTTCTCTCTGCTCCAGGCTAAAAACAGCACCTGCGTAATAGTCAGCTCTGAAATGATACCTACCTGGCAGTCTGTTTAACAAATTACAGGTTGGCCAAATTAAAAGCAAATGGAAAAGGAATGACAACAAACAGAAGAGGTGGTTGTGGGCACTTTCTCTGAGAGATCAGGGTATTTAATTCATTGCTGACTCTGTAAGAGGCTGCTATTTTTCTCCATATTTTACATTGGCTTCCCTTCCCTTCACCTTGCTGCAGAGTGATCTCAGCTGGATGCCTCTTGGGGCTGGATGCAGCTGCAGTGTGGGCAGGCACCTGTGTGGCCACCGCCCTCTGCACAGTGAGAAGGAGGCTTGGAGCATCACCTCTCCCACGCCCCGTCCCCAGCACAGTAAATCTGACCCTGGCTGTTCATCGCTACAGACCCATAGTTGCAGCGCTGCAGAAGCAGCACGCCGAAATGCCCAAGCAGATACATGTGTCTATTACTTGGTCCAACTGGCTAGGATCTGAAAAGGACTTAGTCATTTTTTGGCCAGGTTTCCTTCAAAAGTGAGGCTTAGATGGTGCTGTTCATATGTGTGTCTGTGTGTGTCTCCCTGCTCTGCTCTTGTTTCTCTATCTGTTCATCTCCACTCTGTGCTGAGACGTGTCCTGCTCTTGCCCTTCCTCTGTCCTGCCTTCTGCTCATGCGAAGACTGGAGGTACAGTTGGGAGGGCTAAAATCAAATGTCCATTTGGCTTCTGCTCTGGCAAATGAAAAGGACAGATCAAAACCTGAATCAGTGATCATGGAGTCTGCAGTGATGTATGGGGCAATTCCTTCTGCCTTGGAGGGACCAGCAGCCAATTCGGGTGCTCTGATATCTTACTGGCATAATGCTAAGTCCCACGGAGATTACTGCCAACCCAAAAGATGCTTCTCTCTCCGCAGTTTTCTCCTTCTGCCTGTTTTGGAGGGCAGGGAGAGCTTCCAGCCCAACACAGAGTCCATGTTCTGGAACAGAGCCTCAGTACTGAGAGCATAAAACTTTGCAGCAAACCCATAAATTCCTGTGTAATGGTTCCTATGAATCCTCCTGGATTATACTGCAGGTTTTATTAATGCTTTCTAACAAACATGCCATTTGTGATATAACTAGCCAGTCAAGCACTATCTGGAGAAATTTTATTGCATTACATTTTAAAATTTTTATTTCTCCTGCAGTCAAATCATCAGCTACTCCCTCTCCACACGGACACTTCTGTTACTCAAGAGTATTACAGTCAATTTTATGTTCTCTGTAAAACTGGGTCATTGTCAGCTCAGTTCCTCTGATGCTGGTCATTCAGGTGGCTGGAGGCTTGGAGCAAGGTGAGCAGGAGAGTTTGTGGCTGAACAGGTGAGCCAGGGAGACTGAGATGCTCAAAATATAATTAACTATGTTTTGCAGAAGGGGTGATCAAGGCACAGATAGGCTGTGCCTTACTGAAGGTGCCACATGGGAGCTGGGGCAGAGGTAGGAAGGAAAGAGCACAACTCCTCGTTTCCTAAGTCACAACAACCTTTTTCTCAGTGCCTGTCTGATGCAGGAATCCCTGTTCCTGTGTCGTGGGTGGTGTGGTAATCCCCAAGAGCTGAGAAAAATCTCCTGGTTAGGAAAAAACCAAAGCTGTGTTGCATGATAAGCACAGGGAGGGCTTGAGTTTGCAAACTGCCTGTTGTCCTCTGGGCAGCTCCAGGAGCCTCTCGAGTGTTTGTGGGAAGCTGTAGACGTCGGGGGCACTGGTCCTTGGCTCCCTGTCGAGAGTGGACTAAGGCTGTACAGGAGCAGCTACAGAGGAAACACAGGGGTAAGTTAGGTGAGAAAAACATCTGTCTGTATGCTGTGCTTGTGCAACCCCAAACCTGCTGGATGATCCCTGGAGGGAGCAAATGGGTAAACTGGACCTGAAATGCCAGAAAACAGCACTCTGGCTGAGCTGAGGGGTGAACTGTTTCCTCATTGGCAAGGATGTTGCTGTGCTATGGAGAATAAATTGTTACACCTGAAATAATACTCATAGATTTCCAGGCATTGATCCAGCACGGCTTACAGGTCTCAAGCCTGGGAAATATGCCTGAATGGTTAAAAGGTATAAATTACTTTAAATTAATCATTGATTTAATCCACCTCTCCAGAAGCTGGGATCAGCATGTTATTGAATCAAGAATAAGCTGCAGATGCATACAGAACTGTATGAGAAATGCACATACTCAGTACTTTGGCTTCTTGCTCTTTCTGTGAAGCATATACCATTTCCCACTGAGATGAGTAGGTGTTGTACGGGCCCCGGCAGTGAGCAGAAGATCTCGCAGGGAAATACAAGTGCACTTTCAATCCGCCCAGCATCAAGTTGCACCCATTCGAACATGCATAGGAGCCAACAGAAGACCTCTCCCAGGAGAGATAGGGATGGGGGGAGTGTTTGCCTCCAGTCTTTACAAAATGGAGTTAAACATGATGAATACCCAGCTGAGCCTGTGAACCTCCTGTGCCCAGAGATGCCGTGAGCAGAGGGATGATGTTGGCACTGCGGCTGGTTTCAGTAGCAGTCCTGTGGTGCAGCAATGCAGTCCCTCTTTGAGGGCAATTCAGTGCCATGGCATAGGTAAGGGATCAGCTTCCTCATGGACAAGCTGATGGTAAAGTCTGGAGGCAGAGAAGATGTGGTACCGTTGATAAAGTGGAGCTTGTAAGGAGGAGATGCTGGAGACTGGCTGATGCGCTGCTTCCCTGCCAAAGCAGTGCTGGCTTCTCTTGTAGGCAGCCTGACAGCTGGGGTAGCAGAGGGCGAAGGCTGGGGGCACTTACAAGAAGTAGCCCCAATAATTTCATTGGAAGAAAGATGACAGCAAGGTGATGGCTAGGAAACTTGCTAAGGGAGCAACAAGGAGTGATAAGGGACGTGCTTAATTATTTAGAGACCATCAGCTACGGCAATTCATTGAGTTACTGCACTTAATGAGTTAGTGGTTGTGAGTGGGCTCCTTTCAGCGGTTGGTGTGAATGCTCCAGGCCCATCCTGAGTGCAAAGGAAAACATATTAGCTGAAAGCTCTCCCCAAGGTACTTAATGAGGTGTCTCTTGTTAGCTGAATCTCTAGAGCTGACTCTGTGTATGCTCCCAGCCTGCTCTGATCACACGGTAAAATTACTGTGTTGTGCTACTCATACTGTTCAGTTCATAATTGGAAGGGCATGGGAATGTGTGTAGTCAAGGGCTGCAGCTGAGCTGATGGTTAGTGAGGGGCTACATCATGGGCTCATCACTTGTGAACACCTTTCCCAGATCCTGAGAAGAACTGAGAAAAGCAAATCTGCAGGGAATCCAGTGATGGTCATTAAGAAGTGGGTTTCTTTGGTGGAGTTAAACTCTGCACTGGCTGGGCAGGGACTGCATGGCCAGGGAGTGCAATCAGCAGCAGGTCAGAATTACAGACGAATGCTGAGCAGAAGCTCTGATCCTGATCCCTTTCTCTGAGGAAGTGGGGAAAGTTCAGTCCTTGTCTGACCAGAAAGCAGGGGGAATGCCTCCATACCCCCTGGTAACTGCCTGTCTGTTTTTAGAGAAATGAATGATCAAGTAAAGAGCTTATGTGAGAGATGAGGGGGAATCTTGTATTCAGATGAGACCATTTTACTCCTTTTGAACAGTTGCACAAACACTTATCCAAGGTCTTTCCAGTTGTTGGGTTTCTTTATTTTTCTTTCCCTTCCTTAATCATGTTTGTAGCATCTTGGGCTTTTCAGAAAACAGCTGAACATCCTATATCTGAACAGATTGCAGTATTTTTGGGGCAGTCTCTCACTTGCTGAGCATGAGAAAATGGTTGCAAATCAGTCC